>NC_035107.1:263166721-265566721 GCF_002204515.2 Aedes aegypti | reverse complement strand
ATTTGTTGAACTGGTCAGGACGCAACAAGATCGAGTTTCGAAAGTTATCAGGTTGGATAACTGTGCAACCTAGGGAATTTCTACAAGAGAGCCGGGATCCCAGCCCGATACAGCTCAAGCAATAAATTCTTCACAATTTAAAGGCAGAACGTAATAACCGATACCGTTCAGATATGACGAGATGCAGGCCTGCGGACGCGTAACTCGACATCCATCAACCCAGAGGTGATGAATATGGAAGTTTGATTTCAAAACGGGTGATATCACTCCTCACGGGAGATCGTATAACCGGATATTGCGCGTCCTTGGATCAGAACCTTACATTCACGTTTCGAAACAATAACGCAACAACATCGGCCATGTTTCACACTAAATTACTTTTGTTGGTTATTCTATGGACCATGAAGCCTCGAGGTTTATGGACATAAAGTCGTTGAACCTGTCGATTGGCAGAGATGTGGACTTAATGGAGTTCAACATCAATGACAGCAGTGTTCCGGCATCCACGATGCAAAGTTCGCTGTTTGGGAGTATAATTTGTACCAGTGAACGTCGAGTGATTCTAACCCATTTCCCCGTATTTCATAACGTGGAATGCTTTAATTCAGAATGTACCGTTTTGTCTCAAATTCCGAACAGACTCATATTCCGAACACTTCGTTTTTGTATGGCGATTTGGTTGAAATGGTTCGCTGAAATATGTCACCAAATAACAAGGAAATGGCAGTCAATTGCAATTCAATTTTAACGTCTCCAATATAATTTATACCGCGGGAGTAGTAATGATTCTCTAGTTTAAAACCAGTAGAATATGCTCAGAAAAATTTACCGTTTTGACTCATATTCCGAACACTTAAGGCCAAGAGTGACTTCAAATGCATATGATTGGCAAAAATTGGCTAATATTTGTGAAATTTAATTTTTCTTCGGAAAGCCTAACGGTTAGCTTTTGGATGTACCAATAATAATGTTGATTTAATTAGTTTTAGTATTGTTTTTACGTAAAAGAATGGGACAACATTTTGATTCAAATGCCGAACACTGTGTTTATTCTGTCTCATATTCCGAACACCTTGATTCAAATTCCGAACAGCATGAATAAATCACATTCAAATGAATTATTTCGCAAATAAATTGATCTGAGCATGTTCTACTGGTCTCAAACTAGAGAATCATTACTACTCCCGCGGTATAAATTATATTGGAGACGTTAAAATTGAATTGCAATTGACTGCCATTTCCTTGTTATTTGGTGACATATTTCAGCGAAACATTTCAACCAAATCGCCATACAAAAACGAAGTGTTCGGAATATGAGTCTGTTCGGAATTTGAGACAAAACGGTATTTGCGAAATAATTCATTTGAATGTGATTTATTCATGCTGTTCGGAATTTGAATCAAGGTGTTCGGAATATGAGACAGAATAAACACAGTGTTCGGCATTTGAATCAAAATGTCGTTCCATTCTTTTACGTAAAATCAATACTAAAACTAATTAAATCAACATTATTATTGGTACACCCAACAGCTAACCGTTAGGCTTCGCGAAGAAAAATTAAATTTCACGAATATCAGCCAATTTATGCTAATCAGATGCATTTGAAGTCACTCTTGACCTTAAGTGTTCGGAATATGAGTCAAAACGGTACCATTATCTTCAATGTCATTATCCTTAAAGCTGTTAACGCGAATGAGCAATTACTATGAAGGACATTGCGCCTTCGTCATAGAATTTGGGTCAATGTCATTAGTTGCGTTACTTAATGAATCTTTACGCAACGATTTTTGCAAACGATTTTTCCTGGAAGTGCAATATGCAATATGCAATAAAATGTTTCATGCTGTCATCTATCTGTTTCTGTTCGGGATGAACCACTGCGACCAGTTTTTTTGATCTTTTGTGATATACCCGTGCCCTTTGTTTAGTGCATGTCGTTCTACTCCATTACTATTGAGAAATAATGAAGTAGTCGTTTTTTTTACAAATATCATTCTTTACCATTTTGCATAGAGCCTCTTTAGAAAAAGATACCGCTTTTTATACCTTTTGGAGAAAACAGTTTGTCACCATTAAACTCTCAAAAGCGCGCCCCTTAATCAGGTTCGGCCACTAAGCTGGTTGAATGATACTGATTTTGACCATGCATCGGTACTCTAGCGTATCAAATTATTGCTTCTACTTATAAGGTTCAAAGTCGTTTTTTGAAACTGTGAACAGGTTTCATCGCATGAGACATTTAGATTCCTTGAAACAGAAAGCTTATTTTAGAATTTAAGAGTTCTGCTACTCCACCGATTCGGAATCGTATCTCTCCTAGATATCGAATGATAAACTCTTGAACTCGGAAAGAAATTGTCTCATGAGTTGAAACCAACCTCAGTTGCTGATTGAGCCATTTTTCCACTTCGACCTCCTCATCATCTAGGACAAATAGGTGGGTCTTAGTGGCTTGTTATTCTCTTATACTCTTCCGACCGTAACTTATAAGTATTCACAAGAACAGATACAACAAGAGTACAATATGGTAGATCTTACCCCGTAACGCACCTCGTAAAGGTGATCTACCCGCGTTACATGCTGTCATGTTCTGAATACCAATCATCATCAATACCACATCATGTAGTATTGATGTTGATAGCTGAGAAGAAAGACGACAATAATCGTTTTGCGGGAAAATCCTGACCAATGTAAAACCAGGGCTCTTAGCAATCCGACTCCGTGTGGTCAATTAATTTAAACTATTGAAAACTTATCAGTTCTAAGTATGCCCAATTCCACCAGGATAGTTACCGTTGTGATCATGTGCTAAAAACATACTCTAGTTTCAAACGAGAAGGATACATTAGGCTTATTTATCCTTCTCGTTTGAATCTAGTGTGTCAATTCTATCCATTTCATGGAAATCCCTATTGAAGTTGGATACACATCAGACGATTACTTTTTCCAAGAAGGGTTTAAGTTAATTTTAGACGAATGTGGAAGCAATCTTCCTGTTGCAGAGCTATCATTTCGAGTTAAAAAAAATCATAGCCACCTCGTTCTCCACCAATTGATCCGTAACTGGGTGCATTCATTACAACGATGCAACTGGGTGTTGCAATTTACTTTATCCGCCGGCACTTTCACCCACATAGTGACGAGTTTCATTGAATCTGAATTACATACAATATTGGGATGTGAATCGACCGCGGTATGTAGACACATCCAGACCACTTGTGTGCATCATCCATCTACGATGACGACGAAGACCACTTGAAAGTTCCTGTTTTACCCATTAACGCCAACAGTTCAGTTCAGGATCAGCCGAAGTACAGGCAAAACAGAATCAACTATGTGTGGGATAATCCAGGAAGGGAGGAAATTGAGGCGGTGGTGTCAGACTCGTGTAAGCCGCCGAGATTTACCGGGAATGATTCGAAATTGGACTCAGTCAGGAGCGTTCCGTTCCTCGTTCGTTCTTGTTCCCGACTGGTACGAGCAACTGAAGGGCGAAGGGTGGATCGGGATCTACATATTAATGCACTAATGCTGCTGCATGGACGTAGCCAGGGTTTCTATTAGGGGGAGGGGGTTTATTCAGCTGAAGGCTTCCGAGTTTTTCAGGTATCTCTCAAGCGTTTCTCAAGATCTATTGCAGACAGTTTATAGAACCAATAATTGATGATCGTAAGATCTTTTTCAGAAGCCTGATTTTTAGGGATTCGAAAATTGCCCAAGAAATCTATCAAAGGGGGATGGGGGGGTGGCGGTGGTCTTGTTGAACAGCTACGTCTATGATGCTACAGAATTCCTCTCTCATTCCACCAACTCGGGGTATCATTCGTCAGCAGTGGTCGGTAATCCACTTGAATTCCACTGAAAGAGGTGGTCGGCTGGGTTGAAGGGATAGATTTCCTTCGTCTGTTGGTGTTCTCAGCCGGTCTTATCGTTGATTACTTGAGGACACTCCAGAGAGCCGACCGAGGGCAAGGAGTATACGTATTTTGAACGGTGGAGGAGAGAAGGCATGAAACGTGTGCATTGCGATGTGATCGTCTGCATACAAATTGGCTGCAATTTGAATAAAGATGCGAAAAGTTTTTCCGTCATGGCAGTACAGATTCCACTTTTCTCGGTTCTGTTCTGCTGTTCGACGTCCTTCTCGAACAACTCTGCTATTTTTATTGGACATTTTTTTCATAACTTCTAATGGGAAGTCAATTCTGGTCTGGTAATGATGCATTAGATAGATTTACTTTGGGAATTTCCTCTCGTTTACACAGTTCGAACGAAACGTGTGAATTTCTGAGACATATAATGCACATAATTGGAGCGTGGAATATCATGGATATTTACATGATATGTCATGTAAACGTCCATTATATGTCATGTAATCGAGCAAGATCCAGAGTGATTACATGACATATAACACATTTTTACATGATTTCAAACTGAAATTTACATGACATTATGTTTACATCGCATAAATGAAGTATACATGACGTGTAATCTTCATTATTTTTAACTGTGTAAGAAGCAAACTCAAAAGATACAAACTTTACGTAATTTGCGTCATGAAAAAGTTGCTCCAGAATCGTCTAGTCAGGTCCGTTTGGGTGCCGTACCGACTTCTTCTTATGATAATATTGAAAACTAAATTACAGTTTTACTTTGACTCACCGTCTGTTATCCGTTCTCAACGTCAATCCGACTTTATTGCAGGATTTACTCTGTGCTTCTTACGTATGTTTGTGCTGCTGCTAGCATTTCCGAGCACATGCTGTGCAAGTTCCGAAACATCGCATCGTCGACAGTTCAAGAAGAATGCTTGCTTAATTTTGTTTGCTGTAGGCGGAGGCGAGGTTCTTCCAAATTCAAGCACGAAAAGGTTCAGTCCTTCAGGTGCATCTCCGGATCCGTAGGTACCAGAGAACTTTTTAAGCCAGCAGCTAGAAACTTCCATGTCAGCTCAACTATGCGAAGATGGGCGCTTTGGCTGATGGTGCTTGAAGCAAACGGTGCATCAAAAGTGCGACGGCAGTTGCTGGCTGCCCCTGTCAGGTCCTAGACATTGACTGAGGGTGACAGTAAATAGTTACAATGTAATGGATGTAGACTTGCAGCTGGGAACACTCTTATCTAAGGGTGCAAGAAAGTTATGAAGTTGAAATGAAATAAAAATGCTTGTGACATTCTTGTACATACATTTGAAGAATGAAATTAAACCAGAATCTTCCGTTGCGTTGCGTGTTATTTTTTGATATACTACGCCTTTTTAAGTCCCATTTCAAACATATATCGCATTTATCGTCACAATAGAAGATTGTAACGATTTTTGTCTAAAATTATTAATAATTTTATTTGTCATTTGTTCCAATGTTTCAACATTGAATATTCTATGTAACTTATTAGTAATATACCAGGGAGGGAGCTTCAGAATAAATATTTGCAGAGCTTCCTTTTATGTATTACAACAGCTAGTCCATATTGGTACAGCTTACAACATGGCTTGCCTGAAAATTTGTTTGAAGATCAAAAGCTTGTTCTTAAGACAAAGGTTTGATTTTCTGTTAAAGAGTGAATAAAGACATTTTACATATTTGTTACATTTGGCTTGAAAGCCCTTAATGGGAATCAAATTTGCATCTAGCATGAGCCCTATATAATTAACTTCATCTGACCAATTTATTGGACTCACGGGGCAACATGTCTACTTGAAGATTTCAAATAAAGAATTTTTGATTTATGTGGGTGTATTATTAGTTGAATTTTGGAAGCATTAAGAGCAAATATGAAGAAAAAACATCCAAACTTTTTTGCAATCTTTTACAGACGATGCGCAGGCTTCTTACTTTGACAGTGAGGCTTGTGTCATCCGCAAACAAATCTTTTTGCCATCCCTGAGGTAACTCAGGCAAGTCAGATGTGAAAATATTATATAATATTGGTCCCAAAATGCTGCCTTGAGGAACACCAGCTCTTACAGGAAGTCTTTCAGATCTGGAGTTCTGATAATTAACCTGAAGTGTACGATTTGACAGATAACTTTGAATTACTCTAACAATGTATGTTGAAAAGTTAAAGATTTTTTAAATTTTACAATCAAGCCTTCATGCCAAACACTGTCGAATGCTTTTTCTATGTCTAAAAGAGTAAGACAAGTAGCATAGCCTTCAGATTTGTTGGATTGAATAAAATATATTACATGTCGGAATCCGAACTGCTAATTGACAAAAAATGCATTATCGTTGATATGGATCATCATTCTGTTCAAAATGACAATTTTCTAAAAGTTTACTGATGAAGGAAAGCAAGCTGATTGGACACTTCTGCAGGATTTTTGTTCGGTTTTAAAATAACCTTGTATTTTTTCATTATTCAGGAAAATATGCCAACCTTAAACATTTGCTAAATACCTATATCAAACAAAAATTATATGCTATTTTTCTTGTTGATGAGAATATAGAAAATTCCATCATCGCCAGGGGCTATCATATTTTTGATTTTTAAATAATAGTTATCATTTCTTCCAAATCAGTATCCCAGGATTTTTTAAATGCGTTACTTGATTTTCAAGTTCTTATTTAAAATTGTGCGCGGTTTCAAACTGTATTTGAGCTTTTTCGCAATTTTTTTATAATAATTTGTTTTCCTTTCCTAATGCCGGTATTCGCTTCTGAGTTCTTTTTTTTCAAAATTTTAGATAATTTCCTAAAGGCCAAAGCCAAAGCCCAATTGAGAAGCTTTTTTTCATTTTTTTTTATTAAATGAGTAAAACGTTTTAATTTTTTATTACAGATCCTGCCATATAATTTTCATAGAAGGATTACGAGGGCGTGGAAATTGCGTTCTCTTCACGTTTTTTAGACGGATCGGAGTTTACCCTTCCTTGAGTATGGGGGTCGTTTTCAGCCAATTGGCATTCTTAAGGAGCTGTATATTTTAGAGAAAAGAGATGGAACATTTTCGTGCTTAAAGAAACTTTCAGCGACCTCTAGGAGTGGCGCTATAAAAAAAGTGACACATTATACATTAAGGGTAAAAAATGATCCATGACTTTCAAACAATCTCAAAAATCAATTTTTGAACCGTTATATGAAACCAGCGAATGCACCCTGGACATATTTTGTAAGGTTTTGCTACTTTTCCCCTAATGTCGTTTCCCCGTACGCCAGTTCTCCGAATACCACTTCCCCGAATAATCCGTTTCCCCGAATAGCCCATTTCCCCGAAAAGTATTTGGCACTGATAGTTCAAAGTGGTGAGCGAACCGGTCATCTGAAATGCACTCTTCTTTGTTTGATTGGCGGTTCTTTCGAGTTTCACCGATGTCGGAATTTTTGTCAATATGTGTTTATTTGCCACATATCTTTTCGTGGAAACGGGCCATTCGGGAAAATGGCATTCAGAGAAACGGGTTATTCGGGGAACTGGAGTTTGGGGAAACGACATTCGGGGAAATGACTTTCGGGGAAAAGTAGCACAATCCCGTTTGGTTGTGCTACTTTTCGTCGAATGCCGGTTCCCCGATTATCCTGTTTCCCCGAATATCCCATTTCCCCGAAAAGTGTTTGGCACTCATATTTGTCAAAACTTTATTCATTTTGGGATGGTCATCTGATATGCACCCTTCTTTACTTGATTGTCGGTTTTTACGAGTTTCACTGTCCTCAGCATTTTTGGCAACATGTGTATTATCGAGAATGACTAAATACCTCCTTTTTTGATTGCTTATCGTTCTTCCTAATTCACCATCTTACCACTGAAAACTATTATAGCACCTATTTGCACTGCTATACTTTTCGGGGAAACCGGTCATTCGGGTAAATGGCATTCGGAGAAATTCGGGGGACTGGCGTTCGGGGAACCGACATTCGGGGGAAAGTAGCACAATCAACCGTTTCCGTTAAATCAAGGAAGATTCAATTATAACGTCCATCGTTTCTTAGGATTTCTAAAATTTCCTCCCCCCCCCTCAGTCACGCTTTTTCTAATACCTAATACATGCACTGTCACGCTTTTGCAGACCCCCACCCCAAATGATGGACGTAATTTTTTAATGGCCCCTTAGAAAAAAAAATATAATACAACAAATCGTCATCATTCGACAAGTCATTATTTATGTTCTGAACCTCTAAGTAACAGGACGTTTTATCGCTGACGAATAAAAACTTTTGACCGCAAACGCAATTTTAAGACCAGTTCAGATATAGATCCAGGAATTCTTCCAGAGATTCCATCAATAGTTCCTCCCGAAATATCACCAATGTGTTCACCAACTATTTCTTTAGACAGTCTTCCAGAAACTTCTCCAGAAATTCCTTCGAGCTCGACCTCCAGGGATTGTATCTGTATTTGCTCCAAGGGTATCTCTACCATAATCCTTACAGCGATTTATCTAGGAATCCCATTAGGGATCCACCAGAAATCTCTAGGAGTTCTTCTAGGCAGAGTTTTCGATCCTTGCTAGATTTTTTAGATCGGTTCCGACAGGTCTCCAGGAATACCTTCGACAATTACTCCAGCAATTCTGTCAGGTTTTTCTCTGAGGTTCCTAATAAGATTATTCTAGGGGTTTATGTAGGAAAATCTCTACAAGGATTCTTCTAGAGATTTTGCAAGGGCTTATTCTAGTGATTCCTCCATAGGTTCCTAAAGTATGAATCTTTACTGGAATTCCTCCAGGATTTTCACCAATGATTTTCCGGGGAATTTTTCAACCAATTATCCTAGGGATTGCTCCAAGGATTTTTTCAGAGATTTATTCAAGGAGTCTTCGAACGTTTTCTGATATTCCTATAGAAATCTATTCAGAGGCTACTCCAAATTCTACACCAAGAAAAAAAATTACAAAAATTATCAGCTTTCTCCAGGATTTTTTTCAGGGATTTCAAAGAATTACTCCTGTTAATTCTCCAGTAATTTCTGCAGAAATTCCGCCAAGCACACTTGCAGAAATTTCCCCAGGTAGATATGTCGAGATTCCTTTAGGAATTATTCCTTCAAGGATTCCTCCAGGGATTACATCAGGATTTTTTGCAGAGGTTCCGCCAGGAATTCCTCAATAGGTTCTACAATAAATTACTTCAAGATATTCCCTGTATAATTCTCCCAGGGATATCTCCGAGAAAATCGCTACATGAATCACTCCAAAGATTTTTCCAAGTAATCTTCCATGAATTCGACGAGATTTTTTCCATAGATTCGTTATTGGCCTCCAAACATGTTTGTTCAAGATTCCCTCATTAATTCCTCAAAGGATTTAATCAGAAATTACACAAAAAGTGCCTCCAGGGATTTCTCCAAGATTTTTTTTTCCAGAAATTGCTCGAGGAACTCCTTTTTTGAAGAAGTTTTTGAAAAGACCCTGAATAAATTCCAGGAGGAATCGCTGGAGAAATTTTTCAAATAATTGCTAGGAGAGATTTTCCTGAAAGAATCCCTGGAAGAGTCTCTGAACAATTTCGTGTAGGAACCTGTGAAGTATTACCTGAGTAAATTGCTGAGTAAATCAGTGAAAGGTTACCTGGGTCAATTGATAAAATGATCTTTGAAACATTACCTTGGTAAATTGCTGAAGGAATCTCTGGAGAAATTCCTGGAGGAATCCCTGGAAGAATCACTATGAAGATAATGTGGGAGAAATCCCTGGAGAAATCTCTGCAGAGATATTTCTAGACAATACCCTGGATAATTTTTATAGGAATTCCCTGGAAATTTCTATAGAAATATCTGGAAGAATCCATAAAGCGACCCTGGAGAAATCTAGGGAATTCATGGAAGCTTAAGGAATTTCTGGAAGAATCCCACAAACAGTTGGTAAAGTAATTTCTATTAGAATTCTAGTAGAATCTAGTAGAATAGTAGAGATTGTTCTAGTGTAACCCTTGGAGAAATACTGGAAGATATCTCTGCCAGAATCCCTATTGAATTATTCCACGATAAATCCTCGGTCTCTGGAGGAATCTCTGAATGAATATCAAGATAAATCGCTTGAAGAATTCCTGGAGGAATATCTGGAAGAATTCCTGGAAGAATCCTTGGAAAATTCCAGGAGTAATTCCTGTAAAAAATAATTGAGAAATCTATGATGGATTGACAGGAGGCATTCGCGCGGAAACTCCTCACGAAATTTCTAGGAAAATCCCTATAGAAATTTTACTACAGAAATCACAACAATAACTGGAGAAATCCCTGCAGGTACTCCTGGAAAAATTCCTGGAGAATTGCTGAAAGTATTCCTGGAACCCAATCGGAGCAGGTCTCAAAACTCATAGTAATCAAAAATTCTTCCCGGAGTAATCTCTGGAAGAATAACTGACGATATCCCTAATAGAATCCCCGGAGAAATCCGTGTAGAGATGACTGTAGATTATCTCAAAGTAATTGCTGGTGAAATTGAATAATCTTTGAAAGACTTCCTGGAGACATCTCTGAAAATGTCTCTAGAGAAATTTCTGGCGATATATCGGGAGCAATACGTGAAGTAATAATTAGAGATTTTCCTGAAGGAACTTTTGAAGGATTTCATGGAGCCATATTTGAACTGGGCCCAAAATTGCGTTTGCGGTCAAATGCTGTTGTTCTTCAACGACACAACGTTTTTTTTACTTGTAGGTTACTTACTTACTCACTTTTGATGGCGCTACGTCCTTCAAGACATGACCTACGCCACAATATTTCGCCAACTAACTCAATCCATGGCAGCTAACCTCCAGTTTCTCGATCGCCCCACACTTCCAAGATCCTGCTCCACTTGGTCAAACCACCTAGCTCGTTGCACTCCTCTTCGTTCTGTACCGGCTGGATTCGAGGTGAACACCATGTTTGCGGGATTGGTGTCCGGCATTCTCACAACGTGTCCCGCCCATCGTACCCTTCCAGCTTTGGCGACCCTCTGGATACTGGGTGCACCGTAGAGTTGCGCAAGCTCGTGGTTCATTCTTCTCCTCCATACGCTGTTCTCACATACTCCGCCAAAGATCGTCCTAAGCACACGTCGTTCAAAAACTTCTAGCGCTTGCAGGTTCTCTTCGAGCATTGTCACGTCTCATGCTCGTAAAGGATTATCGGTCTTATCAGCGTCTTGTACATGGTACACCTAGTACGGAAGTGAAGTTTATCAGACCGAAAGGTCTTGTGGAGTCCGTAGAAAGCACGACTGGATGTGGATCCAAGGTAGACAAATTCGTCCATCATCTCGAACTCATCCACGTCAATCATCACGCGTCTGCCAATGAAAGCTCTATCGCGTTCGATTCCTCCAGCCAGCAGATATTTCGTCTTCGACGTATTTACCTTCAATCCAACCCGGTCTGCCTCACGTTTCAGCCTGGTATACTGTTCAGATACTACCTGGAACGTTATTCCGACAATGTCCACGTCGTCAGCAAAACAGATGAACTGGCTGGATTTATTGAAGATCGTGCCCCACATGATGAAGCCCGCCCGTTTCATAATACCTTCTAGCGCAATATTGAACAGGAGGCAGGAAAAACCATCGCCTTATCGAAGTGCTTTGCGTATTCCAAACGGGTCCGATAATGCACCCGATATCTTCACACAGCACTGTACACTATCCATCGTTGCCAGTCGTCTAGTCAGTTTCCGGGGAAAACCATTCTCGTACATAATCTTCGTACTGATGAAGCCATTCCTCCTGCTACCTTGGTCTTCCTCCTCTGCGCCATTTTGTTCATCGCAGTGCTGCTTCCACCTTTCAATCACCTCACGTTTGTCCGTCGAGATACCTCAATTCTTATCCCGGCACATTTCGGCTCGCGGCACAAAGCCTTTGCGGGATGCATTGAGTTTCTTGTAGAACTTACGCGTTTCTTGAGAACGATACAGCTGCTTCATCTCTTCGCACTCCAATTCTTCCAGGCGGCGCTTTATATCCCGGAATAGATGGTATTACTTATAGGCCCAAAACATGAATAATGGCTTTCGAATAATGCCGATTCGCTATATTTTCAAATTTTTCCCAATACACTTCAATATTTACCAAGCTGTCTTTAAAAAAGAAACACCAAAAGTATCAAAAACTTTGGTCTATGAATGATGATAGCCACTCCACCAAATGCTCCATCCAGTTGATGATTACGATAAACGAAAAAGTTAGGATCTCTTTTGAGTTTGGATCCAGGTTTCAAATAAGTTTCAGTAATAACTGCTATATGTATGTTATTAGCTGTTTTAAAATTTAACAGCTCGTCCTCTCAACCATTCAAAGAACGAGAAGTCCAATTTAAAATATGTAAAACAAAATATTTGGATTTATCAGAGAAATGTAATTTAATATAAATTTGATTAGTAAACTTTACACCAACTTGGACTGCTCAGCCATAGTGGTGGTTTTGAACATTGGATAGTATTTTAGATAAAATGTCTAAAATTTTACCAGATATCTGAAACAAAAAAACGCTTTATCAAAATCCAAGGGAACATTTTTGAAGGAGGGTGGATGTATATTTTAGGAAAAGTGCAGTATGTCTACGGGGAAGGGAAGGAATTCAAAACTGGCGTTTTCTTTTCATGTCCACGAGGTCCCCTTGAATAGTTAGTGTAGCGTGATTTAATACAGTTAAGAGAAAAACTACTCCAATCTATCGCGAACAACCCATCACTTTACTGCAGACGGCTATACACTGAGAAAAATCTACACGTCAAGGTCGTGTGTTTTACTTATAGATTTGCGCAATGAGAAAAACCACATGATTTGAGTGTGGTAGCCATATGGATTTCATCATTGATTTCACGGTATAATAACATGTGTATCAATATTAGGTTGTCATGTGAAACAAACATGAATTTCCAAATATTAAATCATGAAAACCAACTGATTTGCTTATTGAATTCGAAATGTAGTAGCTTTATATAGTCATGTGTGATAGAACATAAATGTCAAGGGACTGAAAGAAGAAATTTGGTAGAAAAACTTTTGCTCCCCAAAATATGGATCCGAGGCTCCTCTGCTTGTCGCAAGCTCTCTTGATTTTTTTTCAAACCCGTGAGCCAGCAACAAGCGGGGCGCCGCAAATCCATAATTTGGGAAGCCAGGGATAAGCATATTCCATTTTTTTCGAAACTGAAAGCCAGGAAAATCTGTTAGTGGAATCCGATTTTTCTACTAAACTATACATTATAATCAATGTTTTCTTATAGAAAGGTAGAACTCTCGTATATCGGTCAACTTCACTAATAAAAGAAAAATCGAATTCACAAATTTTCATCTAACACTTTCAGCTTCAAAATTTGCTTCTTCTCTTTGAAAGCATGATGATGACTGTCGTTCGACACAAGGTCCAACCGCAATTCAGTTCACTATGCATCCCATGGGTTGATCACAAATATTTTAGAAGCTTTGAACATGGAAATCGATAGCATAGCTCATGGATTTCATCATAACAATCTCATTGCGCAAATCAATGAATCGACCAACTTGAACATGATGATTATGACACAAGATAACCATAAGCAAAACACACTGAATCCGTGTTGGAGTGATGATCTATGCGTCCATAGGTTGACACATACGAATCTGAAGAGAAAGCTCCGGGAACTTATGTGGAAAAAATATGGAATCCCTGTTGTCAGTTGATGAATCAATCCATGAAGCAAAACACAGGAATTTAATGTGTAACACACACGAAGTTTGCAAGAAAATCATAGCAAATCCTTATGGACGTTCATGAATCGATCCATAATTTTAAACACACAGATCGAGCGTGTGGATTTTTATCAGTGTATCATGCAGAGCCTACATGTCCAGTTTTCCACAAACTAAGCCTTTTAGGCAGCAACCGAACGACATACAGTGGTTGATCAATGGCTATCTGTAAATTACCATCGACGGACATAGGCGGAAGTTCGTCCATATCCCCCAATGCAGCAGCCACCCGGTGGTGCAGTAATAATCGGGCCTGACACTGTGTCTCTCTGTTTCCGTGTCCCAACAGCTTTTGGTTTTTATGTCCCCTAGCAAACCAGCATGTCACGATGAACGTTGGCGTCGTTGGTTGACCCGGGAAAAGGCTTTTCGGTGCTGTGGCAGACTGTCACTTTGGTGCACCACACCATGGTCTGCGCGCTGCAATCAGTGCCGGATTTTGGCTTAGGGAGACCTGAGCTAGATTTCATTAACCCTGTACGAAAGTATTCATGGTGTATTTATCCCGAATTTTGAACAGGATGTTTGGTCTATATAATTATCGACCAGTTTCTAAGAAAAAGAATTTCGTTGATGTGCGATCAACTCTATTAAATACAAGTTTAAAGATGTCTTCTGTATTCTTGAATTTTTTTCGGAAAAAATCGTTTTATTCATATAATGTGGACTTCGGTCAAAGTTAAATTTAAACTATGAAACAATGTAAGCCTGATTATAAACATAGAACCTTTTGCTGAGATATTCAGATGTTGATAAAATGACCCTATTAAAGCCCTGTCTCAAATTTCGTCCAGAAATTCGTTCGGGGATTTGCTCCAGAAAATCCTTTTAGGGTTTTCATCAGGAACTCCTCCGTGGATTTTCTTCAGGTATCCCTCCGGAGATTTTTTGCAGCAGAAATTCCTTCGGAGATTTTCTCTAGGAATCCCTCCTGAGATTTGCTCCAAGAATTATTCCAGGATTTTTCTCCGTGAATTACTACGGGGACTTTGTCCTGGAATTCCCTCGGGGTTTTCCTCTAGAAAAACTACCAGAAATTTATCCCGACTTCCTTCGGCAAATTTTTTTGCTCTAGAAATTCTTCCAGGATTTTTTTTCCAAAATTTTTGCCAGGAATTTGTTTGGCGTTCCTCCATGGATCCTCCAGTAATTCTTTCGGAGTTCCTCTAGAAATTGTTAAAAGTTCCCTCAGAAATTTCTCGAGAAATTCTTTAGAAGATTCTCCAGATTTCCCTGAAGGTTTCTTCCATAGTTCCATCAGGAATTTCTCTAGAAAATATTCCGCAGCTCCTGCAGTAAATCGTTCCTCCAGGAATTGGAGCTCCACCAGGAATTCCTTCGGATTCCCGCCATAATTCCTTCAGAAATTTTAGTTCCTCTAGGAATTCTTCAGAGTTCCTCCAGTAATTCCTCGGAGTTCCTAAGTAAATTTCTCAAAACTCTTCGGGAATTCATCCAGAGTTTCTCGTGTAATTCCTCCGGAGCTCCTCCAGGATTTTTTTTTAATAACTTTCAGAAATTTTCCTGGACTTCCTCCGGAAAATTTCTCAAAAACTCATCCAGTAATTCTTCGGAACTTCCTCCGGCTTTCAACGGGAATTCTTCCAAATATTCCTCTGGAGTCCTCTAGATCGGATCCAAAATTTTTTGGAAAATTCCTTCGGACCAGTTCACCTAGAATGTTTTCAGAGTTCCTCCAGTGAAGCCTCCAGAAATCCTCCAGGAAATCCTCCAGTGCTCCAGTGCTGTTCCTCCAGTGCAATTCTTCTATAGTTCCTACGGGAATTCTTTCAGAGTTACACCAGGCATTCCTGCAAGAATTTCTTCAAAGTTTCTCCAGGATTTGCTTCGAGATTCTTCAGGAATTCTTTCTGTGTTTCTCCAGGATTTCTTTCAAAGTTTCTACAGGACTTCTTTGAGAGTCGCTCTAGAAATTTCTCCAGGAATTCTTTCAAAATTTTTGCCGGGAATTCTTCCGTAGTTTCTCCATAGATCCTCCGGGAATTCTTTCGGAGTTCCTCCAGAAATTTCTCAAAGTTGGCCCAAAAATTCATCGAGAAATTCTTTTGGAGATTCTCCAAAATTTTCTCCAGAGTTTCTTGAAGGTTTCCTCCGTAGTTCCTTCAGGAATTTCTCTGTAAAATATTCCGCATCTCCTCCAGCACATCCTTCGGAATTCCTCCAGGAATTCCTTTAGAGGTCATCCAAGCATATCTTCAGAGTTCCTCAAAGAATTTTTACGGAGTTCCTCCAGGAATTGGAGCTCCACCAGGAATTCCTTCTGATTTCCGCCATGGTTCTTCCAGGAAATTAAGTTTAAGGAATCTTTTAAAAGTTTCTCCTAGAATTCCTCTGAATCTCCTTCGAAGCGCTAATGGAATCCCTCCGAAGTTCCGCCAGGAATTCCTTTCGTCCAAAAATTCTTCCAGAGCTCCTCCTTCTGGATTGCATCCAGCAATTCCTCGGAAGTTCCTCAAGAGTTCCGCCGGGATTTGCTCCAAAATGTTTCCATAAGTTCTTCCGGAGTTCCTCCAGCAATTCCTCGGTAGTTCCCATGGAGCTCCATCCTTCCGATTTCCCCATAGTTTCTACAGGAATTTCTTTGGAGTTCCATAAGAAATTACCTTAGAGTTCCTACAGTATCGCAACCGGAGTTCTTCTAAGAATCGCTCCCAGAGTCCCTCTATTTTTATTCAGAGTTCCTCGGGAATGCCCTTCGGAGCTCCACCAGGAATTCTTTCGGATTTCCGCCATAGTTCCTCCAGGATATTTAGTTTCTCCACAGTTTCTCTTCACAGTTTCTTCAGTAATTCCTCGGAAATCCTCCCAAGTTCTACTCTGTATTCTTATGGATTTACTCCGAGAATTTTGCTTGATTTCCTCCGAAAAATCACACAGAGTTCCTCCGAGAAATCTCCCACAGTTGCTTTGGGAATTTCTCAAGAGTTTCCCTTAGAATTCCTCTGAATCTCCTTCCAAGCCCTTCTGGAACCCCTCAGAAGTTCCTCCAGGATTTCCTTTCTTCCGGAAATTCCTCCTCCAGCATTTCCTCTGGATTTCATCCAGCAATTCCTCGGAAGTTTTTCCAGAATTCCACCGGGTATTGCTCCGAAATGTTTCCATAAATTCATCCGGAGTTCCTCCTTCAAATTCCTTGGTAGTTCCTTTGGAGCTCCATTGTGAATTCCTTCCGATTTCCCTCATAGTTTGTCCAGGAATTTCTTCGGAGTTCCTTAAAAAATTACCTTATAGTTCCTACAGTAGCGTCTCCGGAGTTCTAAGAATTGCTCTGAAGTTCCTCTAGGATATTTCACAGATATCCACCAGCGGCAAAGTCCTTCGGAGCTCTACCGGTAATTCCTTTAGATTTCCTGCGCAGCTCCTCCAGGAATTCTTTCAAAATTTTTGTCAGGAATTCCTTAGTTGTTCCTCCAGAAATTGCTCAAGCATCCTCCATAAATTCCTTGAAGAATTCCTTTGGAAAATCTCCTACAATTTCTTCAGAGTTCCTTAAGGTTTCCTCTATAGTTCCTTTAGGAAATTCTCTGGAGTTTCTCTAGAAAATATTCCGCAGCTCCTCCAGTAAATCCTTCAGAATTCCTCCAGGATCCAAATTCCGATTTCCCCCATAGTTTCTCCAGGAAATTCTTTGGAGTCCCTAAGGAATTACCTTAGAGTTCCTACAGTATCGCCTCCGGAGTTCCTCTAGGATTTTTCTCAGATATCCTCCAGTTTTTTTTTCAGACTTTCTCGGGAAGTCTTTCGGAGCGCCTCCGCTAATTCCTTCAGATTTCCTTCGTAGCTCCTCCAGGGTAATCTTCATGGGTTTCGCCAGGAGTTTCTCTGATAATTCCTTCAGACTTGCTCCGAGAAATACTCAAAAGTTACTTCTCGAAATACTCCAGGGTTGATCTGAGTGTTTCTCCGCAATTTCTTAAGAAATTCCGTCGAAATTCCCCAGTGCATTCCTTCGGAACTCCTAAAATATTGATGAAAAATAATTCTCTAGGTGGGTGGAATCTTGAGTGTAATTTTTGAAGGAATTGGAGACACCCACAGGTTAGCTCTGGAAGATACTGGCGAAAATAACTGAAGGAATAACAGTTCAAATCTTTGATTGAAACTCTAACAGAAATCCGGGAGGAATTCCTAGAGCAAATTCTGGAAGTATTTTCGAAGGATCAAAGGAACTCAAAGAAACTTTTGGAGAAATGTATGTACAAATTCTTGAAGAAATACCAGGACGAATTATCGGATGAATTTCTGAATCCAACCTTAAAGAAGTCACTAGCTCAATTTCTTCAAGAAATAAAGGAATGTCTGACTGAAACTTTAGAGTAATTCCTGCAAGACTTCTGAAGAAATCTTGGGAAGTAAAGATCGGAGTAATCTCTTAAAGCATTTCTTAATTAATAAAGACTGGACTCGGAAAAAATTAAACACACAAAAATGAACACAAAAAACTCATTTTAAATCGGATACTACTCACAAAAATTTCACATTTCTCTTAACACTGCGCATGCGATCTTCTCCATGTTTTTCTTCAAAGCTTCATTAGTTTTGAATCTTTTTCCACTTTTCTTCAACTTCTTTTTCATTATCGCCTAAAATTTTTCGATCGGACGAAGTTCTGGTGTATTCGACGGGTTCACCTCCTTCGGGACTACATTAACACCCTTCGCTTCATACCAATCCATTACAGGCTTGGTGTAATGGCACGAAGCGAGATCCGGCCAGAACAGCGTGGGATCACGGTGAGAGCGGAGGAAGGGCAGCAAGCGCTTCAGCAGGCATTCTTCTAGATAAATCTGTCTGTTTACGGTGCCGGTTATAACAAATTGCTTGCTGTACTGTTCGCACTCGCAGATCCCCTGCAACAACAGGTACTTCTTCGTCAATTTGTCCATCTTTCTCTTCCGGAACTTTTCCGGAACCTCCATGCGTACCGACAAAAAACTCGAGGCCGGCGATTTGTTTGGTGTCTGCCTTGATGTATGACGCGACTGCCGCAATTGATGTACAGCATCCGCACACGCAATTTGGTCACCGTGTTTTGCTTATCAGTCCGGTTTGGCACCTTCCTAACTAAAAAACACGTAATCTAGCCCGTTTCATGGTCTGCTGGACGAACCACTTCGACGAATTGAACTTTTTGGTCACGTCTCGGGTGGAAAGGTTCGGGTTATTCTTAAAGTACTGCCTTATCTTCCGCGCCTTCTCTGGGTATTCCGTTTTCGGTTTTCGGCCGATGGTCTTCGTCTTCTGGAATATCTTCACAACGCGGGACACGGTGGAATGGTGGATGCCTTTTGCCGATCCATCTGTGCGACTGTTTCAAATGAATCTTGAAAACTACTTGACAGATCACGATGATTTTGCATACATAAACACAACACTCTAAACTAGTATTAGCCAAAATTACATTTTTACTCACACGATAAAAAGTTACACCCAAAACAAAGTGTCGCATTTTTTCCGCTGATTATTATTTCTTCGTTGGAAATTGTAATCCGTCATGTAGAAAAAATATTTTGGAAGATAATCCGGCCCTCAAATCCGGACCTGGCTGCAGCAGCCAATATTCAGTGGAAAAGACAACCGCTGCTACGGTGCTATTGGCAGTGCGGCACTAGAAGTTAAATTTTGATTGTTTCCAACCGCATGACGGTCAACAGGATATGTAGTGACCATGATGCACCAATTTTCGACCGAAAAGCCCCGTCAAACGTTGTTACATTTTCAGTATCTAAAAACTAATCCGTTCGATTTTTGCCCTTACTTTTTCTCACTCTACCAGGTACGTGCAACCGGCAAGATGTACGCCTGCAAAAAGCTCGAAAAGAAGCGCATCAAAAAGCGGAAAGGCGAATCGATGGTGCTGATAGAGAAGCAAATCCTGCAGAAAATTAACTCCCGCTTCGTGGTGAACCTGGCGTACGCGTACGAAACCAAGGACGCACTCTGTCTGGTGCTAACTATTATGAACGGTAAGTGGTTTATTAGGGTGGGGCATTAGAGTGGTTAAAAAAAATCGTTTTTGCCCCACACCGCTCATTCGATTCTAGATCAAATTCTGAGTGTCCTCCCAAAATTTGAGCTTATTTGGATGAAAACTGAGACTGCACAAGCCCTTTAAAGTTTATATGGGAATTACTATGAGAAAAGCAACCAATTCATTCAATCGGTCATAGTGTTTGCCCATGTGCTCTTGGGGATTAGAACTACATTGATACTGTGAGATACATTCAGCAGCTACAACTTTGCCCAAGACCGTTTTCGAATCGGACGCCTCAGTAATTAGTTATTGATTTATATCCAGTCACAAATTCTTCAGCAGTGCTCATTTAACTTCTGAACAGGCAACATTGCTACACCTGGCGCGAAGATAGCAAGCACAAATCTTGGCTACTATGTTTTACTGCATATATCAAGTGATGCCTGCAGAAATGCCCAATAATTATAGCCAAAGTTTTACAACTCAATCAAAAATCAATAACTAATCACTGGGGCGTATCTCACAGTATCAACATACTTCTAATCCCCAAGAGCACATGGGCTAACACTATGACCGATTGAATGAATTGGTTGTTTTTCTCATAGTAATTCCCATATAAACTTTAAAGGGCTTGTGCAGTCTCAGTTTTCATCCAAATAAGCTCAAATTTTGGGAGGACACTCAGAATTTGATCTAGAATCGAATGAGCGGAGTGGAGCAAAAACGATTTTTGAACCACTCTAGTGGGGCATATTTCCTCGAATCTTCTGTATTTTGAGGTATTTTTAGCTCTATGGTATTATCCAAATTATTGGAGTTTCACTAAAATCTATTGAACTGCACCTCTAAGCCATCTTTAAGCCTTCACCAAAAACTCTCATGTTTTCACCAAATGTTATTTTAATACAGATGATCATTTTGCACTTTGTAAATTTTACTATGAAAAGCCCCACCCTAGTGGATTATGCTTCGGATAGAAGAGCTATATCAAACAGGTCCCGTTACTTGCAGGTGGAGATCTCAAATTTCACATCTACAACATGGGAGGCGATCCGGGTTTCGAGCTGAGCCGGGCGCGGTTTTACGCTGCCGAGGTGGTCTGCGGGCTAGAACATCTACACCAGATGGGCATCGTGTACCGGGATTGCAAACCGGAGAACATCCTACTGGACGACACCGGTCATGTGCGGATATCGGACCTTGGGCTAGCGGTTGAAATTCCCGAGGGGGAAATGGTGAGGGGGAGAGTCGGTACAGTTGGTAAGTTTGTAAATCGTTACAATGGAAGATTTAAATTTAATTGTTCTATCCCCATCAGGATACATGGCTCCGGAAGTCATAGATAACGAAAAGTATGCATTTTCGCCGGATTGGTTCAGCTTTGGGTGCTTGCTGTACGAGATGATTGAGGGCCAGGCTCCGTTCCGGGCGCGGAAGGAGAAGGTGAAACGAGAGGAGGTGGACCGCCGGGTCAAGGAGGATGCCGAAAAATACTCCCACAAATTTAGCGACGATGCCAAAATCCTGTGCCAACAGTTACTCATGAAGGCTGTCAAGAACCGGCTAGGGTGCCGCAACGGTCGGTACGGTGCCCGAGAAGTTAAGCTGAACGGCTTTTTCACCAGTATTAATTGGAAGCGGCTAGACGCTGGCGTTGTGGAACCGCCCTTCGTACCAGACGTAAGCTTTTGCCCGAGATAAATAGGTTACAATTCATCCAATTGGATTTTTCTTGTAGCCACATGCGGTCTATGCCAAAGACGTGCTCGACATCGAGCAATTCTCAACGGTAAAAGGAGTGAATCTGGACGCTACGGATGAAAATTTTTACTCGAAGTTCAACACCGGCTCGGTGTCGATTCCGTGGCAGAACGAAATGATCGAGACGGAGTGTTTCCGAGAGTTGAACGTGTTCGGGCAGGACGAGTGCCCGACGCCTGACTTGCTCATCAATGCACCGCCGGTGGTGGAGAAGCCTGGTTGCTTTCCGTTCCGGAGGAAGGTAAGCACCTATATGGTGATGGGAGTTGGTTGTTGGTTTTGAGAAAAATGTAAAATTAATTCTTGAGCGCCTGCTGGTCTATATAAGCTTAATATTTGCTCTCTCGTCAATTGAGGAAACGTATCGCATTTCCGATTGGGGCCTTCCTTAGCATAGTGGTGTTCCGCGGCTTGATGGTGTCTTGATATTATGTATCCGGTAGAAATCAAGACCAACATTTATTTATAATTATTGTTTTCTCGGGCCCCGTGCATCGCAGCTAATATGTGAATAGTGCGCTGTGTCCATAAAAATCGTAAGAATGCAGCGCCACACTAAAAAACTGATTTCAAAATCGCGCGAGTTGAGGCGCGTCGCGAGTCTCACTGGCGCGATCCGGTTTGGTGGCGGTGCGACAATATATAACAGGACTGGTAGCGATTGACTGTCTAAAACAGACTGTCTGCTAAACCTTTGTGAGTCGCGGGCCATATCTCAGAAACAACATTGTGCAGCGGGTCAAACTTATCACAGTGCAGCAATTTCAAAATTTTAGATGAAATCAAATAACAGTAATAAAACAATTTTTTAGGAGACATTGAAAACATGTTTTTTGCGTTTAGTATCATAACTGCATTGGTCGATTTCTCCTCATCGATTTTATATTCTCCTAATTACTTGACTGGGTGAGTTTTCGAGAGCTATTTTTGATTCATCCGAAAGGCTTCGTTATTTTTATTTATTTATTTATTTATTTATTTATATGTATTTCTTCATCTGACCTAGGTCTTAATGAAGTATGGCTGGGAAATCCTGAAATAGGCATAAAACCCGCATCTCTCCGTCGCATCACCGATACAGGCGGCACAAACCACATACATGTTTTGAAAAATCACCAACTGACGATCGCAAAAACTCAAGAGATGACTTGTTGTTGAAAAACCACTCTGTTACCGAACGAGCGCGTAGCAATCGAGACAATCGAGTTATCGATCAACTATCGAAACGGAGACGAAAATATACGGTAGCGAGTGAAGTGTAGCTAGGGGACACTAACAAACCGCCGTGCGGAATGATAAACAAAAACAACTTTTTGTTCAACTAAAAGTATTTTTAAAATTTATCAATTTTTTCTCACAACTGAGTATAAAACTCCACTATTTAACAGCAGTAGAGCTTTTTTTGCACAGTAAGACACGAAACTCAAGGGTAAGCGATGAAAGAAACACACAGAAAACTTAATGAGAAAACGGTGCGAGTTGCATAGAAAATCACAACATACACAACATACACAATGAAATGCTGCATCATAAAATGTTACGAAAATCGTTTGAACTTCGTACACTTACCCAAAGAGAAAATCGACAAAGAGAAATTGATCATTGCAGATTGCATTGTATTGCATTGCGCCTGTGTGATACTAAACGAGAGATTTGTGGTTTGTGTGATAATATTGCCTTAAATTATGTAAGAATTGTGCTGTCAATTACGTTATAATACAATAAGGCAAAAGGTTTTTTTAAATGTCCTGAACTTTGTAAGAATTTTGTCCAGAATTCTGTCTGAATCTTCTCTGGTTTTATTTGAAAATTCTTCCCATGGTTTTCTTAGAATAACGTCCTATTTTTCTAGAATTCAGCACAGAATTCTGTAAGAATTACTCTCAGGATTCGGTCAGAACTCCACTCAATACCAATTTTTGAATCTTGTGAAGTGATTATGTGAGAACTTCTTCCAGGAAACTAGGAGCTATACATTCGGTTACCAATGGCTTTTAGGGTGAGATCGCAAGTTATGCGAGATTAGTTTGAAATGGATATAAAAGTTATTTATTTTCATTAATAGTAAACGAAGTTATTTGCAAGATTTGTTGTAATTATTTCTCTTAACATTTCGCTATTATTTAAATAAGGCGTTTTCAATCATTTCATACAGCCCCAATACAGCGCATTGCCTAATACACAATAAGGCTAATGGAAATACACATCAACATTGCAGCAACATTCAACGCCATACGATGCTAATTTAATTAAGAATAAGTTTGAATCACAAATAAAAGCAAATCAGGCATTTTTTCGTGGCGTAAAAAAATAGTGGAAGCCCGTCTAAGTAGACGCCAATTTTCTAATTTCCTTAGTGTTCATACATAATTTACGAAGCCTCCATACAAAAAGTATGATATCCGGGGAGAGGGATTGAAAATGGCTATATTGTGTGCGACGTAATTTACGGATGACCCTTATGGTTCTTCTGAGGCTTTGGTTTGCTTAAGAAATTTTTGTTAAATTGTTTAAAACAACGATTCCAAGCACCTGCATAAATTCTTGACATTTCTTTAACATGCAACCTTAAAGCTGACAAAGAAATTAAGCAATAGGCATGTTATCAGTCAGTGTTCTAAACTCAAAGAAAAAGGAATAAATTATGTCAAGCGTGTGCTAGAATAAGGGCGTAAGTCGCATGATCGATTTCTCTTCATCCATTCTCTCTTTTGTGAATAAAGGTGACG
Source organism: Aedes aegypti (assembly GCF_002204515.2). Taxonomy (NCBI): domain Eukaryota; kingdom Metazoa; phylum Arthropoda; class Insecta; order Diptera; family Culicidae; genus Aedes; species Aedes aegypti. The sequence goes on along the minus strand of NC_035107.1, from coordinate 265,542,585 downwards.
AGATGCAAAATTGTCAGCATATTTTCACCTCAGGACGCAAGTGAAAAAATGCCGACATACTTGCATCTTGTCACTTTTATTCACAGAAAAGAGGATCGATGAAGAAAAATCGATCATGTGATTTACGCCCTCATTCTAGCACACGCTTGATGTTCGAAAAAACTTCCCATAATGCCCCGAAAGGTTCTTATAAATTTCATCATTTTAGCTTGCTGCTGTGACAGTTACAATGTTCATCAATTTTTTTTTGCACTGAGCATTTATAGATACTAATAACTTTCCAGTTTAGTGAATGAAGTAATTAAATTATTAGATTCTATGAAATAATTTCAGAACCTAAAATATCAATTTTGAAAAATTATTCTCTATCCATGAATTTTATAAGATAACGGAAATCGTGTAGATAAAGAAAGATAAAAGATGCGAAAATTCTATAATATTTTCTGCACTTCTTTCCCCTGTACGAAATTCACACGTACCAATGCTACGGTATTGTAATGACTCTCTTTTTTGTATCTTCATTAACAAGATTTTAAGCCCTGGCCTAGTTCATCCTGGGACCAACGGCATTACTTTCTATCCGATGAGTGATGGCTCCCATCGGATTGCGTCACTATCTCACGTATGAGATTCGATTTCAGGTCCTCTGCGTGAAAGGCGTGTGTTCTAACCACTACAACAGGCCTGTTTCCCAAGACTATTACAAATGTTTATCTTTATTTCATGTGATAGTCAAAAAAAATATAAAAAACTAAACGTAGATTAAAGCGTTACTGCTCATATAAAGCTTAACTTTTTTCATACAAAAAAATTACGAAGCAGTTCCTGCGTTCCGTAATGAATGGATGCTGCCTTACTGTGCCTTTTTGTGCGCGAAAATGGAAATGAGCTTTTAAAATACGCGGAACTAGGCATTTTCAACAAGTGATCTAATTTAAAAAAAATCACAATTGTAAAAGTTTTTTTGTTGATGCAATACTATTTTTAATCAACCATTTGAATAGTTTTATTTCTTAACTACGCTGCATTACGGCACTTTGCGGTAAAATCTAAAGTGAAGAATCTTAAAACTAAAATGGCTTCAAATTGAAGAATCTATTTAAGGTCGTAACAATCAGCTCAATGTTTTAACATCATATTGGTAAAGCAGCAAACGGGCCAGATATCAGAAGAATCTTAAAGCTCTCCGCGGGCCGCGGGCAAACCTGGTCTAAAAAAATAGAAACTTTAGAGACAAACCGCTCAAAAAAACAAAAAAAAAGATATTAAATAACAACCTTGGATTATTCCACAAGTAATTTAAAAAAAAAGGATTTTATAAAGAATACTTAATGAATCCGAGCCGACTATTTTTAGAGGGCACTTTCAAGTATTACTTTCGGGATTGCTTGTGACATTATGCTTGGTATTTCTCCAGGCTTTCACCAGAAAATTAATCAGGCATTTTTTCGAATTTTCTTCCGAATACTAATACTAATTTTAGTTTAGGATTTCATACAGTGATTTTTCGTTTTTTTTTTTTGTAGAAATTGATTTAAGTCTTTGGTTTATTATATTTTCAAGTTTACAGTCATTTATTTTTCAATAGATGACTCCAGTAAATACTCTAGAAATTCCTCCAAAAACTCTACATGTGATTTCTCAATTCTCAATTTCCTAGGAATTCCATTGAAAAAAAAATCAGAGACTGGTTTCCTACTAAATTTTTGTTCGAGATTTCTTAAATATTTGAAGAAGGAAGTTCTCAATAAATTTGCTCTGATCTTCCTTGAAAAATTTATTTATTAGTTTTTTTTTCAGAGATTGTTCCAGAAACATCCCAGCTTGGGATTCCCAAGAAATTTATTCAGAATTTATTTTGTGTGTATTGAAACAGTTCTTAGGTAATTCTGAAGTAAATCCTTCAGAACAGTCGCTCCACAGTCATGGAGTCGCTAAGCAATTACAAAGTTATCTTGGTGGATTGAAAACAGAATTACACAAAAAATAATATGACCTAATAATCTATACAGTTTTCAATTATAATGGACTTTTTTAGACATTTTTTTCTAATGATTGGAAATAAATTGTCAATATGATTGCGTTGATTTAGCAGCCTAAGCAATTACAAAGTTATCTTGGTTCATAACATAAGGTAGTTCTTAATGAAACGCCAGAACGTATGTTTTGCTTATACCCCCTTTATGTACTTTGCATATAAATTGCTGTTATTTAATATGAGTCTGTTTGAAACTTTTTGCAAAAATTCGTAAAATTTAACGTGTATCTATGAAAACAACTGTACCATGGAGCAGTGATGCATTTGAACGCGTTCAGTTCGCGTTCCAGTTCAATATTTTGAACGCAGCGATCAAGTAGGCTTGAACATTGTGCAGTTCAAAAATATGAACCGTTGCGAGCCGAAAATTGAACTCAGTTCATTTTGACTGATTACTACAGTAAACTTTGCCAATTATATGTTTTTGGTATTCCATACACCAAGGGCTGTTTGATTTCCCTAACCATCAACATTTGCAGCGATCAATTCATTAATTTCCTACACGAGAGGGCTCTCGCAATGGACCGATGCACGAGCTCACTATCTGACGTTTGAGCGGTGCCGTGTTATTTACGTGACCATGGAAACTAGTGAATTCGGCACCACTCAAACGTCAAATTAGTGAACTCGTGCATTGGTTCATTGCAAACTGAACGGGCCGTTCTTGAGCAGCGGCTAGCTCTTGCTCGGAAGTTCATTGTCTACTGCGTTCTCGTGCAAATTTGGCTCGGAGTCCGTTCATTTTTGGATCGCGTTCAGTTCAAAATGCATCACTGCCATGGAGGAAATTTTGGTTTCTACAGCGTCATCATGATTTTCATTCATATTTTGTTCTTAAAAATGACTCTCAGCTGATTCATAACTGTGGGTTGACTGTAATCTATGATGAAAGCTCTTGAGAAATTCCGGATGATCACTTGCAAGGATCTCTAAAGAAACTTCTGGACTGAATGGTACTCTGATTCCAATTCTGGCATCCTCCATGATGTTTTGGGAAAAACCTTTTAAAAACCTTGTACAGAATTTCAGAAAAAATGTGTGCAGGTGGGGACGAAACAGGTGTAATGGTTGTAACACATACCTCTCACGTTTAGAAAATGGGATCGAATTGTAATAATCCCTTATGATCTAAAGGTTGTAGTGACGACTTCCTTCGAATACAAAACAAAGCCGTTAGTCCTGAATGAACCAGCCGAAAATTGAAAATCTTATGACTAATGGTAAAAATGTGTGTGGGAATGGTTGGAAATTTGTTTGGAATAATGTTTTATAGCAAATGAATTTTTCAAAGAATTCGTAAAAAAGAACATTAAGAAATTACTCAAGAATGGATTGATCTTTGTAATAAAAATCATGGAGAAAATTCATGAGAGCAGATCTGAGCGTATTCAATACGCCATCCTAGTGGAATTTCAGAAGGAATCCCTGAAATATCTTCTGGAGTAATTACTACAGTAGTCAGCTGGAAAATTCTTAGAATTGTTCTTGAAGGAATAACTAGGGGAGATAAGTATATTGTTTTTTTTTTTTTTTTATTTTGCGCGTCGACTGTGCATAATCTTGTAAAAGGCGAACACGAAATTACTGCGATACATTCAGCAGGCAATGAGCCTCTGCATGCTATAAAACGTTTGACTTTTACTGTGCGCCCTGTTTTCAAGTTGCCCGTGAGAGAGAGCGAGACAGCACCAACACGGCGCACAGTAAAAGTCAAAAGAACAAAAGAATTTATGGCATGTACAGAGGCTCATAACTTTTCTACCATTGTGTAAGAATCAACCAAACTTTGCACACTTTCTCATTGATGTGTATTTTTTGCATGCTATCAAACTCGAAGTCGTGTTTTTCGATTCAACGAAAATGGAGGTGAACCAACGCGAGTCGAGAGAACAAATTCTCGAACACCTGGAATTTCCCGAACACCTGGAATTTCCCGACCTGACGCACCGGCACTTGAGAAAAATGTTGAACATTCACCATTCAACCGTCTCCAGAGTGTTGAAGTGGTTCCAGGAGCGGTTGACGTTGGACCACGGCAAAGGAGCTGGAAGAAAACCGGGACCGGCGAACAAAAAGACGAAGGGAAATGTGAAGCGGATGATTAAAGCAAATCCCAACGTCTCAAGCCGTGATTTGGCTAAAAAGATCGGCATGTCGCAAAGCTACGTCCAGAATGCAAAGAAGAGAGCTGGACTACATACATACAAGGTACAGAATTTCCCAAACCGCGATGAGCGGCAACAATCGACGGCTAAAACTCGGGCACGGAAGCTCTACGAGAAGATGCTGACAAAATATGGCTGCTGTGTGATGGACGACGAAACGTATATAAAAGCCGATTTTAAGCAAATTCCGGGGTTGGAGTTTTTCACCGGCAAAAGCAAGTTCGATGTGGACGACAAATTTAAGAAGAAGAAAATGTCGAAGTGCGCCTCAAAATATCTCATTCGGCAGGCATCTGCTCTTGCGGCCTGAGGAGTGAGCCTTTCGAGACAAAGGACACAGTAAATGGCGAGATCTACAAATCTGAGTGCCTCTAGAAGCGCCTTTTGCCGTTCTTGCAGCAGCACGACAAAGCTCCGCTATTTTGGCCTGATTTGGCATCATGCCACTATTCTAAAAGGGTCCTGGAATGGTATGAGGCCAATTCTGTTCATTCGGTGGAGCAGTACTGGGCAATAATGAAGCGGGAACTTCGGAAGAGCAAGAAGACAGTCAAAGACGAGAAGGACATGTTGAGAAAATGAAAAAAAAAAAAACTGAGAAACTGGTTTACATTACATGGTTTTATTTTACACTCAAGGCTCCATCGATTAACGATTTTTGAAGTGAATATATGTATAAACTACCCTAAAATTTTGGTTTGATTCTAAACATTATAAGAAAATTGGCATGACATTTTCGGTGTCGCATTAATTTCGTGTTTGCCCATTATTATAATTATCGAAATTTTAGTAGTGTATTGGGCTTCCTAAGTTGTTTTCCGTTTTTTAGCATTTTCAGTGACAACCCAATGAAATTAACGAATGCCCAGTGGAATCCAAGGGATTCTTGCAGGCTCTTTGCGGTTTCCAGTAGAGATCTAATAGCTTCTAGAATCATCTTTAGGACTCTCAGTACAACCTATGTAAATTCTGAGAATTCCTAGTGAGATCTTTAAGAGTTTTAGGTTAAAACGAACATTTAAGATGATTAACAGTGCCTTAAGGATTCTTAGTGTTTCTAGTTATATGTAGGATCTTGGGGATTCTCAGATGAATTTTGGGGTGAGATCTCGAAAAATACTGACAGTATTCTGGGGACTCTGATCTGGCTCTTAAGAATTTTCGCTTTCTTGGATACGCTGAATGATACTTAGAATTAAGTAGATTATTTGGTTTCCAAAAAGTTTGCTGAATAATTCTTAATAGGTTATTGACAATGATGGGAAAGATTCCAATGAAAGCCAAAAGTTCCAAAGATTGGAAAAAAAAAACTGTATGGAGTTTGGTCCCGGGATGTACACAGATGATCCATTCATCATTTGAAAGATCTAAATGAGACAAGTAAAAGTTGATATTCAAAATGAAGTAAAGTAAGATACAGGGTGGACACCATGGTCAGGTCGTACTGTCCTGTTCCAGTGTGCTAAATTGTATAAACCGGAGGGTTAGTCAAAAGGAAATCCCGTATTATTTCCATACTACAGTGGATTCTGCACATCACTGGTAGGAAAACCTCGCTTGTCGTACACAGCTGTAGCATGCTGGTTCTAGTGGCGGAATACCGCACTTCCGTCTTCGATATCAATAACATCATACTATTGCATACAAGAAAAAGAGGTCAATATTTTGAACCAAAAGTTACAGTAGTGTTTGCTGTGATTGTGAACATACTTCCAATATTCCGTATATAACTATTTAAGTTTGCTATTAGGTAGTGTCCGCACCATTGGCGACACCAGAGCACATATGTTTCCACAAATGCCTCGCTAAGATCGGTAACCATTCACGAAGAATAACATAATCTAAAGCAGCTAATGGTTGGTTTATACTTAAGGGTTAAAAAGCCACCTCCAAGAATATGGCTTTTCTTAGCATCTACTTCCAAAAAAAAACTTCCCGTACTAAGTTATCTAGAGATCACTGCATCAAATGGAATCTGAATTCAAATAGGGTTTTGATTGATGGATTGCACTTCTCTGACATAATCGATATCAGAATCTATCGTGGTGCCATCAACGGCTCTAACTACAACCAAGAGGACCAAGAGGTAGAGGTTATGATAAAACTGCGATTAAAGCTTCCTGTTCTTAAAAACGAACGGTACCGACGCCTGCCTCGGTATGACTTTCAGCGATTAAAGCAGACGGATGTCGCCACAGCATACACTATGCAGCTCGAGCAAACGTTGCCGGAAGGGATTTTGCTGGCTGACGCCCTTTTTGTAGGTTGTTGGAATATGATCATAGCAGCTATCAACATCGCATATGGAAACATGGAACGTTGTACGGATAATACGGAATGATTGGTTCTACGAAGGGTGTGGAATTATTCTGGAAGGTAAAAGACGTCGAGCATCATAGACAGAAGATGTTACAAGAAAAAAAAAAAAAACGACGCCTGGAAGAAGTAAAGTATGGAGAAATGGAATTGCTGTTCTGTACTTAACCCGTATAGGCCTTAGAACAGCCTGAACCTGCTCAGCGAATACTTAACGGATTCGAAATATGTTTTGTCAGTACACTGGCGTCTGGCACACATATTTAGTTTCTAAAAGTGATGGAAGGATCTCGGGAATTTTCCTGTGGCCGGAGTTATTTAGGTGGGTTAGTGGGTCAGGGTGCTGTACTGCTGTGCCCCTGGAGGTAGGCAAATTCCAAGTCACAGATAATTTCTGAAATCACCTATAATGAGGCCACTTTATCTAGGAATTTAAAAAAAAATGCATCAGCGTAAACCATTTGAGAAACAATTGAATTGGATAACCATGTGTCATTTGTTTGATCCTGGAAATGACCATTTTCGGGCCCCTGTGATGTTTCAAAAATACTATAAAGTGGCCAATTTGTATCTAAACATATGTGTCAAGCCTTTGGGAACGCATTTCAGTAAACTATTATGTTTGATCTCTTCTTTTAGGAAATTGAAACGGTTTAGCATCCAACAAATCTATTGCCGATTCTTCAGGGTGTTAAGACCGAGTGGCCACATGTAGTACATTCTAACCGGAGCTAACCTCTTCATTTATAATGTTGAATATCAGATCTTAGTGATTTATGCAAACTAAAATGATTGCCATTGCAAATAAATATAGACGACTGATCCCAAAAAATAGCACTTTTTACCTGACCTGACCCAGTGACCCACCGGATTATCTGCGACTACAGGAACATTCCCGCGATCCTTTGGCCACTTTCAGAAACTGGATATATGTGCCGGTATACTGACAAAAACATATTTGAATCCGTTAAGTATTCGCTGAGCGGTGAGGGTTTTGATATTTTTGCTTTCACTCAGGCCTATACGGGTTAAGAAACGCGGAAGTTTTAGCACAAACACAATGTATCCCACAAGGCTTCATGCCGTTAGCCGAAATGCACAAGTATAAAGATGATAGCATTCCTTCGAACGGAGCCGAGAAAATTGAAAGGTGGAGGCTGCATTACGAAAAACATATGAATATGGTAGAGGACACAGGTACAGAGTTTCAAGACAGCAGGGAAAAACACAATAGCAACCAAACAGCTCCCACTTTGAGTCAGCTTATGATCATTATAAATGTAGTATTTATATTTGATAAGGGGCTCAGATAGCCGTAGCGGTAAACGCGCAGCTATTCAGCTGCCATGCTGAGGGTCGTGGGTTCGAATCCCGCTGGTCGAGGAGTCTTTCGGGTTGGAAATTTTCTCGATTCCCAGGGCATAGAGTATCTTCGTAACTGCCACACGATATACACATGCAAAAATGGTCAATCGGCAAAGAAAGCTCTCAGTTAATAACTGTGGAAGGGCTCATAAGAACACTAATCTGAGAAGAAGGCTTTGTCCCAGTGGGGACGTAACGGCAGAAAGAAGAAGAAGAGTTTATATTTGATGATAATTTCAAACCTTGTTGAGACTTTCTCTGAATGTTCTTTTTTGTCTTTCTTTACAGAAAAAGCAATCTCCCCGTGAAAAGCCAGTACCATTCAACGAGAAATTGCTTTCATCTAGTCATACCACGGTAACAGTCAGCTCATCTCAGAACGAAAGCTGATAATGTGATAGCATAAGTCAACCCGAGCAGCAGCAACAACAACCACAACAGCAAACGGATGCACCACCAAGATCTAACTGAACCAAAAATGTCCCAGTAGCTCTGAATTTTGTACATTTACTTAGGCAGCGCAGCAAATCTCGAATCCAAGTGTGACATCCATCGCATCGTCTGGACGGTGGTTTCTAAAAGGCGCTCTACGGATCGACATCAGCAACTCCAACAAAGCACAACTCTCACAATGTGCACAAATTTTAGCAACAAATTATCAACCGTGAGCCGAACGGGGGGAAAAAATCGAACAATTTCGATCTGAATTTGTTCGCGGTATTAGCGCAAACTCAAACGTGAAGCACAATTGCCACATCGTGAAAGGAAACCGTAAAGCCAACAATATTAATCCGTACAAGCATGGAGTAAAGTACCAGACGCCAAGTAAGAGGAATACAAGTTGTTGAATAGTGCGCAGAATGCATATGAGGAGTCGCGAAATGAAGAAGAGTGCTTATTGAAGATTTTTTTCGAATTGTTATTAGGTTCGTGTTTATTTCAGTAACCAGATGCACAAACAGCACAACCGCAGCAGCAGGAACAACAGTGAGGATTTGTTATTTATTTTAAAAAGGAGTTTAGAATGTTTTTAACCGTGAATTTTATGTTTCTTCTGTAAATAATCGTTTCTAATGCCTAGTTAAAATATTGCTCCCGCGAGAGTCCCTTTAGGTTCTTCGATCCACTTATCGCGCTCAAAGTGTTTTAAGTAGCATTTTTTTATGTTTTAAAGCGACGTGATTTTATCTACTATATAGTTTATAGCGTAGAAAGCTGCGTTGGCACACAGCAGTGCACGTGATCGTTCGTGCGCGCAATTAAGTAGGAGTGAATTGAAAAGCATAACAAATTGTACATTGTTACAATGTATCCAAACTAGAATTAACAATTAGCAAGTAACGAGAACTAGAGAAAGCAAGGAGAAAACAAGGATATGAATAACTCATAGGTGTTTTTGTAAGGTAGAAGAAAATTTCCCGAAGTGGAAAACCAAGTACAGCATAAATAGGCTTTTAATCTTTCTCCCGCCACCCGACGAGCTGGGATGTGATAGCAAGCAAAATGTGTAGTAGCTTACGGTCCTTCAAAAAACTAGCGTGTTTTATACGAGAAACCAAGTGCAAGACGAAGTAGACGAATGTGTCCGATTTATAAGCCTCCTGATTCCGCCGTTGATAGGAAAACGTGTACGAGCAAAAAAAAAAAAGCAACAACAGTTCCCGATAGATAACCGTAACTAGGCACAAAATTCAAGTCAACTTAGAAGAAATGTAGATCAGTGACAAGTATAGTGATGCGAACTCAAATCATACTCATACTGAAGATAACACGCAACAAGACAAGATTAGTAACAAATCAGCACAAAACCTTTTTCGCTTTTATCACACACACAAAAACATCTTTAGATTGAAAACTAGCACACATTGAACGCACACACGCACATAACTCTAAATATAACCTAACTACAAACTTTCGTGGAACACAAAGTGCGTGAGCTTCTCTGTAGGTTCACTGCTTGGGGTAGAGAGTCATTTGGCATGAGGTCACATGGCATAACAGACATTAAGGCATAATTTTGAACTGGATTATAAGTGTGGATCATTTGACATAATTGCGAATCGAGTGGAAAAAGCATGCAACATTTGGCATAATTAAAAAAAAAAACCTGCATTCTGTGCAGTGCTGCGACCCTTGTCTGGGCACATCTCAGCAAACTTGATCTTTGCCATAACGATTCGATACGCATTACCCCACGGATTGGTGTCTGCATCTCGGTAAAGCTGCAATTGCATTTACTTATCATGATCTGCCGTTTGAGTGCAGTTCTAGCTCCATTTCCACCCCTGATCTCTGAGCCCGCCTTCCGGCTCTGAGATAAGCAGCGCGAAGCGTGCTGCGCGTGTCATTCCACCAGTACGCTGGTCGCCGTCTTTTCCTCGTCTCCAGTTTCCGCGGGATAGTTGCGTCACATCCTTTGTCCTTTATGTTAGCTCGATGCCCGGTATCCTCGTTATCGCCGTCTTGACGAAGTGCCTCAACGAATAGTTCCTTGTTAAAGCTTTTCGTCTTTCAATCCCGCTCGTTAGATATTCTTCCCATTGTTGTTTGCAGAGCTCTGATGCGGTAGCGAATCGCTTGATGGTCGCTCTTCTGCCCCACACCACAGTCCTGGCACTGAAGTCTCCTGCAAGGAGTATTTGCTTCCTTCCGATCAACTTGTCAGTTCGCTGATCAACCATTTGGCTGAACTGCTCCATTGTTCACCTTGGATGTGCATACCAACTGCATTCAACGACACCGTTGATTTTTACGATGACGAAGCCTTCATCTGAATTGTCCACCACTTCCTGAAAAGGTATGTATCGCAGCCGTTCCCGTTGCCGTTATCAGATGAAACTTGTTACGGCTCTGCAATAATCGCTATGTCACACATATTTTCTGTCATTGACTGCCACAACATCTGCTGTGCGGTGTCGCAGTGGTTCAGATTGATCAGGGTTATCTCCATTGATATTGGCCTTTCATCACCCGCTTGTAGGCAGGGCATTTGAAGCCACCCGTTTGCTCCTCGTTTCTGGCGTGCATAACATGCACTTTGCCCTCGACGCGCAGTCTATCACAAGATGACAAATTCCCCCACAATTCCAGCACATTTTGGATCTGTCCGGCCTGTTTCAGCTAAAAGCATGAATTTTCAGTAAAAAAAAATGCTCGTTTTCACATCAAAATTATACTGTAAATCCTCTAATATCCTCCAAAAATATAATGAACCATTTGAACCTCTAAGTTATACCTTTTAGATCCTGCGCAAATTGCATCCCCGTTTTCCCCCATTTTGAGATATTGACGTTTGAAAAATATGATTTTTTTTTTATAAAAATGGTCATATCTCATGATCGAATGAATAGAATTACTTAATTTTTCACCAAAATGCGCGTTCCAACTTGTTCTAAAATTTTGTAGAAGACGTAATTTTGATAGAATTTGAAATAAAAAAGTTATGGGTTAAATATCAATTTTCCATAGACCACCCCTACCATGCATCATTGAAACGCCATAGCAAAGGCTACAGTAGACTTACAAGGTTGGTGTCTTTGGCAAAGTTGTTCAAAATTAAACAAAAAACAACTTCCTCGAACACTTCTAAGTGGTAACTTGAAAAGCATAAAAGTTGGAAAATATATTTCCCTATTTTATTGGACCACCCTAATGTCACTCAATGTCAAAATGTAGTCCTCATCATATGTAACAAATTTGCCGAAGACACTTTTGTTCTAAAAAATCATCTTCATAGTTAAAATATTTTTTTCCTCCTAATTTTGCGGGTTGGCCCAACGTGCATTGTTAGCTGCTTTCGCTGCCTTTTCGCAGGCAAAGTCTAAGTGGCTGTTGAAGTTTAGCCTGTCGTGGACCAGTACTTCAAGGTGCTTTAGAGAGCGCTTCGATGGGATTGTGTGTCCTCCGACGTTGATCTCAAACTGCTGAACCGCCTTGCAGTTGCTGACCAGCACCACCTCCGTTTTGTGATGAGCCAACTTCAGCTTGACTCCAGTCAACCACAATTCAATTATGTCTAGCGATTCCGCCGTTAGCATATCCACCTCCTCCGCATTCTCACCAGTTATCGCAAGAACGACGTCATCTGCGAATCCGACGATCTCGACATTAAGCAGTGACAAGGTTAGCACTGCATCGTACATTATCGGTCTACCGCTACGGCTATTTGGGCCCCAGTTAACTGCTAACATAATCAATGTATGTCCCTTTTTTGCTCATAGACTCTTCTTTCGAGTAACACTGTATTGAATAACTTGTCGGTAATAACTTCCAGTTAAGGTTTTTCCTCTTTTAATAATCCGCTATTTATCAATATGCCCACAGCAGACAGAATCGACCACGTTCTGATTCATGAACGGCACTTCTCGGACATTATCGACGATAACATCTATCGTGGCGTTAACATAGACTCTGACCTCTATCTAGTGATGCGGCTGCCGCGTGATGATTTAGCATAGCTTGAATAACAGGATGTCGCCATTGCACATACGCCGGCAGCGTTACCGTATGAGAGTTTGCTCAATGGGCCATTTATCTATCATGCTTAATGTCCTTTATGACAAATGACTCTAAGCCAAATGACTGTGACTCCTGCTAAAGCATTTCGTTCTCGCAAATTTTGTCGACCAACGCTCGTTGGAAGCTTGATGCCGAGTAGAACTGCTCAAAGGAATAAATGAACAATTGCAAGCGATTCAATTTCATACAATGCATATTTCGGTAGTTAATAGAACAACATCATGGGAATTGAGATTTGATCGTATTGAATAGATGATGCTGGTTGTCGTTTGTTTATACATATTAGAGTAATTCAAAAAATCGTTTTTGTTCCACATCGCTCGTTCAATTCTAGATCAATTGATTCAATCGGTAATAGTGTGACAATGTGATCTTGAGGGTCAGAGCTACGCTGATACTGTTATACGCATTCGTCAGCAACAAGACCGTCTGCCAAAGACCGTATTCAAATCTAGCGTCTCAGTAAAAATGTCTTTATTGGATTACAATCATCGTAATATCCATAGAATAACTGATTTGAACTACCGAAATACTCATTGAGAACATTGGAAACACACTAATCATCCAGTCGTAGCAGTTTCAATATTGCACAAATCGTTCTTAACAGCATTTTCAAACATACATAAAACGTGGAAAGCTTAATGAGAAATCCAAGGAGTATGTCGCATATTAGATGAGAAAAGAAATAAATGAAATAGACAAAATCTGACTCTAAATTGAGAGAGGATTTTTTTTAGCTTTATTAGAACATGAGAGTATGAGCGAATGGCGAAAAGGTGATGGACTCACTAAGACTAAAACTTTCTTATAACACAAAACATTTGGTAACCATGGGGTAGAATACGAACAACCAATTCTCAAAAGAAACAATGCAATCTACGTTCGAATCAAGAAAAAAAGTGAATCCTAAAGTGAACCCTCCCGAGGAGGAAAGAATAACTCGTAATAACTTATGCATACCATATTTTGGTATCATACCACAATAAGGTATTGTTCAGTTATCAATACCCTATTTTGGTATTATAATGGTATTTAAAAAAATGTTAAAAATACTTCATTTTGGTATTCGTTAGCTATTGAGGACTGCTGGAGGTATTGAACTATTATTGAAAATTTTCACTTTTATATGAAAATCCATCAAGTATTATTTAGGTATTACAATACCTCATCTAATTATCAGCTTGGTATTTGTAGAATATGCAGAAGGTATTATTTGAGGTATTTTACCTCTTATGCAGGGCTCATTCATACCTCATTCAGGTTGTAAGTATTGGAAATTATCTGGTATGGAATACCTCAATTTGGTATTCAGTAGTTATTTTCTTCTGCTCGGGCTGTTTTGAGATCATTGTGTATTAAATTAACTAGGAAACAAAACAGTATGTAACATAGATAAGGCTAAAACACATTCAACCGATAATCATTACTAATTAGACGACACCATGATGCGAAAACAATGTGAAAACCCCCGGAAAAACCAATCAACTTATTTTGAGAAGAAAAAGAGACTAATACCTACTGAAGAGAATCAGCCATCAGTATTAGTGGACAATGTTTTTTTTTTGTTTTAAAATTCTTTTTAGAATTTATCGAAAGCCACAAAAAGTAAGAAAATCAAAACTACCGACAATGATGCAGTTACCAAGATACTGACAAGGAAGAAGTAAGCTCAAATCGCATCGTAAGGAACCAGCACGGCCAAGTGTACTGACTAAATAGATACGGCCAGGCCAATGCCTGCCAAGGAACAGCAGCGACGTACTAGAATAAATCGATGATGCAAACCATTAGGAAATAGTTCCACTATTCACACCAAGAGGCGCTGCTCCTGGTCGTTCCAGGTTTATTCCCATAACTACTCGTCGACAAAATGGTACAACAAAACGTTGCCAAAAAAAAAACCGCTGCAGGAAAAGACCATCGTGCAGTAGAGGTACTGTCAATAGAATAACAATCGCCAATTAATACAATCTCGACACCGGATAGGTTTCAAGCATCAAGCATACACCTATTATACAGATACTATTCGACTACATTATTCGTTTGCACCTGTTGGAATTCATTTTTCGGTTTTCTCCCATTTTGGTAATTTATCTCAATCTTGCGAATCAATGGAAATCGGGCGGGATTTCATTGACGCAAGTCTATGGTCATCAGCTACTACCACACAGATCTTACTTCGAATAACGCTAACTTATATATGGAAACTATATTATTCAAACAGCAAAAGGAAATCCAGAAAATTTCGAAAATTTAACACAAACCCAAGTGGACGGACGACAGTTGAGGAAAATCAACAAATTACAAATGATATGTAAATTTAAGTACCCTAGTAAAATGTAACTGAAGTAAATACAAATAAGACACATATTAGTAATTGTGGCGGAGGGCAGTCTTTCGAGTAGAGCAGAAAAGAAAAATCCATTCCAAGTAACACTATCATCCTAACTATACCAATTGCAATAGAAGATTGTAACGATTTTTGTCTAAAATGATTAAACATTGTTTTCAACGTTGGTTCCAATGTTTCAACATTGAATATTCTATGGAACCCATAAGCAGGCTTGATAATTCTCCTCAACATCATCAGAGTTCGGTGACATACTCTAGAGCAGCGTGCTGCCAGTGCCTCTTTGCGAGGGAGCCAAAAAATGCTAAGCAGCGAGGCAACGAAAAATGAGCGAGGAAGAAGCAGCACTAAAAAAAAACGAGTTAAATTCCATCAAAAAAGGGTGCTCTCACAACTCCCCGAGGACTGTCTGTTCGGGCGGCAGACTCGAGAGTTCGTTTGAAGTGTGAGTGATGGTGAGCATCGCAACGAGAGAGAGAGAGTGTCTGAAAAAATCTTCGCATTTTTCTGCACTCTCACTCGAATCGCTTGAGGATCTGTGTTGAAAATTTTGAGTTTATTTTTTTCTCCTCAGAAAAACGGCAAAATCGCCTCCTCTTTGCCTCGCAGAGGAGTTTCTATAAAGCCTGCCCATAAGTGTTATACCAAGCAGGCGGCTTCAGAATCATTTTCAAAATTTTATTTTGAATCCTCTGCAGAGCTTTCTTCCTTGTATGACAACAACTAGTCCACATTGGTACAACATACAACATGACCGGCCTGAAGATTTGTTTGAAGATCAAAAGCTTGTTCTTATATCAAAGTTTCGATTTTCTGTTAGTAAGTGGATACAGACATTTCATGTATTTGTTACATTTGGCTTGAATACCCTTTACTAAGTTAATTTTTTATCTAGCATGAGCCGTACATACTCAACATCATCTGACCAATTTATTGGAACCCCTCTCATCGTGACAAGAAGTCTACTTGAAAGATTCAAATAAAAAACTGCCAGTTTTTAAGAGAATATTGTAAGTTGAATTTCAAAAAACATACTTGCAAAAATTGGAAGCATTGGGAGCAATCTTCCATTGTTGCAAGCGTGAAGAAAAAATATCCAAACTTTTTTGCTACTATCTACTACAGATAACACGCAGGCTTCGTCCTTTGGTGGAGAGGCCTATGTCATCCACAAACAAAGATTTTTGAAGGTCAGATGTGAAAATATCTTATAAAATTGGTCCCAAAATGCAGCATGGAACACCAGTTTTTACAAGAAGCCTACCAGAGTTTGAATTCTGATAATTAATCTGAAGCGTACCATTTGGCAGTAAACTTTTGAAAAATATAATGAAATTAAATACAAACATAAAATAAGCACAAGATTGAATGAAACCAGAAGGTCGAGGAAATGTTACTTGGAATCTATCTCGTCTCCGGATGCGCACGTGTGCAACCGTCGCGACGCCGACGCTCATTAGCGCTCAGCTGTTCGAATCGTCACTGGCGCGTGGGAAATCGTTCGAGTGCGAAATCGTTTGGGCGGGCATATGTGACGCTCGGCACGTTGCCAAGCGTACACGCCGGGACCGTGACGGTCTAGGTTGGTGCGGTAGGGTGAATCGTCTTATTGTGGGAAGAAACTTTTTAGTAGACATCACTGTTGTGAATAACTTCAACACTAGGAATTACTGGCAACACTAGGACGGTCTGCCCTATAGCGATTTTTACGTTGTCGTTAGTATTTATTCCTATCATCGTCGTTATGCGATTGGTTTATTTTCGTCAATGTGGAAGTATGGAAGATGAATCTGCTGCATTGATTAGCGTAGCGGTTGACAACAGAGAGTCGAGGGTGGTGGTCATGTTAATGCTCAGTGGACTACGTCATCGAATTTTATTAAGGAAATCATTATTACATTTTAATGGAGTGTTTAATGTTCCTTATGGGATAATATTCTGATATTAACAACACGGATATTATGAATAGAATGCTGAAGATAATCCCGATAAAATAGATGATTCGTTTAATAATTAATTAGTTAATGAATAGCTCATGGATTCATTTCTGGAGTACATATTTTGTGGAACTACGCTTAATTTTTTTAAAGAAGCTGATGAAGGTAGTCCTGCAAAAGTGAAGGTGATGAATTTGCAAATTAGTGTTGTTCAACGATGGGCTAGTTTATCTCGGGAGCAATGACTTTACTTCCCTATTGAATGTGTGTTTATTTGTGTGAAAAAAAAAACATATAATAAATGAGTGTCATCCAGGAGGGCAATGATATGAATCCTTATAAATGGTCTTTAATGAATTCTCGAAGAAAGCACATGGTTGAACACATGATCGAAAAATCTGAAAGTAGGCAATCAAATACTCAGACAACAAGAATGTACGCATAACGAAAACACGTTTTGCGTTATGGATGCTTATGTGTGCAAAGTTTCACGTATAAGATGTTGCGAAAAGGCTTTAAACGTACAAACGTGGAGGCGATACACATGCATATTTTATATGATGAAAAATAGCATGTAATGCGAGTATGTTGATTTAATTGCTAGCTAATTTGTACTCTTATGCGACTTAATTTATGATAACAAACTTGATTTGACAGCTGCTACGGATTGATCCGACTTACTTTGTACGAGTATACGACACAAAACGAAATGTACAAATGAACTCATAATATAGCATTTTATGCGAGAAAGCTCATCGATCAACCGATTTCATCTACTATGTAGATGTAGTGCGGTTGTGATGCAATTTGTATAAATAAACGACTGTTCGTAAGCTGTTATGCGACTGGTTGTCTGGGTAAGGACTATATTCTTAGGCCCCAAGCACAATGTGAACGGCAACGCGGTACAACGGCAAAACGGCATGCCCATGTTGATCTACACTTTACTTATCAATCCAGTGTTGACTAAATTCTTTTCAACATTGACTTGACAAGTAGAGTGTAGCTCAAGATGGGCTTGCCGTTTTGCCGTTGTACCGCGCAGCCGCACACATTGTGCTTGAGGCTTTACTCACGAATATCTGTTGCTAAAATACGATGTTTCCTTCTATCATAGACATCAAATTGTTAATATCTAATGAATAAACTTCGTTAGATCACATGTGGTCGGCGGTAAGTCAGAGTAGACCAAGGGACATTTCTCATATTTCAACTGCAATCAATTTTCATTACGCACCTATACGAATGAACATCCTAAATGTTTCTCAAAACTCCTAAACATCCATACTGTGCATTTATATAATGAAAATGTGTATTATCCTGACGAAACTACAATTTTCTTTTCAAATTTGTAAAATATTTTGTTCAAGAAAATTATTCCGTTTTTGTCAATTGAAAATTGCCGATCGTGTTGATAAAAACGGAATATACCTGTACCAGGTAAATTGAAATCAGACGTCGTTTCGTCTCTGCGAATTGTTTTGAATCCATGAAATCTAGTCTAGTAACTTTTATAATAATGGGCATATCGACATACCGAGAGAACATCGTGAATGAGAATCACATCCAGATAGGGAATATCGAGCCCATAGTAGGCACGAGTTGCACTGATGATGCGTCTCCGTATTACGGACTAACGTTGTTATCAGCCGTTAACAAGGATCCGAGGTAGACGAACTCATCAACCACTTCAAAAGTATCCCCGTCCATCGTAACACTGCTTCCTAGGCGGGCTCTGTCGCGCTCGGTTCCGCCTATCAGCATGTACTTTGTTTTTGACGCATTTACCAGGTCTGTACAGGTCTGCCACCGTTCCAAATGTTCTGCCGACAATATCCATATTATCTGCGAAACAAACAAATTGGCTGGATCTTGTGAAAATCGTACCTCGGTTATTGAACCCGGCTCTCCTCATGACACCTTCTAGCGCGAATTCTCACCGAGAAGACGTGTAACTTTTTCGCAAAACTTCACATCAATTTGTCCTTTTAATCCAATTGCAAAGTATATGTAATGTTTAGCTTTTCGGTAGTTGTCAAACTTCCACTCGGCTGGTTAGCCATAAACCACGTATCATAATTAATTAAAAACAAGTTTTATTATAATGTTATGTAGAAATAGATCCTACCGTGTTGATTCGAATTGCCCGGAGGCTTTGAATCCCGGGCACCGGAATTTAGAATTTGATCCAAAATACCGTGGAAAAGGCCAGTGTCCGGCTTTTGAAGCGTCCATCAATTCGTAGCACCACGGTATATTCAGTTAGTGCTCTGCATATTTGTGTTGCCAGTGGAAGGTTATGAACCATGCGTCTCCATAATTAAACCGATACCACAAGTTCAATCTTGTGCTTTCTCTTTCACCAATTTCTTGTCACCAAAACCTTCAACATACAAATCAGTACACTTTATCCTAAGGGGCGAATGTCCATAAATCATAAGCAAAAACGACCCTAGACCTAGCGCCATCTCTCAAGCGCATCAATCGCACGCGCCAACATCCCATTTTAGTTTGACTGTTTCCCATATGATTGCGTTCGTTGTTTGCATTCGTTTCGTTTCGTCCCGCGCAGCGCAAACTAATTGACCATGGTGGACAGCCGGTCAATCCGATTCTACCGCTTTGTTTCAAATTCCGAAAAGACTCATATTCCGAACACTCGATTTCACATGAAGATTTTGTTTTTATCTCACTAAAATGTGGTATAAAATTTTCAGAAAATGACGGTAGATTGCAACTCATTTTAAAAACTTTTATACACTTGATCGATTCTTCATAACGAGGCCTTCAAAACTAGCTCAAATTTACAAAATGTTCGGTATTTAAGAAAAAAGTTGCTCTATGCCTTTGGGTAAAATAATAGAAAAATTTTATGATACAAAATTTTTATCGGTACACCATGCAGTACACTCACAAATTATTTCAAAATATCTGTTGATTCATCACTATAACATGCATTTAAAGTCACTGCAAGCCTTAAGTGTTCGAAGTATGAGTCAAATGTGCTTATTCTGCGCGGCGTGTGAGGTGAGACGAGTTGAATGAGGTGACAATTGTCGACTCGCTCTCTTTTGATTAACATTAGTCGTCTCGACTCACACGCCGCGCAGAATAAGCACAAAAATAAGTTGAATGCTTTCGACTGTGATGATTGATTTCCTTCTGAAATTTTATCGGCTTTATCACTCTTTCGGCGTATATTTCGTCTTCTTAAAGGGCTTAGAGGCTGCGTTTTGTTGTGTGTATTGGTGTATTGTCACAAGTCGGACAATACACCAAAACACACAGCAAAATGCAGCCTCTAAACCCTCGAAGAAGCTGAAATATTCACTGAAACGTCGGAGAAGTAGAAGAAAAAGCCGTTTTAGCAGCTTCAAGACTGATAGAGTTAGGTTTCTGGCACCACAATATAACCCCATGGGGAATAAACGAGCCACCATCTTCGGTTCCCACTGGGAAGTGGTTCCCCAAGACAGTTCAATGTTAGTAAACAAATTGTCGTTTCGGGAAAAAAAAATCTAGAATAGCGAAAAATCACACGCACAGTTACAAACGCTTGAAATATTTGGTTCTGAACGAAAATGTTTCTTATGGTGAGCCTTGAAAACAGTTTGATGAAACTTAAAATTATTATTGATACGATTTGACCAAAGTGAGTAATTACTCTTGAGTTTGATGCTCACTTAAAAACATGGCTACTTAGCAGTGGGCAGGATAGAGCCGATAAAACTGTACACAGTTTTGTCTTAAATTTCGAACATAGCGCATATTCCACAGCTTAGAATTGATGTTTTCACATTTTTTTTAATGTAGGGAACTTGAATGATAGAAGTGTTTCTTGAGTGTTTCTTGAGTGTTCGGAATATGAGTCATATTCGGAATTTGAGACAAAACGGTACATAAGCGCGACTGCGTGTGACACAATTTTTATTTTCGAATCTCTTCCCGCACCGACTGCCGACTGACGTCTAGAAGAGATCACGACCTCATCAATTTAGGGGGGAAGAGGCGGTCAATAGGGTGACGGTAAACAATCAACCGTTTTTTTTTTGTCAGAATGCTTTCTTTCGGCTCGGTGAAGATCATTTGGCAGTAGTTTCGCGATCGCCGATCGACCAAGATCTTCCTTGACCAAGACCGTTTGATCGCCGCGTTAAGTGCTCGTTTCGTTGTGAATGGAGCAGAAGGCAGTAAATCTTCGGTTGTGGTTCCAATAAATTTTGTGAATCGTGAGCGTGATTGATTCCATTCTGAAAATAGGATCCTCGTTAATTACGGCATAAAGTGGCTGATTTTGTGAAAGTGAATCATCATTTTTATACTGGCACAGAGGTGTTCAAGCGACTATGACGGTGTTCGGTAATCACCGGGATCGGTTGCTGGTGGTGACCTTTGTCGTTGCTATCACTTTCTTGGTGTCGGTGTGTCAAGCACTGCAAGGATCCGCTCTTGAGGAGGCTCGGTTGCATCGAGAGAATTTGGTTCGAAAGTATTTAAAGAAGCTTAAGAAGGAGGATGGGGCCATTAAGCTGGTTGGCGGACGAGGCGATTTTGAGGGTGAGTTGATACGGAAGTGTGTAGCTAGTTTTAAGGCTAACAATTCCTCTTAATTCTGTGTTGTGTTAAATTATTTATGTAATGTAGTAATTTGTGAAAATTTGTATGTCTTTGCAAAATTAGATTGTCATCTTAGGAATTTTAGAAACAAATGTGTAGCTAAAAATCAACTGATCATTGTTATAATCTTGAACTACATAATTGTTACAAATCCTAGAATTCAAATACGCTTTAAAGGTCTTAAGCTCAAGGTGCAAGTAACCAGCTTTTCTTGAAATTCAGTGACATATGGTAAACGCTCCCTTAATGGAGGTAGTGTGTTTTGACATGTTCTGCTCTAATAGATGACTATTTGATATTTTTCTATGATGTACTATGCAAAAATGAAAAAAGCAATCGAATAATATCCATGAAATTTATTCGTTAGGGTATTTTAAATAATTATTTTACTTTAAAATTTGGCTTCCTTGCACCTATATTACCTGTTGCTTTGCTTTGTATTAGTCATGCTTCAATAGTCACTTTATAATACTTTGTATAGTGCTATCAATCCACTCGAACCACGAGTGAGCTAGTGAGAGGAATATGCAAGCCATAACATAGCTGATTCATTTCAGTAGTGTTGTGCGTGGAGGCTCTAAAATATGACGACACTCTTTGTCTTACGAATCACTTCTGGTCCAGCCACTGAATCGTTATGATCGGCCAACAAATTTGTCTTATTTTAATCTGTAGTTTTGTTCCATAAATTATAGTCTATAGTGTACAATAAATCTTTTGTGTAGTGTGTAATAAAGTGTCAAATCAGTATAATGATGTGTTTAATATACCAAACACGTTATTTGTCTATGCTGGAGAAAATACTTACCACTACCACTGCAACACCTACATACGCACCTGAAGATTGCAGACTGCCCGGTACAAAACGGAATTCCGGAAACCCTCAACCCATCCTGGACATAATCTAGACCAGTGATTCTCAACCTTTTTGCAGCTGCGACCCCCTCTAAAGTTCTACAAACATCCCGCGGACCCCTAAAATAGATGGTCTCGAAATGTAAGCTTTCCAAGGATGTCATTATGAATCATCAGATACCCTTGGCAAACACACCCAAAATCCACGTCTGTAATTTATTAAAAATAGTATTGAAACTGAGCAAATCACAGAAATTCGTTAGTGGTACATTTTTAGACAGATGTATGAAAGTTGCCCCTTTCCCTTCTGAAACTTAAGTTAGCGATTTGAGACTAACTTCTTACTCCTGGTGCCTGACTGCTTCTAATGAAAGTTGTTGCTGGCTTCCGTCCGACACTTCCGTGCAAAAGTTTGGGTTCTCCCCCTTAAAAACACATTGTACATATCTCTGTGATTATACGTCCAATTGAAACACTCTATGGCGCAATCGAAACATAATGAGATATTCTTACTTTGTAGGTATTTTTCCAAAAAACACTAAATTTGTACTTAAAGTTGTGGCATTTTTCAAAAAATTCACTGAAAAAACATGGTCAATATTCTCAGATTGACCACAATTGACAATTGATGCGTCATTAGAACCGTAATCTTATATTCTTTGAGGAGCAATTGCAAAATTTTGGGGGGAAAATCTGAAAACTATTTAAAATTAATGGAACAGTCAATCAAGTCATCGTGCAAAAGTTTGGGTACACCTCAGCCACACGCAAATAATTTTTGTCAATTTTTCTGAAATTTTCCATTTGATTTTAATAGTTCATAGCTTTTCCAAACACAAATAATGGCGCGTACATGATTGATTTGAGATTTCACAGAATGTTCGTGTTTTAAGTAAGCTCAGGTGAACCCAATTTTTTGCACGATACAGCATACTGAGGGGTGAATCTAATCGCTTGCACGGTGACTTGAATGACTGTATATAGTATACTTCAAAGAATATAAAATTATGATTGTAATGACACATTGATTAACATATTTTTGTCGATACAATGCTGAGGAAATTGGCCATGTTTTTTTCAGTATATTTCCTTAAAATGTTAATTAATTCAAAAAATGTTTTTGGATACATATCTCATTGTCTTTCGAATGCGACATAGAGAGTTTCAATTGGACATGTAATCACAGAGATATGGACAAAACACTTGTGCAGTGTTGTAAAAAACTCAATTTCTCATAACTTACGCTTGAGATTTTTCAGTCGTGAGTTGTCAATCACGCAACTCAGCAGTCAAAAAATCATGGATGGGTTGGCTCACCTTCTTGACTCATTGTCTCGTATTTCCACAGTTTACTGACACACGGTCATAATTTCTTGTTAGTCTGGTAAAATTATAGTTATCCTTTCTAACGTAAACAGGAACATTCGGGTTTGACAAGTTTTTGACGAATTTTGCGACTGAATCATTTCTTACGGTTTGAGTTGATTGAGTGTTTTTGCATCAAATTCCCAAGCGCGAGATTTGCGAAGTAGATCTCTAATGAGTTGGCTCTCACGGGAGATCGCATTGATTGAGATTTGAGTGTAAGTCTATTAACACTGCACTTGTGTATGTTTTTAAGGAGGTGAATCCAAACATATTCACGGGAGTGTATTCACAACAGTACAATGAAGTTCTGTTCAAAGTTTAAAAGATTTTCACTAGATTTGAAAGATTTCTTTGCGTATTTCCAAACTTTCCATCATAAACTTTGAATTTTTTTGCCAAGAAATGTCACAAAGAAAGGTTAGGTATCCTGCATGCAAACCCTGCTTGGAATAATTTCATAAAACGAAAAAAAAAAACACAAAAGTAATTGGTTTTGTTCTTTTGTTTCCTTTTAAGATTTAGTTATGAGATTCAATTAAACCTCTTCACTGTTTAATTCAATATCATCATAGTGCTGAAGAATAGCTCTTTTCATTACTGTTTTCGTTGGTAGGAAAAGTATGCCGGTTAGTTATTTATTTTTTCTTTTGATAAAACGTAGGCTGATATGCAAAGCAGATGCAAAAAATATGTTCTGAATACCTAAATTTGAGTTAACCCTATAGAGTTTTTCCCCGGTTTAAGAAAAGAGAAAATTTTGAAAATCATCTTGGAATAAGCTTTTGAGAAGCCTTCTGGCCGTTGCAGGAGTTCGTTCAACTTTCGATAGGAATTCTTCAAAAGTCTTGTCAGATCAAAAATCTTTGCAGAAGTCTATTAAGGATCACTACGGCAGATATAAGTCAAACTACAACTATGCTAATAAATTCAAGAAGTTTGGTTTGATTATTTTAAAACATAGAAGAATATCAAACTTCTTCAAATGCTTAATTCGCTAAGAAACTAATAAATTTTAAGGAGGCTCGCCAAGAAGCCGGAACAAATCTGCTAATGATTAAGTCAAAATTAAGTAACGATTTTTTATGGATACCTCTAGGAATGTTGTCACACTTGCAAATAAAATCAAATCATTGTGTACATTAAAATTGACCAAGTCCTTTTTTTAATATTTGAAAGATAAAATATCTGAAACCCGCTACTAATACTCTATGCAAAACTGACCATGTAGAGATTCTTTGCATTTATTATGGCTTCGCGGACCCCCTGAGAAGTCTTAACGGCCCCCTAGGGGTCCGCGGACCACCGGTTGAGAAACCCTGCTTTAGATGTTTTCCCTTAGGTGCACCACTAATGGTACACTAGCCCTATTAACCCCTCTACCGGCAGCTTCACTTTTTACCGCAAGAAAAAAATTCAAATCGCGATAACTTTTTTGTTTCACGGTATTTTTGCACCATTTTTTCACAAGTTCTCAAAAAACTCTTCTAGTTTGAGGATCCGTGTCGATATTGATGATTGGTGATCTGGTTTTAAAGATATTCCAATGTTCCTTGGGGGATCGACATTTTCCATACAAAATGTCTTAGGCGGTCATTTTGTTTTACGTCAACTTATCGAAAAAGTAAAATGTGGCCTATACAATACAATGTAATAAGGAGCTACTCTGAAAAAATCATACAAATTTGTTAAGAATTCTTAGAGATATCTGAAAATTACGATATGAGGTTTTTTGAAGTTTTCAAGATCTTTATTTGGTCAGCTTGGTATCAGCAACATAAATGCTCATTACTCAAAGACGGCTGCTCCAAATTGCTTCATTTTTTCACAACATACTTTCATTAATGTATTGTTCTAAAGAGTGAACATCTTAATACGTTAAAAAATCTGTAGCCTAAGATATATACGTGGGTTATGATTAAGCGTCGGTCCCCCAAGGAATTTCGGAATATCTCTGGATCCAGATGACTAATGATCAATATCGACACGGATCCTCAAACTAGAAGAGTTTTTGAGAACTTATGAAAAAATGGTGCAAAAATACCGTGAAACAAAAAAGTTATCGCGATTTGAATTTTTTTTCTGCGGTAAAAAATGAAGCTGCCGGTAGAGGGGTTAAACAATTCAACGAAATCTCCATACAAAATTCGAGAGTTCGGAATTTGAAACAAAACTGTACTTTTATTTAGGCACAAGCCTTCCTGGTGTCATAATGTGATGTGATTTATATAATTCATTCATCTTTCATGAATTTGTCAAGGGATTAAAAATAGGGGGCGTAAGCGCCAAAAACTTACTTTAAAGAAAAAATGGTTTGGAATTGTAGTGCAAGATACTTACAAACAGCATTGAGATGCATTACCATATCCATATACAAAATTTGAAATCTAAATCTCAAGTCTATTCCTCATAGTATTAGGCCACTTCTTTTCAATAACTGTGGTGCCTCTACTAGATTTATCAGCTGTGTTGTCTATTTCACTTGCTAACTACGAAAGTGCTTGTTTCCTGCAATTTTACTCCGTGAATAATTGTGCGAACGATTTAAATTACAAAATCCTTCAAATTAAACCAAATTTAATTCGATCTACTTCTCAATTTCATTGCAACGTTTCCGACGACAATCTTGAATGAAATCTATCTAGGATAATACGTACCGTTAGATGGGATAACTTTGATAGTTTTTTTCGAAGAAAACTTCAATATTTATGCATGGTGTTTCAAAGAATTACAATTCATATTTTTAAAACAAGTACTGAAATCCAAGCTATCGATTGCACTTAATAGATTGCGAAAAGATTTATTCTGAATGGATATATAATTTTTCATGTAATCGAAAGTCGGTTTTCTGTTTTGGGGTAACTTTGATAATGGAGGGTGTTTGATTTGTAGAGCGTTGCATACCTCTAGGCGTTTAACGCTATATGGAAATTTCTGACTTAGATTACAAAAATGGTCGCAGTTTGTAAAAATGGTTTTCGCTGAGATTTAAGACCGAATTCATGTTCTACTAGAACTAGGCTGTCATGGATAAGTGACGAACTCATTATGACTTTATCGCATAGTGATCGTAGAACAGATTTTTTGTAAGCGATGCAAAATTGCTAAAATCATGTATGTTTTCAATATTTGCATAAAAATCCTCAAATGCACTTGATTCCAACGAAAATAACTTTGAAGTGTCATACTAATACTCTTTACTTTTGCATGCGTTTTCCTTAATTGTTTGACAGAAACTTCGTTATTTCGTTTAATATGTTGTGGGTCTCGCTCTATCAAAGTTATCCGCATTATCAAAGTTACCCCGTTTTACGGTTTTAAGTATAATTATCTTGAATGACTAAATCAATTAGGAAAATTGAGAACATTTGATTCATACTATTTGAATAAGTCTTTGAAGCCCTATCATTTGATGTAAAAATATGTAATTCTTGTTGTGATGTTGTTGTTTGTACTTACATTACAGTACCATCAGTGCACCAGATTCCGCTCATTTAAGGGAAGTTATGTGTTCAAATGTTTATTATAAAATAACTATTGTGTCGATCAATACTATTTTTATGTCAAAATGTTGCTCCAAGTATAGGTATTCAGCGACAAAATGAAAAGAATTTGAAAAACTTTCATAAACAAATATTTAATTGCATTTGTTACTGCAACTAAGTGTTCCTATTTCCGCTCACGGTGAACAGATTTCGTAACGAACTAATCAAAAGATGCATTATTTCGAATTTTGTTATAGATCCTGATATTTTTTATAGTCAAATCATAGCTACTACTGCAATAAAGAAGGCTGTATACAAAAATTGACATTATTTTCGAATTTTGTTTATTTTTTTGCGTGAGCGGTTATTGGAACACACAAAAATACCTAGTAATCCAATAACCGCTCACAGCTCCAAGCCTACTTGAATTTTGACGTTGCGTTTGAATTGCGCGCATATCTTCTGCGCGTTACCGCCGCCGCTGGATGTGGATTTAATATAAGCGCCGCAATATATCCCACTCATACTATTCGTTCATAACAAACGCTAGAACCAGAGACGGACAAGAAACCGTTTCCCTAACGCTTCCTACTTCCACGTGCGTTTCTTACGCCTGATACATAGGCAGTCTGCTAACCACAAAAGCAAACCTCTCTGCCATGCCTTTCCCCCAATCCATACACTCCCGCATGAACTGACGTGGATGCAGTGGAATATACGGTCTACGTGGGAGTCAGTTCAATGCATCATCAATTCCTCCCCCTTCCCCTCATTGGTCTGCATTCTGACGTGGCAGGTGCCATTGTTGCCTAAAAATAGAAGATCACCAGCACTTATACACTGAGGATTAGACCTGTTCATATTTGAAAAAATGTCTGGAAATCTACCGGTCAAGCAGTATTCGGAATTTTCATGCTAAGAACAATGTCTGGTCAAATTTTCAGCTCATTTGATAAAGATTTCAGTATGCTTCAAGTTGAAAATATGTTTTTGGGCTTATTTCAAGGTTTGAAAAATCATAACTAGCATGTGGAAAATCAAAACCACTTGCTATTACCACTATTTGAAAGCTAATTCTATTCTGTTAAAGTTTGTCGAACACGCTAACAAGATTGAATTGAGTTTTAACATTGTTTGATCCAAATTTGTACTCCGCTGTACCCAGAAATTACAGTTTTCTCAATATACATGGTATATAAAACATGCATTGGTATTATTTTTTCAGGCCCTAGTCAACGGGAATCAAACATAATACATTTATGAATTCATTGACCATAAACAGATTACATGTTGCTAAAGGCAATAAATTACAATAAATGCCCAAAGATCGAGCACCACATCGCAACCTGATGATAGTTAAATCATGCATGACACATGTACCGGAAACGAATGAATTGAACAAGTTAGCATTGCTTTTTCTTTCCGAGTGATGATTGTTTTGATCGCATTTCACTGATCATTTAGAACGATTTGAAAACAATCATCATCATCGACTGAGAAAAGGCAGTGCTAACGTGTTCATTTTTTGTATTCATTGAAGCTCACAGTGGTGCTCTTGGCTCACCCACAGTGGATTTACAAATGTGCCTCATAATTACCTATTTTTTACAATTTATTTTCGTAAGATAAATGGTTACTTTGAACGGGATTGACTTTTAGATATACATTGTCATCATGTCTGGAAATTAAAAATCCGAAATTTTCATGCAGGCATGCTGTTCAGTGAAAACAATTCCCGAAAAAAGAGATTTTCAAGAACCTCGAGATACAAACCTCAACCAAACTATGTTAAAAGTTGCTCCAATCATAAAATTGTGTTCGGCAAAAGTTCGTAGAATTGGATAAACTACTATGTAGAGGTATTTCCGATAAATTTTGATGTTTCGTTCGGTAGTTATGATTTTTAAAGCTTGAAAATAGCCCAAAACACATAATTGATTTGAAGCACAACTAAATTTACTCTAAATTGAGTGAAATTTTGGCCAGAAGTTCATTTCGCAATAAAAAATCAAAGTATTGGTTGACTGGGGAGTTTCCAGACATTTTTGAAAATATGAATAGGTCTACTGAGGATGCCTGTTAGTCCCAAGCAGTCATTCGGTTGGTTCTTTGTGTAAGTGCAGCTGATCTGGCGATACTGGAGTGCATCCACGGGCGGCCAATCAAGCTCAAGCTAAAGAATTGTTTTATCAAATAAAAATACCGTCAGACGACTTCATTTGACAGTTGTTAGTATTGCTAGAATAATCGAATTTTGGCACGAAAAATCAGTTTTTACACTATTGAGCGGAAATAGGGGCATGGGAGTTCTGTTTGATCTTTCGACCTTGACACTTGCTTTTCCCGGGGCAAGCGACGAGGGCAGGATCAAACATGTCGCGCGTCGGTCTCGTAAGTGAAAAAGTGGCGTGATCGATGAGTTCGGTTGGAGAAAGTGAAAAAGTGCCGCGATCGGTTAGTTCTGTTTGATCCTTCGACCTTGACGCTTGCTCCTGGGCAGTGCGTCAAGAAAGCCCGAACAGTTTTTTTTATTCTTTTTGGGTCGCGCGCTTATTTTTTTTCCTGAGTGCTTTTTTATAGCCGAGTAAACGAGTGAAGCCGAAAGTGGATTGTGGCTGCTCAGTCAAGGATAACGGATCAATTGGTGAGCTCGTTTCATTCTACTATTTCTAATCTATAAAATATGTATGACTGCACATTCAATCGTTACAATGGTGGGATGTAAATATGATTTTTCAACAAACTATGGATGGTTCGTCACTGTGAGTGTCGACACAAACTCTGATTCATGAGTTATTTATGTTTTGCATTTTTTTTCAGAACACCTCTTATATACCTTTATTTTTGTAATTAAAAAAACTTTGAATGGTTCGACACTACAAGTGTAGACTTGCGAAAGGTTCACTTTATTCAACAAACTTTGGATGGTTCGCCACTGTAAGTGTCGGCATAAGACATAGAAATTGTTCATATCAAATGAAAATATTATATATACGTATAAGCATGTATATATCTCACAAATCATTGTTTATCATGGTCTAATCGCTTATCAAAGTGAATCCTATGACCCAACGATCCTCCCCATTAACAAACATCCCTCCCAGTAACCTTTGTGGAGATGCAGAGGCAAACACGGTCTCCAAAAAGCAAAGGTTACATACTAACATTCCTTCCCCCAATCCCACCTGACTGCAAGGACGTGGCCGGCGCCGTTATTGACCCTGTATAAATAGAGGCACTGAATTATGCACACTGAAGAAGATTATGGCCAATCCCAGCCGAACTTCTAGTTGATTCTTTGTGCATTTTCACTGACTTCGGTCAATCACGGAATAGCAACCATTGATATGTGTAGTCAGTCTAAGCTAAGCTAAGCTAAGCTAAGCTAAGCTAAAGCTATTGAGCGGAAATAGGGGCATGGGTGGATACTGGTGCACAGATGTTACTAGAGTTACATATTTCTCAGGAGCACATAAATGTACTGACGAGCCTCCAACCATACCGTCTCCCAGCTCATGGTAATCCTAGTGTGCTGCGCTAGCCGGAGTCTCACAAAAATTCTAAAAGAGCGCGCAAGGCGATGTGCTCCCGGGGAGACACGTCTCATGCGCTGCTCGGCGCTACGGCTCGCCATCGGTATCCAAGTTGTGAAACAACTGCTTAGTAACGAAGAGCCTCTACAACTATTTTCGCCTCATTATGCAGGTGTCTAGATGGCCTGCATGATATGGTCGAAGACTCACGATCCAAGAGTTACAATTTCGATCCTCTTTGAAAACTTTTGTAATCACTTCAATTATTGCGCTGACTTTTAAACAGCACACACAGAACAGATAGCCATCTTAGAACAAACAGTAATTTTCATCTAGAGTACAGGAAAATGTGGAGAAGAGTAGGCGAATAAAACATTGTTTGCCTCACTGGAATTTACAGTGCAGGATATTGACGTTAATTTCGTCTAAAATGATCTGCCTCGCTTGTATAATTTGTTTGACGTTATGTCAACACTGTTGATTCGCCAGCATAGTAAGCCATGCTGCCTTGCAGTGCACCTGAATCAAAACATTTGGCAACAAAAGCTCGACACGCTTTAAATTGCAAACATGAACATTTTCTGCTAATTATTGGCTTTTGACGATATTTTGGCTTTCTTTGGGAATGTATTAGCAAAATGGTGTGGTGATTGGTAATATTCTTTATGTGCGACTGTAGTTTTCCGACTTTAAACATTAACTACTAACCTCCCCCGCCCCTTGGTGCACTGTAAATTTGTATCTGAAAAAATAACGCAAATTTCAATCATGTGCACCTTTTTCGTCTAACGTTTAAAGCAATAAATAGATGTCAAACATAAAGTTTTTCTATTGACGCATTTGCTCAAAAGGACACGCGGCGTGCCCCAGAGGAAACGAACAACCACGGTTTAGCTCGCTTTTTACTTATTTTTCCTGGGAGATAACATTGCGGTGTTTCATCGAACGCGGTTGTTCCTTTCCTGAACCATTCGCCACGTGGAATTTTGGGCAAATGCGCGTTTCAGGAAACTTTACAACACACGTGGCTATGTATCATATCAAGTTCAATTCCAATGTATTGACAGTGAATTAAATGTGTATGTGTATCAGAACTAAGTTGGAGGTGATGATTTCGCATTTTTGAAGAAAACTTCACCTCCAAACACTAGCGATTTTGCGATGGGATGTTGACGTTTGATCACGCATCGAGTTTTGTTTATTACTTTCCATCAAAGGACTGCTATGATTTAAATGAAGCAGAAACCTCTGTCTGATGTGTAAATTTTTAGACGAGTGCAAGGTTGATTAATTTATCGCGGTGTTATAATTTGTCTTTGGTGTTATGTTACATAGCACGTTGTATAGCGCATCAGATACGCTGTCCAGCAAGAATACAATGGTAGACGTTTGAGGAGAAGAAACGATTACAAAGTTCCGGTGTTCAACCAGAGTCGCGTTCTAAAAAATCAGAAAAAAATACTAAATAAATTTTTAGTTGTTGTTTCATTGTTAGATTGAATTTATACTTATCTTTGGCAATTTATGTATTCCCACGAATTTCCTCAATAGTGCGAGTCGAAGTGCGGAATCACGTCGGATCGATAAGGTGCCTTAACTGCACATGTTGAGCGTGAGATGACGAATAAACGAGGTGTAGATACCCAACTAATCCAATGTAATCAAATGCTCCTAAAGTTAATATATTTATAAAATCTCGCGCTTAGTATCATACAGGCGTATCTGCATTGATCGATTTCTCTTCTCGATTTTCTCTTTACGTTAGTACATAAAAATCAAACCGTTTTCGCCACATTTTGCGATGCAGCATGAAGAAGGATGATGAGTGCTTTCTACTGAATCGAAAAAAGCAGTTGAAAATAGTCATCCGGCCGAGTAATCAGCCAGAGAGAAAATCAATGAAGAGAAATAGATCTCTGCAGTTACGCCCTTATGATACTAAACGCGAGAAATGCTTGACTTCATAACATTTATTTCCAAAAACATTTAATAAGTCACAATATTTTTTGAGTTAAAAACTTGGTTAAAAAATATGCTTATGAGTTAAAAGAAAATTAATGTTTATGACGATGTGTTTTTCTTACAAAAATGTTTTGTGTGACACTGAAATTTTTGAGCCTTTATCAGACTGGAAAGTTTCTTCCATTAAGGATTAAAATCCACAATGACATATTATCCTGGTTATAGGTTATAGTTTGAATCAATCCGGTACGTGTTTACAGAAACTCTTATGCTATTTCTGGCTGTTTGCAAACTTCTCAATTTTCAATTCTAAAGATAAATGAGACAAATGCCTCATCAAGGTGTTTGCTGAAATATGATCTGTGATTATAACACAATGGTCGCGCAAACTATAAAACCATCTCCTCTTGATTTTTTTTTCATTATAAACGGAATAATTATTGTTTGTTTGTTATCAATATTCCAGAAAAAAATTACTTCGCTTGAATTAACTGAAGTTTCATGGATGAACATGAACCAGATCAAGATACAACAAATTCGCGGAACCGGCAAAGTACGCGAAATTTGGCCTTCAACGTGAATTTAGAAAATCCCGCGAAATTACACATTTTAGGAGAACTTATATGACAATCTCAGTAAATTTATGAATTTTGGTAATATTTTTTTTTTATTTTGGGTCGAGGTTCCATTGAAAATGTCCTAATCGTTTGTTTATCTTTCTCTAAATTTTGCATCGACAATATAATATTAAACTTATCATCTCATTTGCAAACACAAAGAACTTTTCCACTCTAACAGCCATATAATAAGTTCAAAAGTTTTGTTGTGTCCAAAATCTCCTGAATCTAAAAAAAAAGCATCTTGAATACTATTACATTACAAACACCAAAAGCGTTCAAGCCACCAACCATTTATTTTTTATTCTAAAAATGTATGTTTCTAAGTAATCGTTATTTACTCTAGATGTTTTACCCTATTCTTCCGCTGCTTATAATAGAAAAAAAAGATGTTAAAAACTTGGTGGGATTGTTATCGAGATCTATGTAAGATTTGTATGGTCACGTACTACACTCATTGTTGCTTAAGAAAAATAAATAAATAAAAGTCTGGAACATTGTAAGGAATTTGCATGAAATTATTTTCTTACATATGTGCAGTACAACCAGGTCCGTCCCACTCGGGCTCAGATTGGGTACCACTTCTAGTACTGCATTTGGTCCCTTGGTACTGCAAAAGGTACCCAAGTTTGACAGATCGCAGTACACTTTTCACGGCATTCTAGATTCTGCTCTGTTACCTTATGTGTCATTGAATTTTGGGCCACAGCAAGGGACATGAAGGTCTTTATATTGTCTTTGATTCAACACTTACACATTGGCCGTTATTACTAACAAAATGATCATTTGGATATGTCTGGTAATGTTCAAGGTCATTGGAGCACCAGAAGCAAAGACTTTGACCTCCAAACTTGACTATTCAGCAAACATTTATCTCATTCATATTGAAATTCATTTAAGGTGATTATAAAACGAAGCCAAACTTTGAATTTTCAACAGCACAAAACTGGAGAATCTGACAACAGTTCGCGTTGAAAATCAATTAAATTGCTTGCTTGCTGGTTGTGACCAATGGGATAAATTTTCAACACGGAGCGCTGTTTGGTTCTCAAGTCTTGTACTCTTGAAAATTTGAGGTGTGGCTTCGTTCTATAATCACCTTAAATAAACTATTGTACGATCTGATTACTAAAACAAGGAGCAAATGCAAAACCATTTTTCGTTACCTTCAAATTCAATGAAAATATTTCACTCTTTCTGAAGACTACCTTATTTTGCAACAACCTTGGAGTAGAAATCTAAAAAAAAGATTTGGACGAGTTTTCTTGTCTAATTCTGTAAATTTACAGTGTAAAAAGCTTGCCCGCCGCCACCAGGTGCGCTAGTGTTCGCGTTGATTTTGGCAGCTGTTTTTGTTGTCATCTTTCCTATCTGTTCTGTGCAGCACATGTGACGGAGCGCATGAGACCGCAGTGAGACACATCTCAAGAAAAATGAGGCGCACGAAAAAGAGTCTCACAATGTACAGCGCGCCCGTGCGCTTGCAAGCAGTGAGGCTCCTGCACCTAAGGCTAAAGCACGTGCGCAGTAACTCTAGATGTTACTAGCGTGTTTGGAACATTTCTCAAAATGTCTCCATAGTAATTTCCATACAAACCTACATTGTCTTTGGGCCACCTTTAAATTACCACCTTCTTCTTCTTCTTTCTGGCGTTACGTCCCAACTGGGACAAAGCCTGCTTCTCAGCTTAGTGTTCTTATGAGCACTTCCACAGTTATTAACTGAGAGCTTTCAATGCCAATTGACCAATTTTGCATGTGTATATCGTGTGGCAGGTACGAAGATACTTGATGCACTGGGAAGTCGAGAAAATTTTCAACCCGAAAAGATCCTCGACCGGTGGGATTCGAACCCACGACCCTCAGCTTGGTCTTGCTGAATAGCTGCGCGTTTACCGCTACGGCTATCTGGGCCTAGAAAGCTGAAAATTTCACAGAACACTATTTTGCTTACCATCCTTAAGCATTGGGAGATTGGATTTTCGAGCATTTTTAAATTTTGATCCGCCCTACTCTGCATACAATTCGTGATCAAACGTCAACATCCCACCGCAAAATCGCTAGTGTTTGGAGGTGATTTTAACCTCCAAATTGCGAAACCATCACCTCCAAGTTAGTTCAAATACTCTCCGTTATATGAAATATGGTGGCGCGTCGATCGTCGCAAGTTTCTCGTTAAACAGTCAATACTACATGTTGGAATTTCGGTTGTTAAACCGTTCTAACAATGGACCAATGCACAAATTCACTGTTTGACGTTTCGGCGGTGCCGTGTTATTTATGTCACCATGCCAACGAGTGAATTTGGCACCGCTCAAACCTCAAATAAAGAACTCGTGCATTGGTCCACGAATGGACCAATGCACGAGTTCATTATTTGACGTTTTAGCGGTGCCATGTTTTTTATGTGCCCAAGGCAACGAGTGAATTCGGCACCGCTCAAACGTCAAATTAGTGAACACGTGCATTGGTCCATTGCACGAATTCATTATTTGACGTTTTAGCGATGCCGTGTTATTTATGTGACCATGGAAACTAGTGAATTCGGCACCGCTCAAACGTGAAATAGTGAACTTGTGTATCGGTCCATGGACCAATGCATGAGTTCACTATTTGACGTTTGAGCGGTGCCGTGTTATTCATGTGACCATGGCAACGAGTGAATTCAGCACCGCTCAAACGTCAAATTACTGAACTCGTGCACTGGTCCATAGTTCAATCAACTCCCTTTAAAATAAATTCCAACTCACCGACTATCTCCTAATAGAAATTTCACATTCCTATCGCTTGCAGGAAATGTGGAAATTTTCCACGACGGTAAATGGGGCTCGGTGTGCGACGATGAGTGGGACTCGTCCGAAGCGGAAGTAGTCTGCCGGCAGCTCGGATTCCCCGGCCATATCAAAGCCACCCACAGCGGCCACTTTGGAAAGGCCAAGCGTAAGTATCGGCTCAGCATTTTATATACCCTGGTACTGATTTTAATTTCACTCCAACGTTCAAAGGAAAGTTCTGGATGGACAACCTGTTCTGTGGCGGTAAGGAGTCGGAGTTAGCGCATTGTCACTTTGACGGTTGGGGTCACAGTGATTGCGAAGCGAGTGAATCGGCTGGGGTAATCTGCAAAAAAGATGACGGAGAGGAAACCAAGACGACGCCTAAGCCGATTTCGGAAAAATTTAAGCCGAAAAAGTCGTCACTGATGAAGGACTTGGAGGTGCGGCTGGCTGGCGGGAGAATTCCCAACGAAGGTCGAGTTGAGGTAGGTTTTTGATGTTTGTGATTAAAAGATAGAATACAGTCGAGTTTCGTTCGTTGCACTGTCTTTAGGTGGGCTACGTTTCAATTGGGCTCCTGTTAGTTGGGCTTTAGCCTACTTAAAACGAAGGCAAACGTCATTTTCTGACAACCCAATTTATCAATGTTGGTAGCTCTGATTTTCTTTTGTTCTATGCTATTTGACAGCTTGAAACATAGCCCGATTAGTGAAAGTCTTTCACTAATGGTGGTAAGCTCCATCGAAGTTACGACGCCAATCGCGTATTATCCTCGATTTTACTATAGTAAAATCGAGGATAATACGCGATTGGCGTATTAACTTCGATGGAGCTTACCACTATAAGTGGGCTACAGGTTTAGTGCAACGAACAAAAATTGACTGTATAAGCTATTTTTTTTGAAAATATTGCAAAAAAAAATGCAGGAAAATCCTTAACAGATTTCTTTGGAATATTTACCTTTAAGTTTATCCCTTGCTCTTAGGGTTCCCCTAACTTTTTCTGAATTTTCTTCTGGGATCTCTAGAAGGATTTCCGGAAGTACCCGTAGAATATTTCAAGATACTTTTAAAGGGATACGATTTAAGCAACAGTTTTGAAAATCCCGCATAAAACTATCGGGCAACTCTTGTTTGTTTTTAAATGCAATCAGTGGAATTTGTTCCATGTTTTAATTTTTTTAGATGATTTGGTAATCAATTCCTAAATTGATTCCAAGACGAATATATGAAAAAAATCATGAAAGAATTCCTACCGGAGTTCTCTGATAAATTTCCAAAGGAATGTTTTCTTCCTTGTGCATTGGAGTCACTTTTGTCCAATCGGCACGATAAAGGAGCTTTAACTTTGTAGAGAAACGAGATAAAAATATGAAACTTTCTAACTTATGAAAGCGAATACTTTTATGCTCAATGAAGCTTTAAGCGACCTCCAGAAGCAATATATGGAAGATATTGAAATCTAGAATGAAACCCTGGACATTTTTGTGAGTATGATCATTCTGAGCACAAGAGCACCTAGAGCATGTTTCACAAGGTACTGGCACTTATCATATTCAGCAGTTCATAAGCATTTATGGTACGACGGTTCAAATTTTAATGATTTTTCATTCCGAAATGCAAGAGCATCAAGAGAACCAACAATTAGATATGGCCGGATTTAGTCGGAATGTTACAGAACCGGTTCCGGAAGTGTGTAATGTGGGCATTTTAGATCATCATATAGTTCCATCATGCCACAGCTCAAAAGTCATGATATTTCGTCCTGGTCTAATTGATACCATATTTAAAATCAATCGTAAAATCCTTCTTCTTGTTTTTTCGTTACGTCCAAACCGGGATTGAGCTTGATTCTCAGCTTAGTGTTCTTATAAGAACTCGTACAGTTTCTTGATGAGAAACTTCTTCTGCTGAATGGTCATTTTTGCATATGTATATCGTGTGGCCGGTTTGAAGACACTCTATGCTCTGGTAAGCCGAGAACATTCTCAATCCAAAAAGATTCTTGACCGGTGGGATTCGAACCCATGCTCCTTAGTTTGGTCTTGCTGAAAAGCAGCTTGTTCACTGCTACGGATATATTGATGTCCCAAACATAAAAATATTACCATTTTCGTTACGGCCAAATAAAAAAAAATGATAATATAAGTAATCGGCATTATTCGGCAAGTGATAATTCATGTTTTTTCTACTAATGAGAAGGATACATTTTATCGCTGAGGAATTATAGGACCAGTTCAAATAGGACTCCAGTAAATCCCCCAGGAAAAACTGCATATCCAGCGATTTCTCCAGGAATACTTTTAAAAATTTCTTCAGGGATTTTTCCACAAATTCCTCCAAGATAATCTCTACCGTAATCCTTACAAAGATTTTTTCAGCGATTTCGCTTGTGGTTTCACCAGAGATTCTTCCAGGACAAAATTTTGTTCGCTATCAGATTTTCTATACTTGTTGTGTAAGGGCTCCAGAAATACCTCTAAGAATTCATCCAGGAATTTTGCCTGGAGTTCCTTCAAGGATTGTTCCAGGAATTTCTGCTATGATGTTTGTATAGGGATTCTCTAGGGAATCCACCAGGAGTTGCTGCCAG
Source organism: Aedes aegypti (assembly GCF_002204515.2). Classification (NCBI taxonomy): domain Eukaryota; kingdom Metazoa; phylum Arthropoda; class Insecta; order Diptera; family Culicidae; genus Aedes; species Aedes aegypti. Next base: position 265,504,093 of record NC_035107.1, on the reverse strand, counting down.
AATGCCTCCGTGGAAAACCTTTATTGGGATTTCTCCAGGAGTTTCTCCTAGGATTCCTCAGGGAACTTTCGCAGGAATTGTTGTAGAGATTTTTAACTTCTTCAAGGCTCACTTCTGATATTTCTCCAATGACTTCTGAAGAATTTCCTGAGGTATTCTTCTCTCTGTTCCTTCAGGAGTTATTCTTAAGATTTAATCCAGGGATTGTTCCAGGAATTTTATTAGCAATTCTTTCGGATATTCTACCAGAAATTCGTCTTGGGATTCTACAAGAAATAACTTGAATTGTTCTATGTATTCGTCAAGAGTTTCCTTAAGGAATTCTCCTAGGAATATCGCTACATGAATTATTCTAGGATTTTCCCAGGTTCTCCAGGGACTCCTCTTGAAATTTCTCCAGAGATTCGTTCTGGGTATCCAAAACAACCTCCGGGGATTTTTCCATGAATTCCTTTTGATATACCATAAGAATTTCCTTCGCGATTTGTTTTATAGAGGTTTCTCCAGAAACTCCTGTCTTCAAGACATTTTTTTTGAAAAATCCCTGAATAAGTTGATGGAGGGTTTTCTGGAGTAGGGGGACATGGGGCAAGAAGGACACCCGGGGCAAGAGTGCCACCTCTAATTACACGTAGTTCAAATCAATTTTTTTTATGTTTAACGCAGGATAAGTATAAATTGAGTACTAATTGAGGGTTGTGTAAATATTACAGTTAAAAATATTTAGTACAAAAAAATAGAAAAATGTCTTTAACTCACCAACGCAATATATGCGAAATATTATAAGAATGTAAGACTGGAAAACAAGGTTTGACTCCCAATTAATACAAAACATATTGATTTTTCCGCACAGTATTGATGATTTTCAATTGTTTAATATAGCTGTAAGAAAAGTCATTTTGACATCAAATTTTACATATATAATAACAATATGTCTTATGGGGCAAGAGGGACACCGCAATTTTCTCACATAAAATCAAATGAACTTTTATTTTTCTTGTTTAATATTGCATTCAATCAATGTTTTCTACTAAATAAAATCAAAATAAACCATCTTGGACATTCAAAATGGTTTCTGAAATTTTTTACTATTATTGTTACAGTCAAATAAGATGAAAACTAAATTAATTTCGTAAAATTACTTATTAACTATAAGTCAACTTTTATCCCTCAGTTTTTATCTTTACTTACTCTACAATTTATCCTTTAGGCGGAGAAATAATAATATACAAAATTTGTGGCATTTTGCTCTGGTGGTCTTCTTGCCCCATACGAGTGGCACTCTTGCCCCGTACCGTAATTTCGGGTGAAATTGATCATTTTTCACGGTTTTTCAAGTCTGTGTTCTATAATGTTAACAATGCCAAACAACTAAATGCAAGAAAACAAGTACGAAGGTGAGCGTCATCAACTTTTGTACCGAAATTTTCTAACAAATGTCATTTTAGAGTTAACAAATATCTCTAAAATAAGAAATCAGAGAATCTCAAAAAAATGGGTGAAATTGATCACTTGTCAATGCCGTTATTGTCAGTTTTCAAAACAACTCTACATGATAAATTTGAATCTCTCTGAATCCAAATATGCTTGTCAAATTCTTAATAATGCAATATTTATATAAATAACGAACAGTTAAATTTCAAGAATTACTCGGAAAACGCCTGAATGTATGCAATTTCCTAAGGAATACAATGATATCTAACAGAAATTTGATAATTTCAACAATATGAGCTAATTGGTACGAGTTTTGGTAATGAAATCTGGTTTAGGGATACATCTCAAGCATCCTCACAAACTTTCAGGTTTATATCATGTTCAAATCATTGCTTAGAAATAGAAGTTCATAGGTGGTTGTCAATACTGCACCGTGCATAATTCTGAAATTTTACATTATTTTCATAGTAATAAACATTCTTTAACGCAAAAAACTTCACAATACACAATTCGACAATAGTTACGACAAGCAACGTTCATTTACTGCAGCTTACATTGATATTTGTGCTCCATTACGAATAAATAAAATCGTGTGATACGATGATCAATTTCACCCTTCTGATCAATTACACCCGATTTTACGGTACCTCGTTTAAAAACCTCATAAGAAGGGACATTTTCAAAAATCTCAAATCATCATGTGTTTCTTATATTTTTGAAATCTATCGATAACATCATTTAGAACAAGAGCTGAGCTTGCCCCTACACTGGAATAATCTTCAAAAATTGTGCTAATCAACCATGATTTGAACCTATATATCTTAAGGTGTCCTTCTTGCCCCCAGCCCCCCTAATCCATGGAGAGTAATCTCAAGAGCAGTCCCCGCTTAAATTCTTGAATGAATCACTGGCGAAATTCTTGCAGAAGCTTATGGAGGGACTCTCGAAGATATCTCTGGAGGAATTTCTGCAGAAATACCTGGAACATCAAATATACAGTTGATTCTCTACCCTGGAACGATTTCTAGAGGAAAACATGTAGAGATTTTTTCTGGAGCAACCTTTGGATAATTAGCTGAAAAAAATCTGTGAAAATACAGGAATTCCTGTAAAAATTAACGTGTAGGAATCTCTGGAGAAGGATTATCTAAGTTAATTTCTGAAGGACTTCTGGAGGCATATTTGGAAAATTCTAGGAGAATCCTTGTAGGTATCGCAGCAAGAATTACTACAGAGATTTTGCTGGTGGAATCCGTATAGGAATCCCTGGAAAACCACTGTTCATTTTTTTTGGAGAAATTCCTGGAATAAGCCTTGGAGGAGTCCATGGAAAAATTTCTGGGCAAATCCTAGGAGAAATCTCTGGAGGAACCCATGGAGAGATTTTCCAAGGAAGAAATTTCTATAGAGATTTCCTTAGGATAATAACGAAATTCCTGTAAGAATTCATGGAAGAATTTGTGGAAAAAAAAATCAAGAGGATTCTTTTTTTTTTTTTTTGGAGGCCAAGAAAGGAATTCCTGTGGAATCCCTGGATGATTATCTGGAGAAATCCTTGGAGTAATTTTACTGGTGGTAGCTCTTGGAGAATTCCTGGAGGAAGCTCTTGAGGAATTCGTGAGTTGTAAAACACCTGAAGGAATTCCTGATAAGATCCCTGGATGTATTTCTGGTAAAATCCCTGGAGCGATCAGTAGAAGTATCTCGCAATAATTCCTGGACGAATATCGAGAGGACTACTCGGGGATATCTTTCTATGTATCCGCGGAGAAAATCTTGAGTAATCATTGATGAGAATGTCCTTGTGTAACTTCAGAACGAATTTCTGGAGAAAGCCTTGAAGATATCTTTGCAAAGAATCCTTGTAGATATTTTCCTGAAGGAATCCTTGGAGAAGGCTCTAGAAGGTTTTCTAGAGAAATTTCTGAAGGAATATCAGATGAAATCGCTTGTAAAATCAATGAAGAAATCTCTGGAGAAATTTTAGGGCATTCCTGGAAGAATTCCTGAAACAGATCCCGGAGGAATCCCAGTGAAAAAAATATTGGAGGCATTCCTGCAAGAACCCCATGCAAACTCTCTAAAGGGATCCATGTAGACATTTTGGAGGCATCCCTTGTCGAATCCCTGGAGGAACTCTTGGATGAATTGCTAAGGTTGGAGCCCCATCGGAACCGGTCTGAAATATATCATGGCGAACAAAAATTTCTTCCTGGATGAATCTCTGGCAAAAGCCCTAGTTGAGACACCGCTGTAGGGGTAACGGATCTCAGAGGATTTTCTGCTTAAATCCAAGGAGGAATCTTATTAAATTCTGAGATAATCTCTTTTTTTTTTTTGTTATAGACCTTTTAATCCAACAAGGATCATTCAGGTCTGTATATTTATTAAAAACTATTTGACATTGGAAGTTTTACAATCTTTCATTAATAAATAATAATAATAATAATAATCTCTTGCCAAAATACATTCAAAATTGAAGTTTTGACGTGGCAATAAAAATAACACAAAAAAAAACATTTTGTCAAACTTCATTTGAACATTTTAAACAAAGATATCGACCTTTCAGTACATCAGGATCTTCACACATAGAATTACAAAGAAAATGTTATAAAGGCTACTTGACGGATTAATTTCAAAACAAATTTCTCCCTGTTAGAAAACTCTTGATCGGCACTGAATATCTTTGCCGACGTCTGCAATCTTCTAGCTGATAAGCATCTTGAGATAAAGATGATTGAACGGCATTTGTCACTAGCGCCACCTAGCTGATGAACTCTCAATAAAATTTTTCATCGCCGGATAGCCCTTGATTTGCTGAACAACTCTAACGAAGACTCCAACCTTCTAGCTCATTTGGATGTTGAGGTCCGTTTGAGGCCAATTGCTTTTTCCTCATCCAAGGATTATAAGACTAACTAACCACATTTACTTCAAAAAATATATCAAATTTATTGATCTACTAGTCTCCGAATCAAAATTCAAGGTTCATCCAGGGCTTTTAAGGGTTAATTGATGTTATAATTATGGTAAATATCAACCTCCTTAAATTTGGAGCGATTTGGCTGTGAACGTTCCACTTAAAGTTTATATGGAAATTACTATGGAAAGGCCAACCTTTTGTCCTCTAACAATTTGTCATAACATTTTATGCAAAAGTGATGTCAAGATAAATTGGTCGGTGTTTAGTCAGAGTGGACCAAGTACTCTTAGTGGTCTCAGAAAAATGTGCGCCAACCATTCGAAACTATAGAATATTTACATTTTTATTGTTTAATATATTGGAACTTGCCTATTCGACAAAAGGTCTGTATCAAAATAGGATTGTAAAAACCGGAATTATCGTAGTCGTTATCTTCTTTTTACAAAGCCAAAATATTCTCTAGTTTGGTCTGTCTGAACACCGAACAATTGTTATCCATAATTGAGGGAATTAGAAGCAAAGGGATGTAAGTGACAAAAACCAAGTTTTGAGAAAACAAAAATAGAAAATAGAAAAATCTCTCAATTTATCAAAAGTTACTTACTTACTTATTTGGCTTTACATCAATTATCTTGATAAAGCCTCGCCAACAATTTTTCGCCAATTCACTCGGTTCATGGCCGCTTCTCTCCATCCTCGACTGTGACCCACGCTCTCCAGGTCCTGGTGCACCTGGTCAATCCACCTAGCTCGCTGCGCCCCACGCCTTCTTGTTCCGACCGGATTCGTAGCGAACACCATCTTTACAGGGTTGTTGTCCAGCATTCTTGCAACATGCCCTGCCCAGCGTATCCTTCCAGCTTTAGCTACCTTCACGATACTGGGTTCGCCGTAGAGTTGAGCGAGCTCGTGGTTCATCCTTCGCCGCCACACGCCGTTCTCCTGTACGCCGCCGAAGATCGTCCTTAGCACTCGGCGTTCGAAAACCCCAAGAGCTTGCAAGTCCTCCTCGAGCATAGTCCACGCCTCATGCCCATAGAGGACTACCGGTCTTATGAGCGTTTTGTACATCGTTGTACATTTGGTGCGGGGGTGAATCTTTCTTGACCGCAGTTTCTTCTGGAGTCCATAGTAGGCACGACTTCCGCTGATGATGCGCCTTCGTATTTCCCGACTAACATTGTTGTCAGCCGTCAGCAAGGATACGAGGTAGACGAACTCGCCCATCACCTCGAAGATATCCCCGTCTATCGTGACACTGCTTCCTAGGCGGGCCCTGTCGCGCTCAGTTCCGACAACCAGCATGTACTTTGTTTTCGACTCATTCACCATTAGCCCGACTCTTGTTGCTTCGCGTTTCAGGCGGGTGAACAAATCTGCCACCGTTTCAAATTTTCTCCCAATAATACCCATGTCGTCCGCGAAGCAAACAAATTGTCCGGATCTCGTGGAAATTGTGCCTCGACTGTTAAGTCCGGCTCTCAGCATAACACCTTCAAGCGCAATATTGAACAACAGGCACGAAAGTTCATCGCCCTGTCGTAGTCCCCGCCGAGACTCGAACGTACTGGAGTGTTCGCCCGAGATCTTCACGCAGTTTTGCACACCGTCCATCGTTGCTCTGATCTTTCTTGTGAGCTCCATAGCCGTATGCCGCCTTGAAATCGATGAACAAATGGTGCGTAGGGACCTGGTACTCACGGCATTTCTGGAGGATTTGCCGCACGGAAAAGATCTGGTCCGTTGTCGAGCGGCCGTCGATGAAACCTGCTTGATAACTTCCCACGAACTCGTTTGCTATAGGGCAAACGCTCCCTTAGTGGAGGTAGCTCCAATAGTGGAGGTAGTGTGTTTTGACATGTTTTGCACTTTTTTATGGCTATGTGATATTTTTCTATGATGTACGATGTGAAAATGATACAAGTTATCGAAAAATATTCATGACTTTTAACCATAAACCTATTTTAAACAATTATTTTACTTAAATTTTTTGCTCCTTTGCACCTTTAGTGGTGCATCAGTACGCCACTAAAGGAACCATTCTTAAAACATACCTCCACTAAAGGAACAGTGTTCCTATTGTTGGTGTAAGGCTTTTTGCAGGGAAATTTCAAATGAATCATGATTTTTATACATTTGAATGATAGAAGGATTTGAGATCTAGCGATTGATACGCTAAAATCATATAATTCATGATTTTATCACCATGTTGTAGCAGTTTTCGCTTAGGTGCACCACTAATGGTACATTTGCCCTAGGTGATAGACGACGGAAGAGAATCTGGGATAGCACTTTGTAGGCGGCGTTTAGGATGGTGATTGCACGATAATTTTCACACTCCAGTTTGTCGCCCTTTTTGTAAATAGGGCATATAATGCCTTGCTTCCACTCCTCCGGTAGTTGTTCCGTTTCCCAGATTCTGACTATCAGCCGATGCAGACAAGCGGCCAACCTGTCCGGGCCCATCTTGATGAGTTCGGCCCCGATACCATCTTTGCCAGCGGCCTTGTTGTTCTTGAGCTGTTGAATGGCATCCACTGTCCGCTGTGCTGACGTAGCCATCACCTTCGTTGTCCTGACCTTCTGTGCTTGTGTTCTCTGCGCCATTACGGTGTTCATCGTAGTGCTGCTTCCACCTTTCGATCACCTCGCGTCCGTCCGTCAAGATGCTCCCATCCTTACCCCGGCACATTTCAGCTCGCGGCATTCATTCCATAAAAATTGTATTGGACCCAAAAGAGCAAGCCAATATTTCACGAATTTCACTTAGAAATTGGAAAGCCTGGAAACAGAAGATTCATTAAAATACTTAACTCAAAATCAACCAAAATATCTTTTACACCGCCCTTTGCGTTTGGGCTCCTCAACTATGAAGTGGGTTTGCATGCAGCGCGCTTCACCAAATGCTCGATAGGCAACGAGTAGCTCCTGGCGACCAAAACTTCAAAATTTGCATCATTAGCATATGAAACGTTTATTTCCTGAATGAAAAACGCCAAAAAAAGAATGCTACCTGTTGCTGCACTCTACTATTTTGCATAATCCACAAATATAACAACCCTCGCTTAATTTCTGATCTCGCCCTAAAAGCCATTGTAAACCACGTGTATAGCTTGTTGTTGCTGAGTAAGCGTTATTTAACAATGCTTCGATGGTGAAACGACCCTCCTCTATCTCACAGTAATGATAGTTTTTATCTTCGTCCATTCATTTACTTAAAAACAACGAGCCACATACTTTATTGCCAATGGCTTTTAGGGTGAAATCATGAGTTATTCGAGAAGTGGACATCAAAAATCTCCAGCCAATGAAACCGTTTAAAAAGAACCGTTCCTGTTGTAGCTTTCCACTGTTTCGCATAATTCACAAAAATAACAATCAATCTTTTCCATTTTCCACCGCAAAAGGTTCGCTTCGCTGGCAGTGGCACCGCTTGGGGTACGATTTGCGCTGACGGATGGTCACTACTCGAGGGCAACGTGGTTTGCCGGCAGCTTGGACTGGGCTATGCAAATGATGCCATTCAGACGGATTTTTTCGGAGGCTCCAACAAGAGTGAGATACTTCTCAGCGGGACAGAATGCTACGGCAATGAAACTAGCTTGGGCGATTGCATGCACCACGAGGTTGGGTGGCACAGCAGCTGCAGCGAGAGGGAGGGACACGTGGCCGCGGTAACCTGTGTGGCAACGATGGCCGATTTGGCGTTTGATCATGTGGAAATGGAACAGTCGTTGCACCTGGAGGACCGGTTGATGTATCTGCTGCAGTGTGCCATGGAGGAGAACTGCGTGGCTTCGCAGGCGTACGAAATTCAACGGGACAATCCCAATTGGCACCTGGAGACCAGACGGTTGATGAAATTTACTGCCCGGGTGCTAAACACTGGGACGGCGGATTTCCGGCCCCACATTCCGAAGCACCTGTGGGAGTGGCATCTGTGCCATATGTAAGGGTGATTTATGACCGTGGGTGTTTGATTAGTTAGTGAGGGTAATATTTTCGTTTCTATCCAGGCATTACCACAGCATGGAGGTGTTTGCCACGTTCGATATTTACAACGGTCAAGGGGTAAAGGTGGCCGAAGGTCACAAAGCTTCGTTTTGTTTGGAAGACAACCAGTGCCTGCCGGGAACGGAACCCAAATATTTCTGTGCCAACTATGGAGATCAAGGTAAGGGTGATTGATGTAGTTTACAGAGGGTAGGGATTTGTTTTAAATAGCATATGGAGGCTCCACATCTGATATAAACAACGTTGAATGAATCTGGGTTTACAAATAAGTCGTACTAAGAAACAATTCATCTATCTGTAGACGAATTCCGTCCAGAATTTGTCGAGATTATTAAAAATCGTGCCCAGCAATCTTCGCTTTGGATTAAATTTTGCAAATGATTTTATTATTAATCATCGGTTTCACACCGTTTTTCTCGCCAAAGGTTGTCCTAATCACCCGACGTTCGAAGATTCCATATGCTTGCAGGTTCTCCTCGAACAGCGTCTACGTTTCATGCCATTGTCCATATTATCCGCGAAGCAAACAAATTGACTGGATCTCGTGAAAATCGTACCCCGGCTGTTAAGCCAGGCTCTTCGCATATCACCTTCTTGCGCGATATTGAACAACAGGCACAAAAGTCCATCACCTTGTCGTAGTCCCCGGTGAAATTCAAACGAACTGGATTAAAGCGGCGTCCATAAATTACGTAACGCTCTAGGGGGAGGGGGAGAGTAGGCTCAAGCGTTACGGCTCATACAAAAATTTAAAATTTTTCATACAAAAAGCGTTACGGAGGGGAGGGAGGGGGTCAAAAATTTCCAATTTTAGCGTTACGTAATAAATGGACGCTGCCTAACTGGAATGTTAGCCAGAAATCTTCACACAATTTTGCAAACCTTCCATCGTTGCTCTTATTAGTCTTGTGAGTTTCCAGAGAAAGCTGTTCTCGTCCACAATTTTTCATAGATCCTCGCGGTTGCGTATGTCGCCTTGAAATCGATGAAATGGTGATGCATTGGGTCCTAATCACGATATTTTTGGAGGATTTGCCACACAGTAAAGATCTGGTCTGTTGTCGATCGGCCGTCAACGCAGCCGGTTTTTTAACTTCCCACGAACTTGTTTACTACAAGTGACAGGCGACTGAAGATGATCTGGGATAACATTTTGTAGATGGCATTTATGATGGAGATCGCTCGGAAGTTTTCACAATCTAACTTGTCGTCTTTCTTGTAGATGGGGCATATTCCTGACACTTCTCCGGTAGCTGTTCTGTTTCCCAGTTTGTGCCTATCAGTCAGTGCGGACAAATGACCAGCCTTCTTCAACCTCCATCAAAGTGGGCTGGTTTTATCGTTCGCAGTACTGACGTAGGCATTTCTTTTGATGTCCCGACCTTGATTGCTCTCAGCGCCATTCGAGTGTTCGTCTAAGTGCTGCTTCCACCTTTCGATCATCTCACGTTCGTCTGTCAAGATGCTCCCAACCAGTGCTGGGAATGGTAATAGTAGTAGGATTGAATTTTCGCAAAAATCAGTAGTTCAAAAACGTGAATCTCATCAAGTAGCCTCTGTTGGGTGCACGAATTTTCTAAATCATTAGTGTCATTGAAAATCTAAGGCTCTAAATGCGGGAAATAGAACATTTTTCTACAGTAATTTTGGGTTGCCCTTAGCAACGGGTGTTTTGCAATTTTCAAGGCATTTTGCCTACAGCTGCGATGGGCTCACGCCCACTGGCTTCGCTGACTGTGATTGACTTTGTTTGGCTACTGTAGAGTGAATTTCAGATTTTTTCCCAACCCTGCTCCCAACCTTATCCCTACACATCTCGGCTCTTGGCACGTAGCCGTTGCGGTAAGCGCTGAGCTTCTGATAGAAGGGGGATGATATAACTGTAGGCGATAGTTAATACATGTGAAAGAAAGCCAAGAGAAGAAGAAGAAAAGATAAAATAAAAACAAAGATAAAGCTCACTTAGCATGTTAAACTCGTAATACTTAAAAGTCGAAAAGATAATTTCACCATATAAATTAGGAAGTTGATACTTGCTAGATTACATTTACTTTCATTAACTCTTAATCATTTTTTTTTTCGATTGCAGGAATCTCCATAAACTGCGCCGACATCTACCGGCACAACATCGACTGCCAGTGGGTGGACATCAGCGAGCTGGACTTTGGCCTGTATACCCTCCGGGTGGCCATCAATCCGGAGTTCAAGGTACCGGAGATGAGCTACGACAATAATGCAGCTGTCTGCAGCCTACTCTACACGGAGACCTACGCCCGGGCATACGATTGCAAAATTACCCGACCGTAGTAGAGATGGCAAGTTGGTGACCGAGGGGGCCACAGGATCATTGGCTCCGGGAATCGGAAAGCATGTTGGTCGGAAAATAAACTTTCATTACACAGTGCGGACGTCTGCCTCTTCATTAGGTTTAATTGAGTTTGAAATTAGTTAGCGAGCGGGTGCAAATTTTCTGCCTGTTCTTTGCGATGACCTCCCGCGGGCTGGGCTGTGGTAATGGAGCTATAAGCAAGGCACTAATTACGGGTGGTGAGAGCTAGGCAGATGCTGTTCGGGCGTTAATAGGACAAAAGCAAGTTCAAATAGTGAATCGAAATGTAAGGGTTTGATTTTGTGACTGTGTTTTAATGTGACATTGTAGTTTGGTCTTCATAAATAATAATAGCTGCTCGCAATGCCACAGTAGTTCAAATCGACAACATAAAAGGATTTTGTTTTTCAAAGTTCTCGTTAATTTCAGACGCATGATGGCTTGAGAGAAGTTGTTCGTAATTGAATTTTATATTTTGTTAGACCACATGTGGAAAGCAGAATCATCATTTAAGTTTAAATTTTGAATTATTTTTTTTATATTGAGGATATTTTTATTTGTGCTTTTTAGCAAACTTTTAGTATATGTTATTATGAAAAACTTTGTTCTTGCACAAGGCTATTGATCCAACTCTTCATCTGAGCTTAGTAATTTGGTGTTTAAAAAAAATCAACTAAGAGTTATTTTATTATACAATTTTACACTTTTACGAGAATGAGGTTTTCAGAAAAGCTGTATAGCATGATACATATTTTAGATTAATATTGTATGGATGAGTCATTGATTCACTTCTCTCAAATGGAGAGTTAGATAAAAAGTGTCTTCGACAAAGTTTTTCATAAAAACATTTTCTAAAACTTTGCTGAGTAGCGCTACTACAAATTACCTAAAAAGTTCAGTTCAAAACATCCTATCCATTTTTATTTCTAAGAGGATGCTTAGCTCAATTACAATCATATACTTAACATCATACGTCTAATATCAACTAAAACAGGCAAAACAGTTTTTCTTGCTTAACCTATGCGTACCCAACGTCTGTTTTTGAGGATTTTCAAATCTTCAATCAGCTGTTTAAAAGTCATTTTCCAACCGATTTTCTTGAAACCAATGGCATGCGATCCAGATTTGTCTAAATTTGCAAGGGCCGCAAAACGGAACCGGTTCACCTAATGGTTCTGGAGTTATTCCGGATTCCGTTGGGGTCAGAACCCGTCGAAACACGAATTTTCAAGCAATTTAACTTCTTCACTCGTGCTATTCGATATTTTTATACATAAAACTCTATCAATATATACAACCATATACAATTAAGTGTTAATGACCTCTCTGGACTCGACAATCCGTTTACTTGTGCCAGATATGTTCCGGAAGTCCTGGGGGAGGTGGTCATTCCCACAATGTTATCAGAACCATTCGTGCGACACCTCAATCTTCATGATTTGTCAAATAATGAGTGGAAATGGTTATAAGAAAGTTCAACGACCATTCGGGATTGTCCTGGTCACACCGGACATTTTTCGAACATCCTGGCGGAAGTGGTCGATTCCACAATGCTGTATAAACCGTTAGTGCGACATATCAAACTTCATGATTTGTGGAAACAAGAACGAAAATAAATGTTCTGGACATCCATGACCATTCTGGACCGGGTTATACCGGACCTATTTCGGATAACTCGAGGGAAATGGCCATTTTCTAAGTTTTTCCAAAACAATTCGTGCAACACCTCAAACTTCCAGATTTGTCAAATAATAAGTGGAAATGGTCCTTTGATAGCTCAACGACCAATCAGGATTCAGGAAGACGACCTGGCCACACCAGATATGTTCTGTACGGCCTGGCGGAAAAGGCCAATTTCACAATACTGTTCATGCAACATATCAAATTTATTTTTTTTTGCGGTTTCAGGACCAATCAGGACGGGTTCCTTTGTATATAATCTGATTGCTTCAAGAGAAGTGGTCATTAACTTAGTTTTTCCAAAACCATTCATTTCGTTTAGATGAAACTGGAAACATTTCAGATGGTTTGTGACCATACCGAACAAAATCCGAATATCTCGAGTAGCATAAAATGTTTCCTTGATTCATGGATAAAATGATCGCTTGTGATAGTCAAACTTTGTTCGCTTTCTATGGGAAACTAAAAAACAAGAAACAGCTCCTGTCGAATGAATTTTCTAGAAAAACGAAAGAGAAAGAATATTGCTGTGAAGTGACCTATAGCTCATTTCACAGCGAAATTCGCTCTCTTTTGCTCTCTAACAAAACTTGAAAACAACGGTGCCAGAACCTGTCAAATGTCGTATTCGTTTTTAGGAACTGGGTAGGTGATCAACACATAAACAAACTAACGTCAAACAAAATGTAGTTCGGTCGAACTTGAATCGGGTTGAGGTTGAAACTGTGATTCAGAACGGGCGCCAGTTCCAACCTAGCTTCAAAAGCGAATTCGACAAAAGTTGATTTCTCAAAGGAGAGAAAGAGAGCGATTTTATGGTGACATCCTCGTGCAATTAGGCATTTCACGGCGAAATTCTCTCTCCTTCGCTCTTAAATAAAACTTGAAAACAAAGGTGCCAGTACCTGTCAACTATGACAGGTACTGGCACCGTTGTTTTCAGCAAGGCGGGTTCATTTTACTAAGGTGACTCATTATGCACACTTTGTGGAGAAAACCAGAGTCTATGAATTCATTATAGACTCTGGAGAAAACCAGACAGGGTAGGTGCCGTTTTGTATACAAACATCTGAGACAGGTAGTTGAGAGATTGACTCCTGATTGGCTGGAGAAGGAGTGTTGTCAAGAATTATTATATTCTGTAGAGTTTAAATTCCCGGGTACATTTCCCGGGAATTGAGATTTCCCGGGAAATGATTTTCTGTTTCCTGGGATTCCCGTATTTCCCGGGATTTTCATATTTCCTGGGTAACTCTATAAAAAAAAAAGAATTTACTTTCTATTTTCAAACAAAAACCATCGCACAATTTACTTTTCATATAATTCTAACCATTGAACTCACTAGGATAGAAGTACCAACTATGGCTATAGCACCAATTATGGCAATAGTGGGAACAAAAATAGATTTTTATTAATGTTTCACTAGAATATAACGGCTAATATTCACAGAAATGATAAAACTATTTGTTTTTGATGGTAACTAAACCTTGAAAAGAACATTCTGCAATAAGCTTCGAAAAATGAACATTTGAAAATTTTACCTCACATTTATGTCACCTTCTTAGCAGTTTGCTAAGGGACACCCGTTACGAAATGTATGTTTTCATCCGGAAAAACTGCTTCAACCGATGAATGTATGATGCCTAGTGAGAACAAATGAATAAATGTAGCTGGTGTGCAAACAAATCTTCTGTTTCAAGTTGGAAATCGTGTTATTTCCACTATGTCGATAAATGGTACAAAGAGTGTATGAGAGCCCAATTATAGCAATACTCTGGAGGCGGTTTGTTTACATTTTTTGATCAGTGAAATAAAAAAAGTAAAGCTATTTCACGGGTTACTTCCACGACGTGACGGTTTGGTAAGGCATTATCTGCGTGTTTTGTACCCAATTACTAAGATTTTTCAATCACACGTTCGAAAACGTTCGCAAGCGGAAGATGCTAATTTCATGGTATAGAAGGGTTTTCAGCGACACTCGATTTTTGAATTTTCCCTCTTTTTTTCGTTAAAATTAGGCACTGGAAAGGTAATGTGAGATCATTATTGCTGTTTTGTATCATAATTTGCATTTACACTACATTTCGACTCCTTTTCGAAAATTAATTTTCTCCCATAAACCCATTGCAATAAATTGATTTAAAATCTATTTAACACAAAATTTTTAGAAAGTTTTATGAGGAATCACTTCATTACATATTAGCGTTGCATTATCATTCGCTCTGGATGGCGTTTGAATTCATTTCGTGCAAATATTCGATAGTCCATAATTGGTACACTTTTATGTCGAATGCTAGGAACGCTATTGCCATAATTGGTACAAAGACAACGCTTTTAAAATCAATTTTTAGCAGCTCAAAGTCAATTTAGTACTAAAACTGTTTAAATCAACAGATTCGCAAGGTTTTAAACTAGTAATTGACACCAACAAGTCATGCTTACGTTTTAGAAACGCGGTGAAAACTTGATTTTTATCACTACTGTTGACATATTGCATCCATAATTGGTACACCTACATCACTAGTTATATTTCGATGCATATTTTGTTTCTTATCGTAATGAAATAGTTGTTCATAAAATGGATATCGTTTTTGGTGAAAGAATATATGCTATATCAAATAAAGGAATTTTCGATGGATCTTTGCTATGAACTTCTTCTACTTGGCATTACGTCCTCACTGGAACAGAGCCTGCTTCTCAGCTTAGTGTTCTTATTAGCACTTCCACAGTTATTGACTGAGAGCTTTCTTTACCAAACTTGCAATTTTCGCATTCGTATATCGTGTGGCAGGTACGATTATACTCTATGCCCAGGGAAGTCAAGGAAATTTCCATTACGAAAAGATCCTGGACCGTACGGGAATCGAACCCAGACACCTTCAGCATGGCATTGCTTGGTAGCCTAACCACTTGGCTAAGGAAGGCACCAACTGAACTGAGTAGGCTTATAAAAGTTTCAGGCTTATGGATGTAACAGTCACAATTTTCAAAATAAAGGGTCTAGTTGGATTTTATTCTAAACTTCATACGATTTATCAAGAATGAACTCCACGTGGACTTTTGCTTTATGCTATAAACTTGGTTGTTTTGAAGCCTAGCGTTTGAAATGGAGCTAAAATTTGTTTAGAGAAACATGAATAAATTACAAAGAAGAGAAATAACCAACAAATTTACTGGTATAAAATACATATGGGGTCGATGTACCATGTACATGTTGAATTTTGAAGCCGCATAACTAAGAACAAATATTCGTATAAAATCGAAAAATAAAGCCAGTGGCATTATTTTACGTCATCTGAAAGCTTTTTATCTCGGTTTTGTGAAAAAAAAAACAAAATCCAGTTGTGTATCAATGGTACTTAAATAAATAGTTCCTGAGCCTCATGTCAAATAATATTTTGAAACGATTTAAGGATGGTACACAAATTATGTCACGCTAAATTTCAACTTTTCAATCCCGGGAAGTTTGAAAACTCTAATAATCTGGTCGCACCTGCTTCTTGTGTGCTCTACTCCTTTCTTTCTTTTTGACAATTTCGTCCACATTGATGGGAGCTCAGTAAGCTTCAGTTTCAGCATCATCCGAGCTAGGCAGTAATGACTTCTGATTGTATTGTCAAGAATTATTTTGAAACGGTCCAACCTGTGCGTAGTGTACTCTATTTTTATCTCTTTTTTTACAATTTTGTCCACACTAATTTCTGATGGCCATTTCGTGGGTTTTGAAGTGTCGTACGAAATGTTTTGGAAAAACTTAGAAAATGGACATTTCCCTCGAGGTGTCCGAAATATGTCCGGTGTACCCCAGTCCAAAATGGTCATGGATGTCCAGAACATTTATTTTCGTTCTTGTTTCCACAAATCATGAAGTTTGATATGTCGCACTAACGGTTTATACAGCATTGTGGAATTGGCCACTTCCGCCAGGATGTTCGAAAAATGTCCGGTGTGACAAGGACAATCCCGAATGGTCGTTGAACTTTCTTATAACCATTTCCACTCATTATTTGACAAATCATGAAGATTGAGGTGTCGCACGAATGGTTCTGATAACATTGTGGGAATGACCACCTCCCCCAGGACTTCCGGAACATATCTGGCACAAGTAAACGGATTGTCGAGTCCAAAGAGGTCATTAACACTTAATTGTATATGGTTGTATATATTGATAGAGTTTTATGTATAAAAATATCGAATAGCACGAGTAAAGAAGTTAAATTGTTTGAAAATTCGTATTTCGACGGGTTCTGACCCCAACGGAATCCGGAATAACTCCAGAACCATTAGATGAACCGGTTCCGTTTTGCGGCCCTTGCAAATTTAGACATATCTGGATCGCATGCCATTGGTTTCAAGAAAATCGGTTGGAAAATGACTTTTAAACAGCTGATTGAAGATTTGAAAATCCTCAAAAACAGACATGGGTACGCATAGGTTAATTGTCGATTCAGAACATTGACAAATGTAAAATGAATTTTGATTACAATCGTTTCGTTAAATCAAAAATGATATCAATCATTTCTATAGACAAAGCTGAAACATTGGTGTCAATTTATCAACTCATTAGAGCAGCTATCGATAGCTAATCGGACATCATAGCGACAAAGGGCATGATCCGAGCACTAGCTGCTACAAATATATACGTCATTATTTTATCTGCAATCATTAACCAAACATGCAACTGAAATCACCCGGACACCATACCTTCATCGTTCGATTGGCTCTCTGGCTGCTCTCCAGCGGCTCTGCTTGTCGGTCCCTCAATATCGATATCAATTCCAATTAATCGGGACATGAAAACACTCATAACTCTTCCGATGACTGATGATTGCACACACGCAACCCGGCGACATCGAAGAATACCCCAATAGACGAGCGTGCCAACCAGAATGCTTCTCTTCATACAGTCCATCCACACTTGTGGTTCAACTAGGGGTCACTTTTCAGATAGAAGCTATAAGCTAGGGCTTGGAACAAGAAGCTAGAAGCTGGAAGCAGAAAGCTTGCAGCTAGAAGCAAGAAACTAGAAGCTAGAAGCCAAAAGTTAGAATCAAGAAGCTAGAAGCTAGCAGCTAGAAGCTAGAAGTAAGAAGATAGAAACTAGAAACTAGAAGCTAGAAGCTAGAAGCTAGCAGCTAGGAGCTAGATACTAGAAGGTAGAAGCTAGAAGCTAGAAGCTACAAGCTGGAAGATAGAAGCTAGAAGCTAGAAGCAAGAAACTAAAAGCTAGAAACTAGAAGCTAGAAACCAAAAGCTAGAATCAAGAAGCTGGAAGCTAGCAGCTAGAAGCTAGAAGTTAGAAGATAGAAGCTAGAAGCAAGAAGCTAGCAGCTAGCAGCTAGAAACAAGAAGCTAGTAAATAGAAGCTAGATGCTAGAAGCAAGAAACTAAAAGCTAGAAGCTAGAAGGAGCTAGATACTAGAAGCTGGAAGCTAGAAGCTGGAAGCTAGAAGCTAGAGGGTACAAGCTAGAAGATAGAAGCAAGAAACTAGAAGCTAGGAGCTAGGTACTACAAGCAGCGCCGTAGCGTGCGGTTGGCCAGGTTGGCACCTGCCAAGGGCGCCAGGCTTCAGGGGGCGCCAAATGGGACATTTTTGAAAATGCTTATAAAGTAATGGGAAGTTTTTGGAGATACATATTTAGTAAGGGCGTTTTTGATGTTATAGTATCTAGAAAATCAAAGAGATAAACAATGAGCGATGCAATACTATACATGTCAAATGTTGCGTCTTTCTTCCTATATAATTTATTTGCTCTGTTCATAAAATGTTAAGCTAAAGCTATTTATGGAATGATTTTACCAAAACATTTTTGAAGAATTTAAGAAAGTATTGAATGATTTGACAACAGAAAATTTCTGAGGTACGGACTTATGCACGGTGCCTATATAAAAGCATCAACAAAAAGAGTTTGTAGATTCTATTAACTGAGGCCTAGTTGAAATAGCAGGATACCACAGAATTGTTGAATGGATTCTTACACAACTCGGAACACAATTTAAAAAAAAATATTCGGCGGACTAATAACCTATATCATAGAAGAATGCCTAGGATAGAATTTTTAACAGGATTCTTTGGTACTAGTTAATATTGATTCCACAAAATGTGCGCAATTATCACAGAATCCCGTAAAGGGTTATCCGAGAATTATATAACATTGAAATTAAAGCAAGAGTGGAAACAATGGAATAGTATATTTTTTGTAGAAACTGATTTTTTGTTCTCCAAATCAGTTCTTTGAGCTGACTGATAAACGTTGAATCCATACAGAACTTTTCCTTACAGAATTGATTGATTAATAACATGTATTATTTTATTCTTATTATTGGGGTGAAAAGGTTGCTGTGCTTTTGTGCTCATGTTGGTAGACAAACTTCAAGTCACGCTTAGTTTCCGGAATTGCCACTGTATCAATGAGTTCTAAGAAAAACGCATCGATGTTAACGTTTTTATGAACGATCAAATTGGTTAACAGTGCTTCTTGATTTGAACCTACATAACATAATTTTCTTGTTCCTCGAGACGCCAAAAATTTACTATAAAATGGCCAATTTGTATCTGAAAATCTGTTCATTAGAGTGGGACAACATTTAGATTCTCGCTCCAGTCCACTCTTTGGATTGCATTTAGGTCCCATAAAAACTGTGCAAAATTTCAGAACGATCGGTGGAACTATATTTAAGCGCCAGTCGTTCAAAGTTTGTATAGGATTTACTATGGGAAAACTTACTTTATGGGACCCAAATGCAATCCAAAAAGTGGACTGGAGCGAGAATCTAAATTTTCCATATACCATTGTCCATTAAGTATTCTCTGAGCGGTGAGAGTTTTTTATTATTATTTTTTCTTTCACTCAGGCCTATTTCTTTTAAGATGCATAGTGTCCATTATAGAGAAATGAATGTATCAGCAATGTCTACAATAATCTTTCCAGGAGTATGAATTTCACTGAATTTTTAACAAAAGCGCATTCTGAGTAGTTCCTTCACATTT
The DNA here is from genome assembly GCF_002204515.2 of Aedes aegypti. Lineage (NCBI taxonomy): Eukaryota > Metazoa > Arthropoda > Insecta > Diptera > Culicidae > Aedes > Aedes aegypti. Next base: position 265,484,721 of record NC_035107.1, on the reverse strand, counting down.
GTCTCTACCCATATAAACAGTAATTTTATTTGCATTTTTTTTAATATCTATAAGAACCTCGGGCTATTCAGATAGTTCTCCTTTAAAAGAGATTTACTATAGCTTTGAATAAGAGGCGCTCAAATGGCAGTTCGCCAAGGGCGCCAGAAGGCCACGCTACGGCTCTAACTACAAGCTAGAAGCTAGAAGCTAGATGCTAGAAGCAAGAAACTAAAAGCTAGAAGCAAGAAACTGAATGCTAGAAGCTAGAAGCTAGGAGCTAGAAGCACGAAGCTAGTAGCTAGAAGATAGAAGATAGAAGATAGAAGATAGAAGATAGAAGATAGAAGATAGAAGATAGAAGATAGAAGATAGAAGATAGAAGATAGAAGATAGAAGATAGAAGATAGAAGATAGAAGATAGAAGATAGAAGATAGAAGATAGAAGATAGAAGGTAGAAGCAAGAAGCAAGAAGCAAGAAGCAAGAAGCAAGAAGCAAGAAGCAAGAAGCAAGAAGCAAAAAGCAAGAAGCAAGAAACAAGAAACAAGAAGCAAGAAGCAAGAAGCAAGAAGCAAGAAGCAAGAAGCAAGAAGCAAGAAGCAAGAAGCAAGAAGCAAGAAACAAGAAGCAAGAAGCAAGAAGCGAGAAGCAAGAAGCAAGAACGTGGGGCAGGGCACTAGATCCAGTATTATAATATTGATATTTATTAATGATATTAATATTGATATTGAGAAGATTATCAAGTATGCATGGAGTTTTACTGTTTGCCTGTTGCCGGAGTTGCCAAGGCAAATTGATTATTTATATGAAAAAACAAGTTATCGTCAGATCGTCTGAGCAAAATGTATGAGAAATCCGTCTGATGCAACATAGACCACACTGTTCGATGCCAACATCCACCTGGAGTCTGGCTAGAAGGAGACTGGCACCTTGTACGATGCATCACATTCAGTGAAGCTCCATTATCATCAATGCCCCACATCTTTCTACGATCTCCGGGCCATTCCGCAACACGATTCCGATGCAATTTGTTTCCTATGGTATATCAGATCGGCAAGACATATAATCCACGATCCCTAGCCTATTGTTTATAAACCCCCATTATTGACTTAAATTCAAAATACTTCTGTCAGATGTCTTTAGGAAAATTGTAGATAACTTGATGATATCATGAAAATCATATATATTAATCCGTATTAAAGGATATTAATACCAATATTAATGGGTGTTTTACCCCATGAGCTAGAAGCTAGAAGCAAGAAGCTAGCAGCTAGCAGCTAGAAACAAAAAGCTGGTTAAAAGAAGCTAGAAACTAGAGGCTAGAAGCTAGAAGCTAGATGCTAGAAGCAAGAAACTAAAAGCTAGAAGCTAGCAGGTAGAAGCTAGAAGCTAGAAGCTAGAAGCAAGAAGCAAGAAGTTAGAAGTTAGAAGATAGAAGCTAGAAGCAAGAAGCAAGAAGCAAGAAGCAAGAAGTAAGAAGTAAGAAGCTAGAAGCTAGAAGCAAGAAGCTAGAAGTTAGAAGATAGAAGCTAGATGCTAGAAGCAAAAAGCAAGAAACTAGAGGCTAGAAGCTAGAAGCTAGAAGCAAGAATCTAGCATCTAGCAGCTAGAAACAAGAAGCTGGTTAATAGAAGCTAGAAACTAGAGGCTAGAACCTAAAAGCTAGAAGCTAGATGCTAGAAGCAAGAAACTAAAAGCTAGAAGCTAGAAGCTAAAAGCTAGGAGCTAGGAGCTAGAAGCTAGAAGCTAGAAGCAAGAAGCAAGAAACTAGAAGCTAGAATCTAGAAGTAAGAAGCTAGAAGCTAGAAGCAAGACGCTAGCAGATAGCAGCTAGAAACAAGAAGCTGGTTAATAGAAGTTAGAAATTAGAGGCTAGAAGCTAAAAGCTTGAAGCTAGAAGCTAGAAGCTAGATGCTAGAAGCAAGAAACTAAAAGCTAGAAGCTAGAAGCTAGAAGCTAACAGCTAGAAGCTAGAAGCTAGATGCTAGAAGTTAGAAGCAATAAGCAAGAAGCTAGAAGTTAGAAGATAGAAGCTAGAAGCTAGACGCAAGAAGCTAGAAGCAAGAAACAAGAAGCTAGACGCTAGAAGCAAGAAGCTAGAAGCAAGAAGCAAGAAGCTAGAAGTTAGAAGATAGAAGCTAGAAGCTAGAAGCAAGAAGCAAGAAGCTAGAAGTAAGAAGCTAGAAGCTAAAAGCAAGAAGCTAGCAGCTAGCAGCTAGAAACAAGAATCTGGTTAATAGAAGCTAGAAACTTGAGGCTAGAAGCTAGAAGCTAGAAGCTAGATGCTAGAAGCAAGAAACTAAAAGCTAGAAGCTAGAAGCTAGGAGCTAGGAGCTAGATACTAGAAGCTAGTAGCTAGAAGGTACAAGCTGGAAGATAGAAGAAGAAGAAGCTAGAAGCTAGGAGCTAGAAACTACAAACTTGCTAAAAGATAAAAGCAAAAAGCTATAGGCTAGAAGCAAGAAGCTCAAAGCTAGAAACTAGAAGCTAGAAGCAAGAAGCTAAAAGCTGGAATCAAGAAGCTAGAAGTTAGAAGATAGAAGCTAGAAGCAAGAAGCTAGAAGCAAGAAGCAGGCAGCTAGAAACAAGAAGCTGGTTAATAGAAGCTAGAAACTAGAGGCTAAAAGCTAGAAGCTAGAAGCTAGATGCTAGAAGCAAGAAACTAAAAGCTAGAAGGAGCTAGATACTAGAAGCTAGAAGGTACAAGCTAGAAGATAGAAGCAAGAAGCTAGAAGCTATAAGCAAGGAGCTAGAAACTAGAAACTAGCTAAAAGCTAGAAACAAGAAGCAAGAAGCGAAAAGCTAGAAACTAGAAGCTAGAAGCTAGAAGCTAACAGCTAGAAGTAAGAAGCTAGCAGCTAGAAGCTAGAAGCTAGAAGCAAGAAGCTAGGAGCTAGATACTAGAAGTTAGAAGCTAGGAGCTAGATACTAGAAGTTAGAAGCTAGAAGCTAGAAGGTAGAAGATAGAGCCAGAGCCAGAGCCAGAGCCAGAGCCAGCGCCAGAGCCAGAGCCAGAGCCAAAATCAGAGCCAGAGCCAGAACCAGAACCTACAAGCTAGGAGCTAGAAACTAGAAACTAGCTTAAAGCTAGAAGTAAGAAGCAAGAAGCTATAAGCTAGAAACTAGAAGCTAGAGGCCAAAAGCTAGAATCAAGAAGCTAGAAGCTAGCAGCTAAAAGCTTGAAGTTAGAAGATAGAAGCAAGAAGCAAGAAGCAGGCAGCTAGAAACAAGAAGCTGGTTAATAGAAGCTAGAAACTAGAGGCTAGAATCTAGTAGCTGGAAGCTAGATGCTAGAAGCAAGAAACTAAAAGCTAGAAGCTAGAAGGAGCTAGATACTAGAAGCTAGAAGGTACAAGCTAGAAGATAGAAACAGGAAGCTAGAAACTAGAAACTAGCTAAAAGCTAGAAACAAGAAGCAAGAAGTTATAGGCTAGAAGCAAGAAGCTAAAAGCTAGAAACTAGAAGCTAGAATCAAGAAGCTAGCTGCTAGAAGTTAGAAGATAGAAGCTAGAAGCTAGAAGCAAGAAGTTTGCAAGGAGCTAGGAGCTAGATACTAGAAGCTAGAAGCTAGAAGCTAGAAGGTACAAGCTAGAAGCTAGAAGCTAGGAGCTAAAAACTAGAAACTAGATTAAAGCTAGAAGTAAGAAGCAAGAAGCTAAAAGCTAGAAACTAGAAGCTAGAAGCAAGAAGCTGGAAAATAGAAGCTAGAAACTAGAGGCTAAAAGCTAGATACTAGAAGCAAGAAACTAAAAGTTAGAAGCTAGAAGCTAGAACCTAGGAGCTAGGAGCTAGATACTAGAAACAAGAAGCTAGAAGCTAGAATGTACAAGCTAAAAGCTAAAAGCAAGAAGCTATAGGCTAGAAGCTAGAAGCTAAAAGCTAGAATCAAGAAGCTAGAAGCTAGAAACTTGAAGTCATAAGGTAGAAGCTAGAGGCTAGAAGCTAGAAGCTAGAAACAAGAAGCTACACAGCAAACAAATCTTTAATTTTCATGACACATTAGGAGCTAGCAGTAAGCTATTGTAAACTGTCCCATTGCATTCGAAAATGCTTGCAACCTTGAGTGAAACTGAAACATTTCATGATCTTCTATCCAACATTCACCAATATTGCATGCTTTCTTGCATCTAGAAAGTGAAATTGCAAACAAGAATGCTCAGTTTACATGATTCTAAGCAGAATATTCGGTCATATATAATGCACATGGATGAATCGACGGCCTGTCATTTAATGTGTATTATTTATGATTGAATTTTCAGCGTGAACATCATGTAAACTGAGCCGTTTTGCATGCAACATTCTTTAAGAGAAGACATTTCGTGTTCAATATTAAGGATTTCACCAACCAAGAAAGGCAAAAATATAGCAAACGGATTGATTTTATCAAGGATTTTGCTAGCAATGTTGGATATAATAGATGTGTTTGTAGGTTTTATCATTGAATAATACATGAGAAATGGCTTTGCATGATTGAAGCTAAAATTACGTTACGTGTAAATCTAAGATTTTTTTGGTTTGTAGAAAATAGAAGCTAGAAACTAGAGGCTAGAAGCTAGAAGCTAGAAGCTAGCAGCTAGAATTCTCTCTCGATGTCTCGTCAATGTGTTACACCTAAAACATCTTTGAGGGTAATTTTAGAACTATTGAATCATACATTCAAGATATATTTTCGTTGATTACCAGAAACATATTTTTCCGTAGAACATCTTCAGTTATCTTCAGTTAAGATACCTAATGATAATGATAACTATAATGATAACTATAATGATAATGATAATGATAATGATAAGGACAATGATAATGATCATGATAATGATAATGATGATGATAAAGATAATGATAATGATAGATTCAATCATTTCTACAACTTTTAACCCAACACTGATCCAGAACATTGAATTATCCATAACTGTGGGTCGACTGTACTGTCCACTGGATTCTGTTGCAATAGGGCAAAGGTGGTGAATACTTATTGGTTTTCTCTGTTTCAATTTCATCGAACCATCATCGTTCATTACCAGTCAAAAGCTACCCGAGCAGAAGAAAATAACTACTGAATACCAAATTGAGGTATTCCATACCAGATAATTTCCAATACTTACAACCTGAATGAGGTATGAATGAGCCCTGCATAAGAGGTAAAATACCTCAAATAATACCTTCTGCATGTTCTACAAATACCAAGCTGATAATTAGATCAGGTATTGTAATACCTAAATAATACTTGCTGGATTTTCATACAAAAGTGAAATTTTTCAATACTAGTTCAATACCTCCAGCAGTCCTCAATAGCTGTCGAATACCAAAATGAAGTATTTTCAATTGTTTTAAACATTTTTTTCAAATACCATTATAATACCAAAATGAGATATTGATAACTGAACAATACCTTATTGTGGTATGATACCAAAATATGGTATGCATAAGTTATTGGCGAGTTATTCTTTCCTCCTCGGGTAGTGGAGCCTTGAGGATACAGTCGGACCTTTTTATCGTGACATTCTATAGGGTGTCAAACATTTCGCGCATTGAATTTATAACGAAGTGGATGATTTTCGTTGTTGGAAAATCTCCATCCCCCAGGTCCACTCTACAGACTACCGACTGTAGCAGCTTCATTCCTCGGTTGACAACAACTGCCGAAGACCTTGTCGCTTACGATACCCAATTAAAGGACCAGTTGTAAATCAAATATTGACTTGAAGGTATCACTCACGACAAGACAATGAATGCTGCTAGCAATACGGCATCCAATCAATAACAGCTGTATGAACATAGCAAATCAATAAACCCACAGTGAATTTCAGCATTTTTCGAAGGAGTTGCACTGACTTCTTCACAAGCTATAGGTACAGCAGGTGAGAAATCAGCTTTCGCTCGTGTCATCCTTCGCATTGCTGTTCCATGAATGACTGACTAATCGGCGCTATCAATTTTGGCAATTAACTTCCACCCCAGCGAGCGCCGATTGCCATCAGCTTGGATCCATTAGTTTAATTATTTTCGTGATAGAGATGTTAGACATCGATTAAGGGTTTATAGGTAGCTCTAGATAGAAGGATACCTTTCCCCATTGCAGACAAAAACGATGATGGTAGCAGCTTGTTATCGGCTGTTTTTGTGGGTTATTCATGTCGGGACCACGATGTTATCGAATCGGTCTTTGACTTGTGATGTATTGACGTGCTGAACCCCAAAATGGTACACCTTGTTGGGTTCGAGTTTTTGCCTTGCTGAGCACATTGTGATGCCTTTGATAGTCGTGTATTGTGATAGTGATTGGATAGGTGTTTGGTAGAGTGGAAAATCTATTCCAAGCTTTAAGGAATTTTCAACCTCCTTCGTTTCTGTTCGAGATTTTACTGTAGTAAAGGTGAAGATGAATCGAAGCTGGTGACCAATCGATTAAGTTTTCAGTTTAAACGGAAGTTTGGTTCTCCAGATCCGTGCTCTTAAAAATTTGAACTTTGGCTTCGATTCATCTTCACCTTAAAACGTACCGATACGCTGTGCCAACTATTTTAAATCAGCTGAATTCCCGCTGAGACCGAACCCTCTTGGTCTCTCAAAATGTTGAAAATTATGCTCGTTCGAAAAATATTGTCCAGTAAGTAAAGAAATTGCATTCGTATGGTCAAATTGATGGACCCCTAGGTAGTTATAATTGAAATCGTTTTTGAGAACTTCTTGATTTTGACAATGGAGTCCTAAAAACCTGTCCCAATTTTAGTACCAAGCGCTTAAGTATAGGTCAGAAACACATGTGTACCAAATTTTTAAGGACTGTTCATTTTTTAAAGTGGACACCTTGTTTATGCTATATCTTTTTTATTTATTGATGAAATCGTAAACGGTTTTCTGTGTATCGTTCAACTATTATTCTACAATGTTATGAAAATACAGAAACTTACAAAATGCTTTCGGTTGAAGAACTAAATAGTTTTTGCAAAAACTCCTAAGAAAAACTGTTCGTCAAGCTTAAGCGTTATTTTTCGCATGAAAAAAATCCTAAATTTAATGAACAAATTGTATGTTGGTATCCTTTACTATTCAACTTAAGGTAGAGCTTTTAAAAACATCAATAATATTCCATCAGTTCCTGACGCTGAGTCACTTTAGTGATCTATTCCTTATGGTCAAATTTGCTGGTACACCATCTTTTTACTACCAGCAAAAAAGTAAAGTAATAAGCGTGTTCAAAACTGGTTTAGATTACTAAAGAAACTATATATGTATAAAAAAAGCAAAATCTGGAGTTTTAATCGCATTCTTGGGTACCAAATTTACTCTTTATGGTCGTTTTATTGAAAAATCCCATACTTTTAAAATTATATACGCATGTTTATCGATCTAGAGCAAACTGTAAGCGTTTTTCTCAAAATATTTTGATGAATAGTCTCAGAATAACACATTCTGAAAATAATACATGCAAAATAAATTTCATTTAATTCAAGCAGTGTTCCCAATCTTGATGATTGTCATTGTGCTTTGAGTGGTCTTCTGAAAATAAATTATTTGTTTTTCTATTGTGCTTAAAATATGACGTGGGGACTAAATCAGCAACTCTATGAAGGCGTAAGTTATTTTTATTATAAATACTATATTATTACTTCCGTCTGGACGTACTTTAAACCTTAAAATTCTTCTCATATCAGTTCCATTTAAATTTAAGATATTTTTCTTTAAACAAAATTGATAAAAAATGATTTTATGATATCTGCAAAATTGCTTCTCCAAAAATAACTTGATATTTTTTAGCAAGCTTCTAATTGATGATGCTTTCTAAGTACAACCATTTTTTGAAAATAAAAAATATAAATTGTCGAATTTTCCTGCCGATTTTTAATAATCCTTGATTTTGATAACCTCCAAAAATCGACCGTTCTAAACGTTGTGCCTTATTAGTGTGAAATCATATTATTTTGGTAACTTTTTTATTACCACAGCATTGTACAATATCAGTCCAACGATGTACAGAAAACCGATTTCGATTTCATTGATAAATTAAAAAGATATTGCATGTCCAAAGTGTCCACTTTATAAAATGAACAGTCCTTAAATGTTTAATCGTTGAAAAAAAAATATTTTCCCAATTTTTGTGATTATGTCATGGATTTTACTATGGAGAAATTTTGAAAAATGTTCTAAACACGATAGTAAATACACATTTATCATCCCATAGTAAACACTCATTCTACAAATCTCAATGAAGGATCCCATTTGAGCTAATTTTGTTTGGGATTTTTGTAGATGTTTGCAGGGCTATGATCCCATATGAAGCAAAATAGTAGCAAACAAACCCATGCATATCTCTTCTCCTATCCGTCGAATTGAATTACTCTTTCCAGCAAATTTCTTTGTTACGGTTCGAAGAATGAGTTTTTACTATGGGACGATAAATTTGTACTTACATTCCAGTACTAACGTGTTTGGAACATTTTTTCAAAATGTCTTCATAGTGATTTCCATATAAACCTACTTTGTCTTTGAGCCACCTTTAACTCTCCACGTAGAAAGCTGAAAATTTCACAGAATACAATTTTTATGGGAGATTGGATTTTCAAACTTTTTGAAATTTTGAACAGCCCTAATCAGTACACGATTGCAGTACGAATGAAACAAATGTTTGCCGCAGCAAAGATTTTTGTCAAAGTTGAAGCCGATCTTTGCCAGTCGATTCAGGTTTAGCTGATTATTTGCACACTTGGCAGTGTTTGCATTGATAGCTTTATAAAAAGTGATTCATATATGGTAGGCATGTTGGGTTGGTGAAAATGAATAAGTAGGGTAGGTGTACCAGTTATGGACATAATGGTTCCCTATTTCGCCTTACGTGATAACTTTAATGTCTTTAAATTTTGAAATTTTTTGTGTGTTGTACAAGTTAGAATTAAGATATATCTTGATGCTAAAACATTCAAAAAGATTTAAAATGTGAAAGTTGTCAAAATTTAGGATATGGCCAAATAGGGAACCACTATGGCCATAACTGGTACACATTCCCTATCCGTTTTTTGGCATGGAGACGCTTGGTTGCCCAGAAATGCATCGCAATCCCATGCAATTTCATCGAACAAAACAAAACGCAATCTTCACGGCTCATATTCTTGCAGGCCACGACGTGCGAGTGCGATCATTCTACAACCTATAAAACTGATAGTGCGACGACGACGGGGAGAACCTATACACAACATTAACACCAAATAGCGCAATTCACATATCAAACCAATTGTCAACAAAGGCCACACGCCGCCGCTATAGCTAGAGCTTCACCGAACGCAGCGATCAGTCGCTGCTAATCTCCTCAATGTTGGTTCGTTCCCTATTGGGAACCGGCCGCTAAGGGTATGCGATATTTCGAATCATTCTGTAATATACCGCGGAAACGAAATTCCGCGGAATGCCATGCTTTCGATGAGCTTTACTTTCTGAGGCATGGAGTGTCTGGTATATAATTCAACAAGGTGTGATTTTTAATTTTCGAGGTTCCATTCAACACAAGAAACTCAAGTATGTACAATAGAGTGATGCAAATTTTGAAATTTTGGCTCCCCTATGCTTAAACGATTATAATCATGGTAACTACATCCTCCCAAAGTGTGAAGTGATTCGGAAGAAATTTGACTGTGCACACGCCATTTGAAGTTTATATGGAGATTACTATGGAAAACGCCAATCTTTTGTGTTCAGCTCTCTATCTCTTCGTCATAAAATTTTATGGAAAAGTGTACAAACTCTTCTAATGTGAAATCCTCCCAGCTAAAACTTTTCCGAAGACCACTTTTTGATTGGACGTCAGGATAAATTGTTATTCATCATCATAAAGTTGGTTTGCATGTAGCATGCTTCACCAACTGTTCGGCAGGCAACAGTGGTGCTCCTGGCGGGAAGAATAGATAAAAGTAATCCAGGCTACTATGTTCTACAGCAAAAAAGCAGTGTTGCTCTGAATGTAATTGAATGATCATCTCTGCATGATTTAGACTTTGTTATCAATAATAACAAATTATCCTTACGTCCCATCAAAATGTGGTCTTCGGCAAAGTTGTAGCTGGGAAGTTTTCACATGAAATGAGTGTGCTCACTTTTGCATAGATTATTATGATGAGTAGCTAGAAGACTGAACACAAAAGATTGGCGTTTTCCATAGTAATTTCCATATAAACTTCAAATAGCGTGTGCACAACCAAAGTTCTTCCAAATCACTTCAAATTTTGGGAGGATCATTTTCATCATAATTGACATCGTTTAAGCATTGGGGAGCAAAAACTTCAAAATTTGCATCAGTCTAATGTACAGTCAACTCTCCCATACTCGATATTGAAGGGACCATCGTGTTTGGGAGGTAAAGAGATACAGAACACATAGTTTTCAAATTTCAAACTTTTCATTATTTTGACAAAATACATCCAAATAGTAATTTTAACGTGAACAATAATAAAATTTTACCACATATACCTGACACTTTTTCAATAGTCTGAAAAAGTTGAAATTTATTAACATTTGGAACTTTTCATGAAAATATCGAGTTAGAGAGGTAAACTCACTTGGTAAACTGAAACAGACAGCATCGTGTTAGAGAACATCGAATTAGAGAGGTATCGACTTACGGAGGTATCAAAGCATGCTAGATTGAAGGGACCGCGCATTCCATCGAGTTAGGGGAAATATCGAGATACAGAATATCGAGTAAGGGAGAGTTAACTCGTATCACTTTTTTTGTAAAATTCAAAATATATCAAAACCAAAATTTTGACATTTCTTTCAATATGGGACATTTGCGATAACTTCAAATTGTGTGATCAAAATGGTGTGATTTTTTTTCTGTACAAATTTCAAAATATTTCCCAGTGGCTATTGAAATTTCAGATCAATCGGAGGGTGTCCGGATATTTGGCCGAATACCGTTTGGCCAAATTACGAAAAAAATATCAAATTTCTACAACGCATAAGGATTCATAAGTTTGGCTCAATAACTGATCAGCAAAATATTTTTTTGGGTTTAATTAATTCAGGACGAAGCTGTGAGCTCCACACATCGCGTCAAGACTATAAGCTAATTGTTGATTTGCCTGTGGGTTACAACTGTGTAACAAGGTTTAAAGCGATTAAATGATTTTATCAGGAATTTTTCCTTCTTTTAAACATGGCCTATTTTTTCGAGTAATTCTGGTTTCATTACTATCGGCGATTATTTAGCTTATGTTTTATTTGCAAATTTCACCTTCTTCAAATCAACGGTAGTTCTTTGAAGTTGTACTGATAAAACGATTATATGCATTACACTTATTTAAATTTTCATAAAAGATTTTTCCATCTTTTGATCATAGGCTGTTCTTTCAAGAGAAAAGTATTTTTCATAGTTTTCGGTATAAGACCTCATAATACATTCATAATGAATCTTATTCAAAACATATTTTTGTAGCTCAAGGGTTAACTTGGGTGGGATGTCATTCTCCTCCAAGATTAGGAAAGAAACGGTTGAACTGTTGCTTGCGTATAGCAAAACCAAACGACTCGGTATACACTTACGTCAAAGAAGCTCACTGTTTCTCCGTTGTGAAAAAAGAAACTAAAACATGTGATTGCTAAAACTATGAAATACATTACTTAGTACAATTCGAGGGGTCGTCTGTCAAAAGCTAACTACAAACGCGATGCGAAAACCTCAGCTGGTGGCTATCACCGCTAGCAGGGAAGTGAATAATTGCTTACATTTAGGATGTTCTTCTGACTGACTGTTTCTTGAACTTACACTAAAGAGCTAATTATTTGTATATCAATGATGATTTATTCTTCTTAATTAATAAGCTGAATAAATTTCTTGAAATTCCCTTATGTTTTCAATTTAGGCCAAACGGCATTCGGCCGAATGGCGTTCGGTCAAATGACCCTTTCGGTGAAATGGCGTTCGACCAAACGGCATTCGACCAAGAGACGGCATTCGACCAAGAGACGGCATTCAAGATCCAAATTTCCAAATTTGGACATTTTGTATTAAAAACCGGTTAAATGATATATTTTTTTTGACTATCACTGTATCATTCAAATTTATACAGTTTAAATTTTAAGACTTTTGACATCATTTTCAGATCCAGAAGACTAAAACTCAGAATATATGGATTTTCTTTTACTTCGAACCCAGATTTGTTATATGTTGATGAATTTCACCCCAGCGTGCAATATTCAATGTTTGATAATCAACTAGGTTTATGAAATGTTGAATGTTATATCGTTAAAAACGATTACATAAACTTTTAGAGATCTATAAAGTAGTAATCCCGAAGGTATCATAACAAAAAATGAATAGTAATTTAATCCCGGATTATGGTAAATAAAGTATTTTGAAGAATCTAGCATTAATAAGATGATTGGTGCTTCAAAATATGCTAGATTATTATATGATTTCGAAGAAGATTTCAAGAATGGAAAAATATGCTAATTTACTTCATTCATTTATTTTTATCAGATTCCATGAACTTTATTTACCGTAATTCGGAATTGATCACTATTGCCAAAATCATACTCAGATTTCAACGTCGGATTGAAAACCTTGCAGCAGATTTTGTGCAAACCATGACCCAGAATGTGAAAATCCAGGCGAAAATTTTAGTCAGAATTAAGTGAGAATTATGTACCTACAGAATTTTGGTGAAATGTGCCTTGGACAACAAGGCTTCTCGCTGAACATTCATTTCGTACTCGTACCTTGTAATCTTCCAGTAAATTGTCTCCAATATAAATTCTCCAAAATCTTACATAAGGTGTTATTCTAACCTTGGCAAGGAATTTAGAAAATTACGTATGAAATTCTATGAAAACCTTGACCAGAAATCTATAAAATCCAGGGTTCTGAATTTTCGTGTCAATGATGCGAAATCTACGATTTTTCGCACGTAAGTAGAATGTTTTTTTCGCTTCCTCACGTGAACATCTTTTATTGCTCACACTAAGTTTCCCTGGAGCTAAGATGGTAAATAACCGAAAATCACTCCACTCCGGGGATAATATATTTTTCACTCCATCATATTTTCGCTCACCAACTGCTCCCGGGAATTATCACTATGTGGATAAACACAAACTAGTTCCGGCGACGGGATTCGAACCTAGAACATTGCTAAAAACAACCGCGATGCGTGCACGCTAACCATACTACCACACCAACTTGACGAAAGAAGTGATTAATTTGGTGCATAAAAGCAACTACTGCTTGTGGCGATGCATACAGGAAAAGTTCTGAAAATGAATGAACGGGCCGGAAGTCCCAGCACACCACTATTTGCTGAAAATTCAATCGATAGATTGATAATGAATGATAATCGATCAAATGAGTGACCAATCGATCATATATATATATATATATATATATATATATATATATATATATATATATATATATATATATATATATATATATATATATATATATATATATATATATATATATATATATATATATATATATATATATATATATATATATATATATATATATATATATATATATATATATATATATATATATATATATATATATATATATATATATATATATATATATATATATATATATATATATATATATATATATATATATATATATATATATATATATATATATATATATATATATATATATATATATATATATATATATATATATATATATATATATATATATATATATATATATATATATATATATATATATATATATATAGCGTACACGATTCTCTAGAGTTGTGTTCTTGAAATCTTGAAGTGTGGTTAAAGGGGTGCAGCTACGTGATCTTGAGCAAGATCATGAGTAGATTTTGAGTAACTTTGGACTACTCGCAATACTTTCTTCTCTCCTTTGTGTTTATGCCAGGTGATAGTGTACCGACCAAATCGTGTAATGTATTTCAACCGAGAGTTCAAATGAAATTCTGTAAAAAAAGAATCCAAAGCATGGTTTTCAGATGTTATAGACAGTATACATATGTAAATGTACGAATTATGATTCTAGCCTTTTTTTATCCATAGTCACAGGTAAATAAAATTTAAAAGTTCTTTATTTACAGGTTTACATTATTTTTATCATTGAATGAAACCGACCTGAAGTTTATAGGTACGGTTATTCAAAGTAATCATTGTTTGAATTTCATAAATTAAGGTCCTAACAGTTTTTACATGTCACGCTCTTGTTCCAAGGTTACATCTTTGAGAATTTATCTTACAGTCTTTAATCACAAGGTGGATCACTACTATATACACATTTCAATTTGAATGCGCGAAAGACTGACTAATAATCATGAATAGGTGACCTATGATAGTGTGAGCAGTGTATTGTGTCGTTTTGCTATTAGGATAACTTTGGTAATTTGAACATACATACACTTTTGACAGGATACTCGTCACGCATTCAATTTCAATGAGATGATGACTCATCAAGCCTGGGACACGATTATATGAAAAATATATTCTCGCTCCAGTCCACTTTTTGGATTGCATTTAGATCCCATAACAACTGTGCAAAATTTCAGCTCGATCGATGAAACTATATTTACGCGCCAGCAGTTCAAAGTTTGTATGGGGTTTACTATGGGAAAACTTACTTTTGCAAAGAAAAATCGCCAGAGGTCGCCCATTGCCCTCTATAAAAATTCTGAATACAGATCTCGATAGGTATTTCTACGATGAACAACATTGTCGAAGTCCGCAAAGCAATCCGATGCTTGTGAAAAAAGTTATTAAATATATACTTTTTGGAAATTTTGCCCAATTTTGTTATTATTGTTATTCCTTTACGTGTTAATCAACTTCGCCTTGCCAATAGGTTTTATTGAATAACTTTTTTCTCAAATGTCGGGTTGTTTCGTGGTCTTGAGCAATATTCTTCATCGTAGAAATACCTATCGAGGTCTATGTTCAGAATTTTTTATAGAGGTCAATGGGCGACCTTTGGCGATTTTTCTTTGAAAAAGTAAGTTCTCCCACTTTGAACTGCTGGCGCGTAAATATAGTTTCATCGATCGAGCTGAAATTTTACACAGTTTTTATGGGATCTAAATGCAATCCAAAAAGTGGACTGGAGCGAGAATATATTTTTCATATAATCGTGTCCCAGGCTTGATGAGTCATCATCTCATTGACATTCCCATACAAACTTTGAACGGCTGGCGCGTAAATATTGTTTCACCAATCGAGCTGGAATTTTGCACAGTTGTTATGGGACGTAAATGCAATCCAAAAAGTGGACTGGAGCGAGAATCTAAATCTTGTTGTCTCACACTACTCACCATTGGTGAGGTAAATATGCCCTGGAAATCATGTAGAGAACTCTGAACATTGTTGTATGACGCATAAATCAGGTAATGAGAAATATAGATTTTAGACTTCATGCAGGTGGTATAATTTGGGCATCTGATGAAACATATGGTAATGTCGCATGAATTTATACTTGTAGACGTATTTTGAGGGGCAGATGGTATTCAGTTGTCCTATATGAAATTATTTATCATCACTTAACTATATATCCAATAAGCGGTAACATGCGGAAGTCACATGTGAATTCCCTAAATTCTATACTACGAATGTATGATATTGAGGAAACGCTTATGTCCAAAACATATTTGAATGAGGTTGTCCAAAATGTATAGTTGGTATCAAACATGTAAAACAGGTTAAAACAGGTTGCTAATATACGATTTTTTTTTTCATAAAAGCTCAAAGAAGAGTAAAACTTTATGCATTTTAATATCATAGCATAATAATTTATTAGTATCTTGTACAGTAAATCCATCGTCGTTCTCAGGTTTACCCTTAGCATGTCGAAAATATATGATTTACCCTATCCTTGATAAAAAATTCCGTGTATCGTTTGCTTATCAACAAGAATAAAATGTATACCGCATACCCTTCGGCTACCACTCGCGGCGAGGTATTCACATGTACCTAGAGCGGAAATGAGGCTTGGGTGGAATACTTCGGGGGTAGAGCAAGTTAGTAAACAACTTTTGAATTTCTGTGTGTGATCACGAGAGTTACCAATCTCCTCGAAGCGGAATACGCTCACGTAGCACGTGAAATCGCCTCCAGACTAATGTACTTAGCTTGAGCACCCTTAGCCGACCCAAACGAAAATAATAACAACCCACCAACACCACGAAAGCGACTATCGACCAAAGTGCGTCGTTCGACCCGGCGGAGAGTCGTCTCTCTTTCGAATCGGTTCCAAGCCGGACGGAAGCTCGGGATCGGTCGCCCGGAGAGAGCGCACTCAGTTCCGCAGGTACCGTCGTGAAAATCGGACTGGTTTCGTTTGATTCAGAGTTTCGAGGCAAGTGTCTGTGGGAGTTTCGACTGGGCGAGTTTCTACCCCCTACCAAAGAGCAGGTTGGGGGGTGGTGGGTGGCTGTTGGGGTGGTCGCCAACTTTGAATGGCTGGTGGTGTTTTGCCGAGGTGTTTTCTGTGGGTTTTTAGCATTTAGTCGATAGTTTGGAGACACTTTTCTTGCTCGGGATCGTAGGTGTACTGCAAAGAAGCATGAGCAATTGAAAGTTAGAGCCCAGATTAGGGTAGTGGATTAGTGTGGGAAATGTGTTGCTGAAAGGAAGCATTTACTTGCGAAGCAATGGTGAATATTTTACTTACAGCAGTGATGAAAGGAAAGTTTCAATTTATCGGTGGCAATTCTATGTACGAACAACCTTTCATTAGGATGCAAGATGTTTTCAATGTCAAGGATAGAGGCATGTTTGAGCTTCCGTTGCCGAAGTGTGTCACCTTCAAGGGGAAAAACTAAATCGAAATATCCCGGGAACATGTGTATGTGAATGTGATCATGATAAGGGGTCGTCCATAAATGACGTAGCTTTTTAGGGGGGAGGGGGGGCTTCATGAATTTGTGACGATGTGTGACGAGGGGTAGGGAGGGGTCCTAGCTAGTGGACGTAGCATTTTGAATCACGTCATGTTTCAAAAAAATAATTTATAAATAAACAAATTAAAAGTTAAATAATTTAACTAAAAATCAACGCTTTAACGACTTAGAAAACATTGTTTTAGTTTTATTTATATTTTCTGTTAGAGCTTATTTCTTTAAAAAAAAAACACATGTTCGTTTTGGCACATATCACATTAAAACAAGATATTTATTCCGTGAATAATGCTCTCATTGTTGCAGAAGATCCCCACCCAATCATTGCATCGATTTGGTTTGATATATCAATGCTCTTAATGGAATAGCCAGAATACAACTTGATGGAAAAGCCTGGACAACAGATTCGAGTGTTATAGAAATTGTTCTACCATTAAATTTTCTTATTAACTCGATAATTTGATAGATTTTTTTTTGTATTTAATTGTTTCGTTACAGGTTGTGTAAGATTATTTCAGTATGGGGAACAATAATGAAGTTAAGCTGAAATCTTAATAAAGATGAATAATTTGTATAATAATCGCTAGGATTTTCTGAACATTCCAAATATTACAAGTGTAATCTTTTCTACATCTGATACTGATACTGATTGCTAAATGGATTTGAATTTGGATAATAATGACGAATATTCATTTCAATTTAAGATATGTTGCTGATCATTTTCCTCGAAGTATATTCCTTAACAATGAATTATTAAAAAACAGTCCTCTAATATAACGAAATTTATTTTCAACATATCTCGATTACTTTTTCAAATCGACGTAAGTAACTTCCATACGGTTTTGAGAAAATTAATTCAGAAGAATCACAACATGTCTTTTAAAACTGTTTTAAAATGAATCACCTTTTAAACATTTTTTCGCCGTGTACATCGCTTAAATTTTGCATAAATTCAGCTCGCGTTCAAAAACTAGGTAGTTTCTATTATTTCCCACAAAAATAATTATAACAAAATGATAAGCCGTTTCATTCAGTTACTTTCGTCGTTTTTCTATCAGTGTAAAATCGGCTCAAGTAGTGTTTTGTTTTGATTCGTGGTTAAGTCACTTTGTCTCTCCATACAACGGAGCGGCGAAAGTAGTGGTTGGGTTGCGAAAGTTGAAAATCTTACTTTCGTCGTTTTGTAATTTCGGAATTAAACGTTCTAAAAGTGAAAAATCTAGTTGGGTGAGAGCGGAACTTGTGGAATTTCGTCTGCGAAACACGTAGGATCGATAAAGTAAGTTTGTTCACTTTTCTGACTTGAGACTATTTGAATACGTTTTCGAGATATTATGAAACCTAACCCTAACTCGTTACTCTCAGCTTCATCAATCCAATCCAAGATTTTTCCTCTTTTTTTCTATATTTTCAGCTGTAAACTTGTTTTTCATGGTAAGAACAGATAAAGTAATACAATTTAGCCAACAACTTACAGAGGAAAAAGTTTATTTAAAACTGTTTTCCAAATTACTTTTGAGCGCTACTGCATTTCAAACTTTTATTCGTTAGATTATTCTTACATTTAAGTCAGTAATAATTATTAACTTTGAATTGAACTTCTGAATTTAATTTTTTTGTTTAAACCCAATTGCTAAGGAAAACAAATAAAAAAAAAATGGGGGGGGGGGGGTTGCTTGATATGCTACGTATTTTCTTAGGGGGGGTATCAGCATTTGTGACGAAATGCTACGAGGGGGGAGGGGGGTGTAAAAAATCAGTGAAAAAATGCTACGTCATTTATGGACGGCCCCTAAGTAGCCGTGGATGGGGAAGTTATGTCACACCAGTAGTTCTATAGGGTCGGCGCTTGAGTGGAATCATAAGCTGGAACACAGAAAAAAGGAATTGATTGCTGTGTCAGTGTTTTCATTGTGTTATGCTTCGGGATTACTATTGTCTGCAATTCAGAAGAATAAGCCGTTTCAGTGGAGAAACTTGGTACTTTATACTGTTATGAATAATTCATCCAATTTTCCAGAACCTCTGTGGTCCAAGTTCTCAGGAAACATTAAGGTTTGGTCTCTTGACGCATTTATCTTCCTCATCTAGTTAGTAGCTGAGCTATTCCCATGGTACTCGTTTGCCATCAACGTCACCTTTGCCACTTCTTCCGGTCTACTATCTCCTGCAACTGTCCATTGCCGTGCACAGGCCGCACAGTCTTGTCACAGTCGACGTAGAAGTTGAATGAGCTAGCTAGGATATTGACGGGACGTAGCTTTCTCGCGGTTAGCGTCTCTCCAAGATTTATTTCTGGTTGGTACGCAACATACAGTGATTCTTCCAACAGTAATATCAAAAGAGACCATGTTGTTGGTTTCCTTCATGTGAACGTCATTTAGCATTCAGTAGAATCTTACACCAAAACCTTAAGGCTACGTAGCTTTTTTATGGTGCTTTGCATCAATGTCAAGTACACTAAAACCTCAATTTAAGAAGTCTTTTTTTTAACAAAAATTCAATTTACTGAACTTTTTTTACAAAGTGAGTACATTCAGTTTAGACAATTTAATTGAAAATTAAGTATTGGAATAATGAGTCACTTGGGTTTGTTTTCAACTTATGCTTGTTCAGACATGTTTTTAAGGTTGTGCTACTTTTCCCCGAATATCGGTTCCCCGAATGTCGGTTCCCCGAATGTCGTTTCCCCGAACGCCAGTTCCTCCAATGCCAGTTCCCTGAATGCCAGTTCGCCGAATATTCCGTTTCCCCGAATAACCCACTTCCCCGAAATGTTTTTGGAACTCATAATTGTCATATCTTTATACATTTCAGGGTGGTGAAGGTACCTGTCATCTGTTATGCACCCTTCTTTATTTGATTGGCGGTTCTTACGAGTTTTACCGTCCTCAGCATTTTCGGCAGCATGTTTATAGCCGAGACAGACCAAATACCTCCTACTTTTGATTGATTATCGTTCTTTCTAATTCACTATCCTGCCACTGAAAACTATTACAGCGCCTATATGAACTGCTCCACTTTTCGGGGAAACAGGTCATTCGGGAAACTGGCATTCGGGGAACCGATATTCGGGGAAACGACATTCGGGAAAAAGTAGCACAATCGTTTTTTAACTATGTATAATCAATATTGGTCATACTATTACTGTGCATCTGAGTAATCTGGAATATAGTCTCCATATCTACAAGCGTGATATATGAACCTTCGAAATCTTTGTACAGTCGCCTCTCCACATCTCGATATCAAAGGGACCATCGAGATAAGGAGAGATCGAGACAAAGAACAACTTTTTGATGATTACTAGATTAATACTCCGTCGACAAGAAAGTAACACACAAACAGACGTCATTTTGCGCTTCTAATTTATAAGAATTATGAATTTGCTACATGCTCAGAAATGTTTGAACAATTGATCTACGAGTCTTGATGAAAACAATGGAAGATCTTAGTCATCAAAAAACTTCCGGAAAGATAGTCAACTAGATCTACAAGATGTACCAGTTGTCAAACAATCAGTTTTGACACTGGTAGGTCAAAACTGATTGTTTGACAAGTGGTACACGTCCAGTAGACTCATGTTATGAAGATCTTTGAATTGTTATGCTCAAGAAACTTTTTTTCTATTCAATAGCATCTTGGCATACAAAGGATGGACGAAATTTCCCCCAAATTCAAATGCTTATAACTTTTTGAAAAATGGATGGATTTAGATGCATCTGGATGCATTCGATGGCAAATTTGGTCTAGTTTCAGTAATTGGCTTAGTCATGCATCATGTTGGCCACTGGACACCGGAGATGTTCCGGATTTTAGGGAGTCATGCCTAAATTGCGATTTTTTTGTCGTTTGTAATTTTGTGCGATGTGAAGTTCTATAGATTTTTCTAAGAAACTAGAACCGAAGACTTGAAGATTTCTTATCGACTAGAACCTGAAAATTTATTATCAACTAGAACCAATTGAAGGTTGTATTAAGGTGATTATAAAACGAAGCCAAACTCAGAGTTTTCAAGTGCACAAGACGAGAGAATCTGACAACAGTTCGCGTTGAAAACCAATCAAATTACTTGCTTGCTGGTGGTGACCAATGGGATTGATTTTCAACGTGGAGCGCTGTTCTGTTCTCAAGTCTTGTGCTCTTGAAAATTTGAGGTGTGGCTTCGATTTATAATCACCTTAAGATTCGTTGGAAATCTTCCAAGACATAACCATTTCCGAAAAACTAGTTCTGGAGAATATGATCAGTCACGTTTTTATTTCCAATCATGTATATATCAACCGAAACTATAACCAACCCGGGTAGAGGAGAATAGCAAAAAAAATAACAAAATTTACTATTAAAATAGAATATTCGAATAGCAAAATTTGTACTTTGTTTGTTTGAAATAAGAGATAAAATAACAAAAATAATAACTAAGTTTGTATGGCATAAAAACTAAATAATAACATATTTTGCCATTGTAATAACAAAATAATAGCAAAAATATAGGCAACTGTAAATAACAAAATATGTTATTATTTAGATATTGATAACAAAATAATAACTAAATAAGCTATTCACAAGTAGATCAATATAATGGTAATTTAAGTTCTTTGACTTTAATATATTAATTTAGCATGATTGAAAAATGAACTCTTGCTTTCCTGCTAAAAAACTCTTGCTTTTTTAATCTTCAATGAATATCATACGAATAGTAAAATGAGCTATTATGGTAAAATTTGATATTGGTTTGTTCTCATGAATTATTTAAATAAAGTTTTGAAATATCAAAATAATGACATATTTTACTGTGATGGCGATATTTGTTATTCTTTCGATATTTATTGTTTTCTAGTATTTTTTGCACAAATAACAAATTTTACCATGATAGTATATTTTGTTATTGATTAGTTATTACATGACTTTCAAGAATAACATATCAATGATAAATTTTGCTATGATTGTATGTTTTGCTATTGATGAGATATTTAATGTCATATATTAATAACATAATAATGGTTAAAGTAGATATGATTGCAAAATTTGTTCTTATTTTACCATTATTTTGTTATTCACCTCTACCCGGGAAGTGATCATCAAGCTTCAAGATAATGCTTCCGGAAAAATATTCAGAATCATTATATACTCCGACCAATGTAAGGACTGTTCATTTTATAAAGTGGATACTTTGGACATGCAATATCTTTTTAATTTATCAATGAAATCGAAATCGGTTTTCTGTACATCGAACGACTTATATTGTACAATGCTGTGGTAATAAAAAAATTACTAAAATAATATGATTTCACACTAATAAGGCACAACGTTTAGAACGGTCGATTTTTGGAGGTTATCAAAATCAAGGATTATTAAAAATCGGCAGGAAAATTCGACAATTTATATTTTTTATTTTCAAAAAATGGTTGTACATAGAAAGCATCATCAATTAGAAGCTTGCTAAAAAATATCAAGTTATTTTTGGAGAAGCAATTTTGCAGATATCATAAAATCATTTTTTATCAATTTTTTTTAAAGATAAATATCTTAAATTTAAATGGAACTGATATGAGTAGAATTTTAAGGTTTAAAGTACGTCCAGACGGAAGTAATAATATAGTATTTATAATAAAAATAACTTACGCCTTCATAGAGTTGCTGATTTAGTCCCCACGTCATATTTTAAGCACAATAGAAAAACAAATAATTTATTTTCAGAAGACCACTCAAAGCACAATGACAATCATCAAGATTGGGAACTCTGCTTGAATTAAATCAAATTTATTTTGCATGTATTATTTTCAGAATGTGTTATTCTGAGACTACCTATCAAAATATTTTGAGAAAAAAGCTTACAGTTTGCTCTAGATCGATAAACATGCGTATATAATTTTAAAAGTATGGGATTTTTCAATAAAACGACCATAAAGAGTAAACTTGGTACCCAAGAATGCGGTTAAAACTCAAGATTTTGCTTTTTTTATACATATATAGTTTCTTTAGTAATCTTAACCAGTTTTGAACACGCTTATTACTTTACTTTTTTGCTGGTAGTAAAAAGATGGTGTGTCAGCAAATTTGACCATAAGGAATAGATCACTAAAGTGACTCAGCGTCAGGAGCTGATGGAATATTATTGATGTTTTTAAAAGCTCTACCTTAAGTTGAATAGTATAGGATACCAACATACAATTTGTTCATTAAATTTAGGATTTTTTTCATGCGAAAAATAATGCTTAAACTTGACGAACAGTTTTTCTTAGGAGTTTTTGCAAAAACTATTTAGTTCTTCAACCGAAAGCATTTTGTAAGTTTCTGTATTTTCATAACATTGTAGAATAATAGTTGAACGATACACAGAAAACCGTTTACGATTTCATCAATAAATAAAAAAGATATAGCATAAACAAGGTGTCCACTTTATAAAATGAACAGTCCTTATAGAAGGTTCCAGGTGCTTACTTTACTTACTTTTGATCCTTCAAGACATGACCTGCACCACAATGTAACGCCAACTAACTCGATCCATGGCTGCTAATCTCCAGTTTCTCGATCGCCCCACACTTCCACTTGGTCAAACCACCTTGGTCGTTGCGCTCCTCTTCGTCTTGTACCGGCCGGATTTGAGGTGAACACTATTTTTGCGGCATTGTTGTCGTTGTTCATTCTTCTCCTCCATACGTCGTTCTCACATACTCCGCTAAAGATCGTCCTAAGCACACGTCGTTAAAAATACTTCTAGCGCTTGCAGGTCCTCTTCGAGCACTGTCCATGTCTCAAGCTAGTAAAGGACTTATCAGCATCTGATGCAATTGTTAGAGGTCATTCAAAAATGACGTCCATCATTTGGTTTGTCTACGAAAGTGTGATAGTACGTGTATAAGGTATTGGAAAAAGCGTGACAGAGGGGGGAGGGGATCTAGAAATCCCGAAAAACGATGGACGTCATATTTGAATCGTCCCTTATCCGAAGTTACCAATGATCCGAGGTAGACCAATTCGTCTACCACCTCGAACTCATCTCCGTCGATCATCACGCGTCTGCCAATGTGAGCTCTATCGCGGTCGGTTCCTCCAGCCAGCAGATATTTCGTCTTCGACGTATTTACCTTCCATCCTACCCGGTCTGCTTCACGCTTCAGCCTGGTATACTGTTCAGAAACCGCATGAAGCATTCTTCCGACAATGTCCACGTCGTCAGCGAAATAGATGAACTGGCTGGATTTATTGAAGCTTGTGCCCACATGTTGAATCCCGCCCGTTTCACCTTCTAGCGCAATATTGCACAGGAGGCAGGAAAGACCCTCGCTTTGTTGAAGTCCTTTGCGTGTTTCAAACGGGTCCGATAACGCACCCGATATCTTCACATAGCACTGTACACTATCCATCGTCTCCTTGGTCAGTCTAGTAAATTTGCCGGGAAAACCATTCTCATCCATAATTTTCCATAGCTCTTCGCGGTCGATGGTATCATAGGCCGTTTTGAAATCGATGAATAGGTGGTGCGTAGAGACTTGATGTTCGCGACACTTTAGGAGAATCTGCCGTAATATAAACATTTGGTCTGTTGTCGATCGCCCGTCCACGAAACGAGCTTGATAACTTTCCACAAATTTGCTTGCTAGCGGCGATAGACGGCGGAATATGAATGGTGATCGCTCGATAGTTCTCACATTCTTACTTGTCAGTTGTCACCCTTTTTGTATATTGGGTATATTACTCCGTTCTTCCACTCCTCCGGTAGCTGTTTTGTTTCCTAGATCATGAATATCAATCGGTGCAGACGAGTAGCCAACCTTTCAGGACCCATTTTAATAAGTCAGCTCCAATACCATACTTTCCAGCTTCTTTGTTGTTCTTGAGCTGTTTGATATTATCCTTAACTCCACCTATTGTGGGAGTTAGTACGTGTCCCTCATTCGCCGTACTGATGAAGCCATTTCTCCTGCTGCCTGGTCTTCCTCCTTTGCGCCATTCGGGTGTTCATCGTAGTGCAGCATCCACCTTTCAATCACCTCACGTTCGTCCGTCAAGATACCTCCATCCTTATCCCAACACATTTCGGGTCGCGGGACAAAGCCTTTGCGGTATGCATTGAGTTTCTTGTAGACTTACGCGTTTCTTGAGAACGATACAGCTGCTCCATTTCTTCGCACTATTCCAGGCGGCGCTTTTTATCCCGGAGTTTGCTGTCTGTGCTTCTGTTTAAACCGTTCCACGTTTTGACGGGTGCCTTGCTGCAGCATCATCGCCCGCGTTGCATTCTTCTCTTCCAAAACCGTCTGACACTCCTCGTCGATCCAACCGTTCCGTAGATTTCCTTGCACCCCATGGCACCTTCTGCTGCATTGTTAATGGTTGCTTTGATACTACTCTAGCAGTCCTCAAGAGAGGCTTCGGTGAGCTCTCCATCATCCGGCAACACTGTTTCAAGGCTTTGCGCGTAATCTGTTGCGACTTCGGCTCGCTTGAATCGTTCCAGATCGTACCGTGGCGAGCGTCGGTACCGAATGTTGTTCACTACGGAAAATCTTTGGCGCACTTTAACCATCTCAAGGTAGTAGTCCGAATCAATGTTTGCACCGCGATTGGTTCTGACGTCGATAATGTCCGAAAAGTGTCTCCATAAATCAAAACGTGGGCGATTTGCGATTCAACCTGTTGGGATGATCTCCAGGTGGGAGACTGTGCTGGAAATAGGTACTACGTATGTCCATGTTCTTGGAGGCGGTGAAATCAATCAGTCTAAAAACCGTTTTCGTTCGTAAGCTAGTGAGCGCTGAAATTCCTTATAATCGGTCTAAATACCTCCTCCTGGCCAACTTGAGCGTTGAGATCATGGCTTGCGAAGCTGTCGTATTCTCGTTATTCAAAAACTTATTAAAGTTAAAGCCTTCGTATCTATAGGCGTTACCAGAGAACCAAGGATTTCGAAAGAAAGTTCATACTAAAGCAGTTAAGAACAAGATTACAAACCTCATATTTCAAGCTGGATTTGATTTTTCACGCTTGAGTTCTAGCCCATGATCCAAACAAATTTGAATTTGCATCATCATTGCCCAGTATTTACACATTTTTTTTACTCAAAGCACTTATTCTTAGTTTTTTCTTTTAGAAATATAATAAACCTTTTTCATGTAAACAATTAGATTGGGTTTGATAGATTTCCGATGAGTTTTATGATTCAATATTGTTTACGGCTTGAGCAGTGAGCGCTGAAAAAATACCTATCGTTATCAGGGGATCGATTTTGAGATAAGGCTGATACAAATTTATGTTTTAAAGTCAAAATACACCAGGAAATAACGACCTCAAGGACAAGCTAAACATGAAGAGCGTAACATTACTTTTTTGTCACTATCAAAAGAAAAACAAATAAATTTGTGAACAAAGTTGGATAGATTTGGTTGGCCATCAGAATTCATGAAGTAAATATTTATGAATTCAAAGCTGTAATTAGACTCAACATCTTTCAAATAGGTATCTGAGCCCACTTAAGTATATATTCAAGGCCGCGTTTAGCTAAGAGAAGACATAGTTCTTGTATGCTTGCTATCGGTTGAACAACAGCAAGAAAAATGACTTACAAAATAAATATCCGTGAAGGCCCCTAAAATGTAGGGACTCAAAGCTTAGGTCTCCCGAGCCCCTCGACACATTCAAAACCTGACCATAAAGTATTAAAATATAAGATAATCAAGGAACCCCTGTACATCGCTGATACAAGTCTCTTCCAAAACTTATGCTTACAATGCTCATTTTCTTTTTGATATCTTACAAATTGTCAGTTTCCTACACTATATATCGAAATTTTAATGTTATGAGAGACCCACACTGCTATTTTAGGGCGGAATGCACCCACCGCCTCCTCTAGCTACGCTACTGTTGCTCTCGCGGGAGAACTGAATGATTGAGATTTGAATGTGTTCCAACGGAATTCTTGACTGACCTAGATCACTAAGGCAAATCAGTATAAAGCTTACTTAGCTTTACACAGGCTTTATCTATCGATAGTCTTGCTTGTAGTGTACTTGATATTTATTAAAAAATATCATACCATACCAAAATCCAATTTACATAAAATTGTTTTTGTGGGGCCTTCCTTACCGAGTGGTTCGAGTCCGCGGCTATAAAGCAAAGCCATGCTGAAGGTGTCTGACCCAGTGAGAACGTAATGCCAACAAGACATTTTTTTTTTCGTTCGAACATACTCCTAACACGCGGAGAAACTGGTATCGAATCCCATCCCCGAGATAGCCATTTATTTCGCTAAAAAGTTCTAGTGATGACTTCCTTCGGAAGAAAAGTAAAGGCATTGACTCAGAGATTAAGCCCATTCATATCGAAACAAGACTATTGCAGGCAAAACTTTACCATTCGCATAACCTACCTATGTACCAGCTACAGGTTCAATATATATCTGCTCTTACGCCATAATGTAGCTAGAGCTACCTATAACAGTGGTGGTTGTGTACAATTTTCTAATCATCAGAAGAAAACGACGCGACGTCGTCACAACGTTGCGATGGTTTCCCGAGCACTTTGCTCAAATTGATGGAGGCGCCAGAAAATATCAACATCGTTTTTCGGTTGACAAACAAGCCGCGCGTTGGTGGTGGTGGTGAATATTGCACAATAATAAAGAGAATGAGAGTTTACCGGGATGGAGTGGCGACTGGCTAGTGTTAGTGAGAACGCATTGCTGAATTCTTTGAGTGACTAAAGTTGTTGTTGTTCTCATACTGTGGGTTGATGTTGTATAATAGTACATTTTTTTTTACAAATTTTCAACCATGTTAATCTGGTTCATTGATGCATATTTCGCGCTCTGGTCAAATATTTTGAATATTCACTTTTTATAAGGTTCAACAGGGGCCCAGATAGCCGTAGCGGTAAACGCACAGCTATTGAGCATGACCAAGCTGAGGGTCGTGGGTTCGAATCCCACCGGTCGAGGATCTTTTCGGGTTGGAAATTTTCTCGACTTCCCAGGGCATAGAGTATCTTCGTACCTGCCACACGATATACGCATGCAAAAATGGTCATTGGCATAGTAAGCTCTCAGTTAATAACTGTGGAAGTGCTCATAAGAACACTAATCTGAGAAGCAGGCTCTGTCCCAGTGGGGACGTAACGCCAGAGAGAAGAGAAGAAGAAGGTTCAACAGGATTATTGATTTACATTGAAAGTTATAGTTTAAAGTATGATAAATATATTTAGTTCATTGTTGAAATATTCAAAATACCCTTGTCGTGATGTTTTGTGTTGTACTTTGGCTATTAATTCCTATTAGCACCATTATTTACTATTTAAACATGATGTGTCGAATTTTCCCAAAAGAGATTGTAGGATCAACTTGATTGGTGTCTGTTTCGGCATTAGACCCTATTTTCGAGGGATTCATGTAAAATTCATATGTACAAAGTTTTATTATATTTCATTATTTTAAATACCGCTCTATCATTATCTTCTACGAGTCACTGTATTTGCGCACACACCGTTGGTCACTCACCAAACTCTACGGAAACTTATCATGTTCAAGTTCATTTATTATACACACCGCCGTTCGCGAGCCATGCAAGGACGCTTCGCCTCTACCTTAACCTTATTGGGCCACCCACAACTCGAACGAAGCACCAAGCGACTCCTCCATCAGCGTCCACTCCTCCCAAGCACCGTTCGTCACCATCGTTTCCCATGTGCGTGTCCTAATCGTTCCCAAACGTGCATTTGAAGCAACAAAACAACAGCTTTCGTGTGTTCGTGCGATACGATGCGAAGGAGAGAGTGCCTTCGTGCTGCTCCGAATTCTGAGAGCAAAAACAGCAGGCATCAGAACAGAGCGCGAATATAGGTTGGTGTGTTTGGGGCGGCGAATGGAAGCTTATCAGCTTGATGATCTCTGGGGGTTGTTTGCCCGCACCGACGAATACGACCACCCGAACGAGCGAAAAAAAAGAATTCTTCCGCACATAACGACGACGCACAGTGGGACATAATAAATAAAAAATGGGACATCGAAGTTAGCGCCAAAACGATTGGGGTTAAGGTGAAGATGAATCGAAGCCAAACCTCAAATTTTCCAAAGCACAAATCTGGAGAACCAAATATCCGGTTAAGCTGAAAACATAATCGATTGGTAACTAGCTGATGGGGACCAATTGATTAAGTTTACAGCTCAAACGGGTGTTCGGTTTTCCAGATTTGGGCTCTTGAAAATCTGAAGTTTGGCTTCGATTCATCTTCACCTTAACGTTTCGATATGTTCTACAATGTTTCATTGTTTTTTCGAGTATTTTATTGAGATGCTAAACAAATTTCACCTCAGGTGATATAGACTGAGGAAAAAAAAACTTTTTTGTTCATTGTCAAAATTAAAAACTGTCTAAGAAAACGTCATAGGAAACCTTGTAGTAGACGTGAACGTTTTATTTCTTGTACTGAAAAAGTTTTGGACGCTGAATACCGTCAGACTGGACCTATTTTTTTTCAAGTATATAATTTTGACAATACAGTCATAGTCCCGAAACAACCTTACCTCGATTTCAATTAATTTTCATATAACGTAATTCGATATAAAATTTCAACAATGTACATGAACGAATGACCAATGTATGATCTGAAAATATGTTTCAAGATTCAACCACTAACCAATACGAATTCAGAACAATACTAATGCTTACTATAACTGCATACAGTCATTCATCAATATATTCAATATCTAGCGAACTATTAACAATGTTTTAACTAACATTATCAATAGCCGTACTGCTGCACTACGAATATTTGTCCCGTGGTCCATAAGGTTAATATAAAGCATGGGACAAGTAGGCGTAGAACGGCAGCATATATTTGTATGAGGAACATAATTCTTCTTTATCTTTGTGGCATTTACGTTCCCACTGGACAAAGCTCGCAACTTACTTCAGTGTTCTATAAAAGCTCAAATAGTTATTCACGTATGAAGTGTATTTTTTGCATTCGTATGGCGAAAATGATGATATATGTTCAGAGAATTTTGGGAAACTTCTATTACGAAATGTCTAGATCGAACTCATATTAGACTACACTGCCGCCACCGATTTATTTAAAGTCACTTCGTCGCTGTTTTTATGTTCATGCCAATAAATAATTCTATCAAAATTTGATTACACTCACAAAAAAAAGGAAATATGTAGGTATTGCTTTAGGAATAGACTAAGTTTTTTTTAATCTCGTAATCCATGTAAAAAGAACCGTATGGGTTCTGAAATACGTATTATCCGTTATAATATATGGCCAATTTTACATGGGAAAGCATGGGATATATTATCCTAATGCATTGGGGAGATTGAAAGAATAGCACCTTTTGGAAGATCCTTGCATAACGTGTTAATATATAAGACTGTTTGTCAACCAAATACTCACGCTCACTTCTTACTTAACCGTAGATTTGCTACAATCAAGATACTATCCTCCAGGATTCCTCATCTGAAATTCCACTCCAGATATTCATTTATAAACGCTTTTATATGGTTCGAGGGATTCCACCAGCAGTATTTCTAAATATTCTCACATAAGTTTTTCCTATTTTTTTAAACATTCTTCCAAAAATTCCCGTAGAGATTTCATAAGTGTTGACTTTATGGATTCCCTTAAGGATTCTTCGAAGAACTTTGACAGGAAATTCCGACAACAATTTCATAGATTATGTTTAAGGAATCACTCTTAGGGTTTTTTTCCAGTAGTTTCTCGATAGATATATCTACAAATTTTACTGAGCATTTATTCGACAATTTCATCATACAAGTTCTGTAGGATTCCAAACGTATTCTGCTGTGAATTCTATGATTTCTTCAAAAAATACTACGACGATTTTTTTTTCTACTTTTCCGGGAATCCTATGAGAATTTGTCTAGATATTGTTTCAATTTTTAAAAAAATACATAAATTTGTCGAAAAAAAAACTGTAGAATCCATTGAAATAAATTCAAATTTCACAAATTACTTGAATGTCTTCAAGGATTTTATACGGAAGGATACCCCGACTGACTACACCAAAACTTTTTAAAATATGTTCTCAACGAGCTCTTCCAGTGTTTCCTCCGAGAAATGTTTGAAGCTTTTACAAGATTTTTTTCAGGAATCCCCCGGAAAACTGATCAAGAGTGTTTTTCCAGAGGTTCCTGGAATGTAGAAACTTAGAAAATCCATCATGTATTGATTTTAAATCTTTTTTCTATTTATTTATTTATTTGAGAATTTAATCTGATAAAATTCCAATAAGTTTCCAATTTCGTATTTGTTTCAAGAATACTTTTTTCAATTCTTGTAAGATTTGTTCATGGGACACCTTCATAACAGTTTCAAGGTTTTCAGCAGTGATTTATCCAGAGATCTTATCAATAAAACTAGCCAAAACTGTGCACAATGAACAGGGATGCCCAACGTACAACTCGCGGCTTCATTGAATCCGGCCCGCGAATAATTTAACGATTCTTCTTACAACTGGTTTTACTGTTCTACCTTGGCTTGAGCTAAGATTCGATTTCAATAATAAATTTACGAGTTGCCATAACAATAAAACCATCCTCGTTTTCTAGATCATTAATATTATTATTCTTAAGGTAGAGATCACATAGATAATTAAGTTATTTTACCGACCTTATCAAAACGATTCGTCTAGAACCAACCAGCTGACAGTTTGATAATTTTCAATACCGAAATCTGGGCGAGCGCTACCAAAATTCGATAAACATTGAAAAAGTTTTAGCGAAATTCGGCGTTTTTGAGCAAAATTATTTTTGTTTTCGAATTTCGACGAAGAATTTAGTGCTCAATGCAAGGTTAAGGTAGTCTAGGCTGATCCAGAACTAAAAAAAAAAAATAGACAATGAAAAAGGGTTCACAATAGTGTGGCACATTTTTTTATTCAATCCAGTTGGTAAATGATATCTTGTTTCTAATAGAAAAACGAGGAATTTCTATGATTCTATCGCACAACATGAAAGGTAGGGATGTTATCTAAAACAGCGACACGAATTTAGACTAAAATAGCTATATATTCACATATTTTTATCACTAGCGCAAACCATACATATGTTCATTTTACCTGTTCTATGTGGGTAAAATGAACATCATGCGAAAAACGTGTGCAACACAAATATTTTTGAAAATTTTCATTGCATTTCCGAATATATATCCATTGAGGATTGTAACCCATTCAAAAATAAATTAAAAAATATCAGAATTGACATCATATCATAACGATATTCACCTCACTGAAAAACCTCAAAATCTCCGAGCGAAAAGTTACGTCAGTTCTAATTTTCAAACGTGATTTTCTAAATTCTTAGTTTTCGTTGATATTTTCACTTCAATTGACCCCGGTATCAACCCAAACACACCGATTTATGCTCGAAATCGTCCGTGCATAATGAAAATTCATTGAAATTTGATTTTTCTCGGTAAAAGGCACGGTGTTTATTTTGCCACCACTTCCCCTAGACAAAATATTGACTCGTACAAAACATTAGATGTCAGTTTTGCCTATTTTGCTTGTTTTAAATAATAAACGGGCGTTTTTACTTTCAATCCATGATTGAATTATATATGCAAATTTGGATAAAATCTCGCTGTTCAAGACATAAGTTTGCAAACTGACAGCACTGAAACTCAATGCTTTACTTCCCACAACAATGCATTCAAACATGTACTGAAATTACAAGAGCTTTCAATTGATTCTATACTCTCTTGGTTCGATATTATTTTTGAAAGTTCTACCAAAACAAAAATGATCTGGCAACACTGTTATATATTTTTCATTTTCCATAAAAAAATGTTTGGATCTTAATCAATTCAAAATACCCTAATTTGACACCGAGCATTTTTTGTCGAAATCCAAAATTACTTAGAATTTAAAAGGGGAAAATCCGGGTTTTTCAACTTAAAACCCAAATTCTCAAAATAAACTCAAAGCGTCTCAGACAGTTTAGTGTTTTCGACTGTAAAATTATCTAATAAACACGATGGAATCAAAATTCATGAAATTACAAAATACTCATTCGACGAAAAACCGATTAAGTGTTTTAAATCTGATAATAAGTATGTTTGTCAACACTTTGCCCAACAAAAATATTTTTTTAGGATCTCTTTCATTGCCTTATACATTCTCACCTCTTTAAACGACTGTTTTTTTTTTTTACGATTCTTATTACGACTACTTGTTTACGGCTGAAATTCAGAATAACGTCTGTTTTTATAAATTTAAAGTAAAAGTAATCAAAAGAAAGGGCAAAGCAAAATTGTTCATTAGATTAAGGGTCAACATGCAGTGGTCATTGAAATGCGGAATTCTGCCATCATGGGGCGCTAGTGGGCATCGAAATTTTGTTTCTTCTGATATCTCAGGATCCTGACTACTTAGAAAGCTCGCGTCTTCGACAAAGTTGCTCAGTAGCTCAATCGCTATCATTATAAAAGCCATGAGATTCAAATTTAGCCACCAGGTGGCGCTAGTTAGCATGAAACTTTTGTATAGCGAAAATCTCAGGATCCTGACCACTTAGAAAGATGGCTCTTCGGCAAAGTTGTTCAGTAGCTTAAAGACTATCTCAGGATCCTGAGCGATTAAAACAATTTTGCCAACGGCGTTATTTTTCTAAGTAGTCAGGAACCTAAGATAATTGCAAAATAAAAGTTTGATGTTCACTTGCGCCACCTGGCGGTAAAATCTCGAACCTCTTGGCTAGAACACGCATTTTTCCTAAGACGCCATCTTTCTAAGTGGTCAGGATCCTGAGATATCTACAAAACTAAAGTTTCATGATAACTAGCGCCACCTGGTGGAACAATCTCGAATCTCTAAATAAGTTGGAGAAAATCGAATGGATTATGTTAGGTACATAGGGCGTTGCATTCCTCTAGGAAAGAGGTTTTCATATCGTGCTCCACAGAACACTTGGTATTCTGCGACAGTTCTGGCAATTTGTTACCAATGTCTTGAAATATCTCAACTTTTTTCTTTAAAATAAGCTTCTGAATATATTGCTGTGTGCATTTGAAACGCAAATATCAAATGCGGGAACACCAAATGCGGTTAGATTCTCTACAAGAAATGCGATGTCAAAGATAGATTGTTCTTGCTAGGTCGGCGGTGATTTTGAAAAACGTTGCTAGGTGTCCTTTGATTGTTTTGTTTAACCGCATTTGGAGGACGTTTAGTCAAAATTTGCATCTCAAATGCAAACAGCAATACCAACCCAAGGCATATCTAGAATTTTCAAGAGTATAAATTTAAAGAACAAACCTACCGATCACGTTGAAATGAGCCTGTTCACAAATTTCATAAAGCTCAAATAGACAGTTCTATCCCGTTAGGCCAAATGCCGTCAGGCCAAATTTTGTTAGACCGAATGCCAACAGTTGAAGTTATCGATAATTTGAAAACGGTCATTAAGTCGGAAATGGTTGATAGATACAGGTCATAAGGTCGGAGAAAATTTTAAAGCCGAATAGGTTGTTAGGAGTTTGGTAAAGGTTAGCTGTATCTTGGCTTCAACGCAATATTCACTGTGAAATATATCGAGAAAAAAACTGCCTTTGATTAAAAAAATTAAAAAAAAAACACTAATAAATGTATGCCATTTTAAATAGTACCGCCGGGCGGGGTGACATTGGGCCTAGGGGGTGACTTTGACCGCCCTTTTCGGTGTATCTGACGGCTAGTAGGGGAGTCAAAAAACTAATCTATTACCATCCAGTGGCTATTTATAACGTATTCTTGATGCTTGACACAATGTTTTCATTATTCTGGTTTTAGTTTGCTGTAAAAATCTTGGCCCAAAGTCACCCTTATGGCCCAATGTCACCCCGCACGACGGTAGTTCGGATTTTTCACCTTAAATAGTCCAATGTAATTTTGCCCTAATGACCCTTTCGGCCTAACTGCATTTGGTCTAACGACATTTGGCTTAACGACATTCGGCCCAATGCACCTGCTCCCGGGTGCGTATCCTCAAAATGTTACAGCTCATACAAAATTTGTAAAATATTCATGTAAAAAGCGTTACGAGGACGTGGGTGGGTGTCAAAACTGATCATTTTTGGCGTTTTGAAATTTGTAAATGAACCCAAATTTGATCAATAAGTTCAAATTTTCATGGCTAATATGTTGTAATGTGAAGCTAATTAGTACCGTTTTGACTCACATTTCAAACACTTAAGGCCAACAGTGACTTCAAATGCATCTGATTGGCATTAATTGGCTGATATTTGTGTAAATTATAATTTCTTCGCAAAGTCTAACTGTTAACTGTTGGGTGTACCGATAATAATGTTGATTTAATTAGTTTTAGTATTGTTTTTGCATAAAAGTATGGAACAATGGGGCCAGATAGCCGTAGCGGTAAACGCGCAGCTATTCAACAAGACCAAGCTGTGAGGGTCGTGGGTTCGAATCCCACCGGTCGAGGATCTATTCGGGTTGGAAATTTTCTCGACTTCCCAGGGCATAGAGTATCTTCGTACCTGCCACACGATATACGCATGCAAAAATGGTCATTGGCACAGTAAGCTCTCAGTTAATAACTGTGGAAGTGCTCATAAGAACACTAATCTGAGAAGCAGGCTCTGTCCCAGTGGGGACGTAACGCCAGAAAGAAGAAGAAGATGGAACAACATTTTGCTTCAAATGACGAACATTGTGTTCATTCTGTCTCATATTCCGAACACCTTGACTCAAATTCCGAACAGCACGAATAAATCCTGTTCAAATGAATAATTTTGCAAATAGATTAGTCTGAGCTTGTTCTACTGGTCTCAAACTACAGAATCATCTCTACTCCCGCAGAATAAATTTTATAGGAGTCGTTAAAATTGAATAGCATTTGACTACCATTTCCTTGTTATTTGGTGACATATTTCAGCGAAACATCTCAACCAAATCGCCATGCAAAAACCGAGTGTTCGGAATATGGATCTGTTCGGAATTTTGAGACAAAACGGTATTCTGTCGGGGCCCAGATAGCCGTAGCGATAAACGCGCAGCTATTCAGCATGACCATGCTGAGGGTCGTGGGATCGAATCCCGCTGGTCGAGAATCTTTTTGTAAAGGAAATTTTCTCGATTCCCTGGGCATAGAGTATCTTCGTACCTGTCACACGATATACACATGCAAAAATGGTCAATCGGCAAAGAAAGCTCTCAGTTAATAACTGTTGAAGTGCTCATAAGAACACTAAGCTCAGGTATGTTTTACGAGTTTCATCAAAGTTAGGATTATTTCCAAGAGCTAATAAAAAAAAAAACAAATATACCTAATTGTAACAACCTTATTTCGAAGTAAAAAAGGTATGTTCATTCAAATAAAATCTCTTTAAATAAAAATAAAATTCAAGAATTAAATCAAAATTACTGAAGAGCTGACCAAAATTATTGTAACTTCAGATTTTCGTAGGAATTATAGGGTCGAGCTGAGCATGTAAATAAATCCAGATTTTAAACGAAGTGATTTTTAAATTTATTAAAATGACATAAATTTTCATATTAATACTAATACTTCTTACTTTTGCATTAGTTTTGATTAACCAATTTACAGAAATTTTGAAATTTTGTTAATTATGTTGTGGGTCTCACACTATCAAAGTTACCCGCAATATAAAAGATATTCCGTGTTACGATATTACACACGTGCTTACCAAAGGCATTATCCTAAATTTACGAAATTTACGCAGAATATTGGGCAGACATCATACAAAAATTAACAGTTTATTCACAAAATCATGGGAAAGGTTCTCAAAAACTCCTAAATTCAGGAAAAAATAAGAATAATTGAGCAAGATTCTCATTGTATATTGAGCAGTGATCTAAAGAATTACAAAATCCATGTTATAATTCTTTTAAAATTCATGACAGGGTTTTCGCTTCATCCTAGGGAGATTTCTGACAGAATTTTGGGCTACAATCCTTTACAAGTCTAGCCAAGAGTCGCTCAAAGTCTAGTACAAATAATGAATCTTCGTTAATATTTTGATGAAAAATTCTCATCGATTGCTGTCAGCGGGCCCAATCCCTTACAGTATTGGACAAATCATTTGCAACTTTTTCAATTTTCTATACAAAATGACCAACTTTGGTAAGCTAGATCTCAGTTATTTATGGACCGATACGGTTTAAATAAAGAGAAATTTTTGACGAGAAATTCAAAATTATTTATCTCAAAATCTGATAGCTCTACACAAAAACTGTCATCAGCAAACTTGTTCATCTCGATAACATCTACAAATCTTGCTGAAGATATCATGAAACTATTCCTTCACTATATTTAAAGGCCATAAATAAATGAGATCTAGCTTACCAAAGTTGGTCATTTTGTATGGAAAATCGAAAAAGTTGCAAATGTTTTGTTCAATACTGTATTACGGCTCATCTGATGCTATTCAATGACTTATTGGCATTATATCAGTAGTAAATCAACATTTTGGCCCAATATACGGCTTATTGGTTATCCGAGAGGTGTAAAAATCCTGTTTGAAATTCTTACTGGTGAAGAGATTGCAATATAATCTTTGACTCATTTTCACAGAATTCAAAGAAGGATTTTCGAAAATGTAAAAATTTTTCAGTATTCTTCGCAAAAATAAATATTTGGAGGTCGAGAAGCCGAGAGGAATTCGATGATTTTTTATTACTATCTGGCTTTATTTTCGATTTTATGATTTTTTTGGAATTTCTGGTGTGAACACTCAAAAGTTGATCCACCGCATAATACTGTTTCTGAGATTTGGACCTTGGCACAGTGCCGCATGGCCGGACAAAACCTCAATAATTCATGTTCTCAAAATCACTTGTTAATATTTTCTATAGACTTCTATGCTATTGAGTGATGATTTCTCAAAATTTAAGATTGATCTGTTTTGTTTTTTCGATTATTGGCAGCTTAGTAAGTGCGGGAAAGTCAGCAAAATTGGACGGCCTAAAATTCATCAACTGTGGTTCACCAAGCAAATTTTAAGCAGCTGTACTACCGTGAATCGCAAGTCAGTCCCATCTGTAAAAAGTAGGCATTGAGAAAATGGGGTGTGAAGTTTTCAAGCTCATTTTCCATACGAATATTCAAAGAATTCCAGAGGATTGGAACTTTTTCCAATCTTAATGAAACTTTCACAACTTGCTCCTCACTACAATATCTTTCCGAGAAAAATCTATTGATAATCAAAACAAGTTACATTTTTGTGTTCCACGGTGCGAAAATCTGTAGTGGGACTGATATGCGTTTACTTTTCATTATGGGACAAATTGACTTGCTGTTTTTTCCTAATTTTTCCGAATAAATCATATTATTTTATTAGTGCAGCTAAAAGTGCATTGGAAGAGATGGCTTGCGATTCGCGGCAGTGTGTCTCAACGAAGTCATAACCGATTAAAGCTCAATAAGCTTCATTTGAAAGCCTAGTCCTTTGCCTCTTTATTCGATTGGATGAAAAAACTTAATTTGGACAAATTTCACTAGAAAATCGAATTTTCAATTTGACAATTATTTCCATTATACCGTCATATCCAGGAGAGTTAATAGATAACCATTATCAAGCGATTTGGGACGTATTTGAGGTTTTGTCCGACCTTTGTATGAACGCCTGCCACTGTGCGTGGTTTTAATATGTTGGGTAGACCTGCTGTAGATATTTATTTTTTAGTGAATATTGTAGTGATTTTTTTCTGGTGTAAATAAAATACTTAAAGTATAATGAGGCATTGCAGAACATGTTGAAACAGTACACCAAAAATATTAAGCGTAAACATCGATGACACACTTTTTTCGGTTTTGCCCCAGTGTGCGACGACGACGATGACGACGACGGTGCCAGAATTGGTTCAGTTCAGAGCCACAGCGTCTATCAGAACTTCGGCACCGTGGTCCGTGGGTGCTCCCATTTGGGACATCCGTTCAGAAGCAGTTCAGTTTCGGTGCCGAATGGATGTCCTTGTCGAATTTCGCTCCCGGGCTTTTGTGTTGCTACTATTGCTGCATCACTTCTTTGAAAGAATTTGGTGAAAAAGTGCGACAGGGTCTACCGAGGACCAGTGTGTGTGTGTCTGTGTATAAGCAAGTGGTCGCCCGCGAGGCCGAGGATTTTTTTGTGGGGGTTTTCCTTGCGGAAAATCCGGTCTTTGTGTGTTCGGAGCTTCGGAGTTGATTTGGTCTATTGGATTTGCGGAAGGTTGGATGAATAGACTGTTCGATTTTTGAGGCTCTCATGTGGGGCATTCCTGTGTCGAAAGTGCTGCAAAACTACAAAGTGAAAGAAACGCGTGTTCTGGGCGATGGTTGATTGCTAGAAGAAGAAATTTTGGGGTCGGATTTAACGCGTCAATTGTGTGTGGGAGGAAAAGTTTCGTAAGAAAACTCGTTTCTGCGGTTCTGCTGGGTGAGTTCAAACCGTTTGTCGAAAGAATCTACAGCGGGTGCAAATGTTACCTGATTTAAATGTATAGACCGCCAAGGCAGTTCGCGGAAAACAGGGAAAAAAGAAACAATTTTCGACTTAACTCAGTCTCCAAAGGAATCACTTTTAGCGGTGTGAAGGAAGTGAAACAAACGACGGGTTGGCTTCTTTGTGCTTTGTGAAAACGACGACGAGCAGCGAGTGAGTGACGGAAGTGGCGGAAAAACAACCAAAGTGTTTGGAAAGTATGTTTTCGAAGAAGACAAGTCAGCTGCTGGAAACTGTCTAAGTATCTTGTGCGTGGCACGGGGAAACAACAAAATCGGCAATCAATTTGATACGTGAAAGCTAAACCAGTGCCGCAGTGGTGTCTGTCTAAAAAGTTGAAAGCCAGGCTAAATAAACGTAAGTATAGTGGAAAGATTAATGTCGATCACAATCAAGAATCTAAACACATTACTGAACACGGGCGATTGGTGCGGAGCTGGATGGAGAAATGTCTTTTCTATGTTTGCGTTTCTAAATAAATAATCAGTTTTCTTGGGAGGTTTTCTTTGTCTCGTATCGTCGTCGGCTGATTGAGGTCGTCACGATAAATTGATTGGCGTGAGACGTGTCAGCTGAAGAGCGGATAATTCAATGGTTTCTTTTCGAAAAGGATTTGAACTGTGAAGGTATTTTCTCGCGGGTTCTACGTTTTAGACTCAATACTTAATCGGTATTCACAAGCACAAACATTCAACTATTCGCTAATTGCTAATGTTGCATAACTCTTTTCTTTGAAATTTCAGAAATATCATAGTTTGCGCATGGATAAAAAAATTGTAAACCGAAAAGTTATGCAGCTTTTTGAAGCTATTTGACAAATTTACCCTAATTTTCAATATATTGCTAGGAACTCTAATTGGGAATTATCACAGCAATTATTCAAATTTCCCACCTAAGCCTCATTCGTATAAAATAAGCTTGTAAGATTTTTTAAAGACGTAACTTTTCAATTTTTGGTTGAATAATTGCGTCCATTAGATTAAAAAAATATCATAAAATGGGTCGTTGAGGGATGGGTAGTGAGTTCACTTCAAATTTCCAACAACTTTCAGCATATGAATAATTGAACGAAAAGTAGCCCTACTTTACTGCCGACGTATATTTTAAAAGTAAATAATAATGATGACGATCCCATGAAATGTTTCTGAGATCATTTTAAAAATGTATGATTTTTGTTGGAAAAGCAAAATAGGGTTGTTGAGGGGTTTGAGTTTTGAAAGTGAAGCCATATTTAGCCAACAGCCAAATTGTCCTGTAAAAGAAAGTATCACACAAAACGAAGGACTTGCATGCAAAACTCAGTGGCATGGTCCTAACGAAAATTGTTGATACTTGATAGGCTACAATTTGCTACGATGACTCTACGCCGAATGGATGAGTCTTCTCTACAAAGTTCGGTCCTGGGCCAATCGCTTCCTTTCCTTGGAACGGAAATCTAACACATACTACATAGTACAATTAAATATGCTTATTTCACAGTGCGCATCGTACCTTCGTGCTGTGCGTACACGAATTCTCTCTGCTCTTGGAAGTTTTCTTAAAAACTACCTAAAGCAATAAAACAGTACTTTTCAGTGCTACAAAAACAGTACTTTTCAGTACTATTTTTTCTACTATTGATCCCTTTACGATCCTTGTTTGGACCCGTGCCTTCGATTTTTCGTTGGACCCGTTGGCGAAAGCTAGCGGTGGTAATCCTTCTTGGACACCGTCTAGGGAAAAAACCTCTCGAAGGTCACGTCTTTCTCGTTTATTAACTAAACATGATATCAACAACTAACAAAAGGAAGGGTGAATCTCTGAATTCACTACTTCCTTCCAAAAAAGTGGGATTTAAAACTGTCACTACACGTGGCAAGAATGGAAGAAAGGACGTTTCCCCGGAATGCGAACTTTCTTCCAAGGGTGAAATGAATAATTGTATCGAAATGAGCAATCAGTTCGATGCTCTAGACAAATTTTCCGAACACCAAATCGAAGCAGCCTCTAGCCCAGGCTCTTTGATTCAAGTGAGGAAGCAAAGAGTGCCGCCTATCGTGGTCAGTTGTTCCGAATTTGGGGGATTTAGGCAGGAGATCTTGAACTCCATTAGGGGAATCAAGGTTTCCTTCCAAATCGCAAAGAAAGGAGACTGTCGCGTTTTGCCGGAAACTCTTAAAGATCGTGAACTTCTTCTCAAACATCTTGAAGAGAAGAAGCACAAGTTTTTTACTTATGACGACAAAACTGAACGTTTGTTCAAAGTTGTCTTGAAAGGTCTCTCAAGTGACTATAAGTCTCCTGAAGAGATCAAAAATGGAATAAATGATTTACTTGGATTTTCCCCAGCCCAAGTGATCATTATGAAAAAGAGAACCCAATCTGGCATTGTTCGGAAAGGGCTTTCTCAAGAATGTTATTTAGTTCACTTTAACAAAAAAGAACTAAATAATATTAAAGCTTTAGAAAAAGCAAAACTTTTGTTTGATGTCCGTGTGACATGGGAACATTTCCAGAAACCTGGAGGAAATTATCAGAACCCCACTCAGTGCCGTCGGTGCCAAAAGTGGGGTCATGGTACAAAAAATTGTCGCATGGATGCTAAATGCATGATTTGCGGAGGTTCTTCTCACGCTAAGGACGTCTGTCCAGTGAAGGAAGATACCACCAAATTCATATGCTGTAATTGCGGGGCTAACCATAAGTCCAATTTTTGGAATTGTCCTTCACGCAAAAGGGTCATTGAGGCTCGTGCCAGACAGATGAAAGATAATATCCGTTACGATAACGGTCGTTTCCGGAATTTGCCTGGTAGAGTATCGAACAATGCTCATTTTTCAGTTAACGATCGCTTGATCATGAATCATATCTATCAGGAAGATCATAATCATGCTCATTCACAAACTAATTTTAATCCGTCGGGTAGCCGTTCGAATCTTTCAATTTCGAATGTATCTACCCACGGTAAATCCTTTGCCGATATCGTAGCAGGTAATTTGAACTCTTCCCCTATTCGTTCCATGAGTACCCATTCTACTTGTCTCAAACCAAATGGAAAAAATCCTACCGCCACAGGTAACTCCTACCCCGCTTCTTCGTCTACCGAAAATTCCAATGGGAAATCATCAGATGATATGTCTGCCTCTGATTTTAATTTTCTAACTGAACAATTGAATCTAATGATTGATGCAATGTTCAAAGCCACCACTATGACTGAAGCAGTCCAAGTAGGTGTAAAATTTACAAATCAAATTGTTATTGGATTACGTTTTTCTAATGGATCCAAATAATAATTTAAATATTTTAAATTGGAATGCTCGTTCTCTGAATGGTAAAGAGGACGAGCTGTTTAATTTTCTTACGGTTAATAACGTGCATATAGCAGTTATTACCGAAACGTATTTAAAACCTGGATCTAAACTCAAAAGAGATCCTAACTTTTTTGTTTATCGTAATGATCGTCTTGATGGTGCATGTGGGGGAGTTGCAATCATCATTCATAGGCGTATAAAACATCAACTGTTTTCATCATTTGAAACTAAAGTTTTTGAAACTTTAGGTGTTTCTGTTGAAACACAGTTTGGTAAGTATACTTTCATAGCAGCCTATTTGCCTTTTCAATGCTCTGGACAGCAAGTTAATTTGCTCCAAACTGACTTGCGAAAATTCAAAATTTTTTGTCATTGGTGACTTCAATGCCAAACATCGGTCATGGAATAATTCTCAAAGTAATTCCAACGGCAGAATTTTATTTGATGAGTGCTCTTCAGGATATTTCTCAATTCAATACCCTGATAGCCCCGCATGTTTTTCCTCTTCTAGAAATCCATCTACGATTGATTTGGTCTTAACCGACTCTAGTCATCTTTGTAGTCAACTGATTACTCATGCTGATTTTGATTCTGATCATGTCCCTGTTACATTTCAAATATTCCAAGAAGCGATTCTCAATCCTATCATCTCTACTTTCAATTATTTACGAGCCGACTGGAATATATATGAAACGTATGTTGACTCTAATCTTGATGTTAACATTTCTTTAGAAACTAAACTTGATATTGACAATGCTCTTGAAACTTTAACAAATTCCATTGTTGAAGCCCGGAGCATTGCAATTCCAAAATGTGAAGTAAAATTTGAATCCGTGATTATAGACGATGATCTTAAACTCTTGATCCGTCTTAAAAACGTGAGGAGAAGGCAATTTCAACGCACTCGCGATCCTGCTATGAAAATTATATGGCAGGATTTGCAGAAAGAAATCAAGAAACGTTTTGCCCAATTAAGAAACAAAAATTTTGAAAATAAAATTTCTCAATTGGACCCTGGCTCTAAGCCCTTTTGGAAATTATCTAAAATCTTGAAAAAACCTCAGAAGCCAATACCGGCATTGAAAGAGGAAAACAAATTATTACTAACTAATTGCGAAAAAGCTCAAAAACTTGCTATGCAGTTTGAAAGTGCGCACAATTTTAATTTAGGACTTACTAGTCCAATTGAAAATGAAGTTACTCAGGAGTTCGAAAATATTCTCAATCAAGAGAACGTTTTCGAAAATGCCTGGGAGACTGATTTGGAAGAAGTGAGAACTATTATTAAAAAATTCAAAAACATGAAAGCTCCTGGCGATGATGGAATTTTCTACATCCTCATCAAGAAACTTCCAGAAAGTAGCTTATCATTTTTAGTTGATATATTTAACAAATGTTTTCAATTAGCCTTTTTTCCTGACAAATGGAAAAATGCTAAGGTTGTTCCAATTTTAAAACCAGACAAAAATCCTGCAGAAGCTTCTAGCTATCGTCCAATCAGTTTGCTTTCCTCCATCAGTAAACTTATTTTCAACAGAATGATGGCCCACATCAACGAAAATTCAATTTTTGCCAATGAACAGTTCGGATTCCG
This sequence comes from Aedes aegypti, assembly GCF_002204515.2. Lineage (NCBI taxonomy): Eukaryota > Metazoa > Arthropoda > Insecta > Diptera > Culicidae > Aedes > Aedes aegypti. The sequence continues at coordinate 265,440,542 of NC_035107.1, read as the reverse complement.
CCATGGACATTCGACCACTCATCAACTTTTACGTGTAACAAATCTGAAGGCTATTCTACTGGTCTTGCTCTTCTAGACATAGAAAAAGCATTCGACAGTGTTTGGCATGAAGGTTTGATTGTAAAATTAAAAAACTTTAATTTTCCAACATACATTGTTAGAATAATTCAAAGTTATCTGTCAAATCGTACACTTCAGGTTAATTATCAGAACTCCAGATCTGAAAGACTTCCTGTAAGAGCTGGTGTTCCTCAAGGCAGCATTTTGGGACCAATATTATACAATATTTTCACATCTGACTTACCTGAGCTACCTCAGGACGAAGCCTGCGTGTCATCTGTAGTCGATTGCAAAAAAGTTTGGATATTTTTTCTTCATACTTGCAAAAATGGAAGATTTCTCCTAATGCCTCCAAAACTCAACTAATAATATTCCCACATAAACCAAAAGCTTTTTATTTGAAACCTTCAAGTAGACATGTTGTCACGATGAGAGGGGTTCCAATGAATTGGTCAGATGAGGTTAAGTATCTAGGGCTCATGCTAGATAAGAATTTAACTTTCAAAAATCACATTGAGGGCATTCAAGCCAAATGTAATAAATATGTAAAATGTCTCTATCCCCTTATTAATAGAAAATCAAAACTTTGTCTTAAGAACAAGCTTTTGATATTCAAACAAATTTTCAGGCCAGCCATGTTGTATGCTGTACCAATATGGACTAGCTGTTGTAATACCAGGAAGAAAGCTCTGCAGAGAATTCAAAATAAAATTTTGAAAATGATTCTGAGGCTTTCTCCCTGGTATAGTACCAATGAGTTACATAGAATATCCAATGTTGAAACATTGGAACAAATGTCAAATAAAATAATCATTAATTTCAGGCAAAAATCGTTACAATCTTGTATTGCCACGATTAATGCGTTATATGTTTAGGTTAAGTTAGGTTAAGTATATTCAAAGCGTTTTTGTTTTTCTCTTATAAGCAGGTGAAATCAACTCACCTGTAAAAAATCTGAACTGCTACGGCAAATGTAATGTAATATGTTGTTAAAAAAAAAAAAAAAAAAAAAAAAAAAAAAAAAAAAAAAAAAAAAAAAAAAAGCGCTTATTTGTTACTGTACTCTTAAATTTGTCTCTATATTGCTTCAGAAATTTGTTGTTTGTTTGAGTATTCAAACAAATATTTTTCGAAATATCTGGTATTCATAATTATTTATATCAAGAGACAGCCTCTAATAATGTAACTTAAATGAACCCAACAATACAAACATCTTATCATAGCAAAGGGAAATTGCATTGATTTTACCTAAACTAATTGAGGCTTAGTAGCATTTGGAGAAATTATGGATATTCCCAAGTAACCAGTAAGCAGTATAACAGCATCATACGTGCATTGAGCATATATGGTAGTCATTTGATGTCTAATAGCTTCATATACGCATATAATACCATTATAATACCAGAAAAGGAGAAACAGCATGTCATTATCATGTAAAGATAGTGTAGTGTCCGGAGGGAGGAACCGGCACATTCAGAATCAATGGCTCAATCAGCCGAATTGCCACAATTCCAGCGCAAGTGCATCGCTCTAAACACTTTACAAGAGCTAGTTTTTCATTGTTACTGGAGCTAAATGCCTTTCTGCTTATTTGATATCTTTTATACTACCCTTCTCAATCCCTACATTCTTCTCCTTATCTACTCATATAATTGTAAGATTGTTTCATCTATTATCTTTCAATTAAAAATGTTTCTACAACTTCATCATCATCCTTCATCATCATTCCTCATTTATCATTCCTCACTTCTCATTCCTTACTTCTCATTCCTATCTTCTCTCTCTTCACACATTACTTCTCATTCCGTATTCATCACTCCTGACTCCTTATTCTTCACCCTCGGCTAGCTCTTCACACCTCACTTCCCATTCCTTATTCATCATTTTTTATTCCTTATTCCTTATTCATCACTCATTTCTTATTCTTCATTCCTCATTCTTCACGCCTCACTCCTTACTTCTCATTACTCATTCCTCACTCCTCATTCATTACACCTTATTCCTCTCAAAGAGGAATTTCCCCCTCTCGGGGGAATTCATTTAACCTCTCAGAGGAATTACTTTACATTCTCGGGGGAATTACTTTACCCTCTCGGGAGAATTTATTTACCCTCTCCGGGGAATAACTTTACCCTATCGGGGGAATTGATTTACCCTCTCAGGGGAAGTGCTTTACCATCTCGAGGGAATTTCTCTATCCTCTCGGGGGAATTACTTTACTCTCTCGGGGGAACTGCTTCATCCTCTCGGGGGAAATGCTTTATCCTCTCGGGGAAATCGATTTACCTTCTCAGGGGAATTCATTTACCCGCTCAAGGGAATTACTTTACCCTCTCGGCGGAATTGATTTACCCTCTCAGGGGGATTACTTTACCCTCTGGGGGAAATTGATTTACCTCTCAGGGAAACTACTTTACTCTCTCGGGGGAGTTACTTTATCCTCTCGGGGGAATTGCTTTACTCTCTCGGGGGAATTACTTTACCCTTTTGGGGGAAAAACTTTACCCTCTCGGGGGAATAGATTTACCCTCTCGGGGGAATTCATTTACCGTCTCAGGGGAATTACTTTACCCTCTGGGCGGAATTGATTTACCCTCTCAGGGGAATTGATTTACCCTCTCAAGGGAATTACTTTACTCTCTCGGAGGAATTGATTTACCCTCTTGAGGATATCACTTTACCCTCTACATGGAATTACTTTACCCTCTGGGGGGAATTGATTTACCCTCTCAGGGGAATTTCTTTACCCTCTCGTGGGAATTGCTTTTTCCTTTCGGGGGAATTGCTTTATTCTCTCAAGGGAATTGATTTACCTTCTCGGGGGAATTACTTCACCCTCTCGACAGAATTGATTTACCCTCTCGGCGGAATTAATTTATCTTCTCAGAGGAATTGATTTACCCTCTCATGGGAATTACTTTACCCTCTCGGGGGAATCGCTTTATCTTTTCCAGGGGAATTGCTTTATCCTTTCGGAGGAATTTCTTTACTCTCTCGAGGGAATTGATTCACCCTCTCGGGGGATTTACTTTACCCTCTCGGGTGAGTTTATGCATTTCTTTGATGTATTTGACCTTTTAACAACAACGTCAAAGCAACAGTGACATTTTTTTGTTAACCTTCCAGTCGTCGCACGGTTTGCCACCGTCAGAACCACCAAGCTGCGCTGCTGTTGTGAACGAAAAGCGAGGTATTTTTTTGTGTTTTTCTTTATTTCATGTTTACAGGTATAGCATGACAATAGCCAAAAAGTATTACTGGAATCTATACATTCTTTTCTCAGCACATTTTCAACGATTCAAAGTAAACTTAAAAACCACCAGCCGAGAATCCAATCTCATGAAGATATAATTTGTTGCCACTAAAATATAACATCATAAAGCTTCCAAATTTATCTTTAAAAAAATAATTGAGAATTGATCTCAATTATTTAATTTAATTTAATATAATTTGATTTCGCATTCATTCAATGTTTCTGTTATTGTGAACAATACATAATTTGAGTCAGATTTAACCTTCAAATTAATATTTGTATTTATAAGACAATCTGTTTTAAAGATACACACTTTAAAACTACAAAACTGTTAAACATGCATCATTAGATTTTTTCGGAGGTTGACAATCAGAAAGATAATATAAAGAAACTACAATCAAAACTTTACAAAAATTGCAGAAAATGAAATCAAAAATGTGTAGATGAAAAAACCGAATTTAGTACTATACTATTTAGTTCCACTAGAGTTTGTATCCTTTTACAGATACGCGTATTTCGACCTCAACTGTAAGGCCGTCTTCAGTGTCGTGTACTAGACTCGACTCGAAATACGCGTATCTGTAAAAGGATACAAACTCTAGTGGAATTAAATGGTATAGTACTAAATCGGTATTTTAACCTCATATAGGTATTCTACTAAACAGTTTGAAGATTTATTATCATCAAAAATATGTTGAAGCGTGGGAGTGTATCATTCAAAGTGATTATCTTTGGAAGAAAAATATAAATTGAGATTGTTAGATCTTTGTCAAAACTTAAAATAAAAATTAAATAATGATCAAATTCTTTTATTGTTATTTTGATATTTTTTTTTTTCGTATAATACCAATGGTTATGTTTTCTTGCAAAAAAACATAAAAAATGTGCGTTTTAATTCTTTTTTCTTCTCAATATTGCCTATATTTCGAGAGATTTGCTCTAAGTTTGATTTGAAAGTGATTTCAACAAAAAAGTAACCGTTGCGAAAATAAGCTGAAAAAGTCGGGTTCATGCTGTTATGAGATTTATTTTCTGGCGGCTCATCCTCAACTCAATTACTCAACCAGAAATGTTATGTTTTCATCGATATCATCACCTAATTTTATGAAAAATGTACTTTGTAGGGCGAGTTTCCAACTAAATTGCCACTGTTATGGTCGTTTTTTAATTATTGAGAACTAGACTTTTGAAAATGATTCAACTATGTTGCCATCAGGTGTTTTTACTAAAATAATTCATGAATAAATAACTGAACTTAGTACCACACCATGTAATTCCACCAGAGGTTATATCCTGTGATAGATACCCTTATTTCGACCTCAACAATTACAACAATTATTGGAACAATATAGTTCCAAATGTCTTTATGCCAAATCACCATTATTCCAATTCACTTTATGCCAGACGGCTATATGGCAAACGACGTTATGCCAAATGACCCACAACCGTTAAAAACATTGTTTAAAAGATGTTCAGTAAATTTCAGGCAAGATTATTAATGGACAAGATAATTGAAAGTTTGACCGTTCCACAAGGTGAGGGATAATCACAGATGGTTCCGGGTAATTTGTCCAAATGCCGTTTGGCTGAACGCCATTTGGCCGAAAGTGTCATTTGGCCGAATGCCGTTTGGCCGAAATTGAAAACAATAGTGAACTACAGTTAGCATGCATTTGTAATGAATTCCAAAGCTGAATTTCAAAGAACAATTTATTCTTAAAGAAGGATAAATTATCATTGATCAATCTGAATCTCAAGTGTTAGTTCAAAGAACAGTCAGTGCTGAAAGAAGAACATCTCAAATGTAAGCAAATATTGTTTTCTTTATTTTGCGGTAATAGTTGCTAGCATAGGTATTTGAATTGATTTTAAAGTCAGCTTTAAACAGTAACTAAAACGGTTTACGACTTATTCGACTTGTTCAACCATTCTGATAGTACTAAGAAAATTAATAAATTTCTAGAAACCACAAGTTTGACTTTATCTTTTCACAACGGAGAAACAGTGAGCTTCTTTAACGTAAGTGTTCACCGAGTCGTTTTTTAATAAGACTCTCTATTCTAATTCGATTTTAATTTTTAATCAGACTCTGTTTGAACGTATTCCTTAATTCCAATAACTTTGAAAAATTTTCAAATATGAAAGAACAGCCTATGATCAAGAGAAGGAAAAATCTCGTATAGAAATTCAAGCTAGTGTAATGCAAATAATTGTTATATCAGTATAATTATTAAGAACTGCCGATGATTTGAAGAAGGTAAAATTCCCTAATAAACTATAAGCTATGTTATTGCAAATAGTAATAAAACCAGTAAAAGTTAAAAGAATAGCCTATGTTTAAAAGAAGGAAAAATTCCTTATGAAATTATCAAAAACATTTCAAACCCTAGCACACCGTTGGTAGCCCAGAGACGAATCAACCATGAGGTCAGAGTGTACGCTAGTTCATAACTTCGTCCTGAATGAGCGGATAGTTTTAATTATTCTCTTGGAGCACTTAAATAGCGACAAACATGACGTCCCGCCACATCATAAAGATCAACCAATTAACTAACAGATCAGTTATTGGTCCACACTTATGAACCATACACATCAGCGTTGAAAATATTGTTTGGATTCCTAATTCGACCAAACGGCATTCGGCCAAACGACCCATTCAGTTAAACGGTATTCGGCCAAACGGCATTCGGCCAAATGGCTGGACACCATCACAGATAATATGATGTGTAGCGACAAACATGACGTCCCGTAACATCACAAACGACCCATTCAGTTAAACGGTATTCGGCCAAACGGCATTTAGCCAAATGGCTGGACACCTGAAGAACAATGTTATAAGCGCCACCTAGCAGATGAATGTCCAATTTTCACCGCCAGATAGTCCTGAACCGATACAAAATTTCTGTACGTCAAGGTGAGCCTTGATTCTGCTGTCAGGAACTGTCACTGTGAGTCGATATCCTAAACAATGGACAAACATGATAAAAGCGCGTAATGAATCAAACATATTATTTGCATTTTATCATAGGTGACAAAAATCGATTGAGAATCGATGAATATACATTCAAAAGTATTGTCACAAAAGCATCTTCATTATTTATTTCACTTTTTCAAATAAAAATGCATAGAAAACTGTGGCCCTTTTACCATGTTTGTCTGGAAAAGTTGGAACTGCATAGCAAATGAAAACTATCGATTTTCACCAAGCCTTGATTATCGTTGGCAAGTTGGAGTTATCTTGCAGTTTGCAAAAAAGTTGTTCCATATTTCGTGTGTAGTATCTGTGCCTCCCTGCTAGTCCTAGACCTACTGAAAAACTTTATCAAGGACATCTACGATCAGCTTTTATTGGCCTAAGAAGAAAATAAGACCGGCAAGAAGCGTCTTTCATCATCAACCTATGTTTTCGTTTTATTTTTCAATTTAAACTTTTTGTGTTAGTCTTGGGAGAAGCATGTAAAATTGCTACACACCCTGCACTGTTCATAATGACGAAAATTGTTAAAATTTACACTCATAAAACCGACGAATGACTTAAGTTGCGTTATTTTTTTTACTGGCAGAAGTAGAGTTGCTATTATGATGAGTTACAAAAAATATGTAATGCATAACTCGCCGTACAATTAGTCACACGACTGGAGGCGATAAAATATATTCAATGTTGCATCACAACAAGATAACCCTGATCTTAACTGCAATAATCTATAGCTGCCTTGGGGTGAAACATCTCGGAATCCAAAGATTGCCGACTTGTGCCCCTACTCACGTTTTCAAAGGCCGTAAAATGGAGAAATAGTTGGCAAACGTTTCTGTGCTTCTTATTTTAATCTTTCTGCTTGTGCACAACGCTAAAATAAAACATGCACTATTCTTGGATGGTTTCCTCGCGAGATTAATGTCTTTGAAGTTTTATTGCAGTCTTAGAAGTTTGATTCCAAACTTTTCACCTTACTGCTACCTTAATTCCAATCTACATGTTTTCTCATTTCATTCTTACTGGCATACTTAGCCTGCTTTTCATTTTAGTTTAAATGCTCATGACTTTAACACGAAGCTTTCTTTAACAATCGACTAATCTTATACATCGTTTGGCAAGTAATATTTTAGATGACAAGAAAATTTCCAACACAAAAACATTCTCGACCAGTGAGATCTGAACCCACCATCATCAGAATGGTCTTGCTGCGCGTAACCACTATGGCTATTTGGAACCCCTGGGCCCTGTGACAACTCAATCGTAAAATTGCTGCCGCACTGACTTATAATGTACCTGTGAGAAAAAGTTGTCTGTCAAAACCCCGGGGGCACTTTGTATATTGCTGCTATACCTAGATGATAAGAAGACAAACAAGTAAGCACCGGAAAAGAAAAGGCAACGAACGAAAGACGGCACTGAATTCAGAGTAATATGCTAGTCATGCTATCAGCAGTCACAGCGTCATTTTCTCATTATCTTTGTTTCAATCCACCAACTTACAGGTGCGTTAAGGACGATACAGATCCTCTTAGAGTTGTTGCCTATCTTCTTCTTTCTGGTTTTTAGCTTCCTGTTTTTTGAACATAACTGAGAGGTTTGTTTGCGTGTTGTCGATTGTTGCCTTCGTATATTATGTGGTAAGCTCAAGGATATTTTATGCTCAGGAAAGTCGAGAAACTTTGCAATCCGAAGAAATACCGCTGGGATATGAATCAACGGCCATCGGCTTGGACTTGCTGAACAAGTCCGCTACGGCTATCTGCCCCCTCCTGCTGCTTATACACCTATTGTTAAATCTTGCAGCTTTCTGATGGTAAAATCAAACGAAACAACGTTCCTATTCATTAGCAGGGCTTTGCTTGACGTAACTAATGGCTTTTCGATTCCAGCGGCACCACAATCCGGATCATAAATAGACCATTAATTGCAATCGTTAGTGAGTGAACAAATCAATGATCATTGGGGAAATTCCTTTGTGGTTGGCGAGGAAACCAGTAGTTATGTGGTTCTAAAAATAAACCATTTCCCTACGACGTTCCCACGTCTGGAATTTCTTGTGCAGTTTGTATTGGAAGCAGCTAACCTTTGGTTGATTCCCGTAAAGTAAGTTGTTTACTGCCTGAGAGCGAAGGACCAAGAAGCTCGGATTGGATTATTTATATCCTGGATGCAGTTCGTTTCCCGGCAGCCAGAATCAATGGAGCAGAGCTGGTGAGCGGTATAAATATGATTTGATTCCCTTTCTCCATCGGGTAATTCGAACCTTTATACAATGGCGAAGCTTACTTCTGCTTCTTCTCTCTGGAATCACGTCCCAACTGGGATGGCCTTTTGTGTTATTTTGAGGCACTAAGGATAGCAACGGATATAAAACGCATTCGTAGTACTAATAGAAATAATGGCAGATCGTTTTCTTCTTTTTATTCTGGCACTACGTCCTCACTGGGACAGAGCCTGATTTGCAGCTTAATGTTCAATGAGCACTTCCACAGTTTTGAACTGAGAGCTTTCTTTACCAAAGTTGCCATTTTCACATTCGTATATCGTGTGGAAAGTACGATGATACTCTATGCCCAGGAAAATCAAGTGAATTTCTATTACGAAAAGATGGCTTTGCTTTGTAGCCGCGGGCTCTAATCACTCGGGTAAGGAAGGCCCATCCACAAATTACGTAACGCTCTAGGGAAAGGGGAGGGGGTAGGCTCAAGCGTTACGGCTCATACCAAAATTTCAAATTTTTCATACAATAAACGTTACGGAGGGGGGGGGGTCAAAAATTTCAAATTTTAGCGTTACGTAATAAATGGACGATGCCTAATGGCAGATCATGTAGTTCATGAAACCACAAACTCAATAGTGATTTGGTTGATGAAATTATCGAGAACATTCAAAAAGCTTTTAAATTTTATGTTAAGGCTTAGCGAGTATAAAATAAAACATTTTGTTGGCAGCCGTAAAATAAAGATGTACAGAGTAGATGACTAAAATATAATGTAAGCCTTATGAATACCAAAAAATTTCTGACTAACAGTAAATGCCTACTAGTATGTTTTAAGGTACTTTGAGTACCAGCGAATGTATATCACATCACTGATCTATACTAATGATTTATGATAAGTTGTACTGTCCTTCGCCATAATCGAAATTCATTTACTTATTTAGTTAAACTAAAAAAAATAAATCGACTTCAAATGTGGTTTCTCCAAAATCTGGCATTACTAGTTCCCCTCAGTTGCCAAAAATCGAAGTAATATATGTCTGAATACTTCGATTTTTACGTATGCCTATCAAACAACTTTACCGAAAACACCAACCTTCTCCAGTTGACATCCGCTTTTAGTGCCCGATAGACGTGTTTTCACAGATCTCTCTTATAGCTATCTTGCTGTACTAGTACCCCACGTAGCAGTGACGAAACACAAGATGTCTTCACATCGAAAAAACAGTCTTGTTGTAGATTCCGGTGTTCTGCCATATCGTGCTTTAACGGATCAGATGGAGAAGTTCTTCAAAGATGCCGTCAAGCTCGACTTGGACGATGTTAAGAATGGCTGCAAAACTTTGACAACTGCCTAGAAATGCGCGGTGCAGGCGTACCCCCACACCTAGCAAAAAAAAGCATCAATGGACCGATGCACGAGTTCACTATTTGACGTTTTAGCGATGCCGTGTTATTTATGTGACCATGGAAACCAGTGAATTCGGCACCGCTCAAACGTCAAATTAGTAAACTCGTGCATTGATCCATTGCTACACAACTTTGAATAATAGTGGATACTCTACTACAACCTCTACTAAAATGTACGTGGACGGTCCTACTACCACTGTTAGAATCCACGATTTACCACCGCAGATGTCTAACACCACCATCTCTAAGTACATGGAACAGTTTGATTAAGCCATCTCTATCCACAACGAACTGTGGAGGGAATAGCAAACGGTGTGAGAGTTGTGCGCATGAGGATGGAGAAGCTGATGCCATCAAACACAATTATCGACGGTTAACATTTACTGATCACCTATTCCAAAGTGGACAAACAAAAGTAATTCGGCACGAGAAAGGAGCTGATATAAATTTACGTCACGAGCAAACGTCCAGCTCTGCTGCAATACCTGCAGCTATGGTCCTTTGCACGAGTTCACTATTTGACGTTTGACCGGTGCCGTGTTATTTATGTGACCATGGAAACAAGTGAATTCGGCACCGCTCAAACGTCAAATTAGTGAACTCGTGCATAGGTCCATTGTAGATCAAACGAACCAAGCGAACAACGTCGACAAACAATCACGATCACCGCATGACGAAAACGACAATTAAGGTGTGCACGAGTTCATTATTTGACGTTTGAGCGGTGCCGTGTTATTCATGTCGCCTTGGTAACAAGTGAATATTTTTTTTTTTTTTTCCTTCTAAGCAATGGGGGGATAATCTGCTCAACAGACTCTGGACCGAGGTCCGGGAGTGTGGGGTTGGGGACCATTTACTACGTACAAGCAGTAAACAGGACTACACCCCCGACCCACTAAACCATTTCCATTGCCGCCAAACCCTTCGTATCTCCGGGACCACCAAGAAGGCATTGCTTCGGAGAGGGGCTATTGCACATCGCATCCTCCAGGTTAGCTGCGTAGCCATGCAGCAACGAACATCGATGACACGCTTATGGGGGTCCACCAAGGTAGCATGCTGGCGCATTGCCAGCTTCCCGGGTGGTCCTCACCTCCCGTTGTCCGCTGAAGGCGGGCAGGGTCGACCACTAAGCCCGCGCCCAGCTGCACCGCAGGTATCAAGAACTGATACTGCGGGCTTCGCAATTTGACCTACTGAAGGCTCAGGCCCTATCAGCTAGCACCAGCTGGGATTGCTGACGAAGGGGCCTCCACCTGCCCCGAACAACCAGAGGCTCGTATCCACCCAGTAGGCCGGCGCCACGACAGCAGCGCTACCAGGATGTTCTCCCCGCGGCCACTTAATCGCTGTAAGGGTCGATTTCGACCGTAGGGCACCGGTATGACCTACGTAGCCGACTGCGAACCCTTGGACCACCTGTTGATTAGCGTCTGCACTAGTCACTCCTCGAGTCCACACGCCACCTCCTTTGGAGTTCCGAGACGATGTGGGTGATAGCCGATGAAACGGCATTCCAGCCAAACTCGTCTGCACACATCCTCTGGACCAAATTGTCCGGAGTCGTGTCCCGACCGCATGTGGCAAACATGCGGTCACGCATTGTGCGGAAACGCGGGCACACGAACAAAACGTGTTCCGCCGTTTCCTCTAAACCTGCACAAACTGGACATTCGGGAGAACCCGCATGACCGAAACGGTGTAGATATTGTCTAAAGCATCCATGACCCGAAAGGACCTGTGTTAGGTGGAATGTTAGTTCCCCATGGCGCCTATTGACCCAGATATCTAACCTCGGAATCAACCTGTGAGTCCACACTCCCTTGGTGGAACTGTCCCACGCACGCTGCCATTTGACCATGGAGGTCGTTCTGGCAGTCCTGCGTATGCCTCTTGTGCCGCGCCTTTCGAAGCACTCTATGTCTTCCATGATAAGGATACCAATAGGCATCATACCGGTGATGACACAAAGTGCATCGCGTGACACGGTACGGTACGCGCTCGCAACCCTCAGGCACATTAGCCTATAAGTACTCTCTAGCTTGCTACGGTAGCTATCGGTACTCAAAGCCGTGCCCCAAGCCGGGCCACCATACCTCAGTATGGACGAGGCGACACTGGCCAGAAGCTTATGCTTGCTGGCGTACACCGCAGAGCTATTGGACATCATCCGGGACAGTGCCACAATAGCTGTGGAGGCTCTCTTGCAGGCATAATCGACATGGCTACCGAAGGTAAGCTTGTCGTCGATCATCACCCCCAAGTGTTTGACGGAGCGCTTCGAAGTGATTGTACAGTCGCCTACACTGATCACCGCTTACTGCACCGACTTTCGGTTGTTGACAACAACAGCCTCAGTTTTGTGGTGAGCCAATTCCAGTTCCCTGGAGCTCATCCACTCCTCCACAATTGCGATCGAGTGGGCTGCAGTCAATTCCACTTCTTCGATCGATTCACCGTAGACCTCCAGCGTAATATCGTCGGCAAAGCCAACGATGACCACACCCGCCGGGAATTTTAATCTCAACACCTCGTCGTACATGACATTCCATAACACCGGACCCAGGATGGAACCTTGCGGGACTCCTGAGGTTATGTGAAAGCACTTCCGACCCACCTCTGTGTCATAGACTAATACCCGATTCTGGAAGTAACTTCCGAGAATCTTGTACAGGTACTCGGGTATCCCCAGACGCAGGAGCGCATCAGCAATAGCCGCCCAACTGGCACTATTAAATGCATTCCTTACATCCAGAGTCACTACTGCGCAGTAGCGAATACCCCTCCTCTTACGCTGGAGTGCTATCTCAGCGGTTTTCTTAACCGTCAGAATAGCGTCTACAGTGGACCTCCCTTTCCGGAAGCCGAACTGGTTGCCTGAGAGACCATTTACACCCTTGGTGTACCTCGACAGTCTGTTGAGGATGATCTTCTCGAGCACTTTCCCCACCGTGTCAATTAAGCATATTGGTCTATACGCCGACGGGTCACCGGGTGGTTTCCCCGCCTTTGGCAATAGTACCAGACTCTGCCTCTTCCACGCATCTGGAAATACTCCCTCGTCCAGGCATATCTGCATAGCAGATCTGAACATACCGGGAGCCTCCAAGATTGCGACTTTGAGGGCCAGGTTTGGAACTCCGTCCGGACCTGGTGCCTTCCCCATGCTTAGGGATTTTGCAATCCCTACAAGTTCCTCATCAGTTACTCTATCCTCATCGCCAGCCCCAATCCCCGGCTGTCCTACAAAAGGAGGCCATGGGCTAGGGTTGTGGCGCGGGAAGAGCCCCTCGATGATCCCCTCCAGCATCTGTGGAGATTGCTCCGTAGGAGCAATTGCTCCTCTTGTCTTCGCCATTACGATCCTGTAGGCATCACCCCACGGGTTCGCGTTGGCACTCTGACAGAGTCCCTCGAAGCAGGCCTTTTTGCTTGCCCTTATCTCAGACTTCAGCGCGACTTTGGCAGCGGTGAACACCGCCCGTCGTTCTTCACGCTCCTGCTCGGTACGTGCTCGCTGCATCCGTCTCCTGGCCCGTAGGCAGGCACGGCGCAGGTTCGCAATAGCTTGAGTCCACCAGTATGTCGGTGGTCTCCCATTCCTAGGGTGGACTTTTCTAGGCATCGCATGCACGCGTAAGCACCGCTACCAGTTCGTCCCCACTTAGGCCGAGTAGGTTACGCTCACGGCGGAGCGCCTCCCTAAGTACTTCATCATTGAAGTACGATGTCTTCCACCTACGAGGGCTTGGCTTTGACCTAGCCGCTTCCTCAACCCGCTGCCTGCTGTTATTGTAGTCGATACTGTAGCGAACCGCCAGCTGGTCGCTGTGAGTGTAGGCATCGTCTACCCTCCAGTTCGAACTACTCGTTAGGCCAGGACTACAAAAAGTAACGTCGATAATCGACTCCGCTCCGTTACGGCTGAAGGTACTTTTGGCACCAACATTAGCCAGATCGACATCTAGCACGGCCAGTGCCTCTAACAGGATTTGACCTCGCTGGTTCGTGTTACGGCTTCCCCATTCCATCTTCCCCAGGCATTGAAGTCACCCGCTATTACAACTGGCCTTCGCCCTGTCAGCGCGGTCGTCATACAGTCCAGCATCTGCGTGAACCGCTCGGTCGACCAACTCGGAGGCGCATAGCAGCTACAGAAGAGGACCCCGTTTACTTTGGCGATCACGAAGCCCTCGTAGGTAGTAGACACCAACTGCTGGACAGGGTATTTACCCGTTGTCCATATCGCCGCCATTTTTCCGGATCCATGGACGTGACCTTCCGGTAGATAAGATAATCGCTTAGGCCTCTTTCTCCGTCTGACAATAGCGTTTCTCGGTATCAGTAAGGGATTTCGATGCACAAGTTTCAACTTGACTGTAACCTGATTTGTCAGTTGACTGTAACCTGATTTGTCAGAATCAGTATGACCTCTAATCCAGTGGGACTTGCGTCGACCATAACTTTAGTTCTAAGATGTTTGCTATTGAACCCTAGACGAAGTGTCGTCGTGTGGTGTCGCGTTGTCCATTCGAACTTTGAATCCTTCTTCGTAAGCACACGAAGAGGTTAATCCAAGTTGCTGGATTGGATATGTATTTACTGAGATAATTGGCTAAACCCAAGAAACTGCGAAGTTTCGCCTCATTTTCAGACTGCCAGAATGATTGTATTGCGACAATCTTGTCACTCGCAGGGATGACTCCTTCGTGTGAAATTTTATGTCCCAAAAAATCTACTTCTGTTACCCCAAACACGCACTTATCCCAATTGAGTTCGACGGTCTTTAAAACGTTTCAGCACCCAATAACATAATATAGTAGACATATTTTAAAACGCATTGCAATCAAATTTTAACAGTGAAGAGTGAAACAACGATTTTATATCTTACGAATTCTCATGAACATACCTCTTCAAGTTGCTCGTCACGCTCCTCTCGCGTGTTCCCCTCGATGATTACGTCGTCTAGGAACCAAGCCAGGATCTGATTCATAATATTTTGAAACAACTTGGGTGCGATAACAGGACCAAAAGGCAGTCTTTTGAAGCGAAACAGTCCCTTGTTTGTGATGAATACTGTGCTAGCTCGACCTGTAGAAACGCGTCTTTGATATCCAACCTGCTCCAGAACCTTCCCTTGTCCAACCTGGCTATGTATTCGTCGACGACTGGCATCGGATGTCTCCCACTGAGAACCAGGCTTGAAAATTCTCCTCAGCATCATCAGAGTTCGGTGACATACTCTAGAGCAGCGTGCTGCCTTTGCCTCTTTGCAAGGGAGCGAAAAAATGCTAAGCAGAGAGGCAACGAAAAATGAGCAAGGAAGATGCAGCACAAAACACAACAGAATAAAATTCCATAAAAAATGAATGCCACCACAACTCCCCGAGGACTGTCTTGTTCGGGCGGAAAGCTAAAGAGTTCTTTTGAAGCGTAAGTAAAGGTGAGCATCGCAACGAGAAAGAGAGAGCAGCCGAAAAAATCCTCGCGTTTTATTGCACTCTCACTCGAATCGCTTGAGGATCCGTGTTGACAGTTCATTTTTTTCTCCTCAGAAAAATGGCAAAATCGCCTCCTCTTTGCATCGCAGAGGAGTTTCTATCAAGCCTGCGGAGAACCACTTCATTGACTCGGCGGAGATCTAAACAGATTCGCGTTCGCCATTGTTCTTCCCAACTACTACTAGGGGCGACACCCAGGAAGCCGTTGTTTCACTTCGATGATATCCTTGATCAGCAGATGTTCCAATTTTCGGTTTACGGCATCTTCAAGTGGTATTGGAACGCTACGGATAGGCTGGGATACGGGTTTCACATTTGGGTCAATATGGATTTGAACCTGGATATCTTTAATCTTCGAAAACGGCCTTATTTAATTTGTTACGTGATAAGCATCCAGTTCAACATTCAAAAAATCCCAGCTCTTTCGAGGTTTTGTCGCCTACCAAAGATCGTTGGCCACCTTGTACCACATAAAATTCTGCCGATACCGATCTATTTCCCACCTTGACATCTGCAACAAATGCTCCCAAGATGGCCAATAGTAAGTCACTGACATAGCCCTTGAGGATCCGAGAACATCCCTTAGTGGACTTCGCTTAGCCTGTTTCAAATTGTCCCAAACGGTATCCGGAATCAGGTTAGCATCAGACACCGAATCTATTAGAAGGTCCAGTTTAACTCCACCAACCTCACATGAGAGTACGCTGTTGTCGTTTCCTGAATAAAAGGCGCAATAGGTCTGTTCAGAACTAAGCTGGGAACCCGAAATCTTTTCTCCTTCAACAGGGTATTCGCACACCTTGTTGCAAATCTTTACCGAAGAAAGTATGGTTTTATACAAAACTTCTTCTGAGATATTAACGTCCCGTTCCATTTTTTTTTACCTTATTCACAACAACCCCTCCCTGCGATGAACCATCATATATTTGAGTTTTCTTATATATTTTAGTAAAACTCAATTAAATTTACTTTCCAAAACTGCAGAAAAATCGGAATTCTGTTCAAATTTGGCGAAGTTATTGCGATTTGAGTATGGGGTCAATATGACCCCAAAACACAGACAACATAATATTTATTTCACACAGAAAGAAGGTTAAAATAAGATCTTCAACATACACTCCAGTGCTAAAGTTCAGTCTTCTGTCTTCTTCTTTTAGGTATTACGTCCCTACTGGGACAGAGCTCACTCGTCAGCTTAGTGTGCTTATGAGCACTTCTACAGTTATTAACTGACAGCTTTCTTTGCCAAAGTTACCATTTATGCATTCGTATATCATGTGGCAAGTACGATGATACTTTATGCCCAGGGAAGCCGGGACCGACCGGGAATTGAACCCAGACACCTTCAGCATGGATTTACTTTGTAGCCGCGGGCTCTAACCACTCGGCTAAGGAAGGCCCCTAAAAAGGAGGCTTCGGCTAAAGTTCAGTCGTAAACAGTATTGAATCAGATTTGAGTGTGAATTTACCAACACTACCTAGAAATATCTATAGGAAATATCGGACACGTTCGCAACTGCCAGTTTTCGGACACTTTTTTGAAGTTCTTTGGATTGATATAAAATCAAAACTTTTTACTATTTCCACTTGAACGATTGCAAAATCTTTTCAAACCTGTCAGCAGGATTTTATACGGTTTCGACTAGATTTTGGTGCAACTTACGAAGATACTTGAAGAATCTGATACTTTTAAGATGGTTGTCGAAGAAATCTACATTGTACTCCTGGGAATGTCCGACTAAATGCTGGCTTTTCAACAACCTGCTTTTTTATATTAAATTTCGGCGAAATTCTTTTCACAAGATCTTCGTTAAACACATGAAAAGATGTTTGGTTGAATCCTGGCAACATTCTTAGTGCAATTGGAAGTACTTTTGTGTTCTCTGTGATGAATTGCAGAAGTGACTTTTGAGTGATCCATTTAAGGGAAATCATTTCACGCTAAATGGGTACTTTTTGGACCCCTCCCTACCCCTTTTTTTGTATGGGACCCCAAAAATTGTGTTAGGCTTGTCACGCTATGTCTGACACCCTCCCCCATTACGGCGTGACAAAAATTGTGTATGACCTCCGTAAGGTGTTTATAAAACTTGAAAGGGGGTCTTAAAACTTATTAAAAAGTTGGAAACCACTGATCTAAACTATCCGCAATATCAAAGAACTGTGTATTGTGCAAACTTTTATGCGACTGCATCAGAAGATATCTGGGACCTATTGGAAACCATACACCCTAAATATCTATTGAATGCATCTGAGTTTGGCCATAGTGGCTCCCTATTCGGACATATGTGAAATTTTGATAACTATCACTTTTTACATATTTTTGAATGTTTTAACATCAAGATTTATCTTAAATCTCAAAAAAAAAATTATTTTTTTTAATTCTACTTGATTTCAATGCAGTATCAGATATCCAGTTCTAATGAACATCCAATTTAATTAATGGCGGCGTAGCATCACACAACGAAATCCAATTAGTTCAGCTATTTCATACTCAGTTCACTTGCTTCGTGGGAATCAGTCGACCTAGAGTAAAACTCGAAACATCGCACATCGGGATGCTGTGTATGATGGTTCTATTTCCAATAGGTACCTGCTGAATATTTTTTCTTTTGTTTCTGTCCCAACTGATTTATGTCACTACCCAAGACTTCAAACAACAAGTCGATCAAGGAAACTTGCATTCGTTTGGTGAATTGTAAATGCAAACCATTCCAATGCAGCCAAGCTGTAATTGAACCTTTCCCCTTTTCAATTGAAACCGTACGGAAAGTCGTGATGAAGTGCTTCATCTCTCACCCCGATGAATGAAATCAAGCTTTCTTTCATCTGTTTATTAAGAGGTTCCGGATTTGTAAATAATTAATCGATTTCCAGTACAGCACACCAAAAACAGTCATGTGCTGTGTATCGGAAATGTGAAGTAATTACACTTTTCAATTAAAATTATGTATGGATTGTAAACAATTGGGATTGAACTTTTCTAAACATAGCATTTGCCTAGTACCGTAATTCGGGGTCGAATTGATCACTTGGGTGAATTTTATCAGGATGGTACCAAATAGCAATTTCTTCTAACGAGGCTGAATGCCTCATTGATATCACAGGTATTCCATATTTTCTTGTTCATAGATGTCTGAAGAACGTTTCAATTTTT
Source organism: Aedes aegypti (assembly GCF_002204515.2). Taxonomy (NCBI): domain Eukaryota; kingdom Metazoa; phylum Arthropoda; class Insecta; order Diptera; family Culicidae; genus Aedes; species Aedes aegypti. The sequence goes on along the minus strand of NC_035107.1, from coordinate 265,421,966 downwards.
TTAAACGTAGTTCGGCTGAAAAATATCCACAGTTTATGAAGATGTATTATACTTTACCGTTGTAAAAGTTACTACAGTACAATTCGCTAGTTGTAAGCCTGCATATAAACTTTGAGTGTTTGAAATGTTTTGTAAGCTCAAGTATTGACTACTGAACTCATTTTTTGAAATAATTTACAAGCATACAAGCATACAAGCAAGTTTTTATAAGCATAGTTTTTTAATTATAGAGCAAAAAAATTAAAATTTTGTTTGATAGTGACAAATTTTCCCCCGATCTACGGTACTTTTTATGCATTTAGAACTCTACAGTCATTCATCATCAATCTAGTGCATTCCCATGATGATGTTGGCGCCTCCACGCAATATCTCCTCTACAACATTGTATAGACAATCCAGTTCATCTCTATACTGAGGGATTCCACGGAGGCATGCAAGTCGATTCTGATCGACCATTTCAAAAATATCTGAAACTTTGCACAGTTTTTCAGTTCCATCTAAATCGTCATTTTCCGATATCAAATCTTCAAGTTGAGTCACGACTAACTTTTCAAAAGGGTGTATGTGAAAATGGTTCAAAAATATTCAAAAAGCTGCACAGCAAAAACGGTTCGTTTGATTGTTAGACAACTAAAGAAACAAAGTTAGACAACTAAATAAAGATTCCAAAAAAAAATACACACAGTAAAAAAAAATTTTTTTTGCATTAAAAAACATCATTTTTGTCACAAAAACTCAAATATCTCAAAACCCTATCGGAATACCAACGTAATTTTTTGAGGGAAAACGGTCCATTATATTAGCAATCTACTATAAAAATATGGTAATGGTAAGCCAATAAACAAAAAAGTTATGACATTTCAAATATTTCACAAATTTGACACTTTTTTTTTTCATTGTAAATTTTTTTTAGGACCGCAGTTTGTTGCTGAATTTTTTGTTAAGGGTACCACATGAGGTTAACAAGTTGTTTTCATGATATTTTATTTAATTATTCATAACTATTATAACATCTATTAGAAAGTTAGACGCGATCCAGTGTTGTGATCTAAAGTCTTGATAGTGTCATATTTTTTATTGTACGTAACTGAAGAAAAATTCTCTCAATAGTGTTGAAACCTTTTGATAAAAGAAACCTATAAGAAATCTAATATTGAAGACAAAAGCTACAAAAAAAGTTTTCTATACAGGTATACGACTAGTTTACCTGCAAAAAGTTTACCTCGTAGAGAACAAGGCGGGTCTATACCCAGGTGATTTGGTATACGTAAAGCAGGTCGGTTTTCTCGGCGCTGGTTTTCTCCACAAAGTTAAAATCTGATTACACCTGGGTATAGACCCACCTTGGTAGAGAATAGACTTTGTTAATCATATTTGGGAGAAAGCGAGTAACTTCAACAACATCAAAAACATGATAGGTACATACCATGAACATACTCACGAAAAAGCTAAAAATATACTACCACTATGGTTATAAAAGATTTAATTGTAAAATTTTTCTTCAGTCAAGCAAACGACACCAAACTAGTCAGTAAAAACTTAAAAGTGATTTTGTTTATTAAAATCTAACGAGCAACATGAGTAGTCGCTTTCTCAACTGTTGCAGGCCGTTTGCAGAAAAAAAAGTGTTCGAAAGAGCTACGAAATCTCACCGAAAGCACCATAGATAAACTGAAAGCGGCTGGTTATGCTCCAATGTCTACATTGAATACAAATTTACGCATTTGTACGTCCTGCCGTTTAAACGTTGACAAACGGGCAATCTGTACATCATCGGTGGATCAGGTTGCAGGAAGTTCGAAAACAACAACAACTGAGGAATTACTAGATGCACCGACAACAACTGAGGAGTTACCAGAAGTACCAAGTGCAGATAGTTTTGCCACGGTACCATCAGCGACATCTGTTTCAACAAATCAATCAGAAGATGAGTGCATCCAGAAGGTCAACATCGAACGCTTCAACGAAGGGATAGCTTGAATAAAAGTGACTCCGATTAAATGGACGAAGATGGGTTACGTCAATTATCCCGAGAAAAAATACCGTGAAATCAACGAAGCTGTACGAAGAAACCTCTTCAAATTAGGACCTGAGGATGTGGAAAATACAGACTACGATGAGGTAATTATGAATATGAAGGAAAGGTTCTCGAATCTAGCCACGACAAGGAAAGAAAAATTATTGATTTTGTCGATGCTGCCAAGCTCGTGGTCTATTCAAGACGCCATTGATGAGTTCAAAACCAATAGAAATACAGCAAAAGAGGCAAAACAATTCAAAAATAACTGTCTTGCAACCAAAAATGCTAGGTCGAGTACTTCATTAACAGATGAGACAAAATAAAAAATAATTCAATATTTTGAAGACGATGAAGTAAGTAGAGCTATGCCTGGCCAAAAAGATTATGTATCTGTAAAAAAGATGGAAAGCGTCAAGCAATCCAAAAACGATTAATGATGACTACTTTGAAAGAAGCGTATACACGCTTCAAGAAAATTAACGAAAATATTAAGGTAGGTTTTTCCTCATTTGCAAGCCTTCGTCCAAGGCAATGCAAGCTTCTATCCAATTCAGGAACACATAATGTTTGTGTGTGCACAACACACGAAAATATTAACCTAATCTTACATAGTTTGAAAAGAATCAATTTATCAAAGGATATTAAAATGTTAAATGGTAGTCTTTTGTGTGAAAATACAACATCAAATTGCTATCTACGATCTTGTTCGGATTGTCCAGATTCTTCATCATTGAAAAATACTTTATTCGCTGAGTTTGAAGAAAATTATATTGATCAGTTATCATTTGAGCAATGGGTGACCACGGATAGGTGTGACCTAGAAACTATTGTAAAACCTGTAGATGAGTTTGTGTCATTTTTTTGCTTGAAATTAGAAAGTTTAATTCCTCACGACTTTATTAAAACAGAGCAATCCCACTTTTTAAAAAATACGAAAAATACATTACAAGATGGGGAATTTTTAGTCATTTGTGATTTTTCTTAAAACTATAGCTTTGTATTGCAAGATGAAGTGCAGTCCCATCACTGGAACGTACAACAAGCTACAATCCATCCATTCGTTATTTATTTCAATGGAAGTACGCAAATTGAACATTTTAGTTTTATTGTAATTTCTGAAGATTTAAGACACGACTCAGTATCTGTAAATTTGTTCATTGCCAAAATGATTAACTTTTTACGCGTTGATAAGGATAAAGAAATCAGAAAGATATATTTCATGTCTGATGGAGCAGCATCGCAGTACAAAAACCGTAAGAATTTTTCGAGCCTATGTCAATTTAAATCAAAGTACGGAATTGATGCAGAATGGCATTTCTTTGCTACGTCACATGGCAAAGGTCCTTGTGATGCTATTGGAGGAACCATAAAGCGCATGGCCACAAGAGCAAGTTTAGCCAAAGAACGTGAGCATCCAATTAAAACTGCAAAAGAACTATTTGATTGGGCGAATCGCAGAAAAGAAGAAGATTTAACAAAATTATCATTTTGTTTTACTACTACTGAAGAGTACGAATTAACGGCATCAGAGCTCAGCGAGCAATATAATAACGCGAAAACGATCCAAGGAACCCAAAAATTTCACTGTTTCATTCCATTGTCAGAAAATAAAATTAAAGCAAAACTATACTCGAACTGTACTGATAATGATGCAAAAGTGTTCGATATTGTAAAAAATTGAATAACAATAAATAAATAAATAAGTATTAATAAAATGTTTTCATGATCTCATAACGCATACCCAAATCCAAAACTTTTAAAGTTTATATATAACATTTAGAAACTCATCGATCATACTCTTAAAAAAATATCCTGGTAAAAAAAAAAAATTATTTTCGTGTAATCTGTTAATTCATTTTAATTTATACATATATACATATACATATAATATTTATACATATACATAATATTTATACATATAATATACATAATACTAATGAATACATGAAAACGACTTGTTTAATTCACGCAAGGCCCTTAACAATAAAATCAGAAACAAACTGCGGTTCCCGTAATAATTCACACAGAAAAATTTTTTTTTTTTTCTACTAAATGTGAAAATTGTGACATGTTTGAAATGTCATAACTTTTTTGTTTATTGGTTTACCATCACCAAATTTTTATGGTAGATAGCTAATATAATGGACCGTTTTCCCTCAAAAAATTACGTTGGTATTCCGATAGGGTTTTGAGATGTTTGAGTTTTTGTGTCAAAAATTATGTTTTTTAATGCAAAAAAAAATTGTTGTTACTGTGTGTATTTTTTTTTGGAATCTTTATTTAGTTGTCTAACTTTGTTTCTTTAGTTGTCTAACAATCGAACGAACCGTTTTTGCTGTGCAGCTTTTTGAATATTTTTGAACCATTTTCACATACACCCTTTTGAAAAGTTAGTCGTGACTCAACTTGAAGATTTGATATCGGAAAATGACGATTTAGATGGAACTGGAAAACTGTGCAAAGTTTCAGCTCAATAGAAAAAAATGATTTAAAAAATTTACCAAATTTTGGTGCTGTTGCTTGGAATCACTCTACTGTAAATCAAAAGCGCATCCAACCGTGCGATCTGAACGTTCGATAATTATACTGTATGAACAATAACACTCCCGTCGTATGTGAAATTACCCCTTTTTTTTTTTTACTAGTTCGTTTATTTGGGGCTCAAATGCGTGTAACGCTTTACGGAGCCGAAGTTCATTTTTGTACTATTTACAATTTATTTACATTTTCATTACCAAAGTTAGTATGGGATGGAGCCAGGGTACTCGTGGCAACTCGAGGTTAATGGTCACAATTTTGAAAGGGAAGGACATGGTAAGGATTGGGTTTAGGGTTCTCTGCAGCTCATCCGGGAGGTATAGCGTGGTAGCTCTATTATCGTGTCATGGCGTTGGTACCAATTTCTTGCCGGTATTCGTCTGCCGGATGGCCAGGATCCTCAATCCAACACAAAAGGGACAACACAGAGAAAAAAAAACTGGAGAAGAGAACACAAGAGAATTAAACTTTTATACAAGACAAGCGAAGGAAATCGTAAATTGCGACCATATAAGTGAAATCGCGGGTGCCCAACACATCTCTAACTGGAACATAGGGTTGTCTACCTCGGGCCGCAAGGGTATCCAAAAGTTGCGCTCTGGAGGCGTCCATATCCGGGCACTGCCAAACTACGTGATCGATGTCATCATAACCGGAACCACACCTACTACAAATATTGCTCAGCGCGAGGTTAATCCTATGTAGATGTGCATCTAGCGAGTAATGGTTGGCCATAAGTCTTGACATCACGCGAATGAAATCTCGACTTATGTCCAAACCTTTCCACCAGGCTCGCAAGGAAACTCTAGGAATTATGGAATGTAACCACCGTCCCAGTTGGTCATTTAGCCAATCGCTTTGCCAACCGTGAAGAGAATTTTGACGTACTAAATGAAAAAATTCATCGTGTGAAATTCGTCTATCATAAATCTCACCTTCCTCAGCGCCCACCTTTGCGAGAGAGTCCGCCTTCTCATTGCCATAAATTAAGCAATGTGAGGGGACCCATACAAAGGTAATCTTATATGATCTTTCGACCAGTGCACACATCTGCTCTCTTATTTTTGTAAGAAAGTAAGATGCATGCTTTACAGGTTTCATCGATCGGAGAGCCTCAATAGAACTGAGACTATCCGAGAAGATGAAGAAGTGGTCTGCGGGCATGTTTGAGATCATCCCCAAAGCGAAGTTGATTGCTGCCAGCTCAGCAACATAAACCGTGCAAGGTTCCTGAAGTTTTCGGAAGGCGGAAGAGTTTTCATTGAAGACACCGAAGCCAGTGGATCCATTTATACGGGACCCGTCAGTGAAATATCTCCTGTAGGAATCGACATTCTGGTACTTTGCGTTAAAAATACGTGGGATAGTAATACATCGAAGTTGATCTGGAATTCCATGAATAGCTTGTTTCATGGATAGATCATATTCAACAGAGGAACTGTCATTGGTGAAGCGTACACGTGGGGGGTTGTAACATGGAAGGCTAATGTCAGATGACATGTAGTAGAGATAAACTCTCATGAATTTTGACTGAGCATTCAGTTTGAGCAATTCTTCGAAATTTTCGATAACGAGTGTGTTGCTCACTCCACACTTAATCAGTATTCTTAGCGAGAGCTCCCAGAATCGGTTCTGTAGCGGTAAAACCCCTGCCAGAACCTCTAGGCTCGCATTATGTGTTGAGTGCATACACCCTAAGGCGATACGCAAACAACGATATTGAATTCGTTCCAATTTAATCAGGTGGCAGTTTGCTGCTGAGAGAAAACAGAAAGAGCCATACTCTAGAACAGAGAGAATGGTTGTTTTATAGAGTTTTATGAGGTCTTCCGGGTGAGCACCCCACCATGTTCCGGTAATTGTTCGTAGAAAATTGATCCTTTGTTGGCATTTTTCCGTTAAATGCCTAATATGGGTTCGCCAAGTGCCTTTTGAATCAAACCAGACCCCAAGGTATTTTGAAGTCAAAGACTGGTCGATGTCTGTTCCCAAAAGCTTAAGCTTCAGTTGGGCAGGATTCCGCTTCCTAGAAAATACAACCAGTTGAGTTTTTTGCGGAGCAAACTCGATCCCTAAGTTTCTAGCCCAAGTGGATAGATTATCAAGGGAATTTTGCAATGGTCTTTGCAGGATTTCCGCTCGTGGACCCTTCATAGAGACCACAGCATCATCTACAAGTTGTCTAAGCGTGCATGGTTCTTCCAAACAGTTGTCAATATCTTTAACATAAAAATTATAAAGCAAGGGACTCAGACATGAGCCTTGGGGAAGGCCCATATAGCTAATTCTGGAAGTTGTCAGTTGACCGAGAGTGAAGCTCATGTGTTTTTCTGACAACAGATTGTACAAGAAATTATTCAATATTCCAGGTAATCCACTATTGTGCAGGCTTTCTGACAATATTTCTATGGAAACTGAATCAAAAGCGCCCTTAATATCCAAGAAAACCGAAGCCAATTGCTCCTTGTCCGCAAAGGCTAGTTGAATATCTGATGAAAGCAACGCTAGACAATCGTTTGTTCCTTTGCCCTTGCGAAAGCCAAATTGTGTACTGGAAAGCATGTTGTTTGATTCGACCCAGTGATCGAGTCGGGATAGGATCATTTTTTCTAACAATTTCCTTAAACATGATAACATAGCGATCGGGCGGTACGAATTATGATCAGACGCTGGTTTCCCAGGCTTTTGAATAGCTATTACTTTGACCTGTCTCCATTCAGGTGGAACAATGTTGTGTTCCATGAATGAGTTGAACAGGTCAAGCAACCGTCTTTTAGCGATATCAGGGAGATTTTTAAGAAGATTGAACTTAATCATATCGCTTCCCGGAGAGGAGTTGTTTGATGAAAGAAGAGCCATAGAAAATTCCAGCATAGTGAATGGTCTATCCAAAGCATCGTCTCTTGGAGTTTCCCAAAAAGGCGGATGAGCTGGAACTGAGTCTGGACAGACCTTTTTTGCGAAGTTGAATATCCAACGATTGGAGTATTCGTCACTCTCATTTGAGGATGAGCGGTTTCGCATGTTGCGAGCCACTCTCCAAAGCGTCGTCATTGAAGTTTCTCGTGAGAGGCCATCGATGAAACGCCGCCAATAGCTACGCTTCTTCGCTTTAATAAGATTCTTCAGTCTTTTTTCGAGCTTCGAGTACTCTAAATAAAGTTCTGAGGTACCATATCTACGAAAAGCTTTAAAGGCATTAGATTTTTCTCGATACAACTGAGTGCATTCATCATCCCAACCAGGTGTGGCTGGTCGTCTTTTGAAGGATGCACTTGGAACTCGTTGCTTTTGGGATTCTAATGCACTTTTATAAATCAATTCTGTTAGGAATCGATACTCATCCAACGGTGGGAGAGTGTTGAATGATTCGATACCAAAAGTTACCGCTGATGCAAATTTTTGCCAATCGATATTCCTAGTGAGGTCAAAAGGAACCTGAATTGACTGTTCTGACCTTTCACAATTAGTTCTGATAGAGGTTATTATGGGCAAGTGATCACTACCATGGGGGTCATCGATCACCTTCCACATGCAATCGAATGATAGTGAACTTGATCCTAAAGACAGGTCAAGACGGCTTTCTTTGCCGTCGGATGAAATACGTGTCACTTCACCTGTGTTCAAAATGTTCAAGTTGAAATCGTCGCATAAGTCATAGAAAATAGCCGCTCTATAATCGTCATAAGATTCGCCCCATCCAGTACCATGTGAGTTCATATCACCCAGTATTAAAACTGGAGATGAAAGCATAGAGACTGCATTCCAAAGATGACGGCGGTTTATTGAAACTCTTGGAGGAATATAAACAGAAGCTACGCAAAGATCTTTACCCTTTACGTTTATTTGGCAAGCAACGATTTCTATGCCTGGATGAGTCGGGATGGGGATTCTGTAGAATGAATGGCACTTTTTGATCCCTAAAAGCACACCCCCGTAATTATCATCTCGATCCTGGCGTATAATGTTAAAATCGTAGAAGTTAAGATCATCTTCAGAAGAAAGCCATGTTTCACAAAGTGCAAATATATCACAATCTGAATTGTGAAGCAAAAACTTAAATGTGTCTAATTTAGGTTTTAGACTATGACAGTTCCACTGTAACACAGTGATCATATCTTGTACCTCACTCGATGAATTATCCATCGAAAGATATGATCGAAGCAAGGAGGGGCCACGAGATAGTCAATTCCCTGAGATACTCTTCTATTGCGGGGAGAAAAAGGTCGAGTATGCCTCTGAATGAGTCTGAAACTCCGAGGGCATCACATATGCGATCCACAAGGGCCGTAAAAGTTATCAGTCCTCGCTTGGCCCGGGGGGTTTTCGAGGAAGAGCGAGGAACTTCAGTAGCTTTTTTCTTGCTATCTTGTCTAGAGCATCTTTTCGAAGTATATTTAATCGGCGGAGGCGGGGGCGGCAGATCTTTGCTGCAACACGGAACGGAAGCATCAAAGACCTGTTTCTTCGGGATTTTCAAATTTGCCCCACCTCCTTTAGAATTCGGCAAACTTTTGAGGGAAGATTTCATTACCTTACGGCGCAGTCCCGGAGAAGATGGAGACTTTCGTTTTCCGGGTGCGTGTACCTCCGAAGAATCTCCCCCATCGGTTTCGTCGTCGTTCGCTTCGTCGGAAGACAACTCTTGAAAAGAGTTACCAACTGGGATGGCTGATGAAGACTCTTTTGCAGGCGGATTTAAAGCTTTCACCATTTCCGCATACGTCTTCTTGGAGCGCTTCACAATGGAGCGACTCTCATTTCGAATGCGCCTTTTGTATGCCGGGCACTTCTGCAAATCATGAAGATCCTCACGACAGTAGCTGCATTTTTCAGCTTCCTGTGTGCAATCATCTTCCAAGTGAGCTTGGTTGCATTTGCCACAACGGGGCTTGTTGTCGCAAAAGCTAGCACTATGACCAAGCTGTTTGCAGTTGGTACAATTGAATACCTTCGGCACGTAAAGGCGCACTGGGTAAAAAACACTATCAATGCAAACAAATTTCGGGAGAACGGAACCAGGAAAAGTTACACGAAACGAGGCTGACGGCGAAAACACTTTTTTATTTCCTTCCATGGAAACTGATTGTAATTGTTTACAATCCAGTATAGCCACATCAGGAATGGACCGGTTCTCAAAAACACCTTTGCCAGTCTTAATGTCTTCGCATGTCAGACTCGCGTCGATAATTTTCCCTTCCACCTCGACCTCTCTGGCAGGTATGTAGATAAAATACTCCACAGTAAAAGCCTCATGCTGAGCAATCTCATTCGCTGCTTTGTAACTAGGTGCAGTTACACGCAGCTTGGATTGCTTCACTTGGTGAATAACGGTCCCAGGATATTTACGCGTCAGCTCTCTAGAGATCGAGAGCACATTCAAAATCTTATTTTTGCGCCGGAAATAGACAACCCAAGGCCCAGCCGAAGACGGTTGATAAAACCGCGTTCGAGCAACGAGATCTTTAGGAGGCGTATCGCCTCCATCCGATTCGTCCATGCGGGATAAAAATCAACCGCAACCAAATAATTATAAAAAAAAAACAATAAAGTAAAAAAAAAAAAAAAAAAAAAAAGAAAAATAATAATAATAAAGTACAAAAAAAAAAAACAAAAAATGCTTAAAGTTAACTTATCAGTGGGCTATTTTGTACACACCTCCCCTATACGGGCAAAAAAAAAAATAATACCAAAAAAAAAAAAAAAAATATATCGAGAAAAAAAAACTTAACCGATTAGGGCTGTTTTGTACAAGCCTCCCCTATTCGGGCAAAACTGGCACCGGGAGAGAGACAGAAGTGAACCGAAAAACAACCTTGAACTCAACCTTGTTTGTTCGGAGATGCGAAAGCAATTCAAAAGGATGTGGAGTAGGTATACAATTGATACTTATCCGTTCCCGTTCGATGACCGCAGCTGGTCTTCTACACCGTAGGTAGGCAGAAAAAACGTGTCGTCGTTTTGCTGCTGATGCAAACGGGGAATCCAATCACCAGGGGATGATGGTGACAATATCTTCTCGTGGCACGATACCAGTTGACCCTTGCCAATCTGGTTCGCTTCCTTCACGATGCGCGGTTTAAAGCACTACGGTACAATACTGCACTGGTAAAAACCACACGGGCGGTGGAAGAAAAAACCAAAAAACTACCGACTGCCAAAAACTGAACTGGCTTGTTCAAGCGCACAGCAAGGAATGAAATTACCCCTTATAGCACCAGAAGAACGAGCGAGAAATTGAAATCGGCACCGATTAGCGTACATTTCAACGCTTCTCCTCAACACCTGCTTCAAATAGAGCTGACCATTCCAACTGATCTCTATGTGAGTTCGCGTAGAATGCTGAATGCGGATTGCTTCAATATCTGACCCGCGATTGTCCCCTTTCGCATCAAATATGTATATCTGATATTTAATTAACGACAAGGTACACGTTTCCAGATTTGCGCTCTGTATCTCTGTAGATGTACATATGCATTGGATGTAGACATACTTGACAGCGTGTTGCCGGACGTATTACACGCGGATTTCAATAAATGAGCCAACACCTGTAATTGAATTATAAATGGCAGACAATTAATCGTTCCATAAAAATAATATAAAATTTCCATAAAAAATGCAAAATTTGCCAGTAAAGAAATAAGGGTAAAATCAACAGAAAAGTTAAAAATTTACATAAAAAATAAAAAAGTGCATAGAAAAAAACAAAATTTTCCATAAATAGAAAAATTTTGAGCAATAAATAGATTCAAAAGTGCAGTAGAATCGACAATAATCTCACTAAAAAATATCGAATTTTACATTTTAAAATCTCAAAATGTCCCTATTTTTTCACAAAAAGCAAGAAATAATTATAAATTTTCCACAAAAAAGCCAAAATTTGCAATAAATAAATAATAATTCGCCCACAATAAATCAAAAATTTCCATTCAAAATATCAAAAAGAGCAATAGCAGTAAATGCAAAGTTGCAATAAACAAACTCAACTGAGCAATTCAAAATGACAATCAATACATGAAAATGTGTGAGCTAATTAGTCGTCGTATGTAGATGTAGTAATTGCATTTTAGAGTTCGATAATTAATTACGTAAGAATTTGGGGGAGGGGAGAGCGGGGAGATTGGCCGGGTTTGAAAAAATATTTCTTGCCATATAGAAAAAAATAATGTTTCATACAAAAAATCATACAAGAAGGGGAGGCGAGGTTTCGAAAAATCACAAAAAATGTTTTTTAATACACCCCATCGTTAGGCGCTACAATTTTAATTATTTCGGCAAAGTTGAAATGAAACATGGAACATGGGATATCTAATCTTCCAATATTAGGAACACTTATGTCACTGCTTGGGTTATGTCCAACTACATTGATGGTAGAAGCTTATACTCTCATGCCCCACCAGCCAGGGAACTGGTGTTTACAAACTAAGCATCATTTGTGGCAACACTTTATGCGGCATGATGGAACTTTGCCTAGCGCGCTAAGTGTTGTTAGACCACTGACGTAGTTGCATGAAGTGTGTGATGAGGTACTAAAGTAGCGTTACAGCATGCTTAACCATATTTGTAGTAGTGAGATAACCCATTAGAATTAAAAATGAACCTATTAGAAGATACTTTTAAAAGCGTTATGTTCGTATGCAAATAAAACAATATTTTTAGGAAAAAAACTCATCCATCGAAGTATACACATTTCTGCAACTGCTGTGGGCAGTTACTTTACTGATGCTTAGTTTGTGAACACCAGTTCCCTGGCTCATGGGGCCCAGATAGCCGTAGCGGTAAACGCGTAGCTACTCAGCATGACCATGCTGAGGGTCGTGGGTTCGATTCCCACTGGTCGAGGATCTTTTCGTAAAGGAAATTTTCTCGATTCCCAGGGCATAGAGTATCTTCGTACCTGCCACACGATATACACATGCAAAAATGGTCAATCGGCAAAGAAAGCTCTCAGTTAATAACTGTGGAAGTGCTCATAAGAACACTAATCTGAGAAGCAGGCTTTGTCCCAGTTGGGACGTAACGCCAGAAAGAAGAAGAAGTTCCCTGGCTGATGGGGCATGAGAGTATAAGCTTCTACTATCAATGTAGTTGGACATAACCCAAGCAGTGACATAAGAAGATTAGATATCCCATGTTTCATTTCAACTGTGCTGTAATAATTAAAATTGTAGCGCCTAACCATGGGGTGTATTAAAAAACATTTTTTTGTGATTTTTCGAAACCTCGCCTCCCCTCCATGTATGATTTTTTTTTTCTATATGGCAAGAAATATTTTTTCAAACCCGGTCAATCTCCCCGCTCTCCCCTCCCCTAAATTCTTATGTAATTAATTATCGAACTCTAAAATGCAATTACTACATCTACATACGACGACTATTTAGCTCCAATTGTGAAAAAAATGCTTCAGTTTGACTAAAAATTTATGAAATCCATTATACACATTATTACTCATTATCGGAAAATTACGTTATTTTTATAGAAAGTTTTACTTAAATATTGGAATTTTCTACAACATTTTCATGTATTGATTGTCATTTTGAATTGCTCAGTTGGGTTTGTTTATTGCAACTTTGCATTTACTGCTATTGCTCTTTTGATATTTTGAATGAAAATTTTTGATTTATTGTGGGCGAATTATTATTTATTTATTGCAAATTTTGGATTTTTTTGTGGAAAATTTATAATTATTTCTTGCTTTTTGTGAAGAAAATAGACATTTTGAGGTTTTCAAATGTAAAATTCGATATTATTTAGTGAGATTATTGTCGATTCTACTGCACTTTTGAATCTATTTATTGCTCAAATTTTTTTAATTTATAGAAAATTTTATTGTTTCTATGCCCTTCTTTATTTTTTAATGTAAATTTTTAACTTTTCTGTTGATTTTACCCTTATTTCTTTACTGGCAAATTTTGCATTTTTTTAAGGGAATTTTATATTTTTTTATGGGACGTTAATATTTTAGCCAATTATAAATATCAGGGGATAACACTGCGCTCTCTACTCTATTTATCATATGATTATACTTTAAAGTTACTCCAAATTGAATGCCAGTTTTTTCTTGAATTTATTAACCTACAGAGATATTTGTCATAAAATTTATTTCATTTTATCTAATTTATTTATTTAGGGCTCAATTGCCTGTAACGCTTAACGGAGCCGAAATTCATTTTTAATCTAATAGAGAATTGACACAAATATTATTCATGATGAAATAATGAAATGAAGTCATTTCAAAACGCATCCCCCAAAACATTTCTCAAAATATTTGCGCCACCCGATAGTTGAATTGATCTCCCGTTTTTCACAGCCGAATTTGATCGCAAAATGCATTTATTAATTCACATTTGATTACAATCCCCGGGCAAGCGGGTACAAGTTGTTGCTGAATGTCGTTGGGAGCAATTCATTGCCCGCACTCAGCCCAACAAAATATTGAAAAATGGCTCAAATAGCCATAGCGGTAAAGGTGCTGCTATTCAGTTCTGGCTCGGGGGTTCGAATCCCATTGGTCGAGAATCTTTCAGGGTTAAGAATTTTCTTGTTTTCCCGAAGCATAGAGTATCTTCATGCTTAGATAGCTCTCAGTTAATAACTGTGAAAGCGATCATGAGAACTCCAAACTGAGAAGCAGTCTCAGTCCCCGCTGAGACGTAACACCAGAAATAGGAAGAATCGTGGGAACCAATCGTAAATCATGGCAACGCGTACCGGATTATTAATTTTCCCGGGCCATAAATTGACGGGCCTCTCGATGGAAGTGATAATAACTAACATCGCGCGCGCGTCGAGTTGAGTGTTTGTGCGAAAAGGGCATATGTGGAATTATTCACGCGTCAAGCCGATTCAAGTAGTGATTCAAGTGGGGTGCGCGTGCGGTTGTTGATGTGTCATGCTCTCCGCATTCGGTAATTACAGATGTAATTCGAAATGCGGTATTGTCATTAGTTGGGATTATCACGTCCAATTAGCATAAATCGAAATATATTTGGTTGGCCTCTGCATGTGAATTATTGTGTAATGTATCATAATCTGCATTTTTAATTGCATAAAATTATGTGGTAATTGGGTTACGAGTTTCTGATAAAATTCGGATTCAGATTGAATTATTTTTTGTAAATAATTCAGATCTGAATTAATGCACCGGTTTCTAGGAATCATGAACGCGATACAAACATTATAATTGATGGTGAAATCACGAGGAGAGCAAAGGCTTCGAATTCACTCTATGTAGGTTAAACAGGAGCATCGTCATTCAAAATTTTACGCAATATGTAATAGCATTTCTATGTCAGAATAGTTGTTTGATCTCTCTTACATATGCTCATGATTATTTGATTTGAAGTCTGTACTTTTTCTTGCAACTAGAGCATATTAACTGAAACCACATCTCCGTTAACTTGACGGCTACCGTGCCTTCTAAAAAACAAAGTTAGTAAAAAGGATCTCAGTACAATCCCAGCAGAATTGTGCTGTACACTATTTAAAAATAATACGAATGGTATTTGAAGGAATCATTTGAAATACCGCATACTCTTTTTCGATAACAACAACTTACAAATTAATTAGGAAAATTTATGAGGCAATCAAAACAGGCAACAAATTTTACCAGAAATAACACCACTAAGATTGATAGTATTGCTACTCTGCAAGCAAACAAATCACTGGTTCTAGGAGATTGATAGGATTCATTCTCTGTAGGCAAACAAATTCCTGGTTCCCCTGATTTTCTTTGGCATCCACCCGTGAAGAAGGTAGAAAATGAGCTGCAGAAGGAATACCCTTCCTATTAGTTCACGCCGGAAACGGTGGTTGGCTGTTAAGGACATATAGGAAGGAATCCCTGTCATGGCAGTGAAAATGGCTTCCTCACATATACAAGCACATTTCTGGAAGTCCACATTATTTTTCAAAATATTTCACTTACCTACACTAAGTTCACTCCCAAATTGCTAACGAGACATCAGAACACTAATGCCTCACGATTTCCGTAGTTTTAACACTAGTAGCTGGTGGAAATTTCATGAACCGTGCTAATTTCCAAAGCGGACGTTTAACTTTGCTAAAATTGTTTACACTTATCCGCCTGCGAACGAAGAACACTTTTCGCCGAATTTTACCACTTTCACTAAACTTAGAACCTTCAACACAGTTTACTTTCACTACTTGTTAATTATAGAACAATTATTGGTGGATTTCTGATGAAAACAACTTAAAAATTCACCAAACCGTGTTAAAAACAATCACTTGATCACAGCATTTCGCCTTTTTTATTTTTCTAATTTTACGCCGGCTGCTCGCTTGCAGGGCTGTCAGATATGTTAATGGTTACGTATGACATCAAGCAATCTTATTTAGTCGAAGGGGAAAAGACTCAAATTGAAGTAGCGATTACTGGCAACAACATCTTATCAATTGTTATTTTCTCTATTACCAACAAATAGGAGAATATTTTTTGTGTACCACTACTTTTATACAGTTATTAGTGGATTCAAAGGAGTTTCACCTTAATCCATCAACATGATTAACCGTCTTTACTAATGTCGCGAGGGCGAACGACGCAATCTCTGGAGGAATGCAATATTATCGTTTCACAGCAAACCAAACCGCAGCACAGTGGCTGGACTCTTGAAAAAAGTCGGACAAAAACTCGACAATTGTCCAAAGTGACTGAAATTTTGACAACTGAATCCATTTGTCATATTGCCAATTCACTCGGTTCATGGCCGCTTCTCTCCATCCTCGACTGCGACCCATGCTCTCCAGGTCCTGGTGCACCTGGTCAATACACGCAGCTAGGCCCCACGCCTTCTTGTTCCAACCGGATTCATAACGAACACCATCTTTACAGGGCAGTTGTCTGGCATTCTTGCAACATGCGCTGCCCAGCGTATCCTTCCAGCTTTAGTCCTTCAGGATACTGGGTTCGCCGTTGAGTTGAGCGAGCTCGTGGTTCATCTTCCGCCGCCACACGTCGTCTTCCTGCATGCCGCCGAAAATTGTCCTTAGCACTCGGCGTTCAAAAACCCCCTCCTCGAGCATAGTCCACGTATCATGCCCGTAGAGGACTATCGGTCTTATGAGCGTTTTGTACATCGTGCATTGGGTGCGGGGGTTAATTTTTTTTGACCGCAGTTTCTTCTGGAGCCCATAGCAGGCACGACCTCCGCTGATGATGCGCCTTCGTATTTCCCGATTAACATTGTTGTCAGCCGTCAGCAAGAATACGAGGTAGACGAACTCGCCCATCACCTCGAAGATATTCCCGTCTATCGTGACACTGCTTCCTAGGCGGGCCCTGTCGTGCTCAGTTCCGCCTACCAGGATGTACTTTGATTTCGACGCATTCACTATTAGCCCGACTCTTGTTGCTTCGCGTTTAAGGCGGGTGAACAAATCTGCCACCGTTTCAAATTTTCTCCCAATAATATCCATGTCGTTCGCGAAGCAAACAAATTGTCCGGATCTTATGAAAATCGTGCCTCAACTGTTATGTCCGGCTCTCCGCATGACATCTTCAAGTGCAAAATTGAAAAACAGGCACGAAAATCCATCGCTCTGTCGTAGCCCCCGCCGAGACCCGAACAAACTGGAGTGTTCGCACGAGATCTTCACTCAGTTTTGAACACCATTCAACGTTACTCTAACACAGCGCAACAAAAATGACACTTTTGCATGTCTCAAGGATCAAATTATGTGTCTCTAGTAGATTTGGGGTTGCTGAATCTGATGCCGTTCTCAGAAATTTCCCAGCACGTCACAATGTTTAGCTACAGGTTGCCAAAGTTATATAAAACATTGGTTTTATTGATGTTTACCTTAAATTTGAAGTATATTTCATCAAACTTTTTTGTGATCTTATCCACCAAGCATGCAAAAGAGGACTTAAACTTTCGTTTTAGATATATTTTGGTTGAAATTTCACGATTAAATTTAGATTAAACCGATTTTTTCAACATGCTTGCAGTCTCCATACTAAAATCTTCGTTTCTCTTATATGGCAAAACACAATACTTTTCTAAACCATCAAAAAATAGCTTTTGCGCATCAAAAGCATTATGAACATTGATGATTAGTATTGTTATACACATAAAGTTTGAATTCTGTGGCAAATTATGCAAATAAATTGCCTTACAAGCTGGCAAACTTGCATGCAAGTTGGCTGAGATAGTCAATTTTTGCATTTTCAACAACCAATATCTCAAAAACTAGACGTGCTATGATATTTCTGTAAACGGCAATTGATTCAGCAACCCCTAATTAAGTAAATAGAGGTATTTTGATGCTGGAGACAAAAACGTGTTCCGCAGTGTAATCAATCTTGTGAGCATCCCGGAAAGCTGTTCTCGTTCATGATCGTCAATACTGTCGTATGCCGCCTTGAAATCAATGAAAACAGGGTGCATAGGGACCTGTTACTCACGGCATTTCTGGAGGATTTGCCGCACGGAAAAGATCTGGTCTGTTGTTCTTGATCTGTTTGAATGGCATCTTTAACTTCCTCATCGTGGGAGCTGGTTGGTTTCCACTGTCCGCTGTGCTGACGTAGCCGTCGCTTTCGCTGTCTTGACCTTATGTGCCTGTGTTCTCTGCGCCATTCAGGTGTTCATCGTAGTGCTACATCCACCTTTCAATCACTTCACGTTCGTCCGTCAAGATACCTCCATCTTTATCCCGGCACATTTCAGCTCGCGGCACGAAGCCTTTGCGGGATGTGTTGAGCTTCTGATAGAACTTTCGCGTTTCTTGAGAACGGTACAGCAACTCCATCTCTTGGCATTCCACCTCTTCCAGGCGGCGCTTTTTGTCCCGGAATAAGCGAGTTTGCTGTTTCCGCTGCAGTCTGTATCGTTCCACGTTTTGCCATGTACCATGCTGCAGCATCGTAGCCCGCGCTGCATTCTTCTCCTCTAAAACCTCCTGGCACTCTTCGTCAAACCAATCGTTTTTTGAGCTACGTTCCACATATCCGACAATGCTTTCGGCAGCGTCGTTAATGGCTGCTTTGACTGTCCTTCAGCAGTCCCAAGAGGGGCCCTATCGAGCTCGCCCTCATCCGGCAACGCTGCCTCAAGATGCTGTGCGTACGCATTGGCAACATCCGGTTGTTTCAGTCACGCTAGATTGTACCGGGGCGGGCGTCGGTACCGTACATCGGTGCCGTTTCACCAACGCCATGTTATTTAGCGTTGTTAGCGCCACGATAGGTTCTGATATCGGTTATGTCAGAGAATTGCCGTCCATCGATCAAAACGTGGTCGATTTGCGTTTCTGTATGCTGAAGTGATCTCCAGGTGTACCGATACGAGAGGCTGTGTTGGAAATAGGTGCTACGAATGGCCATATTCTTTGAGGCGGCAAAATCTATCAGTCGTGGGCCGTTCTCATTCGTTAGCTGGTGAACTCTAAACTTTCCAATCGTCGGTCTGAACTCCTCCTCCTGGCCAACCTGAGCGTTCAAATCTCCTATGATGATCTTGACGTCGTGGCTTGGGCAGCGGTCGTACTCGCGTTCGAGCTGCGCGTAAAATGCGTCCTTGTCATCATCAGTGCTTCTGAAGTGTGGGCTATGCACGTTGATTATGCTGAAGTTAAAGAATCGGCCTTTGAGCCTCAACTTGCACATTCTTTCGTTGATCGGCCACCATTTGATCACGTGCCTTTGCATATTACTCATCACTATAAAAGCTGTTCCCTGCTCACGTGTGTCGTCGCAGCTCTGGTAGATGGTGTGATTACCTCAAAACGTTCGCACCATCGAACCTGTCCAGCACACCTCCTGCAGCGCTATGATGCCGAAACCGTGGGTCTTCAGTACATCGGAGAGTATGCGAGTACTTCCGATGAAGCTGAGAGATTTGCAGTTCCACGTACCGGGTTTCCTATCGCTAGTCCGGTTTCGTCGCTGTGGTCTTTGCCAATTGTTCCGGTCCGTATTCTCTCATTGACGTTCCTGTGCTGATGTATTTTTACGGTTGGCTTGTAAGTAGAGTTACTGTGCACGTGCTGTAGCCTTAGGTTCAGGAACCTCATTGCTTGCAAGCACACGGGAGGGCTGTACATTGGTGCGCCTCATTTTTCTTGAGATGTGTCTCACTGCGGTCTAATGCGCTCCGTCACATGTGCTGTTTAAAATTTAGCGCAATAATTGAAGTGATTGCAAAAGTTTTCAACGAGGATCTAAATTGTAACTCTACGATCGCGAGTCTTCGACCATATTATGTAGGCCATCTAGACACCTGCAAAATAAGGCGAAAATAGTTGTAGAGGCTTTTCGTTACAAAGCAGTTGTTTCACAACTTGGATACCGATGGCGAGCCGTAGCGCCGAGCAGCGCATGAGACGAGTCTCCCCGGGTGCACATTATCTAGCGCGCGCTTTTAGAATTTTCGTGAGCCTGCGTCTAGCGCAGCACACTAGGATTCCGATGAGCTGGGAGACGGTTTGGTTGGAGGCTCGTCAGTACTTTTATGTGCTCCTGAGAAACATGTAACTCTACTTGTAAGGCCTGACACCAACCCCCTAGATTTCCGGAGGACCATTCCCCCAAAATGGTCGAAGGACCATAGTTCGCAGTTAAGCTTAAAGTTATTCTCTAGCACTCGGACGATGATCAGCCGCCCCTGATGTGAGGAACAGATGCTGTTGTGAGCCACTCCTAACATGGAGTACAGATGATCCAAGTTTTCAGAAGCAAAATCTAACATTTATTTGACAGCTCCTATGGATTTATCCGATTCACTTTGTGCTAGTATACGGGACGAAACAAAATGTACATATGAACTCAGAAAATAGCGTTCTATGCGAGGAAATTTATCAAACAAACGATTTCATCCACCATTTAGTGCGGATGTGATGCAATTTGTATGAGTAAACGACTTTGTTCGTAAGCTGTTATGCGATTTCTGGTTGTCTGGGAACTCCACTAAAGGTAGATGGACCCATCGGCTAATACCAAATGTATCAGATGGGTATGAAAGAAACCATTGAAACGTGAACTTCCTCCTGACGCAGTTTCCGTCAGGACATGGTTGCTATAGGTAGTACCTGCATGGGGGCACTTAGAATCTCCTGCGTGCCCCAACTGTGCTGGTGTGGAGAAAACAGCGGAGCATGTCATGTTCGATTGCCCCTGTTTCATTGTTGTGAGAGATCGCATGCTCGCTACATGCGGAGGGGACTCGTCCCCCGAAAATATAATAAAGAGAATGTGTGCGGATGCCACGTGCTGGAATGCAGTAACTACGGCTGTCACTCACATTATGTTAGAATTGCATCCTATGGCGCGCCGACCAAGAGTTGGCTGCAGAGGATTAACCCTTCCGAGGCTGGTCCCTTGTAACATTGTTTAAGTCGCCGCACTGCCCGAGTTACCTTTTCAGGCGTCTGTTTGCAGATTTCCCCCACGTAAAAAAAACACAGTTACGAGTCACACACAGTTATGGATCAGTTTGGTTTTTAACATCAAGGTTTCGTCCGATTTTCCGCCACTTTGCACAGCACCAAACCGCTGGTAGTTATTTTCGTTGGAGCACCCTCATTGCCTATACTGATCTGCTCAACAGCATGATTGGAGTATCTAAGCAATGGAATGAAAATTAAATCCGACGGCTCTATAAACTGCTATAGAACATCCTCAAGAGAGGCAAATTTGATGCTCGGGCAAAATCGATTCCAATAAAAGAAAGTAGGAAGTAAGAAATTGTGGTTTTCCGTCGCAGTTACTTCCTATTGCAAGAATCCACCCACTTCAGTGTTGTTGCATGTTTGCAGAAGCGCACGAGCTTTGATCCGGCTGCGAAGCTCCAATCGATGTGAACTTACCGGAGATGTCAGACAGAGCGACAATCTTCACATGCTTTGTCGTCGGAATGCTCTTTCCTTGATGTGACGGACCGGTGCACTTACACATTGGTCCACATCTACCGTCACGGAGCGTAGGGAAAATGTTGTTCCGAGTCAAATATTTGAGCAACGATTTTACAATGCACCGAAGACAGAAGCAGCAGCTGGAAATCTTCAGTCTGGAGTTTGTAAAAACAGCCAGAAGGTTTGTGCAGGAATTGAGTCACTGCTGAATTGATTCTTCTGACGTCCGACCCGGTAGAAGCGAAACGGAAGTAAGCTGCAAAGTAGCAATCTAATATTAGCAGAGTTTTCCAGTGCTTCCCTGTCATGCGACCAAGACTGAAGGAGGTCATTATTTTCAGTAAAGTAATCATGGGCGTAGCCAAGGGGCGCAATTGGGCAATCGGACCAATGGTCGATAAAAAATCCAATCAACTATATTATAAAGCAAACTAATTTTAGAGAATCCACAACAATTCAGTTATGAATCTTCCAACGTTCCTGCCAAAGATCTTGCCCGCAAAACTCATTACAAAAAAATCCTGTGAATTTAATAATGTTTCCCATTATAGAAAACCTGGCTACGCCAATATAGATAGCAGTTTCGACGCGCCATTCATTACAGGGAAACTTGGTCTTGAAATGCAAACCATGATAGAGATAGGGTGAAAACACGCATAAAATTGTCAAGTACAAGTTTTCCACCTTCCAGTGAAGCAATATAATCACTGGTTATAAGCATGTCTTTTCACTTGTGGTTGTTCATTGGAAGTCGACATCGATTATTTCCACTAACATAGATTTTTGGCAATTCATTTTCACCTCGTACAATTCATTACATTGCATCTGAGGGCGCAATGAATATTCCGGTCCCGATTCTGGAAATGGATTCCACCCCGGACACATTCCGGTCAACCTGCCTGTGGTGTACAGAGTCTGCGTTACGAGAAAATATGTTTTATCCAAATCTCGTAACGCAGACTCTGTACACCACAAGTTTTTGTTAACGGATTTTGCGACGAACGCACGCGAAAAAACAAATCTCCCGAAATTGAGCCGGCGAGTATCGGTTACCACAATGGCGTAAATCGGTAGGTATTTTGTGATAAAAATGGTACTTTATGTGGAGCGGCAGGACTCCCAAATTCAATTTATTTGGAACCACGGGTTTCCAAATAATCTTTCCCGGAACGACAGGTTTCCGGTGTTGATTTTTCTGGAGCGACAGGTCTCCAACAATAAATTTTCCGAAGCGACAGGTCTTCGATGTTATTTTTTCCGGAGCGACAGGTCTCCAATGCAAAATTCCGAAGCGACAGGTCTTCGTGTGAGTATTATCCGGAGCGACAGGTCTCCGAGGTATGATGTTCCGAAGCGACAGGTCTTCGAGACGGTATTTTTTTTCGGGGCGACAGGTCTCCTGGTAAAATTTGAACAGACGATTAGAGATCGTTATTTATATCTGAATGGAACGGGACGTTGTAGGAAAGCAGCGTGAACTATTTTCTGACAACTAATTTTTATACTGATGCAACGGAGTGTAATTTTTGGAACGATTGTTATTTGAAAACTGAACTGGGATTCCAAGTGGAAATTAGTTTGGAAGTTGATTTGAATTGGGGTTTGTTCTGAATTGGAATCGGATTGGATTTACATTTGGATTGGAATGGATTTTGATCGAAATCATGTGTGATATGGATAAGTTCTGATTGTAGTTTGATTGATTGAGAATCGAATATAGATTGATTTTCTGGAATTAAAATTGGATTTTGATTAAGTGGATTGAATAAGCATTGATTTTGAAGGATTTGGATCGTATTGATAATTTTGATTGGATTTAAATCGAATAAGGCTCGGATTAAAAATTAAATTCGCTTCGTAATTGATTCTATTGGATTGGATTCTAATGAACTTTAATTTTGATTGTATTCGGATTTGGACAGGTTGAATTTTGATTGGATTACGTTGTATTTGGAGTAGATGTGGATTGGATTTCGATTTGGATTTAGATCTCGGACTCAATTTGCATTGAACTGGACTAAATTTGGATAAGCTTGAATTTGATTTTGAACTGGATTTAGATTGAACTCGGATTGCATGATTGGATTCTGATGTTATTTGGATAAGATTGTTTTATAATTTGGTTCGAAAGGATTTAGATCGTATTGATAGTTCTGATTGGATTTGGATTCAAAAAGGTTCAGACTTGGATTTGCATTGGTTATAGATTGCATCGGAATTGATTCGAATTGATAAGATTCTAATTTGGTTTGGATTCACATTGAATAAGGTTCAGATTCGATTTCGATACGGGTTAGATCTGGAGTGGATTCAATTTGCATTAGATTGGACTAAATTTAAATAAGCTGGAATTTGATTTTGCACTGGATTTAGATTTGATTCGGATTGTATTCGAATTGGTAGGATTCTGATATGATTTGAATCATATTCGTTTATAGATTGATTCGAAAGGATTTGAAAAGTATTGATAATTTTAATTGGATTCAGATCGAATAAGGTTCAGATTAGAAATGAAATTTGCATCGTAATTGATTCTATTGGATTGAATTCTAATAAACTTTAATTTTGTTTGTATTCGGGTTTGGATAGGTTGAATTTTGATTGGATTACGTTGTATTTGGAGTAGATGTGGATTGGATTTCGATATGGATTAGATCTCGATTGGATTCAATTTGCATTGAACTGGACTAAATTTGCATAAGCTTGAATTTGATATTGAACTGGATTTAGATTGAATTCGGATTGTATGATTGGATTCTGATATTATTTGGATGAAATTGTATTAAAATTTGATTCGAAATGATTCAGATCGTATTGATAATTCTGATTGGATTTGGATTCAAAAAGGTTTGAATTTGGGTTTGCATTGGTTTTAGATTGCCTTAGATTTGATTCGAATTGGTAAGATTCTAATATGGTTTGGATTCCCATTGAATGAGGTTCAGATTTGATTTCATTTGAAGTTGGATTGAATTCACATTGGATTGCATTTCGTTTAGATTAGATTTGATTTGGAATTCGGATTTTGACTGTTGGAATATATATTGGATTTTTAAATGGATGGAATTAAAATAAGGATTGGTTTCAATTTTGATAGGATTTACATTGGATTGGATTCGAATTGGATTTTGAAATTGTATTTGGATCAGATGTGGATTGGATTCGATTTGGATTAGACGGTACTTGATTTGGATAATGACATGATTTGGATTAGATTCGGATTGGTAATTCTTTGGATTTGAGCTTGATTTGGATTGGATTTTGATTGAATTTGCATTGGATAATATCGAGTTCAAATAGAATTAGCTAATGGATTGGATACATTTTTATTGGAATTGAGTGTAGATCGATTGGATTAAATAAGAATTGAAATTAGATGTGGATTGGATTCCGATATGGATTTTATTTTAATTGAATACGATATGGGTTAGATTTGACTTGGATTCCATTTGGAATTTATTGGAAATTATTTCAAAAAGACTCAGATTTGATTGAATTGATATTTTAAATAACCTAAACGGCCATTTTGGGAAGCATAGTCATATAATTGGTAGGATTTTGATAAGATTTAAATAAGATTCGATTTGAATTTGAATCGATTGGATGTGAATTGGATAGAATACATTTGCTGGAATTTAGATTGAAAAAGGTTCGGATATGAATTCGATTTGTATTTGTTTCAAATAGGATTTCCATTGATGTTGAATTGAATTTGCATCGGATTGGATTGGTTGTGCTGGATGATATTGGTTTGGGTTAGATTTGGATTTGAACATGGATGAATTTGATTTTGAATCGGATTTGGATTACCTTTGAATATGTATTGGATTTCATTTTAATGCATCCGGATTGGATTTGGTTACAGATTTGACTTGGATACGAATATAATTTGGATTGTGTCAATTTAGATTTGATGGAGTTTGTGATGGGTTTGGATAAAATATGAATTGAATTTTGCTTATGTTTGGATTAAGATTGGCTTCGGATTGAATTGTATTACTATTATGTTATTAGATAATGACATAAGTTTATTTGCGATTCGGCTTGGATTGTTTTAGATTAGATTCAAATTTGATTTGTATTGAATTTGCTCAAATGGGGATAAGTTTTTGACCTCGATTTTATTTAAATAATGTTTGGAATGGATTTATTTTTCGATTGGATTTAGCTTTGAATTGGATAATGGTTCATAATATAATTTGGATTACGATTGCATTTGAGATAGATGTGAATTTGATTTTAATATGAATTTGGGACATCATTTGGATAAGACTCAGATATCAATGAATTCATGTCGGATGTGAATATGATTTGTAATGAATATTTTATTGAATTGATATTAAATTTGAAATGGATTGCGATTTGAATTGAATCAAGATACAATTCGGATTGAATAACATTTTGTTGTTTTGAATTTGATTGGATTTTGGTTGAAGGATTGGATTAACGTGAGATTCGGTTTGGGATTGTTTTTGGAGTAGGATTGGATGTAGATTGGAATTAGGTTAATTTTAAAAGAAATTCAACTTTATTGAGTTAGATTTGGATTGGATTTACATAAAATTATATTTTAATTGACGTAGAATATGAGTCAAATTGGATAAGTATTGAATGTTCATTAGATATGAATTGCTTTAGGATTTAGATTCGTTTTGGCTTATATGCAAATAGAATATGGATATAGATAAGACATTGATAGGATCAAAATCCTTTGATTAAATTCAAATTGAACGAGGACTGGATTTGAAATAGATTTGGATTGAGATTGGATATGGCTAGAATTCTTATTAGATTAGCTTGGTATGGATTGGATTTACACTTTGATTTACATTTGTATGTGGGCTAGATATCAATAAGATAGAAATCAGGTTTTGAGTGCATTTAAATATGATATAGATGTTTTTGAATAGATTTGAATGTAAAAAAAATTTGATTAAATTTGGGTAGCGTTGAATACTTATTGGATTTGATAGAATATGATTTCAATAAGGTTTATCCAAAACAAATTGAATGTTGACTGAAATCATAATTTATTTCGATAAAATTATGTATTGGTCAACTTTTCATTGAATTTGAATGGGCTTTGAAATAGAATATTTTTTTCATTTGGATCTGATATGGAATAAAAACAAGTTTCAAATTCGATTGCATTTACAATTTGCTTCATTTTGAGAGTAGAGAAGGGAGCGATTGTGGTGTACAGAGTCTGCGTTACGAGATTTGGATAAAACATATTTTCTCGTACATTTCTGAAATGGTAAAAATGATAGTCTTGTTTGTTTCAGTGTTTTCAAAAGTTAATAGCTCATGATGAGCTTTGCATCTGGCAAAAGCTTTTCGATATGAATCGACGTAGCCTTCGTTTGTATAGGTAAACATGAGAATGAGCTGCGCGTTCAGTCAAACGCTGTACCTGTATGCATAGCCGTGAATGATAAAGTGAGAGAAAATGAAAGATGTTCGGCAGATGAGTGCGAATGAAACAGCGCTGATGGTTGGTGCGGGATGTGTATGTATGGGTGTCTTTTTCGAAGCTGTTCTGAGGTTGAATAATGTTCGGCTGGATGTTCAGTTTGTTAACGGATTTTGCGACGAACGCACGCGAAAAAACAAATCTCCCGAAATTGAGCCGGCGAGTATCGGTTACCACACTGCCCTGCTGAACAACGGTGTCAACATCTTATCACATTCCTC
The DNA here is from genome assembly GCF_002204515.2 of Aedes aegypti. Taxonomy (NCBI): domain Eukaryota; kingdom Metazoa; phylum Arthropoda; class Insecta; order Diptera; family Culicidae; genus Aedes; species Aedes aegypti. Next base: position 265,394,845 of record NC_035107.1, on the reverse strand, counting down.
GACGGAATTCCTAACTCTCGTTAAATGCTTATGCAGTCTCCCGTTCATCCTACGGGGTAACAATCAGGATCAACATCCCAAGCTCAAGCCGTGAGGAAGACACATAGCTAGCTAGTCGTTCGGCGAAAGAACATGCGGCAAACGTAGATATGCAAATTGGATCGGTTCCATTTTGCATAATAGAATCATTCATAGGCGTACCGTCGAACGCGGTAAATTGACAAAGTAGGGATGCAATTTTCCCACATAACTTAACAACAAAATATCATTAAAAAAATCACAATAATTTTCGACTGCCCTCGTGGGGCAACTTCTATCAACTTACAGTGGTTCGAATCTAGGTATCTCAAGTCTATAGTAGCCCACAAATGCCTGCGATTAGATTAAGCACATTTGAAATTATTTAACTCATTACGCGTGGTAAAGATGGATAAATTATGAAAAATAATCCACGTGCTTGAGCAGGGTTCGAACCCACGACTCTTATATGCTAGACGAGTGCTTTACCAACTAAGCTACCATACCACTTGGTGACCCAATAGCTCAGAAGATTACATATTTCGAAATCAAATTCAAACAGATCACGCAGACCCTTCTCATAACTCATGTCCATCCATCTCATGTATAATACCTACATACACTCCCGTGCATAAATTTGGGTTCACCCCCTTAAAAACATGTCCATATCTCTGTGATTACACGTCCAATTGAAACTCTCTAAGCCGCATTCGAAAGGCAAAGAGTTATTCTTAATTCGTATGTGTTTTTCCAAAATCATTCTTTGAATTTTGTGTATTAAATTTTTACTTAAAGTTGTGACATTTTTCAAAAAACACGCTGAAAAATTATATTTAATTTTCTCAGCATTGGATCGACCAAAATTTTAAATCAAAGTGTCATTAGAATCGTAATATTATATTCTTTGAAGAGACCGCACGAAGTTTTTGCGGAAAAATCTGGAAAGTATTCAAAATCAATGAAACAGTCAGTCAAGTCATCGTGCAAAAGTTTGGGTTCACCCCTCAGTATAATGTATCGTGCAAAAATTTGGGTTCACCTGAACTTACTTAAATCTGTGAAATTTCAAATCAATCATGTACGCGCCATTATTTGTGCTCAAAAAAGCTTTAAACTATTAAAATTGGTTGAAAAATGGCAGAGATATTGACAAAAATGATGTGCGTGCGTCTCAGGTGAACCCAAACATTTGCACGATTTACATCATACTGAGGGGTGAACCCAAACTTTTGCACGATGACTTGACTGACTGTTTCATTGATTTTGAATACTTTCCAGATTTTTCCGCCAATATTTCGTGGGGTCTCTTCAAAGAATATAAGATTACGATTCTAATGACACTTTGATTTAAAATTTTGGTCGATCCAATGCTGAGGAAATTAGATTTGATTTTTCAGTGTGTTTTTTGAAAAATATAACAACTTTAAGTAAAAATTTAGTATACAAAATTCAAACAATCTTTTTGAAAAAATACATACGAAGTAAGAATAACTCTTTGCCTTTCTTTTTTTTGCCTCTTTGCCTTTTTGAATGTGGCTTAAAGAGTTTGAATTGGACGTGTAACCACAGAGATATGGACAGAACACTTTTGTATGTTTTTTAGGGGGTGAACCCAAACTTTTGCACGGGAGTGTATATGCTTAAAACAATGTCTTTCAAGTAAGGTACAATTAATTGTGTGTACAATTTACGATAGACTTTATATGAAACGTTCAATGGCGTCCAGAATGTTTAGGGGTGTCGATATTCTTTCATTGTCAAATTCGTAGTTAAAAATTGACTCGAAAACCAAGTTATCAATATTTTTTTAGCACCGGAACTATTAGGAAAAATATTATTATTTATGTTAAAGGGAGCCTTTTTTATGTTATGTCTTCCAACAGTTAAAACAGTAAAAGTTTTAACCTTTGCGTCCCTGACCTTTTTTCATAATAAATTTTTCATGATCTTCAGGCTCACGGATGTCCCGTGGGGTCTGTCCTAAGGTCATTTGAGACATTTTCATAATTATTTTGCACGGATCAAGCAAACTACAGTGTTTGTAACTGAACCATGAACCAATAGTATATTCCGACTCTTTAAACTCATTTGGAACAATTTTGACCGGTTCCGGATTTCCTGGAACCGGGACCTGGTACGGTGTGCTGAAACACACATATTATCGAACTTGCATGAACCTCCGATCTTTTTTCACTAAAAGTTAGCCTTGGCAGTCAAAAAAAGCTTGCGGCATATTAAAAAATCTTTCATCGGCAAAAATTTGAAAAAAGTCGATTTTTGTATTCTTGCCCTTTCTTCATATAAGGGTTCATAGGAGAATATTAGAGTTACACTATTTTTTATGAATTTTTAACGGTTAACGACCGATTTGACGTATATTGAACACGAATGAATTATCAGATGTTTTTAATTGAACATAATTTCCTACGCACACTTATAAAATATGACCAGCCGCTATTTGGAGGTTAAAATCACCTACAAACACAACACTAGCGATTTTGCGGTGGGATGTTGATGTTTGATCACGAATGGCGCTATACACACAAGCCATAATATTAACTCTTTTAACAGCACACATTCATACAACACGCATGACTTTAGTCGTTAGCGGAAGAAGTCACGAAAGAGAAAAAGAAAGACACACTATCCTCTGGTTGATGCCCACGACTACCGCGAGCCACATTCGTTGCATAGTGGTTTATCTCCTTCAAAAGCTGAAAATAACGGTACCAGTACCTGTGAAATGAACTATTTGCTGCTCTCAAACGCTCTATGATCAAGTTCTTACCGAGAGAATGAACGGTAACATTCGAAGAGCTCTTTGACTACGATGTTCCGCGAACTTTTATGGTTTACGGATTGTTGCAATCGCCGAATATGGTTCGATTCGGATCAAAATCCAATCCTTGCCAGTGAAATTTACGTTCATATATTTTTCAGTGTATCACGTAATCAGATTAGACCGATTAGACCCTTTGCCAATCAATTCATGACACAAATTGATGTAGGTATAAGGCTTCCTCAAATCAAGGCGATTTTTTCGGCGACAGCGACAAACAATCCCCGCAATTTCGCTGATGTTTCGCTGCATGCACAGTTCTTAAAGCGTGCTTAAGCCACGAAGGCGCGATTTCGCTGCGATTTTCGTCGCGTTTGTCTAAATAGTATCATATAAGAGTGCTTGCAGTGACACAACGACGGAATCGGTGATTTTTCAACGCTGTCGCTGAATAAAATCGCGTGGATATGGGGGAGCCTATACTTTTTGAATGCTTGTAGACCAGCAGGAGTGTTGCCAAACTAATTAACCCATTAGGAGACGTTTGTTTTATATGTTTTTGAAGTTTTTGAGCCACAACACCCAAATAAGGAAAATTTCGAAAGACTCAATTATAACTATTATATTGCACTTTTACTTTGTTGCAAAATTACAATAAATTAATTAGCTGTGTTCAATATATCTATGAATTTAAATTGTGAATAATTAATACACCACATAGATGAGTATGGTTTTCTGGCAACCTACTCCAGTCATAAAAAGTGATATCCGAGAAAAACAAAATTCAAAAATTTTATTTGGGATTTGTAAGCATTTAAGTCAAGTATTTTCGAACTTTTTGATAGATAAAGCAAGGGATTGATTTTGCATTAACGATCGGTGGCAAATTGGAATTGGCGTGGAAGAACAGGCCTTTCAAAATGGTGAGTTTTTTTTAAAGCTGTTCTTGTGTTGTTCTTTTCGGCAGCTCACGAATGACGATAATTTCGTAGGCATTTAATTTATTTAGTAATAAAACCCATGTTATAAAATATATTGGAGAAAGGAAAGATTTACGTGCATAATTATACTTCAAGGAATACGGTGAGTACATTGGAGGTAACTTTAGTTCCATAGATAAATTGTAACAACGACAATTATTTGGTGCTGCCGAAAATACCCTCAGGGTGCCGAAACCATCATTTAACCAAACAATGCATATAAAGGTCTACAATCAAACTGCCACGAATAGCGACGCACGATTAATCTTACACAAGCCAATTTCCTCAGTATGAAAACGTATCGATGTTTGTTCGACGTCATTTGATTTTCGGTCAACGTAAGTCCAACAAGGAAGTGAATGCTCGGCAGCAACTCTGTTTATGTTTGCTTCACCACAGCAAACAAAAGTAATGTTGTGACAGTTTTCACAGCAAACAAAGAAAATTTTGCCAACATTGGACTACTACGCAGGCAATTGGATTGGTCCATCTACTCAGAGTCTATGAATGGAGAGTTGCGCGAAGAGTGAAACCAAATCTACCTATCGAACTGTCAAACTGTCTACCTATCGAGCAGACCAGCAAAATAGATAGGGGCTATTTTCGAAGACGAAGAAGCACAACCATTCAAAGAAGCTTTTTCGCGCAACTCTCCATTTATAGACTCTTCATCTACTGACATAAACGGATAGTTCGTAAATCGTCCGCATAGCTGGCGCCACGATCCACCTTTTTACTGTTACGTTCTAGAGACTTGGCATGTTCGGCAAAGTTGTTCATTTTGATAAAATAAATAATTCTCTCGAAGACGTCAAAATTCCACGGCCTATTCAATATCGAGTAAGGAAAAGTTAACTGTAGTTCAATTTTTTACAATGATTATATTATTCCAATACAGTTAAATTTCCATGAGTCAATCTAAAGGGACGATCGACTTTTAGAAATAACGAGTCATGAAACAAAAACTTTCAGAAAACTGTTAAGGTAACCCATCATAGTAGCCATGCAATTCAGTTTAAGAGCAGCTCCTTGAGTTGATATCGAGTAATGCAGATGAAAGTGTAGATTAAAACTGGGTACATGTTTGTTTTTCTTCAATAATTCAAATGATATAGTATGCCATAAAAAAATTGATCATGTGCCAGTTAATTGTTGTCATCATGGCTCTACGTTAGCAATTTATTTACTTTTAATACGGAAAACCAAATTATAAAGCATATTCATGTCAATATCTCTAAATACTAAAATTTCAGAGTGCATCTCTTGTAGATTTGTTTTTAAGCGGAAAGAGCGTTGATCCTTGGATGTTTTGAAACTGAGGATACATAACAAAGGTATCAATTTGAAGATTCCTTCGACTTTGAGAACTGTTAGGTTGTTTAACCTTAAATATGTGTTTGAATTCCGGTGATTTGCTTAAATTTCGAGCTTCTAAAAACTGTAACAGACGAATTCCACATAAAATCCAAAGCCAGCTTGTATTGTAAGCAGATATAATAATTTCATGAAATAATAAAATATATTTTTGCGCTTATTTTTAATTACACTTAAATATTTGCCACGAAAATATTATTCTCGAAATGAAAAAAAAAAAAAAACATAAAAAATATGAAAAAATCTCAAAAACACCAAAATGCACCTCTCTGAAATTTTAACATTCGTTTCATTAAATTATGTTCTATGTTGCCTGAAAATTTGAGCTTGCGATTTTTTGCGCTTTTGGAAATATTAAGGTTTAAAACATGTTTTATTTTTTAATTTTTCTCAATTTTTATGCGTCGTATTAATAAAGTTTTTCTACCAAAGCTTGTGTATGTTATATATTTATCAGCAAAAAAATATTATATGACATGGTTCTTAGGAAAAATGTTAAATTCGGCGAAAAAAACGTTTTTCTCACCAATTTGGTCTAATTTTACCAATAACTCGAAAACAGTAGGTGGTGGAATTTTGACGTCTACGAGAGAGTTGTTTGTTTTATTTTAATGAACAACTTTGCCGAACATGCCAAGTCTATAGAACGTCACAGTAAAAAGTTAGATTGTGGCGCCACCTATACGGGCGATTTACGAACTATCCGTAATCCGTATGAAGGAAGGTTTGAGGCCATAAAAAAGATAGAAATTGAATGCCGTATAATGTATTACGAGTCTGCCATGTTCAAAGCAAAATATTAGCTGTCAATACATGGACAATGAAAGTGAATGAAAGTTTTGTAACAAAAATACGCAAATGTTTTGCAGAACGTTGAATATGCTTTGCATTTGCAAATCCAACTTCATGAATGTATACCATGATGATAACTTGAAAATAGTACATCAATTACTCATTTTAAATGATTTGACGCTCCACATACAATATTACACAATACATCTGCTACTTTTTCAAATTTCCTTTTAAACTGTCAACTTTGGATAGTTAAAGGACATATTTGAATGAATGTGGTCCAGCACGCCAGACAAAACACACATTTTTGAGTATTGCATGAGTTACAAAGTAAGAACGGTGTACTAATTTTCATTTTAAGACTATGTGGTGTTTGTGTTATAATTCATAAAAATGAAGATTAAGCCTGATTAAGTAATCTTGCGTTTATTGATGAATTTGAAAATTTTTTTTTGTCCAGAGCTGTATGTTTTTTATTTATTACAAAAAAATCTTCAAGTACCGGTACTTTACCGGTACTACCGGTACTGAGAGTTACAGTACCGTAGAAACGGGTCGGTACTAGGAACCCTAGTTTAAAGGTCTAACAGTCAAAATTTCACCTAAGACAATTGTTTTAGTTGACAATTGTGCCCAGTTTTTGATTTTTTTTTGTGTCGCATTGAAGTTGAAAAGTGTTGCGTTTTACCCCGTTTGACAGTACGACGAATGGTGCACGGATGGCGACACGGAAACTTCAACGCACGGGATCTCTGCTCGTGCCTGACTCTCTAATGGAGTCCAATGGCGCTGTTGGTCACGCTTAAGATTCTCTCCCGGTGAGACTGGCAGGGATTGCATGGATACGCAACTGGGAAAGTTTTCCTGGGCTCAACAACGGTGGGTGTGTGGCTGTGGTTGCACACGAACCTACAAAGTTTTCTTTGTGGACGCAAAAAGTTGGAAAACGACGGTAGAAACGATTCTCAATATTTTGAACGAAATTCATTGGAGGTTAGAGGTATCAAACGAATTTATGGAAATGTTCGTGACATGGCTCAAAGTTGCATTCACTCCTCATTTGCATGCTTCGTTGACACTATCTTGAAAAGTGCATGGACGAAACCTCACAGCATGTGTGATATGCACGATTTTCGGGTCACGCATCGAATAATTGATTGTGATAAAGGGATTTGTGACGCGTGTTTTTATTTTCGATACTTTGTAGTTGTATCTTGCACTTGTTTCTGTCTTCCACTCCCAATATATCACACTCACACTCTATTCACGCAAACGGTAGAACCAGCGACGGACAAGAAATCGTTCCCCTACGCTTCCACTCTATCATCGTTATAGCACGCCTTTCCTTACGCCTAACACATAGGTAGTCTGCTAACCAAAGAGCACACCTCTCTGCCATGCCTTTCGCCCAACCCATACACTCCCGCATGAACTGGCGTAGACGCAGTGGTATATACGGTCTATGGTGGGAGCCAGTTTAGTGCATCATCAATTCCTCCTCCTTTCCCCTCATTGATCTGCATTCTGACGTGGCAGGCGAAGATTAGAAGTTCACCACCACTGGTGTTCACTTATACACTAGTCCCAAGCAGTCATTCGGTTGGTTCCTTGTGTAAGTGCAGCTAATGTGGCGATACTGGAGTAGCAACCACGGGCGGCCAATTAAGCTCAAGCTCAAGTTCACGAGTGTTAGCTTTTATTTCAGGAAATTCTTCAGAAATGCCACGTCCTCCTGTGTGCTTACGATGGATATCTTCAGATCGATGAAGTGACTCTGCTCCGTCCGCTCGACAGCCATGATGATAATAAATCTTCGATCTGCTCGTAAATAATCGTGACTAAATCCAAAACGCCCATGAATAGGTTTGTAGTCTTTGGCAAAGTTTTTCCTTACAAAATTTCGCATCTTTCCATAGGATAAGAATTTTACTAGCGTTAGGTTTGATACCTACTTTTTATGATATGAAATGAGATTGTACTAAAAATACGTGCAAACATACATGGAATAATTTTTCCTCAATAGCTTAGGCCCCGAGTGATCAGCAAAAAATAATGAATATAACAAAATTTGCTGAATTAAACATTTTTTATGAAAGTCTCAGAGTTGCCTCATACGAAAGTTTTGTTCATACTATCCTTACCTATCAGAGGTTGATCTCCCATGTTGTCTGACAAAGTGAAATGATGGGACATCCTAATAAACATTCACGTAAATACATATCTCTTTTGAGAGTATGTTCAGGAAACAATTTCTACCTTTCGCGTTTCAACTCGACACAATGTACCAGTGTTTACCTTCATACGAGTAGATTATTTCGTGACCTTCATTAATATAAATAGAACATGTGCTCCTTTTCTTGGCATCCTTTTGTGCCTATACGTAGGAAGCGGCATTGCTTCATTATCCCACGGGAGTGGATGAGCAAAATACGTACTAGCATTCCCAAGCAAAGATCTGGGTACCAGCCAAGCGGGCGGTCAGCATTATATTCACGTAAATTTATAGCTACTTGTAAAAAAAAAAGTGCTACTACCCGAGTAGGAATGAAAAACTCACACACCTTATTTTGGTATCATACCATAATTAGGTATTGCTAAGAAGTCCAGGTGCTGTCCACGCCTCAATTAGGTGTTATTATGATGTTGAATAAGTAGTTCAAAACAATTATTTAAATATGGCAATGTCTGATTCAATTATAAAATTAGTGCTTGTAGAACATGTATGAGATAATATAAGCCCTTTTGTAGAGGTAAAATTGAGGTATTACCTTTACGAAAGGGCTGATAAATATTGAAAATTATTTGATATCGAATACCCTAGCTTGAAATTCTGCAGAAATTTTCTTTTTTCTCGGGCAACTCCATCGACGGCGCTTCGGAACTTGGCTTTTGAAAGACAGAACTGAAATTTTGCTTCCCGCAGCCTTCCAGGTCAGGACGGTAAATCATCCCGAGGAACGGCTCTTTAATCAAGCCGTGCCTCTGCTGTAAGCGAGTATGGGTCTCGGCATTCTATTCCTACTTGAGAAAGTGAACCAGCTTTTGAGAAAGCTCTGCAAGTGGGTGGTGACGGGTGATGGCATATCTTTTTTAATTATCTCGAGGTTTTCCACCGCACAGCCTCATTAGTCCCGGGTCCAGGAGCTGGAATCGTATACGTTATTAAATTAGCAACTCTCTTTGCAAACGGTCGAAGATGAAGATGCGATGGAAGGTCCAAAGGGAGGAGGAGCTGGTCCTCCAGCCAACAGCAGTTCCAGTTCATCATGATAGTGTAGTGCTCGCACTCCAGAAGGAACGTTAGAAGCTAATCTGGCTAATGTAACTCAAATGGTGTCTTGACTTTCTTGATGATAGTGCTGGTGCTTCTGCTGCTGCCGGATGATGGTAGACCAGATCGTGCTACTTCTTGGTGACAAAGTGAGACGATAAGGTTATTTATTTATGCCCGGCTGCTATCGTGGTCTGCCATGCGGTGGAAATGGTTCACTGGAAAATCCGTTGAAAGAGGTTTAATTTGTAACAATTTAATGCAGTCCTATCGACGACACGATAACTGTTGCAATGGGAAGCAGAAAGTTTCATAATCAATAAGGGTGAAAACAATTACCTATAATTATGTTGTGAACTAGTGGCTGAAATGGGAACAGTGTAATAACTTTTAGAGCTAATAACATAAGCTGAAGATCCACGAATACTTTCTTGCAGAAAATGATTCCATTGTTTAAATCTGTTTTCTTCTTTACGTAATAATTTGTTCATGGATTATTACATAACACAATTTCTTGGTAAGTGAAACTAAAGATAGCTTGGATTATGAAAATTGACATAGGAAGGAATAGTTTTATCTTGATTATGAGGGACCCAGCATGGTCTGCTTTCGAGGCTATAGTGTCGGTCGCAAAAGCTACCCCTATTCTGTGTTTTGTACTCAAAGGTGACCTTAAAAAAAGTTTCCCAAAAGCTTTGTACGCATTTCCCCATAACGTTTATGAAGAGTCCCACAGTTAAGAAAAAAACTTTTATTTTATTTTTTTCAAATATACATTCAAACACCATTCATGTGATTCCCAATGATTCTTGTAATGTCACTCATAAAAAAAACATTGAGTTGTCGGAAAATGTGCAACTAAGGCGGCATCCATTTATTACGTAACGCTAAAATTGAAATTTTTCATCCCCCTCCCCCCTCCGTAACGCTTTTTGTATGATAAATTTTAAATTTTTGTATGAACCGTAACGCTTGAGCCTACTCCCCCCTCTCCCTAGAGCGTTACGTAATTTCTGGACGGCGCCTTATGCAAAACCCATTGGACCAAAATATTAAAAGGCTTTTGGGGTTGGCAGACCAAGGGGTTATTTAGGCCTCAATAATATCTTTGTCGTTAAATTTAAAGTATTGTTAGGTTGAAGGGATCTAAGGGCCACAACGTTACTTAGCCGTAAAATCTAACAGTTTGCGTAAGGCACAACACACTTAGAAAATATCATCGAACTTTACGTCCGTTATATTGAAGCATGTGGAATGATGTAAATTCAAGCTACAAATCTTTTAATTTTCCATCACAATAAACTGAGTATTGTACAGATAACAAAAGAAATATGTCACGTTACACGTAATTTTACTAAAATGACGTATTTTTAAGTTCAAATATCATTAAATTTACGTCATTTAATTTTATACGTCGAGTATTTTGCTTACAATGAAATGTTACGTCATTTGTAATATAAGTTTTTTTTAAGTGTGAATGCTGTTAATCTGAAAAGCCTGTTAGATAGACGATGCAATAAGCTTGAAAGGCCCAAACCATAATTGTAGTTTGTCAGAAAGTAATAAGGTCATCAAAGAGTCATTAAATTGTAGAACAGATACCATTTATTTGTGTTTTAGGCTTTGGAGTAGTAATCCTTAGCATCTTAGCTGATACTTTTCCATAAGAGATTTTCCTCCTTCTATTAGATATATTTTGTTATATTTATTGTTTGTACTCATGAGTTTTATCAGAATTCCTTACTTTTTCTTGCATAACAATATTTGATCCTTTAAAAATTCGTTATCTTTTATTTATTTTGTTGATAGTTTTGATGTTTGATGTTATGATAATTATAAAAAATTGGATTCTTAACATTGTTGAAGATATTAAACCTTGTCAAGTTGCACCTGTTCTACCGAACACCGAATTTTTGCAAAATTTAGGCGGTTGCCACCATAAAATAGTTGTTCGATAAAAATGTTTAGACTTTTCATTAATAAGGCCTGAAAGTAATTTTGCAGAGATTTCTGGTTGAATTTGATTTATCTGTTAAAATTAACAATGTAACTAATTACTGATGAAACTTTAATTATAAGTACTGAACTTATTTGTAGCCGGAATCTGAGAGGGATTTCTGTAAAATATTTAAACATATTTTTCACTACAATTTTTAGAGATTAGGGGGGTCTGTAGCCTTGAGGTTACGCTTTCGCTTCATAAGCGGAAGGTCATGGGTTCGATTCCCAGCCCCTCCACGAAAAACCCGTCCAGCCACCAGAGGACGTCTCACGGAGGACCGTGCTTTGGGGAGCACATCCATCCTCCGTCAGTATCACATGGTGACTGAGACAAACTGACCCTCTTCGCAGGCAGCGGCCTCACTAATAGCAGAGCTCTCTCCTACCTGCTCGGTGTGAGAGTAAAAGAGTAGGAGAGAGTGAAACTAGATGTTAATATAGATAAGTTGAAAATAGATCTGTATCGATAAAGAAGCTACAGATCAACTGAGTCTGGCACAGTAGTGACCACAAGCACGGAGTGCCTATAAAAAAAATTAGAGATTCTCTGTTAACATATCTTAGAATTTCTTCGATCCGTATATTTCGGTGAAATTTGTGTTGTATAATTGACTTTATTTCAGGAGGAGACTCAAGAGCACTTAGGGAAATAATCGATCGTAACATGATTTTGTATTATTCATTGATGTTTCGAAATATTTGAAATGGTTCAATTCATACGGGCATTTCTAGTAATATCAAGAAAACCCGCTTTGACATTTTTTAGAAGATTCCAGTAGAAATTTACGCACACACATCTCAAAAAAGTTTTACTGTAACAGTTCCTGAAAATATCGATAAAATTGCTAGAATTATTCTAAAAAATCCCTAATAAATTTCTGTACTAATTTTTAGTATTATTTCAAATATTCGCTCATAACTTTTGTTAGAAATAGTATAAAAAAGTCTCATTGAAGATTCTGCCAAGCATTCCTTCAATGGATTATCTTAAATATCAAATAATTACTACTGCAAAATTTTCACTCCCGAATTTGCAAGAATATTTAACATCAAATTTTGGATGGTTAAAAGTTTCATAAACAAATTTTTCAGCATGTTAACCATGAATTCTTAAAACTGTCCTAAAAACTAAAACCCCAAAATCTTAAAAATTATCTCTCAAAGGTATGATTTTTTACAAAATTGTCTTGGAATTGTTGTCAAAACATCGCATGAATTTTCATTTTATCTTGTAAGATAGATTCCTTCATCATCTGGAAATTTTCAAACAGTAGTGGAAGTGGAAGGCTATGAATATTTCCTTTAGTTTTCAAATTCACTATTGATGTGTTTTAGACAAGAAGTCACATTTTGATTAACATTCAAAATCTTCCTCAGGGACAGTTACTTGCATTAATCGACAAACAATACGACAAGTGGTAGCCATTTACGCATATTTGTAAAAGTATATGCTTACCGCGAAAATATATTGAGAAAAATTGTGAAATCTCAAGAATCTAGCATTGGGCAGCATCCATTTATTATGTAACGCTAGAATTTAAAACGTTTATATACTTATGCAGCCATTCCATGAAAAACCGATCTAGTGGGTCACCAAATTTCGTGAGATTTTTTATTTTGTTCCTTATCCAAAATAAGATACACGAGTTTTTGGGTTTTTTGATTAGGGTGACCATTTCCAAAACAGAGAGATTTGCATTTTTTTATATTTTTGAAAATGTTAACTTGACCGATTTTCAATTATCTAGAAGAAATCCCTGGAAAATCTTGAGTAGAGCTTTTTAAGGAATAACAGGAATAATTGCTGTACAATTTTGCAGTCTTGAACTCTAATTAACAATTAAATTAGAAAATCTATTGAAAATTAACTATTCACATTCAACATATTCAAGAAATGTCTGAAAGAATTCAAAATATCTAGAGAAATGTATGAGGAATACCCAATTCAATTGACACCAATTTATGGAAGAATTCTAATAGATTTTGTTAAATAATCCTTGGTAGAATTCATGGAACAATTTCTATGATAATCAGTAGAGTGATTCCTGAAGGAGTAATTCTGAAACTAATACAAAATAATACTAAAAAAGAGAGCTTTTCGAGAAATTCTTATTAGATTTATCGGAGAATTTTCTACACGGTTTTTTTTTTCAACCCTAGAAAAACGTATGTATGTATGTCTCTCGGAAGTATTCCTGTAAAAAAAATTTCTCCATTTAGTACTCTGAGATGGTATCAACTGAACAAATCGGTAGAACTGAAAGAATCTCTTTAGAAAATTCCTGTAAGAATTTTTGAGAGAATTAGCAGAGTTATCCAATTTTTGAACTGATAAACGATTTCTTGGAGCACATTCTAAAGAATTTTCTTTAAGTATAGCTTATGAAATCATTAAAAAATTTCTAACCGATTTCTGGTGGGATCCCTTCAGGAGTCTTTGCGCGTATTCCTGAAAAAAGCTCACGAGGAAAATTCCTGAAGCTTTTCCATGGGGAATTTGTAAACCTAAGGAACAGTCGTAAGCCTTGAAGACCGGTTTGGTTCATAACATAGATTGGACTCGGAAAAAAATGCAACATTTTGTGTTGGGTGTAACTTTTTATCGCGAGGGTAAAAATACATTTGGATAATACTAGTTTTCAAGATGCATTCGATGCAGATGAACCCGCCAAATACACCAGAACTTTGTCCGATCGAAAAGTTTTGGGCGATGATGAAGAAGAAGTTGAAGAAAAGCGGAAAAACATTCAAAACCGATGAACCTTTGAAGAAAAACTGAGAGAAATTGTGTAAGAAAGTTGGGCAAAGCATCGTTCAACCCAGACAACCAAAATGTACGCATAACGAAATCACCTGGAGGCTTTGTATGTGCAAAATTTCATTCATAAGATGTCGCGAAAAGGCCTTCTACGTACAAAAGTGGAGGCGATATACGTGCATATATTATGTGATGAACTATAGCATACAATGCGAGTGTATAAATTTTCTTCCGAACTAATCTGTGACCTTTTGTGACTTAACATATGATAACAAATGTTGATTTGACAGCTGCTACGGATTGATTTGATTTACTTTGTACGAGTGTACGGGACGAAACAAAATGTACAAATGAACTCAGAAAAATAGTGTTTTATGCGGGGAAACTCATCAATCTGATGATTTTATCCACCGTGTTTTGCGGGTTTGATGTAATTTGTGTGAATAAACGAGTTATAAACGTGAAATTTCATGCGATTTCTGGTTGTCTGGGAAGATCTCATGAGTAGTGTTAAGAGAAATGTACGAGCATTCAGTGTGTGGGAGAATATGCAATAATAAATTATTCCAAAACATAGCTAATATATAGTTATATAATCCCTGAAAATTTGAGAAGTATCTGATTAAAAATAAATTTTATTTATCATTTTTGGTTGTCTCATGTTGTCTGAGTCCAGTCTATATGGCTCTTTATAGAAATACTTCCAAAGCCCCTAGGAATCCGGGGCCCGGTGTGGACTGCACCCACCGCGCCCCCTAGCTACGCTACTAGCGAGCCGACTTGAATTATTTTGATCCATACGTACGGCGTCTGTTTCAACTCCTTTTACATTGTTTTTTTTTTAGTCTAGACAGATCGGAATTCCTTGAACTTTTTCAAAAGATTCCATAATGTTGGTTGTAGAAGTATCAAAGATATTATCGAGGTCACTTGACATGTCCATGGATGGAGAATATCCATAACTCTTTATCGCTACCAATTAAATGTGGAGTTAGCGTTTTTAACAGTTAATTCCATAACCGCAAAGTCGGCGAAATAACTTTGGAGTGTTAAAGATGATGTAACAGAGGTTGATAGAGATGATTTTCCTCGCGCATACCAATTCCTTAAGTACCTAAACACCAGATAAAGAAAAATTCATATGAGCTTCGAAGTCAGACCCCCTCTTCATCTCGCCAAAAATATTCAAAATAATATTTCAAACGAAAATTCAGATCGTTATGCCACAACTCACGAACCGTGCGTGAAATCGATAAGGTATGGTAACGAGCCTATCTATATACATCACTCACGACACGCCGCATCGAGAATCCAAAACCGTCTACGGAACGTGCCATAAATATTATTATTTGATCGCAATGCTGTGCCGGTGTGTAGCTTCTAATGTTGAAATGATAATACGTATTGTGCCTACCAGGTGGAGCTAACGATGTTTCTCTGCTCCCAGTTTACGAATGCTTTGCTGCGACTGGTTATACTCTAAAGAGCAAAGACGATGTCGATATGGTTACGACTGCGACGATGACAGCGAAGACGCGAGCAATTGATTTATCGACGTGATGAAGTTATTGCTCGTTTTCTGAGCTCCGGCAGTCACTGACATGCATTGTTGTTCTGTGTAGAGGGAAGTCAAGTTAATTCCACTGTCATCCATTTCCGTCCGAATACATTGCTTCAACTACTTCAGAACAGCAAATATTTTGCTCGATTTTTTTTTCTTCATAGATTGGAGCAAAAATTTAGAATAATCGCTCAAATAAGTTGGAGAGGTTGTTATAAACTGTCGTTTTCACATAACATAAATTATACTTCTGCAAAGTTCATATATTTCATAGAAAACTGAAACCGTATCCCCTCCCTCTTTCTGATTTTTGATAAATCAGAAATATAATTCTAGTAAACTTCATCAACCAATTCACTCCGCGAACCCAAGCGGCAGTGATTCATCTGATGGAAAACCACCCAACCGACGACCTTTGGCCTATGCACAACATAAGCTCCGTCGAAGCTTAATCCACTTACGGATCCATCCCACATCTGACCTCACTCAGATCGGATTCCACTTCCAACGGGATTATCTTTGACCTGGAAGAGGCAGACCGGGTTTCGTATAAAGGAAGCTTACCAACATCCAAACACCGGAAAGCGGAGATAATAGTGAGAAGAAAATGTCATGTTACTATTATGCCAATGAAAGAAGCTCACTTCAAGAGATTCAGTCCTTTTTTTTAAAAAAAAAAGGGCCACTGATGCGAAAAGCTCGGAGAGGGAAGTATTTTGCCAAAGGCACAGGACAATATTTTCTCTTCCATGAACTTACTTACGATACAGGGACACACTTCAGCAGAAAAGGAAACATAACGAAAACATATCAGGTGTCCGGGATGTTTGTTTTGCGTTTGAAATGGGATTTGCGAGTTTTACAGCTGCTTCATCTCGGAAGCGGGAGATCCTTTTCCTCCCATGATAAATGGGATTGGGATCAATCGCAATTGATTATTTATGGTTATGTGAAGTAATATTTTTGCAGGAACTCATAACTTTTAAAAATAATCAAGTGTTTTCTGGCTGTCACGCCTTGCTGATGTTGGGTACGAGAAACGAAGTTCTCCCACAATTAGTGTTGTAAAAAATAACGGTTTAGAATAGGGGATTTTTTTTTTATTATCGGACAATTTGGGCCGGAGGTTCTCCGATTTGCATGAAATTTTTACCAGAGGTAAAGCTCGTGGATACATGACCAAAAGTGAAATTCAAAAAAATTATAGTGACCTATTTTCCCGGAAAACTCTAGATGAATTTTCACGATTTTTCTATATACCTCAAACTTTGAAAATTCATATATCCTGAACTATGCATCGTAGAACAAAAGTTTTTTAGTGAAATCGAAAGGAAATTTTCTCAGCAACCTATTAAAAATATAAAAAGAAAAACATTTTTCGGAAAAATTTTCACCATGGAGAAAATTGTCGGAAAAATAGCAAAAAAACTATCGTCTGTATCATGAAAAATTTTCAAAAAAATATTTTTTGTTTCATCAATCCATACTCTAACTTTCGTCCATAGACGCCAAAGTGGTATCTTTTACCGTTACCAGTCAGAAGAAACTTTTCGTCAATCGGAGCACTCTCCTCTCCATTGGTCTGTTGGGTGTTTTGTATGTCCTTTTCTCGTAACCTTTACTATTGAGACCAACAGTCTTTAATTGAAAACGATCCTAACATTTAATAATATAGGTAATAGCAACTGACCCTCAGCAAGCATGGGAAAATTCACTCACTCACCCGAACGCCACCGATGAAATATAGCAAAAAATCTGCTGCTATCGAACATTCAGTGATAGCTGAACCGTCCTAGGCGGAGTGTAGCATGAAAGCATCGAAACCGTTTGTGAAAAAGCGACAATCGGAAGGAACGCGAAGAGAAGTGAATACCAATACACTTATATCTACGAAGCACGAGTTAATGCACTTAGCATCCATTCGCCGAATGCTTTGAACTGACTGAGAGGATTCCTACTTACTGAATCATTCCGTGGTGTGGACTGTCAGTCAGTGAACGCTCATTAGCACTCAAACCCGAATGCCATTCGAACGGAATCAGAATGTAAACAATCATTGAATGACAAACATTTCAAAAGGGCACATCGACATTGGTAAACATTGGCTTTGCAAGCCGCTGTTGAACCCAATTCAACTCGATCACGCTCACCAATACCACTATCAGAAAGAGCTAACACCAATCTTTCTGATAGTGGGGTTAGTTTGCGTGGGCGGGCTAAAAAGGGCTCAACAGCAACGTTTCTGAAAAAAGGCTCAAGACCTCTTGGGCCCTTTTCAAATGTTTGTCCTTTGTCCGAATTTTGGTATTGCATTCGACTGATCAGATGCCGTTTTTTGTTTCGCTTAGTGCTCACCGAAGAAGCAGAATGGGCACTGGAAATTGAAACGTTCGGCTTGGTTAAAAAAACGGCTTTCTCGCTCCCGACTGTGCGTGGAAGCGAGTGAGGGAAACACAATAACTGAGTGAGTGTTCCCCATGCTTGACCCTCAGTATCATATAGTTGCCAAGCAAAAAGGATATTTATGCATATATAAAGTGCTATTATTAGTTTTCTTGCTCTTTTCAAATTTTGTTCAATTTATCAAATGATTAGATAATTAACTAAAAGCGCGCGAATAAATTTTCAGTTTTGTTTTCTATACAAAGTGATATATTTGATATAAATTCTGATTGTTCCTTGGAAGAATATAGTATAGTATTTGCATGTATATAATATCAATCAACTGTATAAAACTCAGGGACGCTATCTATTGTTCCATTGATGGCTGCTGTGGAATATTCCACTGCCCGTCAGCGTGCAGCCTCTACAGTTGGTGCCAACCCAACAGCGCGCCAAACTGTATTGAGAAGCGTACGCGCGTAATGAATAATTATTGTTTGTTTTGTCTGGCCGTATCGTGCGCCTATATAAGGCGCACCCATTAAATTTGTAAGAATGTAGTTTCTTTCGTTTATCCAACGAGTAGGCATGCTGCCTCTCAGTGGTAATAAATCTGTTAAAGTGAAGCTGTTCGCTTGATTTGCTGTCCGTTGTATCGTAAAAGATACAACGTAGGAAAGACGTCCTGGCCGAAACAACATATTAACAATATATTCATAAGTTAGCTTTAATACTAAATAACGTTGCTGATGAAGGGCACACAAAACACCCAGCTGACCAATGGAGAGTGGTCCGATTGACGAAAAGCTTCTTCTGACTGGAAAGGAAAGGATGGTTTACTGTGTTACACTTACAATGCGTGTAAATTACTGCCGCCGTTAGCGCACGGTTATGAGGCCCACAATAGAAAACATTTTCCTATGGGAAGCGTGCGGGTGTCATCGGTTTTCCAGTTCTGTCGCCTAAACGGTAAAAGATACCACTTTGGCGTCTATGGACGAAAGTTAGAGTATGGATTGATGAAACAAAACATATTTTTTTGAAAATTTTTCATGATACAGACGATAGTTTTTTTGCTATTTTTCCGACAATTTTCTCCATGGTGAAAATTTTTCCGAAAAATGTTTTTCTTTTTATATTTTTAATAGATTGCTGAGAAAATTTCCTTTCGATTTCACTAAAATGCTTTTGTTCTACGATGCATAGTTCAGGAGATATGAATTTTCAAAGTTTGAGGTATATAAAGAAATCGTGAAAATTCATCTAGAGTTTTCCGGGAAAATAGGCCACTATAATTTTTTTGAATTTCACTTTTGGTCATGTATCCACGAGCTTTACCTCTGGTGAAAATTTCATGCAAATCGGAGAACCTCCGGCCCAAACCTGTCCGATAATTTAAAAAAATGCCCAATAGCATATGAGCATGAGCATGATTAACCGTCCGCAGTTGCTACTCCGTTATTGCAAGAACAGCTGTACTTACACAGGGAACCAACAGACGCTACTCGGGATCAGTAGCATCCTCAATGTGTAAGTACTGGTGCTCTCATTATAATAAACAATAACGGCGCCGGCTGCGTCCGAATGCAGGTCAATTTGGGGATGGGAGGGAAATGTTGACGTGTTACTTGCTTTATGGAAGCCGAGGAGTCCTCTGCACTTCCACAAGTAAACACTGGGAGTTTGGATATGGGAGAGGGATTAAACGTTAAACGATAAATATATAATTTGAAATGAATGCGCTTAACCGGACTCGCGATATTACTCGATAAACGCATTGAACGCCGATCAAGTGTTTGTCACTCGCCCCATAGGAGCAAGCGACAAGATCAAAGGATCAAACACTACTAACGCGTTCTGCGACCCGCGACACTATTCCTTCTGGCCACGCGAGCGGTGAAGCAAGCGTCAAGGTCGAAGGATCAAACAGAACTGCCGGACCGATTCACTTTTTCACTTTTTTCCAACCGACGCGCGACATGTTCGATCCTGCCCTCATCATGGTTGCCACATTAAAATCTGTATTTTTTCGATGGAATATCTGTATTTCTGTATCTTGGAGAAAAATATCTGTATTTTAAATCTGTATCCCTAAAAATTGATATTATCATGAGAATATAACAAGAAATTCAGGAAATTACCAATCATTTGTAACTGCAATGGTAAAAAGTTACAACTCAGCTTAAATTTTGAAGTTTTGAAATATATGTATTTTCATTTATGTTCAAAAATCTGTATTTATCTGTATAATTTTGTCAAAATTCTGTATACAGAATCTGCATATCTGTATTATTCCATAATATCTATAATCTGTATATACATATCACAAAATATTCGAGAAAATCTGTAAAATACAGATAAATCTGTACATGTTGCAACCCTGCTCATCACTCGCTTTCGTAGGAACAAGCGTCAAGCTCGAAGGATGAAACAGAACTCAATGGTTTAGAATAGCATGACAGTTGAAAAAATAACGCTATCTCTTTAATTATGTAGAGTGGTTGAGCCATTTAGAGTTGAAATGTAATTGTTTGTGTCTTTTAAGTGATTTTCAATTCTGAGAGTGTTACATATTATAATTCTTCTAATTCTTTTTTTCTTTATTATTGAGACTTTCAGCCCAAGGCTAGTTAACCTCATATACCTAATTATTCTTGTCAAAATAAAATGAATAGGTGTACCCTTAGTCCATATAGTCATACTACACACTCACGATTTGCTTGTTCGGTACTTTTTATACTGGGTATGAATTGTTTCATAAGAAATACTGAACATTCAGCTCTTTGATTGAAAACTTCTGAACTTCTGAAATTTTTGCTTTTTACCGAACTACGGTAGCTCTCAGACCCATTTCGACCCTACACGGCAACAAGGACCTACTCAAACCTGAGTTGTTTAGACGCGAAATCATAGTTTAGCCCAATAACCCAAATTTGGCTAAATTTCCAAGGCCACCATTAGGCACTTTGCCTTTGAAGCCATAAGAAAAATTTACTTAAATTTGGTTAGATTCAACGCAAAATACAGTTCATTCAACCCAAGCTTGATAATAATGCATTTACCCAAATTTGGCTTATTGGGCCAAACCTAGGGGGTGCGGACTCCAATATTTAGGTTGTTCAAATTGAACATAATCTTTTCCACGAGTGCTAACCGTTGTTTGTTTGCTTGTCTCGCTGGAAAACACATTCAAAGCGCACTCTTAAAATGCTTCACACAAAGCTTAATCAATTCAATGCAGGTGATTTCCCCAATAAACAGACGTATTCAGAAAGTTTCTGGCCGTATGTTGATTACATATTTGAGAAAAAATGTTAAAGGCCTCTGTATAATTTGAACTAAGCAAAACTTTTCTTTAACAGTTGGCAGCCATTGTGTTGTATAAATTGTATAACATTTTAATCGTGACGAAATCATGTCCGAATATTCCTAGGCAAACTCGGATCATTTTTACGAAAAGTTTTGTTTGACAGCAGCCTGGCTGCTTGTTGATTTTCATCGCATCCCCCAGGGCCAAACTACCCCCATTGGGTAGTTGCAGCTCTCTCTATTTTTGACAACATTGGTGGGGAAGAGAAAAAATACCGAACGATTTTGGGTAGAGAGAATAATCGATATACTTAATTTTGGGTAAAGTTAACTCAAAAATTAGGTCAATTTTTATTCCGTGTAGTATAGCAACGTAACAGAACAGGTTGAATCTCAGTAAAAATAATTAACGACTATTCAGCCGTTGAAGTACTTTGCTGACTTGTCGTCAAAATCAAATGAAAACAAACTGATGCGCATGCGGGAATATGTCAAACGAGAATCTCCTGTCCTCCTATTTTGTACTTTATCGTGGTAAGTAGTCGAAATATAGTGACAAAATCGACCATTTTAAACAAATATTTAAATTTGGTTGGTTTTCATACAAGAGGTAATTTCGTCACCACCATTGAGTTTTCCTCTTGTATTAAAACCAACGAAATAATAATGGGTAGTGCTTCGTAAAGCCCAAGCAGGACAATTCGGTTTTGCGTCGTTCGATAGATTTTGCTCAAGGTTTAGCGCGTTTTTTCGTCACCGGCGATTTTTTTTTGCCTGTTTTGGAGCGTTTTGCTGGGTAGTGCTTCGTGGAGCCCAAGCAGGACAGTTTGGTTTTGCGTCGTCCGATAGATTTTGCTCAAGGTTTCGCGCGTGTTTTCGTCGCCGAAGATTTTTTTTTTGGAACGTCTTGCTGGGTAGGTATTTGGGAAGGCACAAGCAAGACGATTTGTTTTCGGAACGCCAAGAAGTTTTGCTGTCAGTGTCAGTTTTGTGTTCAGTCGAGGATGGATTACCAACTGGTGAGTTCGTTTCATGCTTGTGATAACACATTTTTTCTTGAAAGCGTAACTTTTGAGTAATATTAAAACAAACTGTGTATGGTTCGTTACTATAAGTGTCGGCATAATGCTTTTTTCTTATACAATTTCAATATGCATATATTTTTCTCTTTTTGACAAAAGTTATCTTTTGAATTGGTCGACATTGTGAATGTTGACGTATTTTTTAAAACTTCTACCATATCGAGACAAATTGCACAGTAATACTCATATGTAATTTTCAAACAAACTATGTATAGTTCGTCACTACAAGTGTCGGCATTATTCCTCTTTCATATAATTTAAATACATGTAATTTTCAGTTTTCGTCATTAATAAAAACATCTTTTGAATTGTTCGACATTATAGATGTTGACGTATTTTTTAAAGCTTCTATCAAAAACTTCTCGAGACAAACATACAAAACTAGCTTTAAATATGAGTCGTATATTTCCCCCTTGTCCATGGATCGCATCATCGACCAGAGGTGACTCCCAGATCTTTTCCTCCCTCACTAATAAACACCCTTCCCGTGGTGATTGTGGAGATGCAGAGGTATTCTCGGTCTCTAGAAGCAACAATCATTACACCCTAACATTCCTTCCCCATCTCAACTGACATTAAGAACTTGGCCGGCTCCGTTATTGATCAATAATATTCAGGCATTGCAGAATTCGCTCTCATTTGAGTATGAAGCACGATCAAAGCAAGCAAAGAAAAACATTCCATCTGTTGCGGTCCACGATCGTCATTGTATCGCAAGGTGTAACAAGTTTGATAAATGGAAGCAGCGAGCGAGAGCCCCAAAGAGAGAGAGAGAGAGATGATAAAAATCATTTTTCCCGCTTGTTTACCGTTGGGGATAGGTGTTTTTCTTTACTGGCACGATAAACAATCCCCGAACTTCCAATAGCTATAGTGTCCCCCAGGGTTGGAGCATGTTTCGAGGGGTTTTATCATGCACTGCTATCCCCCCAATCTGATCAAAGTTGTAGCATTATACGATAAACAGTCTCTCATAATGTGCAGCATGTTATGATAGTTACAGAGAGCGATACGTGAGAGATTCTCTCAATCTTCTCAGGATTCAATCCCTGATAATATTAGATCTGCTAAAATTGCACTTCGAGAGTAAGCGGAAACTCCCATCCCTTATTCATTTGGATCGTAGTGCAATTCTTACCAGTTCCGATCAATCACGGAGTAGCATCCATTGACATGTACAGTTAGTCTATGCTATGCTATGCTATGTATGAAAACCAACGAAATAATAATGATTTTGTTCCACGTTTTTCGACTACTTCCATTGAGATAAGAGCATATGGTAGATGTTTATTTTCACGAAAACTGCTTGATAAGGGACATGTCCATGTCGATTGGGGTTTTTATTAGTATTATTTTTCAAATAACAGAATCCGGAAGAACCAAGAGCGAATCATGTACAATTTAACTGATTAAGTCACAACTCGATTTTGTTTCCAAAATTTAACAATATAAATAGCCTATTTATATCAATATTTTTTAGGATATTTTTCTATGTTGACACATCAAACCCATACGACCCAAATGCTCACAAAACCTTGACATGGGAAATGTGTTAATGTGACCAAATATGTTCTTTAAGGTGAAGATGAATCGAAGCCAAAGTTCAAATTTTCAAGAACACGGATCTGGAGAACCGAACATCTGTTCAAGCTGAAAACTTAATCGTTTGGTCACTAGCTGGTGGTGACCAATCGATTAGGTTTTCAGCTCAAAGTGATGTTTGGTTCTCAAGATCCGTGCTCTTGAAAATTTGAATCTTGGCTTCGATTCATCTTCACCTTAAGACCTCTTCCATCTTCTTAGATCAAACTATGCGACGGTGAAAAGTTCATTATCAGAGTAAGGGGAGATCTCCCAATACCACGCAATTGAGACGTTAAATTCTGAACTAAAAACCTACAGTGTATCGAATGCGAAATTCGGCATTGTATTTTGATGACGTATTTAAGTACGAAATGTGTCAATCTCGGAAGGTGACCTCCATTACTGGATACAATCTTAATAGGTCTCGGAGAAATTAATTAAGTGCCTCATTTCATGTTTGTATTTCAGGAATGTTTTCTTCAAACTTGCTTCAGCAATTGTCAGTTTTTTGTTATCTAAGCTGTAACAACGGCTTTCTCCACTTTTTGACGCATGTAAGATAATGGAGTTGTGAAGTAGTGTTTGATCCTTTGGAGTGAGCAACAGAATCAAGACCAATCGTGTCCGGTTCGCATTGCAAGCCGGTTCGTTATTCATTGAGCCCGTATTTGTTAGTAGTGTTGATGACGAAATAGAAAGAGATTTGGAACTAACACAATGGAATATCAATTGGTGAGCTCGTTTATTTTTTCTATTTCAATCGAATGAAATATTTTTACAGCGCACTTCTTCATCATGAAAATGATATGAATGTTGCGTTTGAGCGTTTGTATAAAAGAAAATGATAGGTTCGACATTCCATGTGCTGGCGCACTTTAATTCATGTTTTACATAATAGATAAGGACGCATACTTTTACTTCTATTTTTTGCAATTATGCAACTTTGAATGGCTTGACACAAAAAGTGCCGACGTTTTCTTTGTAGACTGATTAAGGACTATGTTGATTCATGTCCCGTGAACCGAACTGCTTTCCAAACGAAAACGTCCTTTATTCTTTTTACAAACTCTTTGGATGATTCGTCACAAGGAGTGTCGCAATATATTGTGCTCAAGAGAATATAATAAGAGTAATCTATTTAAATATAAAATTTTTAAAATCGAGGTTACATGAATCGGGTGGTAGGTCATTTGGCATAAAGTCGTTTGGCATAAAGCCGTTTGGCATAAAGTCGTTTGGCATAATGGTCATTTGGCATAAAGTCGTTTGGCATAACGGTCGTTTGGCATAATGGTCGTTTGGCATAATAGCCGTTTGGCATAATGAGTCTGAAACCAAGAATTTCTCATTTTTTCGTTTTTACCTTTCTATTGAATCTTTTGATGACATCAGGCTTATTTTGGAGTCAATTGATACAAAATGACACTTTATTCAACAACCATTCGCTCCTGAATAAATTAAAGCTTATCAGGAAAGTTATTGTCAATAGTATTTTATTATTTATCCAGAAATTACCCTTCTTTCAAATATTAATTCCTCACACTCAGATTTTTTTCATGATCTCGTGTGCGAATCTCAGTTTCCAGATTTTAACCGAGACTCAGCTAACAAATTGTCCGGTTGCTTAGCAACGCAGCATGATTTACTGAACTCGGCTCTTATTTGCTGAGATCCTAGGAAATTTGTTTGCTGATTACTCGGTTGTGCGGATCTCGGTTAAAATTAGACGAGATTCGGCATTTTAAACTAAGTGTGTTCTTTTGAGTTTTGCTATTGGAACAAATTTTTGCACTGAAGATTTTTATATATTTAGCACAAATTTACCCGTCTTTTAATTGTTCTATTTTTTTTCTAAATATGATGCAATTATAATAACCGTTCTGATTCAAATTCCGGACAGCTTCAAATTCCGGACACTCAACTTTGTATGGGAAAGGTTTCAATTTAAATGTTTCAAAATTTGCCGTTCAAAAGCTCACAATATGGAGACTCGTTTTATTTAGATTTTTACATAGCAATCCATGAAAATTAACAATGCTCAACTAGTTTTGACGTTTTTCTAACGGCTGGTAGTGTTTATTTAAAGATTTAACATTCCCAACTTTGCTTTTCACGAGCTGTCCGGAATTCGAATCAAAGCGTCCGGAATAAGAAGCAAAAGTGAGGTCATGTCCGGAATAAGAATGATGAAAAGGACACACATTTCTATTTATTTAAATTTATTGGAGATGTGGAATTCAAATCTTCACCTTCCATTCGAGAGGTAAGTGTCTTGATAGCATAACAACGTTGAGGTATCATATAGATTGATTTAATGTAGTAGAAGCATTAACCTAAGAATGCTAATGTCGCTGCTGATCGTGTTACCAACATCTAGTTTGCCACGAACTGACAGCGTGAGTACCGGGCCTCAAAGTGTCAAAATAATTTTAAAAACCAAAACAACGATATGGTAGTGAACAAACAATAAAAAACCATAATTTAAGGTAATAATAATTAAAATCAGTTTTGTTAGAACAGCGCCACTAGCGTTCTACTACTAATATTTCTATTTTTAATGTATATGCTTTTAGATGGCTAACACTTCGAAAAGGGCTTAAGTGTCCGTAATATGAATCAAAACGGTATAGGTATGAAAATTGTTGATTTTAAATTTCAATAAATTTCTCCTTCTTTTATGCATAGGCTGTTCTTTGAAGCTATATTTTGAAAGTATTTTTTTTGTTTCCAACTGACAAAAGGGCGGCAATCGATAACATTGATCTGCTCAAATTATCAGCGAAAAGAGAAATCGATTACCGCAGTTACTTCGATGGGTTGTGCTTCTTTTCCCCAAATGTCGGTTCCCTGAATGCCATTTCCCCGAATATCCCGTTTCCCCGACTAGCCCACCTCCCCGAAAAGTTTTTAGCACTCATAATTGTCGTAACATTATACATTTCATGGTGGTGAACTAACTGACCATCTAATATGCACCCTTCTTTATTTAATTGGCGGTTCTTTCGAGTTTTACCGTCCTCACTATTTTTACCAACATGTGTATAGCCGAGAATAACAGAATACTTCCTTCTTTTGAATGTTTATCGTTCTTTCTTGTCACCACTTTTCGGCGAAACCTGTCATTCGAGGAAATGGTATTCGGGGAAAAGTAGCACAACCACTTCGATGATTCTGTCTTTTCGTTATATTATGCCGAAATATTTTTTTGCGTCCATTCTTCTAATGGTTTATTATAAATTTTGCCTTCTTTTAAAAATAGGCTGTTCTTTATATTTATACTGTTTTTAATTTTATTATTTAGGAAACCTAAATGTTAACTATTTTATCAATTCTTGCCAGATGTGTTGTTCGAATGATAATTACTTTAGAACCTGGCAATTTTCAACATATACTTTTTTGGGGCAAACGCGTGATCTCCTTCCGAGGTATGCCGGATAAAATATTATTTCAATCACGAACTATCCCTTCTCTCGATAACAGACGGTGTTTTTGTTGTACACCTTCAAAATTAGAATTTACATTGAACCGTTGAAAAGTTTTGCCACAAATATTTTCTTTTAAAGATGTGTTGTTCATTTGACCTATGCTGTGAACAGACTTTTTTGCGTAAGAGCCTTAAGCATTTTAAACGAAAAATAATCAGCTCTTGTATATAGGCAATTTTTGCATTAAGTCGCATTGATAGATCTTTGGACTATAGCTTTAGATATTTTGTAAAAAAAAATCCATTCTTTTATCAAGTAATTTCATCGAGTGTTACGTCCAAACTGGGAAAGAGCTTGATCTGCAGCGAAATATTGTATGAGTGTTCCCTTGATGAATAACTGCGAACTTTCTTTGCCAATTTACTGTTTCGAATTTGTTTAGCGCAACAAGCTCAAAGATACTCTATGTTCTGAGATGTAGAGACCCGTCACGAGTTTAATTTAGTGATGCTCTCTAATGTCACATTAATTTTTGAAATTCTTAGTTTGGAAAATCTTTGAACGAACACCACGCTTGTTTAGAACCTACCAACATTTTTTGCTATGGGCTCGGTGGTGTTGATCTCGGTAAAAGCTTAAACAATGCCGATATTTATTTTAAGTCAATCATTATGCCAAACGACCATTATGCCAAATGACCATTATGCCAAATGGCCATTATGCCAAACGACCATTATGCCAAACGACTTTATGCCAAACGGCTTTATGCCAAACGACCTTATGCCAAACGACTTTATGCCAAACGGGGTACAATCCATGAATCGTATTACTTAACCTGAATTCACCCAGACTGTGCAACTTCTGAATCCTTCCCACTAACAAAACATCCTTTCCACGACAACCATGAAGATGCAGAGATACACTACCCACCAATCGCATCGCCTAGTATTGCAACACCCCAGTTGAATATATCAGCACCCCTCAAAAAGTTTAGCATCAACTAAATATAATATTTATGATGTAATATCTTGAAATCCTTACTTTCTACAAAGTTGCAATCTTCAACAAAGTTGTTCAAAAGCATTGTGGCGTACATGCGTAATTTGATCTAGCTCATGATCCCGCCCACTTAGAAAGTTCGTGTCTTCGGCAGTTGTTCAGAAGCTTGAAAGCAATTTGAGGCAGCACTGTTTGGTTAGAAATTCTGTCGCTACGTTGTTGCTATTCCAGTATCGCCAGATCAGCTGCACTTACACAAGAAACTAACCGAATGACTGCTTGGGACAAACAGACCAATGAGAAGAAAGGGAAGGAATAGATGATGCATTTAAAAATGGCCCACAGTAGATTGGATATGTCCCTGCATCTACACTATATGGGAAGGTGTAGGGGTGGTAATATTATAGCAGAGGACTTGCTGTTTGGTTAGCAGACTGCCGTTGTATCAGGCGTATGGAAAGGAGTGCTATAATGATGGAAGAATGAAAGCGTAAGGAAAGAGTTTTTGTCTGTCTCTGGTTCTAGAAAATGCTATGAACTGTGATAAGTCAACTGTGATATATTAGGAGTAGAAGATAGAAGCAAGTGAAAGATACAACAAAAAAGTACGAGGAAAAAGGTGGGCCTGGGATTGAACCCATGACCTTCTGCTTATGAAGCAGAAGCGATAGCCTTTAGATCATCAACCCCGTCAATAAAACAGGAAGTTGTGATACAGGCTCCAAACTTGACCATTTTTTATGAAAATCGGCTATAGTTTACTTTATTCTTGCGGTTGTAGGACAAAAGTCGAAGGACAGAAGGTCGAAGGACAAAAGGTCGAAGGACAAAAGATCGAATGGACAAAAGATCGAATGGAAGAAAGGTCGAATGGACAAAAGGTCGAATGACGAAAGGTCGAATGGAAAAAAGGTCGTATGGACAAAAGGTCGAATGGACAAAAGGTCGCATAGAAAAAAGGTCGAATGGACAAAAGGTCCAAATTGTACCGTTGAAAAGATTATCGTGCACTTAGTTGCTGACATTTTGACCACAAGTTTCTCCATTCTCATCTGAAGTTTTTCCTTCTTTTAAATGATAGCTGTTCTTTAGAATTACCGTTTGAAGCAATAATTTGTATAAATGCTATTATTTTTCAAACAAAAGAATATTTTTTTAAACGTCAATTGCTATTATTTTGATACTCCATAGCATAGAGTAATTATTATTAGCTTTTTATGTGATACAGAGCTTTTTATGTCAATACAGAGTTTTGTCCTTCTTTGAAACATTGGCTGTTATTTTGAAGATATCAGCTGTTCTTCATAGATTTTCATTTACATCTTGCCTGTATTTGTTTTTTTTTTCAATTGAAATGTTGCCTAATATAAATATCGTCTGTTCTTCATGCTTTAGAGTGTTTATGGGAATTTAAATTGCATTTTTAAGAAAGGATTTTCCTTCTATTGAAGTTTTGCTGTTTCAAGGGCTATGCATTAGAGTTTTATCTGACTGTTGGTTTCGACTGATTTCAATCAGCATCAGAGACTAATAATCTTTTTTTTTCTGGAATTATGTAGCAACTAGGGTAGGGTCTGCTTCTCAGCTACCCAAGCATTTACTGAGAGCTTTCCTGATAATTTGATCATTTTTGCATTTGTGCATCATGCTTTTTATTAGGAGATGCTCTGCAACCCGAACCGTTTAAAGATAATTCAAGGAATGCGGATGTGATGTCGCACCACCGACGACCTGAAACCTACCCATGCTCTGAATTGAGGTTTACACAAAACACATACATTACCTGAGTACAGGCTTA
This sequence comes from Aedes aegypti, assembly GCF_002204515.2. Lineage (NCBI taxonomy): Eukaryota > Metazoa > Arthropoda > Insecta > Diptera > Culicidae > Aedes > Aedes aegypti. The sequence goes on along the minus strand of NC_035107.1, from coordinate 265,364,732 downwards.
TTTCTCTACGGACCCACGTGATGGTTTTACTTCGAGGAGAGGCTATTGCATATAGCACTTTAAGAGAAAAATAACCATCATCGATTTACAAATTTTCAAAACCTTTTTTTTTTGCTCAAAATCGAAGCAATTCAATAAAATCTATCATTACATTGCACTTGCTATCTGAAATACGATGAAAGATTTTCATAAGGATTAATTGAAATTTGAACGGAAAAACTAGATTTTAATTTTTGATGATTGCTGATGATTGAATGATGGATTCTTGAGCCTTAACACATGCAGCAGAAAAAGCCTAGGCCAACTGCTTCTCCTAGCCGCCTTGAACATTGTTACAGGGAACCAGCCTCGGCAGTGCGAACCTATCGAGTGGTATGCACCTCAATACACTTAGAGTTACATAATTCTCAGGAGAACATAATAGTAGTTTACGGAACAAGTTGCAGAACGATGATTTTTACAGCACGAGTGGTAAATTTACAATTGCAATTGTGACGAGTGCTGTAAAAATCGAGTTCTGCAACGAGTTACGTACAACATTTTTTGCAATTTCGTCGAAGATCACTTGAGAGCATCAGAAATTATATCGGAATGCACTCACCTTTGTTTTACAATTTCTCAAAAATTGTTGTGTAATGATTCATTACGCAACTCAAAACAGTTGCGTAATGAGAAAGCGTTGCGCAATGAATCATTACAGCACTGATTTCAGTTGCGTAATGACTATTCCCGCTCTGCATACTTCAGTGCAGGAAAGTAGGCCGTTTTATGACAGATTGGCGTGATGAAAAACAGCCTATTACGATGACAAATTGCAAAAATGAACTAACGAGTCTCCAACTAAATCGCCTTTCAACGCATCAGAAGCATAGTGTGCTGCGCTAGCTGAAAATTCGCGAAAATTATGAGAGCGCGCGCTTGGGGAGATTCATTACATGTGCTGCTTGGTGCTAGGTTCGCCATCGGTATCCAAGTTGTAATACAACTGCTTAGTAACGAAGAGTTTCTACAACTATTTTTACCCCTTTATGCAGGTGCCTAGATGGTCTACATGAAACGGTCGAAGACGCGCAATCCGTAAGTTACAATTTCGATTCTCGTTTTAAAATTTTGTCCTCACATCAATTATTGCGCTGTTTTTCAACAGCGCATGCAACGGAGCGCATGAGACGCATTGAGAAATATCTCAAGAAAAACGAGGAACACCAACATAAGTCTCAAAATTTACAGTGTACGGGCGAGCCTGAAAGGAATGTGGCTCTTGCAGGCTACAGCACGTACACGGTAACTCTGGATGCACTACGACATGAAAAGTCTATCAAAATTCCACCCTGAAAAGATCGTTGACCAGCTGAAATTGGACCTCCCTCAGCACGGTCTTTCTGAAAATATGCGCTTTTTCGTCACGTCTGTCTTAGCTGTAGCGCTTGGGCTTCGTTTATTGACAACTTGTTTTTATCTACAGAGTATAGCCTTTTGTTCTTCATAAATTTTTGTCTATTCGACTTTTTGTCCATTCGACCTTTTGTCATTCGACCTTTCGTCCTTCAACCTTTTGTCATAGATTCTATTCTTGCCAGTTTCGTAATTATAAAGGATTTTACATATTTCTTCGTAAATTTTCTTCCTGCCATTCTTCATTTTTTGGAGTGTAGAAAGCATTCAATTGAAGCTTTGCAATACTTGATTACAATAGGAGATGTAAAATAAAATTAAATATGTTTATTTTTTTTTCATTTTTCAAAATTATTTCATTATTTCAAAATTTAATTGCATTTCATTACTTTTGTTTATTTTATAATCATGTCTCATTTTCAAAAGTATTGATATCCCTGGAGAATTTTTCGGCTTCGCAGTCACCAAAGCAATTATTATTTTTCTTGCTTTCAACGTTTCGTTGTTTATTACACCTTCTTCAGGGAACTAGAACTTATTATAACGATAGAATTTTTGCTGATAGTGAAAGAAGATGGGGTTTTGACCTGCTTATGAAGGACATAGTTTTGAAATAGAAAATTAGGAAATGTTTGTAGGTTATCGTTTAGGTTTTCTCCCAGAGAAGACTGAAAAAAAAATTGAAAAATTACAGTTTTTTCAACCACATTTTAAAATTTAGAGGTGGTAGACAATTTTTAAATGTTTAAATGCATAGTACTCGACTAGGCAGAGGGCTTAATACGGTTCTTTTTGTGAAACAGTGTAAAAATTCGATATCGCATTACTGCAGTGGTCACAAAGATCATTTGATTCTGCTTCAATTCGTCTCGAACCACTTTTCTTCTGAACAAGACACATAAACCATCCACATAAAGCACGTGGCTTCAGTCAAGCAGAGGAACAAAATTCCTTACCATACAATGTCGGTTGCTACTAATGTTACGGCAGTAACAAAACCGGGCAATTTCGTGAGCAGTTGTATTCCATCTTCACCTCGAGGTTTTTCCCCTGGAGAGCTCGCTTGAAAGTCCTCATCTTGTGCGCCCGAGATGGCCTATTCGAGACTTAGAATAGCATGTGTATCCACAAAGTTGCCTCTCAAAAATGCGGAGGATGCGACAGCGGAACGAAATACGAACGTTCAGGGTATGAGTATCCTGCAGCCGGTAGGTGTGCTGGAAGCAGGATTATCTTTATTGATTTACATAATATATCTGAAAATAATGTGAGACGTTGTTTTGTTGATTTGCATAAGAATGAAATGTAATCAACTTTGCCAGATTGAATCACGGGTGATTGAGAAAGGAAATCTGTACATCAAGTGTTCAAATATTGATTTTTGGATGATCCTAACGAGTGAAAAATGCAACGTTGTCTGTTCCTTAGGGTCATGTTGAATTTAAATTCAATTCGAGGATATTTCGCATGATTCAAATGGATTTTAGTTTTGTTTTTGCTGTTTTGGACAGAAAATAAAACAGGAATTGGCTCATCATCAAATTATACATTCTTCCCTAATGAAAAAAGCTACAAATTTTGTGTTGCTACTCGAAATGGTTTACTTAGCATTTTCATCGATCATATCCGATTACGTTTAAAGCGGTGTTCTAACAGTTCAAAGATTTATTACAAAAGTTACAGTCCATCAAAGTTGTCTGGGGTCATATTGAAGGTTCTATTATTCTGATTATGATTATTTTATTCTGGTTACGTGAAGCACAGTCAGTTACCTAGTCGATGAAGGTTATAGCTGAACGAATAAACATACGCAGCCTAATTCGAACTCACAAATAAGAACCAGAGCTGACCCTTACTTGACTTTTCGACCAAGCGCAATAAATCTAAAATTATATACAGAATGTCGACGCAATAAAACATCAACTAACTGCTATGCCAACAAAGTGCTGCATCCCATGCTCGGAGGGATGTTTAATTGATTACCTCCCACATGCCAAAGGCAGCCACGCAGGCTGACAGAGCCACACACCACGACGGAGTTCTCGGAGCACCGATTCGGCACGTATGCCATTACGGCCAAACTGTCAAACTCGAGCGCCCATTCCGTCCGATTTTGGGGCCCGATTCGCGGAAGTGTTTATTTACCCCGCTCGACGCTTATAGATTGTAATGGGTCATATTTTCCGCTTATTGTTAGCTCGGCTGTCATCGAAGCCCTTCCCGATGGGGGGATTACACTAGGTTTATTATAGATTCTGTTACTAAGTTAGAACGATTGTGTTTATTACAAAATGTGTTATAATCTGGTATGTTATTTGAAAACGAAAATACCAAAAAATATAACCAAATTCATCTCTATTAGACAAGATGGTAGCAATATGTATTATAATTAGAACAAAATTATAACACAATATGTGTTTTTTTTACATAATGATGCATTACTTATTCATGAATATCTTCATATCAAAGAAAGAGAACACGGGTTTCAGTGTTCAAAAAGATTTAACACAGATTTATGACAATTTAAAACATGCTTAAGGTGAAGATGCCACAAAGGCACATCTTAAGATTGTTATTTGTATCGAATTCTGATACCATTCACTGGTCGGATAGTGCTTGTGTTCCTATGGCGTCACCGTTGCTGGTGAGCTTTAAGCTTTGTCTTATGTATATTAAAGTCCCGCGGTGTAACAATGGATCTCAATATTGAATCTTCTCATTGCATTACCTTCGTTTGGGTTTGTCAGTACCTACCCGAAGGACCACCACTCTCGGAGTGTTTCATGGAACTGACGGAAGTATGTTTGGCCTTGGGACCATGGTGACAGACCAGGGTCGCTGCTGACGATTGGAATTGTTATGTCCATCATCATCATCGTCATCGTACTTGTCTACCAGGTTGTTGAAAGGTGAATCCGGTGGAAAAAAGCGCCTACAGCAAAACGTAAGAAGATGTACAAGAAGAGAGATACTGCTCGGTTGTTCCTACATTTTTAGCTTTCCTTAAAGATGAGCTTGTCCTATGCAATGCTGATACCCGTTTTGGTTTGTAAAGATTGATTGCCCTAATTCTTAAAAAATGGGGTTGCCATGTCTTTTAATTTTTGTGTAGGTTTGAGATTTATTATTTTGAACAACAGAACAAAATAGCTATAATTTGAAAAATTTGAAAAATGAACCACAGTGCAGACGGATAGATGGTGACAAGGTTGTACCAATTTAAAAACACTTGAACGCACAAAACAATTTTGAACAGAATGATGGTTCACATAAACGAAATTCAATTTATGAAAATGAACAGTTTGGATTCCGACATGGACATTTGACCACTCATCAAGTTTTTTACGTGTAACAAATATGATTCGTTCCAACAAATCTGAAGGATTTTCTACTGGTCTGCATCAAGTGTGTTCAGCAAATCTGTTCAAAATGAAAAGTTCGAAAACTTTGCTGAAATAATATATAATTAGGTTGATAGCAAAAATTTTCTAAATCGCTAGTGTCATCGGGAAATGCAGCGGGAAATTGAACATTTTTCTACTGTAATTGTCGGTTTCCATAAACAATTTTGCTATTTTCAAGGCATCTTGCCTACAGCAGCTGTTCAAAATGAAAAGTTCGAAAACTTTGCTGAAATAATATATAATTAGGTTGATAGCATTTCAGTCTCTCCATAGTAGTTCAGTTCCCATTGCCACTCCATGGAATTCGCAGATACCTCCAGCACACGGGGCTATTTTCCCACTCATATCCAGCGAACCGTAAACGGCAACATAACGATAGCAGTAATAGCATATTTTGTTCTACCCCAAGGACACACCCACACCATCAGCATAGCCAACGACAACGACGACGACCAATTGTCTCTTTTTCCAACCCGTCATTACTAAGATTGGGGCAAAGTGCTCACCAACTATGCGCGCTTGAAAGGTCCCAGGAAAAAGGCGAGCAAAACGTTGACAAGGACTAATAGCTGCGTCATCCTGATTTGGTCTGAAAAGGTTCGGCCCTATTGGGGGGGAGGGCGGTGAACGAAAAAAGCTACAACGTCCGGTCATTTGGTTTGCAAACTCAGTGGAAATGCTGAATGGTGCACGGATCGGTACCCTAATAATCCTTTAGGGAGAATCGAATCGAATGGAAAACTCATTTACCAAAAGCACTACCCATCATTTATCTCCATTTATTTATAGCGTTGGCTTAGTATTTTAAAGGTGGCGAATTTCTTGAGAATGTATAATGTTTGAGAGAATTGAATAAGTGATGACCCATGCCCAAAATATTTTTTATTACACTTTTGTTGAAAACGATGAATACCGACATCGTTTCACTGCACACTAAACAACAAATTGTAAAAACCTTACTGTTATTTGAAGGATAGAAGGTTGAAGCCCGCTGTTCAACCTCAAGGCTGTACATGAAGACTTTAACTAATTTTAATGTATATGAACGGATTTTGTGCTTGAGCATGATTGCACGACTATGGTTGCTACTCCAGGGTCGCGAGATCAGCTGCACTTACACAAGGAACCAGATGACTGCTTGGAACTAACATCCACCCTCAATGTATAAGCGCTGATGATCTTCTATTTTAGGAAACAATTGCGCCTGCCGCGTCACAGTGCACTATCTATATTTGCATAGTCGACGTAAGCGCCAATATAACCAAAATGATTATTTGTTCTGGAGTATTTGAATTATAAGAGGAAAACGTATTAACATGTGCACATACAACAACTTATCCGAAAAAAAAATCAGTTTGTAGAGAGCTTCAGTAAAAATTCCAAGATTAAAATCTTGGAGAAAACGTTGATGGATTCCCAGTGAATTTATTGAAAAAAATAGCTATTGGATCCTAGTGCAGTTCCGACAGGCGTGAGTTTCACTGGCTTTGCTGACTGTGACTTGCTTTGCTTGGCTACTGCAGCGTGAATCTCAGAACTTTTCCCAACTCTGGTCAAAACTACCTGAAAGAACCGTGAATCAAATAAAAAAGCGCATTATCAATTAAACGGTTTGTTCTTATTCATAAAAAGTTATGACAAATACTAAAACCATTTCGACCAATGGACTATTCGGAGAAACGGGGTATTCGGAGAAGAGTCGTTCAGGGAAATTACTATGGTGGGGGGAGGGAAGAAGAAGCACAACCACAAGCGAGTTTTGGAAACTGAATTTGGTGTACTTTCTGTTAGAGTTCCAAAATGAAAATCTAAAACAAAATCAGGATTTCCTTTAAGAGTGTATTCAGATCTATATATATATATATATCAGCTAGTAGGATCTTTGTCAGAAATAGGAATGATTCGAAATTAGAATTGATCTAAGACTCCAATAATAATTGAAGAATCTATCACGATGCAATAATTTTATGAACATGAATGCTGGAGACAATATCTGATAAAATTAAACACATAGCTCTTGTTATAGTCACCAAAATGGGTTTGATAAGTGAAATTGATGGATAGCGCCGACAATTTTTGTTGCATAGGATTTATTGAATGTAGCGCGGTTGTTGCACGACGGCCAGATCCATTTCTCGAGCGCGTGTTGAACACTAATGGGGACTTTGCATCTGAAAAGAAAAGCAATCGTCTATCTCGATGCGTGGGATATTTCTTGTAAGAAATGCTCTAGCAAAGCATTTTCCAGTTGAAAAGAAGTTTCAATTAAAATTGAGCTCACTGTAAAAAATAGCTAAATAAAAAAAATTAGTCACCGTATAACTATAGTAAATGAGCTTAAAACTATTTTGTATTCTTGTTAAATGTATTCTGGGATTGTTCCGGAAATTGATCTAAGATTATAAATTGAATCACTTTAGGATTCTTCATGAAATTCCACTGCTCTCTGGGATTCTTCTTAAAATCCTTCTGGGATTCTTCGGAAAATCTCACTGAGGTTCTTCCTGGAATCCCTCATCAATTCTTTCTTAAATTGCTCTGAGATTTACTTTTTACGAAATCCTTTTCGAAATGTTCCATCTAAAACTCCTCTTTTGATTATTCCGGAAATGCTTTTGGGATTCTGCCGAAAAAGTTTCTATGTTTGGGATGGAACTTTAAAAAAAAATCTTTGGTTTTTCGGAATACCTTCTGGAGATTTGTCCAGAAATCTTTCTGGTTTTCTTACAAATATTCCTCAGGATTTCTTCCGGAAATCTATCTGAAATTATAATACTAAACGCTTTGAATTTTTTACAGAAATGCATCAATAATTCTTTCTGAATTCCCTGGGACTTTATTGGATATCCCTCTTAGGTTCTCTCAGGATTAATCCGATTCTTCTAGAATTCTCCGGGAAATCCATCTGAAATAATAGCAAAAAAAAACTATTCTTTCACTGTCAAATCTTTTGAATGGAATACATTCTTAAGATTCTTCCGGAAACCTCTATGGAATATTTCCGGAAATCTTGTTGAAATCCTTCTAGATATCTCTTGATGATTTATTTATCAAACTTTTTTATGGAAATCCATCCAAAATTTTCAAGAATTTTTTCAGACATTCTTTGGAAATCTTCCTGGCTTTTTTTTGTAAATGCTTCTTCAATTCAAACTGAAATCCTGCTTTATCTTTTCCAAAAATCTATCTTGGAAAATTCCGAATATTTGTTTGTAATTTCGATATTTTGATGCAATCTCTCTGTGATTCGTCGAGAAATGTATTTGAATTTTTTTGTGATTAATTAGTCAATTTCGTTGTAAATTTACTGCAACTCTCGGTGGTATCTTTAGAAAATCCCTCCTGAATTGAAATGGAAATCTTTTTAGAAAACTTCTGCACATTCCTCTGGGAGTCTTAAAAAATACCACTGAGATTCTTACGGCATTTTTTTATAATACTCTTATGAAAGGTACTCTGAAATAGTTCCGGAAATTCCGTTCGAAATTATTCCGTATACTGGAGTTCTTCCGGAAAATTTCCAAGAATTCTTGCAAAAACCCTAGGAATTTCCTGAAAATCTTACAGGGAATCTTCCGAAATAACTTCTGAGATTCTTTTGGATATCACTATGAAATACATCCGAAAATACATTTGTAATTTTTTCATAAATCATCATAGAACTGTTTCAGATTTTTACGGAAATCGTTAAATTAATTATTCCTGAAACTCCCCGAAATTCGTTCAGAAATCTCTCTGATTCTATCGCAAGTTATAGCAGGATTCTCCCGAAAATCCTTCTACAATCCCACAAAAATTCCTAGATGGTTTTTCAGAATGATTCCAGAAAGATATTCGGGAGAGTCTTAAAATTATTGTCTGAAGAATTCCAATGATATTTGCGGAAGAATACCAAAAATAATCACTGTAGAATTCAAGGAAAATTTCCTGTAGCATCTTTGCATGATACATGACAGACTCGATTATCCGGGATTCGATTATCCGGAATTTTAGACTCGATTATAAATTTTTAAATTTAAAATTTTAAATTTTAAATTTGGTATTGCAATAAACACTATGAATAGTTTTGCAATTTTGAACGTATTTAAGAATAGGGGGTTTGAAAAAGTGTTTTTTGTGTATGCTGGTCAAGCATTTTTTCTTCTTCTCAAGACCCCTACTGTTCCCAGAAATCATTTCTGGCCATGCCACCGCGTCATATAAATAAAACAACGAAAAAAGATAATATTACTACTTTCGGATGGCTTTCTCAGTCTAAAAGTCAAAAGACTTTTTTTTTTAAGTCGTTGCAGTGTTGTGTGTTGTGTCATAATATAGAATCCGTCGTCAAACCTAAAAATTCAAACGCAGGCATGATAAAGCGCTCTCCGTCGCCAATCAGACGACAATCTATCTTTAACGGGAGATAGATAGATACACCCCTTGAAAAAGGCCAAAACCCATCGGCCGAAACGTCGGGAATGTAAAAAACATCGTTTTTCGACTTCCAGACTGAGAAAGCCATCCGAAAGTAGTATTCTAGTTCCAGTCGAAATTGCCATTACTGATAATATTTAAGTTCTTTTATCGCAGATTTTGATTTTTCTTTTAGTGATTCGACTATCCGGTGAATTCGATTATCCGGAGTAAAAAAAAAAACAATAAACTGTATAATCGAGTCCGACCTGTATCTGGGTGGTATAGTATTTCCGGATGAATTTCAGAAGGTTTTACGGAAGACCTGTTCTTCGCTAATTCCAGAAAAAAAATCCGAAAGAATATTTGGAAGAAATTATGAAGGCTTCCAGCAGGATTTCCGGAAGAAATCTAGGGGTATTCCAGAATAATTTCCGAAAAAATCCTAGGGAGATACTCGAAAGAGTAATAAGAAAGATTTCTTGAATAATTCAGGAGGAATGCCCAGAAGCATCCTAGAAGTAATTCCGGAAGAACTTATAAAAGGATCTTTGAAAAAAATCTTGTAGGAAGTATTTAGAGCATCCTCAGAAAAATTCCTCCAAAGATATCCGGAAGCATTCCAATAGCATTTTCCAATAAGGGTAGTTTAGTAGAATTCCAAAAGGGGTTTCGTTAGAATCCAGAGCTTCAAATAATTTTTGTTTTTTTTTTTTTTCAATTTTGAACAATGTTTTTTTTTAATATACTGACTTTTTCGATAGTCCAAAAACCCAGTTTTTTACCGCACAGTTTGGGTTTGCACCTTTTCTTCAACAGTCCCATGCTCCAATCCCAGCGCGGGACACCTAATTGATTTAGAACGCATTATTCCCAGTCTTTTGACGTACACTCCGCTAGCTACATTGTTTTATCGCTAAACTTGAACCGCACGGTGCCGTCAAAAAGAATAATGATCAATAACGAATCAGTTCCATATTGCGTTTCTTTGTATCGAGTTTCGGTGTTCCTGACTGCTGGAAGTTTTTCTTTCGCGAGTGAACACGCCGGATGCGTTGGACCATGCTTCGTCGATTGCGTTCATAATTTTCAAAGAAATTTCTTGCTTCTTTGTTGGAGCAATCACGCGCGAAAAAATGGGATCAAAGGCATTATGAGCCCACGGCTTGGTGGAGTTATCTTCTTTGAGCTCGTCCGTCGGTACCATACCTGGAGAAAGCATATGCGCCTGTCGAGGTAAAAAGCTTTATGGCTATGCACAAGTCGAGATGGTTTTTCACGAAATGGGGGAAATTTGCCCAGTTTTTCAAAAGATGAGTGAAACCGAAAAAGGCAAACAACAACACCTGTTATTCTTTTATCCGTGCTGATGGCAAATTTTCTAAATTGAAGGCAAAATGGCATTTCAAGCTGACTGAACAGGAAATTGATAAATTTGTACACACCTTAGTTTTTCTATGCATAACAGTTATAGTTGATCGGGAAAAAGACTTCCTGCGGACCAGTTATTGGAACGAAAAGCCTCAATTTCGTTACCAACAAAAATGACCGGCGGCTTGTTACAATTGTAACATTCGCTTCTATAAGAGGAAGCGAAATCAGCAGTACCTTCTTTGCACGAATTTATATCCACAAAATTAAATTAAATTTGTGAAATGATCATACTTTCGAACCTTCTGATCAGACTATTTTATAAAATAATCTAATATATTATTAGGTCTTCTGACTTTTTTTAAACTTGTACAATAATTTTTGCTTGAAGCTTTGTTAGTTTTACATTTAGCGATGCAACCCTTGAAGCGAACAAATCATGTTGACTCGGTAATTGAATCACAACAATTCTCATATTTTTCCACCCACCAAAAATAATCGCCATGATCCCACTCGCTATTTTCACTTTAATTCATCCAATGCCACCCCCCGCCGTAGTAAATTAGCAAAAATAATATTTTCTCTACTTTCTCTCTCTCTCTGTTTTTCTTCACATTGCAGGTTTTTCCCAGTAACCACCAAAATGGACTACATGAACTGCTACTATTGCTACTGCTACTGCTACTGCTGCCGTCGGTTACCATAGTAGTGGCTGACGCATTGTGGACCACCCACCGAGTTGTAAGGGCGGGGAACTTACATAACTTGATTATCTTCCCGTTGCGTTTGTCGTCGTCGGGATCGTCGGTCCTGACTTTGTATGACGTGAGTTTGGATAGGGGGAGAATATTATCGTGCCCTATGAAGAGAATAACTATCGCCAATGGCCAATAAAATAATTCGAAACGAGCAATATTTGAGTATAGATGAGCAATAAAAACATGCATAATAGCATTTTTTTTTGCTCATAGCACTTCAGTACTAGAATTTTTTTAGTGAAAAATAAAAAGTTGCGCTTGAGATCTTTCCAAATAGCAATAATAATTTTACTGTTTTTAGAAGAATCTTTATGATGAATATGAATCTTTAGTGCTTATTTTAATTTTTTCATTGGTGTTTTTCAAAGTTTTAAGTTTCTAATTTTTCATTGCTTATTTTCATATATTTTTAAGCTGGTTTAATTTTTCTTATTGCAAAAAAAAACAAATTGTTTATGTCTAGTTATTTTATTGGCTTCTTTTCGATAAAACAAAAAGTGTTCCCCTTCATTAATTACTTGTCAATTTGGCTACCGTCTGGACATCACAGTGCGTGCGTGTGTTCGTCCTGGAACGAATTCCTGCTGTGAAAAACGTGCGTGCGTGCATAAAATGGTTGCCTGCGTAGGTGCTCTCACGCATTACGTGGGACGATCAAACAAGTGAAACGAAAAATTGGATCAATATTGCAATGCACGGGGCTCAACTCGCGTTTAATTAAAATTGTCACGTAAAGGCGGTATGGGGAGGTAGTCCCGGCAAGGACAGAGGTTTCCAGCTGTTAAGTGTGTGTGTATGTGTGCTTCTATTGTATGTGCTTTGATGACTGAGGCTCTTGGATTTCAGAATTTTTCACAGGAACATGGTCGCTTGATTATGTGAGCACTATGTGTCTAATCTGTGCACGACATTTTCATTAGTTTGAAACGTCCTTACAGGTTTAACCCTTCCCGTATAATAATGTCTGTTTGTGACACGAAACGTTCAACATGAGCGTCGTGCTACTAACATTTAATTTTCTCCCTTCTGAAATGCTTTCATTTCGATGGCCTTTGCAGATACATATGTAGTTACTTTGATCATTCAGTTTGAATCATGTGAAAAATCTTCAAAGAACTTCATTTAAATGAAAATGCGCCACATGAGCTTTCGGAGGTTTAAAAATATGAACGTATTCATACGATTTTTGATTTTTTTTTTGAATGAGTTGAAAAAACTTTGAGTTTCAAACAGGAAATCCATTTGATGCTGACTGTAATTAAAAGCAGTAAAATAACCCATTGGAGAGCAATAAAAATTGTGAAAATACACATTAACGAATACACAACTATACTACAGAACATGGTTATTCTTTGCGTTAGCTCTTTTCTTATTGGCTAGGCAAACATTCCATAAAGTTGGTATTTATGAAAATGATATTATCTTTATGCTATTATCTGCTCTTTTAGTAGTTTCTAATAAAATATGGGCTATAATTCTTTCATTTGTTTATTATTGTGAGATTATTCAAATATGTTTTTATCGCTTCAAGGTTTTTTTTGGAATTTACCCAGATGTTAATCAAAATGATTCATCTTAAGAGATTTTTACATATCCCTCTATTTTTTTGTTCTAATAGTTTCATTCCTTCAGGGAATTCTTCATAGGGTAAGTGTTCCCTTAGTTGTGGGTGTTCCTATAGTTGCGGTAGTGCCGTCTTCACTAATTTTATTACATTAGCCACATAACCGACACTGCCAATCGACGTATTGGCTTGTTGATACACAGAATAATTGAAAAGAGCGTTTAAATTGCTTCAAAACTGATGAAATATCACTAAAATTGCTTAAACTGTTCTTGCCTGTACCAATAGTTGTGCTAAGGTATTCCTATAGTGGAGGATCCCATAAGAAAACCACGGATACCGCAACTATAGGAACACAAATTAAAAATATACCGCAACTAAAGGAACAGTGTACCAATAGTGGAGGTATTATTTTTCATTGACATGCCGTGGATTACTGCGTTGAAATATTTTTTTCTCATTAAGTCAATGGTCGTTACTTCTTGTTAAAACATTGATTCACATAGTACATCAATTGCGCTTCTTGAATTAAGGCGGCTAAATGAAGTTCAATAGTGCTTAGTACCTCCACTATTGGTACATAAACCCTATATGTTTTCTAATAATAATATATTAGTTTTTTTTATCCTTTTTTAATTTATCAAGAAGTGCAGTCCTAAATTCGTCTTGAAAAAGTTTCGTTTGATTTTATTAAGAAGTATCTTATATAATTGCTCTAGGTATTCCCTCTAGCATTTATTATAATTCTTACTGAAATCTTCCAGGATTTCCTTTACAAAAATTTTGGAACTTCTTTAAAGCTGGATCATTTGGAATGCTTTCAAGAGCTTGATAGAAAGATGCTTCTGGATGTCTTTAAGTTATCATTTTTAGAATTTATCAGAATTATTTTTGTAATTGATATATCCTGATCCTAAAGAATTTCGTTTTGAATTAATCCAGGAGTAGTTGATGTGAATCCTACAGGTACTTATTCTAGAATTTTCCAATGTTTTATTCTTGAAATTCTGGGATTATTGCAGGATCTTCTACTGTAGTTCTTGCAGAAATTCCTCAGGATTTCTTATATGATTGCTCTATGCAACTCTTCCAGAAGTTCATTTTGGGATGCTCTCTGATGTTTCGCATGAAATTGCTGCAAAAATTCCGTTAAAAGTTATTTTTTAATCGTTCTTCTTTTTTGATTTTTTTTTTTCAATACTAATTTCAGAAGCGTTTTTGACTAGCCTCGGGGGTAGCCTTCTGAAGCGCATTCTTTTTTTAGGTCTTTACAATTCCCTAAAAATGCTTTTCATTAAATCATTTAGCAGTTTTATTCTAAATTCATGAAGCAGATCCTTCGAAGCAAACATAGTCAAAAACCCTTAAAAACCATAAATCTTGGAGTGGAAATACTACTAACAGCGCAATTGACTCAGAACACGTTCACGAATCACTTTAGCTTCGTTTACTCACGAGCACGGCATATTCGAGTAAATCAGCACTCTGGTGTTTGCGAGCATTTTGTTTTTATTCCCTCTCAGCAGACATGTTCGCTACTATCTATATTTGGCTCAAACAAGCAGATTCGTGCTTCGTGTTGCAGGAACATGCATCATTGTAGTTTTTTTTTTGCTTGGCAGTGCACTTCGTGAATCCCAAGAAAGCGGGTTAGCTATTTCCATCGCCGGAGTGAAAGTTTCATTTCGTTCGCGTCCCGATGGACAGCTTCTTGTTGGACAGCCGAAGATGGAATATCAACTGGTGAGCTCGTTTCATGCTTTTGTTCCATTATCGTCAAGATCAAACAGTAAATAGAAGGTTCTTCTTCTTCTTCTTGGCATTAACGTCCTCACTGGGACAGAGCCTGCTTCTCAGCTTAGTGTTCTTATGAGCACCTCCATATTTATTAACTGAGAGCTTTCTTTGCCAAAATTGCAATTTTTGCATTCGTATATCGTGTGGCAGGTACGATGATAAACTATGCCCAGGGAAGTCAAGGAAATTTCCATTACGAAAAGATCCTGGACTGACCGGGATTCGAACCCAGACACCTTCAGCATGGCTTTGCTTTGTAGCCGCGGACTCTAACCACTCGGCTAAGGAAGGCCCCAATAAAATAAATAAAAAAAAGAGAAGGTTACTATCGGATAAACCTTATCTCAACTTTAACCAGTATAGGCCTGAGAGAAAGCAAAAATTCTAAAACCCTCACCTCAGCGAATTTTTAATGGATTCAAATGGTTTTTTGTCAGTATACTGGCACACATATCTAGTTTCTAGAAGTGGACAGAGGAACGCGGAAATATTCTTGTAGTCGGAGTTATTCCGGTGGGTCACTGGTTCAAGTCGGCATTTCCCTACTCATTTCCCCAGGGATATCTCCTGAAAAAGATCAAGGATTTGTTTTAAGAAATTATTGGTAAAATTTTTCGAAAACCCGGGAGATATTTCAGAAGTAAATCCTAAACAAACATATGATGAAACTTGAATAAGTTTGGAAGTAACCCATGATGAACTCCTGGGCTCTTGAGGAAGTCTTAACGGATTCCGTAATTGCTTAGATGATTGCAATTAAGGTACCGCGGGGCAAGTGGGAACGAAAAAAACGATAGTTCAAACAAATTGTTCAATAAAATTTTCAAATGTCAACATTTTTCAAATCCAACAACACAATCACGTTTTGGCAACATATTTGCTGGTGTGTGCATGAAACTAATCGAATAATTTCGTAATTGTGAAAACCTTTGAAAAAAGTTTTAGAATGAGCCAATGGACGCAGTTACCTCGCTAAGCGGGGCAAGTGGGACACATCCAGATTCATGCGTCAATCCACATCAGTAAGTCAACCATTACAATAATAGGATTGATAAGTCATAGATTTTTAATTTTAAGTAGATATTTGATGGGATCAATCATACAATACGTAACGTTTTAGGAGGAAACCCTTTATTTAATAGTATGTCACCTCACATTTAATATTCACTGAAAATTCCTCAATAAAAGCGTAAAGATGAATTAAACATGTTCTAAATATATCATTTATAAGTTGTTAATTAAAATGTAGCACATAAACAATCAATAATTGACGAAGTTATAAATATGTTTTGTTATTACTTATATGCATGGCAGAAAACCACCTTATGGGAAGGAATTGTTTTCCACCACTACTTAATTTGGTAGAAATAACAAATAAACTTCAAATAACATAGAAAAGTAATCGTTCTAATGATGCATTTTAAATTTCAGCAGTGTGTTTGTTCAATTTTGAAGTCACATTTCAAAAATAAAAAAAATATTTTAAACAAAAGAATAATAACACTTTTCTTCTCCCTCTTATGCAATTACGTAATTTGAGGTTGATCTTTTTTGAAAATAATCATTTGTTTGAATGTTTTAGTGCCACTCTCTAGCAAAATGTGTGAAACGTGTACGAAAAGTTTTGATTCTGGTTTTTGTTTTGATAGGTCCCACTTACTCCAGGTACAAATATATTTTGGAGTAAGATAGACCATCGAAAATTTCATATGAAATGAAAACAAAATACTGGTTTATCGTTAGCAGCTTGTAATAATACTAAAAATTATAGCTTACTAATGGAAATTCGATTTAAAACACATTTATTTTTTGCGAGTCAATGCAAGACGTGAAACGTGTCACAATTTGTCATGCAAGTTGAAAATGGCGCTGAACTGACAACTGTTACATGAACTACATGGTAATAAAAATAACAATATGTTTAGTACTAAATACATTCCGTGTCATTGTATCTTCAACTTTTTAGAAGAATACCCCCATGAAAAACTTTTCCTAGTTGAGCTATGACGAAACGCCCCACTTACCCCGGATTCTCACTTGCCCCGCGGTACCTTACTAGAATATTTACTGTAGTATTAGCTGGTGTGGAACCTCAGATGAACTTATGAAGAAGCCATGAAGATTTTACTTGAAAAATACACAAGAAAGTGTTTGGAAAAACTACAGGAATCATTTCACATAAAATGTTAGATAAACATTTAGAGAAATTTCTGAAGGAGCTAATCCCTAGTTAATTTGAAGACGAATTCCAAGAAGAGTATTATATATATTTCCTCTGATAATCCCTGTAGTAACTTTTGGAGCAATTCCTGGGGTAAAGGCGAACGAATCCTTAAAGGAATCCATATAAAATATTATGAATGGCAAACTGGACAACTGTTCGGTTTAAGAATTGATACAAACTTGTCAAAATTGAATTGATACCATTTGTCAAGAATATATATCAACTGAAAGCAAAAGTGTTCGCTAAAAATTTGTTTGAAGTCGGATTGTCTTTAAACTTTCAGGGAATGAACTAATACATATGGATTATGTATCGGCCCGCATCTTTCTATTAAGACCCCGCATCACATTTTGTGCAATGGTGAAGCCAACCTTTTTGGTCACATTCATCCGATTGTACCCCGTTTGGCATAAAGTCGTTTGACATAATGGCGTTTGGCATAAAGTCGTTTGGCATAATAGTCATTTGGCACAATGGCTGTTTGGCATAATGATTGAATTAGAATAAATATCGGCATTTTCGAAGCTTTTACCGAGATCAGCACCACCGAACCCATAGCAACAAAATTTCGTAGTTTCTCAATAAGCGTGGTGATTGTTAAGAGATATTCTAAGCTACGAATGTTAAACATTGTAGTGAAATTAGAGAGCATAACTAAATAAAACTCGTGACGGGTCTGGTGGAAGATTTTTTCTGAATAACAATTTTCTTCACATCCCAGAACATAGAGTATCTCTGAGCTAGTTGCGATATACATATTTGAAAATAGTAAATTGGCAAAGAAAGTTCGCAGTTATTAATAAAGGGAAATCTCATAGAATATTTCGCTGCAGATCAAGCTCTGTCCCAGTTTAGACGTTACACTTGATGAAAATTACTTTGTAAAAAAGAGAAAATTTATTTGCAAAACATTAAAAGCTCTTATTCAAAGATCTATTATTGAAGTTAAATGAAAAAATAGCCTATATACGAGATCAGTTTTTTTTTTCGTTTAAAATGTTTAAGGCTAACGCAAAAAAATCTTCTCACAGCCTAATTCAAATGACCAACACTTTTTTGAAAGAAAATATTTGTGACAAAGCTTTTGAACGATTCAATATAAATTCTAATTTTGGAAGTGTACATCAAAAACACTGTACAATATCGGAAGAAGGGAAAATTTATGATTGAATTTATATATTTTCCATCATATCTCGAAAGGAGATCATGTACTTACAAATAAAAAAATGTATTGAATATTAGCTGATTCTAATGTAGAAATCAACCTAACAGCACGTCTTGCAAGAATCGATAAAACAGCAAAATATAAAAATGGTTAACATTTAGCTTAACTAAATAATAAAATTTAAACAGTAAAAATATAAAGAACAGCCTATATTCACAAGAAAGCAAAATTTATTATTAAACTAATAGAAGATTGGACGCCAAAAATTATTGCGGCATAACAAAACGAATAGAGAACAGAAATTGAGTTCAGAACCATTGAAGTGATTGTGCTACTTTTCCCCGAATGTCTTTTCTCTGAATGTCGGTTCCCCGAATGCCAGTTCCTCGAGTGACCCCTTTCCCCGAATGACCCGTTTCCCCGAAAAGTCGTGCAGTTTAAATTGGTGCAATAATAGTCTTCAGTGGCTAGATGGTGAACGAGAAAGAACGATAAGCAATCAAAAGAAGAAGGTATTCTGTCATTTTCGGCAATACACATGTTGACAAAAATGCTGAGGACGGTAAAACTCAAAAGAACCACCAATTAAATAAAGAAAGGTGCATATCAGTTCGTTCACCACCCTGAAATGCATAAAGTTACGACAATTATGAGTGCCAAAAACTTTTCGGAGAAGCGGGATGTTCGGGGATCTGGCGTTCGAAGTAACGACATTCGGGGAAAAGTAGCACAATCTATCGAAGTATCAGCAGTAATCGATTTTTTTGCTGATAACTTGAGCAGATATGTGTTATCGATTGCCACCCTTTTGTCAGTTGGAACCAAAAAAATATCTAAAAAATATAGCTCCAAAGAATAGCCTATGTATGAAAAAAGATGAAATTTATTTAATTTTTAAATCCACAGTTTTTTATACCTATAATTATGGTTTCATCATATTTAAAAAAAAAACTTAGAATGTTTGGAAGAAGGGTAAATTTGTGCTAAATGTATCAAAATCTTCAGCGCAAAAATTTATTCCAATAGCGGAACTCAAAAGACGAAGTAATATTTCAAAGAAGGATAATTTCTGGTTAAATAATAAAATACTATTGGCAATAACTTTCCAAATATGCTTAAGTTTGTTCAAGAGCATATGATTGTTGAATAAAGTGACATTTTGTGTCAATCTACTCCACAACAATTCTGATGTCACCAGAAAGATTCAATAGAAATGTAAGAACGAACGTCATCTTAAGAAATTTTTGCTCTCAGACTCATTATGCCAAACGACATTTATGCGAAACGACCATTATGCTAAACGGCTTTATGCCAAATGACCATTATGCCAAACGACGTCTGGGACTCCTTAAAAGATTTTACCACCCGAGAGACAGTTCTATGGGTGATTCCTAGTTGTCTTCCGATCCATTTCATGCTCGCAGTCGGATTTTTCATGACGTAGACGCGCAAAATTCTCCGGCGATTTTCTTCTTGTTTGGTTGCCATCTCAATAGTCACTGAACCGATTGTTATGAAATTTCTCACATGTAAACAATACACTCCAATCAAGTTATACCCAGATTTTGATCAATTTTTACCCACGGTTTGGTTGTCCCCGCAATTTGCCCATACAAACTTTTTGGTATATTCATTCACAGGACAGACGTCCTGAGCGTGACAAGAACTCCACAAATCATGCAGTTCGGTACCATGACCTCACCGACAGCACTGAGTGGAGATTTGAAAATTTCCTCCAGATTTCTGAAATTGTTCCTATGTCATATACTTTTGTTAAATTGACCTAAATTATTTTCTTGAGGGGCCTTCCTTAGCCGAGTTGTTAGAGTTCGCGGCTACAAAGCAAAGCCATGCTGAAAGTGTCTGGGTTCGATTCCCGGTCGGTCCAAGATCTTTTCGTAAAGGAAATTTCCTTGACTTTCCTTGGCATAGAGTATCATCGTACCTGCCACACGATATACGAATGCGAAAATGGCAAGTTTGGCAAAGAAGCTCTCAGTTAATAACTGTGGAAGTGCTCATAAGATGACTAAGCTGTGAAGCAGGCTTTGTCCCAGTGAGGACGTAATGCCAAGAAGAAGAAGAAGAAGAAATATTCTTGAGAAAGTCTTTTCCGACGAATACCAGATTGGATTCTCGGTTTTTATATTGATTACATGGACTGGGCAAAATTCAAGTAAATCATTTATTCCACTTTTGATCTCTTCAGGTGACTTATAGTTACTTAAGAGACCTTTCAAGACTACTTTGAACAAACGTTCAGTTTTGTCTTCATAAGTAAAAAAATGTGCTTCTTCTCTATATGATTTATGAGAAAATCGCAAGAGTTTCTAGCACAGTGCGGCAGTCTCCTTTCTTTGCAATTTGAAAGGAAACCTTGATTCCCCTAATGTAGTTCAAGATCTGCTGCCCAATTCCTTAAAATTCTGAATAACTGACCACGATAGGCGGCACTCTTTGTTTCCTCACTTGAATCAACGAGCCTGGGCTACATGCTGTTTTGAAAATTTGTCTAAAGCATCGAACTGATATCTCTTTTCGAAGCAATTATTACCATTAACCAAGGGTAAAATCCTTGGAAGAAAGTGTGTCTATGTATCACTTTTTTCTAGAATCAGAAAATCAAAATACAAAATTTTCTCACGAATGTTTGAATTTGGTTTGTGTACCGGTACTCATGTGAATTGTTTGAGAGCAGAAGTACATGCATATGAAAGAGAAGTACGAGTGTGTCATTAGTTGGAAATGTTTGTTCTTGAAGCATAACAAAAAATCGATCCCAGAACTAAAGCTTCCTTTGTTACGATTTTCATTCAGCAAAAAAAGTGCACTCTACGATTTAATTGAATCGAAGTAATTTGTGAAGTGAAGGAAATGTGTCTTGCTACCGGTTCCAGTGCTCAATGCAACCACTTAGCACAACTTCCGAGAAGCGAATGGCTTCCGGCGTCTTCTGTGGCCCCGGCACTCAGCAAGAGCTGTGGCTAACCTCTACGAGCAATAAGTGAATACGCACGGATAAGAAGCTGTTAAATTCCAAACAGAAATAGTTCACAGTGCCCCAGCAGCATCCAGCAGTATCTGCAGTGTTTGTCAGATAATACCATCTACCACCGAGGAGTGCTTATTAGCAGCGACGTGAATCGACTACCGTTCGCCGCACAGTTGTGGCCATACCACAAAGTCAGTGTCAGTTCCTCCGTTCGAATCGCGCGCCGGCTTGTGAACTAAAATGTCAGCAGAAGATCCGGCGGAAGTGAATCACGTGGAGCAAAGCGTTGTGGCTAGTAGTGTTGATGGTGGTGGTGGTGGCAAAGGCGTCGTCGTCGTCAGAGACAATCATTGCCACAGCAATGACAACAACAACGATAACAGCAAAAACGGCGACGATGGTGTTGTGGTAAATGCAAGAAAATCGACGACGACGCCACCCCCACCCCCATCAGCGTCGTCTTCGCCATCGATGGCTGCCTGGTAAAAATGGAACGACGTGGAAAATTGCATGCAATGTTATTTCATGCGTCGTCCCCTCAGGAGGGGAGCTGTTTTCCTTTTAGGGATTTATGTTTTGAATGAGTTTGCATGATTCCTAAGTGGTTAGGTCTACCTGTTGCTAGATAATATTAATTATCGATTCAGAATATTCCCAATTAACCTTTATGTCCCCGACCATCGATAAAGCATTTCTAAATAGCTGCTATTTCAACAACTTTAAATAGTTTTTTTTTTGTGAAACCACTTTTAGTTGATTTTAATAAATGTATTATTTGCAATAAATGGACAAGGGCATAATTCAGGACCCTGACGGAGAAATTGGGTTCTGGGATTTTTCTGGGCACCCCATTTCGGAAATGATCACCTTCTATCCTTATTTCGGATAAGGAAAAAATAGCAAATTTTTACGGAATTCGGTGATCCACTAGATCGGTTTTTCATGGAATGGCTGTATAAGTAATAGTCACAGGTTTAATCTGACATCTTTTGAAACATTTCAGATTTATATTTTTTCCCGAGGAATTGTTGGAAGAAAATCTGAAGGAATTATCTGAAGGTGGAGTTCCGAAGGATTTCCCGGAGGAACTCTAAAGGAATTCCTGGAAGAACTCTGAAGGACTTTTCGGTGGAACTGCGGAATATTTGTAAAGAGAAACTCCGGAATCCCTGAAAAAAATCTTAGAGGAACTTCGGATCATTCGGTGAGGGAACTCCGGAGCGATTATTAGAGTAGCTTAGGAGGCGTTCCTGTAAGGTAATTGCTTGAACAACTCCGAAGCAACTATGAAGAAAATCCGTGTGGACCTCCAGAGACTTTTCAAGAAGAACTGCTGGCACTCTTTGTTTCCTCACTTGAATCAAAGAGCCTGGGCTACATGCTGTTTTGAAAATTTGTCTAAAGCATCGAACTGATATCTCTTTTCGAAGCAATTATTACCATTAACCAAGGGTAAAATCCTTGGAAGAAAGCGCGTCTATATATCATTTTTTTCTTGAATCAGAAAATCAAAATACAAATTCTCACGAATGTTTGAATTTGGTTTGCATACCATGTTAATTGTTTAAAGCAGAAGTACATACATTTGAAAGAGAAGTACAAGTGTGTCATTAGTTGGAAATTTCTGTCCTTGAAGCATAACAAAAAATCGATCCCAGAACTAAAGCTTCCTTTGTGACGATTTTCATTCAGCAAAAAAGTGCACTCTGCGATTTAATTGAATCAAAATAATTTGTGAAGTGAAGGAAATGTGTCTTGCAACCGGTTCCAGTGCTCAATGCAACCACTTAGCACAACTTCCGAGAAGCGAATGGCTTCCGGCGTCTTCTGTGGCCCCGGCACTCAGCAAGAGCTGTGGCTAACCTCTACGAGCAATAAGTGAATACGCACGGATAAGAAGCTGTTAAATTCCAAACAGAAATAGTTCACAGTGCCCCAGCAGCATCCAGCAGTATCTGCAGTGTTTGTCAGATTATACCATCTACCACCGAGGAGTGATTATTAGCAGCGACGTGAGTCGACTACCGTTCGCCGCACAGTTGTGGCCATACCACAAAGTCAGTGTCAGTTCCTCCGTTCGTATCGCGCGCCGGCTTGTGAACTAAAATGTCAGCAGAAGATCCGGTGGAAGTTAATCACGTGGAGCAAAGCGTTGTGGCTAGTAGTGTTGATGGTGGTGATGGTGGCAAAGGCGTCGTCGTCGTCAGAGACAATCATTGCCACAGCAATGACAACAACAACGATAACAGCAAAAACGGCGACGATGGTGTTGTGGTGAATGCAAGAAAATCGACGACGACGCCACCCCCACCCCCATCAGCGTCGTCTTCGCCATCGATGGCTGCCTGGTAAAAATGGAACGACGTGGAAAATAGCATGCAATGTTGTTTTATGCGTCGTCCCCTCAGGAGGGGAGCTGTTTTCCTTTTAGGGATTTATGTTTTGAATGAATTTGCATGATTCCTGAGTGGTTAGGTCTACCTGTTGCTAGATAATATTAATTATCGATTCAAAATATTCCCAATTAACCTTTGGGGGCATAAAGGTTAATTGGGAATATTCTGAATCGATAACTTTAAATAGTTTTTTTTGTGAAACCACTTTTAGTTGATTTTAATAAATATATGTTATTTGCAATAAATGGACAAGGGCATAATTCGGGACCCTGACCGAGAAATTGGGTCACGGCAGTACCAACCATGAGAGATGTGATTTATTTATTTCGAAATGATTCATTCGAACGTCAATTTAGTAGTCTATTCCGAAGCACCGTTGTCGGTTCCACCAGGGACTTTTCGGAGACATTTCAATTTTATGATCAAACATACCGTACGACGTCTCAATTTTCTAGGACTAAAATATCGTTTCTATAAATAAAGAATAAACGTGATATCAATTTATGTGGCAACTCGAAAGCACAGAATCCATGAGGGCCCCTTTTAGAGAATTCCCAATAAACACACGATCGCATATAATAAGATATAAAGGTACACATGTGGAGGCGATATACGTACATTTTGCATGTAGCCTAATGGCGCAAGTACTTATATCATCTCCACTTTTGTACTCTTATGTATTATCGTATACGATTTCGTGTTAACTGGGTTTATGTTTGATAGCAAAACATGCCGTTTGCAGTGTCAATATTCATTGATTCTAAAAAATATGTTTATACAGCCATTCCATGAAAAACCAATCTAGTGGGTCAGTGAATTCCGTGAAAATTTGCCATTTGGTTCCTCATGTGAAATAAGGATACACGTGTTTTTGGATTGTTTGATTAGAGTGAAAAATCACGACTTTGCAAATTTTTCATTTTTTAAGATATAATAACTTTTGAACCGCTTGACCGATTAACTTTCTTGTACAAAATGAGAATTTCATCTTTTCAGAAAAAATATGAACTCTGAAATTATTTTTTTTACATGAAAATATATAAAAAATTTCCAGAAGAGCAAGAAATTTTTATATATTTTCATGTAAACATTTTTTTTTTAGAATTTTATATTTTTTCTGGAAAAGTAGAAATTTTAAGCTTTCATTACATAATAAAGATTGGAAATCGGTTGAGCTGTTCAAAAGTTATGATTTTTTTTAAATAAAAAATCTAATGCGCTGAGACCTACAGTGTGTGCTGATAAAAAATGACTGATTATTTGATTTCAAAAAAATATATTCAAAAAAATTTATTGAATTTGAAAATTAAAATAAAAAAAAAACATACATCGCTGAAAATTTGACAGTAAAAGTAAAGTTTTCTAAACTTTCAAGAAAAAATGAGAACAGCAACAGCCTTTTTTGGTCCAAGGCCTTCAAAACACGAAAAACGGAAATTTTTGATTTTTTTTCATGTAAAAAATCAATGTTTGTGAAATTTTATATTGTTCTTGAAAAGTCAAAATCTTTAGCTCTCATGTCTACCAAGAATTGAAAATCGGTCAAGCGGTTCAAAAGTAATGATTTTTGAAAAAGTAAAAAATTTGCAAAGTCGAGATTTTTCTGGGCACCTTATTTCGGAAATGATCACCCTAATCAAAAAATCCAAAAACACGTGTATCGTTATTTCGGATAAGGAAAAAAATAGCAAATGTTTATGGAATTCGGTGATCCACTAGATCGGTTTTTCATGGAATGGCTGTATAAGTAATAGTCACAGGTTTAATCTGACATCTTTTGAAACATTTCAGATTTATATTTTTCCCGAGGAATTGTTGGAAGAAAATCTGAAGGAATTATCTGAAGGTGGAGTTCCGAAGGATTTCCCGGAGGAAATCTAAAGGAATTCCAGGGAGAACTCTGAAGGATTTTTCGGTGGAACTGCGGAATATTTGTATAGAGAAACTCCGGAATCCCTGAAAAAAATCTTAGAGGAACTTCGGATCATTCGGTGAGGGAACTCCGTAGCGATTATTAGAGGAGCTCCGGAGGCGTTCCTGTAACGTAATTGCTTGAACAACTCCGGAGAAACTATGAAGAAAATCCGTGTGGATCTCCACAGACTTTTCAAGAAGAACTACTGACAAATTTCCGGTGGACCTCCAGAGGATCTTCGCGGAGGAATTCCTGAAGGAACTTTCAGATCAACTCTGGAGGATTTTCCGGAGGAACTCTGAAGTATTTCCCGGAGAAAATCTGAAGGAACTCTCAAAGAAATTCCTAGAGGCACCCCAGAAAAATTCCTTGAGGAACTCTGAAAGAATTTTAGGAGCACCCCTTAAGAGTTGCTGGAAGATAATTTGAAGGGACTATCTGAATGCTAAGCTCCGAAGAACTTCCCGGACGAACTCTGAAGGATTTTCTGGAGAACCTTCAAAGTATTTACTACAAAAACTCCAAATGATTTTTTGGTGGAACTGCAGAATATTTTTAGAGAAACTCCGGAATTTCTAAAAAAAGAAATCTTCGAGGAACTTCGGATAATTCGGTGAGGGAACTCCGGAGCGATTATTAGAGGAGCTCCGGAGGAGTTCCTGTAGAAACTCCAAGGTAATTGCTCGAGCAACTTCGGAGAAACTATGGAGAAAATCCGAAGGAGTTTTCTGTAGAGCTCCAGAGACTTTTCAGGAAGAACTGCTGAATTCCCGATGGACCTCCAGATTACTGAAGGAACTTTCAGACCAGCTCTGGAGGATTTTCCGGAGGAACTCTGGAGTATTTCCCGAAGGATATCTGAAGAAATTTTCAGAGAAATTCCTGGAGGAACCCCGGAAATTTTTTTTGAGGGAGTTCTGTTTGATCCTTCGACCTTGACGCTTGATTCTTCGGGAGCGGGTGATGAGGGCAGAATCAAACATGTCGCGCGTCGGTGGAAAAAGTGAAAAAGTGAATCGATCCGCAAAGTCTTTTAAAAAAAAAAACGGCAACGTGGCACGGTGGAATAGTATCGTGTGTCGCGAAACGTGTTAGTAGTGTTTGATCCTTTGATCTTGTCGCTTGCTCCTATGAGGGCGTGTGACGAACACTTGTTCGGCGTTCAATTCGTTTATTGAGTAATATCGCGAATCCGGTTAGAAGCATTCATTTCAAATGATATATTTTTCGTTTACCAAAACGAATCCCTCCCCCATATCCAAACTCCCAGTGTTTACTTGTGGAAGTGCAGAGGACTCCTCGGCTTCCATAAAGCAAGTAACACGTGAACATTTCCCACCCATCCCTAAATACACCTGCATTCGGACGCAGCCGGCGCCGTTATTGTGTGTTATAATAATGAGAGCACCAGTACTTACACATTGAGGATGCTACTGATCCCGAGTAGCGTCTGTTGGTTTCTTGTGTAAGTACAGCTGTTCTTGCAATAACGGAGTAGCATCTGCGGGAGGTCAATCATGCTCATGCTCATGCTCATGAAATCCCGAGAAGAATTTTCGGAGAAAATCCCCCAAGGAGCTCTTGGGGGATATCTTAGGAGGACTCCTTGAAATTCCCGAAAAAATTCCGGGAGTAAATTTCTGTTGCAATAGGGCGATATTCAAAACTGAAAAGGCAATAAATGGCTCTTTTTTAATGGTAGTAAAAACGAAATCCTGAAGCAAAGAAAGCACCACGGAAGATGAACTAAACACAAAAAGTTATGTATTCAATTTACACTTGATTTCTAATCACTACTTTTTTAATCTAGTTTCCTAATTGCAAGCAAATTACGTTTTTCATTATTTTCCATACGTTTTGACAGTTCTCCGACTACCATTCTTCCATGCGCTTGTGTTGAAAGTTTGAGAAATTTGAGAATCCAGCGTAGCGCGATCAGTGAGTGGAATGTAAACATCAGTGTCGCAGCTCGGCGGCCGGTAAGAGAAACTGAATGTTCGAAGGGTTGTTGTCTGTAATTTTTGCATCTGGCGCCAACTGTTAGCGTTTGAGAACAAAATAAACAGTCATTACCCTATTCCCCAAAGAAATTTCTGGAGGCAATCTCTGGATGAATTCTTTGAGAAAATTCCCGGAGGATTTTTTTTTAATAAAATTCCTGGATGAAATCCCCGATTGAATCAAATCCCCAGAGAAATTCCTGGACGAAATCCCCGCTGGAATTCTTGGGGGAAATTTTCGAAGGGATTCGTGGGAAAAAATCAACGGAGGAATTTGTGGAGCAAATCCCTGGAATAATTTCTGGAGAAAATCTCCAGATGAGTTCTTGGGGGATATCTCCGGAAGAATCATTGAAATTCCCGAAAAAACTCTTGGAAAAAATAGTTCTTGGAGGATATCATCGAGGGAATCCTTGAAATTCCTGAAGGAATTCCTGGAGGAAATTTCCGGAGAAATTCCAAGTGCAATTTCCTGGAGGAAATCTCTGAAAAAATCCCCACAGGAATTGCTTTTGGAAAACCTCTGAAAAATTTCTGGAGAAAATCCCCGGAGGGAATCCTTAAAATCATCGGAGGGAATCTCCTTGTGCAAATTCCTAAAGAAATTCCTGGAGGAAATCCAAACAAGAATTGCTTTTCAAAATCCCCTGAGAAATTCCTGGATAAAATTCAGAAGGAGTTTGTGGTAATAGAAGCGACGTAGAATGAACTAAAATGTTAGCGACTTGAGTGAACTAAAAATAATAGTAGTAGTTGATGTTCAATCGTCTTTAACACATATGAGCATCCCTAGTCATTCCTTGGCGTGAGAGTGAAACAGTAAAATCTGATCACCAATACATTGAAGGTAGACCAAAAAAAAAACGACTAAGCAAGAAATACTTAATCAGGCGATACTTCGTGTAGAGGTCAGTTGATCGACGATTGTACTATGAAGCGGTAGCAGAAAAAAAAACAGCCTCGGAGATCAAGCCTTATTGTAAACCACAGCCGGACTGCCGTGAGGTTTTTAGAATTTCCTCATTGCAGCCGGCTTGGTTCACAATATTAGCTGGTTTGGTTTAAAAAAACCGGATGTCCGAAAGATAATTTAGCGAGTGGCTTCGCCCTCTGTCCATCGGCATCGATCATCAGCAAGTTAGTGAAGGAAAGCCGGTTACGACAGAGTTCTTGCGGGATATCCCGGGTGAATCCTTGAAATCTCCGAAGGAATCCCTTTAGGAAATCTGGTGCAAATCCCCGGAGAAATTTCAGAGTAAATTTCCAGCAAGAATTCCAGGAGTAAATCCCTGGAAGAATTCGTGGAGGAATTCCCCCCAATAAATTCTATTGTTTTTACCAGATTTTTAATATTTCTGCAATATTCCTAGAATGGCTTTTAAAATTTCAGAATAATCACAAAAAAAATCCGACAACCCTATCGGAATCCCAAAGTTCCTATAGGAATTCCGGAATTCCAAAGGAAATCTGAGAATCTGAAATGTCAGAATTTACTCGTAAAATTCAGAATAACTTTATACATATCTAAATTCTCACCGACATCCCAAAATTCCTAGAAAATAACAGAATTATCGTAATGCCAGAATTCACACGGATATAACAAATTACTACAGCCGGTAAACTTACCGGAATCTTAGATTGCTAAACAAAACTCAAAGTACCTTCCAAAAAATCAATCCAAATCGTTTTTTCTAATTTTTACTCAAGAGTAAATTATTCCATTCAATTCCGCAATCTCAAAGCATGTGTAGCAACTTCTGAAGCTGAAATTCTACCTTTATTCATAGCAACGCAATGTTTGTAGTTTGCTCGAAAGGTGTAGAAAGGAAATGGACACAAACATGTTCCACTCTTGTTCCACATGTAGCGTTTACTACCGAGAATGAAGTAAACTCAACTTTATTACATTTTATTCATGCCACCCATGGTCATTCAGAAGGATTTTGGCGTGCTGTCAGTTCCTCCATTGTGGTGAAATTGCTTTCGTCGACGTGATGTCGGACTGTTTTCAAAAACAGTCGAGATAAAAGACGAGCCGCCAGTGCACTGGCAGTTAGTTCGCTTGAAACTTCGCTTCAGATGTCCAACCGGAGAACTTCAGATTGGTGCTGCTTCTACCCGAGCAGAAGAAAATAACTACTGAATACTAAATTGAGGTATTCCATACCAGATAATTTCCAATACATACAACCTGAATGAGGTATGAATGAGCCCTACATAAGAGGAAAAACACCTCAAATAATACCTTCTGCATATTCTACAAATACCAAGCTGATACTTAGATCAGGTATTGTAATACCTAAATAATACATGACGGATTTTCATGTAAAAGTGTTTTTTTCAATAATAGTTCAATACCTCCAGCAGTGCTCAATACCTATCGAATACTAAAATGAAGTATTTTTAATTGTTTTAAACATTTTTTTTAAATACCATTATAATACCAAAATGAGGTATTAACAACTGAACAATACCTGATTGAGGTATGATACCAAAATATGGTATGCATAAGTTATTGCGAGTTATTCTTTCCTCCTCGGGTACCCATTCAAGTAGTACCCTTGTGATGTAAACTTTAGCTGCACATGGGTATTTGCAGAGGAAAATCATCTAGCGCTTTTTCATTTTTGAATTTTGAACCATTTTTTCTTTGCTAAAAACATTTCAGATGATACTTGAATATCGCAATTAGGTGCCGGCCACAAATTACGTAATGTTCTAGGGGAGAGAGGGGGGGGGTTATAGGCGCAAACGTTACGGCTCGTACAAAAATGTGAAATTCTTCATACAAAAAGTGTTACGGATCGGGGGAGGCAATCAAAAATTTATAATTTTAGCGTTACGTACTAAATTTACGCTGCCTTATTTCACTATGCACACTTTTCAAAAGTATCTCATAATAACTTATTTTCTATTCTATTCTATTCTATTCTATTCTATTCTATTCTATTCTATTCTAAGTGCTTGCACAGCCAATATTGAAAAGCATCCTGGAAATATTGAAATTTCTTCCAGTATTTTCTTGTCAGCATTAATATTTGCAGCATATCAATGATTTGATACAAATATTAAAATGGCCAGGCCCACTGTGCAGACTTGGGGTTTGAAGGTAATTCAAAAATTACCGGCGATCAGATTATTCATGAATGAATAACATGATAGACAGAAAATGTTGAAACATTGTGAGGGAAGAAACAGGGACAACCGTACCAACCGTTTCATTTAGGGAGATAGGCAAAATCGTTGGAAGTGGCGTTGCTAGAAAGTTAATGCACACTCCATTGTTTTTGTCCTTTTTCTAGGATGGGACACAGGTATTTCTCCCGTATGTCCTGGCTCTAAAGCCTGGGCTTAAGCGCCCTTACTCGCTCTCTGAAACGAAAATAAAAGTTACTCTGATCCCCATCCCGTAAAACAGCAATTTATGTATGTAAATTGAAAATGAACACACGCAAAAACACCACTAACACAAGAGTGGCATTTTGGACCACATTCTCATATTTGTTTTGATATGTAAATAAAACTTAAAATAATTATAATAAAAATCAGAACAATCTCACTCAGTTGATCGAAGGCCACGGTGGAACTGTCAGCGCCATGTACGCTTCCATCTACTGCGCTTCCATCCCCTTTCGCTCATGCCAGAAAACGCTCACGATCGATCACACGCCAGGTGCACATTTATTCCTCTTTTGCCAATTCACATTTCTTTTTTGCACTAACTTTTAAACTACTGATTTTTATTTCATCAAATTTTGCAACGCAAAGCTTTGTTTCGGAAAGAATTGTTTCAAAGCACAAGCTGAATTCCGAAAAATTCCATAACGCGAAACCGAGGTAAACGTGACAGAACATTCAAAACGCAGCCACCCGCGCGCACGGCTTGCTGCGATCCCCGTATCTCAAAATAACTTATTTTGAAAACAAAGTAACAAATTAGCATAATAAAACTCATATACCTACTTGACATGAGATAGCAAAAATATTTTTGGCCGCTAGTCTAGATGGGAGCAATTCTCGCTGAAACCTATTCTGCCATTGGCACTCATCGTTAGAATTTCAATTTTATGTCATTGATCGCTAGTATATGCTAATATTGAAGGGTTTTTTTTTTCTATCTTTATTAACGAGATTTTTAGCCCTGGGCTAGTTCATCTCGGGACCAACGGCTTTACTTCCCTTCCGAAGGAAGTCGTCACTGAAATTTTTAGTGACTATCTCGGGGATGGGATTCGATCCCAGGTCCTCGGCGTGAGAGGCGTGTGTTCTAACCACTACACCAGGTCCGCCCCCATATTGAAGGGTGGTTATTTCAGTTTACTCAAATTGGCAAGCTGAAAATTTTGAGTAAATAATTTATAAATCAAAGGTATTTCTTCATATTTCCCTTGGAACATATAGCAAACTTAGTGGCATCGTATAGAGGAAGGATATAGCTTTTGGACTAAAAAATTTAGGCGACCGTTTTGAATTTGGCCGCAAAATTGAATTTTGTTAGAAAACCCTTTTTTTCATCATTAGCGCACCGCTCGTTTAGAATTCTGAGGTCACCATCAGAAAGCTCAGAAAAAAATGAGTCGGTAGAACGACTCTTTCGGCCAATCCGCATTCGGCCTAACGACATTCAGCCTAATGGCATTTGGCCTAATAAGATATGCCCTAACGGGATAGAACCGTTATAGAGGTCAATGGGCGATCTTTGGGATTTTGTCTTTGCAAAAGTTAGTTTTCCCATAATAAATCCCATATAAACTTTGAAAAGCTGGCGCTTGAATATTGTTTCGCCGATCGAGCTGAAATTTTGCACAGTTGTTATGAGACCCAAAGAATCTGAATTTTGTCCTACACTTGCGGCCACATCTGTTGATACCGAGTTTATTCTTCATTTATCGACAAATTCTTTTATAAAACGGTTTTGTATTTGAAAAAGTCCTTTTGGAACCTGTTCTGCCAACATATGTTCATACATTATTTATTCTTTATATATTGACAATTTTTCAAAGTTATGAAGAGAGAGACGTCGCATCTTATGTTTTGAGCTTGAATCGGAAATGTCCCCAAAGAGGTCTTGAAAGACCTGTGTCAGGAACTCTGGGCTAACTCATGTCGGTTGGTTCCAAGTTTATTCTTCATGATTTTACATTGAAATTGTTTGAATTTATTTCGAACCATTGACTTGACAAAAAAATTACGCAATAAATCATTATTCTGTCTTGTGGATTTTTTTGTTTGATTCCATTCATAGGGTTTTGCACAGTGCTCTTAGTAACAGTTTTGGAATTTTTCTCCTCGTTTTTGCAAAATCTTTCTCATTATTTGTCTCTGCTTTTGTATTTACGTGCTCAACGATGGCCCAAAATCATTCAATTGGTAGAAGCTCTGTGGTGTTCGAAGAATCACAATCTTTTGGTACAATTGTAATGCTGTTTTCTGAATATCACCTCCGAACCACTGTTCCGTCAGTCAGGTCATAATTATAGAGTCTAAATTATAAAGAGACGAAATCTGATCATATTCAAAATAAATCAGCTAGCAACTATGCCAAATCTATTACGCAGCACTGCCAATGTTGAATCCCACGCTAAAAGTGAGTCACAGGTTTTATATGTTGAATTTTTACAGGTTTGGGTAACGAATGAAAAATTGACTGAATGTGTAGAAAACCAATGTAACGAGTAAAGCATTCTTTATGCAGAGCATGAAAATTGCAACCGACACACAAGTATTCAGAAAATATGCTACTTCAGAAGAAGCAAAATTTTCGTGGGCGGTAACATCTTTGTGTGAGCCGTTTTCAGCTTGTGTGAAAAAGTGTTTGACAAGTCTCCTGCTCGATTGGAATGACATTGACAGTAAACTTGGAATTCCAATTGGAACATTTCGCTTCTTTGCTTATATTTTCTTTAGTCAGAATAATATCATATGCATGGACTCTTGATTTGACGGCAAGAGCTATTTCTGCATACACTTTTTGGCGTACTGATTAATTGTACCAGTAGTTATGAGGATCATGCGATTTATATTAAAACTACATATAGCTTTCCAAACCATATATTTATTGACAAATTTCTTCATCTTGAAATAATCGTGATGATTTTTCTGTGCAATGGGAAAAAAGTGGTGTTATAAGGTTTTGAAGTTTACAGTACACGACGAAAAACGTGTCAAATGTACAAATTGAAATTGAAACTGCTAAAAGAAACCACTTCTCCCGGTGGGGATCGAACCCATGAGCTGCTGAGCCCCTTGAGATACCCCGACGTTAAGAGGCGAACTGAACTCGGTAACCCCAAAGCATATGGTATCATCAATTTGCAGTCTAAACTTCCTTCGGATGTATGAGATGTACATTAGGGCGGTTCAACATTTAAAAAAGTTTGAAAATCCTATCTCCCATATCTTTCTTACCATCCTTACCATAAAAATAGTGTTCTGTGAAATTTTCAGCTTTCTAGGTGATGTCAAATGATAGCTTTAAAAGAAATCGCATGAAAATTAATGAAATTGCACCTATTTGAAAATGCCTTGTTGGGGGTCGGCGACGAAACGTAAAGGATATTATCGCTTCAAAACAGTCCCAATTGAAATTTTCCCGATACAGGAATTAGTCTGAGAATACAATAGATCAATCGAAAAAATCAAAATGTTCCAATGCTCCCAGTGTTGCGAAGCCTCGATGAACGTCTATGTCAGTGACTATTGGGGCACACCTGGTAACCTATCGATTGTACTCTCAGCGGATTGCCAATTTTGGTGAGTCTCGTTTCGGTAGACCCACGTTCGTAGAGCAGTAGTAGCCAAAAGTACCTCCATGACAGTACAAATGTGTGTATGTGTGTGCGTAGAAAGTAACAAGCACCCGCTAAGTAGCATTGTGAGTTTCCACGAACCGTTCTATTTTCACCGGCTGCCATTTCTTCGATTTCCTTCCCCAGTCAAGAAACGCCACTCGCCATCAACGATAATAACGACCAAAGCAGCAACGGCACGGCCGAACCCGATGACAACTGTTGTGCCATTCCGAAGCTATCTTCGCAGTGTGAAAATGGTGAAGCAAGTGAAGTTAATTACGGCTTAATTGGAAGCAATTCAAGACCCTCCACCGGTGGAGGCAGTGTTTGTTCTGGGACGGCGGCCATATCCGCCTCGGAGGATCATAACCTACTGTCGCCGAACAACTCTCAGCGGTCCAGCATGAGCCAGTCGCAATCGCCGACGCATTTATCACCGGTGCGTCATAAGGCGTCGGACTCCGTTGGGTGTTCCCAAGAAGAGCTGGACGAGGTGGGTACGTTTTTCGACGAGCATTCGATTGCCATCGAGCGTTGGTTCCGCGAACGGGCACCACCCGAAGTCATCGCCAAGCTGCAGTCAATTAGCGGCGGAGGCGACGTGTGCAAATCGACACCCCGGTCGCCGCATCGAGCTTCCGTCACGTCGGATTTGTTCCAGCAGTGGCTCGCATCGTCCCCGGTTAAGGTAGGTTTATTACATTTTGCTTGATCGATTTGACTGTTTTATTTTATGGGCGATGGGAATTAGAACCTGCTACTCTATTTACAGACTTTTATCGCTGCTTGGACCCGTCAGGAGTTAATCGTCAATATTAACTTCCTTTTACGCGTAGTGTCGGTAGAGGTTATTTCAATTGGTTAAGAATTAACACTACGGATTGCCTTTCCAGTGGTAAAAGTTAAAACCACACTCCTGTATCATGGTATGATGCAGCTTCATGCTTACCGAGCCTAGTAATGAATGATTAGAGAAGTTTAAATAAAAGCTAACCACAAACGGAGCCTGTGGAGAATCAGTTAGCAATGGTTTCTCTGTGATAATCGGTTACCCTTCTTCAGTCTCTATATGTTGTTATTTGATTAAAATTATCACCTAAAAAGTTTCGCAATATGCGTTTTACACAGTGTATTCTGTGTTTTACGCGTTTGGCGACTTTCAATAGATTCCGATGTGTTTTATTCGTTGTTGATCTTTTTCGTGCTGTGATTGTAAAAAGCTTAATCCAGCCTAGTTGAGGTAGTGACTATGGTTCGGATAGTTCAGATCAGATCTTTAGCATAACAGAACAGCGACAATGAATTTTGCAGACCTATGAACAATTTTATAGCCCAAGTAGAGTTTGTTAAAAACATTACTTGCGTATGAGGAACTTCTTGGTAACCTTGTGAATCCAGGATTTGCTACTTTCAGCAACCATGAAATGGCGAACTAGCGCGCCATGCTTTGTTCATGCATGCTATTTATTAGCGCAATCATTGCTACACTAATTTCTAGTAACTATCAAAGATGTATGTATTGTACTTGAAGTTTCTGATAGTGACCTCAATAGGAATTACGTCTATTGTTTAGTGTATTTACCAAACAGATGATTTCAAATTAATTGTCGTACGACTGCGTAACAAAAATCCATCCGCTGATTGGGATAGTGATGCTTATGCTCATCACTTCATCTGAAACATTTAAGTAGTACAGATCTTGGAATAATTAATATATTGCTAATATTCGCAATTGCTCAACCTTCATGGTATCTGCTTTAGAAACAGTGCTAGACGTAACGATTTATTTGAACGAAAGTCAATTCGTGACTACTTCGCATGAATCAGTTGATTAAGCATTATCAGACCATCGCTATATTGTCTTTGAACATTTGAATGTAAGTTTGCAGACTTTGAGTTTAAAGAATCCTCGGTTCACAAACTGGGAACTATATTTTGAATTGGTGGCGATCAAATTTCATGGATACCCTCCGTCCATTGTTCTCACTTCTGGTGAACTGGAACACAACTGTCCTTGCTCCGAGTGATCACAATTGCTTGTCACCTTCCTTATAGGAATTAATCCTCACAACTTCCTTTATGGGAATAGTGGACGTCTGGCTATTGGTAAAGAAGTACATTTATCAGGTAGTCAGGCTGCTTTAAAATATTTGCTTCGACCAACTTAAGGTCGAGGCTTGTTATCGCATGTCGAACTCAAATTGAAGAACTGAGCTCATTCAACTCTGTAACCTGGTCATTTTTCCATCGCTGGGCTGTATTGGCTGATGAGTTAGCTCGCAATGGAGTATCACATGACATCATTGGCCCTGAATCTAATTGGCCCAGATATTCCAAATTCAAAGTGCTGTTATAAGTTTCCGATCAATTCTTGGACAAGTTTGGACTAGTTTGAAATTGTGTCGTCAATCTAAATTATACATTTCTGAGCCATCCTAAAGAAAGACGAAGTATTAAACAAATCTGTCAAAACAGAATAACAGTCTTTTGGTCAGAGCATTGACCAGCCACTGCCGACTCAACTATTACAAAGTTAAAATTTAACGTGCTTTAAGCTCTCTTTAAGCTCATGCGTTTTGCAGTGCCCTCTGGGCGCTGTTTAAACCCATTGTGATATATACATACACACTCTCAATTCGATTAGTTAATTTCCCTTTACAAAGAACTCCATCCCTATTCCCTCTCATATTTCCCTTCCTTTCCTTTCCCATCGGGTTGATGAAATAGGCCCAAATAAGGCAATGGTATAAATCTCCTAATTGGCGGCGAACGCGCCTGTGGAGCCGGCCTTCTGATACCTGACACCTGCAGGAATATCTCTAGTGATTCCTTCACAGATTTTTCTAATAAAATCTTTACTGGGATCCTTCCAGGAATTTCTCCAAGCATTCTTCTAGGATCTGTTTCAGGAATTCTTTCATGAATACTCCGGAATTTTCCCAGGATTTTCTCAGGGATTTTTCAAGTGATTCCTTCTGGTATTCCTTTTGAGATTCCTTTAGAAAAAGTTCCAGAGATTTCTCTTCTCAGGAAAATCCCTATAAAGGTTCTTTCAGATAACTTCTAGACTTTCTCCAAAAAATCCTCCAGGAGTTACGATTATTCAAGATATTTCACTAGTGATTTCTCCAGAATTTCTTCTGAGGATTCCTCCACGAATACATACAAAGATATTCTCAAGTGGTTTTCACGAGATTCATCAAGGAATTATTCCAGAAGGTTTCTTCCAGGATTCCTCCACGGGTCGCTGCAGGCATTCCACCAGGAATTTCTCCAGGTGTTCTAAAACTCACGAATCCCTCAGGGGACTCCTCAAGAATTTCCACCAGGAAAATCGCTACATAACTTATTCCAAGGATTACTCTAGATAAACCTCCATGGTTTCCCCAGAAATTTATCCAGGGTTTTGGCCTCCAAAATATCCTCTGGGTATCCTTCCAAAAGTTTCTTTTGAGCTTGAAATCGCATGGATTCCTGCAGGAATTGCATCAGAAATCATCTTAAAAATTTCTCCAAGGACTACGTTAGGAAAATCTCGACACAAATTTCTTGTGGAAAATCTCTTCATGGATTCATGGAATCTCTACGGGGTTTGTTTTCAATGGATTTCTCTAGAGGTTCAACCAGCAAAATCTCTACAGTGATTGTTCCTGAGATACCTACAAGCAAAGCGATCCCTGAAGTAAATCTCAGGTAAATCATAGTGCTTAGAGGAGTCTTAAGAAGACTACCTGAATACTTTTGGAGAAATATCTGAAGTTTTATTGTAGTGTAATCTGGAGAAAGCCCCGACGACATCTCTGTGATTTATTTGGAGGAATCCGTAGGGGAATCTTTGGAGGAACTTTTAAAAAGAATATCAGAAGAAATCGCTTGAAAAATCTTTGTAGGAATCTCTGCAGGCGTCTTTGAAGTAATCTGCAATAATTTTTGGAAAAGTTGCTGAGGAATCATTTAAGAAGTCTTAGTAAAGATTTTACTAGAGGAATCTATGAAGTAATAATTCCGGAATTCCGACAGAAACTCATTCCGAAATACTTGGCGACATCGCTAGAGGAATCCCTGCAGAAATATTCCTAAACAAATTCCTGGAATAATTTCATGGAAAAACTCTTGGCAAAATTCCTGAACGAATTGGAGTTCAAAATCTAGTTACGAACGTTAGTTTTTCATAGAGAAATCTCTAGCATAAGCCCTAGTAGAATCCCTTTAGAAATCTTTGAAAGAATTCCTGGAGAAAACTCTGAGAGAGTCTTTGGAGATCTTAAAGAAATCTCTGAAGGTTTTCCTGGAGGATTACTGGAACTCTTTTTGAACTGGTCCCAAAATATAGATTTCTGCCCAAAGTTATAGTTCCTACTTATAGGTAAGAAACATGATATGTGACTTGCCAAAAGATGTTGATTTTCTTGTATTACTTTTTTGTCATTTGGCCGAAATGGAAATGGTATTCAGATATAAAAATTAATGTTTGGGAGGTCCACGTATCTGTAGCGGTAAACGCGCAAGCTAACGAACATTGGTTCGAATCCCATTGGTTGAGAATCTTTTGGGATTTGAAATGTTCTCGACTAACCAAAGCATAGATTATCTTCATATTTAGCACACGATATATACATGTAAAACTGATCAATCAGCAAAGGAAGCTCACAGTAAATAACTGTAGAAATTCTCATAAGAATACCAAGCTTAGGAGCAGGCTCTATCTCGGTTGGGATGTAAGGTCAAAAACAAGACGAAGGATTTTATGTATGACTTTTGGCATGATGTCTATTTAGATCTGGACGAAAAATTAAGTCTTTTGAGGATCCTACCCCAATTCCATCTCCCCGAATGCACCATTACTCCGAATTCCATGACCCCAAATGCTGTTTCCCTGAATGTAAAATTACCTTGAATGACATAGCCAAGTCATTTCGGAATTCGGAATAATGTCATCGGGGGTAATGGATATGGAAGTCGGGGAAATGGCATTTGTGGTAATGGGATAGAGTCACGACTCTATGACAGTACCTCGAACGCCACTGCGTCGAACGCCATTACCCCGAATGCCACTACCCCAAACGCCATTGCCTCGAAAGCATATTGTATTGAGATTGATAATTGTGGAGTATTTAATACTGTTGTAAGAGCTGAACAGCCAAAGCGCTAAGCGCACAATAAGATTATGCTGAGGATGACAGCTTCAAATCGGACAGTTTCCAGGGCACAGAGTATCTTCAGTAGTATAGCAACGCTGGAACTCATGTGCAAGTGTGTCGATACAAGGATGAATTCACGACGATATCACGGCGAAAAAAATCTATTTTGGTATGTGGAATTCTTTAGCAGAATTCCGATAACAACTACACCATAAAATTGATTCTGTAAGATTGAGATACTGCAATGCAAGAAAACTGGTGAGCAATCCTATAAAAGACTTTAGTTTTACAAACAAAACCTAACAAGAACTCTATGATTAAAAGAAATGAAATATGTTATTCAACATTATAGACTTAAAAGCATCACTGAAGAAGAAAGAGCAACTTCAATCGATTCGCCTTCAGAAGCATAACTTTGAAATGTTTTGTTTTTCGTGTGAATTAACAGTTCTTTTGAAATTATTAAAGGCGAGCTCTTCCAGCAATAATTCAAAAGTACAGCCTATATTAGAAAGAAATAGGGAATATTTCTGACGAAATGTTTCCAGCTATGATGTCAACAATCACCCTAATAGAATCATGAGACCCATCCATAAGCAAAGGAAAGTGAAATGTCTGATAAAAATAATAGGGAGGAAATACTCATCAATAAAATATTTCGAAGGAATAGCTAATATATGGATGAGCATAAAATTTAATATCGTATTTTACCCATCCTTGGTAACCAGCGAGCCGTGCTCGCCCTATATTATTGTTTACAAAAGATACTGCGCTGCATTCTGAACTATTCGGGGTAATGGCTCATTCGGGATAGTGGCGTTCGGAGTAATTCGATGCAGTGACATTCGGGGTGGTGACCCATTCGGGGTAATGGCGTTCGAGGTGATGCGATTGAGCCCTCCAAACGTCGGCTATACCCCACTACCCCGAAAGCCATTACCCCGAATGAGCCATTACTCCGAACAGTATAGAAGATAGGCTCCATCCCATTATCCTGAAGGCCACTACTCCGAATGGGTCATTACTCCGAAAGCCAATACCTCGAATGGGTCATTACCCGGAATGATACAGTGCAGTATCTTGTTTTGCGGGCAAATATGCATCTCTAATGAAAGCTGGAATTAGTGGCACGTAAAATTCGTCGGCAAATGTTCATCATATATTTTCCCTTCTTTTATATGTCAGCTATTCTTTCGAAAAACCTTGTTGGCAACTATCTAGAGAGAGATTCTGAGACAGTGCCTGTTTATCAGCTCAGTGGGCTTTTTCGCTGTTCAAGGGTTCCTTCACAAATTTCATAACGCCAATAATTGCCATTTGTGATACCTATCCACCCCCTCGTACCATTTTTGTATGGAAATTCTACATATTGTGTATGGGCGAGTCTATGACACTACCCCGAACGCCACTACCCCGAATGCCACTACCCCGAACGCCATTACTCCGAATGGGTCATTACCCCGAACGCCACTACCCCGAATGGGTCACTACCCCAAACGCCATTACCCCGAATGCATTACATTTGAGACTTATACTGATAAGAGAGTGGGGAGATAATTGTACGATTCCTTATGAGTATTTAACAAGTTTGGCTCTACTATGTTTTTTTTTCTAATATTGGAAGATAAAAAAGCAGCTATCTTTTTAGCAAATGATTTTTTTTTTTCATACTAAGCTTTGTTTGGATTTGTCCTCTAATTTGGTGAGATTCACACCGCCACATTGCAATGCTCTGAAGAACAGCCTATTTTAAAAAGAAGGGTGAATGTATTATGGAAAGGATAGCTATAATATGTTAAATATTAGGATGTAATAAAGTCTCTTTTTGGACGTCGGTACGCACTTCCTATACTCATTTTTGAAGGTGTCAGGCTACTAGCATTAAGATGTCCTTAAAGATTTTGTTTGGTAAATGATGGTGAAGGAAGATCACCCTGAGATAGTCAATGCAAGTGTTGTTCTATGGAACCCGCTCAAAGACCAACCTGATAGACAATCGATCCGCTATAGCAAGGAAACGTAAAAACAGTAAAAACTTTCGTTGATTTGTGCGATCATTAATTTGAATTTCGATGAGATAACAACAACATTTTTTTTTGTTTTTTTGATTCAAGACAATGAAGAAATTATGATGGCAGAGAAGTGGTGAGCAAATCCATAAGAGACCTGTCTGTTTAAATACAAGAAGATAAAAGAAGGGAAAATTTCTGATTAGAATTAAAGCAGGGTTCACTTAAGTGAATATGTGTGGAAATATTAGTGACTAACTTATCCAACGCAAACTTGAAAGAACAGCCTATTTAAGAAAGAAGGGCAAATTTCTGGAGAAATGTTAGCAGCTATGACGTTCATATTTCAATTTTGTTTTTAAACAATTGTTTTCTTTTCTTATGAATATAGGTTGTGCCATAGCATCACGTTATTACAGTGATCATTCACGTCATAGCTGCAAACATTTCACCAGAAATTTGCCCTTCTCTCTTAAATAGGCTGTTCTTTCAAGTTTTCGTTGGATAAGTTAATCACTAATATCTCCATATAGAAAACCCTTTTTATTATTCGTGAAGGAATTTTCGAAATAATTCCTGGAGAATTCTCTGGAAGAACCTCTGGAGATATTTAGAGAGTGATTCTTGAAGGAATATCTGAAGGTTTTCCTAAAAGGATGTCTGGTGCCCTATTTGAGCAGGTCTCAAAATTGCGATTGATGTCAAAAGTTATAATAGTTATAAGTTAGAATTATGTCGAATGATTTCGATTCCTTATATTACATTTTTTTACTAATTTGGTAATAACGGAAATAAAATTCAAGTGTGATAACTTTATATTTAAGAGACCCATATAGCCTCAGCGGTAAACGCGCAGATAAAACTAATGGGCATGGGTTCAATTCCCACCAGTCGAGGATCCTTTCGGGTTGGAAATTTTTTTGACTTCCCAGGTATACAATATCATCATGCCTTGGCATATATACATAGGCAAAAATAGTCAGATGGCAAACCTCTCCGTATATAAATGCTGAGAAGCAGGCTCTGTTCCACTAGGTGCGTAACGCCAGGTATATGGCATGGTGTCCATTTACATCAGGATGAAAAATTATGTATTTTGAGCCGTCGCATGATGGTACTATATGATGGTCTGAAAATGTCCACATCACACCCTAGCGGAACCGGTTCCGGAATACTCCGAAATACCGGCCAAATCTAAATGTTGGTCCTCTTGGTGTCTTGTAAATCGGAATGAAAAACCATGAAATTTGAACCGTCGTTATATACATGTGAATGAACTGCTGAATATGATATACGCCAGTTCCTTCTGAAACAGGTTCCAGGTTCCCTTGTGCCCTTGTGCCCAGAATGGCCATACTGACAAACAATTTCCAGGGTTTCATTCTTGAGTTCCATATCTTTCATATAAAGCTAAAAGAACCGAAAT
Source organism: Aedes aegypti (assembly GCF_002204515.2). NCBI lineage: Eukaryota > Metazoa > Arthropoda > Insecta > Diptera > Culicidae > Aedes > Aedes aegypti. The sequence goes on along the minus strand of NC_035107.1, from coordinate 265,321,989 downwards.
CGGTTCAAAAATGGATTTTTGAGAGCGTTTTAAAGTCATGGGTCATTTTTGACCCTTAATGCATAATGTGTAACTTTTTCTTAATGCATTAGGAAGGTTAAAGGAATATATCCTGAAGGCATTCACTAAAGTGAATCCTGCTTTAATTCTAATCAGATATTTTCCTTTCTTTTATCTTCTTGTATTAAAACAGACAGGTCTCTTATGGATTTGCTCACCACTTTTCTGCAATCATCATTTCTTAATTGTCTTGAATAAAAAAAAAAAAAATTGTGTTTATCTACATAAATTTAAATGAATGATCTCACAAACCAACGAAAGTTCTTACTGTAGCGTCAATAAGAGGCCGCCGGTTTTCTAACATGTACAAATGTAAAACGGAACGGATGTCTTTTAGATTGTTTTTTTTAAGCGGGTTCCATAGAACAACACTTGAAGCGACTATCTCAGGGTGATCTACCATTACCGTCGTTTACAAAACAAAATCTTTAAGAAGATCCTAATGCTAGTAGCCCGACACCTAAAAAAATGAGTAAAGAAAGAGCACACCGATGTCCAATAAGAGACTTTACTACAACCTAATTTTTTGCAGTATATAAAAAATTCACCCTTCTTTTCGAAATAGGCTGTTCTTAAAAGCATTGCTTATGCGTCTATATAAGGGTTTACCAATGATGCACGAAAACTAAAATTTCCATCAGAGTGTTTCCCTTCTTCAATATGCCACCTCTTCTTACTAGCTATTCTGTTTGTGATTATAACCTTCCTATTTTTCTTCTTCTTGGCATTAACTTCCTCACTGGGACAGAACTTGCTTTTCAGCTTAGTAATCAAAAAGCATTTCCACAGTTATTAACTGAGAGCTTTCTTTTCGCATTCGTATATCGTGTGGCAGGTACGATGATACTCTATGCCCAGGGAAGTCAAGGGAATCTCCATTACGAAAAGGTCCTGGACTGACCGGGAATCGAACCCAGACACCTTCAGCATGGCTTTAGTTTGTAGTCGCGGACTCTAACCACTCGGCTAAGTTTCTATAATTCATTTTTCACTTCCCAGTTACTGTAAACCAGAGTCTCATTTCGAGACCTGAACTTGAAAAAATCCGATGACCCAAAAACAGTGCCCCTGCCCCACTCATATTAACTCCAAACAATGCAAAAATAGACGAGCCAAACACTGCCGAAAACATTGTTCCGTAATGTCATCAATCACTGTTCCGCAGGATAAAACCTGTGAAGCATCGTTCCACTCGTAACGGACACTTTTGCAAATCATGCTGCATGCAGGGATCCTGTGTCGAACCGTAAGCTTTCACGCATATCCCGGGCACCATCTCATTCCCCACGGGATCCGATGGGAAAAGTTTGGCTGCAACAAACAACAAACATTTCCCCCACGATTAACCATCGGAACATGGCGATAAGCGTGCAGACAGAGATTTACGATCTGTCATGGATGTGCGGTTTTGTTGGATTGTTCGGAAAGCTTCGCTCATCTGTTGTTTTTCGATTTTCATCGTTGGATGTGGTAGCAAAATTTGTTAGGAAATGTGGCGTAAATTGTATGAAAGTTCACCACCCACCACATCGCTTACAGGAGTGGAAGCTTCTCATTGGCTCTCGAGAAGTTGCTTGAAGCGTGAAAAATAGTTTGAATTATAACCTAAGCGGTTTCCCTCATTAAGAAACTAGACCAATAGTAGGGGATCCGTTACATTGTTCATCCAAGGTTTTTGGATTCATCCTTTTTGAAAGCAAATGATTCCAGCTTGTTTTGATTCCAACACTCACGTGGAAGTTTCCTTGACTTCATTGGGCATTAAGTATCATCGTACCTGTCACAAGATATACGAATACGAAAATGGCAACTTTGGCAAAGAAACTGAGAGCTTTAATAACTGTGGAAGTGCTCATTCAACACTAAGCTGAGATGCAGGCTTTATCCTATTGATGACGTAATGCCAAGAAGTAGAAGAAGAAGAAGATAAGAACGTAAGATGAACTCCTAGTGCACATACCCTACGTGCACTTTGTCTTACTTCTTTAGCAATGAAGGAAAACAACTATGCAGTGTTTCGGATCCAGGATTTGCCCCCTTTTGGAGTGGGGAAATGACGAAGATGAGCGGAAAAAGCTCTTGAATCGCTGTGTCACCCAGGTCGTTAGGTCGGGTTGCACTGTGTTGTGTGGCGGTTCATCATCTAAAACGGTTGCTTGCACGTGTCGACCCAGCCGGTGAATGGATGGAGAAAATTCCATGCGTGGGAGCTGTACCAGCAAGAAGATGTTGAGTAAATGGTGGAAGGTATCACGATAAACACTCTTCAGCTTGACAATGCTTTAATGGGTGCAGTTGACACGGTTTTGAGTAGAATGGAACATTTTGTTAATAGTGCTAGTTCTATCGTTTAGTGACAATATCCGAGATTTCTACAAAAAGTTTCATTTAATATTCTGGCTATTCAGATTTTGGCTTGTGTCTTGCCAATAGGATATTTCTCAGTTGTTATTTTCAGCATGTTTTTTCAGAATTCATTTATAGATTTCCCTCAAGATTTTTCGAAGTGTTGCATCAGATAATCAAACAGATAGTTTTTAGGAATCTCTCCAGGATTTTTTTAATCAGGAGATGAATCAGCCTATGGCTTAAAATCCCGATAATGAAAATGATGAAAAACAAAAAACAAATTGCTGCGAAAATGACTGATTGGGTGTTCGGTTTTAAGTATTCTAGAAGATTCAACGTTCATATGGAGAATTCAAAACAAAAAGTCCAAGAAATATGAATTTATATTACTCAACCAAACTTTCCTCATATATTTCAATCGAACCCCACTTCAATAAATTACAAGAAATGACTTACCTTCCAAGTCCCCACCCATAGCAAAACGAATTTCGTACCCGAATCGAAATCACGAAAAGAAATATGCCATAAAGTCGGGTCGTTTACTCCTTTCCAGGATTTTTATCGACGCCAATTTTCAACTTCCGTTGCTATTTTCGCACTCCTTTCGCCCCAATCCACTTAAGTTCCAATAATCTGCTGCAGACTGCCATGATGGAGCATAGGAACCAGATAAAGTATAGATGCGAACCCCTTAGCGATAAATAAAGTAAAAATAAAACGTCGGAAACGGAGAACTTGGCAAACAAGGCAAACTCGGCAACCGAAACGACAACGATGGGCGACGATGATGATGTTTCTATAAGGGAACATGGGGTAAACGCACCTCCTAAAGAATAACTCGATTTTAACTGTGAATTCCCTCGAAAACTTCTACGGTAGTAGGGTTTACAGTTACAATATCATTCATCTTGAAAATATCGTGATGGCGCGTTTTACCCCGATGGCGCGTTTTCCACTGGGTCGTACACGGCCACACTTGTATGTGCAGCCGATAACTAGCTGCAAAAAAGAGCGAAAGTTTCCGATTTCTATTTTCGAAAATATGGTAGCGTTTGAAGAAGGGTTGGGGGAAAACTTTTCCACGTTCTGGTGTGTGCCGCCAATGTGCTATGACACGATGGTGGCGCAATCAGTGGGTGGGTGCAGATTGGAGGCGAATGTAAATTTATGGGGAAACTTGTCGCGATGCTCGTTTTCGGATAAAGGATTCATCAAACCGATGCGTTAGGTTTGTTATCTTTTCGCTTCTTGAGCTAGATATTCCATAAAAGCTAGGGAGATGTTTAATATGGTATTTTCCTGTCTGTTCTGTGTCATAAGCTGAAGACTATGGGTTCAATCCCAGGCCCGTCCCTTTCCGCGTAGTTTGAAGTTGCTATGTATTACATGCTTAAATATTCCACTCTTAATCTATCACACATAAGAACTATTCGTTCTTCGCAATCACTAGAACCAAAGACGAACAAGAAACCGTTTTCCTACTCTTTCATCATTACAGCACGCCTCTCCTTACGCCTGATAGGGGAACTAGGGGTAAAATGAACACCCTAAGCAATTTTCATGTTTTCTTGCTCATGGTACTGTCAGATTCTTTTTCAATGGTTTATAATTGAAGAAGGATGTTTATGCAATGTAACAAGTTGAAATATTGTGAGGGAAATAGAATTTTATCATCATTATTATAATTTTGAAAATGTCTTTCCACAGAGTCAATGTTCCAATCATGTGGGTTAAATGAACATGTAACGGGGGTAATATATGTTCATACTTGGGGGTAATATGAACATACAATGGGGGTAATATGAACATATACTGGGGGTAAAATGAACACATGCTGGGGGTAAAATGAACCTGCAGTGGGGGTAAAATGAACACTATTTGAATTGAACGAGTTGCGGCACGATTCTTGGCATCTGGTACATGATCAATGCATATCTCAAGACATTCCGGAATCGATGGAACGTTTAGCTGTGACCATTTGGATGGCTGTCGAGGTCCGTCTTTGTATTTTCTCCGGAATATTCTCGGCATCTGAAATAAAATCCTCTAGTATTCGCCCTACCATGTTGTTCATATTACCCCCATCTCGAGTGGTTCATTTTACCCCCAAAGAATCAACATGATAAAATCATTTGTTCTAAGAAGTTGGAAGATAAAAATACTTTCAATTTCCATCTACTTATCATAAATACCTTAAAGATATGATGTTCCTGGCAGTTCAAAAGATGTTTGATGATTTTTGTCACAAAAACCTTAAATTCCACGAGTGAAAATTTACATCTTATGAGAAAACGGAGAGGCGTACTTTGTTTTTGTTTACTTTTCCAGCTTTTGACAGTTTTAGATCGCGCTAGAGTTGTCTAAGTAGTTTCTTAGTCTATGGATTAAGGATGGTGCTTTGTTTTACATAGATTTATAGCATAATTACCGTGAAACACAAACCTGTTTATTTTATCCCCCTGTTCATTTTACCCACAGTTCCCCTACAGGCAGCCTACTAACCAATAAGCAAGCCTTTCTGCCATACTACCCTCATACCGTCCCGCATGAACAGACGTAGATGCAGTAGTATATCCGGTCTAGTGTGGGCCAGTTTCAAATGCAACATAATTTCCTCCCCCTTCCCTGCATTGGTCTACATTCTGACGTGGCAGGCGCCATTGTTACCTAAAAATAGAAGATCACCAGCACTTATACACGGAGGGTTATAAGCCCCAAGCAGCCATCTGGTTGGTTCCTTGTGTAAATGCAGCTGATCTGACGATACTGGAGTAGCGACCACGGCAGGCCTATCAAGCTTAAGCTAAATATTAACTTCGTTTTCCCGTCCGTCCTGTCGTTTTCCTGTAAGCTTACTTAAATTGTTACCTATATGGTTGCACATTATGGGTTCTACACAGTATATTCTGAGCTTTTTCGCCTTTGATGACTTTGAATAGATAGAAGTGGCTACGGTTAAGATAGAGCAGATCAATGTTTAGCATAATAAAATAAAGACTATTAATCTATGCAAATTCACTTAAAATGGTAGAGTCTTCGAAGAGATAGAAGAAGAAAATCTCATTAGCCAAGCGAATTCTATTTCGGTAACCTTGAGAACCCTGTTTTTGCTACCTGCAGCAAACATGAAATGGCAAACTCGCGTACCATGTATGCTCGTTAACTTTTGGGCTGTCGCGCTATTGTTCTTTGTACAACAGTTGTGATTTTTATGCTATCATTTTGAAACAAAGATATCTATCGACACCAAAACAGAAGATCCGGAACTTCCTTAAAAGTATACATATCCTGAACATTGACCAAGAGAGCTGATTTTTTTTCAAACGGTTTGAAGTGATGGAATTCAAATAAGTATACCATCGTTGCCACAATATGATCTCGAATGGCAATTTCTTGTTCCTCTGAATGATCTAGAATATCTGTTTAAATGGCCGCAAACTGACAATTGACCAACAGAGTTGCGATTTCTTCCAGGCGGATTTTACTGATCTCCACAGGACCACTAGGTGGTCATCAAAAACCAGACAACGGTGACGATATTGACACGATTCTGAAACAACGAAAGTATTTTTTTAGAAGAATATTGTACCAGATTTTTATCATGACCATACAGTGACTATTTAAGATGGCAAAGGCATAGATACGATTATGAAACCACAACATGATTGTTTGATACAAATTTGATTCAAATCCTATACATGCAGATGCGTTTTGCCTGACGGCGCTCAAGCGTACACAATAAGGGACGATTCAAATATGACGTCCATCATTTTTCGGGATTTCTAGACCCCCTCCCTCCTCTGTCACGCTTTTTCCAATACCGTAAATTCGGGTGAAATTGATCAGTAGGGTGAAATTGATCACCGTGTCACTCGATTTTATTTCTTCCTGATGGAGCACAAATATCAATGTAACCTTCAGTGAATGAACGTTGTTTGTCGTAAATATTGTCAAATTTTGCGTTGTGAAGTTTTTTGCGTTGAAGAATGTGCATTTCTATGAAAATAATGCAAAATTCCAAAATCATGTACGGAGCAGTATTGACAAACATCAATAAACTTCTAGCTCTAGACAAGGATTTGAAAATGGTATGATCCTGAAAGTTTGTGAGGATACTTACGATATATCCTCAAACCAGATTTCATAACCAAAACTCGTACCAATTCGCTTATTTAGTTGAAATAATTGAATTTCTGTTAGATATCATGAAATTCCATAGAAAATTGCATACATTTAGGCGTTTTCTGCGTTATTCTTGAAATTTAACTATTTATTATTTCTATAAATATTGTATTGTTAAGAATTTAGCAAGCATATTCAGATTCAGGGAGCTCAAATTGATTATGTAGAGTTGTTCTGAAAACAAACAATAATCGCATTGATAAGTGATCAATTTCACCCCGAAATGACAACACCCGATTTTTTATTTTAGAGATATTTTTTAGCACTAGAATTATTTTTGTTAGAAAATTTCGGTACTTGAGCCAATGAGGCTCACCTTCGTACTTGTTTTTCTGCATTCAGTTATTTGGCATTGCCAACATTCTAGAAATTAGACAAGAAAAGCCGTGAAAAATGATCAATTTCACCCGAAATTACGGTACCTTATACACCTACTGTCACACTCTCTTAGACCCCCCTCCCCCAAACGATGGACGTTATTTTTGAATGATCCTTAAACGTAAGAGATAAAATCAGTTTAAAAAGAATTGCAGCTCTCAAAACCAATTTTCTAGAAATGTCCTTTCTTCCGAATGCCACATAGGATCGAACGACAGCGACGACATTGATAAGATTCTGGAACCACGCATGCAAATTGTTTTGAAGAAATTGCAGCTATGTTAGTCAATTGTCAGTAAATGTTCCGGATGTTACGGATCTTCTGGAAGACCAAGAAATGACCATTCTAGATCATACCAAACTAACAGTGGTATACTAATTTGGAGCTTATCACTGCGAGTCGTTTGTAAAAAAAATACCAGCTCTTTTGGTCAACTCTCAGGATATATCCACTTTTAAGGATGTTCCGGATCTTCCGAAGGACCAAGAAATGGCCATTTGAGATCATACCAAGGCAAAGATGGTATACTAATTTCAAACTCATCATTGCAAGTCGTTTAATAAAACCCGCTCTTGGCCACCAATATCACAATATTAGCCGAGGATACATAATTTCCGTTTTCTGTTGAATTAGGGGTGTTAAAGCACCATTTACTATAGTTAAACTGTGTAGAAAAGGAAGTTGATCAATTTTTTACCCAACCTGACCCCAGAGAACACCAGAATAACTCCGGCCATAGGAAATAAACTGGTCCACTTGTGTCAGCATATAAAACTAGCCTTTGGATTGCATCTAGTGAAAAACCGCATTTACATCAGTTTAATTAAACGTTCACAATAAAAAATAATAAAAAAAAGAAAATCTATCCTTGGTCGTATACGGGTTAAGGTCGTTTACGGTGTCGTGTACTAGACGAGCTTACAATTAAGGACAAAAAATTTGTGTCTGCCAAAGGATACAAGCTGTAGTTGAAACAAATGGCAGCCCTACTAGTGGATTACAACAAAGTTGTAGCATAGTTAAATCAAGATTTGTTACAAATAACAAATTTTGTTTCATTTTTGTAATAAGCACCTTGAGTTTATGGAGGAAATTATTACAAAATAAAAAATCAGTTATAATAACATAGATTGTTCCAAATTTGTTTCAATTTATAACATAATTATAACACAATTTTGTTATAAAAGAAATGAGAACAATTACTTATACATCGGCGTTTTTATTCATGTAAAAAAAATACAAATTTTGTTATAATTCAATCATGGAAAACAACAAAATGAGTTACATTTTTGTTCGAATTATAACATTTTTTGTTCCAACTTTGTTTAGTGTAGAGGAAATTGTGTTATAATTTTTGTTGCATTATCAACTAATCAACCAGAATTATAACATATATTGTTAAAAAAGCACTAACTGAGTAACAAAATATGTTACAACTCTGTTGTAATCCTGGTCGGGAGGTATAGGACTGAATTCGGTTTTCAGACACACATGTTTTTATTTTTAGAAGTTTTTTTTATTTAGGTAATAAAATACACTGGTTTTTTGAGATTTTGTTACACCTCTCACAAACTCTAGTTCAGGGTGTATTTTTCCGTACCCCTTTCAAAATGTCAGACAGAAGTAAATATGAAGAAAGGAATGTTTAAAAGTAAAACCCATGGCATTTTGTCGATTTAGCGAACCTCAAACATATTCAAAAGTGTCAAGGTTCAAATATAAACCCATTTTTTTATTTAAATTCTAATTTGATACCTACCTTGATACCTTGATGGCTACAGCGTAGCATCACGCCATTGCCGGGCGTATTGTAGAGCTCCATTTTCGTCGGTCTTGGGCGAAACTTCTCCAGTTGCCCCGAACGTTTAGGGTCGCCAGGTCCTCTTCCTCTGCGTACAGCCAGCGTATTCGTGGTCTTCCCCGAAGCCGCCGACCTCTACCTGGTTCCCTGCTGAATATTATTTTCGCAATTCTTTCTTCCGACATTCGCACTAAGTGACCAGCCCACTGAAGTCTGCCGTATTTTACACGATTGATAATATTCGCATCTTTGTACACTTGATACAACTCGTGATTCTCGTCTGCGCCACACACCATATTCGAGTTTCTCACCGAGTATTCTAATTTGATATAGCTGTTAAATAAGCGAGAAAATTTGCGAAAGTATTAGCAAGAACACACTCTACCGAGTTTTTTACAGTTTAAAACATTTTATTCAAAGACAAGATTTATTCAAAAATATTCTGCAAGCATTTGAAGTGATTTTTCCTAGAATTCTAAAAATTCTTTGAAAAAGTTTTCTATATTTCATTTTGTAACCATGACCCGAAACATCATTTTATTTTCTGAAAATAGACTGATATTACTCCCAGGAATTCAACCAATATGTTCTACAATGTATGTTTTGGGTTTTCATTAGGGATCATTCGAAGTTCTTAACAGATTTTTCTCAGGAATGCCTCAACAGATCAAGAGCGGTCGCACACTCAACATTATCAGCAGCACCACGTTCATGTTATGTATAACAAGCCAACTTTATTGAAGATGCGTGCAGTACATGAAGTGACCGGTCGTCGCTTAATCCATTGATGCATCTAACAATTCTCCAAAAATCTCGTCATAGCTCCGTTAAATCCCAGTAGTTTGCCAAAAAATGCTTCCAAGAATCATTTATCCACAGAATTGGCTAGCGAAATTCTTTCTTGTTGAATCATGGGTAAGACAATCTGTAGCCGCACGAACTACAGAGTTCGTGGTTGGCCGAAATACAACCGGAATTCAATGGCCGCCACCGTGGATTAAAGCGATTATTCCTTGTAAAGCGAGAAGCTTAAGCGCCACCTCGTTAGAGGACCTCCCGCTCACGTTAATTGTTTGCCCGGTCTGAGAACCACCAAAGTTTGTCCATTGAAGAACCTTGGAAAAAGGTTCGAAGAATAATCCCGTCTATTCCACTTTCCTAGCGTCCGACTTACTAGATTCCGAATAAACCCAAAGCGAATATTACTTACTCGACCCTAGTTGCACGTGCGAAGAGAAGCTTTCCAAATTTAAAGTTTTATCATCATTGGAAGTCCCGACACCGTCCCAGAGATGGCGACACCGACCAGAAAGCTTACCATCATTCAACCACATTACTCAATGGAACTACGAACGCGCACAAAAAGGAGATTGCTCAAGTGAACCGATAACCAGAGAACATTACACCTCAGCAAGGGATTTTCATTAGGGGTTTTACATTACACAATTATTCATATTTACAGCGCTACATTTATTCCTAGTACTTCGAAATATTAATTAGGCCTAATTCCTCCTATGCGTGCGTGCTCTTTCCCCTACTCAACTAGCATTTCATTTCCCCAAACGTTACATGTGCACATGATTTTCTACTCACTCTTTACTGCATTCTATCGGGTGTACCTACGCTGATTGCGTCAGCAGGCGGCGAGGTGGTCAGCGACGGCGGCCGCTATTGTTGGTCGGCGTGGCTTGAGCCTATTGTTCGTCGGCTTGGGTTGACTCGCTTGCCAAAATTTCAACCGCGTGGATGAAGAACGACGAAAGAGGGTCGAGCGTGGCCAATTCATCTATCAGGGCGAACGGAACTTTCGGACCATCCGATTATTGGTCACGTGCTTGGTCCAACGCTACTTGAAGACGATCGATGCTGGGCGCGATGTTGACGGCGCGGCCCCTTCGGCCACCGAATGGCGTGGGCCGGCGGATTGCTGGACTGTCGATCACCGTTGCTGGGAGAAGCGGGCTTCTAAGGATAACAAATAGAGCCGTCGCACGGCTACACAATAAAAGGGGTTAAGAGCGCAACGCAACCTATCAAGCACGACTTTCATACCTTTCTTCTCTGCACTAAAAGTATATTAAGCACAGGCTTCTACCACTCTTTTGCACACGGGAATAACTTTCTTTCCTGCAATTGTTAAGGCAATCAATTCACTGAGCAATATACTTTAGCTTATCAGACTCACTACTATGGATTTTACGGAACACGGGAGAAACACTTTCTAATCGTTACGATTGTCCAGGCAAAGTGATCTAGGATCTTATAGTCCTCAGATAGGAAACCTCGGACAAACTAACAACTCCTAACGAACAGTTCGGGTCGGCTTTCTTATTCCCTTTCCGGTTTTTCGGTATCTCGCTCCCACCAGTAATCATCAAAAGCGACATTCATGCTCTCCTCCCCAATCCTCAAGGTCTTTCGCAGAACGTGACCTTCGGTTTTCTTGGCCCGATCGCGACAAGCATTTAATTCTCGCGAGAGGTTTAACGGGTGTGATACCACTCCTCTTCAGCATATTCTGGCATAGGTATTTTAAGATTGTTACTGATTGCCTACGCGCAGGCGCCGAGCATGATTTGGATGCATTTTAATTTGCTGTCAGTCGTAAATTTATTATTGCTATTCGCGCAGTTTCTAACGCATCCTATATGAAGTTTATGTAATATTTACAGATTGAATTATTTACAAAATTCAATAAGAAAATATTAACAGATAGATTTATTTACAAACTGCAACGGGTAACCGTTACAAATCCTTTGACTGACCTATCCAGCTATTTTTATGCGTAGGACATGTATTACCCACCCCCTGCGCCACTGATTTTGCTCCTTTCAAATCTCCAAGAGCAGATCGGTTCAGCTCCAGAAAAGATTTGATTTTATCGATACCAAAATTCTGGCGTACATTACCGTGAAATTTATCTCGAAAGGATGATAAGCATCTTTGCTTAGCTTAGCTTAGACTGATTACACATATCAATGGTTGCTATTCCGTGATTGACCGAAGTCAGTGAAGTTGCACAAAGAATCAACTAGAAGTTCGGCTGGGATTGGCCAAAATCTTCTTCAGTGTGCATAATTCAGTGCCTCTATTTATACAGGGTCAATATCGGCGCCAGCCACGTCCTTGCAGTCAGGTGGGATTGGGAAAGGAATGTTAGTGTGTAATCTTTGCTATTTGGAGACCGTGTTTGCCTATGCATCTCCACAAAGGTTACTGGGAGGGATTTTTGTTAATAGGGAGGATCGTTGGGTCACAGGATTCATTTTGATAAGCGATTAGACCATGATAAACAATTATTTGTGAGAGATAACCGTGAAACTTGAAGTGAAAAACCATTCAAAGTTTGTAGAACAATAAGCTAAACGGAACATTCCTACAGCTGTCAGGACAAAAGCATGTGTAATCATATTTTACTAATATAAAAAGAACCGACTGGCTGGAAAATCACATAAAACTCTCTTCTTATTATTTATCTTTATTAAGGTGGCTTTTCGCGCTTTGCGATTTCGCCACACTGAACACTCTTATGCCGACACTTACAGTGGCGAATCATTAAAATTTTGTTGAATATAGTGAACCTTTTGCAAGTCTACACTTATAGTGTCGAACCATTCAAAGTCCTTTCCAAATTACAAAAATAAAGGTAAAAGGAAAGGGGAGTTTTGAAAAAAAAACGCAAAAAATAATAATTTATGAATAAGAGTTTATGCCGACACTCACAGTGATATTGTTTGTTGAAAAATCATATTTACATCCCTCCGTTGTATTGATTAAATGCAGTAATATATATGTTACATTTTTGAAATAAAAGCATGAAATGACCAATTGACCAACGCTTACCAATTGATCCTTCATCATCGACGGAGCAGCCAAAATCTACTTTCAGCTTCACCTAACGCATACACTCTAACTGAGAAAGAAATCACTCTGGAGACCCGAAAAAAATAACACTTTTACTTTTCATGCAAAAGATCGCTCTGATGACACAAAACAAAAACACGAATGCTTTAGCTTCCACGAAAAAATTGCTCAGCAAAACGCGCGCAATCCAAAAAAAAAAATCAACAACACCACTGAGGCACGAAACCGACTCGTTTGGTCGGGCCATATCAAAGCACTCAAAAATAGAAAGAGAACGCGCAACCCAAAAGGAATAAAAAAACTGGGATTGTTTCGGGCCTTCTTGACGCACTGCCAGGCAAAAAAATCGCACAGCCCAAGGAAAAAAATGACGCTTGCTCGAGCATTCTCGACGCTCTTCTGAGTATAACGTTTTTTTTTTTCGAAAGGCATGTGTGCATCGTGCCCTAGGGAGTCGATAAAATTCTCAATCCAAATATATACTCGACCGATGAGAATCGAACTCACAACCTTCAGCTAGGTCATACTGAATAGCTGTGCATTCAACACTACGATGTTGAAAATTTTTAAGCCAGAAAAACTCTATTATTGAGTTGCCTCAATAGCGTATCTGCTACCAATTTCCACAATAGTGGTGGTAAGACTTTCTCTTGGGACCATCCGCAAATAATCAACTTTTGAATCGCAGCACGACGCAATGTTGAGGAAAAATATCAGTTTTTGGATCAGTCCAATTGATAACCATTGTAGGCTCATGATTACATGCAGCTTCCAATATGGCATCAAATGACACATTCGCAAAAGCACCTTCAATAATAAAGAACACATCTATGCATGATTGCCTCTGAACGAATGATTTTTCGAAATTGTATACAGCTCAGTATAAAAGAGTCTAGATTTTTTAGCATGTTGATTCACGTGAAGAAGAATGTTCCGGAATCCTTGCGCTAGATATTTCATATGTGATTCCGAACTATCACAAGTTGTTGCGACACTCAGACAAAATATTCGCATCGGCGTAGCGAAGCCCCCATGATTATCTGATGCTCATATATTCCATTTAAGTGCCAATTTGAGCTCATCGGAAACTGGGATAGGGAGTTTTGCTATCAAAGACTCAGGAACGTACATAAAGCTAAGGATATCGCCGCAGACGGAAAATTACGAAACAACTTGTTCCATGTACTTTTGCGATAACCAACTAGCTGGTAAAACTCGCGGAACCGCCCATGATTCGTTTAGTCGAAAACCTGTCGATACCATCAGCCGACATCCGTTACCAATTTAAATCCAGCAGACGGCGAAGTGCGAAACTTTGGAAATAAATTAAATTAAATTATTACACTTGAAGTGTGCTGCGCTCTGCTGCTGGTCTACCGACTGAGACTGGTACTCCAGACGCCAAAGGCAGAGTTTGGCTAAACGATGCAATCCCAGACCGGTCAAAGTATTGTTTGGGCTCGCGGCACGTCGAGGGCCCTCCCTGGTGTACACTAAGCGGAGTACCGTAAACCGAGAGCAAATTGATCATTATCTTACAACTTTTTGAATTTTCCAAAGAAATTCAAATATCGTCAAACAAATTTTAGTGTACTGTAGTACTGAATCCAATGATTTATATCATTTTAATTACCGTACCATTTGGTTCATGAAAGGGGCCCAAATAGCCGTAGCGGTAAACGCAAAGCTATTCGGTTAGGCCAACCTTGGGGACGTGGGTTCAAATCCGTCGAGGATCTTTTCGTAAAGGAAATTTTCTCGACTTCCCCAACCATTAACCGCATAATGCGCATTAGACTGATGCAAATTTTGAAGTTTTTGCTCCCCTATGCTTAAACGGTGTCAATTATGATGAAAATCATTCTCCCAAAATTTGAAGTGATTTGGAAGAAATTTGATTGTGCACACGCCATTTGAAGTTTATATGGAAATTACTATGGAAAAGCCAAACGTTTTGTGTTCAGTCCTCTATCTGCTCGCCATAATAATATATTAAAAAGCGAACACACTCTTCACATGTAAAATCTTCCCAGCTACAACTTTGCCGAAGATCATATTGTGTTGGGACGTAAGGCTAATTTGTTATTCTTGATTCCAAAGTCTAAACCATGCTGAGATGATCATTCAATTACTTTCAGAGCAACACTGCTTTCTTGCTGTAGAACATAGTAGCCTGGATTACTTTGATCTATTCTTCCCGCCAGGAGCACCACTGTTGCCTGCCGAATAGTTGGTAAAGCTTACTGAAGGCAAACCCACTTTATGATGATGAATAACAATTTTTCCTGACGTCCAATCAAAATGTGGTCTTCAGCAAAGTTGTAGCTGGAAGAATTTCACATGAGAAGAGTGTGTTCACTTTTCCATAAAATATTATGACGAAGAGATATAGGGCTGAACACAAAAGGTTGGCGTTTTCCATAGTAATCTCCATATAAACTTCAAATGGCGTGTGCACAGTCAAATTTCTTCCAAATCATTTCAAATTTTGGGAGGATGCTTTTTACCATAGTTTAAATGGTTTAAGCATAGGGGAGCACAAATTTCTAAATTTGCATCACTCTAATGCGCATACATCTAGGCAATTACTCTTAAAACAAGCACTTTTTCAAAATAAACGGTTTTAAGAGCAAAAAACTATACTTGTAATGCAATATGATTTCAAAACGGAGTTCATCAGTTCACAATTCAGCTTAAACAACATTTCAAACTTACTAAGTTTGCATGGAGGCTTAGAACCAGCGAACTAGAAAACATGGAATATCTTTGATGCCAACGATACATTCAGAATCCTTAGAAGGCAGTGCTATTTGGTACCGACCTGATAAAATTCGTCCCAGAGATCAATTTGACCCCGGATTACGGTACTATCGTTCGAGTCTCAGTTGGTGGTCCCGGTAATTGCGCTTGATCGTACCGGATTTTTTATCAACCCCAGAAGCGGCAGCGGTGAGAAGGACAAACTTTTGTGGAATTAATCAAGTTTGCAGCAGACTTTTTTTTCTCATAGGTTCGGTTATTTTTTTTTATAATGGAGCTAAGTTTCCCTCAGATCGGAAGGGAATTGTGTAATCAAGAGGGGTTAAGCTGAGGCGTAGCATGAGGAAAGAGACGGGTTTCGTTCTGTGAGCTTTTGTGACGGCTCGAAGGTCTGGCGATGAGAAACGGGCTTCTGGATTGGGTGGGAATGAAGTGAAGAGCGTTATTATGATGAGATTATGGATAAGCAGGTATGTAGTTGAGGCTTTAATCTGCTCATTATTCTGTGGTTTAAAGTTATTGTTTGATGAACGATCTCATGATGTAGAGTGACTCAATTTTATTTCCGTAAGGTAGAAGGTACTCTTATGGGGCCCATATAGGTGTAGTGATATATGTACGTGCAGCTATTTAGAGGGTCCATGCTGAGAGTCATGAGTTCAAATTCTGCTGGTTTAGAGCAACCGTAACGGTGCGCGACTAAACTAAATTACATAGCGCAGTATCATTACGCTGATCCGTACCGGGCGCTGCTAACCAGGGTAGCAAAATGACAGCGCTGCTTTCGGAAAGCATCGGGTGAGCAAATTTAGCAGCGCGATAGTTGCGCTGCTATTCGATTTGAATTCAAGCATACGGTGTGGGATATGAAATTCTGGTTGGAGTTTTGGAAATCTGATGCATGATGCGCATGAAGTAGAAATTTCAAAATTTTGGGAATTCGGGTAAACCTTCAAGATTTTGATAAGAATACAGGTCGGACTCGATTATCCGGGGACTCGATTATCCGGAATTTGTTTTTCGATGTTCTTGTTTTTCAATTTTTATGCATGAATCTGAAATAATTTGGTATTGCAATATACAATATGAATGGTTTTGCAGTTTTGAACGTATTTAAGAAAAAGGGGGTTTGAAAAAGTGTTTTTTTTTTGTGTATGCTGGTCAAAGTTTTGTTTTTCTTGTAAAGACCCCTACTGTTCCTAGAAATAATTTCTGGCTACGCCACCGCATCATATAAATAAAACAACAACAAAAAGATAATATTTAAGTTCTTTTATCGAAGATTTCAATTTTTTTCTTAGTGATTCGATTACCCGGAGTGAAAAAAAAATCGGTACTCCGGATAATCGAGTCCGACCTGTACTAGGAATCTGATGCAATTATTGGAAATCCGATAGAAGTTTATGAAATATTCGAAAATCCTCGTAAGAATTTATCGATTTCGGAGAATTATGGGATTTTGGTATTCCGCCTAGAATCCTTGAGATTCCGCCTAGAATCCTCGGGATTCCGCCTAGAATCCTTGGGATTCCGACTGGAATCCTTGGGATTCCGACTGGAATCCTTGGGATTCCGACTGGAATCCTTGGGATTCCGACTGGAATCCTTGGGATTCCGACTGGAATCCTTGGGATTCCGACTGGAATCCTCCGAATTCCGGCTGGAATTCTTGGGATATCGTCTGGAATTCTCGGGATTCAGACTAGAGTCCTTGGGATTCCGACTGGAATCCTCCGAATTCCGGCTGGAATTCTTGGGATATCGTCTGGAATTCTCGGGATTCAGACTAGAGTCCTCGGGATTCTGACTGGTATTCCAGTTCCAAAATTCTTATAATTCCAGTCGGAATCCCAAGGATTCCAGTCGGTGTTTTTATCAAAATCTCTTTCCCATTCTGATCAGAATCCCGAGGACTCCAGTCTGAATCCCGAGGATTCCAACCGAAATCACGAGGACTCCAGTCTGAATCCCGAGGACTCCAGTCTGAATCCCGAGGATTCCAACCGAAATCACGAGGACTCCAGTCGGAATCCCGAGGATTCCAGTCGGAGTCCCGAGGATTCCAGTCGGAATCCCGAGGATTCCAGTCGGAATCCCGAGGATTCCAGTCGGAATCCCGAGGATTCCAGTCGGAATCCCGAGGATTCCAGTCGGAATCCCGAGGATTCCAGTCGGAATCCCAAGGATTCCAGTCGGAATCACCATAATTACAATCAAATTTGCAATATTTCTTGTAAGATTTACAAGGATTCCGGTAGAATTGGCAAGGGTTCCAATCAAATTAGCATCCAATCGAATTCATAAACAATCTCAAAAATTTCCGATAAAATTCTTATAATTCCGCACCAGAATATAATAGATATCCCAACAGAGTTACAAAAATTCCCAACCTGAATTGATCACCATTATTTTCACAACTCATATGTTAACCCAAAAAGCAACGACCGGTACTGAAACGAGTTACTAAATATGGTAGCCACCGGTGTGAGAATGAGTGACTAAACTAAAATGACAACTCTGGGGGTGATCATTTTAATCACCCAAATAGTCGC
Source organism: Aedes aegypti (assembly GCF_002204515.2). Taxonomy (NCBI): domain Eukaryota; kingdom Metazoa; phylum Arthropoda; class Insecta; order Diptera; family Culicidae; genus Aedes; species Aedes aegypti. The sequence continues at coordinate 265,304,042 of NC_035107.1, read as the reverse complement.
CCCCGTTAAAGATGCTCTTAGTGTCTTTTTGGGTTGAAAATTTGCTCGAGCACAGAGTATGTTCGCGCTTGCCATATTGTTAACTATGAGTTAATAACTGTCTATCAGTGATGCTCGGGCTGATTTTTCAATCGTCTGCATTTCTGTTCGAAGATAGTTATCCAAATAGATCTGTTTGCTACGCATGATAACACTGCGGAACACGTTTTTGTCTCAAGCACAAAAATACCACTATTTACTAAATTAGGGGTTGCTGAATCCATTGCCGTTTTCAGATACTGACTGTTGAAAATGCTAAATTTGACGATTCCAGCCAACTTGCATGCAAGTTTACTAACTTGTATAGCAATTTATTTGCTTAATTTGCCACAAAATTCAAACTTCATGTGTTAAACGAAACTTTTCAACAAAGTTCATAATACTTCCGCTGGTAAAATGTTATTTTTTGGTGGTTCTGGAAAGTATTGTATAATGCCATATAAAAGAAACGAAGAATTTTATATGGAGACTGCAATCGTGTTAAAAAAATCGATTTAAACTAAATTTAATCGTGAAATTTACAATCAAATTATATCTAAATTGAAAGTTCAAGTCCTATTTTGCATGCTTGATGGATTTTATCACAAAAAAGTTTGATAAATCATACTTTAAATTTCAAGTAAACATGAATAAAACCTGTGTTTTATACAACTTTGACGATCTGTAGCTAAAAATTGTAACGTGTTGGAACATTTCGGCATCGAATTCAGCGGCCCAAAATCTACTAGAGACACATAATTTGATCCTTGATACACGCAAAAATGTCATTTTTGTTATGCTGTGTAACTTTAGGGGTAGTACAGTGCACTATGGTCCAGGCATCAGTTTTACGCGGAAAGATGAATTTTGAGCTTTAGAATGACACATTAGACAAAAATGGTCTTCTACTAAGTTGTTTGTATTAGTAAGGTTCTTTGTTTGGTGTTATTGAAAATAAGGGTGGACCACATTTTCATAAAAATTGTGTAACTAACTTTCTTATTTGGAGAAATTATATTATACATGCTTCAGCAAAGTTGTAAACTATTCAATTTCAAGCAACTTTGCCAAACAAAGCTTTTTTTGTATCTCCTCAATTGAACGATTTAGAGCTATTTGCCTACGGTGACATAGGGTGATCCGAATAAAACTGGTTTTCTGGCTCTAGAGTTTTCAATTCAAATTTCTCATCAAAGTAGTCTATGAAACACTTTTAAAGCTTCTTCTTCTGTCGGGTGTGGGATCACTGCGTCCATTTTTTAGGACTATTGTGATATACTCTATTACTCTATGTACACAATGTTTTCCAGTAGCAAATGTGCCTCCGGAATACTTTGCGCATTTGTCTGAACTTTGAACCATCTGCCATTGATGGACAGAAGTCCTAGGTTGCAGTGTTGTAGCTCCCCCAATCTGGCGTGATCAGCCTAATAAAGCTAACCACCTCCCTGGGAGATGCGTTCCAAATATCAGCTGGCTGTAAGTAGTGCTTGCCAAATATTTTGAACCTACGATGGATGTGTGCACTGCAATAGCAGAGAAGGTGTTGTGAGGTTTCGTCCGTCACGTCACAGAAACGGCAATTTGTGTTTTGGACATCGGTGTTGTATAAGTGGTATCTGCTTGGGCAGTGACCAGTTATTAGACCGATGTATGTTCTGAGATCCCTTTTGTTGAGACCTAAAATTTTTGGTGTTTGTGTCGTGTTTATTGTTACGAACCTTTTGGACTGATTCGCATTAGAAACTGTATTCCAATTTGATTGAATTTGACCGAACAACCAGTTGTTCAATTCCGTGTTAGTGCAGAGTTCGAGATGCCAAGGAATGGCTCTGGTCCAATGAACATATTGGTTGATCCATTCCTTGCTAGCTGATCGGCAATTTCGTTACCCTCTAGACCCGTATGTCCTGGGATCCAATATAGTTTAACTCGATTGCGTTCAGCTAGGGATTTCAGTGCAAGAATGCATTCCCACACAAGATTTGAGTTGCAAGTTAAGCCTTCAAAGATTGAAGCGCTGCTTGACTATCAGAGAAAATACAGACGGTGGCATGTCTGTAAATTCTTTTCAGACACAGCTGCGCACATTCCTTGATTGCATAGACTTCCGCTTGAAATACTGTAGGCCACTGTCCAAGAGAGACAGATTTTGGTTTTCGGTTCATACACTCTAAACACTGTCAGATTAGACTGGCCCAGCTCAGTATGGGAGAAAAATAAAATTGTATGATTCCACGGGGCATCCCCCAGGATTATTTCTTAGGGTTAGAGGAAGCCTTTCTGAAAAATTCAGCTCATTTGGTCGTTCCATGAGCTGGCGCATTTGAATTGAAGTTAATATGGGATTTTCAGCTCAAACACATGAGCAAAGGCACATCATCTACTGTTTGGTTCAGGAAAATTGATGATCGCGTTCAATTGAACCCAGAATGTCAAAAACACTACTTGATGTAATAGCGAAGAATATTGTAGAAGATTGTACCATGATCAAAATTAATAAAGTTGGTGTTTTAACCATCTGAAGTATATCATGCAATACTGCTTGTATTTCTTCAACATAGCTTGGAGGTAGCCACTAAGCGCATCATAGCCACCTATGACGCTGGGCGAGCTGAGGCACATGTCGCATGCATATAAGTGACTGTACGGGAGTGCTGATCTAAGCCTAACTTTCAACAACTGAAAGAGTAATGAAAATGAGACTGAATCCAGGTACAACCTTCTGCAACTATGTTCATTAGGATATCAACTAGTGTATTTCTTATTCTGGGCATATTTGAACGCGAACAATTAGTATACGGAACGAAACAGTGACATAGGATCAATTTTCAATACATTTGAGTCGAATATCCCATACAAACTTCAAATCGAATGCGCCACCTGGTGGAGCAACCAATTGAGTTGAAATTTTGAGAGAGCGTTTTTCTTACTCTAAGGCTCATATCTAGGGGGTGCCCCGTTGAGTTTTACAACTTTTTTGTTTAAGGGCCAGTCTACTGTCAGATTATTCATTTTTGAACCATATGTGTATAGTTTAATAAATCCTGGTGAAATTGTGGGTCCACCTCCTTCCCATTCCTCACGAGAAGGAAAGGCCACCGTGAATGGCGAGTCATAGTTTACCACTTTTTCCATCCAGTCACTGCATTTTTCAACAAAAGGATTTATCGAAAATTCGTTTAATGTACTGAGGTGACCTGTTAAGTCCCCTGACAGTAAGACTGTTGATCGTTTTAGCCTAAGAGCACTTTTCTTTTAAAGCTTAAAAAACTGCGTGATTTGGAGAGTGAAGAAACTTGCCATCTCCTTCCGTTTGGGAGTTATTGTTGTTTTTCTCTCAAAACAATGCCTACTTTGATTGAGAATATCTCTGATTAGGGCAAACATAGAAAATATCTTTTGACGTCATTCAAAAAACAAAATTAAATCGTATATTTTATAAAAAAAAAATACAGATGCGTTGTTTTTGGAATTCTAATGAAATGTCTTGAAAAACAAATATTTTTTATAACAAAAACTTTAATAACTTTTGAACTAAAATAGTCTATGAACGACTTTAAGAACTTAACAAAACGCAAATTTTTATGCAAAAATATTGATGATATCTATTTTAGTTCAAAAGTTATTAAAGTTTTTCTGCTTAACATCCCTTGTTTTTCAGGGCATTTTATTAGAGTTACAAAAATAACACATCTGTTATTTTTTGATATTATATACAATTTTATTTTGTCTTTTGAATGTGGTTAAAAGATATTTTTTATGTTTGCACCAATCAGAGATATTCACAATCAAAGTAGGCATGTTTTTGAGAAAAACAACAATAACTCCCAAACGGAAGGAGATGGCGAGTTTCTTCACTCACCAAATTACGCATTTTTCAAAGCTCTAAAAGTGTTTCATAGACTACTTTGATGAGAAATTTGAATTGAAAACTCTAGAGCCAGAATACCAGTTTTGTTCGGACCACCCTATGTCACCGTAGGAAAATAGCTCTAAATCGGTCAATTTAGAAGATACGAAAAAACTTTTTTGGCAAAGTTGCTTAAAATTGAATGGTTTACAACTTTGCTGAAGCATGTATAACATAATTTCTACAAATAAACTAACTATTTTCACAATTTCTATGAAAATGTGGTCCACCCTTATTTTCAATAACACCAAACAAAAGACCTTACTAATACAAACAACTTTGTAGAAGACCGTTTTTGTCTAATGTTTCATTCTAAAGCTCAAAATGCATCTTTCCGCGTGAAACTGATTCCTGGACCACTGTGCAGTGCTTGTAGGTCCTCCTCAACCATTGACTAAGTCCCATGTCCCAAGAGATCTACTGTTATAATTTGTGATTTGGGCTTCTTACATTCAGTATGAGGGTGAATATTTCTCATCCGGAGTTTTCTTTTTGTGGAGCACAACTCCATACGATACGTTACACTTTCGTAGTTCCCACTCTCCAAAATAATAGACATCGTTTAGGAAGTTGTATCTCTGTGAGATTTTTTAAACTTTCATATATTTCAAGGTTTCACAAGCAGCAAAATATTTCGCGCATAATGAGAAAAGATCCAAAAGGAGATCGCTTGATATGTATTCAGCACGAGCGTGATTGTATTGCAGATGATTGTGGACAGTGGCGCGGGAAGTGGGTAGGACAGGTAGGACATGTACTACGCACAAAAATATCTGGGTAGGACAGTTAAAGGATGGTCTCACCCACGATTGAACAAAAAAAAAAAAAACAAGTTCAGCAGAAATCTTGAAAAATAAATATTACTTTTTATCATCATTATCATTATGATCCGATCAAATTCCTACTGACAGTTTGTGGCATCATTTTTAAAATGTTAAGAGCAGATTATGACGAATATTTGAAAGATTTTTTTCGCAGTATTGTTGAAGAAATTCCAGCAAAATATTTGATGCAGTTTCAGCACGATGAAACATATTTCAAGCACTTCAGTTTTTATTGAAATCTTTTGCGATTTGCCGGATGACTTCGGTGCAAAGAAAAAAAATCACAAGTTCACAGATTTTCTCTGTTTATCCATTTGTTATCTAGAAATAGATGAGGAAATTAGAACAAGCTCACTGGTTGCGAAGGCGTGCAGTTTGATCTATTTATGTAGTTTTTTCTTAATAAAATTGATTTTAAAAGGAATTAAATATTAAGCATATTAATATTTTTTCATATAACTAAAGTTGATCCAATGAATGATCCAAAAGACAGGTCTGCCAGTAGAATTATTTTTAGAGACTTGGTACTACAGCAAACCACGGCCGTCGGAGGAGTGACAGGTAATCCACCAGTTACCGGGTGAGTCAGCTAAATAACAAAGAACAGTAGTAAAATACGAAAGCAAGGAATGCAAAGGTGCAGTGAGGATCGCTCTCTAACATTGTGCTTAGAACTAATCTATAATACGTTGAATTGAATATAAACCTGAACCTGAACTAAAATATTATCCTTACTTTGTATGAACATGCTTATCAGGTGAGCCTTTTGCTTTAAAAACTATGAAAACTATTCAATGAACAGTTGTAACTAGATAACCTAAGATCACATATCTGTATTGAGACTAAGGGAGTTGTCGATAAACCAAGCGGATCTGCTCATCCTGCTCTTGTTCTATAAGCTACCGCAATCGGTAAGAAAACTGCCACTATATAGGCAAGCTCTTAAAATTTATCTTACAACTTAATCTAGAACTTACCATTAAATCGACAATTATACGGACTCTTGACTGACATATAACCGACAGTTGAAAACAAAAAGGGACTAAACGTAAGTAAAACTACTATATATAGAATAGAAGCTTAAAAGTACAATTTGCACACACATATATGTTGGTCAAAGTCTAAAATATAACACAGGGACACACATTACGGAGCACACAGCCAATTAGACAAAATTGTATCAATCCATTCCATCATTTACGTTAAAAAAAATAATTTAAATGTCCTTCCATAGGAAAATTATATTCTTCCCCCAATACTACGGATCCGGTGATTTATTTCCGAAGAGAGAATAATACTTTTGGAAATTCCCGTTGGATAAAATCCAACAATCTCCATTTTTAATAGAAAATCTCTAAAGTATATTTTTAAAACCTCTTTTTTCCTTATTTTACTTGCATTGAATCTCTATTAAAAATTTAAGACTCCAAAGAAAACTTAAGAAAACATATTGGGTTCAAGTTCTTCAAGAATTTCATCTCAACTTCTCCTAGGAAAAGCTTCGAATTATTAAAGTGATTTTATTTAGATTACTTTCAGTGTCTTCTACACGGATTCGAAGGATGCTTAATAGAACATCTCCAGAATTTGCTTCAGAAAATCTTTGATAACATCTAAGCTACTACCTCCAGTAATTTCCTCAGCAATTACTTTGTTTTTTTTTTTTCAAAATTTTCCTAGAATTCACCCAGATAAATTTCACAAATCCTTCAACCGAATTCTCCAGTTGTTACTCTAGGAGAGTAACAACCCCAAAACATTTCTATAGAATTTTTCACGGGAAAGAATTCATCAACGTTTTCTCCCAGAAATTCAAAATTTCATTTGTTCATTGCGAACAAATCTATTTTTCAGGATTTTTCCAGCATTTCGTCCAAGTATTACTCTTGCAGTTTAACCAAATATTTTTTTTTAAATCACAAGGAGTCTTCAGAACTTTATTTTAATTTTCACACCAGTTATTGTTGCAGAAAGGTTTTTCGAGAAATCTCTTTAGGCAATTCTGCGGAATTTTATCCCGAGATTCGATCGATTTTTTTTATTTGATTATATTAGCAAACTATCTAGGAAATCTTATTATTATTTCTTAAGAGTCCAGGAGTTATTTCAGAGATCCTTGTTCATTAAGGGTAATTTTAAAACTAACCCAAGTTTTATTAGAGGTTACTCTAACATTTTCTTTAGAAATACCTCATGGATTCATTTTTCAGCAAAAATTACTTGGCATTTCCATGGAGACATTCCTGAAAAAAAAATTCAAGGCTAACTTCTGAAAATCTTGGAAGCAATCTTTAGAGAAATCCCTAGTTGAAATCTTGTGCACATCCTGAAAGACAGTTTTAAACAAAATCCCTAGAAATTTCTGGAGAAGTTATTGAATTAATTTTAGAAGACAATTTGACCGGGAATCTTGGAGGATGTTCAAGGGAGACCGATGGATGTATAAAATCTTGTAAGACTTTCTTGATAAATGACTTAAAGAATTTTTTGAGGATTTCTTGGAGATATTCTCTACCAAAAATTGTGGTGAAATTCCTGAACTCCTTTGGAAATTTCCAGAGTAATCATCTGAACATTCAGGCAAATACCTGAATAATTGCTCATAAAATTCCTTAAGAAAATCAATACTTGTAGCAACGTCACGAAGAATTCTTAAAACGTCTTAGATCTTAGAGAAATGTGCTTTAATGCTATGAAGAATCAAACTCTTATCTCCTGGCTCCTGTTAAGTATCATTTTGTTTTCTTTGCTCGTGTTTAGTCTCTTTTCGGCAGTGTTTGGATTTTGATCCGAATAAGCCGATCGAACCATATTCAGAGAGTGTAACAGATCGCGAACCATAACAGTTCGTGGCACATCGCATTCGGAGAGCGCTATGAATGTAAACATTCACTCTCTCGTTTGGTAAATGGCACGAGAGCATTCAAGAGCAGCAAGTCTCACAGACTGCAACAATATAGAGCCATTCGGGTGATTTATGTTTTGCATAAAATTGGTTATAACTTTCATATTTTCCTGTAATGCAGCCTTCAGCAACCTAATTTTAATCTATTGGATCATTGAACACCCCTTTGGTTGCAAACATAGCCTAGAAAATAAAAACATATTCGCCTCTGTTTCTTGACTAGAATGAGAGTGAGTCAGCGAATGTTATAAGTGTTGACACACAGTGATCGGCGTCAAACAGTGAGTGCTGTGTGTCCGTCTTGCTTTCGTTCATGGCTCGTTATCCTCCACGAACAATAAATGCGTGTTGTATGAATGCAGGTGGGTAAATGGGATGAAATTATAGCTCGTGTGTCTGATCGTTAAATTTTCCAAAGCCTGTTTACCACATTAAAATATTCAAACCTCTGTTAATTTTTTGTTTCTCAATATTTTTGCATTATTATTTCACAAGTTCTCAAAATACTCTTCAAGTTTTAGAATCAGTGTCGATATTGATCATTGGTCATCTGGATCTTGAGATATCCCGAAATTTCTCGGGGAACTGACGCGTGGACATAACCCACGTAAATATCTCAGCCTACAGAATTTTCACCATATTCGTTTTTCACTCTTTAGAACAATACATTAATGAAAGTATGTTGTGGAAGATTGAAGCAATTTGGTGCAGCAGTCTTTGAGTAATGGGTATTTATGTTTGTGGTACTCCTCTGTCCAAATGAAGATCGTAAAAACTTCATAATACATCATATCGTAATTTTCGAATATATCTCCTAGAATACTTTACTGATTTGTATGATTCTTTTTCAGAGTAGCTCCTTATCACCTAGGTTTGTATAGCACGCTTTTATTCTCTTGATAAATTAACGTAAAACAAAATGACCGCCAAAGACATTGTATATGGGGAATGTCGGTCCCCCAAGAAACATAGGAATATCTTTAAAACCAGATCATCAATGACATATATCGACATTAAACTAGAAGAGTTTATTGAGGACTTGTGAAAAAACGATGTAAATATAACGAGAAACAAAACAGTTATCAAGGTTTGAATATTTTTATTGCATTGAAAAAAGAAGCTGCCGGTAGAGGGGTTAATGATGGAAGAAAGCGTAGGGAAATAGTTTTTTGTCCGTCTCTGGTTTTAGCAAATGCTATGAACTGCGATAGATCAACTGCGATGTATTAAGAGTGGAAGATAGAATCTAGATCAACTGCGATGTATTAAGAGTGGAAGATAGAATCTAGTGAAAGATACAATTACAAAGTACGAGGAAAGGGACGGACCAGGGATTGAACCCTTGACCTTCTGCTTTTGAAACAGAAGCGGTAGCCATTGGACCACCAAACCTGTCATCCTAGAATTTATCTTGAGGAAGATTATTTAATAAATTGCTTTTTGGAGTATGAAAAGATTTTTTTGTACGATGTTGCTTAAGAAAGCGTCATGTGAAGGAAGGAGAAACAACACAATTTTGAAGCAGGTAGAAACAACAGATGAATAATAATAAGCGATTATTTATAAACTTTTCTCTAGAGGATAATGAGTATAGTATAAATGAAATCTCTTTAATGATTGAAAACAAACAAATTTCTCAAGAAGCTCCATCAGAATCTTCTTTAGAAATTATCCTTAAAATCTAGCCGAATTCCTTCTTTGATTTCTGGATTCCTCAGAATTCTGTCAGAATACCTCTAGAAATTCCATCTTGCAATTGCACAAGAATTCAATTCCAGCATATGGATTTTTGCCAGAATTGATTAAACTATTTCTCAACTCATGTTCTAAGAAAGTCCCTATAGATTTTCCTAAGAAAGATTTTTATATTTTCCTAATAAATCCACTCTCAGTTATTTTGCTAAATGTTTCTCCACATATGTTTTTTTTACCGCTTTGAAGATTCGAAGGCAATAATTATTTGTTATTTAAATCCGGGAACATATTTTGGAAAGAAAATTGTGGATTGTTGTACTCCATTCAAATATGAACTGTGGATTGTTGTACTCTATTCAAAATTCACGTTTAAAGTATGGACAAATTTCACAATATTATTTTAACAATATCCAAGAGATTTGTAGCCAAAGGTATGAAGCCACTCTTCGATATTTCTTGAGAAATTTGAAATACCAGCTAATTTTTGTCTAAGAGATTCTTTTGGTCATTTGGCATATTTTTTCAATTAATTTTGTCGAACTACGATTTGTATTTAATGTATGGATTTATTTAGAGAATTATTATAAGGGCAATCATCATCACCGGCCATCTCGAGCAGGACCTTTTTAATAAATATGGGAAATCATATGGCAGTGAATATGCTGCTCTGTGCTAAAATATTTGAAATAGTATTGTGTGCCTTGGTAAGAAAATACGAATTTAGGAAATCGAATTTTAAGGGTACTGACGCGTTTTAGTTTCACTATATTTTTTGCAACAGATGTGTCAAAAATTACGCTTATCGCACACAACAACAAGCTGGTTTTACCGTTAATCGATTGAACGACAGCCGGATGGTCAATCTTTCAGTAGTCGCACGATTCATCAAAATTTGAACCGCCACATTGATGCTGTGTACGACATGCGAGGTTTTCCCATTATTGCTGTACGCAATAAAAGGACGTAACTATTTGTCAATTGGTTCATATTTGAATCATGTCAATTTGTTTTTTTATTTTTATATATACAGGGGATAGGCAAAATGATTGAGATAGGCAAAATTTTGCCTAAATTCAAATGCTCATAACTTTATGAAAAATTGATGAAATTGGATGCATCTAGAAGCAGTCGACGGCAAATTTGGTCTACTTTCAGGAAAATGCTTGGCCATGCATATTGGCCACTGGACACCGGAGATGTTCCGGATTTTCCGAGGTCATGTCTAAATGTCATTTTTTCTGTCACTTGTATTTTTGTGCGGTGTAAAGTTGGATAGATGTTTACTATTTTTCTAGAAACTAGAACTAATAGGAAGTTGAATGCCGCCGGACGCATCAAGATTGGTTTCAAATCTTCAGAAATATGACCATTTCCGTAAAATGGTTCCGGAAAACATGGTCAGTCATGTTTTTATTCCAAATTATGTAAATACTATCCGGAACTATATCCAAGTGGGCATCAACCTTTAAAATGATGTTTCCAGCAGCATATTCAGAACCATTGGATGTATAGATGTATAGGTTCCAGGTGCCCTGGGGGAAGTGGTCAATTAGGAACATATCTGGAACCATATCAATATGGGCAATAAACTTCATGATTTTCAATGGTTATGCTTTCCGAAGCATTTCCAGCACCACCGGCTGCCATGACAACTCTATAGTAGGTTCCAGGTGCCCCCGGGCATGTGGCCAATTCAAAACATGCCCGAAAACACATCAGTATGGGTATAAACATCAAGTTTTTTGAAGGCTATGCTACTAGAAGCATTTACAGTGCAACATATTTATAGAACCACTGCACTGTGTAATAGTTTCCATGGGCCCTGGGGATGTGGTTATGTTCCGAATTGGCCACATCTCTAGGAGCCCATGGAATCTATTATAGAGTGGTTATTTAATCTTGTGATTCTGAAAATGCTCCACATCCTTCAAGTCACATGGATCCTACTGTTCATGGTAGAAGGTGATTTTTAACAGGTGAACGGCCAAATTGGCCAAATCCCCTGGGGCACCTGGAACCTACAATTAAGTAGTCATGGCAGCCGGTGGTGCTGGAAATGCTTCGGATAGCATAAGCTTTGAAAACCATGAAGTTTAATGCCCATATTGATATGGTTCCAGATATGTTCCTAATTGACCACTTTCCCCAGGGCACCTGGAACCTTCTGTCGAGTGGTCTACGTATCTAATGGTTTTGAATATGCTGCTGGAAACATTATTTTAAGGTTGATGCCCACTTGGATATAGTTCTGGTTAATATTTACATAATTGGAAATACACACAAGACTGACCATGTTTTCCGGAAACATTCATATTTCGGAATATGAATATATCACGGAAATGGTCATATTTCTGAAGATTTCCAACCAATCTTGATGCGTCCGACGGCATTCGACTTCCTATTAGTTCTAGTTTCTAGGAAAATAGTAAACATCTATCCAACTTTACACCGCACAAAAATACAAGTGACAGAAAAAATGACATTTAGACATGACCTCGGAAAATCCGGAACATCTCCGGTGTCCAGTGGCCAATATGCATGGCCAAGCATTTTCCTGAAAGTAGACCAAATTTGCCGTCGACTGCTTCCAGATGCATCCAATTTTATCAATTTTTCATAAAGTTATGAGCATTTGAATTTAGGCAAAATTTTGCCTATCTCAATCATTTTGCCTATCCCCTGTATTACTAGTGGTCCCGGCAAACGTCGTCTTGCCATCAAGTAGGCTGTTGTAACACGTCATATAGTCTCGCATCCCTTGTCGAGTGCAACTGTGAAAAAATTACGTCAATCCGTTGATCCGTTCCAAAGCCATTTCGTGACATACAAGCACCACTCCATTTTTATTTATATAGAAGATCATCCAAAATTTCTTGGAGATCTGAGGGGTGTTGACCCCCCTGTTCCTAGACCAACGGATGTGATGATCGGTGCCGCCCGAAAATTGCACACAGAGTACGACCGCTTATGTCCATATTATCTGCGAAATAAACAAATTGGCTGGATCTATTTAAAACCGATCCCTGGCTGTTCAATTGAGCTCTCGTCAGATTCGTTCAAGCGCAATTTCGTTTTCAGCTTAGCATTGATTTTTTCTTCCTAATTCCTTTACCATAGGCTTACTAGGATAACTGTAGGGCTCCATGAAAATATGAAAAGGTTTGTTTATGTTGAAATTTAACCAAACAGAAATAGGCAAATCTGAACCGAACTAGTGATGTAAAAGTAGACCAACGACTATTGCCTCATGACGACTAATCCGATTTACGATCCCATGTAACACAATCCATCGTGTAGCACCATCAAGTCAATCATTACCAGTTTTATGACCCTCATCACTGATTGACGAAGCTCCACGTGCAGGGCGCTAAAGCAGGATGCCACGTCCGTCCCATTTGTGTCGAAAGATGTCGTACACCTGTTTGATAGTCTGCTAGCTTCTCCCGAAAGCGACACATTTGTAGTGTGAAGATCCCATCCAACGACAATAAATATGCAAAAACGGATGAAGCAGAAACCCATTCTGAAGCGCTCCCGGAGGGCATGGGAAAGAGCGCTCAACCCTATCGCTTAGCTTTCTGCAAATGATGCCTGTATCCGTCTGCCACCACGTGTAGGTATCTATATACTAAAAGGTACAGGTTCATTCAGAGATAACGAAGGCCGCCTTTGTGCTGTTCCAGTTAATGTTTCTGCCGGTAGACCGACACTTTAGTAGGACCATTTTTCACGCAGGCATGCCTCTACTGGTCTACTAAGCTGGAGTACATCACCCGGATTATGCAACGTGGTTCCGGTCTGGAGTGTCGAACACTCTCGTAAATGCCAATTAGAGAACGCACCGACCGGATCTTTTGGTTTGTAACGTGCCACCAGGTGACCTGGAATAAAGAGTGTCCCAATTCAAATTGCATCACGGAAAGAAACGATGTAATAAATTACTCATTTAGTATTTTCTCTAAAAAATTTAGTTAGAAGTGATTTATTGTTCATACTGTATTTTTATCGCTGTCCGTTTTCAGTAGATGAAAAATGGCGCACTCGAAAAGCAACGTCCAGCCTTTAATTCGGAAATCAACCTCGGTAAACGAATTCACCGAGAACCCACAACTATTTGCCAATTCTCGGTAAAAAAAACTCCGAGTCCTTGGTAAAAAGTTGCAAAGTTGAATGAAATAAATGCCAAAGGCTTACTTATTGATTATATTTTATTGTCTGCACAAAATCGGTTAACTAGGTACTTTTCTGCATTGTTTCCAGTTATGAAATTTGGATTGGGCCACCCTTTAGTGCTGCATCAGCATCGACCGGCGAAGCAAAATCACTTTAACCTCTTGTAAATCAGACACTACGTGATTGGTTTTCATGTATGCATTTGCCGTTCAGGTAACGAGCGGATCCTCAAAAGGAAACCCAACGCTCCATGCTTGGTTCGCTTTTGCAGTGAATCGATATTTTATTCAAATTGGATACATTGCGAATCTTGATCCGCTCAGACTTGACTGCTTCGGAACCAGTGTATGTGCTCATGGGAAAATTGAGGATAAAAGGCTCGTATCGGGTTGACATCGGGAACCCCTTGAGCTCGTCGTGCACATCAATTCTGAATGCTCCGTAAATATCCCTTGCGGTGGAGAAATGGGGCACCGAGTGGAGTATCCTGAGGGTAATCCTGCGTTCAATTTTTCCACTTGACAACCAGTACCAGTGCAGAGATTTGTGAGTGTATGTGATGAATTGTACGTGTGCCAACAGGCGCACGGACAAGAAAAGGATTTAGTGGTTTATTTTGCTGTATCAAATTTTCATTTTTGACAGAGTAGCAATTTTTTTATTTGAGATCATCATTATGAGAGGTAATCCCATGAAGTGATATGATGAGGGATAAGCTTCGAACTGCTGAGCAAGATACGTATATGAATGATGATTCGATCATGAAATATTTCTTAGAGGCTTGAACATAAGATTTGATTTGTTGATTTTTTGGAGCTTGAGCTTGATTGAAAATAAGATCAAATGAAATGAAGGCAACTGGGTCAGGGGTGAACAGAGGGCTTGTACAAATAGCCGTTTCAAGATACAAGCGAGGTCATAAGAACGCGATTCGGTCTCAAAAATAGTCGAATGTGTTCCTCACAAAACCAAACAATCCACATCGTGCTTTGAGAGCATCGGAGTGACCCACATTATTAGTCAGACTGAGGAACACTTCTTCTTTTTTAAATAACAATATTTCAGCAGCGACAGACTGCGCAGCTATTCAGCAAGACCAAGCTAAGGGTCGTGGGTTTTAATCCCACCGGTCGAGCATCTATTTCTCGACTCGACTATTCAGGGCATGGAGTATATTTAACCTTCGGGCTGTCGCGCTGTTGTACTTTGTACAACAGTGGTGATTTATATGCTATCATTTTACAACAAAGATATCTATCGACACTAAACCAAAATGTATTCTTCAAGAATCTTCTTAAGAACAAGACTCGACGGTTTTTATTTACAGTATGACCCTTCATAATGCGGTAAAATCAAAAAATGTACATGAAAGTCGCATAATAATGAACGCACTATATACGGTTCGAGTAAACCACAGTTTTAAATCGGTTTATCTCAAAATCCAGATAATATAGAAACATGGGGTCTTTAGTAAAGTTGTTCTGGAGCTGAAGCGCTATCTGATGGTACCGCATTTAATTCGGAATTTGACCGCTAGGTGGCACTAGTGGGCATGGAAGTTTCACTTTTGTTTTGCAAATATTTCACGATCCTAATCATTTAGAAGGATGGCGTCTTCGGCAAAGTTGTTTAGTAAGTTAAGGACTATCATTGTTCGAGCTAGTTGATTCTAAATTTTGCCACGAGGCGGCGCTAATGTGCTTGAAACTTTTGTTTGCAGATATCTCAGGAGCCTGACCACTTAGAGAGATAGTGTCTTCGGCAGAGTAGTTCAGTAGCTCAAGGACTACCATTATTTGAGGCAAGAAATAGGATATTTTGCCACCAGGCGGCGCTAGTGAGCATAAAATTTCGGTTTTGCGGATACCGTAAAACGGAGTAACTTTGATAGTTTTTTCGAAAAAAATTGAATATTTATGCATACTGTTTCAAAGAATTATAGTTTATATTTTTAAAACAAGTACTGGCATCCTAGTTATTGATTGCAGTTGAAAGATTGCCAAAAGATTTATTTTGAATGGATATATAATTTTTCATATAATCGAAAGTCGGCTTTCTGTTTTGGGGTAACTTTGATAATGGAGTATAAATCGAACAAAATCGAATGAATTCCGGAACATTTATAGGGCATTACATACCTCTAGGCGTTTAACGTTGTATGGAAATTTCTGACTTAGATTACAAAAATGGTCCCAGTTTGTGAAAATGATATTCGCTAAGAGATTTGAGACCATATTCAAGTTCTATGATAACTAGGCTGTCAAAGATAAGTGACCAACTATTCAAAACTTCATCATATAGTGGTCGTAGAACAGATTGTTGGTAAGCGTTCCGAAAAAGCTAAAATCGTTTCAATTTTTAAAATTCTTATATCAAGCCTCAAATGTTCTCAATTCAAATGAAAACAGCTGTTACATGAAGTGTCATACTAATATTCTTTAGTTTTGCATTTGTTTTACTTAACCGATTAACAGAAATTATGATATTTGGCTTAGTATGTGGTGGGTCTCGCACTATTAAAGTTACCCGCATTATCAAAGATACCCCGTTTTACGGTACTTCAGGATCTTGACTTTTTACAAAGGCACCTTCAGCAAAGTTGTTCAGTAGCTCAGGAACTATCATTATTTTACAAAATCTTGAACTTTAAGGATTAAACAAAGAAATAATTTGAACTACTGATCAACTCTGCCGAAGACACCATCTTTCTAAGTGATCAGGCTCGTGATATATTTGCGAAACAAATGTTTGATGCTCACTAGCGCCACTTGGTGGCGAAATTTTGAATCAACTAGCTCTAACAATGATAGCCCATAAGTTACCGAGCAACTTTGCTGAAGACGCCATCTTTCTAAGTGGTCAGGATCCTGAGATCTGCGATACAAAAGTTTCATGCTCACTAGCGCCGCCTAGTGGCAAAATCCTGAATTTCATGGCTAAAATAATGATAGTCCTTGAGCTAATGAACAACTTTGCCGAAGACGTCATCTTTCTAAGTGGTCAGACTCTTGGGATATTCGCAAAACCAAGGGTGTTGTACAAAGTACAACACGCGACTACTCGCGTTACAAAAATTCGCGCGACGACCGAAAGGTTAAATATGCCACACAATATACACATGCAAAAATATCAATTGGTGAAGAAAGCTCTCTAATAACTGAGACAGTGGTAGTGTTCATATAAGTTGAGGATACATGGATAGAGAAGAACCAGGATTTAAAAAATGTCGATGAAACTGGAATTCTCGCTGCAACCAGGCCGCCATCGGCACCCATCGTTAGAATTCCAATTTTATGTCACTGATCGCTAGTTTTCGATAAAACTTAAGGGTGGTCCTTTCTGTTTTCTCAAATTGGTGGACCCCTCATACGCCAGCTAGCTTGAACAACAAAGAAACAAGTTTTCAATCGTTGGTGTTTTATTCGAGTCGAGTGAAGAATAAGAGTATTATTTAGAGTGAAAAAATCTGGCGGCCATCTTGGATTTTGACGCCATCTTGGATTTAAGTAGTAGAATGAGTTTTCACCTAGTTAGCACTCAACATGTTGAATTTTAATGCTACCGTTACACTTCTCTTCTTCTTGTTCTTCTTTTTCCTGAAATTACGTCCCTACTGGAACACAGCCAGCCCTTCAGCTTAACTAGCTTCAAAAACAAATTATCAAGTAGGATTTTTAACGCTTATTTGCTATCTGAATGATTATTCTGTATATCTTCGATTTGAAAAATAGCATTAATTCTTTCATTTATTTGGTCTAAGACCTATGATAGAAACGAACAATCAGTTGAACAGCTGAGATAAGATAAGAAATAAAGAATCTGATTGTTTTTTTTTAACGGAGGCCTTATAATTCAATTAATTGAGATGGTTAAAATCATTCAACTGCTAAAAACTAAGATGGCGTCTAAATCAAAGATGGCCATTGGCCACCTCAAGATGATATACCTGCGTTTCAGCATTACGTCCACATTAGAACAAAGCCTGCTTCTCATCTTTCAATTTCGCTATTTCTAACATGCATGTTGGGCTGTAGTAAAAACGATACTTTATGGTTCAGAAAATCAAGGTTTTTTTTGCTTAAAAATTTAAGATTTCTTTTCTTAATTAAAGCACTTTTGGCAATGTTTTACGTTAAAATTACAGATATTACCACAAAACTTAGTAATGTCCAAACGCGCAATTTATTAACTTCGTTCAACGACAAAAATGCATGTGGTAAAAAAATGTTTATTTCAATCAATGTTTTTGAACGGTTTTTATTCAATAAATTTATTTATTCATTATTACTGAGTTCATAAAAACATGATTTGTCGAAGAATAGATCTGTTATTTTTTTTTTTTTTTTTCATTAAAGACACTTTACACTCAAAGAGTGCATTCGTGTCGTAAATTGTATTTGTTTATTTCACATATCAACAACGTTTTACAAATTAGGTACATTTTTTTCTCGATCGTGTATAGTGCACCTTCCACTCAGAATCGGGTTTCTGGTTGCCCTGATTACATGATCTCTTGGCTTCGTTTTCCTCAATCATTGCATTAGTCGATTCGGTTGACAACCGCCTCTTTGCAGACTCCAGCTCTGTAATAGTTTCAGTTTGGTTATCTTGTTCGTTGTTCTCGCCGTTGCTGCTGTCGTTGTCCTCGTCCTCGTCGTCGTCATCGTCATCATCGTCGCTCGTATCAGTGTGAACCGGTGGAGGATCAACTTCGGCACACTGAGCGGTTTTTGTTGTCTCGGTCGTTTGTGGATGTTTTTGCTTAGCCGCCGGTTGGACGTTATTGTTAGGGTAGTTTACGTATGTGCTGTGGTTATCCACAACAATACGCGATGGGATCTGTTTCTCCATCTTCATTCGCACTATTCTGACACCGTTTGGGATCCCCGTTAAATAGTTCTTCCACACCTCATTTTCGATGGAGATCACTTTCCCGTACTGTTGCAAGTGATCAGTAATTACAGTATTCGACATTTGGGGTGGAAGGTCAGTGACTCTCACGGTGGTAATGGGTCCGTCCACATATACCGGAATACGGTACGTCACTCCTTGATGCGTAAATGCGTTTTGCAGATGGTGTTGCCTCTGTATGCGAGGAGCTACACCAGCATTGTTCATCTCGATGAACACACAGTTCTTCAGGTTGTGAAGCTGAATATTCTTCACGTCGGCCATGTCTAGTTTAATCACCTTTTTTAGAAATTCCTCCACTTGATCCAGTACGGGTCGTTTCGGTAGGACGCTAAAGTCCACCACGAGCGTATTTTTCCTGTGTGAAGCCATCCTGGTGATGCAAAACTTCTTCCACAACAGGAGTCACGGAAATTTGATACGCGGAACAATGTTTCAATACGTCTATCGCACTCGGAGAGCAGTTGTCAACTGAGATCTGTTATTAAAAAAATCGCATTATAAAAGAAAATTCGTATTTAATAACCTGTATTTATAACTAACAAGGCTGAGTATCAGGCTCGGTTCCGGTAGGAACGTAACGCCAGGAAAATAAAGAATAATAAGAAGAAGAGTATACGTAACCTTGTTTTTATGCGTAGCCTCTGAATTCGAATGCTATAAGCTATCAAGGGGAAAAATTCATTTTACTAATTAAAATCAAGATGGCGTCAAAATCCAAGTTGGTCGCCATATTTTATCACTCAAAATAATACTCTAATTCTTCACTCGACTCGAATAAAACACCAACGATTGAAAACTTGTTTCTTTGTTGTACAAAATATAATATTTTCTTTGATTGCATTCGCCATATACGTCAAAATCATAGAACATGATTTAGAAAATTGTTCATTTCATAGGGTAAATACCATTGCTCACCTAGTTTCTGTAGCTTATCTAACGCAATTTTTCCTCAACTTTCTGATGGTGATCTCAGAATTTAAAACAAGCAGTGCGCTAATGGTGAAAAAACGATTTTTCTAACAAAATTCAAGATGGCGGCCGAATTCAAAATGGCCGCCAAAATTGTTTTAACGTTAAATGAAAGCTATCTCCTTTCTCCATACGATGCCACTAAGTTTGCTATGTGTTCCAAGCGAAATATGAGACATATCACATGAAGAAATACCCTATATTTATCAAAAAATGGACTTTTTCGCAAACTGTTTAGCTGCTGGCGTTCGAAGGGTCCACCAATTTGAGAAAACAGAAAGGACCACCCTTAAGTTTTATCGAAAACAAGCGATCAGTGACATAAAATTGGAAATCTAACGATGGGTGCCGATGGCGGCCTGGTTTCAGCGAGAATTGCTCAACAAAACCAACACGTAAATCACGGTGTGCTGGAACACACATATTATCGAACTTGCATGAACCTCCGATCTTTTTTCACTAAAAGTTAGCCTTGATAGTCAAGAAAAGCTTGCGGAATATTAAAAAATCTTTCATCGGCAAAAAATTGAAAAAAGTCGATTTTTGTATTTTTACCCTTCTCCCATATATGAGTTCATAGGAGAATATTAGAGTTATACTAATTTTGATGCATTGCAGACTTATTTGATATACCTAGATCACGAATCGATTACAAGACGTTTCAAATTGAGCATAATTTCTACCTACATTCACACAATGTGACCAGCCCATTGTGGTATGCCGTTTATTAACGACATCGCATTTCTACATAAATTTATTAAGGTAAACATACTACAACTTATCAAGTTTCAATCAATGTTTCCTATTCTACTGAATAATTGAAATTATTGGAGTTCGTTATTGAACATGAAGCTTTTTTTAAGATAACAGACAATTGTATAATTACATGCAATCATTAAATAAACCGCCATACAATTATATAGGGCAATGTACTGTTTCAATTTTGTATGGTATGTTCACTCTAACTGATCTTGTTATTCACATTTGTTTTGATTGAAAGATATTCCTTGTATGAGTAACTTTTCAAATATTATATAATATATATTTGAAAAGTTGTCATGCCGATTTATATTGAAATCTTGCAGCCGCTGGTTGGGTGCGTTTGCTAAAACCATACCATAAAACGGGGTAACTTTGATAGTTTTTTGAGAGAAAATCGATTTTTTTTATTTGTAAAACAAGCACTGGTTTGTTAGTTATCGATTGTACATGAAAGATTGCATAACGGTTCGATCTTAATGAATCTATAGTTTTTCATTTAATCGAAAGTCAGTTTTTGGTAATGGGGTAACATTGATAATGAGTAGATAAGCACATGAAAATCCAAAACAAACTATTGTTCGACATCATCACAGTTTGAATTGGATTGGAGAATGTTAATAGAGAAACTGGATTAGATTTTATCAATTAAAGTACAGAATTTATTGAACAAAAAACATCTTTGAAAGGGTTTTCAGTCAAAACAAACATAATAAACACCATTATAAGTTGATAATAATGGGTATAAACATATATCTCTGAATAGATATCTATCGATAATCATGTTTCGACATTGAATTCACCATAAATCAATCGTTTTTGGAACATGAATGAGTATAAATCGACTGAATCCCGTAAAGTACATGAGGCGTTGCATACCTCTAGGTTTTTAATGTTATATTGGAATTTGTGACTTTGATTACAAAAATGATTCCAAATTGTAAAACTGTTTTTCGCTATGAGGTTTGATACCGGATTCATGTTCTACTATAGCTAGGCCATCAAGCATACGTACCGAATTCATTATAGTTTCATGAACTAGTGATAGTAAAACAGATTGTTTGTGCGCGTTTTGAAAGTACCAAAATCTCATCATTTTTAATATTCGAATATAAAGCCTCACATACTCTTGATTGGCACGAAAACAGCTCAGAGGTGAAGTGTCACACTGATACTCCTTAGTTTCGTATTCGTTTTGCTTAACTGAATAACATAATTTTGGTTATTTTGTTTAGTGTACGTTGCGGATCCCGCACTATCAAAGTTACCCGCATTTTCAAAGATACCTCGTTTTACGATAATAAAATGTATGTGTCCATGTTGGTTATTGAAATTGTTGTGTCTATTTCGCAAAATGTGCCCTCCATAAGTGCGAAGTCGTGTATAAAAGGGCTGGATTACGTTGGATCGATTTGTTACCGTCGCCACATTTATCCGAAGTAATCCAGCCCTTTTACTCAAAATCAGGCACTTCAAACCCCAAATATAATGTGCGCATTGCATATGAGTAGATTAGTGACTGCACAAAACTTGTATCACGATGAGCTTGAGACCACCTTAAGGCTATATAAGCCATTCACTGTTAATCATGTTATAGTGAACCCGCTTTCAAGAAGTTTGCGCGTATAAGCACATGAATACAGCTTATACTGCCATGTGTATCAATTTCTGGGAATTCCTATTCTGATTAGAAAACTATACCACATACGTAAAATATTACTGATTTGATTCAGAAAGAAGAATACAAAGCGTTCGTATGAGCTTTTCTGAAGTGAAAAGTGAAATTTACATAATATAAAATACGGCATACCACCATGGGCTGGTCATATTATGTCAGTGTATGTAGGAAATGATGCTTAAATCTAAGAATTCATTCATGTTAAAGATATGTCATGTCAAATTGGTCATTAGGTCGTTAAAAGTCATCATATTAGTGTATCTCTAATATTCTCCTATGAACTCATATATGAAAAAAGGGTAAAAATACAAAAATCGACTTTTTTCAATTTTTTGCCGATGAAAGCAAGCTTTTTTTTTTGACTACCAAGGCTAACATTTAGTGAAAAAAGATCGGAGGTTCATGCAAGTCCGATAATATGTGTGTTCCAGCACACCGTGTAAATGTTTTGCACGGTGTCTAACCACAATCCATGATTCTTTTCTCGCCAGAACTGGCCACACCAATACGTCATCATATATGCTACCACGAATTGGGCTATTTTTCATTCAAAAAGCAGCGAAGCAAGAATTCCATTCTGTTAGATGCACTTCAGCTGTACTGAGCATATTTCCATTGCTGCTAGCTATTTGGAAAATGTCATCGCAACGTCCACCGTAAAATTGAAGCTTGACCAACGGTGCCAATCAATGCCAGAAAGGTCCATAAAACACACGGAGTTTTCCGTCCATGGTCAGTACCAACGAGTGGATGGCCTCAGGGAACGATTTCGGAACATAAGCTCCAGGCAACCGGAATGCAACCACAAATGGCCGTCATTTCACCCTAAATGGATCATATGGACACACGAACAAAGGCGCGAAGCTTATGGTTCCGTTTGATGAATGGAATGTAACACGGTAGGAAGTGACGTTTAATTAAATCACATTTTTGCGCTCCATGGATGAGCGTGGTTGCTTGCCGTTCAGCAGAAGCATTACACATTGTTCCTTGTGTTGCACTGTTGTCGAGCGTTATACTCATCTGAAAGGTGTATGCTTCTCAGCTGACCATTTTCACATTTGATTCACTGGGGCACTCTATTTGAACCCATATGTACAAACTACACAGATAATACATATGCTTAGATTATTGAAGGATACATACAATCCTGAAAATTACTTGATTGACTGGATTAACAGTCATGCATTGTGGACGCATTTATTTGTCTCTTTGTCTCAGCAGCGATAGAATATATTAACGGGTTTATGAACAAAAGGTCGAAATGACAAAAGGTTAAAGGGATGGTACACAAATTATGTCACGCTAAATTTCGACTTTTTCGACCACCTCCCCCCCCTTTGTCACGTTTTTTGTATGAGTGCTTCAAACATTTTGTAAGGCTTGTCACGCTTGGCTTGACCACCTCCCCCCCCTTGGAGCGTGACGTAATTTGTGCATGACCCCAAAGGACAAAAAGTCGAAAGGATAAAAGATCGAAAGTACCTGGTGGAGAATTTTTCTTCTTCGGAAAAAAAATCGACCTCCTGTCCTTATTTTTTTTTTACTTTTCGACCTGTTGTTTTTCGACCTTCTTCTTTTCGAGGTTTTGTCTTTGGATCTTTTGTCATATGCTCATTCATTATAACCCTCCAATACCCAATACTCTTAGCCGGAGTACGCCTTGTTAATGTTTTGTATTTTTTCTTTTCTTGGGACTTGGCACGCATATCGAGATATTTTTTATGGCTTTCTTATTTTGTGTTTGAAAAATTGTCCTACAACTGGTTCAAAAATATCGAAAACAGAAAAGATGTTGTGATTTAATATTTTTGAGGTAAAACAATGATTTTTAGGTAGATTGGTTAACGTCCAAACTGGCCTAACTTTTGCTTCTCTGGAACATATCCTGTCAATTGTCGTAGAAAGCTGCGATTTTTTGCATACAACCTGCATTTGTGATTGCAGGATGGTATCAATGACGTCCATCATTGGTTGGAGGGAGGTAGTCGACGAAAGTGTACGTGTATCTGGTATAGGAAAGATCGTGACGGAGGAGGGGGAAGGGGTCTAGTAATCCCACACTCTAAAAAAAAAAAATGGAAATCACTGCGGACGTAATTCACATTATGACTGAATGACACATGATGTAAGTGATGAAATGACGTGAAAACGTGTTCTTAAGGATGTATTGATCGAAAAATGTAATTTTACATGATGAAGGACATGAAAACGATGTCACTATGATTGACATATCCCGAATCAGACACCATCGTATTTAAAATGTGACACAAATTCACGTAATTTGGCTCGCTTCTTTTATGTGCATCCAGAAGACGTAAACTCACATGATTTTTTTGGAGTGTGCATATTTGAATCTTGATTGATTTGCACAAAACTCAACTTACACGGATGTTCCGAGTTTTTCGGAGATCCACTGCAGTTACTGGTTGTGCAATAAATTCGCCTTTATCTTTTTCTTCTTGTCGTTACATCCCTACTGAGACTGAGCATGTTTCTTAACTGAGAATTCTGTTAGTTTTTCAACAGTTATTATCTGAGAGCTGTAGACAACGAATCATATGTGGAACCTTTTTTTAAAGAGAAAAACTTTCACCGCACAAACTGCTGAAGATTGCTCGCATTTCTTCTTGACTCGGCCAAAATCAAAATTTTGTTCATGCTGCCCATGTAAATTCTTCCGCCGAACTCGGAGCATGAATAAAACATTGTGGCATTACATTAAGTTGTCCATCCCCATGGAAAGATAATCCCCACAGAGCCAACAGAAGAGGCAACAGTTTTGTCTGTTTTCGCACGCAAAACTACCATAAAGTCGAGGAGCTTTAAATTTAATGCTTATTGTGATGCCACACCGTATCTTCGTTAAAGATCTATCTGGTGCCAACAAGCAAATAGAACACGATTTATGGTCCATTTGGGATTTATTTCCCAAGAAGCCTTAAACAGTAAAAAAGTTAGTGCTGGTACTGTACCATTGTGCACTATGGAAAGATAAGTGGCTAAAAAGCGAAACAAATGATTATCTTATGTTGGATTTTACTAACAGTTTTAATGAAGAAATAAGTACCGCAATCCGGGGAGACATTGATCAGTGGTGTAACATTGATCGGATTGTCCATGCTAGTAAGAAGTTCAAATCATCAATTATCGATGGAGTATTTTCAATGCATACACGATGCTTTTCTTTTATATATTCTTGAGCTAATAAAAATTAAACTTTTTGTAAGAACTAAGTTTTGTTTACCGTAAATTTTTCAGCTTTTTTAAACAATAATTTCCATTATTATGGATGACACTACCCAAGATGCATGTCTCACATGAGATCTCCAACTGATGTTAACAAGGAAAATGTGTTTTTACTTATAATGGAATCGTCAAAAATGATTTAGTGGTCAAAATTTTGATATTTTTTTTAAATTCAGCAAGATTGACGAATTACTATAAAGAATGCAGAATTTCCTTAAGGAATTGCCTACCGGTAGGCGTATGCGCGGTTCAAGGTGTTTTTATTTTTTAAATAACTCAAAAAGTAAATGACTTGTAAGAGTTCAACCATCATTTCTTCAGGGACCATAGTTTTAGTAAGTAACGTCTTTTTCAATAACACCGATAATTGTTTACTTGGGTTACCCCATAACAGCTTAATCAAAACATCTCACAAAACATTTTTTTCTAATATGCTTAAATCTTTCAGAAAACAAAAATACAGACTATAAAATCGAACAAGTGACAATTTTCTGCAAGTGACGGAATGTCCATTTCTGTTCGACTTAGGTTCACTACGCTTCATCACGTCGAGCACCGCCAATTTCACCGTAATGAGGAAAGTAATTTGTCTAGTGCGGTGCTTCCTTCAAAGGGCAAAATGCCCACTGGAAGCATTAACGTGTAGGTGTCTTTTAAAAAAAAAATGGCCAGTTCTTGTAGATCGGGGATTTCGCAACATTCCGGTGACGTGCATTAGGAGGACTCTTTGTTTCAGACAATGTGAGGATTTCTTCAGAAAAAGCTTCTCCTTGCGCCACCTTCTAGAGTGCTAATTTGGCTAGTTGCAGCCAATCCTGTTGAAGAACGCCAAGTCGCAGTGCAGAACCGCGTTTAAGTCGTGAATTACTAATGAATCGGAACACGAACGCCATCGTTCGCTGTAGTCTTTCCCATCGACTGAATTTAGATGCATCGACTAACGGCTGAATCATCGAATGGGGCGTGATTCGGACAAAGCTCTTCACACGTCGTTACGGTTATATTTTGTTTAGGCCAGAACGATTCAGGGTGATAAAGAAAGGACGGCCCACATAGCCACGCATTTTCCGCAGAAAAATCTGGTCCTTTCTCCCACTTTGTGGCAAGGTCAGCAATGTTCTGTCTAGAGGGTACCCTCCTCCATTCATGGACGGCAGTTGTTGTGAAGATATCACTAACTCGAACAGCCACGAACTTATTGTATCTGCGGCAGTGAATCAATTGTCACCCAACACGCAGCAACAAAGACATTGTCACCTCCTATTCTTGTTGCAACAATTTTATTCCGCAACATGAGTTTATCATCACTTGAACAGAATATGACAAAGATCGATTACCACGTGTGCAGCGGTTTTCTGGGCTTCGCATTGCAACTTTCGAGAACTACCTCCGTATTGGTAAACATTGACACATTATCGAACAGCATCCATAAAACAAGTTTGGGGTTTGTGTTTAAAATAACTGATAAATCGCGAGTTGAAAAGTTTGCAACAATGTTGCGCTTTGCAATTGTCATGACAATTTTGCTTTTGATTGTGTCCTTATCCGCAACAGTTGCGACAAACGGTTGTGAGCGAGCTTGCTTTTTTGCTTGTTTTTCGTCTATTTCGATGGTAATTTGATTCACTGATTTGCGGTGTTCTGATCTGATCCAGGCCAGTACAGTGCTTGAGTCACTCTAGATAATTCGACGTTTGATCGCATAGCTGTGGTATCCTTCGATAAATTCCAGCAATAAAAGACCCAGAACAGCTGCTTTTAGTTCCAAACGGAGAATCTATAGAACTTTGAGCAACTTTCGTTTTCCCGTAGATCAGTGTTACGTGAACACCGTTTTCAGTTTCGAGCCGATAATACGCTGCGCTAGCATATGCTGAGTCACTGGCATCGACGAGAACATGTACTTCCTATTGGTCAAGGTTTTTGGTAAACGGTGAGCCAAAATAACACCGAAGAAGCTGCAAGGTATCCAACTGCGGGAAGTGGGAAATCTATTGTCGCCAACGGTTTAAATCGGTTCATTGATTTCCTCGTCCCATCCGATTTCAGAAGCTTAAACATCTTACCATGAACCAAAATGAAAGAAACGAGTCCCAAAGTATCAAAAAGGCTCATGATCACTTTAGGAATTCACGTTTGGTCGGAATGTGTCGGTCTTCGAGAATCTCACCACGTACGAGAGCAAATTCTTTTGACGAAACTGGTTCAATCGCCCCAGTTCGTTGCAATAATCCTCATCTGACAAGAAATTGCGTATTTGACATCTGCCTTGAGTGTGGACGTACATCACATAATTTACAGCCTGTATTGCTTCATCGACTGTTCTGAAGCAATCCAAATAGTCATCCACGTAGTGATGTTCTTTAATAGTTGCCGTTGCTCGTGGATAATGTAACGCGTATTGCTCTGCGTTTGCATTCTTCACGAATTGGGCAGAGGATGGAGAACATGTAGAGTCGAACATCGTAACGTTTATCGCATAGACTTGGACGGGATCATCAGGATGGTGACGGAATACAAACATTTGAGCACTGTAGCTTGATTTGGAGAAACATTCCTCTGATATACCCAGAGACTGCTACTGGAAACAAGCGAAATCCATTGAGCACTCTGGGCTGCAACGTCTGGTTCGCTAACCTGGCGTACGTAGCCTTTTCGCTCAAAGTCGCACAACTGTTTGCTCACTCTTTGCATCAACGTAGCGTTGCTTAGTAACTTCCTTTCAAGTGCTTATATTCATCGAATACCCATTGGGTACGTATCTTGGAATTCCGGATCGTCGACTATAGTAGACCCGTCTCGAATCCCGATCATGTCCACCGTTTCTTCAAGTAGCTTTCTCACTCTCTTGTCCTCATCTGACTCTAATTTCTCATTGAAGGCGCACAGGTACCATTATTTTCTAATATAAAGAAATCTCGCAACTGCTCATTTAGTAGATCGTCTGAACTTGGTGCTGCTGCTGTGTGAAAATTGAAGATCGCCCTGGGTAAAGATTTCGTTGAAGCATGCCCGTAAGCACTCCATCCAAGTCGGCATTTTGCGGCTATAGGATCGGAAGATCCACCCTCTCGTAGCTTCAGCCAATTGTCCAGGCCAATCAATAACTTTTGTTATACTCTGTCGTAATCTGCTATCCTAGTCCTTTGAGCTTTGAGAAGCGTGAAGACTTATCCGTGCATTTATGTTTCTGTTTCGGCAAAAGTAGACGACTGACCGTGTGCGCATGTCGAAGTTCGTAGCGAGTCTCGTTAAGCTTGCCTGCGATTTCAAGACTGACCTCCTCTGATTGCAGCTTATTGCGCTTCACGTTGCCAGTCCATTGGAGTTTCTTAGGATCAGAAACGCCAAGTTGCTTAGCAATCTTCTCCTCTAGCATAGCAATTTGAGAGCCTTTGTCAATACCGTTTTGACTCATATTCCGAACCGTTAAGGCCAACAGTGACTTCAAATGCATCTGATTGGCATAAATTGGCTGATATTTGTGTAAATTATAATTTCTTCGCAAAGTCTAACTGTTAACTGTTAGGTGTACCGATAATAATGTTGATTCAATTAGTTTTAGTATTGTTTTTGCATAAAAGTATGGAAGAACTAAAGGTTGTGGTTGAATTGCGCGTGAAACGACTGCATATGTCCTATGTATAGGTACTTCTAAGGTTAGCGACGAAGCTCGAGATCTTGCTATTGCATCGATTACTCTACCACGTTCGGAAAACTGCAGCATAATTTCGTTTCTCCTCTCCAGCGATTCTCTACGAATCGATTGTTGCTTCATCGGCTTCCAACCTTCGCTTACGAAGAATAGATTTCTCTTCCATCAGCCGTTTCTGTTCCTCCAGTCATTTCCTTTCATCTAATTGCCGTTGTGCTTCTTGTTGCTCTAGTTGCCTAATGGTATCTTCTTCTTCTAGCTCTTGCTATCTCATCTTTTCGTCTTCCGCAATTAGTTCTAGCTGTGCCTTAACGTTTGATGCTCGACTGCCGGAGCTTCGAATCGAGAGCATTTGGCTCCCAATATTTGAAGCTGGCTTGCCTTCTGACGCCTTGCTGGACATTGTACATTTCGTTTGCGACCGCAAACGTGTAGCTATAGTAGAACCAGCTGCATTTTCATCTGTGCACTGTTTGCAAATAAACAGAAGACTATATAACGATTCACTCACGCCGGCACAGTGATAGTGCTTCCATAGGCGACACTAGCGTTGGGCAAATTTGACTACAACATCGATGTTACTGAATCGATTCAAATTTGATATGTCGAATCGATTCATCGATTTAATCGAATCATTTGAATCGATGTTTTCGAATCAATTCGATTTTTAAGTTCATATGAACATTTTTAAAGACAATATCTTAAAATAAGACAAAATGCAATTTCATATGATTTGTAATTTCCTTTAACCGAATAACGTTTGAAATTCAAAATCAGATATTAAGCACTTCAATGCTGATTCAAAACTAAGTTCATGGTTCATCAACTCATTGAAAAATACTTATAAATTTCATCCATTTAAATCGAAACAAAAAATCGAATGAAGAAAATCGATTCACTTGATTTAGAGTGTTCCTAACATCGATTCAAAACATCGATTAATCGGAACAAAAGAATCGATTTTCGGAACATCGATTCAAAATCGCCCATCGCTAGGCGACACTGATCACATACGATCATATGGGACTTCGATATGTCTAGATTGCAACATGATTTGCATTTGAATTCCGGTTGGTTGTGATCAAGGTGTGTGCATTTTACTCTGTAGCCAGAGTAAAGTGTAATCACTTTGCGAAAGCGGCTAGGATGCCATCTTTAACTTGCTGGCCGTTTTGTTTACAAACATTACAGCCTTGCCTGGATGATGCTGAAACTGAAACTAACTGTGCTGCCATCAGTGCGGACGAAATTGTCAAAAAAAGAAAGAAAGGAGTAGAGCACACAAGGAGCAGGGGCGACCATATTAGAATAGTCCTTGCCAACACTGTTTCTCCAACCAATCAGGAGTCAATCTCTCGACTACCTGTCTCAGATGTTTGTACACAAAACGGCCAGCCCTTTCTCACCTACCCGGTCTGGATTTCTCCACAAAGTGAGCGTAATGGGACACCTTAGAGAATTGGACTCGCCTTGGTTGGACATCACAACCTGTTAGTCCACAACAAAAATTATTTAAGAATGTTGCGTGGGCAGGCTTCCAAAATCTTGTCAGAAAACCAAATATTTTGTCGGTAAGCTTAAAGCTAAAATATCATTTATTATTATTGATTCAAGTGAAGCAAGAACAACTTACAATTTTTGATGATCCTTTCGGACTTGGGGATCGTATCACGAATTGTCGGAAGCTACGGGTAATTTCTACGCTATTGCGAATCGAGTTCAAAATTAGCCAAATACTGCATTTAATTCAGCTACTTACAAGAAAATAAATTGTATCCTAATGAAACTTTTGCCCCACCTTGCCTTGAATATACAGGTATCTTCCGTTTTTATCACGTTCTGATTTTGACGCGCTCCGATTTTGTCACGTTCCGATTTCGTCAACATTTTTTTCCGTTTTTATCAACACTCAAAAATTGTTTTTTTTATTTTTATAATGTTTATAATATAAACTAAATACTTATTTTGAAGCAATTTAAATGCTTTTCAATAGTCTCAGAGTTTCGACATGATGTTAATGTTGAGCATAGACTTGTGCGCCGCCGCCGAACCATTTTACGTCACGCCGACGCCGAATGAGCTATCGGCGGCGCGCCATACGCTGATCAGCACAACGCCGCCGATTTCGTATTTTTACGCCGATAGATAATTTGGCTCGTGAAATGTAATACTTTTATAACAAAAAAAAAAACATTATCTACAAAATAATGCTTATGCCATTCCTATAGGGATTCTTACAATAACACTGCGGAACACGTTTTTGTCTCAGGCACCAAAATACCGCTATACACTCAATTAAGGGTTGCTGAATCCATGGCCGTTTCCAAAAATATCATAGCACGTCTAGTTTTTGAGATATTGTCTGTTGAAAATGCCAAAATTGACTATTTCAGCCAACTTGCATGCAAGTTTGCCAGCTTGAAAGGCAATTTATTTGCTTAATTTGTCACAGACTTCAAACTTTATGTTCATAACAATACTTATCAACAAAGTTTACAATA
Source organism: Aedes aegypti (assembly GCF_002204515.2). Lineage (NCBI taxonomy): Eukaryota > Metazoa > Arthropoda > Insecta > Diptera > Culicidae > Aedes > Aedes aegypti. Next base: position 265,272,789 of record NC_035107.1, on the reverse strand, counting down.
CTTTCGATGGTGAAAAGTTATTTTTTGGTGATTTAAAAAAGTATTGTATTTTCCCATATAAGAGAAAAGAAGAATTATGTATGAAGACAGTAACCATGTTGAAAAAATTGGTTCAATCCAAATTTAATCGGACAATTTCAACCAATTTTCATCTAAAATGAAATGAGAGTCCTATTTTGCATGCTTGGTGGATAAGATCACAAAAAAGTTTGATAGATTATACCTTAAATTTTATGTAAACATTAATAAATCCAGTGTTTTATGCAAATTTGGAAACCTGTAGCTAAAAATTGTGACGTGCTGGAACATTTCTGAGAATGGCATCAGATTCAGCAACCCTAAATCTACTAGAGACACATAATTTGATCCTTGAGACACGCAAACATGTCATTTTTGTTACGCTGTGTAATTCATCAAGGAATTAATCCAAGAATTCCTCTATGCATTTATCTAGGGACTTCAATAATTTCTCTATCAACTCCATCTTGATACATTCCTAAGATTTTTCTGGGATTTATCCTGGAATACCTACACGGATTTCTCCTTGACACTACCAAGGAATCTTTATAGGAATTCCATAACATATTTCTCGATGAATTGTAGCAAGTGTATGCCTCGGAATTATTACCAAAGAAGTTTCTTCAAAGTTTTCTCTCATATGTTAGTATAAGGATCCCCTCCAGGGAATTTTTCATGAATAATTTCACACAAACCTCCTATAACGATTTTAATGAAAAAAATAATTATTTGGCCACTTTTTAAACTTTTTATGGCTTTTACGTAAATGAAGTTTTAAATATTCTTAAAAAATGTGTGCGAACACTACTAGCAACATAGTTGCTCCATCCACAACGTTTCTTCAAGATACATAATTAAATCATGGCGAAAACTATACGCACGGTAAATGGTGACATAGAACGGTACGAGGCGACCTTAACATGACATTTTCAAACATAATTCAAACGTGTTTTTTTGTTATATATCATTAGTTTGAGATTTTTCCCTGAATTATTATATAATTGCACGCTGCGTAGTGGTATTCCAGTACGCTTAAAATTATTTGGAAAAGTTGTGTAATTTTTTGAAGTTCATTTTTTCTTAAATGCACGATGAATGGTAGCTTGACGGTATTTCAATTGGAAAAACTTTCGCAATCTAACCTTACTTTTGATTTCCAATAGGAGTTTCGCCCACTGCAGATATTGCTCTTAAAGCTTCTTCAGAATTGATTCCAGCATTCCTTCAGCAAATTCTCCTTCTCCAGCATTCTTTCAGCAATCTTCTCCTTTCACATGCATAAGAAAGTTATCGCATGTAAATTTGTTCAAAAATAATCATGATGCACTAGCTCATGAATTACTAAGCATTAATTTTCAACAAAAACAGTAAAACTTCTTCTATGTCTTTCTCTAGAGTATTGTCCATGTATTCATCAAATTTTTTCAACAGGAAATTTATTAAGAATCTTGTTTGTGTTTTTTTAGAACTAAACCAGAGCTGCATTTAAGAGCCACTTTAAGAACTCCTCAAACAATCTTTTAGGGATACTTCAATATACTTCTTTAGGTTATACTCCAGGAGTAGACACGAATGCGAAAATGGCAATTTTGCCAAAAAAAATCCCAGTTAACAACTGTGGAAGCGCTTGTAGAGAACTAAGCTAAGAAGTAGGCTCTGTCCCAGTAGGAACGTAACGCCGAAAAAAAAAACACAATCTGCAAACATTTCGATGTCCAATTTTCTCCACGCTGATGTACGCCGCCGCCGAGACTCATCAACGGAGTGACGCCGATCACGCCACCGCCGCCGGTACAAAAATGCTCTCACGCCGCCGCTGATTTAAAATATTTCGGCGCACAGGTCTAGTTGAGCACCTACGATACATGGTAGGTGTCAAGTCATATACGATTCAATAAGTGTTGACCCCTTCCTATCCACTAATCATTTGGAGTTATCAAACTTAGCATAGTCTGTTAGATATGATTGGCCCATTCTGCAACAATCGAGAGTTGCTCTGGCCACGTCCTAACAACAACTGGAACTTGTGATTAGTTGAAAATGTACTCAAGAGAGTTGCAGAGACCTCCCAACAACATGGCATCAAAGAATTTGCTATGTAAATTTGATAGATATGTGAGCTGTCCATTAATTAAGTAAGACAATTTTGACGGTTTTTCGACCTCCCTACCCCTATGGTATGATTTTTTGTATGAAAATGAAATATAATTTGTATGGCACGTAAGCTATCTCAAACAAAACAGCCCCCCCCCCCCCCATAACCCCTTACGTGATAAATGAATGATCCCATATAGGGGAACTTACGTATTCTCGGCAGGCTAAGCCGATGCCGCAATTCTTTTGTAATTTTCTCGGACTTCAGCAGACAAATTCCGTGTTTGTCTGTTTACATTTATGGGTTGCTCAATCCTCTATCGATTCACACCGACAGACTTCTCAAAATGCTTTTGGAAACGTTTTTACAACGCTGCGAACATCTCTTGTCAGTGTGACTATTGTCGGCAGCCTCATTCTCTTCGGCAACTTTCCCATAACAACTGCTGGTGAATCTCTTCGGCAGCTCCAAATCAGTCGAATTTTGAGGCGTGATCATTTGAATTGATGACATCTCTGGCAATATTGTTTGTTCGGTTTCGGAAATCTCGTCAGCGGAAAGCGGGCAGAACAAAGAATCATCTGAATGTTTTCATTAATGTGTTTCGATAGAAAAATACTTTGTATCTGGCGTCTGAAATTTGGTTGCCAATAATAGTCGAATGGTGCCGAAGCCGTAAGTCTCCCTATGTTCAGTTCTTTTATATAAGGGATGCTCTTGGGAATGAACTTAAGAATGTTTGGGCAATGGTTAGAGACATGACCGAGTTTATTTTATTTTTGATAGGGCTGTCGACCCAGCCATATTTTGGACATTATCTTGTATCTCTCAAACTCGATAGCATTTCACAAATTATGGCAAATAGCCATTGATTAAATCTTGTTTCAAGGGGTAGGGGAAGAGGTCCAGCAAAACTAAGTAATCTATTGAAAATTTTGGAATCTTTGTTAGAAGTTTGTTTTTGATGAACATCTATATAAATAAGAAAGGAATGATGTTTGTATTCCAAGAAATGGCTTAAAACGGGCTAAAAGACTTACATGATTATTTCACTGTTGCATTGGTCAAGTGTTTCGACGTGCTTGAGTGAAGGCAATTTGGAAAATTCTCTGGAATAACTGGAAAAACAATCGAAAACTAATCTGTCGTTCTGTATGGGAGATTGCATGCCATTTACAGCAGCCTACTTGATAGCACAACGAAGTTTGACGAGACCGCTAGCATTTAATATTATTTTTACTTAACAAAAACTAGAGCTTTAGGTTAGTTTATTGCCAGTCTATTCATGATCTAACGTGAAGCTAAAAGTCGATGGTGGCGCTGTTCTAGATTGGCGATTAGTGCATCCTTGCCGAAGTTCCACATTTAATCGCCAATCGAATGTGGCCAAAAACTGAGAAGAAGGCTCTTAGTTGGGATGTAATGCCATAAAAAAGAAGAAAAAGCAGAATGATGAGGATGAACAGTAGCAAAAAAGTTGTTTCTTGTTTAACCTTTCTTAAAAAAGCAATGATCAACTTGACCCAACCTACAAATATAACGTACCTTATGATGCAAAGGACACTTATGTGATTATTGTTTTTATATTCTTTATTACATAAATTAAAAATTGAACCAAGAAGTTCAAACTAATAATAATTTATTTCAAAATCAAATTGATTGATAGATAGGAGTCTGCAATAAACTTCCATTACAAACCGATAAGAATGAGTAATCCAAATGCTCCTTACAGCTCCTAAACATCAGTACTGTGCATTTATATGATGAAAATGTGTATTATCCTGACAAAACTACAATTTTCTTTTCAAATTTGTAAAATATTTTGTCTAAGAACATTATTCCATTTTTGTCAACTGAAAATTTCCGATCGTGTTGATAACAACGGAACATACCTGTATCACTATATCTCGAATTTTCACCAATGCGTCGTCATGATCTCCCACTGTCCACCGATGACAACCACTTGCTACCAGGAAAACCTTCGGAGTTCTAGCTTCCGTTTCGGACGAATCGAGGTGTGAACAGAATAAACCCACAGCATCAGCATGTCCCGGGTGACATACCAACATTAAATGCAATCATATCGTACCTTCAGCAAGCATTGCATGCTGCATACCTTTAAGTAGACCTGACGACCGGAGGGGATGCAAACAGGAAGCCAAGTATTAGACAGCAACCGTTTATCATCCCCATCGGAACGTTGTCGGTCGGGTGGTATCTACCTTGGTAACCGGGGCAACTCTGCAGTGTGCATCCCATCAGCACCAGTGGCATCATCTCGTTTGTATGTTTGATAAACGACCGGCTACTGCTGCAAGATGAACGATAGGAACGGATTCCATTTGCTTGGTTAGCCCCAATTCTAGGTATCTACAGCTGGGTCGGTGGAGAAGCCACTTCTGTCGATAGCCCGCAACTAATATGTTGCCATGGGATTGTAAACACGTGCGCATTTTTCATGCTTCGGAGCCTCTGCAGATATTAATCAAATACATGGCGTGCCACAACTTCATATACACGAATGTTTTCACGGGAAATAGATGGAAGTGAATGAGGAACTAATTTTAACACTATATGCAGAATGCTGAGTAATTTGTTGTATAGGAAAACTCAAATTAGGATACATTCTCAATAAATTAAAACAAAGTTTTTTTTTTCATTATACAACAATATTATAGAACCCACAGTGTGGACATGGGGGCCTCCCTTAGCCTCTTAGCCGAATGGTTAGAGTCCGCGCAAAGCAAAGCCATGCTGAAGGTGTATGGGTTCGATTCCCGGTCGGTCCAGGATCTTTTCGTAATGGAAATTACGGAAACGCTAGGAAAAAGAAGAAGAACAAAAACGCTTTTTGCGTTTTTTGGGGTTGCTACTAAAATGTAGATACGAATAAATGTTTCATTTTACTTTTAAATTAAGATTGTGAGCGCTACATGGTTCATCGTCGATCACTTACAGTATTTTTTCCCCTTTCTCCTTTCATATTCCAGAAATGCCGATCACCAACATCTCGCGGTTCCTTCTCGAACCGCAGCCACCTGGCGGACCTGGACGAGGGTGACCTCTTCATGGAACTTATCCGGGACGTGGCCAACGAACTGGACATCGACGTGCTCTGCCACAAAATTCTAGTCAACGTCAGCCTGCTGACGCATGCCGATCGTGGCTCTCTGTTTCTAGTCAAAGGACCTCCCAGTGGAAAGTACCTGGTCGCCAAACTGTTCGACGTCACACAAAATACGCGTAAGTATTTGTGGGCTGTTTTCGTATAGGGGTAAGACCTTGACCTGACGGGAAATGGTTTGTTGATTTTTTTTATGTTCCACTCTCCGTTGCGCCATTCGAATCCTGACAAATGGGTTTTATTTTCATGGTTGAACCACCCACATGACACGGTCAGCACTGGAGCAGCTGGCGCCTGAAACTGGGCTGGGCTTCCTTCTGGACTGTAGTGTTATCATGCCTTATGGAAGCGAGCATAGAGCACGAGCCGAAAAGGGGCAATTAATCATCAATTAGGACAAAGTGTCATTTTCGTTTAGCCTGCATGTACAGTGAGAGGCAAAATAAAGTGCCCACCTTACCAGTTTTCGAATTTCTCTCATTGATTTGGTTCAAATTAAAGTTAACACACCTAAATCTTTTGTGATATTTTATTTTTGATGTTCTTTTAAAGTTGCACTTACGAAATTTTGATTAAAAAAAGAATTTTACTTAAAGAAAAAGAAAATCAATTTGTATTGAAAAAAAAGTAGTGACAAAAATAAGTGCCCACTTCCTTCTTGGCCCCAGAAAAGATGATTTAAGAAAAATAAAAAGCAATTTAATAGTTAATGTGTCCTCCTTTGGCCTTAAGGACTTGCTGGAGGCTCTTCGGCATGCTTTTCACCAGGTTTTGTAGGTGTTGTGGATCTAGTTCTTCCCAGGCGCGCTCCAAGGCTTCAAAATAATTATTTTTGTTGGTAACACCAGTTTTTTCAACCCTAGCATCGAGAATCGCCCACAAATTCTCGATGGGGTTGAGGTCTGGGCTTTGTGGAGGCCATTCCAGCGGTTTAATCCGACAAGACCGGAAGAAAGACTTGGTCTTCTTTCCAGTATGCTTCGGGTCGTTGTTCTAGAGAAATATGAATTTCTCTTCAAGGCCCGTCTGGATCAGCGAAACCTCCAGATTTTCCAGCAAGATGTTAATGTAGGAATCTGCCGTCATTATTCCGTCGATTTTCACGACGCTTCCTACTCCACTCCATGAAAAACACCCCCAGACCATCACATTTCATCACATCACACTTCCATGCGTCACCGTTCCTTGGATGTGGCGCTCCTGAAGCTCGAGCTGTCTAACCGAGAGCGGCGGGCTCGTGTGTGATGCAGAGCACCACATCCAAGAAACGGTGAAGCATGGAGGAGGAAATGTGATGGTCTGGGGGTGTTTTTCATGGAGTGGAGTAGAAAACCTCGTGAAAATCGACGGAATAATGATGGCAGATTCCTACATTAACATCTTGCTGGAAAATCTGGAGGTTTCGCTGATCCAGACGGGCCTTGAAGAGAAATTCATATTTCTCTAGAACAACGACCCGAAGCATACTGGAAAGAAGACCAAGTCTTTTTTCCGGTCTTGTCGGATTAAACCGCTGGAATGGCCTCCACAAAGCCCAGACCTCAACCCCATCGAGAATTTGTGGGCGATTCTCGATGCCAGGGTTGAAAAAACTGGTGTTACCAACAAAAATAATTATTTTGAAGCCTTGGAGCGCGCCTGGGAAGAACTAGATCCACAACACCTACAAAACCTGGTGAAAAGCATGCCGAAGAGCCTCCAGCAAGTCCTTAAGGCCAAAGGAGGACACATTAACTATTAAATTGCTTTTTATTTTTCTTAAATCATCTTTTCTGGGGCCAAGAAGGAAGTGGGCACTTATTTTTGTCACTACTTTTTTTTCAATACAAATTGATTTTCTTTTTCTTTAAGTAAAATTCTTTTTTTTTATCAAAATTTCGTAAGTGCAACTTTAAAAGAACATCAAAAATAAAATATCACAAAAGATTTAGGTGTGTTAACTTTAATTTGAACCAAATCAATGAGAGAAATTCGAAAACTGGTAAGGTGGGCACTTTATTTTGCCTCTCACTGTAATGAGTGGGAGTCCTTTCTGGAGTGTTATGCGGTGCTTGTCCCTGCTCGGTATTCACGACAAAGAGAAACATCAATATTTAATGGTTCGGTTTTGCTACGGTTTTCATTATTTAAGAGCTTTTGGAGTTTTTCCTGTCTCCAGAATAACTAGAAAGTACTCTTTAGTCGACAACAATTTCATGACCATAAATGCTTCATGGATACTTTTCGTCTAAAACAGAACATAAAATAAAGAAATGCTTGGGCAAAGTTTAGTATACGTAGATACCTTTATCTAGGTGTTTTGCGTCAGCTATTACAATTATTTTATTGACAACATACTACAATCCATTTTGCTTAGCAGTGCAGACGCGACCAACCAGTCTTCATATTTCTTTATAGATCTTTGACCAACGATGGCGATCGCTAACGGTTCAAAACGAATCTATATCGATCGCTATCGAAAATCACTGACTGGTTGACCGGGGACTAATAACATGGGAAATGAATTCTCCTGCTTATAAGATGCCCAAGTTTGGGGTTCTGTATCTCAGCTTCTGGTAGTCCAATTTGGCTGAAATTGTAATGACAAATAGCCTGTAATTTTTTCTGTAATGAATTCATTGCAGGTATTTTCTAGAGAGCTTCAGAGGGTTGTTCAAAGACAAATGTAAGTTACCAAGAGATTAAAACGTTGCATGCTCAGACCAATCGTGTTCGGTCCGCGTTGTACTTTTCTTTCCAGTGGCCTTTGCTGTACGTAGGAGGCATCTCCATTCGACTCGATCCACACCCAGAAACACGGGAAGTCACAAGATGACTAAATTTTAGTAATTTATGACTATTTTCTATCTGCCTCTCTTTTATCCTGCAGGGAATTTTATTCCTATTTGTCAATTTACCTGGGTTGAAGCATCGCTAAGCTTCAACCCAGTCGAAATGACAGTTAGTGTGAAAATTCACAACAGAATGAAAGAGAGGCAGATAGAAAATAGTCATTAATGCATAAACTTTAGCAATTCTGTGACTATTTTTATTTCTGAGTGCATGGCTACCCGTTGCCAGCCAGTCGTTTTGCGAAGGGTCTGCAGATCGTCCTCAACTTGATCGCCCCATTTTGCTCGCTGCGCGTCCGCCGTAGATGATTCGCAACATTTTTCGTTCGAAAACAACACGTAGGGTCCATGTTTCGTGCCCATAGTAAAGTTTCGGTTTAGCCAGCGTCTTGTAGATGACCTTCGTGCGATGCACAGAGGAGCACCTAGAACAAATTCGTGGCCATAATTTCGATTTTGAAAAAAATGAGATTTTTGACCCCGCTATATTTTTTAAACATAGCTAATAGTATGCCGCATGTTGTGGCTATATTGAAAAGACATCTAATAACTTTGAAAAAATGTTAAAGGAGTTCAAAAAATCAGGTTTTTGATGGTTTTTTATATTATATAATCCGAATTATTGTTTCCATGTGAACATGTTTTCCAAAATATACATATATTTTTTTACTTAACTTTTTGTGTATGAATATAAGAAGCGCTTCTGCATAAAATTTTCCAAAAAATATTTTTTATTTGTTTATTTTCAAGACAATTTTGCACATCAAAGTTTTAGTCATTTTTCGTAAATGTTTGTCAATTTCGTACCGTACATGATTCTTGAATTTTAAATAACTTTCTTAGAAATAAACATTCTTCACGCAAGAAAAAATCTTCACAACACTCGATCCAACAATAGTAAACAACGTTCGTTTACGCCATTGTTTGAAAAAAAAAATCGACTGTACATATTATACGCAGAAAAGTCCATTTCATCGAGTTTTATGGTCCCAAATTTCAGAAATGACGGGTATCTAAAGGATAAAAGTTGTGTGTGAAAATTGAATGAATTGACCAATAAATCACATGATTTTATATTCATGAGAATAGGAGTCCAGCTGTAAAATTTTAACCTAATTATGCTGTATAACTTTCACATAAGTATGAAGGAATTCTTATGAAAATTCGTCTACTTTTTCATAAAAATTTCATTTTGTTGATGCAATTCACATTTACAAAATATCGAGAGTCAAAATAATTCGTTCGTGATATCTTGAAATCAGATATTTTGTACAAATGAGGCATACATATTTTTTTTAATTGTCCAGAAACGGTTCAAAATTAATCCTAATTAAGTTATAACAGTTTTTTAGTCAATATTAAAGTATGAGCAGATAATTTAGGGGAAACAATAATTTTGGCCATGATTTAGCCAAAATACTCTTGTGTGCGATGGCGAACTTTGCTCGATCGAAAAGTTCTGCGGAGTCTAAAGTAGGTACGATTTCCAGCAACGATGCGTCTCTAGTTGCTCTACTGGCGTCGTTGTCGGCGATCACTAGTGAGCCCAAGTACACGAATTCGTCGACAACCATCAATTCATAGGCGGTAGGTCATTTGGCATAAAGTCGTTTGGCATAAAGCCGTTTGGCATAATAGTCGTTTGGCATAATAGTCGTTTGGCATAATGAGCCTGAAACCAAGAATTTCTTAAGATCACATTCGTTTTTACGATTCTATTGAACCTTTCTGATGGCATCAGGCTTGTTTTGGAGTCAATTGAGACAAAATGACACTTTATTCAACAATCATATGCTCTTGAATAAACTAAAGTATATTAGGAAAATTATTGCCAATAGTATTTTATTATTTATCCAGATATTACCCTACTTTCAAACATAAATGCTTAAAGATTAATTATTTAATTAAAGATTTTGATATATTTAGCACAAATTTACCCTTCTTTCAAACATTCTATGTTTTTTTAAACATAATGTAACCATAATTATAGATACAAAGGATGTTGATTAAAACTTTAAATAAATTTCACCATCTTTTATACATAAGCTGTTCTTTGGAGCTATATTGTAGATATTTTTTGTTTTCAACTGACAGAAGGGCGGCGATCGATACTTTTGATCTGCTCAAGTTATTGACGAAAAGAGAAATCGATTACTACAGTTACTTCGATGGGTTGTGCTACTTTTCCCAGAACGCCAGTTCCCTGAATATCCCGTTTCCCCGATTAGTTGTCCCACGTCCACGAAAATTTGTTGGCACCCATAAATTCTATTTAAATTGCACCACTTTTCGGATAAACTGGTCATTCGGGGAACTGGCATTCGGGGAACCGATGATTATGCAAGCAATTTTTTATGTCTTTTCGTCGTATTATGCCGCGATTATTTTTGGCGTCCATTCTTCTATTGCTTTAATAATAAATTTTGCCTTCTTTTAAAAATAGGCTGTTCTTTATATTTATACTGTTTTAAATTTGTATAATTTAGTAAAGCTAAATGTTATCCATTTTTATAATTTGCTGCATTATCAATTCTTTTAAGACGTGCTGTATGAAAGGTAATTACTTTAGAACCTGCCAATATTCAACATACTTTTTCTTCTTGCAGAAACATGGTATCTTTCTCCTTCTTTCGATAATAGACGGTGTTTTTAACATACACTTCCAAAATTAAAAATTTATATTGAATCGTTTAAAAGTTTTGCAACACATTTTTTTAATGTGTTGTTCATTTGAGTTATGCTGTGGGAACATTTTTTTTGCGTTAGAGCCTCAAACATTTTAAACGAAAAATTATCTGATCTCGTAACTCTCGTAAATAGGCTATTTTTGCATTATCCTGTAATAATAGGTCTTTGGATTAGAGCTTTAAATATTTTGCAAATAAATGTTCCCTTCTTTTATCAAGTAATTTTTATCAAGTGTATCGTCCAAACTGGGACAGAGCTTGATTTGCAGCGAAATTTTCTATAAGCGAAATATTGCGAACTTTCTTTGCCAATTTAATATTTTCAATTATGTATATCACAACAAGATCAAAGATACTCAATGTCCTGAGATGAAGAAAGAAAATATCATTCTGAAAAGATCTTCCACCAGACCCGTGACAAGTTTTATTTATTTGCTCGGTTTTTGACGTTCATAGCTTGGAAAATCTCTAAACGAACACCATGCTTATTTAAAACCTACCATTTTTTTTTTTTGCTAAGGGCTCGGTGGTGTTGATCTCAGTAAAAGCTTCAAAAATACCGATATTCATTCTAAGTCAATCATTATGCCAAACGACCATTATACCCAACGACTTTATGCCAAACGGCTTTATGCCAAACGACCTAATGCCAAACGGGGTACAATCCATTTCATGAACTCGAGTTGAGGGGCATGCCGTGTCTTCTCTTGAGCCCCTCGCTTTCATGTACATTGATGTTAAGTCCGATTCGTCCAGCTTCAGCCCTAAGTGGGATGTATGTACCTCCTTGTCGAACTGCGACGTTTTCCACCTCCGCTCCTTTGATGGAATCGCACGCGCTGCATGCCGTCCGCTACCAATATTGTACCGAAGCGCAAGGTGGTCACTGCGCGATTACTCCTCGCTCACTCGTTAGTTCAAACTTCCTGACAGCCCAGGGCTACAGAAAGTTAAGTCAATAATTGACTCTCGACCATCCCGACGGTATGTGCTGGTGGTACCTTCGTTGAAAACATCTACGTTTAGCCTTGCTAATGGAGGTCTTAGGTAGACTGCTCCCTCTTGAGTTGGTGAAACGACTGCCCCATTCTATGGCCCACGCGTTGAAATCGCCGGCTATGACGACTGATTTGCGGTCTGCAAACTCTTCAGTCAGCTTGTCGAGCATCTCGTTAAACTGGTACATAGACCATATAGCTTTGAACCTTCGACCATGCACTGACCTGAGCCTGTTGCTGCTGCTCTCGAGGCTGCTGCTACTTGCAGATCTGTGGTTATTTGTAGAGATTCACCAGAGCCCACTGATGAACCCCCGCCACATCCTAGGTAGACCATGCTTGAGCCCCTGGTCAGATGGACCAGACGCTCGGCCACCACCCGAAGTAAGTACTAAAGGTGGTATACCATACGGCTGTATGTACGAGTTTCGCTTGGAAAGGGTAAAAATCCCCACCTAGCACCCCCTCACTCTAGCTGACGTCAGAAGGACAAGTTGCATTACCAGCTTAGAACGCAACCCTTAGCTGGCGGTCTTTGTCATCGTTAGACCCGTCGAAGCGTGAGGTAGAGGCTTGTGAGGACCAGAGCTATGTTGGTCGCTCCTTCCTCTCCATTTTGCAACCCAAACTGAAACTCAGCTCTTAAATATAAAGTTTCAACAGAAGAGGGATGGGATGTACCTAAAAGTTCTTAAATTTTAGAATTCTTCCAAAACAGATTAGGGAATTATGACTATACCTAGTTTAAATATATAATGTGTGCTTACGATGGTTTTCTTCAAGTTGAGTCTAGTGCACGACACTGAAGACGGCCTTACAGTTGAGGTCGAAATACGCGTATCTGTCAAAGGATACAAACTCTAGTGGAATTATATGTTATAGTACTAAATTCGGTTTTTCATCTACCTATGAAAGGTCGTAGAGTTCTCTGCATCTTTCTTCAGTAGGTGTTTAATTAATTATTCCTTCTCATTCCTCCGCTTGGTCAGGACAGCTCTCGACTGTTGGAGAATGCGTTAGTCTTTTCTGAGAGTCATAAAACTTTGACTTTGGTAACGGACGGGAAGGAAGCAACCCTCATATAAGGGTCTAGGACTGTACCACCTACAAATGTGTGCGAGTTGCTTAATGCTAATGCTAATTAGTGATTTTATTCCACTTTCTTCAAGATGTTTGGAAATTACGGCAATCTCTTTTATTTGTGACTTGGAAGGAATCTTTTATTTCCTTTTTATGATATTTTGGATTCCGGAATGACATTCAGATATAATTATCACAATTGGCGGCACTTTTCGTTTCCCCCTTGAATCGAAGAGCCTGGGCTAGAGGCTGCTTCGATTTAATGCTCGCAAAATTTGTCAGACGCACCACATTTCGATGCAATTTACAACATTTTTTTTGGCACGTTTAGCAGCAGTTTTAAAACCCCCTTTTTTGAAAGAAGCTAAGAATCCCGAGATTCATCCTTCCTTTTGTTTTTAGTAGACACCTGGGAGGGAGAAATAATTTCCAATAAAAACGAAAATGAAATGCATAGAAAACTTTGGCCATTTTTTCATGTTTGTCGAAGGAACATGACAAAAGAAAACTAGCGATTTTCATCAAGTCTGCTTTGATTATCGTTGGCAAGCTGGAGTTTTCTCGCAGTTCGAAATAATTTTGTGTCATATTTCGTGTGTAATATCGGTGTCTCCCTCCCAGGTAGACACTATAATTAAAGAATTGATCTTATAATATTTTGTTATCAATCGTACTCTCATATAATTAATTTTTTGCAATTTCTCATCGTAATAGGCTGTTTTTCATCACGACAATCTGTCATGAAACGACCTACTTTTCTGCACTGAAGTATGCAGTTTGGGAATAGTCATTACGCAACTGAAACCAGTGCTGTAATGATTCATTACGCAATGCTTTCTCATTACGCAACTGTTTTGAGTTGCGTAATGAATCATGACACAACTATTTTTCAGAAAACATGTAAAATAATGGTGAATGCATTCCGATATAATTTCTGATACCCTCAAGTAGTCTTCTACGAAATTGCAAAAAAATGTTGTACGTAACTCGTTGCAGAACTCGATTTTTACAGCACTCGTCGTAATTATCCTACTCTGCAAGCCTCGTAGGATAAATTTACGACTCGTGCTGTAAAACTCATCATCCTGCAACTTGTTCCGTAAACTACTATATTCAAACCCCTTCTTTTCTTTTCTAGCGTTGGATGAAGCGGTTCGACGAGCCAAACAAGACGAACTGATACTCCCGTTTGGTGTCGGCATTGCCGGCACCGTTGCTCAAACCAACGAGACCATCAACATCAAGGAAGCCTACAAGGACCCGCGGTTTAACAGTGAAATCGACCAAAAGACCGGCTACAAAACACACATTATTCTGTCGATGCCGATCTGTAACTACGAGGGTCATGTGATTGGCGTAGCGCAGATCATCAACAAGACTAACGGTAAGTTCTACATAGATTAAGATTAAGCAATCGTACTATCTAATCTTTCCTACAGGATCCCCGGAGTTTACCGAGCGGGACGTGGAAATCTTCCGCCGCTATCTGACGTTCTGTGGCATCGGAATCCAAAATGCTCAACTGTTTGAAATGTCCGTCCAGGAGTACCGTCGGAATCAGATCCTGCTGAACCTGGCGCGAAACATCTTCGCCGAGCAGAACAACCTGGAGTGCTTGGTAACGAAAATTATGACTGAGGCTCGCGAACTGCTCAAATGTGAACGCTGCGCCGTATTCCTGCTGGATCTGGACTGCTGTGAAGCGGTAAGTTTCATCACCGTTTTGCTTGTGACCATTGCAGGCTTCCCAACTGATCGAATATTCATCTCTATTCTATAATTCCCCACCCTCGCCGTGTGTTCTAACCCACCCCAACACACACCACCTGTTTGAACTATGCAACTCCAACTCCTTCAAACAACCTCCTCCGTAGAGTGCATGTTTAGATCTGGAAAAGAATCAATATAGGTTCAAGGTAATTCCCGTGTTTGGTAACTCAATCGAAACGGCACGCACCCCCCGGGAGCACTTTCGTGTAAAGCCATCACCGACTACCGAGCACCTCAATCAAGCAGAGTTTAGCTTGTGCACAAATTAGCACCATTTCCATGGGCGTAGCCAGAAAGAGGGGTCATTGCCCCTCCCTCCTGGCAGACAAAAAGAAAAAACTAAGTCAATTGGTGTTTGGAATGCTAATTCAGTGGTCGACATTAGTTTAGCCAATTTCTATTTTTTATTAAATGTCAAAAAAATCATGGTAGTTTCAATTTATTTTTAAATTTTTGGTTATACTACAGTCGACTCTCCACATCTCGATATCGGAGGGACCATTTAGATAGGGAGAGATCGAGAAATGATGTTTGATGAATACTAGATTGAAAATCACTCGACTCTCAATTTGAACTTAATTCAGTTTTTTTTTAAAGAGGGAGAGGAGAATACCTCGTTTGCATAAACTTTGATTTCAAGATCATCCATTTTCAGGTGTCCGAATAATGTTTGAGGCCCCCTATTGAGATTTACAAACATTCGTTAATGATTGCTCCAGGGATAATTCCACAAATCCATTTCTAGAAGTTCTTGTTAAAGAAAAATTTCCAAGATTTTTTCCAGGAATTCATCTTTGAATTCCTCTATGAAATCTGCACAAAAAATTCAAAGAATTTCTCTCAAGACACATACAATAACACTGCGCAAAATTTTTTGTCTATAGCACCAAAATTTCACTATTTACTAAGTTCAGTGTTGTACAAACCATTGTCGTTTTCAATAATTAAGTGTCAGCAAAGTGCATAACACTTTCAACGCTTTAACGTAACTTTTTGATAATTAAGAGAAATATTCTATAATAATGTTTGTATATAACCATGCACACTCCCAAAAAATCATGTGATTTACGTCTTTTGGACGTGGTCACAGTTTGTTAAAATGGTTCTCGCTAAGAGATTTGAGACCATATTTAAGTTCTATTATAACTAGGCTGTCAAATATAAGTGACGAACTATTCAAAACTACACCAAATAGTGACTGTAGAACAGGTTGTGCGTAAACGCTTCGTAATTGCTAAAGTTGGGTCAATTTTTAATATGCTCATATTAAGCCTCAAATGCTCTCGATTCAAATGAAAATAGCTCTAACATGAAGTGTCATACTAATATTCTTTACTTTTGTATTCGTTTTGCTTAACTGAATAAGGGCCGATTTCTTCACCCACGCTTACGCCTTAAATCTAGTTTAAACATATAGGTAAACGTGGTTTACGGCTTAAGCGAAGGTGAGGAAATCGGCCCTAACAGATTATTATCTTATTTTGTTTTGTATGTGGTGGGTCCCGCACTGTCAAAGTTACCCCGTTTTACGGTACATATTTTATTTAATACTTCTCCAAGAACACGTTTTTGAATTGTTCAATGAAATGCATCACGTATTATTCAGTCATAACGTTAGGTAATTTTGACGTGAAAAACAAGAAAAATTTCAACGCATTAAACTACGAGACACATTTTGAAAATTCATAAAAAAAATTCATTTTATTTTCATTTCGAAATGGGATTTCAACCTTTATGTGCATAGTCAAAATTTATAATATTTATTAACACTTAGGCGGTACCCACAAATTACTTAACGCTCTAGGGGGAGGGGGGAAGTAGGCTCAAGCGTTACGGCTCATACAAAAAAAATCCATACAAAATTGGTGAATTAGGAACATCGAGTTAGAGAGATGTTGACTTACAGAGGGATCAAAGTGTGCTCGATTATAGGGACCACGCATTTCCTAGAGTTAGAGTAAATATCGAGTATCAAACTATCTAGTAAGAGAAAGTTAACTGTATGTCCTATATGAATGTTTAAATCCTATTCTTCATGCATTGGTGAGTTATTAAAAAAAATAACAAACCATATTTTAAATGTTGTTGAAACATTGATAAAACCAGTGCTGTAACATTTCTGAGAGCAGCATCATATTTAACAACCTAATATTTACTAGATACACATAATTTAATCCTTGAGTCACGCACAAAATTTATTTTGTTACGATGTGTAATTTATTTATTAAATTCTGCCATAACTCGCTTCAAAACACTAGGAAATACTTTCAGGAATTCTGCAAAGAATCAACTAGAAAGTTAATAAAGGTTCCTTCATATATTCATCTAAAATGACACCTTCGATAACTGATAGTTATCAATACAGTTTGTACAGAGTTAGCTCTGAGAACCATCAAATGTCTGAAAAGTGCTGAAAAAACATGCTACTTAAAAGAATATTGTGAGTCTCCATTCTTCGCGAGTAACTCAAAGCAAGCACACATAACATAAGTGGAAATTCAGTTAAAAAAGTCAGGTTTTGGAAAACTTTACGATCATTGACACGCGAGCCATAACTTCATCCCATTTATCCGTCTGGAGTCATACAACACGCATAACATTTATCATTCGTAGAAGATAACGAACCATGAACGAAAACAAAATAGACACATACCACCCACTGTTTGGCGCCGATCACTGTGAGTCATCACTTGTAACATTCGCTGACCCACTCTCATTCTGATCAAGAAGCAGAGGCGAATATTTTTTGTTTTCTGTGCTATGTTTGCAACCAAAGGGGTGTTCAATGTTCCAATCGATTATAATTAGGTTGTTACAGACTGGATTACCAGAAAATATGAAAGTTATTATCAATTTTATGCAAAACATTAATCACCCGAATAGCTCGATACTGTTGCAGTCAGTCTGTGAGAGTTGCTGCTCTTGAACGCTCTCGTACGATGTACCAAACGAGAGAGTGAATGTTTACATTCATAGGGCTCTCTGAAAGCGTTGTGCCACGAACTGTTATGGTTCGCGAACTGTTACACTCTCCGAATATGGTTCGATCTGCTTATTCTGATCAAAATCCAAACACTGCATAAAGTGGCACCCAATTTAAAATTTGCGAAATGTCAAATGAGCTTTTGGCCAATACATTAATCGACATTGCATTGAAACGAATAAAAGACAACATATACCCGACTTAAGAATTAGATACACGCCACTCATATCCAAACACTTGAGTCAATCTATAAGGTATCATAGATGTTTTTTTCTACAATAAAGTATTTTTTTGGTGAATGGAAGGATTTTGGAAAACAAAATCTTTTTCACATAATGCAATAGGAACCAGATTGATAGAAAACAATATTTTAGAAAAGATCACATTCTGTGGTTATGAAACATGTCTGAAACTGGTCTACTGCTCGAATCATATGGTGTTTGTTCACCATTAGCAATGTAAGGTCGCTGTCTTCTAAACTAGATATACCGCTTGCCAGCAGCTTGAAGTGGGTACAAGTTTTCAACTCGCTTCACTTCGTAGTTCCACACATATTATGTGGCAAGGTGCAGGTCACATCCTGTTTTTGTGCAAGGCAAAGCAAAGCACAATCTCTACTCTTTCAATCTCTTCGTGGCAGCACAAAAATTCACGTTTGGACAATTTCAGCCAAGTATGCATTGAAATCGAACAAGCTTATTAACTGCTCTGGAAAAAAAAACCTATCATGGATCTTAAAATATTTGGTGAAGTAAGAAGCATGAAGTGGTAATAATGTATGTTTAAAAATTAAGAAATAAAAAGATTTGATAGTAACATATACGTAACATTCAGGTGTCTGTTTGTCGGAGATAGAAATTTCTCACATGAACTTTTTAAAAATATCTACAAAGATTATTTGAATTCCTTCGGAAAATATTCCAAAAATTTAACCAGAAATACTTACATAAAGTGTGAACTTTTCATTTCCTCCAGGAATCAGGGTA
This sequence comes from Aedes aegypti, assembly GCF_002204515.2. Taxonomy (NCBI): domain Eukaryota; kingdom Metazoa; phylum Arthropoda; class Insecta; order Diptera; family Culicidae; genus Aedes; species Aedes aegypti. Next base: position 265,254,217 of record NC_035107.1, on the reverse strand, counting down.
CGAGCACGGGTTTTGGCCAGTTTAAGAGCAGAGGTATTTAAAAAGAATTGAGAGGTTTTTAGTTTTTTTTTTCTACAGAAAAATATCTCACTATATCTCAGAAACAAAATTGGGAAAAATATTCGGAATAATTCCATTAAGCACATCCAAAGAATTTTCTCAGGAATGGAAGAATTATGGATAGAAATCATGGACAATTTAAAGCAGTGTCTTAGATAACTGACCAACAGAAATATCTCAAGAAGTAATCTGAGGAAATCTCAAGATAAATGTTAGATTGACATGAGTCTTGGAGAAAACCTTGAAATGATTCCTGTGAAAAATGCCTTTCCGAGTGTAATTCCTGAAGGAATACAAGAGGAAATATTTGAAATTTAAGAAATTAGATGTATCATGAAATTATACCTTATGTTAAAAAAAAACATTTGGTAGAATATATTGAGCAGTTTCTCGAATAACTCCTTGGAGAATGCAAGGTAAGATTGAAGGAGATTAATTGAAAAACATATCCAGTAGAAATCCCTGTAGGAATCTCGAGACATATTCCTAAGGAAAGTTCTGTCACTTTCCTTATATTAATACTGCAAAAACCTCTATGTAGAGTGCCTGAAAAAATTTAGGAGCTATTCCTAGAAGAAATGCTGGTTGAATCTTTTCGAGGGAATTCTTGGAGGAACTGTAAAAAAATCCTTTTTTTTTAATTTCTTCATTAGTATCATTCCAAACATTACATTCATTTCTTGTATCTAGGTGTTCTGTGTTATTTGACAACACTATCATCCTAATTTTGTAAAACAAATTTAAGATTTTATTAACATTTTGTTAACAACATATTACATTTCATTTGCCGTAGCAGTTCAGATTTTTTACAGGTGAGTTGATTTCACCTGCTTAAAAGAGAAAAAAAAACACCTAACTTAACACCTAAACATATAACGCATTTCTCTTGGTAATAGAAGATTGCAACGATTTTTGCCTGAAATTAATAATTATTTTATTTGACATTTGTTCCAATGTATCAACATTGGATATTCTGTGTAACTCATTGGTACTACACCAGGGAGGAAGCTTCAAAATCATTTTTAAAATTTTATTTTAAATTCTCTACAGAGCTTTCTCCCTGGTATTACAACAGCTAGTCCATATTGGTACAGCATACAACATGGCTGGCCTGAAAATTTGTTTGAATATCAAAAGCTTGTTCTTAAGACAAAGTTTTGATTTTCTATTAATAAGGGGATAGAGACATTTTACATATTTATTACATTTGGCTTGAATGCCCTCAATGTGATTTTTGAAAGTTAAATTCTTATCTAGCATGAGCCCTAGATACTTAACTTCATCTGACCAATTTATTGGAACCCCTCTCAGCGTGACAACATGTCTACTTGAAGGTTTCAAATAAAGAGCTTTTGGTTTATGTGGGAATATTATTAGTTGAGTTTTGAAAGCATTAGGAAAAATCTTCCATTTTTGCAAGTATGAAGAAAAAATAACCAAACTTTTTTGCAATCGACTACAAATGACACGCAGGCTTCGTCCTTTGGCGGAGAGGCCTGTGTCATCCACAAACAAAGATTTTTGACATCCCTGAGGTAACTCAGTTAAGTCAGATGTGAAAATATTGTATAATATTGGTCCCAAAATGCTGCCTTGAGGAACACCAGCTCTTACAAGAAGTCTTTCAGATCTGGAGTTCTGATAATCAACCTGAAGTGCACGATTTGACAGATAACTTTGAATTATTCTAACAATGTATGTTGGAAAATTAAAGTTTTTTTAATTTTATGATCAAACCTTCATGCCAAACACTGTCGAATGCTCTTTCTATGTCTAGAAGAGCAAGACCAGTAGAGTAGCCTTCAGATTAGTTGGAATGGATCAAATTTGTTACACGTAAAAGTTGATGAGTGGTCGAATGTCGATGGCGGAATCCGAACTGTTCATTGACAAATTCAATTTTTGAATTTTCGTTGATGTGGGCCATCATTCTGTTCAAAATAACCTTTTCAAAAAGTTTACTGATGGAGGAAAGCAAACTGATTGGACGCTAGCTAGCAGCTTCTGCCGGATTTTTGTCTGGTTTTAAAATTGGAACAACCTTAGCATTTTCCATTTGTCAGGAAAATATGCTTACTGAAAACATTTGTTGAATATATCAACTAAAAATGATAAGCTACTTTCTGGAAGTTTATTGATGAGGATGTAGAAAATTCCATCATCGCCAGGAGCTTTCATATTTTTGATTTTTTAATAATAGTTCTCACTTCTTCCAAATCAGTCTCCCAGGCATTTTCGAAAACGTTCTCTTGATTGAGAATTTTTTCGAAGTCCTGAGTAACTTGATTTTCAATTGGACTAGTAAGTCCTAAATTAAAATTGTGCGCACTTTCAAACTGCATAGCAAGTTTTTGAGCTTTTTCGCGATTAGTTAGTAATATTTTTTTCCTCTTTCAATGCCGGTATTGGCTTCTGAGGTTTTTTTTTTAAATTTTAGATAATTTCCAAAAGGGCTTAGAGCCAGGGTCCAATTGAGATATCTTATTCTCAAAATTTTTGTTTCTTAATTGTGCAAAACGTTTCTTGATTTCTTTCTGCAAATCCTGCCATATAACTTTCATAGCAGGATCGCGAGTGCGTTGAAATTGCCTTCTCCTCACGTTTTTATGACGGATCAAGAGTTTTAGATCATCGTCTATAATCACGGATTCAAATTTTACTTCACATTTTGGAATTGCAATGCTCCTGGCTTCAACAATGGAATTTGTTAAAGTTTCAAGAGCATTGTCAATATCAAGTTTAGTTTCTAAAGAAATGTTAACATCAAGATTAGAGTCAACATACGTTTTATATATACTCCAGTCGGCTCGTGAATAATTGAAAGTGGAGCTGATAGGATTGAGAATCGCTTCATGGGATATTTGAAATGTAACAGGGACATGATCAGAATCAAAATCAGCATGAGTAACTTATTGGCTACAAAGATGACTAAAGTCGGTTAAGACCAAATCAATCGTAGATCAATAAGATCAATCGAGATGATGACCAAATCATGATCGTAATAGTAGAAAATAGTACTGAAAAGTACTGTTTTAGTAGCACTGAAAAGTACCGTTTTTAATTTTAGCACTGAAAAGTACTGTTTTATTGCTTTAGGTAGTTTTTAAGAAAACTTTCAAGAGCAGAGAGAATTCGTATACGCACAGCACGAAGATACAATGCGCACTGTAAAAAAAAATATACCTTGTCAATTACCATGCTGAAACCCCCTTATACAAAACCTGTCTTCGCCCATGACCTCCTCCTAGGGGGGACACTTCCACGAAGAAGAGGCAAAAGTTGACTTGGTAATTGGCTGGGAAATAGGCCAGTCAAATATGCACCAGCACGGCATTGACCAAATCACGTTCAGTTAGTTCGGTGCTTTTGGCGTTTGGCTTTTTGCGTGTCCATCAACATTAGTCGGACCATTTGGCATGGAGTGAGCTTTTCCAATGCGCTGTCGGGCTAGAATACCACCCCAACGTTGTTGTTTGACGGGAAAACAAATCAAAAAGTTTTTCGTGCATTGTGGGAGATTAGTTGGTGGAGAGAGGGAGGGCATTTTTGATGATTTGATACATTTGTGGGGGGTATTTGCGTTCGTAGGTACCTCGTCAAAAAGTTTTCCAATTAACGGGTTTTGCTACAAAATTGTGTTGTCTTTGGCTTGATTTGAATGATGGGCTTTGCAATAATTTGCCTATTGATTATACCCGGAGGAAAATCAACCTCTTAGAGTGGTAAAAGTAATATTGTTTCTCACTTTCTCTATTAGTGTCATTCCAAACATTACATACATTTCTTATATCTAGGTGTTCTGTGTTAGATAACCTATGATCCTATATTGGGAAGGCTAAATTGAGGTTTAATTAACATATTGTTAACAACATATTACATTTTACTTGCCGTAGCAGTTCAGATTTTTTTACAGATGAGTTGATTTCACCTCCTTATAAGAGAAAAAACGCCTTTCAAATAACTTAATCTAACTCAAACTTAGTATATAACGCAATAATCGTGGCAATAGAATTGTGCAACGATTTTTGTCTAAAATTGTTAATAATTTTATTCGTCATTTTTTCCTATGTTTCAACATGAGATATTCTATGTACTAAGCCAGGGAGGAAGCTTCAGAATTATTTTCTAAATTTTATTTTGAAACCTCTGCAGAGCCTCCTTCCTGGTATTACAACAGCTAGTCCATATTGGTACAACATACAACATGGCACCAAAATGCTGCCTTGAGAAACACCAGCTCTTACAGGAAGTCTTTCAGAATTGGAGTTCTGATAATTGACCTGAAGTTTACGATTTTACAGACAACTTTGGATTATTCTAACAATGTATGTTGGAGTGCATTCGAGAGTTGATTCTCCTAAATGGTGATGCATTGAACAGCTTTGCAAACCACACATTTTCAATTCACAAAAAATCTCCCATGGTGATGTGCTTAAACAAATATTTTCCTTTCATCCGTTGGCCATTTACGACAGATTCAATTATCACCGTATGCTGTGCGTTGTATGCGCACCAGAATTAGCATCGAACAATATTTGATCAATAAATAATTGCAAATTTACGGCCGGTAACCGCCGATGAATGCGGACACGTGGACCGGGAACCAATATGATTTATTCTTCCCATCAACCGGAATCTGATAGCACGCTACAAAAGAGCAGGTGAAATTTTCCGCACAAATGAATCGAATCGTGATATTTTAAGTGAGAAAATGTTATTTCAATATTGATGTCCCTCCCACTTCCACGAACTGTGAAGCTGTGAGGGCAACCCATATGAGTTGCTACCGTTGAGTGGCTTTACTTTTCCACTTAATCCTTCTTTTGCTTATCTTGACATTACGCACTCACTGGGACAGAGCCTGCTTTTCAGCTGTTAGCTCTTCCACAGTTATTATCTGAGAGCTTTCTTTGCAAAAGTTGCCATTTTTGATTTCCCATATTCCCTACAACAGGCACAAAGATGCATTATGCCCGGAGAAACCAAGGAAGTTTCCATTATGAAAACATCCTGGGCCAACCGGGAGTCGAACCCGGACATCTTTCCTTGTAGCCGCGGACTTAACCATTCTGTCACGGAAGACCCCTTCCACTTAATCCACTCTCTGTTAAATATTGATTAAATTCGTCAATCACAATAGGGTGTTTAACAGTCCCGCATATGATGGCAATCTCTATAAACCGGGAGAAAATTGGTGCCCCAGTCCGGAAGTGCAAGGCATGTTACAGCCAATGGGTGTCACTCCTTTTGTTCCCTCAACGACAATGGTGCTTTCATAGGTCGAAGGTGAAACGGAACCGGTGAGATAGAAGCTCAGCACGATTATTGCTTTTGTCAAAAGTATAATTCTACATATTTACATAGTTAATGGTGATACATACAGAAAAGATGAGACTGCAGAGTTTGGAAAGCGCTTCAACGGAACAATCACTATTATTCTGGAGTTTTTCTCGTCGATATGCATGTGACAAGTAACGGTTCCGTGACATTGTTAGCAAACTTTATGAAGGTCGCACAGAAAGTCATTGTAGTTATCCAAAGGCACGATACGTTGGTAGGACAGGTAAAACATGTCCCTCGCACAATAATACCGTTTTGACTCATATTCCGAACACTTAAGGCCAACAGTGACTTCAAATGCATCTGATAGGAATAAATTAGCTGATATTTGTGAAAATGTTTAGTTCTTCGCAAAGTCTACCTGTTTGCTGTTGGATGTGCCGATAAAATTGTTTATTTGAACTTGTTTAGTATTGTTTTTACGTAAAAGTATGGAGCAACATTTTGATTCAAATGCCGAACTGTTCATTCTGTCTCATATTCCGAACAACTTGATTCAAATTCAGAACAGCACGAATAGTTTGTATTCAAATTAATAATTTCGCAAATAAATTTATCTGAGCTAGTTTTACTGGTCTTGAACTAGAGAATAATCAATACTCCCGAGGTATAAACAAGTTTGGAAGACGTTAAAATTGGATTGCAATTGACTTTCATTTCCTGGTTATTTGATGACATATTTCAGCGAAACATTTCAACCGAACCATCATACAAAAGACAAGTGTTCGGAATATGAGTCTGTTCGGAATTTGAGACAAAACGGTACCTAAGTTAGACAGTCAGTGGAGTGTCTTATCCATTATTTTATGAACACTACCGTTAAACTAAACATTGAATATACTTTGCAATTGGATGAAATGGACAAATTGATGTGACATTTGCGAAAAAGTTACACGTTTTGTCGGTGAGAATCGAACTCAGCCATTTAGCTGTACAGACTTGATTGTAACTTAACACTAGACAACAGACATGCATGCTCCAGTGGCACAGCCGCGAAACATTTCTAACGAAAAGTTTAAATGGCTGCAGCGAGAATCGAATTCACACCTCATGACACGTTGCAATTAGCAGCCTGAAGACATTAGCCGCACGGTCACGAAGCTTTAATTAAAGATTTTACTTTACTGCTTCATTCGAACGATATAATCAACTTGATCATAAGAATAACATCAATTACCGTTGACCGAACAGTACGAAACCATTCCAAAGCATTAAATCGGTAGCCTTCCGTAACTGCTTCCAGCTAATGCGACCAAAGACCATATCGCCATTCAATTAAAGTTGATCCTTCCACTTTAATCACAGTGAGCTTGTCGCACTGCACGGCACCCGAGGCGGAGATCCCTGTTTTCCCTTTACCACCCACACACCGCCCTCGCTTAAGTGGGTCGGATTACTGCGCTTTCAGAGAGTCCATCCGTTTATTCACCGATTGCTTTTTCCACTTTCAATAAATCCACCTCGATTTAATCAAACCACCCATCAGTCACTCCCATCCGGCTCCACCCAAACCCACCGCACCACCAAGTGTATTACAATTTTTCTTAACACCAACGTTTTTTCATCACAAGTTTCTAATCAAGGTTCGTTTTTTTTTACTTTCAAACATTTTGTACAGAATCACCTCGAGAGGATGTTGGACCGTCCGGAACATCAGCCGCTTTCCCGGCGAACCAGTCATAATGTGGATGTGGAGGATGTCGTCCAGCAGCAGGTGAGTGGACATAATGTAGAACATGGAAATTTTCATGTAGTTCAATTTCTGAAACATCAATGATCGCATCCATTGAAGTGTCAGAAATTGAACTGCATGAACGAAATATCACAGTTTACCTTGAATTGGGGTAAAGCTAGAGGCAAAATTTACCTATAGATTCATTCTGCTATTCTTTAGTTTTTTTTCTGGAATTTCTTCAGTGTTCTCTGGCGAACACACTTTATTCAAAGAAAGTGATTATGAAACCTTAGAATTTTGCACGCAGTAGGACCTTGGATATTTTGTGAAAGTTGATTCTCTGTCAGTATTCTTTCGACATGAGAAGTCTTCAATTGATCATAGAATTGCAGAAAAGGGGATTTTCAAACTCAACTGCTTCCTGAGCATTTCAGTAGAAAACGAATAATTTCTTACAGAAGCCGCAAAATATCATGATCAATCAGAGTATCATGAAACCGCAGAACAACTTAGAACAAATCTAAACACAAAGTAAAGAGGAATTTGAATAGGAGGCAATTTACTAAGGAGCTTTTTTGAGATTATAAGTATCAGCCTTATAAGCAGCTTCATTTTAAGAATACATAACGTAGTGGCAGACGCTAAGAGTGTTTGGCCGGTACCCGCCGAATCCATAAACGCTGGACCACAAAATCGCTAACTAACGAAAAGTGCGTCTATTCGCTTTAACATCCTCCAACAAACTGATCTCTTCGTATCACTACGAACCACTTGGTACCGATCAACTTCGTAGACCAGCATCTTCCCGACGCGGTGGTGGTCTGATCACAGTCGACACGCTTTCTTTCTATTCCAAATTCTCTTTAGACGCGTGGTATACATTGACATCTCGCCGTTGCGAACCTCACGTAGCCGAACACCCTGTTAACTTCGTGGTCCAAACATAATCTACGAAAGCACATTGGAACGATTACGGCAGTGCTAGACTACCAAAATCGTTTTACGCGGCATCTTTTCTTTTTTTTTTTTTTGGTATGGACCAATGCACGAGTTCACGAGTTTGACGTTTAAGCGGTGCCAAATTCACTAGTTGCCATGGTCACATAAATAACACGGCACCGCTCAAACGTCAAATAATGAACTCGTGCATTGAACCATAGCCGATTTCGGTTTCACAACAGACACGCTAAAAATTTGTAAATCATGTCTCATAGTTTTATTTGATATTATGATAAGAATCTATATCTACTACAGAACGTATCGCCAGAAAGAAGAGAAAGAAGAAGAAAAATGTTATTTGAAATCGACAATAACATTTAGTTACTAAAATTGTGTAAAAAGATAATGCAAACTACTCGTCTTTAAAAATAATAGAAATGCAATAGGGTATATGGCTGGTTCGCTACTCGCCGCATAGTGCTTCTTTATATATTCAACTCTTTCTTACTCGATATTTAAGAGACCATCGAGTGAGGGAGGTTCAATTTATAACAATTTTTGAATTGAATAAAAACTTGGAAGAAATATCAGGTATCAGGAAAAATGGCTCAAGCGGCACGTTCCCCTCCAATTGGGAGATTTGTGCCTCGCAATCGATCTATGTAGCCATTATCATCATTTACCTGTGTTCGCACATAGCATGTGCGGCCTCCATATTGGTGTTACGAAAATAACTGTTTAGAAATAGCACATCATTGATGGCACATGTTAGCATGTTGTTCTTCAAGTCTTCCAAAGATACTTTATAAGTAGGATATACAACGATTGGTCTGCTTCAATTCAAAGCAGCTGTAAGAGCTGAACACCTTATGGTTTCATCTGGCTGAAAAGTATTCACTTATAGTTTCCATTGGGTTTCCATATAGGTAAATTAAAGTCGATTCGTGATACACTTTGAAAGAATTACTGCGCATTTCAATCACCATTGAGTCATCGCAGCGGACTTATACATCGTAAATCAATGAATAAGTTTACTGAAGACACCAGCCCCCTTCGAAACTCCCACGTTTACGCACGCATGAAAGCTGGTTGCCTAGTCCGTTGGTTGATTCAAAAGCTGTTATAGATTACATGTTGTTCAGTTTGTGAACCCCTGGCTAATACGGATAATACGGATCTGATAATATCTAAATAATTCAGTAACGAAACGAGACGATTTAAATTAGTTCAAAAGTGTATTTATTCAAACGAATTCATTCATAATTATCGAACAATTGTTTTACTGTTGCTTCGGGTAAACTCTGACAAAAACTTGTGACATGGCGTAGAATATTTTGTTCTTTTGAGCTTCTATTTGTACCACCGAGTCTTCATCAACTCCCAGGACCACTGATTGTTTTCCATTTACTGGATTAAGCAAACGGAACACCTTCCAGTACTTGGTGTTGAGATTTTTATTCAATTTAGTAATGAGACGCAAAATGGTTTCCTGTGGGTGTTTTCCAAGCTTGGGTACCAGCGGAATCGAAATTATTACTCTTCGGAGTGGAACGGGTGTTGAATCTAGTAGTATCTCAAAAGAAGGCATAACAGTGTTTTCAGATATGGCTACCAGAACAGCCTTGAGCCAGTTATAACTAAAGAGGTCCTTAGCCGTAAACCAAGCGACCCCTTGAGAAATTCCTGAACCAAGAAATGTCGGTTGCTGTTGATCCGCCGGTATTTCCATTTGCTGTGTCACTAATTCGGACATTAGTTTCTCAAAGAAATCGCCGTCAACGTCCATTCCAGGTCGCTTGACGACTAATTTCATTCCATTGGCATCGTCAATACGTCCTTTTTTGTCTGCATTAGTAGCTGGAGAACTTGCCGCACGCTTCATTGCTTCTGAAGATTTCGACGTGGTCGGTTCCTGTGGAATATCATCTAGCTGCGAAAGTAACAGAAGATCTTCTTCGAGATCCATCACCCTGCATGAGAGTAATCAATTTGTAATCAAATGAAAAAAATTGAAATTTACAAAATGAATACCTACGTACCTGATTCAGCAAACAGGCACTATAAAGTTATCAAAATCACTAGAGTGTATGCATTAACCGACGTCAAGCTTTCAACTGTTTGTTGAGTAAGAGAAGAATACTTTTTCCGAAATACGTTTCAGCATTGTGCATTGTGGTATTGTGTCGAGTATTGCGAACGGCATACACATAGATGGTAAACAGATTCGTCCAAAATTATCGCTACAGATTAAAGATAGCTGATGCACAATTGAATTGCAGTAATGTAAGGCAAGGCTGTAAACTTAAATTAGTATCGGAATTTTGTAAATCATAAAATAATATCGCAAATAATTTTTGTAATACAATCTAAATAGTAGCTCTAATAGTTTGAGATAAAAAATAATGTTGATACATAAATTGCGAAAATTTCACAAAATCACCCATTTTTGGATACCGCCGGTTCTCTTTGAATGTGTGAAATAAAATATTCGAGGGAAAAAAAAGCATGCACAGAGCAATACATATTGAATCATCTTTGTCCCTGTGGTAAAATCATTATAATTGTACACATATACGGTTCACATGGTTACTAATACTTATCCTGAAACAGAAAATCCATTATGGTTCCATCTGATGTAGCTGAACAAATTATCCCCGATAAATTGTTCACCAGCTTCTAGTAGTGGCACGAAAACCAACCGTTTAAACCAAATAACGATTGATCTACTTTGATGATCAATTTCCAATGGTTTGTAATATTTAATCACATTTGTTTCACTTAGAAAAATAACATACATTGATGATCACTAATATGCCACTGTATAGTCCACTTCCACTCTCTTTACCTTTTCGGTTTCACAACAGACACGCTAAAAATTTGTAAATCATGTCTCATAGTTTTATTTGATATTATGATAAGAATCTATATCTACTACAGAACGTATCGCCAGAAAGAAGAGAAAGAAGAAGAAAAATGTTATTTGAAATCGACAATAACATTTAGTTACTAAAATTGTGTAAAAAGATAATGCAAACTACTCGTCTTTAAAAATAATAGAAATGCAATAGGGTATATGGCTGGTTCGCTACTCGCCGCATAGTGCTTCTTTATATATTCAACTCTATTCAACACACAAAAATGATCACCAAAACTTCTTTTTCAATTGGATACTTCTCAAATTATCAGGGATCAAATAACTATATATTAGCTATGTTTTGGGATTGATTTTCCTCCCCCAAGCTCGTACATTTATCTTAACACAGCTCATGAGATCTTGAGCGAGGCTTTGCCCATCTTTCTTACACAATGTCTCCCAGTTTTCAAAGCTTCATCGGTTTTGTATGTTTTTCCGTTTTTCTTCAACTTCTTCTTCATTATCGCCCAAAACTTTTTGATCGGACGAAGTTCGGCGGGTTCGCCTCCTTCGGGACCACATTAATGCCCTTTGCTTCGTACCAAAGCATTACAGGCTTAGCGTAATGGCACGAAGCGAGATCCGGCCAGAACAGCATGGGACTACGGTGAGAGCAGACGAAGGGCAGCAAGCGCTTCTGCAAGCATTCCCCTCGATAAATCTGCCCGTTTATGGTGCCGGTTGTAACGAACAGCCGTACCGTGCTGTACCGTCGGCACTTGCAGATCGCCTGCCACAACAGGTTCTTCTTCGCGAATTTGTCCATCTTTCTCTTCCGGAACTTTTCCGGAACCTCCATGCGGAACGTACTGACAAAAGAAAAACTCGAGGCCGGGGATTTGTTTGGTGTCCGTTGTCCATGACAAGACAGCCTGGCTTGACAAGCCACTCATGGTACAGCTTCCGCGCACACAATTTGGCCACCGTGTTTTGCTTGTCAGTCCAGTTTGGCACCTTCCTGACCTTAAAAACACCTAGCCCAACTCGCTTCATGGTCTGCTGAACGAACCACTTCGACGAATTGACCTTTTTGACCACGCCTCGGGTGGGAAGCCGCGCCTTCTCTGGGTACATCCGTTTACGGTTTACGGCGGCTTCCAGTTTGCCCTCGATGGTCTTCGTCTCTTGGAACACCTTCACAACGTGGGACACGGTGGAATGATGGATTCCAAGCCTTTCGCCGATCCATCTGTGCGACTGACCAGGATTATCGATCACCGCGCCCAAAATTTGCTGGCGTAACTCTTCTTGTTTCGAATTCATCTTGAAAACTACTTGACAGATCGCGGTAAAATTTTGCACACATAAACATAACACTCTAAACTAGTGTTACCTAAAATTAATGTTTACCCACCCGATGAAAAGTTACACCCAAAACAAAGTGTCGCATTTTTCCGAGCTCCGCACCGGGCCTCTAGTTCATAGGGGCTCCAAATCGTGGTAAAAATTTCATTTTATATTATGATCGGCAATTGGTGTCGAATAGTCAATGGTATTGGTAATTGGAGTAGTCTCAATACCTACGGATCTACCTAAATGTGAAAGGCCCATAAGCGTATCTGTGATTGATTTGGAGGCATGTTACAGACCTTATTCTTAAACAAACCGATTTTGATTCCAATTAAAATTGGAAGAATAAATCATTTACCATCTTCGGGACTTTGTTTGTCCACATTCAAGGCTGGAAGCAGATCTTTTATTAGAGGCTTTGTTTATCTTTTAATGCAAGTCTCTATTTTCAACGGAAAGCATAGAAATTCTGTATTTTAAGCAAAAGTTCTCTAAAGTAACTTTTCTCTTTATTCTGCTTAAAGTGAAGACGTTCCAGAGAGTCCTTAAGAGACTATTACGCGTTTTCATAAGTTCTTCAGAAATTTCCTTAGTAGATATTGAACTATCTAAATAATTTATCTAAGAAATCCTTCAATACTTTCTCAAGAGTCCAAGAGTTCTTTTGAAGTACTATGAGTTCACGAAAGGTTACTTTCACGATTAATCAAGTTTCATCAGATGTTATTATGGGATTTCCTTCTAAAATATCTACCAGATTTTTGAAAAAAATTACCATTAATACCTGAAAAAATCCTGGGAAAATGACCTGGAAATTATTTTGAAGACATCTTTGGGAAATTTCTTCAAGAATTTCTAGAATAATTCCTAAAGTAATCTCAGGAATAATCTCTGCAGTTAAATTCTTGGTTGTCGGCTATCTCAGTCTTAATCTGCGAACGTTTTAATTTATTTTTTTCCGACGTTTCGGCCATTTTTTGTGGCCGTTTTCAAGGGAAAAATGGTCACCCAGTGAACATTTTGGTTGGTATAACTTTTGCTGTATATCATTCTAAACGAATCAATTCAATCGTATAGAATGCACAAAAAGGCTATATACCTACCAAAGTGGAGGCTATATGCGTACTTGGCACGACTTTTTCGGACTTTCTGTGATCAGATATACGATGCCACAAAATTTGGAAGAAAATAAAAAAAAGTTTCCAGCGAGTCTCGAACACGGGACATCTGGATTCGGAATCGTGCACCTTACCACTGTACCACAAAGGGTTACTTGTCCGAAGAGCAATTATTTTTGTCCTTGATTTGATTGATCATTTTTCCCTTGAAAAAGGCCACGACAAATGGCCGAAACGTCGGGCAAAATAAATTGAAACGTTCGCAGAATAACACTGAGATAGCCGACAACCAAGAATTTACGTTTCAACTTCCTGTCGCAACCCCCATTAAATCTCTGGAGATTTTAAAACAATAATTTTGAAGTAAATTCTAGGATATCCCTGAAGAAAATAGTTGGAACCTTAAAGATGTTGTAAACGGAAATCTTGGTGGAAGTTTCGAAAAAAACGACGATAAAACCATTGGATACATTCCTGGAGTACTCATGATTTTCTTGAAAATTTTCTGAACGAATCTTTGAAGAAATTTATGATGGAATCTCTTAGGTAAAATATATGGTAATCCTTAGGAAAACTTTGCGTTGAATTTTTGAAAGTATCTAAAACGGTATCCGAAAGTATAACTAATGTATTTCTGAACTATTAACATTTTTGCCAATAATCGAGAACAACGACATATCAACTTAAGTTTCATTACTTTAGTCATAAATCTATTAAAGCTGTTTGGTCATCTTTTATTTTAATTAGCACCACAGGACCCCTAAATCAAACTCAACACTGGGCCTGAAAAGCACTAGCTACGGCACTGGCTATATCCATTGAAAGTTTCTCGTGAAATTCATGAAGGGAACAACGGATAACTTATTATAGGAATTCCTTACAGAAAATCAAAAAGAACTTGCCATTCGTAAAAAGTCTGGAGAAAATACATGGGTTATACCAGGAAAAATTATCAAAATTTATAAAACATTCATAAGGATTATTTCTTTAAAAGCCTTTGATGGAGTTTAAAGAACAACGCAAACAAGATTTGAAAAAAATGTAGATGTATTTTTGAAGTCATGAATCTCTGAGGGTAATTTTTTTTGAAGGAAGTCGCATATAATTTCAAAGAATAGCATGGAGAAAATTAGAACAAATTTCTGAAGAACTTTCTAAGAAAATACCTATATGAAATCATTACAAATAACTAAGAGAATGTTTTTAGTGCTTTGACAATTATCATCTGTACAAATCGAAATTAAAATTGCAAAAAAAAAGTGCTCCAGTGAAAATCGAACCCACTACACCCTATCCGCAAGAAGTACGCTTCAACCTACAAGCTGCGCAGTGTCTTGAGAGACCCCGCCATTGGAAGGCAACATTAATTCGATTATCCAAAAAACACACGCGATATTAACTCGCATGATCAAAATTAATCATTAATATGGCATAGACGGCAGACAGGATCGCGATCTGATGATTGCATTATAAAACTTCAAATGTTCAACCACAGATGGCACCAAAGGGACCAAGGTTCCATATGGCTGCATGTATACTGTAGCGGTAACTGGAAATCGTCACATGAAATTAATACTAAAGCTTCCAATAAAAACTCTGGAGTAGTGGCTGCGTATTTTATTCGTAGTAGGTGGCTCAATTTTAATATGATCAGTTAAGGTTTTTTTTACAGCTTCTAGCAATAAAAATAGAGGTGGGTGCAATGATATTTTCAGTTCACTAACCCTTATTTCAAATCGTTGTAAAGTGAGATAACAGATATCTGACATTTTGTTCATACTGGAAAAATTATTAAATACAAATGTGGTGTCACCATGTATAACATGGTTGTTTGATTCTGTTCTTTTCTTTTTCCGAAGTCCACTGAGTGCTTTGCGAAGGCCCAAGCTGTCCAATTCATTTTTCGCGCGCTCGGAATGACTTTTTTCAGTAAGCACTTCATTCGTGCGCCATCGGAGTGATTTTCTATCCCTGCTTATGCGTGTTGACGTTAAGATTGTGATTGTTCAGCCGAGGATGGTTAGCTCGTTTTATGCTTGTAATAACACATTTGTATCATGACATGTATTTGTTGAACAAATTATGGATGGTCCGTCACTTTAAGTGTTGACATAAACGCTTAGTCATGTTTTAAAAAATTTGGAGATTCAAACCATTGAATAGCTCGATGCTTAAGATGTCGACGCATTGATATATAACTTTTTAAACAGCAGATGTTACATGAATCGCATCGCTTACCAATGTGAATCCTGATCATTAGGCCTCCCACTAACAAAACTCCTTCCCGTGACAACCATGAAGATGCAGAGGTATACTCGGTATTTAGTAACAATGGATGTCACACTAACATTCCTTTCCTTCTCCGATGACCGTGAGGACGTGGCCGGCGCCGCTATTTACATTACTAATTTCAGAGTTCTCGAAAATGTATATTGAAGATGATATGCTACTCCTAAGCTACATATGTTGATTCCCTGTACAATTTTGATTATTCTGGTCAATCACGGAGTAGCAACTACGACTTGTACGGTCATCATTGCTTATGCTTATGCTCATGTTCTTTTGGAAAGTTTTACAAAGTCCACATTTCAACTAACCGTAGACAAAATATGATTGCTCCTGTATATTTTGTCCCTCAGTTAAGGGCAGTGTGATCAAATTTACATTACATCTTTGTTTTTTTTTTTTGCACTAGTGATGCACGTTTATTTTAATAGAATTATATAACTACATAATTCAATTCAGGATATTATTATACATTTGAATATCAGAAGGTCATCATTACTTACGTTCATTATGATTTAAAACGTATTGGGGTTTTTAAATATTTCTACACTTCAGGCAGGTGGTGTATTAATGAGTAGTGTGTGATCCTTTGACCGTGACGCTTGCTCCTGAGGGGGCGGGTGAAGCGGTCAAGCAGGATTAATCGTGTCTCGCGCGCAGTGCAGTGGGGGGGGGGAGAAAAGTGGCGTGATTCGCGGGATTATTAAGTAGTGTGTGATCCTTTGACCGTGACGCTTGCTCCTGAGGGGGCGGGTAAAGCGGTCAAGCAGGATTAATCGTGTCTCGCGCGCAGTGCAGTGGGGGGGGGGGAGAAAAGTGGCGTGATTCGCGGACTTATTTAGTAGTGTTTGATCCTTTGCTCGCGTCACTTGCTCCTGCGGGGGCGGGTGATGTGAGCAGGATCAATCGTGTCGCGCGTCGCTCGCGTGGCATGATTTATTAGTGGCGCGGTTCGCGAAGCAGGTTAGTTGTGTTTGATCCTTTGCTCGCGTCGCTTGCTCTCGCGGGGGCGGGTGATGTGAGCAGGATCAATCGTGTCGCGCGTCGCTCGCGTGGCATGATTTATTAGAGGCGCGGTTCGCGAAGCAGGTTGGTAGTGTTCGATCCTTAGCTCGCGTCAAATAATTTATCATGGTCTAATCGCTTATCAAAGTGAATCCTGTGACCCAACGATCCTCCCCATTAACAAACATCCCTCCCAGTAACCTTTGTGGAGATGCAGAGGTAAACACGGTCTCCATATAGCAAAGGTTACACACTAACATTCCTTCCTCCAATCCCACCTGACTGCAAGGACGTGGCCGGCGCCGTTATTGACCCTGTATAAATAGAAGCACTGAATTATGCACACTGAAGAAGATTATGGCCAATCCCAGCCGAACTTCTAGTTGATTCTTTGTGCATTTTCACTGACTTCGGTCAATCACGGAATAGCAACCATTGATATGTGTAGTCAGTCTAAGCTAAGCTAAGCTAAGCTAAGCTAACTTCAGGCAGGTGGTGTATTAAAATTAAAGACTGCATTCAAAAAAGAGACACAGAAATGCTTGTCAAAAATGTATCTGCAGTCGTTTTTTTCCAAACTTTTAGAAAATATTTTCTAATTCATTAAGTTAACGGATCTGGAAGGGCAGCAGACGCTTTTGGAAGATTTAACAATCCAAACAATTGACTGTTTCATCATGCCTTTTACCTTCATTACTGCAGAAGTGATTTAACGTAAACGACTTGAGTGCTCATTGCTATTTATTTATTTAGTATTTTGTCGGTGACGCTGATCGAATATAATGGTAGCGCAGATTTTGACGAAGGTTACTCCAATTCCACTTTAGCTTGCACCTGCTTGTCAAGCTGAATTCGATGTCAATCAAATTTTGCCAGCCTCGAAACGATGCGGACTTGCAGCATGACAAGCTTTTCGCAAATTGTTGGTCTTGGTGATTGAAACCTTTCAGTAAATTTGTGGTTGTTATTATGATTCCTCTTGCGCAAAAAGGGTGGAAATTGACGATGACTGGTCGTTTCACTTTCAATTTATTCCGCAGAAATCCACCGGTCGGTTCACGATGATTTTCGAGCTGGGCAGCAGCAGCTCTTCTGCGGCCAACATCTCGCGTCCTTCCGTCAACGATCTGAACAGTTCAACGCTGGCCCAGATAGCCGAGTACGTGGCATCCACCGGTGAAACGCTCAACATCAACGACGTCAACGAGTGGCTCAAAGATAAACCCATCTATCATCCTCAACAGCAGCACACAGGGGCGCAACATCACCCGACTGGAGAGGGCCAACCGCTTGGATCTTCCGATGAACTCAGCGCCAAAACAATCCTCTGCATGCCGATCATCAACGGGCAGAAGACTGTGATTGGCGTGGCTCAACTAATTAATAAGGTTCGTATGGGAACTGCTTGGCGTAACTGTGAGCATAAGCTAGATGGTAATTTTCCACCATTTCTCCTACTCTGCGCACAGGAAAACGATCTACAATTTACAAACTGTGATATTTCAATCTTCGAGGCGTTTGCCATCTTCTGCGGGCTGGGAATCCACAACACACAGATGTACGAGAGCGCCTGCAAGCTGATGGCCAAGCAGAAGGTGGCCCTGGAGTGTTTGTCCTACCACGCCACGGCGGCACAGGACCAGACGCTGAAGCTAGTCAACGACACGATTGCCTCGGCCGAGGAGTACAAACTGTACAGCTACAAGTTTATCGGTGAGTAACCTCGTGGGCTTGATGGTAGGGATGGTTGCTGCAAGTATATTTTTCTAGACTTAGTGAAAATTGGGATACACGTATTACTAAAAATAACCTTTGAATAGTTCGACATTGAAAATGTTGACGCACTGATAGATAACTTTTTTAATTGAGGCTACATGAATCTTCGTCACTTAACAAGGAGAATTCTGAGTATGTAGCTGTATGTAGCCTGTGAAAACCATGAGATGCAGAGGTGCTCACGCCTCTACACACGTAAAATATTTCACCGACATCAGCCTAATTTCTTGAAACAATTGTGGATTTTTTGATTTTCGTGGAAGAACTTCTGTAGAAATCTTTGGAAAAGATCTCCTAAAGCAACAATTGGAGCCATTGACGAAAGAATTTGTCAAAAAATATCAAAAGAAAATCTTAAAGTTATGTCGTTTTCGATTATTCCCGACGGTGCACCGCGCGAGTGTAACAATTGACACCGGAAAATAGAACGGTTTCGGTGTAATATTTTGACAGCGTATGATGGTGTTGGTGAAGGTTACAACCAAAACAAATGTCATTCATCAAGAATAAACAAAACGACCATTGCTTTTGTAGTTGGTCTGCTTTTGATGTTTGGAAATTTTAGACTCATTTGTGTTTCGAATAGTTTTGGTAGTAGGTTTGTGCAATGGCAAAATACATATCTCTCGAGGACTATGCTCCAATGGTTGATGAAAATAATTGTCTCCTGTACGAAGAGGAATATATTTTTTTGAGAAACAAATATGGTGCGTATATTGAAATATTTTTCGTATTAAAGTTGCACATTTATGTTTATTTTAGTGGACGAAACAGTGAAAGTTAGATATTGTCTGGTAGCGGAGTTTTATGGTTTCCCGCTTGAAATAGCTGCAAAAACTCCAAGCACACCCGGTTCAACAGATTTCCAAGAAACCACTCCTGAAAGCACCCCATCGGCTACAGCTCATGAGTGGTCAGACGGGCAAACGAAGATGATGCTAACTCTTTACAAGGAGAATTTAGATAATGTTGGTCCTCTAAAGGATTTCAAAAATAAGAAGAAGTTGGGAGTTTATTCGTGACCAGCTTTTCGAGCAGTGTGGTGCGTCGTTCAGTTCAAAACAAGTTGAGAATCGCTATAAAACTGTTTCGAGAAGACGCCAAATTGCAAAAGCTAATAATCGGACCTCAGGAAGCACTTTTGCGAGCACTCCGTTCGATGCGGAATTCGAAGAAATCGTGGCTATCGGCTATTGAACCTGAATTGAAAATGGATACCACTTCGATGAAAACGAAAATTACGTCTTCAAAATCAAACGATTCAAAAAGTACGCCATCGTCAGGATCTGTGACTCCATCACAATCACCCTCGCCTAAGCCAACGAAAAATAAAGGAGGAAGCAGAAGTCACCTATTGCAGGAAAAAATGCTGGAGGCTTTCGCTAAAGCCCAGGAGGAGAAAAAGGAGAGGCATAGGGAGCGCATGGAAAAGTTGGATACAATAACTCAACTGTTGCAACGTATAGCAGATAAATGAATAATGATAATGTTCAACTGACAAATATGCTTTGATGCCTAGATTTTAAAATACACAATCAATTTTCTCTTATTCAACTATTTAGCTTTTTATTTTCGTCATTTATGTAAAAGTGTTTACAATAGTGTTTCTTTTCATCTCTCTTAGCCTTTTAAAAAGATTGTCTCTTGTATTACATTCTTGATAATTATTTATTCTTACGTTGTCTTGAGAATCATCTACGTCTTCATTGTTTTCTTCGTTGATTGTTAAAAATAAGTCGTTTTGATCGATGCATATGTTATGTAGAACACAACATGCCATTATAAATTTACACATTTTTTTTTAACAGTAAAAAAATCTAGACGCATAAGTTGTCTAAAACGTTGTTTCAATAATTGAAAACAATTTTCTATTTTAACTCGTGTTTGACAATGACGTTTGTTATACTTTTTTTGCCTATTTGACAGGTTACCATAATCCCTAAAAGGAGTTAATAGATGCTCACGAATAGGATAAGCTGCGTCTCCTAGGATATGATAACTTTGTTGGCATATCGTTGGCAATTTTTGGCTTATCGGGGACATGCTAAAAATTCTCGAATCATGAATTTTGCTAGGTGGGCCCAAAAAGACGTCAAGGAACCTTTTATCGGCATCACATACACCCTGCTTTGTTAGAGATACCAATTCATGCCTATTGATATATGTGGAGCGAATTTTGTTTGCTGGCTTTCGAACATTAATATAACTTCCATCGATGCAACCGATAACGTTTTTAAATCCGGCGAGCTGTAAAAGTTAAAAAGATGGTTTAATGGCCTCATTCATGCATTATCCAAAATAAAATTAATAACAGTTTATAAATAACAACAACATTATTGCATAAAAAATCCGTACACCTTTTCGAATTCGTTCGCGACGTTCGCTTTTTCTGCATCAGTCATGGGCATTTTAATGTATTCCTTAGATATTTCATGGAAGAAATCTAGGATAGATTCCGTGTGTCGAAAAAATGTTGACTCCGACATGTCGAACAAATTACAAATCTCTCTATAGGAGTTTTTAGTTGCACAGAACCTAAACAACAATGTGTTATTACTTTTAGGTTTAATAATTAAACTTAAATTAATTAAACTCACCATAAAAAAGATAGCATTTGTTTTGTTGCACATAGACTACTTCTGCCCCGTCATTCTGCTTCTTTGTAAAATACTGAATTTTCAAATTACCAAATAAGAAATTCTACTGTACTCCTCGTTAATCGGAAATTGTTGCGAAACTAAAAAAAAAAACAAAGCTTTTGTGATGTAAGCTGAAAAGCATACCAATAAAACATACCTCTTCATCATTGTATCGATCAATCGTACTCATAAAATTTTCAGCGCGCGATTTTTCATTTCTTGTGGTACCGTTTATTTGAAAAAATGCAAGGAACATTTCCTCGTCTCCTTCTGAATCAGATGATTCAATCAAATTCCTGATCAAATCCATTTTATCCACGCACTCAATAATGACCGAAAACTGAAAACGATATCACTTGCTCGACAGTGAAAATAACAAAACATCAAAACACGAATATCACTGCTAGTTAAGCATCATGCATGTATTGGTAAAAAGAGTGCAGTACCTGCTACACCCAACTCGATCAGGGTGTAGAATTTACTGCACCGTTGGCGATCGAGTGCAGAAACGGTGTACTACCTGCGGAATAAAAGAACGGTTTGGGTGCAAGTTTTGCTACACCGCGCAGAGGAGCACCTAGAACAAATTCGTGGCCATAATTTCAAATTTGAAAAATTATTATTATTATCTTTATTAACGAGATTTGCAGCCCGAATTTGAAAAATTGAGATTTTAGACCCCGCTATATTTTTTTAAACATAGTCAATAGTATGCCGCATGTTGTGGCTTCATTGATAAGACGTCATATAACCTTGAAAAAATGTTAAAAGAGTTCAAAAAAGCAGGTTTTTAAATGGTTTTTTCATTTGTTTATATTATATAATCAGAATAATTGTTTAGATGTGACAATTTTTCCAAAATAAACATATATTTTTTACTGAACTTCTTGTTTATGAATACAAAAAGAGCTTCTGCATAAAATTTTCCAAAAAAAATTTTTTATTTGTTTATTTTTAAGGCGATTTTGTACAACAATCTTTAGTCATTTTTCGTAAACTTCAGTATTGAATAAGTTACCTTATACGGCAATATCCGGCAAAGTTTCGACCACAGTGTGAAACTTACATATGTTATCTATCAGTTACAGCATAAAACTCTTCCGTATATTTCCGCACTTGAAATTTCAAGCCTTTTGAAAATAGCAATTTTTATCATTTTTTCGAATATTTTTTCCCGCTTTTCAATAACCTTCTATCCCTAATCAATTGAAGTGCATGTTCTTAATGCGTTTGTTCAATGTGATGTCCGAGAAAATTATAATTTAAACATAATTCTTTTATTTGCATAACGGACTTAAGTAAAATTGTTAATTTTAAAAATCACTTATATCACAGTTTTTACACATAACATCGCCAAATCAGATTTTGCCAATTTTTAAAATAAACAGAAATGCTTTGTAAGAGACGCAATGGTGCCATGGTTTAAAACTCCATGTGTTTTGAACTTCTTCTTCTTTTTCTTGGAATTACGTCCTCACTGAGACAGAGCCTGCTTTTCAGCTTAGTGTTCAATGAGCACTTCCACAGTTATTAGCATCACATTAATAGGTTTTCAGGAATACCTTAGTTTATATTGAAATGGATATTTTTTTCCCGGTTTGTTTTATCTGTTCTTTTTAATGTTGACAATGCCAAACAACTGAATACAGAAAAATAAGTACGATGGTAAACATCACCGGCTCATGTACAGAAATTTTCTAACAAATGTGGTTCTAGTGCTGAAAATAATCTCTAAAATAAAAACTGGGGGGATTCGAAGTGAAATTAATCACTTGTCAATGTGATTATTGTGAGTTTTTCATATTACTCTCCACACTGAATTCCATCTCCCTGAATACAAATATGTATTCCAAATTAAAAAAAAAAAACTCTATTTCTGGAAATAATTTAAAAAAAAATCAATAATTTTTCGAAAAACGCCTCAATGTAGGCAATTTTCAAAAAAGTTACCTTATGTCTAACCGATACTGAATTATTGCAACAAAATGAGCTCATTGGTACGAGTTTTGTTGATGAAATCTGGTTTGGAGATGTATTTTAGGCATCCTAAGTTAGGATTCCTAACAAACTTTTAGGCTGTTTATGAATGTTCGTGAATATCGTACCGTACATGATTCTTGCATTTTACTTTATTTTCATAGAAATAAAGACTCTTCAACGCAAAACAAATCTTCACAACACTCGATCCAATAATAGTCAACAACGTTCATTCACACCATTGTTTGAAAAAAAAATCGGCAGTATTATACGCTTAAAAGTACTTTTCATCGAGTTTTATGGTCGCAACTTTCAGAAATGACGGGTATCTAAGGGATTCTCAATGAACTTGAAAGTTGTGTGTGAAAAATGGATGAATTAAGCAACAAATGTCATGATTTTATATTAATGGGAATAGGAGTTGTTCCAGCTGTAAAGTTTTTACCTGATTATGCTGTCAAATTTTCACCTAATTATGTTCACCTAATTATGAAGGAATTCTTATGAGTATGCGTCTACTTTTTCTTTAAAGTTTTAAGACTGATGGGCTTAGGCTTACTCCTAGTTTTGTTGATGCGATTCACATTTACAAAATAAAGAGAGTCAAAATAATCCGTTCGTGATATCTTGAGATTTTTGGATCAGATTTTTTTAACAAATGAGCCATACATAAAATTTTTACAAAAGACGTTACCAGTCAATATTATTTCATTAAAAAGAAATTTGATTTCATGAATTCCAAAAAGAATATCTGAAAATGAATTTCTAAGCATACTTACAAAAAATGTTTGAGCTGGAATATCCAATAACTGTTAAAATTCTAATTATTCATCGATTGCTTACCCTCTTGGCGAGCTAGATGCGCATCAACTTATGACGTACAAACCTATTTTCCATCTGTTGCTAGAATATTTAACAAACATGAACTCAAAAACTGTTTGTCTTCAACGGTATTTTTTTATCAATACGAATGCTCATTGATATGTGGATAATAGTCTTGAAACGGTTCGAAATTAATCCTAATTGAGTTATAACAGTTTTTTAATCAATATCAAAGTATGAGCAGATCATTTAGGGTAAAACATAATTTTGGCCATGATTTACCCAAATTACTCTTGTGTGCACCGGTGGGAAACGGTGCAAATAAAGAAAAACGACATTAGTCTTTAGGAAATTACTGGTGGTAGGAGCGTTGGGGTACTCAAAGATTTCCTGGAGCAAATAAATTTCTCTGAGCATCCTTTGCAATCATGCTGCAAAAATTTCTGAGTGAGGAATGGAAGTATGTATGCTTTGATTTACAATCTGGGTTCGAAATCTATTTAGCACATTAACAAACTTAAACTATATATCATGCCTGAGGTTATGAATATACATAACAGCTATCATCAATCTTGGGACCATTATTTGCTTTCCTCGTTGAAAAGGTTTATTGTTGAACAATTTCCATTGTCTAGTTTTTGCAAATAGCATAAAACAGGACACGGCGGTAAAAAGCAGATACAAGCTTGCGCAATACAATGAGCAGTCTCTGTATCCATTTTTCACAGTCCATATAGGTAATGAAACAAAACAATACTGGGAAATTGATGCTTCCATTTGCCCGGATGAATAAAAACAGGAACTGTATCGACAGGTATTGATATCATCAATTCAAATAGACTGAAACAAGGAAAAAAACAGGACACCAATTAGAGCCTCATACGAACGAAAACAATGAATCAAAGTTCCGTATGAAGCATCGATCAGAGCAGTTCAACAGAGTGCACATTTTTTCGTACGAAATTGCTTGCTAGCTTAAACTTTCACCTTCCACAATTTAGTCACGTCAGCAGAACAGCATACTATTATAGGAGTTGATTGAAATGTGTCGGTTAGAATGGATAGCAACAACCGTTCATCTCTTTCCGCTTGATTGCCGTAGAAAAAAACGAGACACCATGTGGGAGTTGTTTGTGCTCGCCGCATGATACGATTTGTAATCCGAATCCCCGGAGGAGACTTCGATTTGTTTTGTTAATTGAATCACGTTGGTTGCATAAAATGAAATTCCCTAGTTTTTTGTCTTTCTCGTACACAAAGTTGAAACGAAAGGTCATAAGTTTGCTCCAAAACCTTTCTCAAAAGATGGATCAAGTTCAAGGCGTGTTCATCAATTGACTCCATTCGACGAATAGAAATGATATGCACTAGCATGCGAAAATATGGATTCATCCCCTCAAAAACATACAAAAGTGTTTTGTCCATAACTCTGTGTCTCTACCAACGTATAATTGAAGTTCTCTATGGCGCATTCGAAAGACAATGAGTTAAATTTACTTCGTAAGTGTTTCACCAAGTTCATATTTTAGTATTGTTTACTGAATTTTTACTCAAAATTTCGAGTTGAAAAAAAATACGCTGATAAAATATTGCTAATTTTCTCAGCATTGCATCGACCAAAATTGACAATTGGTGCACCATTAGAACCGTAATCTTATATTCTTTGCAGAGCACTCGCAAAATCTTGACGGAAAAATATGAAAATTATTCAAAATTAATGAAATAGTCATTCAAGTTATCGTGCAAAAGGTTGGGTTCTCCTAAACCACACGCAAAACATTTTCGTCAATATTTTTTTTCCATTTTACAACCGATTTCAATAGTTTATAGATTATTTTAATTCTTCACTAAGGACCGATGCACGGGTTCACTAATTTGACGTTTGAGCGGTGCCGAATTCACTCGTTCCCATGGTCACGCAAATAACACGGCACCGCTCAAACGTCAAATAATGAATTCGTGCATCTGTCCATGGAAGACGCGCAACGAGGGAATAAAAGAAAACTCAACTCGCGGTGCTCGGTCTGAATACAACTTTATTCGTTCGCGGTACATTCGTAACTGAAATGGGATACTGCTTCTATTCGGTTTGTACTGTTTCTTCATTGGCGTAACAACAGGGGGGGCCAGGGGGGCCTGGCCCCCTCCAGAGTCATCCAGCCCCCCCCCCCCCAGAATTGTTGATGATAATGAAAATAAAAATTTAAAAACAAACAATTTAGCATAGAGCAAAATCTTCTGAATCAATGTACATGACTATTATTATTGATAAAAAATATCTTCAGTAGTTACGTTATTTTATGTTATACAACTTTTATATATTATTACAACTAAAATACTGAGAAGATCTCGTTTGTGTTACATTGCATCAGCGTGGCGGTTCTGACTTTGGTGAATCGCGCGACAACTGAAAGTTTGACCGTCTGTAAGTTCAATTGTTTGCTGTTAGAGCTAGTTTCTTGTTGTTTGCGAGAAGCGCAATTTTTCAACATCTCCGTTGCAAAAAGAATACCTTGGTACAAAAAGCGTCAATATCCTAGAAATTTGATTCTCAAAATTCCTTTTTTTTCTCGAATAATTCAAATAATGTTGTTTCAGCATAAAGCAGCATATTCACTGCATTCTAATTTCTTATGTTTTTTTAGATCACCTTGCGCGAGGTGTCCAGTGAAGATGATTTCCCTACATTAACTTCAACTCCGAAAAAAAATAGACAAAATTGGTAATGGAATTTCTCTGACAGTCCATAGCAGGAATTTTTGTCGAAAAATAAGGCTTAACTTTCAAGGAATTTCAGCATTTCCAAGTTTTCTGCAGATGAATGGTAGAAATTTGACTTTGTGTGAAAAAATGTAACAAAATCGAGTATAGTGTTTTATTCCAGCAATAAATTCTCTCTTTGATTATGATTTAATTTGTGTTAAGTATTTTTGCATGAATAAATTTATTGCATAAACAACATTTTTCCAAGAAATTATTATTTGTTATTTGTAGCTGAATTTTTCATATAACTATTTGATGTTCTTTATAGAATTTTAGTATAATTAAATTCTTCAAGGAATATTGATGGGTGGCTTCAGAAATTTTTCAAATCTCTTGGGAATTAGTCAAAGCATATTGTGGGACTTGTCCATACTTTCAAAGTGAATTCTTCCTAGTAAACAAAAATTCCTGATATGTCCACTTTTTATTAGCAAATTGATTCTGGAATATGTACCCGGATTTACCTAAAAAATGTTATTCAATCTATCAAAAGTTCAGTTTTCCCTCGCAATTCCTCCAGAAAAATAATTGATCCTGTCAAATCTCATATTGAGATATTTCACTGCAAGTTCTACTGCTAATTCTTCTGTGAATTACTTTAAATACTACACTACAGTCGAGCACTGCACACTGAAGAAGTCTGTGAGTCGTAAACAAAATAGGCCTATCTGTCAAGATAAGCATCATATTAAAGTATAAAGGTATTTTATCGCCTTACTAGTGATTTTTAGTATTTAATTTTATCTTTTGCAAAAGTGAAGTGAAGTGTTAAAGTTCAATAAGTATTTTTTTCTTCAATAAGTTTTTCCAAAGATTTTATTACTAATTCTTCTACAGAGTTCATCGAAAGTGCCTAATAAATCCTCAATTCCAAAATCTATCACGTATTACGTCAAAAATTCTTCTATGTTTTTTTCTAGAAATTTTGCTTCAAATCTCCAGATTATTCAAGAATTGGACGCAAAATTGTTTTTGAAATGTCTCTTGCCTTCGAATCTTCAGAGGAAGTTTGTTGAAAATTCTCAGTCAAACTTTTGCTTCAGGCACTAGGATAGCGGTAGAGGAATCAGTAGAGAAACATGTAACAAAATAGCTGAGAATTTTCCCCTTCACATTATTATTAAGATATTCATAAATAAATTTGTATTGATCTTCCTTAAAACAAATCTCTAGGAATAATGTTACAAATTATTATCAGAATCCATATTCTTGGTTTGAATTTTTGTGCGATACAAGGGCGGAATTTCTAAAGGCTTTCTGACAGAATTCTAGAAAACCAGAAGACATGGAAGAATAGACTTTAAGTATAATATTTAAAGAAGATTCTGATGAAACTTCTTGATAAATTTTGTGTTTTATTTGTAAATTTAGAGGAGAGGTTTTAACTATTCTATAATTTCACCTCTGAAGAAAAGATTATTTTCTTATTTTATTAGAAGATATTTTTTTTATTGTACCATTGCTCATCTATTGTTCTATCTGTTTCAACATTTTGTTGTTTCTCCTTCTTTTGTATGATGTTTTGAGGAACTTCGTATAAATATCTTATCATACTCCAGGAAACAATATGTAAAAGAATCTGAAAATGGTAAATTATGACAGTTCTGAAAAATGGCAGAATTCTTATACGTATGGTTCCTTTTTTTTTTTTTTAATTTCTTTATTAGTATCATTCCCAACATTACATTCATTATTTCTTATATCTAGGTGTTCTGTGTTATTAGACAACACTATCATCCTAATTTGGTAAAACAAATCTAAGATTTTATTAACATTTTGTTAACAACATATTACATTTCATTTGCCGTAGCAGTTCAGATTTTTTACAGGTGAGTTGATTTCACCTGCTTATAAGAGAAAAAAAAAGTTTTTAATATACTTAACCTAACTTAACCTAAACATATAACGCATTAATCGTGGCAATACAAGATTGTAACGATTTTTGCCTGAAATTATTGATTATTTTATTTGACATTTGTTCCAATGTTTCAACATTGGATATCCTATGTAACTCATTGGTACTATACCAGGGAGGAAGCCTCAGAATCATTTTCAAAATTTTATTTTGAATTCTCTGCAGAGCTTTCTTCCTGGTATTACAACAGCTAGTCCATATTGGTACAGCATACAACATGGCTGGCCTGAAAATTTGTTTGAATATCAAAAGCTTGTTCTTAAGACAAAGTTTTGATTTTCTATTAATAAGGGGATAGAGACATTTTACATATTTGTTACATTTGGCTTGAATGCCCTCAATGTGATTTTTGAAAGTTAAATTCTTATCTAGCATGAGTCCTAGATACTTAACTTCATCTGACCAATTTATTGGAACCCCTCTCGTCGTGACAACATGTCTACTTGAAGGTTTCAAATAAAGAGCTTTTGGTTTATGTGGGTATATTATTAGTTGAGTTTTGGAAGCATTAGGAGAAATCTTCCATTTTTGCAAGTATGAAGAAAAAATATCCAAACTTTTTTGCAATCGACTACAGATGACACGCAGGCTTCGTCCTTTGGCGGAGAGGCCTGTGTCATCCGCAAACAAAGATTTTTGACATCCCTGAGGTAGCTCAGGTAAGTCAGATGTGAAAATATTGTATAATATTGGTCCCAAAATGCTGCCTTGAGGAACACCAGCTCTTACAGGAAGTCTTTCAGATCTGGAGTTCTGATAATTAACCTGAAGTGTACGATTTGACAGATAACTTTGAATTATTCTAACAATGTATGTTGGAAAATTAAAATTTTTCAATTTTACAATCAAACCTTCATGCCAAACACTGTCGAATGCTTTTTCTATGTCTAGAAGAGCAAGACCAGTAGAGTAGCCTTCAGATTTGTTGGAACGGATCAAATTTGTTACACGTAAAAGTTGATGAGTGGTCGAATGTCCATGGCGGAATCCGAACTGTTCATTGGCAAAAATTGAATGTTCGTTGATGTGGGCCATCATTCTGTTCAAAATAACCTTTTCAAAAATGATAATAAATCTTCGAGCTGTTTAGTGGAATACCTATAAGTAGATGAAAAAACCGAATTTAGTACTTTACCATTTAATTCCACTAGACTAAAGTCGAGTCTAGTACACGACACTGAAGACGGCCTTACAGTTGAGGTCGAAATACGCGTATCTGTCAAAGGATACAAACTCTAGTGGAATTAAATGGTAAAGTACTAAATTCGGTTTTTTCATCTACTTTTCAAAAAGTTTACTGATGGAGGAAAGCAAACTGATTGGACGATAGCTAGA
The DNA here is from genome assembly GCF_002204515.2 of Aedes aegypti. NCBI lineage: Eukaryota > Metazoa > Arthropoda > Insecta > Diptera > Culicidae > Aedes > Aedes aegypti. The sequence continues at coordinate 265,224,363 of NC_035107.1, read as the reverse complement.
AGCTTCTGCAGGATTTTTGTCTGGTTTTAAAATTGGAACAACCTTAGCATTTTTCCATTTGTCAGGAAAATATGTTGATTGAAAACATTTGTTAAATATATCAACTAAAAATGATAAGCTACTTTCTGGAAGTTTCTTGATGAGGATGTAGAAAATTCCATCATCGCCAGGAGCTTTCATATTTTTGAATTTTTTAATAATAGTTCTCACTTCTTCCAAATCAGTCTCCCAGGCATTTTCGAAAACGTTCTCTTGATTGAGAATATTTTCGAACTCCTGAGTAACTTCATTTTCAATTGGACTAGTAAGTCCTAAATTAAAATTGTGCGCACTTTCAAACTGCATAGCTAGTTTTTGAGCTTTTTCGCAATTAGTTAGTAATAATTTGTTTTCCTCTTTCAATGCCGGTATAGGCTTCTGAGGTTTTTTCAAGATTTTAGATAATTTCCAAAAGGGCTTAGAGCCGGGGTCCAATTGAGAAATTTTATTTTCAAAATTTTTGTTTCTTAAATCTGCAAAACGTTTCTTGATTTCTTTCTGCAAATCCTGCCATATAATTTTCATAGCAGGATCACGAGTGCGTTGAAATTGCCTTCTCCTCACGTTTTTAAGACGGATCAAGAGTTTAAGATCATCGTCTATAATCACGGATTCAAATTTTACTTCACATTTTGGAATTGCAATGTTTCTGGCTTCAACAATGGAATTTGTTAATGTTTCAAGAGCATTGTCAATATCAATTTTAGTTTCTAAAGAAATGTTAACATCAAGATTAGAGTCAACATACGTTTCATATATATTCCAGTCGGCTCGTAAATAATTGAAAGTGGAGCTGATAGGATTGAGAATCGCTTCATGCGATATTTGAAATGTAACAGGGACATGATCAGAATCAAAATCAGCATGAGTAACTAATTGGCTACAAAGATGACTAGAGTCGGTTAAGACCAAGTCAATCGTAGATGGATTTCTAGAAGAGGAAAAACATGTAGGGCTATCAGGGTATTGAATTGAGAAATATCCTGAAGAGCACTCATCAAATAAAATTCTGCCGTTGGAATTACTTTGAGAATTATTCCATGACCGATGTTTGGCATTAAAGTCACCAATGACAAAAAATTTTGACTTATTGCGAGTTAATTTTCGCAAGTCAGTTTGAAGCCAATTAACTTGCTGTCCAGAGCATTGAAAAGGCAAATAGGCAGCTATGAAAGTATATTTACCAAACTGTGTTTCAACAGAAACACCTAAAGTTTCAAAAACTTTAGTTTCAAATGACGAAAACAGTTGATGTTTTATACGCCTATGAATGATGATTGCAACTCCCCCACATGCCCCATCAAGTCGATCATTACGATAAACAAAAAAGTTTGGATCTTTTTTAAATTTGGATCCAGGTTTTAAATAAGTTTCGGTAATAACTGCTATATGCACGTTATTAGCTGTAAGAAAATTAAACAGCTCGTCCTCTTTACCATTCAGAGAACGAGCATTCCAATTTAAAATATTTAAATTATTATTTGGATCCATTAGAAAAACGTAATCCAATAACAATTTTATTTGTAAATTTTACACCTACTTGGACTGCTTCAGTCATAGTGGTGGCTTTGAACATTGCATCAATCATTAGATTCAATTGTTCAGTTAGAAAATTAAAATCAGAGGCAGACATATCATCTGATGATTTCCCATTGGAATTTTCGGTAGACGAAGAAGCGGGATAGGAGTTACCTGTGGCGGTAGGGTTTTTTCCATTTGATTTGAAACAAGTAGAATGGGTACTCATGGAACGAACAGGGGAAGAGTTCAAATTACCTGCTACGATATCGGCAAAGGATTTACCGTGGGTAGATACATTCGAAATTGAAAGATTCGAACGGCTACCCGACGGATTAAAATTTGTTTGTGAATGAGCATGATTATGATCTTCCTGGTGGGTATGATTCCTAATCAAGCGATCGTTAACTGAAAAATGAGCATTGTTCGATACTCTACCAGGCAAATTCCGGAAACGACCGTTATCGTAACGGATATTATTCTTCATCTGCTTGGCACGAGCCTCAACGACTCTTTTGCGTGAAATGCATTCCCAAAAGTTAGCTTTGTGAGGGCCCTTGCAATTGGCGCATTGAAATTTTCTGGTATCTTCTTTCACAGGACAGTCGTCCTTAGCGTGAGAAGAACCTCCGCAAATCATGCATTTAGCATCCATGCGACAATTTTTTGTACCATGACCCCACTTTTGGCACCGACGGCACTGAGTGGGGTTCTGGTAATTTCCTCCAGGTTTCTGGAAATGTTCCCACGTCACACGGACATCGAACATAAGTTTAGCTTTTTCTAAAGCTTTAATATTATTTAGTTCTTTTTTGTTAAAGTGAACTAAATAATATTCTTGAGAAAGCCCTTTCCGAACAATGCCAGATTGGGTTCTCTTTTTCATAATGATTACTTGGACTGGGGAAAATCCAAGTAAATCATTTATTCCATTTTTGATCTCTTCAGGTGATTTATAGTCACTTGAGAGACCTTTCAAGACGACTTTGAACAAACGTTCAGTTTTGTCGTCATAAGTAAAAAATTTGTGCTTCTTCTCTTCAAGATATCTGAGAAGAAGTTCGCGATCTTTAAGAGTTTCCGGCAAAACGCGACAGTCTCCTTTCTTTGCGATTTGGAAGGAAACCTTGATTCCCCTAATGGAGTTCAAGATCTCCTGCCTAAATCCCCCAAATTCGGAACAACTGACCACGATAGGCGGCACTCTTTGCTTCCTCACTTGAATCAAAGAGCCTGGGCTAGAGGCTGCTTCGATTTGGTGATCGGAAAATTTGTCTAGAGCATCGAACTGATTGCTCATTTCAATACAATTATTCATTTCACCCTTGGAAGAAACTTCGCATTCCGGGGAAGCGTCCTTTCTTCCATTCTTGCCACGTGTAGTGACAGTTTTAAAACCCACTTTCTTGGAAGGAAGTAGTGAATTCAGAGATTCACCCTTCCTTTTGTTAGTTGTTGATACCATGTTTAGTTAATAAACGAGAAAGACGTGACCTTCGAGAGGTTTTTTCCCTAGACGGTGTCCAAGAAGGATTACCACCGCTAGCTTTCGCCAACGGGTCCAACGAAAAATCGAAGGCACGGGTCCAAACAAGGATCGTAAAGGGATCAATAGTAGAAAAATAGTACTGAAAAGTACTGTTTTAGTAGCACTGTAAAGTACCGTTTTTAATTTTAGCACTGAAAAGTACTGTTTTTGTAGCACTGAAAAGTACTGTTTTATTGCTTTAGGTAGTTTTTAAGAAAACTTCCAAGAGCAGAGAGAATTCGTGTACGCACAGCACGAAGGTACGATGCGCACTGATACGTATGGTTCCTGATTTCTGGAAGTTCATGAGGAATTGGGTCCTTTCCACATGAAATATAGTATCATGAGTTCATACAAAATAATAATAAGATTTTAGTTACAAATACTTTCAGTAAAATATCCATCTGTTCCAACAATTTTCTATTACAAATTCTACGGTTTAATTATTGCATTTTACGACTGGAAATTAGGTTTTTTTCGAATTATATTAAAGCTGCATTAAAATAATACTAACAAAGTTCTTTCAAATCTAGTTTGTAAGTATTTCTCTGGAAATCAGATATAGAGTGTTTTGTAGAGAAATTTGTAAAGTAATCCCTAAAAATATTGAGATTTGAAACAAATATGGAGAGTGGAAAATTTTTTGAAATGTTAGGGCAAGTGTACCAGTTATGGACATAGTGGTTCCCTATTTCGCCATACGGGATTACTTGAATGTTTTCACATTTTGAAAGATTTTGTGAGTTGTAGTAGTAAGGTTTACGATATATCCTGATGTTTGAACATTCAAAAAGATTTAGAATGTAAAAGTTATAGAAAATTCCCATATGCCAAATAGGGAACCACTATGACCATAACTGGTACACTTTCCTTATTATGGGAATTTGATTACCATTCGGAAAAAATGAGTTAGGGAAAGTGTACCAGTTATAACCATAGTGGTTCCCTATTTGGCCATATGTGAAATTTCGATAACTTTCACATTATTTATAGTTTTGAATGTTTTAACATCTAGATACATCCTTTATCTTACTGCTTAAACACACAAAACTTTTCTAAATGTGAAGAAATTTAAGTTAACACGTATGGCGAAATAGGGAACCACTATGGCCATAACTGGTACACCTACCCTATTTCTAGAACCTCAAAGAACTTCTGGAGAAATTTTTTGAGGAGTTCAAGAATGAATTACAAAAATCTAATGAAAATTTCATCAACAAAATCATTTAAAAAATCTGTTAGTGTGGTAGAAAAAAATCTTTGGAAAAAAAATCGCTGGAAAAAAATCTCTGGGAACGAACTCTGGTATTTTTTTTTTTTTTCGAGAATCTTAGGGAAACAATAATATAATTCTCTAAGATATCCATGAACAAATTACTCGCTAAATCTATGAATATCTTCGCGGAAGAGTTTTTGAAAGAACAGTTGGACATATTCCGCTAAGAACTTTATTGAATGTTGGAGCACTTCAAACATTTCTTAGGTAGGCATTTTTGAAAAATAAGAAAACATATTTTCGAGAGTTTTGAAAGAATGCGGGATGTTACTTCTTGATTTATGTGAAATCTGTTAAAAATGCCGATAGATCTGCTGAGAATTTCTTTAAGAATCATGAATGACATTCTCCCAATAGATATTTTTAATTGCTCATGAAATTCTTGTGGAATATTACGAGGAATCCTTAGAGTAACACCTGGAAGAATCATTTATTTTTTTGCAGGAAGTCTGGATAATCTTTGCTGCAATTTTTTCAATCCTGTACAGAAACTTTTGGAAGTTTTTAAAATCAAAGTTGTAAAAGCTGTAAGCGGACTCTATGAAAAATTCGTGGAATGAATCTTGCTTTATACTCTTTTTTGAAGAAATCCTTCAGTAATTCCTGAAAATCCTTAACAAATTTTTAATGAACAGGATATTTCAAACTATCCATTGGAATTTATTTCTAATATGTACGTAGAGGACCTTACAGGAGAAATTATTAAAATAATTTCTAAAGCGTTCTCTGGCGGAATTCTTCATGAGATTTTCAAACGATTCGAAAGAGATTCTTCGTGAAACTTTTTAGTGAGATCAGAAACTCTGGGAATGATTTTCCGTAGGAATCCCAGGACAAACTGAGTGAAAACTGGTTAAGGAATTCTTGAAGAAAGCACTGAAGAGTACGAAAATTATCATGAAGAAATTCACGGAGGAATTCTCAGAGGAATCTCTTCAAAGAACATGGTTAAATACCTGAAAAATCTTAGAAGAATCAAAAAGGGCATTCTTTGTAAGTTCTTTTTTTTTTTACTAGAATTCTTGAAGGATTTTTCACTGGATTATAAAAAGAATCAATGATTTCCGTAGCGAAAATTGAAATTTACCCATGTACCACGACAAATAAATTATATCAATACATATCTGTTAAAACTAGGACATTTGTGAAAACCATGATTATTGGGACCAACATTACTTCTGAAAAACAAGTATATGCTAGACCCCCCCCCCCTAGGCCCCCTCCAGAAAAAATCCTAGCTACGCCAATGTGTTTCTCCCTTCTTCGTCGATTGGCGCTCGACCTCCACGAAACAAATACAACTGGTATTGTCTTTGTTGACGACAGTCGACCCACGTTCTTTTGCATCCAATTCGTCCAATAATCTCCGAAGCAATACCACCTTCTTGAAAGTTTCGGACAACGCGATGTATTCATCTCCCATGCTGGATAGGGAAACGTTCGCCTGCTTCCTGCTGGCCCTGTACACTGTAGCTGTATTCGATTTCCTGTCTGAACTCTTGACTCAAACGTCCGATTAGCATGATCGGCTCGGATCTGTTCGTAGACAGCTTCAGTTTGTAGTGGCTGGTACTCAACAGATACCTTACGACACACTTAAGCTCGTTCCAGTCACCTTCCAGAGGGTTGCTCAAAATCGCAACGCTCGCTGCGATGTCCGGCCGAGTATTGATCGAAACGTAGAGCAGCGTTACAACTAGGCTGCGGTATCGCTTGTTATCCCGCAAACTCTTGTTGTCTTTCCGTCTTTTGTAGTAACCAACATCTAGCGACAGTTTCGATCCCTTGGCTTCGCTTAATCCGTATCGGCTCGCAAGCTTCTTCACGTCGACTTCTTGATCCAGGTTGTAGAACCCATCGGCGTCCTTAGAAACACGTATCTCCAAGAAGAAAGATATCTCTCCAAGTGACGAAAGTTTCATCCACTTTGCTTGTTCCCTTTCGGTTCGCTGTATCTCCGCAACATCGGTGCTCGTGAGCAACATATCATCCACATATATCAACAAAGAAATTCGCTCGCCATTTCGCAAAACCTTAACATACAAGCACTGATCATTATGTGACTGCTTGAACCGTATTGACTCTTCTCAAGCTTGTAGACTAACTTTTTCTTGCCTGGCTGTACGAATCCTTTCGGTTGTTTCATATACAGCTCTTCCTGCAACCGCCCCTGGAGATACGCCGACTTTACGTCGATATGGTGCACGCTCATTCGTTTGTGCCCCGCCACGGTAAGAAGAACCCGCAGTGTGTTCTGGGTGGCCACCGAAGCGAAAACCGTGTCGTAGTCTACACCAGGGCATTATAAGAACCCCTGCGCAACAAAACGAGCTTTAAAACGGGTCACGATACCGATACTGCAGCCAATGGGCTCTCTTCCGGTAGGCATTTCCACAAGTTTCCAGGTCCCGTTCTGTATGAGCGAGTCGTGCTCCTCTTTCATTGCGACCTACCACAACGCTTCCACGTAGCTAGTAGGTTCCTGCTCGACAGCCATTGCAACGTCCACCACATAATCTCGAAGATGTTCCGGAGGATGCCAACAGGAACTCGTCCGACTCTTGATGCTCCTCCTGAACTTGCTGCTGTGCTGCCTGCTCCTCTTGGACCTTAGCTTCGGTCATTCCCCAGTCGAGTACCACACATCCTTCACCATCCTGGGCGTTCCGACAATCCACTGTTGAGGAACCATTCTGTAGCTCCACAAATCGAGCGTCTCGGCTAATGGTAATCCTATTGGTCTCCGAGTCGAGTCGAGAGATTTGTAAGCCTTGCGGTTTTCGCAGCAGCCCACAAACAACAGCTTCTGAGGCTTCGCGTCCAACTTGCCACGTTTGACATCCGGTATGTGCACGTATGCTGCGCTCCCGAACACCCGAAAATGCTTCAGCGATGGCTTCCTTCCTAACCATCTCTCGAACGGCTTTTTGTCCACAAATCGCAACGGCATTCGGTTCTGGATGTAGCCTGCTGTCATGACCGCCTCTCCTCAATATTGCTTATTGAGTTCTGCATCCAGCAATATGCAGGTTGCCATTTCCTGAAGGCTGCGGTTCACTCTGAAACCCCGTTCTGTTGTGGGGAGTAGGCAGCCGTGTACTGAGCCTGGATTCTCTCCGAGGCATAGAAATCCTGGAGCTCTTTATTCACGTATTCGTCTCCGTTGTCCGATCTAATGACGCAAGTCTCTCTCCAAAAATTCAGTTTTACGTATGCCACAAACCTTTGGATGCACCCGGCCGCCTTAGACTTTTATCTCAAAATACTGACCACAGAATAACGGCTGTAGTCGTCTTCTTCTTCTTCTTTCTGGCGATACGTCCTCACTGAGACAGATCCTGCTCAGCTTTGTGTTCTTATGAGCACTTCCACAGTTATTAACTGAGAGCTTACTATGCCAATGACCATTTTTGCATGTGTATATCGTGTGGCAGGTACGAAGATACTCTATGCCCTGGGAAGTCGAGAAAATTTCCAACCCGAAAAGATCCTCGACCGGTGGGAGTCGAACCCACGACCCTCAGCTTGGTCTTGCTGAATAGCTGCGCGTTTAACGCTACGGCTATCGGGGCCCCTTGTAGTCATCTATAAGGGTCATCAAATAACGACAACTTCCGGGCCTGACACATTTCATGGTCTGTGTGCGCCAGGTCCAAAATACGACCTGCTTTGTTAGTTGACATTTTAGGAAAAGGAGTACGAGAAAGTTTACCTTGCAGGTAGTTTTCGCAGACTTGCCTAATTCAACAATCCGTCACCTGAAAGCCATCGCTGAGATCACCTGCTTCGATATGCTGCAGTACCGCCGGGTCGCGGTTTCCAAACCGCCGATGTCATGTGTGCTGGTAGCTATCCGAACAACAGCGGCAGCAGCAGCCTCGAGAGCAGCAGCAACAGATTCAGCAGCAACAACAAGCTCAGGTCAGTACATAGTCGCCAAAGCTATCGAGAGTTGTAGCAGCTAAGAAACTGGTGGACGAATTGCACGAGTTTGTCGATAGAAGAAGTAATGTGCACAAAGACATCAAGACTTTGGTGTTAAAGATCCAAGGAACCCTTGGACTAACTGTCAAGGAATGGGCGGCCGTTGCACAGAATCGACTGAGAAGGATTTGCTGGCGGGCAAGACTGTCTTGAAAATAAGGCAAGTGCCGACTCAACAAATGGCAAGGCCAATCACTTTTGCGAGGTAAACCAACGTAAAAAGGGACAAATCACAGTGGACGGAGAGCGTGCCCTTCTTGCCGTAGAGGACAAGAGCATCACCAAGAAATGTTAGTCCGGGTGGTTCCTAGAAACACAAGTTTTCTTAAAAACTACCTAAAGCAATAAAACAGTACTTTTCAGTGCTACAAAAACAGTACTTTTCAGTGCTAAAATTAAAAACGGTACTTTACAGTGCTACTAAAACAGTACTTTTCAGTACTATTTTTCTACTATTGATCCCTTTACGATCCTTGTTTGGACCCGTGCCTTCGATTTTTCGTTGGACCCGTTGGCGAAAGCTAGCGGTGGTAATCCTTCTTGGACACCGTCTTGGGAAAAAACCTCTCGAAGGTCACGTCTTCTTTCGTTTATTAACTAAACATGGTATCAACAACAAACAAAAGGGTTTTAAAACTGTCACTACACGTGGCAAGAATGGAAGAAAGGACGTTTCCCCGGAATGCGAACTTTCTTCCAAGAGTGAAATGAATAAGTGTATCGAAATGAGCAATCAGTTCGATGCTCTAGACAAATTTTCCGAACACCAAATCGAAGCAGCCTTTGACACGGCTCTTTGACTCAAGTGAGGAAGCAAAGAGTGCCGCCTGTCGTGGTCAGTTGTTCCGAATTTGCGGGATTTAGGCAGGAGATCTTGAACTCCATTAGGGGAATCAAGGATTCCTTCCAAATCGCAAAGAAAGGAGACTGTCGCGTTTTGCCGGAAACTCTTAAAGATCGTGAACTTCTTCTCAAACATCTTGAAGAGAAGAAGCACAGTTTTTTTACTTATGACGACAAAACTGAACGTTTGTTCAAAGTTGTCTTGAAAGGTCTCTCAAGTGACTATAAATCACCTGAAGAGATCAAAAATGGAATAAATGATATACTTGGATTTTCCCCAGTCCAAGTAATCATTATGAAAAAGAGAACCCAATCTGGCATTGTTCGGAAAGGGCTTTCTCAAGAATTTTATTTAGTTCACTTTAACAAAAAAGAACTAAATAATATTAAAGCTTTAGAAAAAGCAAAACTTTTGTTTGATGTCCGTGTGACATGGGAACATTTCCAGAAACCTGGAGGAAATTACCAGAACCCCACTCAGTGCCGTCGGTGCCAAAAGTGGGTTCATGGTACAAAAAATTGTCGAATGGATGCTAAATGCATGATTTGCGGAGGTTCTTCTCACGCTAAGGACGTCTGTCCAGTGAAAGAAGATACCTATCTTCTTTCACTGGACAGACGTCCTTAGCGTGAGAAGAACCTCCGCAAATCATATGCTGCTCATTCCTTGCTTAGCGCTTGTACGAGTCGGTTGACTGATTCCCGGTCTCATCGCACGGCACTTTTGCAAAGTACTTTTTGACCTTTTTCCCCCACCGCCCGCGTGGGTTTTTGGTTCAGTAGTTTCGTAATAGTTCCAAGTACGACTAGTTTAGTGCAATATTTGTGCTTAGGCGATCGCGCTTTGCGAAGGAAGCGAACTAGTGTAACTAGTATCGTTCCACCGCAATAAAAAAGTCATCACATCCAGCTCTAAGTGATTGATTTTTTTCCCCCGCACCGAGAGCAACATCAAAGCAGAAGTCATTCTGCTACCTACGGTGCGTGAACGTTCTCCTGCTGTACATCGAACGTAAACGGATAAGTATAAATTTGTATACCAATTCCATATCCATTGAATTGCTATCACATCTCCGAATAAACAGTGTTGAGGTCAAGCTTGTTTTCGCTTCTTTTCTGTCTCTCTCCCGGTTTGATTGTTTCGACCGAATAGGGGAGTAGAGTACAAAATAGTCCACTGATCGGTAATTTTTTTTTCTTGATTTTTTTTTTTTTTTTTTTATTCTGCCCGTATAGGGGAGGTGTGTACATAATAGCCCATTGATTAGTTAAGTTTTTTTTTTCTCTTTTCACATTTGTTTTTGTTTTTTTGTTTGTTTTTTGTTTTGTTTATTTGGTTGCGGTTGAAAGTTTTCCCGCATGGACGAATCGGATGGAGGCGATACGCCTCCTAAAGATCTTGTTGCTAGAACGCGGTTTTATCAACCATCTTCGGCAGGGCCTTGGGTTGTCTATTTCCGGCGCAAAAGTAAGATTTTGAATGTGCTCTCGATCTCTCGAGAGCTGACGCGTAAATATCCTGGGACCGTTATTCATCAAGTAAAACAATCCAAGCTGCGTGTAACTGCACCTAGTTACAAAGCAGCAAATGAGATTGCTCAGCATGAGGCTTTTACTGTGGAATATTACGTCTACATTTCTGCACGAGAGGTAGAGGTGGAAGGGAAAATCGTTGACGCGAGTCTGACATGCGAAGACATAAAGACTGGCAAAGGCGTTTTTGATAACCGGTCAATTCCTGATGTGGCTATACTGGATTGCAAACAATTGCAATCAGTTTCCATGGAAGGAAATAAGAAAGTGTTTTCGCCGTCAGCCTCGTTTCGAGTGACTTTTCCTGGTTCCGTCCTCCCAAAATTTGTTTGCATTGATAGTGTTTTTTACCCAGTGCGTCTTTATGTGCCGAAGGTATTCAATTGTACCAACTGTAAGCAACTTGGTCACAGTGCTAGCTTTTGCGACAACAAGCCCCGTTGTGGCAAATGCAACCAAGCTCACTTAGAAGATGCTTGCACAAAGGAAGCTGAAAAATGCTGCTACTGTAGCAAGGATCTGCATGACTTGCAGAAATGCCCGGCATACAAAAGGCGCATTCGAAATGAGAGTCGCTCCATTGTGAAGCGCTCCAAGAAGACGTATGCGGATATGGTGAAATCTTTAAATCCGCCAGCAAAAGAGTCTTCATCAGCCATCCCAGTTGGTAACTCTTTTCAAGAGTTGTCTTCCGACGAAGCGTACGACGACGAAACCGATGGGGGGGATTCTTCGGAGGTACACGCACCCGGAAAAAGAAAGTCTCCATCTTCTCCGGGACTGCGCCGTAAGGTATTGAAATCTTCCCTCAAAAGTTTGCCTAATTCCAAAGGAGGTGGGGCAAATTTGAAAATGCCGAAGCAACAGGTCTTTGATGCATCCGTTCCGTGCTGTAGCAAAGATTTGCCGCCCCCGCTTCCACCGATTAAATATACTTCAAAAAGAAGCTCTAGACAAGATAGCAAGAAAAAAGCTACTGAAGTCCCTCGCTCTTCCTCGAAAACCCCCCGGGCCAAGCGAGGACTGATAACTTTTACGGCCCTTGTGGATCGCATATGTGATGCCCTCGGAGTTTCAGACTCATTCAGAGGCATACTCGACCTTTTTCTCCCGGCAATAGAAGAGTATCTCAGGGAATTGACTATCTCGTGGCCCCTCCTTGCTTCGATCATATCTTTCGATGGATAATTCATCGAGTGAGGTACAAGATATGATCACTGTGCTACAGTGGAACTGTCATAGTCTAAAACCTAAACTAGACACATTTAAGTTTTTGCTTCACAATTCCGATTGTGAAATATTTGCACTTTGTGAAACATGGCTTTCTTCCGAAGATGATCTTAACTTCTACGATTTTAACATTATACGCCAGGATCGAGATGATAATTACGGGGGAGTACTTTTAGGGATCAAAAAGTGCCATACATTCTACAGAATCCCAATCCCGACCCATCCAGGCATAGAAATCGTTGCTTGCCAAATAAACGTAAAGGGTAAAGATCTTTGCGTAGCTTCTGTTTATATTCCTCCAAGAGTTTCAATAAACCGCCGTCATCTATGGAATGCAGTCTCCATGCTCTCATCCCCAGTTTTAATACTGGGTGATATGAACTCACATGGTACTGGATGGGGCGAATCTTATGACGATTGTAGAGCGGCTATTTTCTATGATTTATGCGACGATTTCAATTTGAACATTTTGAACACAGGTGAAGTGACACGTATTTCATCCGACGGCAAAGAAAGCCGCATTGACCTGTCTTTGGGTTCAAGTTCACTATCATTCGATTGCATGTGGAAGGTCATCGATGATCCCCATGGTAGTGATCACTTACCCATAATAACGTCCATCAGAAATAATTGTGAAAGGTCAGAACAGTCAATTCAGGTTCCTTTTGACCTCACTAGGAATATCGATTGGCAAAAATTTGCATCAGCGGTAACTTTCGGAATCGAATCATTCAACTCCCTCCCACCGTTGGATGAGTATCGATTCCTAACAGAATTGATTTATAAAAGTGCATTAGAATCCCAAAAACAACGAGTTCCAAGTGGATCCTTCAAAAGACGACCAGCCACACCTGGTTGGGATGATGAATGCACTCAGTTGTATCGAGAAAAATCTAATGCCTTTAAAGCTTTTCGTAGATATGGTACCTCAGAACTTTATTTAGAGTACTCGAAGCTCGAAAAAAAGCTGAAGAATCTTATCAAAGCGAAGAAGCGTAGTTATTGGCGGCGTTTCGTTGATGGCCTCTCACGAGAAACTTCAATGTCGACGCTTTGGAGAGTGGCTCGCAACATGCGAAACCGCTCATCCGCAAATGAGAGTGATGAATACTCCAACCGTTGGATATTCAACTTCGCAAAAAAGGTCTGTCCAGACTCAGTTCCAGCTCATCCGCCTCTCTGGGAAACTCCAAGAGACGATTTTTTGGACAGGCCATTCACTATGCTGGAATTTTCTATGGCTCTTCTTTCATCAAACAACTCCTCTCCGGGACGCGATATGATTAAGTTCAATCTTCTTAAAAATCTCCCCGATATCGCTAAAAGACGGTTGCTTGACCTGTTCAACTCATTCATGGAGCACAACATTGTTCCACCTGAATGGAGACAGGTCAAAGTAATAGCTATTCAAAAGCCTGGGAAACCAGCGTCTGATCATAATTCGTACCGCCCGATCGCTATGTTATCATGTTTAAGGAAATTGTTAGAAAAAATGATCCTATCCCGACTCGATCACTGGGTCGAATCAAACAATATGCTTTCCAATACTCAATTTGGCTTTCGCAAGGGTAAAGGAACAAACGATTGTCTAGCGTTGCTTTCATCAGATATTCAATTAGCCTTTGCCGACAAGGAGCAACTGGCATCAGTTTTTCTGGATATTAAGGGCGCATTTGATTCAGTTTCCATAGAAATATTGTCAGAAAACCTGCACAATAGTGGCCTACCTGGACTATTGAATAATTTCTTGTACAATTTGTTGTCAGAAAAGCACATGAGCTTCACTCTCGGCCAACTGACAACTTCCAGAATTAGCTATATGGGCCTTCCCCAAGGCTCATGTCTAAGTCCCTTGCTTTATAATTTTTATATTAAGGATATTGACAACTGTTTGGAAGAACCATGCACGCTTAGACAACTTGCAGATGATGCTGTGGTCTCTATGAAGGGCCCACGAGCGGAAATCTTGCAAAGACCATTGCAAAATTCCCTTGATAATCTATCCACTTGGGCTAGAAATTTAGGGATCGAGTTTGCGCCGCAAAAAACTCAACTGGTTGTATTTTCTAGGAAGCGGAATCCAGCCCAACTAAAGCTTAAGCTATGGGGAACAGACATCGACCAGTCTTTGACTTCAAAATACCTTGGGGTCTGGTTTGATTCAAAAGGCACTTGGCGAACCCATACTAGGTATTTAACGGAAAAATGCCAACAAAGGATCAATTTTCTACGAACAATTACCGGAACATGGTGGGGTGCTCACCCGGAAGACCTCATAAAACTCTATAAAACAACAATTCTCTCTGTTCTAGAGTATGGCTCTTTCTGTTTTCTCTCAGCAGCAAACAGCCACCTTATTAAATTGGAACGAATTCAATATCGTTGCTTGCGTATCGCCTTAGGTTGTATGCACTCAACACATAATGCGAGCCTGGAGGTACTGGCAGGGGTTTTACCGCTACAGAACCGATTCTGGGAGCTCTCGCTAAGAATACTGATTAAGTGTGGAGTGAGCAACACACTCGTCATTGAAAACTTCGAAGAATTGCTCAAACTGAATACTCAGTCAAAATTCATGAGAGTTTATCTCTACTACATGTCATCTGACATAAGTCTTTCATGTTATAAACCTCCACGTGTACGCTTCACCAATGACAGTTCCTCTGTTGAATACGATCTAACCATGAAACAAGCTGTTCATGGAATCCCAGATCAACTTCGATGTTTAACTATTCCACGTATTTTTAACGCAAAGTACCAAAATGTCGATTCCTACAGGAGATATTTCACAGACGGGTCCCGTATCAATGGATCCACTGGCTTCGGTGTCTTCAATGAAAACTCTTCCGCCTTCCGAAAACTTCAGGAACCTTGCACGGTTTACGTTGCTGAGCTGGCAGCAATCAACTTCGCTTTGGGGATGATCTCAAACATGCCCGCAGACCACTTCTTCATCTTCTCGGATAGCCTCAGTTCTATTGAGGCACTCCGATCGATGAAACCTGTAAAGCATGCATCTTACTTTCTTACAAAAATAAGAGAGCAGATGTGTGCACTGGTCGAAAGATCATATAAGATTACCTTTGTATGGGTCCCCTCACATTGCTTAATTTATGGCAATGAGAAGGCGGACTCTCTCGCAAAGGTGGGCGCTGAGGAAGGTGAGATATATGATAGAAGAATTTCACACGATGAATTGTTTCATTTAGCACGTCAAAGTTCTCTTCACGGTTGGCAAAGCGATTGGCTGAATGGCCAACTGGGACGGTGGTTACATTCCATAATTCCTAGAGTTTCCTTGCGAGCGTGGTGGAAAGGTTTGGAACTAAGTCGAGATTTCATTCGCGTGATGTCAAGACTTATGTCCAACCATTACTCGCTAGATGCACATTTGCACAGGATTAACCTCGCGCTGAGCAATATTTGTAATAGGTGTGGTTATGGTTATGATGACATCGATCACGTAGTTTGGAAATGCCCGGATATGGACGCCTCCAGAGCGCAACTTTTGGATACCCTTGCGGCCCGAGGTAGACAACCCTATGTTCCTGTTAGAGATGTGTTGGGCACTCGCGATCTCATTTATATGGTCGCAATTTACGATTTTCTTCGCTTGTCCTGTATAAAAGTTTAATTCTCTTGTGTTCTCTTCTCCAGTTTTTTTTTTTCTCTGTGTTTGTCCCCTTTATGTTGGATTGAGGATCCTGGCCATCCGGCAGACGAATACCGGCAAGAAATTGGTACCAACGCCATTACACGTTACCACGAGTTACCACGATATACCTCCCGGATGAGCTGCAGAAAACCCTAAACCCAATCCTCACCATGTCCTTCCTTCCAAAAATTGTGACCATTAACCTCGAGTTGCCACGAGTACCCTGGCTCCATCCCATACTAATTTTGGTATGAAAAAGTGAATGATTTGTAAATAACACAAAAAATGGATTTCGGCTCCGTAAAGCGTTAAACGCGATTGAGCCTCAAATAAATGAACTAGATAAAAAAAAAAAAATCATATGCTGTAATTGCGGGGCTAACCATAAGTCCAATTTTTGGAATTGCCCTTCACGCAAAAGGGTCATTGAGGCTTGTGCCAGGCAGATGAAAGATAATATCCGTTACGATAACGGTCGTTTCCGGAATTTGCCTGGTAGAGTATCGAACAATGCTCATTTTTCAGTTAACGATCGCTTGATTAGGAATCATACCCACCAGGAAGATCATAATCATGCTCATTCACAAACTAATTTTAATCCGTCGGGTAGCCGTTCGAATCTTTCAATTTCGAATGTATCTACCCACGGAAAATCCTTTGCCGATATCGTAGCAGGAAATTCGAAGTCCTCCCCTGTTCGATCCATGGGTACCCATTTTACTTGTTTCAAATCAAATGGAAAAAAACCCTACCGCCACAGGTAACTCCGCATCTTCGTCTACCGGAAATTCTAATGGGAAATCACATGACATGTCTGCCTCTGATTTTAATTTTCTAACTGAACAATTGAATCTAATGATTGATGCAATGTTCAAAGCCACCACTATGACTGAAGCAGTCCAAGTAGGTGTAAAATTTACAAATAAAATTGTTATTGGATTACGTTTTTCTAATGGATCCAAATAATAATTTAAATATTTTAAATTGGAATGCTCGTTCTCTGAATGGAAAAGAGGACGAGCTGTTTAATTTTCTTACGGTTAATAACGTGCATATAGCAGTTATTACCGAAACGTATTTAAAACCTGGATCTAAACTCAAAAAAGATCCTAACTTTTTTGTTTATCGTAATGTTCGACTTGATGGGTCATGTGGGGGAGTTGCAATCATCTTTCATAGGCGTATAAAATATCAACTGTTTTCATCATTTGAAACAAAAGTTTTTGAAACTTTGGGTGTTTCTGTTGAAACACAGTTTGGTAAATATACTTTCATAGCTGCCTATTTGCCTTTTCAATGCTCTGGACAGCAAGTTAATTTGCTCCAAACTGACTTGCGTAAATTGACTCGCAATAAGTCAAAATTTTTTGTCATTGGTGACTTTAATGCCAAACATCGGTCATGGAATAATTCTCAAAGTAATTCCAACGGCAGAATTTTATTTGATGAGTGCTCTTCAGGATATTTCTCAATTCAATACCCTGATAGCCCCACATGTTTTTCCTCTTCTAGAAATCCATCTACGATTGATTTGGTCTTAACCGACTCTAGTCATCTTTGTAGCCAACTGATTACTCATGCTGATTTTGATTCTGATCATGTCCCTGTTACATTTCAAATATCCCAAGAAGCGATTCTCAATCCTATCAGCTCCACTTTCAATTATTTACGAGCCGACTGGAATATATATGAAACGTATGTTGACTCTAATCTTGATGTTAACATTTCTTTAGAAACTAAACTTGATATTGACAATGCTCTTGAAACTTTAACAAATTCCATTGTTGAAGCCCGGAGCATTGCAAAATTTGAATCCGTGATTATAGACGATGATCTTAAACTCTTGATCCGTCTTAAAAACGTGAGGAGAAGGCAATTTCAACGCACTCGCGATCCTGCTATGAACATTATATGGCAGGATTTGCAGAAAGAAATCAAGAAACGTTTTGCTCAATTAAGAAACAAAAATTTTGAAAATAAAATTTCTCAATTGGAACCTGGCTCTAAGTCCTTTTGGAAATTATCTAAAATCTTGAAAAAACCTCAGAAGCCAATACCGGCATTGAAAGAGGAAAACAAATTATTACTAACTAATTGCGAAAAAGCTCAAAAACTTGCTATGCAGTTTGAAAGTGCGCACAATTTTAATTTAGGACTTACTAGTCCATTTTTAGTTGATATATTCAACAAATGTTTTCAATTAGCATATTTTCCTGACAAATGGAAAAATTCTAAGGTTGTTCCAATTTTAAAACCAGACAAAAATCCTGCAGAAGCTTCTAGCTATCGTCCAATCAGTTTGCTTTCCTCCATCAGTAAACTTTTTGAAAAGGTTATTTTGAACAGAATGATGGCCCACATCAACGAAAATTCAATTTTTGCCAATGAACAGTTCGGATTCCGCCATGGACATTCGACCACTCATCAACTTTTACGTGTAACAAATTTGATCCGTTCCAACAAATCAGAAGGCTACTCTACTGGTCTTGCTCTTCTAGACATAGAAAAAGCATTCGACAGTGTTTGGCATGAAGGTTTGATTGTAAAATTGAAAAATTTTAATTTTCCAACATACATTGTTAGAATAATTTAAAGTTATCTGTCAAATCGTACACTTCAGGTTAATTATCAGAACTCCAGATCTGAGAGACTTCCTGTAAGAGCTGGTGTTCCTCAAGGCAGCATTTTGGGACCAATATTATACAATATTTTCACATCTGACTTACCTGAGTTACCTCAGGGATGTCAAAAATCTTTATTTGCGGATGACACAGGCCTCTCCGCCAAAGGACGAAGCCTGCGTGTCATCTGTAGTCGATTGCAAAAAAGTTTGGATATTTTGTCTTCATACTTGCAAAAATGGAAGATTTCTCCTAATGCTTCCAAAACTCAACTAATAATATTCCCAAATAAACCAAAAGCTCTTTATTTGAAACCTTCAAGTAGACATGTTGTCACGATGAGAGGGGTTCCAATAAATTGGTCAGATGAAGTTAAATATCTAGGGCTCATGCTAGATAAGAATTTAACTTTCAAAAATCACATTGAGGGCATTCAAGCCAAATGTAATAAATATGTAAAATGTCTCTATCCCCTTATTAATAGAAAATCAAAACTTTGTCTTAAGAACAAGCTGTTGATATTCAAACAAATTTTCAGGCCAGCCATGTTGTATGCTGTACCAATATGGACTAGCTGTTGTAATACCAGGAAGAAAGCTCTGCAGAGAATTCAAAATAAAATTTTGAAAATGATTCTGAGACTTCCTCCCTGGTATAGTACCAATGAGTTACATAGAATATCCAATGTTGAAACATTGGAACAAATGTCAAATAAAATAATAAATAATTTCAGGCAAAAATCGTTACAATCTTCTATTGCCACGATTAATGCGTTATATGTTTAGGTTAAGTTAGGTTAAGTATATTAAAAACGTTTTTTTTCTCTTATAAGCAGGTGAAATCAACTCACCTGTAAAAAAAACTGAACTGCTACGGCAACTGAAATGTAATATGTTGTTAACAAAATGTTAATTTAATCTTAAATTTGTTTTACCAAATTAGGATGATAGTGTTGTCTAATAACACAGAACACCTAGACATAAGAAATGAATGTAATGTTTGAAATGATACTAATAAAAAAAAAAAAAAACAAGTCAGGCCCAGCGAACTCTGCAACCACCAAGGAAGGCAACAATAGCCCATTGTAAATCGTCAAGGCAAAAATTCGGAAGACGAAAACAAAGAGCAGGTCCAAAAAACAAAACCTCTTCAAGGGCTGGAAAAGAGGCGAGGCGTTCATAGTCAAGGCAAGCGATGTCTCGTACGAGAAGGTTCTCCGCGCAATGCCGACAAACCCGGAGCAGCGAACAGCTACGCGCACCCGCATCGGAGATATGATCCTGGATCTAAAAAGAGATCCGATGGCCAGCAGTTCTTCCTACAAAGAGTTCACCGAGAAAGCCGTGGGAAATACGGTAGAAGTGAGAGCCGTGTATCCGGAGGCAGTCCTTGAATGCAAGAACCTGGATCATAGCCGGCGATTTCAATTCGTGGGCCATAGAATGGGGCAGTCGCTTTACCAACTCAAGAGGGAGCAGTTTACTAGAGGCCTTAGCTAGGCTAAACGTAGATGTTGCCAACGATTGTACCACCAGCACATACCGTCGGGATGGCCGAGAGTCAATTATTAACGTAACCTTCTGTAGCCCTGGGCTGGCGAAGTAAGTGAAGATTATACGCACAGGAGCGGAGGTGGAAAACGTCGCAGTTTGACAAAGAGGTTCGTTGAGGCGTTGAGGTTGGAGCGCAATGCTCAATACTTCACTGCGAATGAATTGACAGTGGCATCAGCACGAGCGTGCGATGCAACCATGCAGAGGGAAAGTAAGCCGCAACATGGTCGCCGCCTAGCCTACTGGGGGAATCCGACGATTGCCGATCTGCATGCGAGCTGCTTTCGGGCTAGGAGAAGGATTCAGAGAGCCCGCAACGATGCTGAGCAGATCGAAGACCAGCGTACAAGGTGACAAAAAACACTCTCAACAGGAAAGTCATGCTCAGCAACAAAGCCTGTATGGAGGAGCTCTGTCGCAACGCCAATTCAAAACCGTGGGGTGACGCCTACAGAGTTGCAATGGCGAAGTTGAGGGGCCCAGCTATTCCCCTGGTACGAACCGACGAGGTGGCCCTCCACACCTTACGGAGCTCAGGATGACGACGAAGAAGAAGCCCAGGTAACGATCGATGAGCTGATCGCGGTGCGAAAGCCTTAAAAGCCAAGAAGGCTCCGGGGCCATGCGATATCTCCAACGTAGCTCTGAAAGCAGCAATCCAAGAAAACCCGGATATGTTCAGGATCGTGCTGCAAAAATGTTTCAAGAAGGGTAATTTCCCCGACATTAGGAAGCACCAAAATTTGGTGCTGCTGCCGAAATCAGGCAAGATCCTTCAGCATATAGACCGATTTGTCTGCTGGACACAGTTGGCAAAGTGCTGGAGCGAGTAATCCTAAACAGGCTTACGAAATACATGGAGGGAGAAAACGGCTTGTGCGACATGCAGTTCGGCTTTCGGAAAGGTAGATCCACCGTTGATGCCATCCGAACGGTCGTGGGAGCTATGGAGACGGCGCGGAAGCAAAAGAGGAGAGGAAATCGGTAGTGCGGTGTGGTCACTCTGGACGTAAAAAAAGCCTTCAACAGTGCAAGTTAGCCTGCGATCGTCGAATCGCTACACCAATTGGAAATCCCCGAGTATCTTTGTAAGATTTTGAGGAGCTACTTTCAATATCGTACACTGATCTACGAAACAGACGCTGGGAAAAGGTGCACAAAAGTCGCGGCTGGCGTCCCACAGTGTTCTTTTCTTGGCCCGACCCTCTGAAACGCTATGTTTGACGGAGTGTTGAAGCTGAGCTTCCCCCGGGGTGTGAAGATCGCCGGCTTCGCGGATGACGTGGTGCTCGTAGTCATCGGCGAATCACTAGAGGAAGTAGAGATACTTACTACTGAAGCAGTAAACGTCGTGGAAGAATGGATGGGAGGCAAGAAACTTGTGTTAGCCCATCACAAAACCGAAGTTGTGATGGTAAGCAACTGAAACGCAGCGTAGCATACAAGAATCTCGGTTGGACAGTGTACCATCGACTCAAAGCGGGAAGCCAGACACCTGGGAGAGCTCCACCGTCGGGGACTATGCCGAATAGCAATAGTGACAAACCACCAGTTTTGGGTCGTCAGGGCGCCAGTGAACCGGAAGCTACCCTCCAACCGAAATCGCTGGACCGACCTCGACATCCAACTGGTTCAACCTGTAGAGCTCGAGAATCAGCGGATTAGCAGCAGGCGCAAAAGTTACGCAGGGCTCTGGCGAGCTGCGTCGCAGCAAAGCAACGAAGCGCAGCAATCACACAATCGGCAGTTGATACATGGCCCTGGCGCAATGTCATACTCAAATGCACTACGAAGAGAGCAAGGGAAGTACAGGAGCGCAAGATGCACGTGAGTCACACGCTGAAAGCGAAGCAAGGAGCAACGCAGTGGATAGCACAATAGCCTCTCCCATGAAGTAATGCCAAGAAACAGTTCCGCGGGGGGAATGGCTCGTAGGTGAAGGTGGATTTAGTCGGTATGGATTCGAGACACTCTGGCGAACGATGGACGAATTCGATATGACTAGCCTCCATATCGAACGTGAACGCTTGGTTAGTTCGTAAATGCAATTTATCATCTTCTTAAGCTAAAAAAAAACATGTGAATGCAAACATACAATAAAAACACACAAACATATGCAATTATTAAAACATTATACAATAAGCTTTAAAATCACACAGTAAAACGAAAAAAAAATACAAATACATTTGCGCACATTTGCACACATATTCACCCATCCATACAAACATATGCAAACAAACACAATTTTTGCTATCAGTTTTCAATTTTGTGTTTGTGGCCCAATCTACAGACCTTTCTTTATTATGATAAAAAATAGTTTTTAAAAATGCCTCATATTCTTCTTATTTTTATTCTTCAAACCCTCCTTGAAACATTTCAAATGTTTTTATGCTAGAAGATGTATGATGTACTTTTCGAGGCTACATGAATTTTGAGTACATCAAAATGCATTCAGATTATGTTCAAAATCAAAACTATTCCCAACCTACGTACCTCTCCCCCTACATTTAAACTTCCATGTGCAACAAAATGCGGAAAATATTATATTTTTTTTCTACGACCGCTTTTAATTATTGATGAAACATGCATATCATGACATCATAGTTGGAATATTCATCACATTCCCGTATTCAATGTGTCCATTAGACTACCGAATACCGTGCAGTTCATTATCCATTGCAAAGTGGCTTGCAGCAACGTGAACCACTCGACGAGCACCGTTCAAGAATGGTAGATACGTGCTGGGCATTAGTTTGATTGGTGCTTCGGTTGACGACGGTGCCACAGGTGAAACCAGGAGTCCGATTAAGGATTAGTCGGAGCAGCCATTTGTGTGGATGGTTAGCATTGCAGATTGCTGAATAAAATATCGAATTGCTGCGCAGGGGGTTCTGCTTAATTGGAAGCAACGCGGGAAAGATTGATGCAAAGATTAATGATAATTGATCCGGACCATTAGGGAATTGCTTCCATATTTCTATTAATTGTCATGTTGTGGGACGAAAGGTTGATTTTAAAAGGACAAGATTTGGGTTTCGATGGAAGTTATTATGGAACGATAAAGATGGTTTGAAATGGAAAGGTTGACAATGCTTTTGCAGTAATCAGTATTGTCACTAATTATGTTCTCAATTATGTTTAAGGTAAAGAGAGATATTTTTCTCTACCTTCGATCGTTCAGAGTAATTGATTTTGGATGGTACCAGAAAGAGAAGCAAATACATCATGACAATGTTTAAAAAGGCCTTATGATCTTAATCATACATTTCAAATCAGAAATATGTCATGACCTCAAAAAAAAGAAACCACGTGAACATTATAGAACACTAATGATTGAAGACAACCAGCAATCAAAAATTGAGCGTAAAATCGACTGACTGCGAACCTGGAGTTTAACTGTCTGAGGCCTGCGGCGAGTCAAAATCGCAACACTCGCCTGTTTGGCGTGGCGTAGGGAACTATTACTGAAGCTGAATATTTCATGAGCTAGAAAAGTACTTTGGTAGGGTTTTCCATCAGCTACCACGACGACAGAGAACAGTGGTTCTGTTTGTTCATCTAAGCGGTTATTATTCTTCTTAAACAATATTTATAACCTTGGAGTACTTTTTGGCATTACGCCCTCACTAGCACAGAACCTGATTCCGAGCTTAGTGATCTTATGAGCACTTCCACAGTTATTAACTGAGAGCTTTCTTTGCCAATATCGTGTGGCAGGTACGATAATACTCTATGCCCAGAGAAGTCAAGAAAATTTCCTTTCACGTAAAGATCCTGGATCAACCGGGAATCGAACCCAGACACTCGGCTAAGAAACCTTTAAAACGTATGGGAATGAAAAACAATACATCTTATTTTTAAATGGCCTATATGCGGTACCACTGTGCAGAGGCATGGCAGAAGATTTCACCCTGACCCACGTTGTTGTGTACGTGGCTACGTCTTTCCAAGTTATTCTGTTTCCGATGGTAAAGCGGTGATCAGGTGCGACCGCCACGGGGATTTCCAGGATAGGACACCGCTTGCTTTTGTTGGTTGGCTGAAATGGATAACTGCTGTTTCGCAAATGCCTGTACATACCTACCTACTTATCTGGGATTACGTCCTTCGCCGTGGTTGTTCGGAAAGTGCTACAATCGCTTTTGAAGTTAGATATCATCAATCAATATGCTGTTCTGCAGTGATTGTCGCGATTTAGTTGAAGGTTGAAAAAAGTTATCATGGAAAATTGAACGATTGGTTTATGGGTATGTTGTATAGTCTATAATGATGACGAAAAGAATCGCGGATCTCGTCAGCAGTGTTTGACGAGAGAGTAACTAGAGGGGAACAAAGGGAAGGTTTTCCCTCTTCATGTGAACGAATTTTTTTGCGAATCAACTGCTTTGTTACAAATATACAACATAGTTCATAATATTATCTTCGATTTTCGGTAATAAAATGCGTTTCTAGTAATGTTTTGGCGAATTCACGAAATCCATCAAATGTTTCAATAATCCATAACGAAGCCTCATAAATGAACCTTCAAGAGTTGTAACAGCATATTTTCAAAAATTTCACAAAGAATTTCTCTGAATACCCTAATTCTAAGCTGAATACTTGGATTCCCAGAAGTTTCAACTCAAGCTCAAAACATTTTTTGAGAATTCCTTGCAAAATCACTCATTTTTTTTTCTATACACATCCTTAATGATTCCTCAGCATGTTTTCTTATAAACTGCTCGTAACTGGATTTTTGCCAAGAATATCTTATTGAATATTGAAAGATTCTATAAATATGTTGGAAAGTTATTTGAGAAAGAATCCAAGAAGAAGAAGAATGCGAGAGGTCCAAGATTTTTTTGGAGATGAGCAATTCTCGCTGAGACCAGCTCGCTATTTACGCTTGGTCTTTCAAAATGTTCAAATTTATGCTTACTCGAAAGCCGCTGTCGAGTAAGTAATGAAACTGCATTCGGTTGGTCAAATTCATAGACCCCTCGGTAGTTATAATTGAAACAGTTTATGAGAAACCCACGATTTTTGACAATTCTTGGCTCACTCAAACTGCCATAACTCGGAAATTTCTTCAACAAACCCTACACAATAACATGGTTTTTGAAAAAGAAAACATAGGAGCTTCATTTGCAAAAAAAATATTGGCGGCCATATTTGATTTGGCCACCATATAGTACTTTATCGGAAAAAAAAAATTTTTCATAGTGTTCGCAACCACCGATTTTAATAGTTTTTGCACCATTGGAAAGCTGAGCTAGTTTTACACGAAATTAAAAATGATGATGAGAAATGTATGTTTTTTTGATCAAAAATTATGTGCGATTTTGTTAAACATTTCTTATCGCGCAGGTGCAATTTGCGGTTTACGCTCGCTGTGATGTATTTGAACTGTAAAAGAATATCTCTAAATCATTGATGTTAGGGGTCATCCTAAAATGACGTCTATTATTTGGGGGAGGAGGGGGTTAATGAAAGTGTGACAGTGCATGTATCAGCAGGGCGGTTCAATATTTAAAAATGTTTGAGAATTCAATCTCCCATATGATCATTATCATCCTTGCCATAAAAATAGTGTTCTGTAAAATGTTTATCTTTCTAGGTGATGATTTATAGGTGGCCCAAAGACAATGTAGGTTAATATGGAAATTACTATGAAGAAATTTCGAGATATGTTCCAAACATGCTAGTGCTGTAATGTAAGTACAAACTTATTATCCCAAATTGAAAACTCATTCTTCAATCCATAATAAAGAAATTTGCTGAAGAGAGATATTCAATCTGACAGATAGCAGAAGAGATATTCATGAGTTTGTTTGCTATTATTTAGCTTAATATGGGATTAAAACCCTGCAAACATGTACAAAAATCCCAAACAAAATTTGCTCAAAAGGGATTCGTTTCTTCAGCAACATCCTTCATCAAAGTTTGAAGAATGAGTTTTCAATAGAGGTTAACAAGTTTCTACTTACATTACAGTACTAGCGTGTTTGGAACATTTCTCAAAATTTTACCATAGTAATTTCCATATAAACCTACATTGTCTTTATTTAGCTTACGAGAATCAATTTGAGGTTCATAATGAGAAATCATACTCTTTGAAAACTTAAATAACTTAATTAGGATTTCAACAACACTATGCTATAATTTTCTTAATTATTTGATGGGGGACTCTGAACTTCAATCACACTCAAATAAAATATGATGTGAAAAGGGTGTATAAGTTATACTCAATTTCACCGCAAAAGCACGATTCTTACAAAATCCTGTACATTAATTTTACAGAAAACTTAGATAAAATTCTCACCAATCCATGAGCAGAACCAAAATTTTCACCAAATTCTTGACAGTGTTTCCACATAATCCTGTATGGATTTCTGACCGAATTCTTAGTCGGTTTCATATCCTGGACAAATATATCGCAGATTCCATAACAGGATTTTAGAATACAGATTTTGAGTTAGATTTTTGCAAAATGTCACGCAGGATTCTTACACAACCCTTAGCATAATATTACAAAACTGATGAGAAAATTCTGAGTAAGATTCTTATAACATCTTCAACATGATGCTTATAAGAAATTTAGTTCAGGATGTTCAACGATTGTTGGACAAAATACTGACATAATCTTGAATACAACTCCTTCACAAGATCATAATACAACTCCTTCACAAGATTATAATACATTCTTACTGAATCCTTAGTATTATGTTTAAAAACAATTATCTCGTATATTTTCCAGAAGAATTTGAAATGTTGTGGCCCGCCACGCTATATTTTTTTTGGGAATGTGACCCGCGATTCAAAAAGGTTGGGCAGGCCCCTTCCTGGTCTAGAAGTTCAGAAAAACAATGGACGTCATATTTGAATCTTCCCCTATAAAGGGGAGAGGGGTACAAAGAGAGGGGGTGTGTCAATATAAGAGTACTCTCCCTCTCTTCATACTGCCTCCCCTTTCTAGTGGAAGGTTCAAATATGACGTCCATCATTTCTTGGAATTTCCAGATCCCCGTCCCCCTCTCCTTCGCGACTAATTCGAATATCTAATACATGCACTGTCACACTTTCATTGAAACAAGTCCTTCGATCGGCCAACAAGACATTGTCCCAAATATCCACTAACAGAACCGTGAATCGGTTTACGGTATTCTGAAGACTGCTCATTTTATAAAGTGGACATTAGGGTGTAGCTTACTTTTCGTAAGTTCTTAAAACCAAAAATTCGTGTGCTCGTCTTAATTCAAATCACATAAAAAAGAAACCTCAAAGTTTGAGCTAAAAATATTTAGATTTGGTGCAAGCGACTTGAAGATGAATTTTCAAGTTATAAAATATTACCTTCAATGATGTCTTCATAACATGATTGTTTACTAATAAATTTTGAGGCTCTATTTTATAGCTTTCAATGTATATTTGAAGCTAATTAAGGTGTTTTCAACTATGTATGCAAAACATTAAATACAATATGTTTTTTATTTAATTGCTTAAGAAAATCCGTCCAAAAACATAGATTTCAATATAAATACATTTTTTTTATTTTTGAGAGTTAAACGTTAATACTTAAGCTAAAACCAGTTTTTCTCATTTTTTAAACCTTGAAAAGGTATTCGTAATAACTTTGCATAAGTTCTAGAACAAAAATATTCTGATATATAATTGAACTTGTACTTTCAACATAATGTTTTATAAATTTCAGCTCAATAATAAATATGTAACGTCCGGCTAAAAAAATGATGAAAAAAGTTTTTTTTATTACAAATCAAGTATGTGGTTAGTTTTTTTTTAATTTAATTAGGGTCGATGTACCAATAGCCACATAGCTAAGAACAAATATTCGTATAAAATCGAAAAATAAAGCCTGCGGAATTATTTTTAGATCATCTGGAAGCTTTTTATCTTGGCTTTGTGGAAAAATTATGAAATATACGAAAACTCATGTTTTTGTATTTATTATCGCTTGTGCCACTATAGGAACACATGTGCCTATAGTAGCACTATTCCTAATTTCTGTTCCTATAGTAGCACTAGCCTCACGGAATAGGCAAAACACAAATCAAAACCTTATTTTTACAAAACTTTTATATTATTCCTTTGAAGTGTGGATCAAAAGCGTTCGATTGATGTAAAAAAGTTCCTAATTTATCAACTATTTTGTTTAATAACAAAATAGTTTCTCTTAGTAGTGCTACTATAGGAACAATAGGTTAACTATAGGTGCAAGGGAGCTAAAATTTTAAGCAAAACTATTTATTTCGATCATTTGTTGAACAAAATCGAGCTGTGTGTCAATGGTTCTTAGATAAAGAGCTACTGATCTTCATGTCAAAAATTATTTTGCTACGATTACCAGCGAAACGGCCGTAAAAAAACACTAGTGCGACTATAGGGGACCGTCCACTAAGGGAACACCGACCCTATGTCGAAATATTTTTTAAATTTCAAGGTTCTGTATACACAGTTTGAACAGGTCCGTCCTACTCAGGCTCAGATTGGGTACCACTTCTAGTACTGCATTTGGTCCCTCGGTAGTGCAATAGGTACCTAAGTTTGACAGATCGCAGTACACTTTTTACGGCATTCTAGATTACCGTATGATCCATAAAATTTTGGGCAACTGCAAGGGACATGGAGGTCTTTGGTTTAAATCTAGTCAATTTTCTCCATAAATATGAAAAAAGATTTGGAATCGGTTGAGTATTCGTGAAGTTATGTTCGAACAAAGATGATTTTTTTAGTAAAATGATGAAACATATGGAGGAAACTACTTTTCACTAAGATTGGTATTCATTTTTGTCAACTTTAATGTTCTACAAATCTTTCATAAATTCAATTTAAAAAAAATTGATGCTAATAGCTTCAGAATTGATACATAAATAACAAAGTTGTGAAGACCTCACTGACGGTCATATTTTATTACGTAAAAATTCACCTTTAAGTCACTTGGTACATCTTAAAATCTCGCATCACAGCTGCAATTAAATTGTATTTTTCTATGGTTTTATTCAACTTTTTGAACAGTTTTTTTTTTTTTAGAAAACCGATTGAAACATCTGGAGAAAACGCTTAAAATAATTGTAGACCAGTCAGTATGCGTATATGTTTGAAAAAAATGTGATTGTTACATAAAATTACCATAACGATACCATAACGATTTGTTAATTTTACAACAATTTCAAACACATTTTAAGCTCATATTTTTTTTCTCTCTTATAAAAATATAGTTTCATTAGAATACTAAATCTTCACTTTTTTGCTGGAGATAATAGAATGGTATTTAAGAAAATTTTACCGTAAATGGTTGAATCAATAGAGTGAACTAGTATCAAAGGATGGTGAAATATTATTGGTAGTTTCAAAGCCGTACCTGTAGTAGGATAGTAAAGAAAACCATCTAACAAATTGTTCAAAAAAAAAATGAGATTACACTACACTGGTCAACCAAAAGCATTTTTTGGGTCATATATATTTATAATATCGTTTAATAGCAGTTGAAGGATACACGGAACACCGATTATGATATCTGTTGCGGGAGGCGTTGAACATCATCTTCGGACCGATTCTTACAGCAGAAACACAACACATAAATTGTCTTTGGTCAGCTAAAAAGCTAAAATACACATTTATTAAAACATATATCTCTTAAAAGTACATTCACTTACAATTTCAGTGCTTCGATAATGTGCGATAAACACCACTACACTGGTCATACAATTCTATCTCTATTGACTGTCAGCTGTATGAAATACTTTGTTATGAATGTTCAATGCAATAGGTATTCAAATTTAAGGTACGAAACTATTCGTAACAATATCGTTAATAAAAATAGAAGAAAGAAGAATCGTACGGTGAGCTTTTAATAACAATCAAGATACAGTCTATACGTATGTGCATCTCCTGAAAAAGGCGAGAACGAATAATCGAAATTTAATAAGTCGAGATCGTTTACTATAGACTCAAAGCTACTCAACTTGTTGAGCATTGATTAGCGGTCGATCGTTCTGGGAAGTCACGGACTATTAATTATGCCGAACTGTTAAATGATTTATTCTCAATTCTAGAGATGGTCGGGTTTCGGGTTCGAACCCGATATCCGGTTCGGTAAGCATTGTGCAATTTTTTTTGGAACTCGGGTTTCCTTCGGGTTTTGTATTTTTTTTTTGGGTTTCGGGTCAGGTTTGGGTTTTGTATTGAATTATTATCTCAGGCAGGCATTGTAGTATTCGTTCTTAATTGATTTTGAAGTGTGATCAATGCAAGCGAAGAAAAACATCGCATGTTTATAGATGCATGATTGATAATGAATCACAAGGTGTAATATGTTCGATAAATAGTAGCTGAGAGAGAGAGAGAGATCCCCAAAAAGAAAGCGATGATAAAACCCCTTTTTCTCGCTAATTTTCCATTGAGGGTAGGTGTTTTACTTTACTGGCTTGAAACACAGAGAAAACAAAAACCCATATTTGGGTGTTTTTTAATTTATTTTTGAGTTATTTTTATCTCCCTATTTCGCTCCTTCTAATGTTGTCAAAGAGCGAAGAGCAAAACAACCCAAAAACCGAACCTTTGTGTGTCATCCCAAATTTGAGTAAGTGGTATAGTACTGTAAGTTGAGTTATTTAGTATGTCGGTTGAGTAAAAATAACTTAGCCAGTAGGCATTTTTTCGCATGGCTGCAAATGAAAACAACTTCTATCCCATCAACTCAAAATTAGGTTAACGCACGAACCCCCCGAATTGAGTGGAATGAACTCACTTTTGAGTACTTCTTTTCCTCCGTATAGGTTTTGAGCTTGTTAGGATTTATCATGCACTCCGATATAATTTAAGCTGTAGCAGTAGACGATACACAGACTCTCATAATATGTTTGCGGAACATGATTCTTACATAGAGTGATAAGTGAGAGATACTCTCAATTTTCTCATAATGCAACCCCTGGTCTCGGGTTTCTTAGAATAATGATTCTCTTCCGAAAGAACAAATATTACGACGTTTTGTCCTTTCGACGTTTTGGAATTCGACGTTTTGTAGTTCGACGTTTTGTCGCTAAACATTACTTGATAACTGAAACTTATTGCATTGTGTGGTGAATAATTCAACTGAAACAACGTTCAAGAAGAGTAAAGCACTGTAACATCTATGAATAATCAAGAGTCATATATTTTTCTCATTCTACTACAACGTTTCCTTCTTCTCTATTAACCTTTTTGCAGATTTTGATCTGGACGACGACGACACCTGTCGTGCGGCGGTTCGGATGTTTCTACAGTGCAACCTGGTGCAGCAATTTCACATTCCGTACGATGTAAGTAAATGATGTCATGCCATGATAGGCAACCATATTTTACACATGTTTTTGTTTTACTCCGGCAAACGCTGAAAAGAACATCCTGAGTAATTCAACTAGGGTTCAATTAGAGCTTTGAGTTGCTTCAGTTTGACTCATTCGGCCAAGTGATTGTCTTGTGGCATGTTTGTTGGTGAAGACGTAGAGGGTAAAACTTTTCAAATATTAGTTTCTAAATTTGTTTGTCCTAAGCACAACCTGGTTTGTCCAAGGCTTCATTTTTTCCAAAAGTATATTTTTGCCAACTGCACACTATTGCAAG
Organism: Aedes aegypti; assembly: GCF_002204515.2. Taxonomy (NCBI): domain Eukaryota; kingdom Metazoa; phylum Arthropoda; class Insecta; order Diptera; family Culicidae; genus Aedes; species Aedes aegypti. The sequence continues at coordinate 265,192,982 of NC_035107.1, read as the reverse complement.
TGCAAAATGGTACCCAGTAAGGCGAAAAATGAAATTCCATAACTCACATTCTCGACTTGCCACCTGATGAACGTGCCGGTGTATGGTTTTCTTTGGAAATCGTTTGTCATATCCGTTGACAAATGGTTTCATGTGGTAACCGCTGAATGGTGTTTCGACACGAAGCTTGTTGCAAACCAGCGATGTGTATGTCAGATTGTGAAAACAATCAAAAACAATGGGCGGGCTGATGGAACTTACCGGGTTACTGTTTTGTATGAAGTTTAAACATGAATGGTGTTTTGAAAACCTCGTATTAGTTTTCATTTCTGTTGGTTTGAGTAGAGCAGGTTGTAAATTAAATTTAATAATATAAACAAAAATGTTATATGATAAAGAAATAATTAATAAGAAATTTTCGGCAATGAGATGCACTTGTATATGGAGCACATTTTGGCAAAATGTCAGCTCAGCTTTCAAAAAAATCACCTGCCAAAGTGAATGCAGAATTGCAGAAACCATCTCCTTACTAGGAAACCTAAGTATTTCTTGAAAAGCCCCATTAGGTGCAATTTAACAGAAAACAATTAAGTGGGTAGCTGCAACAAGCAACTCGTTTTATTAAACCTAGCTGTATACTGTCATTTGTATTTATTGCAATTGCACTAATCAGTCAAAGAAATTCATTTTAAAAACCCTGTATACGCTCCAATCTAAAATGACATCGGTTGAACGAGAAAAGCGTTTAATTCACCCGCTTGACATCTGTGTTCTGTACCTAGTGAAAAAAAAAAACACTCCTAAACCTCTTAGCTTGTAGCATCAGAAATGGTCAGCAAACATTTGCTGCAACCGATGGAACATTAATAGATTTGTTTTTCCTCTCGTTGACTGTTGTCGACAGTAAAAAAAGATCTACCTTTCCATAATCGCAGCTGAAAGTGGTAGTGCCTTGACATTTTTTTTTTCGTTCGTGGATTAGGGTAGTTCATCAGAGGCTGAACGGCCTTTAATTTCACTATATCGAACAATTTGTGCTTTTCTTATGGACTGTATAACTTCTCTTGAGGTTTTAAACCGTTTAACAATTGGCGAATTACTTTACGTGTGCCTAGTTTTATTTGAAAGATTGCTCATAGTATTCTCCAATAGCAAAAACAAGTATATCGTTAACCATGTAATTTGTGCATGTATGAAGTTCAAAAGATTGTTCTTAAGACAAAGTTTAAATTTTCTGTCAATAAGTGGATACAGACATTTTATATATTTGTTACATTTGGCTTAAATTCCCACAATGCGATTCTTAAAAGGTCAATTTTTATAAGGTTTGTCTTTTAAAGGCAATGACGGGCAACCCTAATAAGAATAGAGCAAGCAGGACAACGTTTGTATTTCCATCATTCTGTCAGTACTATCCACTGCTATCAGCTTTCGAAAGAGCACTTTCATTCTATCGTCCAGGGATTATTCAATTTGAAATTTGAACTGAAGAAGGACAAACTAACGAAGAGAATCATAACGTCAGATATATTTTATGGAGATAGCATGAACAGTGAAGTTTGGGTTCACCTGAACTTACTTAAATCTGTGAAATCTGAAACCAATCATGTACGCGCCATTATTTGCACTCAAAAAAGCTTTAAACTATTAAAATCGGTTCATAAATGGCAGAGATATTGACAAAAATGATGTGCGTGTGGCTCAGATGAACCCAAACTTTAGCACGATTTGCATCATACTGAGGGGTGAACCCAAACTTTTGCCCGATGGCTTGACTGACCGTTTCATTGATTTGGAATACTTTCCAGATTTTTCCGCCAAAATTTCGTGGGGTCTCTTCAAAGAATATAAGATTACGATTCTAATGACACTTTGATTTAAAATTTCGGTCGACCCAATGCTGAGGAAATTAGATATGATTTTTCAGTGTGTTTTTATAAAAATGTTACATTTTTTAGTATAAATTTAGTATACAAAATTAAAAAAAATGTTTTTGGAAAAATACATACGAAGTAAGAATAACTCTTTGCCTTTCGAATGCGGCTTAAAGAGTTTGAATTGGATTTGTAATCACAGAGATATGGACAGAACACTTTTGTATGTTTTTGAGAGGATGAACCCAAACTTTTGCACGGGAGTGTACGTTACCGACCTCCGGCTCCGACATGGCCCTTATTTATGGACATGTTCTATCGAATTTACGAAGGTTGCGACGTTGAGCAACAGGTTTTGGCCATGAAGCAGACATTTCCCCTAAGACGCCTTAGCGAAACCAGTACCAGGTGCTTAGGAGTGACCTTATTGGTTGACATTCATTCTTCATTAAATGACATATTATTTCGAATTCACGAAGATTGCGACGTTAACCCTTGGTGGAACCTGTTCTTGGAGTGACCACATCAGCTGAAATAAAGCTGTTTCTTCCTTTATTGACATGTTCTTTCGAATTCACATAAATTGAGACGTTGCATGGCATGTTTTGGACAATACACGAAAATGTCCCCAAAGATACCCATGTGGAACTTGTGCCAGGAGCTCTGGAGTGGCGACACCTGTTTTACTGAGTTTATTCTTCGTTCATTGTCAAGTTCTCTCGAATTCACGAAGATTGAGACGTCGCACGGTATGTCTTGGACAAAAAACGGAAATGTCCCCAAAGAAGCCCTGGCGGAACCTGTGTCAGGTGATCTGGAGTAGCCAAATCTGTTGATATTTAATCTATTCTTTCTTTATTGACCATATTCTTTCGAATCCACAAAGATTGAGGCGTCACACGGTATGTTTTGGACATGAAAAGGAAACGTCCCCAGAAAGGCCCTTGTGGAACATGTGCCAAGAACCCTGGAATTGCCATATCTGTTTGTACCGAGTTTTCTCTTCTTTATATGAAACATGGCACGAAACGAAAATATCCCAAAGAGTCTCTGGCGGAACCTGTGTCAGGTGCTTGGTATTGACATTGGGATTGAGAATGTTTATCTGTAATAGTCGGGTAGGTATGTGTGGACAAGCTAAAATTTGGTCAACAGTAACGGTTCCGCAAAAAATCTTCAAGACTTCTTGAGCTCTTTTCAAACGTTTATCCAGAATTGCTTATAAGAAAACAAAACTGTAGTATGTTGTTGACCATTTTGTGTGAGAATCAATTGCGTTTCCATTATTTCGAACAATTCCGGGTCATTTGGACAAACGCCATTTGGCAGAAAGAATCAATTCAGCAAAAGCCGTTTGGCCGAAAAATTACAATAATGAGAAACTATGAATAGCATGTCAGAAACAAGATTTGAAGCCCACGTCTCGTTTAGACCGTGTAGAGTAATTAATAATGCCAACAATCTTGTCACAGTTTCACTCGTAAGAAAAGCTTATGTTAAAAAAAGGAAAAATATAGTAAATGAATATCATCAAGCGCCATCAATAATTATAAGAGCAATTTGACCTAAAATAACAAACGGCATTTGGCCGAATGACCGGAAAACAATTCGAACATAACTGTCAGTTAATGTCGAAATTCAGACAATTTGACTGACAACACTGTCTATGCCCAAAAGAATAATAAAGGCAATGACGCGGGAAGTGGGTAGGACAGGTAGGACATGTACTGCGCACAAAAACACCTGTGTAGGTCAGTCAAAGGATTATCCTACCCACGAATCAACAAAAAAAGACAATGTCAGCAGAAGCTGGAAAAATAAATAAAACTATTTATCATATGTTCAATTTACATACAAACTCGATCAATGTCGTAGTTAGTCTCATGGAGGATGAAAGACACGATAAGGTTTTATAGTGAAATTCCTGGGAAACAAACTGTAATAGTTGATACAAGAAACGATTTATTGAAAGATTATTTTTTTGTAGAATTGCTGGAGACATTCCATCGAAATATTTGATGGAGCTTCTGCACGATGAAACATTTTTCCAGCATCTTCAGTTTCTACTGAAAACTTTTGCAATTACCTGGATTACTTTGGTGCAAAGAAAAAAATAACTTTTCATAATCCACATAATGTTTGCTGTTCATCCATTTATAACCTAGGAATAGGGTAAGTGTACCAGTTATGGACAAAGTAGTTCCCTATTTCGTCATACGTGATAACTTCAATGTCTTTAAGTTTTGAATTTTTTTGTGTGTTGTAGTAGTTAGGTTTAAGATATTTCTTGATGTTAAAGCATTCAAAAAGATTGAAAATGTGAAAGTTATCAAAGTGTCACATATGGCCAAATAGGAAACCACTATGGCCATAACTGGTACACTTTCTCTAGATGAAGAAATTAGAATAACCTCACTGGTTGTGAAGGCAAGCAGTTTGGTCTTTTTTAGACAAATTTGTTCAATAAAATTGACATATAAAGGATGTAAATATCAACGATATTCATATTTTATTAATATAAATGATAATAAAAAACTTGGCACGGTAAATGGCTGGGCATGGCGTACCATTGGTACCTCGCGTACCTACAGGAATAAAATAGACCCCATTGTGTGGTCCTTAGCCTCTTGCCCAGCAACTCCTATCCCTACCTCCTCGTGGTACTGGCCGGGGTACGAGTAACCTTGGGGAAGATCGGGTAACCAACCCCCGGTGGGAACTTTGGTCGTATGCTGACAGGGAAGGGGGGGTTTGCTTTTGCTTTTACTTCTGCAAACCTTGAGCGTCTGTTCCCCATGTCAGGGGCGGCTAATCATCATCCGAGTGCCAGAGAAGGACTCTAAGCTAAACTGCGCACTATGGCCCTCCGAATATTTAGGGGGAATGGTCCTCCGGAAATCTAGGGGGTTGGTGTCAGGCCCTGCAAGCCAGCCGTAAAAATACACCAGCACAGGAACGTCAACGAGAGAATACGGACCGGAACAATCGGCAAAGACCACAGCGACGAAAATGGACCTGCGATTGGAAACTCGGTACGTGGAACTGCAAATCTCTCAACTTCATCGGAAGCACACGCATACTCTCCGATGTACTGAAGATCCGCGGTTTCGACATCGTAGCGCTGCAGGAGGTGTGCTGGACAGGTTCGATGGTGCGAACGTTTAGAGGTAATCATACCATCTACCAGAGCTGCGGCAACACACGTGAGCTGGGAACAGCTTTTATAGTGATGGGTGATATGCAGAGGCGCGTGATCGGGTGGTGGCCGATCAACGAAAGAATGTGCAAGTTGAGGCTCAAAGGCCGGTTCTTCAATTTCAGCATCATAAACGTGCATAGCCCTCACTCCGGAAGCACTGATGATGACAAGGACGCATTTTACGCGCAGCTCGAACGCGAGTACGACCGCTGCCCAAGCCACGACGTCAAGATCATCATAGGAGACTTAAACGCTCAGGTTGGCCAGGAGGAGGAGTTCAGACCGACGATTGGAAAGTTCAGCGCCCACCGGCTGACGAACGAGAACGGCCTGCGACTGATGGATTTTGCCGCCTCCAAGAACATGGCCATTCGTAGCACCTACTTCCAGCACAGCCTCCCGTATCGATACACCTGGAGATCACCACTGCAGACGGAATCACAAATCGACCACGTTTTGATCGATGGACGGCACTTCTCCGATATTACCGACGTCAGAACCTATCGTGGCGCTAACATTGACTCCGACCACTACCTGGTGATGGTGAAACTGCGCCAAAAACTATCCGTCATTAACAATGTACGGTATCGACGCCCGCCTCGGTATAACCTAGCGCGACTGGCCCAACCGAACGTCGCTGCCGCATACGCGCAGCATCTCGAGGTAGCGTTGCCGGAAGAGGGCGAGCTTGACGAAGCCCCTCTTAAGGACTGCTGGAGCAACATAAAAGCAGCCATCAACAACGCAGCCGAGAGCATCGTCGGGTACGTGTAAAGGAGGACATGTGACGATTGGTTCGACGATGTATGCAGGCAGGTTTTGGAGGAGAAGGATGCAGCGCGGGCTGCAATGCTGCAGCAAGGAACGCGACAAAACGTGGAGCGATATAAAAGAAAACGTAAGCAGCATACCCGCCTATTCCGGGACAAAAAGCGCCGCCTGGAAGAAGCAGAATGTGAAGAAATGGAACAGCTGCATCGTTCACAAGAAACGCGAAAGTTCTACGAGAAGCTTAACGCATCCCGAAAAGGCTTCGTGCCGCGAGCCGAAATGTGTAGGGATAAGGACGGAAGCATCTTGACGGACGGACGTGAGGTGATTGAAAGGTGGAGGCAGCACTACGATGAACACCTGAATGGCACGGAGAACACAGGCGCCGAGGGTCACGACAGCGGAGGAAGTGGCTACGTCAGCACGGTGGATGAAGGAAACCAACCTGCCCCCACATTGAGGGAAGTTAAGGATGCCATCAACCAGCTCAAGAATAACAAGGCCGCTGGTAAGGATGGTATTGGAGCTGAACTCATCAAAATGGGCCCGGAGAGGTTGGCAGCCTGTCTGCACCGGCTGATTGTCAGAATCTGGGAAACAGAACAGCTGCCGGAGGAGTGGAAGCAAGGGGTCATATGCCCCATCTACAAGAAGGGCGACAAACTGGAATGTGAAAACTATCGTGCGATCACTATCCTGAATGCCGCCTACAAAGTGCTATCCCAGATTATCTTCCGTCGTCTATCACCAATAACAAATGAGTTTGTGGGAAGTTATCAAGCTGGTTTCATCAACGGCCGCTCGACAACGGACCAAATCTTCACTGTACGGCAAATCCTCCAGAAATGCCGTGAATACCAAGTCCCAACGCATCACTTGTTCATCGATTTGAAAGCGGCTTATGATAGCATCGACCGCGAAGAGCTATGGAAAATCATGGACGAGTACAGCTTTCCCGGGAAGCTCACAAGACTAATAAGAGCAACGATGGACGGTGTGCAGAATAGCGTGAAGATTTCGGGTGAACATTCCAGTTCGTTCGAATCCCGCCGGGGACTTCGACAGGGTGATGGACTTTCGTGCCTGCTGTTCAACATCGCGCTAGAAGGTGTCATGCGGAGAGCCGGGTTTAATAACCGAGGTACGATTTTCACAAGATCCAGCCAATTTGTTTGCTTCGCGGATGATATGGATATTGTCGGCAGAACATTTGGAACGGTGGCAGACCTGTACACCCGCCTGAAACGTGAAGCGACAAAAGTCGGCCTGATGGTGAATGCGTCAAAAACAAAGTACATGCTGATAGGCGGAACCGAGCGCGACAGAGCCCGACTGGGAAGCAGTGTTACGATAGACGGGGATACTTTTGAGGTGGTTGATGAGTTCGTCTACCTCGGATCCTTGTTAACGGCTGATAACAACGTTAGTCGTGAAATACGGAGACGCATCATCAGTGGAAGTCGCGCCTACTATGGGCTCCAGAAGAAGATGCGGTCGAGAAAGATTCACGCTCGCACCAAATGTACCATGTACAAAACGCTTATAAGACCGGTGGTCCTCTATGGACATGAAGCATGGACCATGCTGGAAGAGGACCTGCAAGCACTTGGAGTGTTCGAACGAAGGGTGCTTAGGACGATCTTTGGCGGAGTACAGGAAAACGGTGTGTGGCGGCGGGGAATGAACCACGAGCTCGCTAGGCTCTTCGGTGAACCCAGTATCCAGAAGGTTGCGAAAGCCGGAAGGGTGCGCTGGGCAGGGCATGTTGCAAGACTACCGGACAACAATCCTGCAAAGATGGTGTTCGCGTCGAATCCGGTTGGCACAAGAAGGCGAGGAGCACAGCGAGCGAGGTGGCTTGATCAGGTGCAACAAGATCTGGAGAACGTGGGCCAAAATCGAAGTTGGAGAGACACAGCCATGGACCGAGTAAATTGGCGTAACATCGTTAACGAGGTTTTATCAAATTAATTGATGTAATACAAACTAAATAATAATAATAAAAAACTTGATCCGATAGTGTAGTAGATACTTTTTAGATACTTTGTATCTTTTAAATGCATGTCTGTAAAAAATCTCTATTTTTGATGGAGACCATTAAGTATCTATTTTAACCAAAATGGTATATGCAGTCTCTTTTTCCTTATTCTGCTTGCAATGAATCCCGATGCAAAACTGTAAGGCTCCAATAAACCTTCAGACACTTTAACGGGTTCGAAAGCCTCTTAAAAAAATTCGTTTCAGATTCCCCGAGGAAAAGCTTCAGGAATAATTTGTGATTTTTTTTAAATACCTTCTCCTACAGGGATCTCTCCAGAAATTCTTCTAGAGATTTCTCTACCAATTCTTCCATAAACTCACACAGCGATTATTCAAAGGATGCTTAGAAGAATATCTCCAGAATTTGCTCCAAAAAATCCTTGAAAACACCAAAGCTACTATCTCCAATAATTTCAGCAGGATTTGATATTTTTTCCAAATTTCAAAGAATTGCAGTTTATGCAACAGACTTTTTTTTCTCCAAAATTATCGTAGAATTTCCAAAATATATTTTCCACTAATCTTTCCACCAAATTCTCCAGTTGTCTATCTAGGAGATCTTCAAAAGATTTCTACAGAATTTCTACCGGAGAAATCCACACCAGAGTTATTGAAAACAATAGCTTAAAACCATGCAAGAATTCGTTCACCTGTGCATGTGGATTCCTTCAAGAATTTAATAACGTTTCCTCCCATAAATCCAAAACTGTTTCCTTCCCATAAATCCAAAACTTCTTAAGGGGTTCTTCGAACAAATCTATATTTTAGTTAATAAATCTTCGAGCTTATATATATACCTATAAGTAGATAAAAAACCTAATTTAGTACTATACCATTTAATTTCACTAGAGTTTGTATCCTTTGCGCGTATCCGAAATACGCGTATTTCGACCTCAACTGTAAGGCCGTCTTCAGTGTCGTGTACTAGACTCGATTTGAAGAAAACCATCGTATGCACACATTTTATATTAAAACTAATTCCCTATCCATTTTTTTTATAAACTTAAAATGTATGATCTTTTAGGTACATTCCATCCCTCTTTTGTTGAAACTTTAAATGCTGAAAGGTACATCACGGGAACGATTAGTAGGTACCAAGTTGAATAGCCATGTATTGCCGTTGCCGTTGTCTCTGTTGAGTAGCGTCGTAGGTACCTGTTTGCAAATTTCCAGACTCTCCGCCACATCCAGTTTCCAAGGAGAAGAAACATTTCTCAAAATTTTGATATCGGCCGTCGTAATTGTATGTCCTTCTGAAAAGATATGTTCTGCCACCTTAGATTTGAAATCGTATGTCATCCCCTTGTCTATCGTCTTCTGAGCTTTTCCTATTTCCGCTAAGTGTTCCTTGAATCTAACCTCGAGAGACCGCTTTGTTTGACCAACGTAGACCTTGCTGCAGTGGGAACAGCTGATTTTGTAAACACCAGCCTTGTTTAGTGTGTTTACCGGATCCTTGGTAGAGCCTAACGAAGTCCTAAGTTGGTTGTCTCTGCTGGAAAATACCAAATCGATTCCGAAATTCCTTAGCTTTGGGCGGAGCTGTTTGCTGATGTGTACGTCGTATGGGATGGAGACTCTCTTCATGGGTTCGGTGATAGGGGTTAGTGTCGTCAAAGCATTCCGAATTTGCTGTCTTTCCTTTTTGTCGATGATGGCTTCAATCGTCCTTTCCTTGTATCCGTTGATCCTTGCCGTCTCATAGATATATTCCAGTTCCTTGGTCTTTCCGTCTTCACTGAGAGGTAGAGTCTGCATCCTGTGGATCATGTAGTGAAACGCTGCCATCTTATGCTGGAACGAATGATTCGATGTGTAAGGGATAACTCGCTGGGTGTTTGTAGGCTTCCTGTAGATTTCGAAGTTGTAAGATGAACTTTCTTCCCTGGTGACAAGTAGATCCAAAAATGGTAGTTTTCCATCCTTCTCCTCCTCGTGGGTGAACTTGATATCCTTGTGTACGCTGTTGATTGTATCCAAAATTTTAGCCAGATCGTTCCGTTTAATAACGCTGAAAATGTCGACATATCTCCACCATTTATTCGGTAATACTTCTTGTTTCTTTAAATTTTCTTCAAAATTCGCCATGAATAGTTCGCACAAAAACGGGGAGAGAGGGTTTCCATGGGGGCTCCTTTCATCTGTCTGTAGAAATTTCCTCGAAATTGAAAGTAGTTTTCGTCCATGTACAATCTTGCCAACCTCATGTATGTCCTGACCTTTCCTTTCCATGCTGCACCCGTCCTTTGGGGTAGTAACCAGTCCTCGAGAAGATTTAGGGAATCCTTCACTGGAACGCTGGGGAAAAGAGCCGCTTCGTCGAAAGAAACCATCATCTCGTCATCCTCGATGTGTCCTGACTCTAATAGTTTCTGGGATAACTCCTGGGTGTTTTTAACTGACCTAGTGTGGAATGGATTCGGCATACTCTGGAATTCCTCGATTAACCATTTCGCCAGTTTATAAGTGGGGGATCCGTCGGCCGCGATGATTTCTCGCATTTCCTTTCCTGGTTTGTGAATCTTCGGTAGTCCTTTAATCCGTGGAAGAATGGGGTTTGACTCTTTCAAACGAGCCTCGCCAATAATCGTCTTGCAGTCCTTCAGGGTTTTGTCCGTGAGCTTGATGAGTCCGGGTAGTGGATCCACTCTCAAATGTCGGTAGGGGCCTTCGTTGATCTTTTTCGCAATTTGTTCGTCGTAATCCGTCTTGTCCATGATGACTACTGCGTTGCTTTTATCCGCCTTGATGTAGAACACTGGTTTATCCTGGAGTTCTTTCACGATCCTCGTCTATTCCTTGTCTGCTCTGCTTCGTTATCCTGTTGTAATGGCCTTGCTATGATGTTCCTCGTGGTGTTCTGGTCCTTAATTGGTACGTTTTGGATGATTGCTGTTTCCATGTCTACGATGATTTTCTCCACGTCAGGCTTCGTAGTCACCGCATATCCTAAATCCTTGTTGAGGTGTGTCAATTGCTCTACTGTGAACTGCTGCGTCGAACGGTTAACTACGAAATCTTGAATGGGTTCTATAATCGGAGCAGGAACGCAGTTAACTTCCGAAAAAAAGAAGAAAGTTAACTAGGAAAAAAAATGGGTAGGGAATTAGTTTTGATATAAAATGTGTGCATACGATGGTTTTCTTCAAGTCGAGTCTAGTACACGATACTGAAGACGGCCTTACAGTTGAGGTCGAAATACGCGTATCTGTCAAAGGATACAATCTCTAGTGGAATTAAATAGTATAGTACTAAATTCTGTTTTTCATCTACTAATTTTTTTTAGGATTTTTCCACCATTTCGTGCAAGTATTACATTTGCAGTTTTACCAAATATTTTTCGAAAAGTATTTCGAAAAAATCCCATGCAATCTTTATATGTTTACTAGTGGTCCCGGCAAACTTTGTCTTGCCATCAAGTAGGCTGTTCAAAAATGTCATGGAACCTCCCATACTAAATGACATATTACAGTCATCTCTCCCTTACTCGATATTCTGTATCTCGATATTTCCCCTAATTTGATGGAATGCGCGGTCCCTTCAATCTAGCATGCTTTGATACCTCTGTAAGTCGATACTTCTCCAACTCGATGTTCCCTAACTCGATGATTTCTGTTTCAGTTTCCCAAATAAGTTTACCTCTCTAACTCGATATTTTCATGAAAAGTTCCGAATGACCTCCAAACGTTAATAAATTTTCATGAATTTGATTATTATGATTACATTGATTTAGGTTTACTGTTTTACATACTATTTCTGGGTGCTAAAATTTTTAATTTTTGCTGACCGGTAAAAAAATCAGAGGGGGTTGTGTACAAGACACGACCGCATGACGTTAACTACGCCAAGTGATTTTCTGCATTTGAATTTAAGTCGATTGTCATAGTTGCAGCCTTCCTTTAGTTCAAACTAAATATCGTAACGGTCGCAACATTATAGATTTTCAATTGACACCCAGTATATTGCCGTAATACGTAGTTAACGTCAAAATTTAAAATCTTTCATTACGTGGGGAAAGAAGGGGAACCAAAGCTGGCAAATAGAAAATAAATTGCATCTCAACGGCACAGCAGCAGCGTCCTCGGAAACATCCTCAAATTGCCGTATTGTCAATTATTCGTAATAAATCAATTATTGTATGATGCTATGAGATGAATTAAGAGATTATAGCAAGTATGTGGTAAACACATTAGGGAATATTACACAATCAACTCTTTAAAACACATTTGTTGGCTCTGAACAGGGCCGATTGAATTGTTGAATTTGCGTAACACGGACACATTTTGACGGCGCACTGGTTGCGTCCTCCTCGCCCGATTAGATTTGCGGTGGAGATGACGATGTGCGCTTCAACAAGCGGCTTTTATCGATTTTCTTCAGTCATCTCGTACAAACAGCTTGCCTCTGGTAGCGAGGAGCTTAGCAGGTTTGGAGGAGCTCTTATCAGCTCGAAAGCGAAAACAGAATGAAACCGAATTCAACGAAGAAGGGATGCTTTATACCCTTAGAATAGCAGGTGATGCTCCTCCTTTCAAATTCTTCGTTTTCTTATCTGGGAAATAGGCTATATGAAACTGATGTCTGGGTAAGGGATGTACAAGATGAGCATTATGCTGTTATTGCATCCCGACGGCACTGCAGCAGCATCCTCGGAAACATCCTCAAATTGCCGTATTGTCAATTATTCGTAATAAATCAATTATTGTATGCAGCTATGAGATGAATTAAGAAATTATAGCAAGTATGTGGTAAACACATTAGGGAATATTACACAATTAACTCTTTACAACACATTGGTTGGCTCCGGAAAGGGCCGATTGAATTGTTGAATTTGCGTAACACGGACACATGTTGGCGGCTTTGGTTGATTTTCTTCAGCCATCTCGAACAAATTAAAGAATATTACACAATCAACTCTTTAAACACATTTGTTGGCTCTGAAAAGTGCCGATTGAATTGTTGAATTTGCGTAACACGGACACATTTTGACGGCGCACTGGTTGCAATCCTCCTCGCCCGGTGAGATTTTCGGTGCTGATGACGATATGCGCTTCAACAAGCGGCTTTGGTCGATTTTCTGCAGCCATCTCGAACAAATTTGGGAATATTACACAATCAACTCTTTAAAACACATTTGTTGGCTCTGGAAAGGGACGATTGAATTGTTGAATTTGCGTAAACACGGACACATTTTGACGGCGCACTGGTAGAAATCCTCCTCGCGGTTTGCGGTGGCGATGACGATGGGCGCTTCAACAAGCGGCTTCAGTCATGGCGGCGTGTTGTTGTTCCATTCGCGTTCCATTGAAAACTGAGCTGAGAATGCGAAAGACACTCGAGACTTGCTCGCCGACCATGTTCACAGTCTGACGGCAAAAAGAAGAATGAGCGAAGAAGCAAGAATCGGTCTGCTTTTATAGTGCGAAGCGGAACGCAAAAGAAGCGTGGAAAACTGCTTGCACGTGATTGGTTGCGTAAGAAAGGGGTCGACATTTTCCAAATTTTCAATAGTTTATTGTCGATATTCAATAGTTTTCTCCATTCGAGGAAATTGCTGTATACATTTCCGCCCGATTGGTGGGAAAATTTTTAAAATCTATCGATAAATGACTGAGTTATTAGCGTTCAAAATCTTTCATAATTTCGTGACGGTCGCAAAATTTTAGATTTTCAATTGACACCCAGTATATTGCCGTAAGACGTAGTTAACGTCAAAAGTGTCACATAGGTAAATGTGATAAAATTGTATTGTTTTTCACGTGAAAATAACTATTCTGAATGTATTTTGTCAAAATCATAAAAAGTTTAAAATTTGAAAAATATGTGTTCTGTACTTCGATACCTCCCTAACTCGATGGTCCCTTCAATATCGAGTAAGGGAGAGTTAACTGTAGTATTCTCCTGTTTACCAAATTTTCCGAAAACTTCCCTAAACTTTTTCGTCACACGAACACGTCGGAACCCTTCAAGAAAACAACAGTGAAAAAATTCTGTAAATCGGTTGTCCCGTTCTCAAGCCATTTCGTGACATACAAACACCACTCCATTTTTATTTATATAGATTTAAATTTTCACGCTAATTTATGCAACAGCACTTTTTTTTTTCCTACACAAATTTCTTTAGATACTCTATCCAATGTTTTCCGAGAAATTTCTTTAAAAAATCCTGTGGCATACTATCTCGAAATTGATTTTCGGATTATCTGAGCAAACTGTCTAGGAAATCTTTTAAAACTCCATCAAGATTCCAGGAGTTATTGTAGAGATCCTTATTCTTTAAATATGATTCTGAAACATACCAAGTTTTATCAAAGGTTATTGTAGGATTTGCTTTAAAAATACCTCACTGGTTCATTTTTCAAAAAAAAAAATCTTGGTGTTTTCCTGAAGACATTTCTGGAAGACTTCCGTGAAAACACTTTCAGGAGTTACTTGAGAAAATTTCAAAGAATTGCTGGCGCAATATATGTAGATATCTTGGATGGAATCTCTGGATCAATTGCTGAAAATTTCCTTAAAGACAATTTTAATGGAAATTCCTAGAATTTTCTGAAAAGTTATTGAAAGAATTTTAGAGGACGTTTTGCCCGGGAATTTAGTAGAATGTCCCAGGGAAATCGATGGATAAAATCTTGAAGGAGTTAGAAATTTCTTGATAAATTTCTCGAAGAATTTTTGAAGTAATTCAGATGGTTTCTGAAATAATATTTGAAGAAATTCCATTTCTGTAATTATCTTCGAAAAAATCTATGTTGAATTCTCTCTGGTCTCCATAACAAAATTCCTTGGGAAATAACCGCTAAATGAATACCTTTTGAAATTTATATATTTAAATATCTGAACATTTGGGCAAATACCTGAATAAATTTCTGATTAAATTCCTGGAGAAAATCTTCTCCATGGACAGTAAGAAATTATTTCCAAACATTAACTTAATATTATGACACATGTTCTTCAGCAGTATAACTTGTCTTATTAATTCCAACCTTTTCCCTCAATCTCTTCCAGGTCCTATGCCGGTGGATTCTTAGCGTGCGGAAAAACTACCGTCCAGTCAAGTACCACAACTGGCGCCACGCTCTGAACGTGGCCCAAACAATGTTCGCAATGATGAAAACGGGCAAAATGGAGCGCTTCATGACGGATCTGGAGATTTTGGGCCTGCTGGTGGCCTGTCTGTGTCACGATTTGGATCACCGGGGCACGAACAACGCATTTCAGTCGAAAACCGACAGCCCGCTGGCGATTCTCTACACCACCAGCACCATGGAACATCATCACTTTGATCAGTGTGTGATGATACTAAACTCGGAGGGAAACAACATTTTCCAGGTAAGTTGCTCCTGGTTGAAACGGGAAACGAGTTATGAATAAAGTATGAGTGCCGATGAGGTTCAGGAGAGCCATGACTGCCGAGAAGTGGCTGATGTCGAGTGCTCGTGACACGCAAACACTTCAAGCTCTTCAAATTCAAGCACTGCCATGTAGTGTAGACACTATGAAAAGTGGGATGTAATTCTAGCTTGTCACGAAGTGTGCGCTTGAATGTTTAACAGTTTACCTTGAATTTTATCAGACGGGTCGAACAGGAGGATCAAAGGAAAACAAACGGTTTTCGATTTAGAATCGTACCAATTTTCGGTACGTCAAAAGTGATACGATTCTATGAATTTTCAAGTTTGAATGAGTTGTCTGTGGAAGTCGTTTACATTACAATAAAATGACTGCATTGGATCTAAAGCTGGTTAAAGTAACAACGCGAACAACAGCAGTGTTGTTTTGTATCACTTCGTAGAATGTTCATAGTTTCTTGCCTATACATAACTGCCGATAACTGCATATTTGTAACATTCGACAAAAGCAAGCATTGAGTAAATGGAATACCAACTTTGCATTTTATGGAGGTATGGGACGAAACTAAAATTTCTAAAAAAATGCCAAGAACTCAAAAGTCCTTTTTTGCGCTGAAATTGTGTACAGCTCATATCGCATATTGGGTGAATTGTCAGAAAATAATTCTAATATGAATTCCACTGTTACTACATCACGGGGCTCGTGTATAATCTCAATGTGACTGTTATGCGGTTACAATTAGGACTGTAACAAAACAACCCGGTATTTTTTTTCGAATTTTCTAGAACAATTTCACAGATTTCAATAAGTTGCTCAAAAATGTTTATCATTTGATGACTCTCCAAGGTTTTATCAACATTATGCCTACATAATCACCAACTTGGGAAAAGGATATCTACGGTAGTTGGCAACTGCTAGTTGCTGATTAACTGAGCTCTACGAGGAGAACTTGTGTATTTTCTGTCAGTATTATTCTTCTTGTCATGTGAGCGTTTTGTCCGCCAATTGAAAATCTATATGTACATATAAATATATATATATATATATATATATATATATATATATATATATATATATATATATATATATATATATATATATATATATATATATATATATATATATATATATATATATATATATATATATATATATATATATATATATATATATATATATATATATATATATATATATATATATATATATATATATATATATATATATATATATATATATATATATATATATATATATATATATATATATATATATATATATATATATATATATATATATATATATATATATATATATATATATATATTTGTTTTTAATTATGAATCGTGGTTTACAGCTAACCAGCCGAGTGGAAGTTTAACAACTACCGAAAAGCTAAACATTACATATAATTTGCAATTGGATTAGATGGACAAATTGATGTGAAGATTTGCGAAAAAGTTACACGTCTTCTCAGTGAGAATCGAACTCACGACTCCCCGATCTCTAGTTGGGGCGCGTTAACCACTACGCCATGAGAGGTCTCATGAACGCAGAAGTTAACCTGAATTCGATTTCAGCTCAATAATCACGTGGTCCTCTTTCGCAAAGTGCACCTCTTTCGGAAGAATTAGATGCCCATCCAAACACAACGCTTTCTATATATATCCAATGCCTAGCCCGAGAGCGCATTATTTTTTAGGTAGTGAAATGCCACACAACACTCTCCACCGACGTGGTGGCTGAGATTTCTATTGTGTAGGCTTCCAATGGGTCGCGACGTTCTCAAACGACCGGTTACGGAACATGAGTCCGTTGCTCGATAAATATTTGTTTTTAATTATGAATCGTGGTTTACGGCTAACCAGCCGAGTGTATATATATATATATATATATATCACAGCTCATGAGTTGATATCTGGAGGAACTCATGGAAAATTTGAGTAATGGAACAGAAATGCTTTGGAAAGATCTGAAGATAATGGGTGATATGAATAAAAAACGTTGAACTTTACTACATGTAGCATCTACTCAAAAACAAAATCCACAAAGTTTACTACACTTTTGGTATGAATAAAAAACTTTTCGAACATGTAGTACTTACTACTTTCGAACATGAGCAGTGACTGAAGCTGCACGTTAAGAAATTTCCATTCAGGGTGCAGAGTGATTCTGCACGTATAGAACAATCTATTCAGAGTGACGCTTAAAATTAATACAATCATGCATATGGCGGAAATGTATGGAATCTAATCGATTACGCGACAATTTGCACAAAATCATGAAGGTGCTGTAATTTGACAAGATTTGTAGTGTAATTTTGCGATTAGTCTGGTATTCTCTCTATGTCTATGATTTTATGATGATGGTACATCAAAGAATTTTCTGAGTGGTTTTCGGTCTTCGCCAACGCCAGCGATTGATGTTTTTTTAATATTAGCTTAACATCTATGAAGAGATCTTGAGACTACAGCTATCAAATTAGGAATTACATATTTTCTAGCACCAATACTGAGAATAGAATTTAGAGAGGTAGAATTTTGATGATCCCCGTGTGTTTTCTTAACAGCATGTTGAATTCCGGAAGTTCTAAGTGTTTCTGTGATATTCTCGTTATTTTGGTGGGGTTTCTGATAGTATCCTTGGAATTTCTAGAACTTAGAACGTAGAGATTTTAATGGGAATTGTAGTGATTCCATTTGCAGTCGTAAGAATTCAATGAGGATCTCTCCTAAACATCCAGGGTTCCCTTTGAAATTATTAAAATTCTTATCGATTTCACAAAAAATCCCATTGAAATCTATAAAATATTTACCGACATTCAAAACGTTTATATTAAAGCTTTGCTTTGAAATTCCAACGGAACTGGAGATCAACGGATTCTTAAAGGTTTTTACAATAATTACAAAGATTGTATTCAGAATTACAAATATTCACACAATAATTCACAGGAGTCCCACCGCAATCTCATAGATTCTTACAGAAATACCTTCTCAAAGATACCCACAGAATTCTAAGAGATTAATATCCGGAATCCCATTCCGGATCCCCCCCCCCCTTTCTAGAGTTTTTACCAGATTTCTAATATTTCCGCAATATTCCTAGAATGGTATTTAAACTTCCAGAATTATCATAAAAAATCCGACATCCCTATCGGAATCCCAATGTTCCTACAGGAATTCCGGAATTTCAAAGGAAATCTGAGAATCTGAGATGTCAGAATTTACACGTAAAATTCAGAATTACATTATAAATATCTGAATTCCTACCGACATCCTAAAATTCCTAGAAAATAACATGATTATCGTAATGCCAGAGTTCACACGGATATTACAAATTGCTACTGCCAGTAATCTTACCGGAATCTCAGAATTGGCGGGGCGAATGTTTTCGTCACCTCAGAACTCCTAAGCAAAACTCAAAATACCTTCCGAAATATCAAAACTCATATCGTTTTCCCATGATTTTTACTCAAAAGTAAATTATTCCATTCAATTTCGCAATCTCAAAGCATGAGTAGCAACCTCTTAAGCTAACTACCAGTAGCTTTGTAGTAAATGCTACCTTTATTCATAGCAACGCGTTGTTTGTAGTATGTGCGAAAGGTGTAGAATGGAAAATGACACAAACATATTCCACTCGTGTTCCACATATAGCGTTTACTACCGAGATTGTAGTAAACTCAACTTTACTACATTTTATTCATACGGCCCAATGTCAAAATTTTATTCCTAGAGCTTCTGAGCCATAGCTAAATTTGATGTTGGAAGATGTAAGGAAAAGCTCGCTGATATTGGTGAGATCTTATAAAAGCTAAATATGATATGCTAATAGTATTCCACGAGTAAATTTTAGATATTATTTTCGGATCTTTTATCTCTTATATCTTTCAAGTTAATATCACTTTTGTATGTCCATATCAAAATTTGCTATTACTTAGCTTTTTCGCCTGCTTGGGTAAAGACTATTATTGCACTTTTTTGAGCTGAATTGCTTTACAAGGAAACGGGCTATTCGAGGAAATGGCTTCAGAGAAACGGGCCATTCGGGGAAAAGTAGCACAATCGCATAATCTATGTCTTTTAAAATTGTTCCGTTTTTGTTTATTATTTGTCCCGTTTTTATCTGGTTGGCTTATGGTCAGCCTATACTTCTCATAACTTATTTATACATATTTAAATCAAAGCGACGTAGGGGGAGATCCCCCAGTGCCGGACAGCACCCAATACCGGACACGGTCGAAACATTGAGAAACCATTGTTCAATCAAGATGGTGTATTAGTAGAAATCTTTAAAAAATTGACGTATCCCCTTAAGTAGATGAAAAAACCGAATTTAGTACTATACCATTTAATTCCACTAGAGTTTGTATCCTTTGACAGATACGCGTATTTCGACCTCAACTGTAAGGCCGTCTTCAGTGTCGTGTACTAGACTCGACTCGAAGTCGAGTCTAGTACACGACACTGAAGACGGCCTTACAGTTGAGGTCGAAATACGCGTATCTGTCAAAGGATACAAACTCTAGTGGAATTAAATGGTATAGTACTAAATTCGGTTTTTTCATCTACTTATAGGTATTCTACCAAACAGCTCGAAGATTTATTATCATAGTATCCCCTTAATTTTGAGCGTATTTAGTAATTATTATGAATATGAAAAAATACTTTGGATCACGCAAGCATGATTGAACATAATCCTGATTTGATAGTATGAATGTATGTTGTACCATAATTGAACTAAATATGATTAAATTACAATTTTCGTTAAGCACCTCCTGTCCCTCAGTTTCGGACAGCTTAATTTGTTATATGATATCTTTGTTATTATTGCATCAGTGTCTCAAAATACTTTCATTTTTCATGGGTTCCACCGATCATGGTATCAAACATGCAATAAAATTAAGAAGAATGAACATTCAGAACAACATCGTAAAATGTCCAATTTTTCATCATATATGAAAGAGGTTTTTGATAGGCATCTTGCAAACTAAGAAAAACTCAAATTATTCTTGTAAATGTTGCAAAAGCATTGAAATGGTAATTATAAACTATTCCTATAGTGTATACATTCAATTATGTTCAAATTTACAGATCTCGAGGCATTTCCAGATCGTGTCCGGTATTGGGTGCCACCTTTCAAGATCGATCAATTTGGTACTAAAATACATCATCAAAATGCGATGCCAAAATTTATATTGATATTTTCAAGTTTATGTTTGAACACTATAAAAATGAAAATATTTATCATAAATGGGTAGCACGAGCCCATAAAATCAATATTTTTCGAATTATGAATTTAGTGGCTTAAGTGTCCGGTACTGGGGGATCTCCCCCTATCACATATTGATATGTATGTCTTGAAATGGTATCTGCACGGAGATAAAAGAATTATCCAGTCAATCATATTTGCTTATAGATAAATCATATTTTTAATTGAATTTCGTTCAACCATACATTCAAATTTATTCAACAATATCTATGGTTGGTTTAACTATTTGGTATGATTGGATCAACTACACAAAATAATTGAATCAACCATAGATATGATTGACTCAATATTAAATATAATGATGACAATGGTATTATTGTTGATGTTATTGTCAAAACCGGCACGAATCTTCTTTATCGACACTACAAAAATGCGACAAAATGTAAATAAATATGGGAGCAGGAATATAAACCACTATCTTGAGCGTGAGAGCGCATTAACTCACATCTATTCCAACTTCGCTTGTTCACTGAGCTGAAACTGCATCTAGATTGTATGTGCAGTGCACATATATATTTTTGCAATCAAGCTTCGCATTTGCACTTTATTAATTCTGCACATAAAAGTTACGACTCGGCAACGCTTAGCTTTTAAATGCAGTGCCTTTATAAAATAAATGCGATTGCACATAATTTTAAGTAATCACGCCAATATAAATAATCTGTGACCAAAATTTTTATTTTTCCCCATTTCTTTAAATAAAAAAATAAATCAAAAGCTAATTGAAGGCTCATTTGCGTTTATTGAACTCTCGGCTGCATTTTTGTGGCCTCAATAATAATGAAGTGAACTGTATGCTGTAGGTGGGATTAGCGATGGGTGTTTGCGCTAGAATTTGTTCAGAGTCAGAGAATCCTGTTAATTCTTAGGAGCGTGGCACTGATTCCATGGCAGTTCATGGCATTCACCATCGTAGAGTTTAATCCGATGCAGTCCTGTTACTTCTCGGAATCTGTTGGAAAACGGGAACCATAAATACTTAGTAACGTATTATAAAAATGGGATTACCTCCAAAAAATGATGATACAGAAGGCGTCTTACTGTTGTGTCCGTTGCTCTACGAGTTTCTATTCTTGAATTCAATTTGCAACCTTAATAGGTTGTAACAACGCGACCTTCATAATGCATCACAATGCAAGTGAAAAATATGTGCATGAACATTTTATTTCATTGGTATCAAATAAAATTGATATGCGGCACAAATTCTACTGCGAGGTAAAAAATTTGCATCTATCTGATTTCTGCACATAAAATATAATGGAGATTTTATTTCAGTGTAGCACTGTGTGTTGCATGTTACCCCATATCAGGGGTAGCATTAAAAATGTATATCTCTCCTGATCCCAGAAAATAAAATACTGATAAAATTAATACCGCGTGGTATTCTTAACGTGGCGATTACGGTACCAGATGGTTTTTGTCTCATCTGAATCTTCAAATTTTTCATCCATATAGCTTTGAAGTTGAAAATTGTTGCAAATTACCCCGTTTGACGGTACTCTAGATGTATAAACATGCAAACCTGTTGGTAATCTTCGCCAACAAGCTGTGTTTCGAAATGTACTGTAACTATACCTTGTTTTCATTGTGTTTCTCTGGAAGAATGGAATCATATTAACACGGAAAATATTTTCATATATATGAAACTGTAAGTAAATAAGTGTCCATAAATTTTGTAGACTATTTAAAGCGAAATAAAAATAAAATAAAAATATCATTTTGGACTTCAAAAATTCGATGTTAGAAAAACTTTTTTCTCTAAAATATGCCCAATTTGCAATGTATGGACGACTTTTAGTAAATTTAATTACGAAACTTTTTGCTTAAGGATGATCAAAATCTGAAGTGGCCGTTTTTTTTTTGAATCGACTTTAAAGTTTAGAATCATTTTTTTTTTCAGTGTAGAAAATGTGTTTTTTATTTTTTCATTTTTTTTTTAAAACATCAGGAAATTTCACGACAGTCCTCCATACAACACTTTTTGTAGGTCTTACCGTTTTTGAGTTATACGGGTTTATAGAAAAAGTAAAAAAAAAACTTTGACCCTATCCAAATGTTAATCTAGATCGATTTTGAAAAAATAAAATATGCAATATGCAAAGTACCGTTTTGATTCATATTACGGACACTTAAGGCCTCAGGGAAGTATAACACAGCATAGATCATACAAATTAAATTATTCTGTATGATTCCTCAGCGTTATCGAGCTTCCAAAACCCTTAACTTTCGAATAGTGGGTAAAGAATACGTATCCGCAACTTGAATAATTTAAAATAGATCGAAATGTATGGCCTTTTAATGATTCTTATTCCGGACGCTTCCTCACTTTTGCCCCATATTCCGGACACTTTGATTCAAATTCCGGACAGCTCATGAAAATCATTATTAGAAAAATCAAATCATCAATTGAAATCATTCAACCACTAAAGAGACGCCTTAGGCAGTTGGGCATTATAAATTTGCATAGATTTTTGTGGAAAAATTTTATTGTAACGAGTCTTGAAAATGTGAACTTTTGAACTACAAAAATTGAAACATTTCGTATGAAATGTTTCCCATACAAAGTAGAGTGTCCGGAATTTGAAGCTGTCCGTAATATGAATCAAAACGGTATCTTAGTTTCACATACTTTTGACATCCAGAAAGTTTCATTGAATTCTGAAGGGGTGCTGCCAATCGCATGTCGAGTTGGCGTGAAATCCGTCAATTCAAGCTTATTCAAAAGTAATGTCACGACAGCACCTTTTATTCCGATTGAATATGAAAAAAAAAATAGATAAGTATCTTTTTACTTTTTCCAATAAAAATGAAAATTAAATGCGTATGGCCCTTTTCCATGTTTGTTCTGAAAGATTAAGGTGAAACATTTCGGAATCCAAAGATGGTCGGCGCAATGGCCGACTTGTGCCCCTACTCACGTTTTCAAAGGCACTAAACTGGAGCAATAGTTGGAAAACGTTTCTGATCTTCTTATTTTAAGCTATCTGCTAGTGCAGAGAGCCAATATAAAAAGTGCACGATTGTTGGATGCTGTTTTTGTTAGATTTGTGTCTTTGAAATTTTAGTGCAATCCTACAAGTTGATTCCAAACTGTTTCACATTAAAGGCACACAACAAAAGAAAATTAGCGATTTTCATCAAGTCTGCCTTGATTGTCGTTGGGAAACTGCAGTTCGGAAAAAATAAGATGCAAATTTGTCAACATTTTTTCACTTTAGTACGCAAGATTGCATTGCTACCAAGCGAACTGAAGTGAAAAAATGTTAACAAACTTGCATCTTGTCGCTTTTATTCACAGATGAAAGAATCGATTAAGAGTAATCGATCATGCGACTTACGCCCTTATTCTGGCACACGCTTGATATGCTTCTAGCAGTTCAATTTAATTCTTTTGTTTCTTTTTTCTGGCGGTAAGACCATGTCAGTACAGAGCAAGGATGGTTAAAAGAAAAAAAATGGACGACTCTTTATTTTGCCATTAATTTTGTCGTAGACACGTTATTCAAGTAACACTCATGCCACCTTTTTGAGATTCCCTCATAAGAGTGTTTATGAAAATCTTCAAAAACTTTTGTATGGGAAGTCTATTTGAGATTTTTTTTTTTTCAGAAATTCTCCATCAAACTTTTGAGAAATATTTTGCATTTCCAAAAACATTGATCACAAGATTTTCCTGGAACATCTGCAAGAATTCTGGGAAAATTTATAGAATACATGATTATTTATACTTTCAAGCCCGCTCGGTTTTTACTCAAACCAGTTCTTCCCCATACAGTGTAAAAAACACCTTTGTGCCAAGCATTTTAACGTTCACAAAAAAGAAGCTCCATCTCTAACACGCAAGGCGCAAACATACCATTTCGAAAACCACATTTGCTTCACGAAGCACACCGTCTTTACTGCTTTGGTCGGCAACGAGGAGGGTAATAAAATACTTGGAGTTATTAGGGTGGTGCTTTTCTGACACCCGAAAAAAAGCACAACACTTGCACCACAACTAATCGTTGTGGGAATTTTATTACGTCTGTATCCTGCAGAATACAACCACTCTATCGGTGGACCAGCGATGGAGGCTGTAATAATCCACGAATGTGTGTGTGCTGATGGCCCACCAAAAGTTATGCATTGGAAACAGCTCGGTGTGAGGAGAACGTTTTCGAAATGAGTATGTTTACTTCTTTTTATGGACACAAAATCGTTCGACGAGTAATGACAATAATAAAGTCAAAAATAACGATTTATACGATGCGGAATGTGTCCTCGTTGCTTGGTTTCCCGTGCAGAAATGCATAACAAGCAACTGTGCTATATATCATAGGTACAAAAGGTTGTGCAAAAAAAATGGGGAAAGCATTGGAAATTATCAGCTATGGAATACCTTAGTTTGGTATCATGCAACAATTTTCTTCTGCTCGGGTTGCGATGGAAATGTTTTCGGTTGAATCATTACAACGAAGAATGGTGAGGAAAATTAATTTTCCCGATGACGAATTGGTCTCTGTTAGGATGTTTTATACGTCTTCCCCGAAGCCTAGAATTGACTTTCAAATCAACATTAATTTTCGGTTTTGATTCTCTCACCAGGCCCTATCCCCAGACGATTTCCGCAAAGTCATGAAAGTCGTCGAATCGGCCATTCTGTCAACGGATCTGGCCATGTACTTCAAAAAGCGCAACCAATTCCTGGAGCTGGTCGAGGGTGGCGAGTTCGACTGGCAGAGTGAGGAAAAGAAGGAAGGTAATGTATTCAATTCATTCTTTAATCATGATAACTGCTCCAAGGTCGGTGAAACGTCTTGTACAGTCATCCCACAGTTATGAATCAAGTAAGGGTAATTTTCTAGAATGAAATTTGATGGTGTTTCTATATAAAACTGAGTTACCATACTTGAGCTGCAAAATATAGTTATTTTTAAAAATACACCTCGAATTTCACGGTTATTTACGAAAAAGTGATAATTTATAGGCATCCAGGTAGATCAGTGACAGAGAACAACTATCATGAATCAAATGCACCCATATTAAGGATCAGAACACTACAACAGCAATTTATCTACAAAGTAATTGACATATGGGACGATTCAAATATGACGTCCCGTAAAACGGGGTAACTTTGATAGTTTTTTCGAAGAAAACTTGAATATTTATGCATGCTGTTTCAAACATTTACAATTTATATTTTTAAAACAAGTACTGGCATCCTAGCTATCGATTACAGTCGGTAGATTGGCAAAAGATTTATTTTGAATAGATTTATAATTTTTCATATAATCGAAAGTTGGTTTTCTGTTTTGGGGTAACTTTGATAATGGAGTGTGATTCGAACAAAATTGAATGATTAACGAACATTTGTAGGGCATCCCGAGCAAAGTTGGGTAACAAATTGATAACAAGTTGTGTTATCCGATAACAAGCATTTGATAACATAGTTTGTCATCGTTTTGGTTTAATAAGCAGGCAACATAACAAACGTGATAACAAAAGTTTATACTAAAGATATCATATAGATAACTCATTGTGTTATCATTTGAAACACATTGATAACAAGTTTTGTTATCCAGCGAATTTCCCTCATTGATAACTCATTATGTTATCATTTAGTTATAAAGATCGAATTATGATAACAAACATTGACGTCATTCACCCGTCGGTTGCATCCTCGATCTGACAGCTTAAAATTCGTTGATAACAAGAGTATTCGTATTGATAACAAAAAATAACAAAATGAAATCATGCTGTACATCTTGTTATCACTATGTTATGCGGTTGTTATTCGACTTTGCTCGGGATCGCATACCTCTAGGCATTTAACGTTATATGGAAATTTCTGACTTAGATTACAAAAATGGTCCCAGTTTGTGAAAATGCTTCTCGCTAAGAGATTTGAGACAGTATTCAAGTTCTATGATAACTAGGCTATCAAAGATAAGTGGCCAACTATTCAAAACTACATCAAATAGTGATTCTAAAACAGATTGTTTGAAAACGTTGCAAAAATGCTAAAATCTTGTATTTTTTTAAAATTTGTATAAAAAGCCTAAAATGTTCTTGATTCAAATGAAAACCGCTCTTACATGAAGTGTCATACTAATATTCTTTAGTTTTGCATTCGTTTTGCTTAACTGATTCACAGAAATTATGATATTTCGTTTAGTATGTCGTGGGTTACACACTATCAAAGTTACCCGCATTATCAAAGTTACCCCGTTTTACGGTCCATCGTTTTTCGGGATTTCTAGACCTCCCTCCCCCCTCTGTTAGGCTTTTTCCAATACCTAATACATGTAGTGTCACACTTTCATAGACCCCCCCCCCCCCCTACCCCTTATGATGGAAGTCATTTTTGGATGGTCCCTATGTGTCTTGGATAGCTGCAGGACAGCTTGCTTATGTCGAATTCGTTTTGAACCTAGGTTAGAACTGGCGCAACCCGTTCTGAATCACAGTATCAACCCCAACCCGGTTCAGGTTCGACCGAACCACAATTTAATTGACGTTGGTTTGTTTATGTGTCAATCACCGACCCAGTTCCTAAAAACGAAAACGACATTATGCGTTTCCTTTGGAATGAGCCATTTTACGAAGCAGGTCAAATGACAGGAGACCTGGAATTTTTCAATCATCGTCGTCAGTTTTCGCAATGACTATGGTGCATTTCTAGCGTAGCTTTTCATACAGGCGAAAACTTAAATGGATCAAATTATCAAAATATTTCTTATCACAAAAGTGCCTTTTTATGTGCAATATGGGTTACAAAGAGGTAGCTGATAAAATTACTAGGTGTAATGTTGCAGTAAAGAACATTTTTGGACTCAGTTTTGTCATTTTTTTTCCATGTCCCTGTTTGGTAAATTTTATTATTATTATTTATTAAGGAGGTTTTAACTACAAAGTTATTCGCCTCCAGGTTTGGTAAAATGAGGCATTGTTAAAAATCCCGCTGGATTTCAGGCCCGGATTTGGGGGGGTGCCGAGGGAATCTATGACATTTCGTCGAAAGACATTTGGTCGAATGACATTTAGTCGAATGACATTTGGTCGAAAGTACATTTGGTCGAACGGACATTTCGTCGAATGAACATTTGGTCGAAAAGGATTATTTTCAACAGAAAGCATATAAGATTTGGTCGAACCGACATTTCATGAAATGGATAGTGGTCGAATCTAATTAGTATGGAAACGAAGTGTTACGTTTAGTCTAACTATCGTCGAGAGTAGCATTTTGTCGCTAATACGAGTGGGATTCAGTTTTAAAAAAAGTATCAGCTTACCAACAATCTATATGTGATTATCAAAATTTTGTTGTTCAATTTGATGGACAATCCCTCAACATATTGATCAACCTCTTGCGTTTCTGACGTTTCATGCTGCTTTTTCATTCAGGCATGATCTGCGATTTGAGGTAAGCTGATTTCGGCTTTAGGACATTTCGTCGAAAGATATTTGGTCGAATGACATTTGGTCGAATGACATTTGGTCGAAAGTACATTTGGTCGAAGGGACATTTGGCCGAATGGAAATTTGGTCGAATGGCTTTAGAACGTCGAATGATGTTTAGTTGAACGGAAATTCGGTCGAAAGGTTATTTTGGTTATGGTTTATTGAAAGTTCTTTTGGTAAAATTGATTATTGTATCTATGTTTATCAAAGTTGGTAAAATAGCGTATTCTTTTGAATAACCTGAATTAAAAACTTGTGTCGAATAAAAAATGAGACATTTTATTTCGAAATTTCATAAATCTATTTGTTTGTGATTTGCTACTTTGCCAATATCTAGGATCTCGATGATTATTGATATGAACTTTTTAGAAGTAGTTTTTTATTACTTGACTGAAATGTTTAGCTCTAGTGAATTTATTATTCTTTTAACATATCATCATTCTTTAAAGACTACTCAACAAGCTTCTTTATCATAAATGATGTGTATATGGTGATATTTTGAATTTATTATTCTTTTAAAATTTCATCGTTCTTTGTAATTAACTGAATCTTCATCTGATGAAAGCATTTGGAAAGAGTGCTCGGGATCTTTCTTTGAATTCCGAGTCATATAGTTCACGGACGTGGGTTAGATTTTTGAATGGAACGGCAGGAACAAGTTGCTTCAAAGAAAACCATTATGGCGAAGTGAATATTAAATATCGATAACTCTAATTATGGCCAATTGCCTTATTGTGACTTCCATCTTAATAACATTCTTCACAAAAATATATGGCTTTGCTGACGGTGTTCATGATCACAAGTGAATAACAGAGTTTGCGTTAGAATCTTTCATCAATTGAACGAGAAAGTTGTGCGTAAGGGAGTAAGGGAGGACGAGTTGACTGTAGTGACAAAAGTAGCCTTACTTCCATTTAAGATCAGCTAATCTCTACTGAATAAAAAAGGGTCCATTAAATTGAACAACAAAATTTTGCTAACCGCATATAGAATGTTTGTAGAATGGTCGATACTTGTTTCCCATTATTCAATTATCCTGCGTATGAGCGACAAAATGCTGTTGCAATTGAATCTTTTCGACCAAATGTCCATTCGACGAAATGTCCGTTCGACCAAATGTACTTTCGACCAAACGTCATTCGACTAAATGTCATTCGACCAAATGTCTTTCGACTAAAAGTCATAGATTCAAATCGGCTTTAGGACATCTGGTCGAAATACATTTGGTCGAATGACGTTTGGTCGAATGACATTTAGTCGAAAGTACATTTGGTCGAATGTACATTTGGTCGATTGGACATTTGGTCGAATGGACGTTTGGTCGAATGACTTTAGAAAATTTAGTCGAAACTTTATTTAGTAATGGTTGATTGAAAAATCGATTAATTCAGCAGAACCAAGTTTATTTTGGGCAAACATATTTTTCATCTGAAGTCAATCACGAATATTTAAACATGATAAATATTACCTACGCTTTGCAACGTGGTGAATGCTTAAAGGCTGTAGCAAAATTACATTTTCCAGACAAAAATTTCATATATAGACGCTTGAACATATACTACTAGCGTCTATATATGATAAATTATTCTTGATAATGTTTTTATTCTGCAGCCTTTTTGAATTTGAAAACGGGACGTTTTGTTTCATCCAATTTTGTAGAAGTTCAAAAATATTTACGCTCAACTTTGAATCATTATGTTGAGTTTATTATTCTTTCAAAATATTATCATTCTTTAAAAAAAAACCTCCTAAATGTTTGTGTCGTGCAGTTATTGAATTATTAAACATTGTTGAATTTATTATTCCTTAAAAATGTCATCGTTCTTTACATAAACTGCTGATATTTATGTGACTTAGGGTATGAATTTGAAATTTGGGAACTAGAACTGATACAGATGTTAATTGAAAAATTGCGCCATCTTGAATTGTCTGCCTAGAATGCACTTTTATAACAATTTTATTTCCAACGATTTAGACGAAGTGAACTAAAAGTATAACCTATATAATTCGTTTTCCTACTAATTGTTATGATTGTGACTTCAAGCTACATTACATTTCTTGGGTAAACACGTGGATTTGAAAACTGTGTCGATGGATTCAATTGATAATAAATTGATAATTGGTTCAATCGAAAATAATCAAACAAGAGAATTGTGTTAATCCTGTGTTGTGTTGACCTATGTTACAAGTTGATTTGCCTTCATTTGATATCAGCTTGTCGCGATTCATCCGACCCGCAGAATGAGAAAAATGACATCAAGTAACGCCCCCAACGCAAGGTGTCGAGTTTGTTGGGGAGTCTGTGTTATCAACTGAAATTCCATAATTATGCATGTCGCATATTGAAGCTTTTAAATTTGTCTAAGAAATACCAATACACCAATGCAGGTTTCTTGCAGTCTATCATGTTGTACCAGCATATGCAACCTCTAGTAATAGGACTATACAGACCGTCACCTTTTCCAATGATTCTATCACTGGTTTTTATCGTCAAAACTACACTCTGTAAAATAAACTGAAAAATCCCTATTCGACTAAATTTTCGACCAAAAATTCTTTTAACAAAATATCATATGCTTCTATGAGCAATAAAATTCTTTTCGACCAAATGTCCATTCGATCAAATGTACTTTCGACTAAATGTCATTCGACCAAACGTCATTCGACTAAATGTCATTCGACCAAATGTCATAGATTCCAAAAAATCTACTTCTTAAAAGTTTATTTCAATAATAATCGAAATCTTAGATTTTGACATAATTTCAATTTACAAAAGAGATGTATGAAATTTAAAAACAAGACTACATAAAATGCCCCATTGTTATTCAACAACAGTCAATGATTCAGATTATTCAAAAGAATACGTTATCTTACCAACTTTGCAAATCTTAGAAAACAATAATCAATTTTACGAATTGATCTTTCAATAAACCATTTTAAAATATGCTTTCAACCAAATTTCCGTTCAACTAAACGTCATTCGACCTAAATAAATTTCCAAAGCAATTCGACCAAATGTCCATTCGACCAAATGTCCTTTCGACCAAATGTACTTTCGACCAAATGTCATTCGACCAAACGTCATTCGACCAAATGTCATTCGACGAAATGTCCTAAAGCCGTGCCGAGGGGGCAAATGCCCCGGCCCCCCCGATGAAGGGGGCCCCCCGAGAAGTGCAAAAAGTGAAACACAGTTCGATGAATTATTCTTTACATTAAAGATTTTTAATTCAAAATGCCTCGGATATATCGATTTATAGCTAGCAATTAATTCCATACGATTTTCATTCGTATTTTTCAGTTTCAATGAAAATCCTTATATTCGCAAAAAAAAAAACATACAAGTTAGCGTTAGAGTAGATATGGTATATTTCGTTGATTGGATACTAGCAACATTCATGTTTTGTTTGATAATCTCACCCACACTGCTTTCAGGAACAAAACTGGGGAAAAACCTTGACTCAATGAAAACCATCAAAGTAAGAAAAAAAGAAGGAAAAAAAAGGAAAACAAAGTGTGCAGGTGAAAAAAAGAATCGACGCGTCAGTTGTGTTTGATCCGTTGAATCTGTTGCATGCTTCTTTGAGGGCGAGCGACGGAATTCGGATCGTGTCCGGTTCGCATAGTAACCGCACTATCGGTATCGATCATCCGTGTTCACGTATTCATTTAAAATAATATCTCTATCGTTTACCAAAACGAATCCTTTCCCATGTCCAAACTCCCAGTGTTTTCTTGTGGGAGTGCAAAGGACTCCTCGGCTTCCATAAAGCAAGTAACACGTCAACATTTCCCTCCCATTCCCAAATTGACCTGCATTCGGACGCAGCCGGCGCCGGTATTGTTTATTATAATAATGAGAGCACCAGTACTTACACATTGAGGATGCTACTGATCCCGAGTAGTTTCTGTTCTGCGGGTGGTCAATCATGCTCATGCTCATGCTCATGCTCATGCTCATTTGAGCCAAATTTTTTAATTTTGTTGTAATATTTTCATGGTTTTGTGTGAATATTGCAACTCATACTAAAAGTTTAAAAACTACCATAGTCTTGACCAAATTTAACTACAATTATATTTTACCCGATCCCCTATTTACAAGCCCAAGTAGATAAACTTTCAAAGTAATTTTTTTATAATCTTTGCAAAATTTCCGCTCAAGGCTATTCACAGAGACTAGCACCATTTGCAACTTGTTTAATCGTGCATAGTTCTTCCTAACTGTTGTCACTATCTTTATATAAAATTTATAATGTAAGGAAATAAACGAGCCTTGGGGAAAGTGTATATAGATAGTTCTGGAAGTTATTAGTTAACCTAGAGTGAAGCTCATTTCTGAAAGCAATTGCACCTTGTCTTCAAAGACTAGTAGAATATCTGATTGAAGCGAAGCTAGTTAATCGTTTGTTGCTTTAAAGTTACGCAAACACAATTTAGCATTTACAAGATTATTGTTGAATCCAGTCAAGATTGGATTTTTTTTCTAACAATAAAGGTAGGAAATCAGAAATTTCCTCAAGATATAATAACATAGCTAACCGTTTTACTTATTGCTTCAATAACGAATATCTTTCAAATTCATTGAAATAAATTGGAAAATATTAATTCAGTTTTTTCTATTGTTATCCAAATCCTAATAATCATAGTGTCTTGATTTCAACAGTTGATTGAGAACGGTTCAGTCAAAATTCAATCTCAACATCTATTATGTAAGACTTTTCAAGTAATTTATACATATGATTGATTTTACGTAACATTCACGAAGTGATGCGGTTCAAATACGAGTATTTTTTTTTTAGTTCTCGGATGTTTTGTACTAAGGGCCCCTCTCAAGAGTTCTTACCCGGGCCCACCGAGGCCCAAATCTGGCACTGCTGGATTGAATCCCAGGTCTCCTGCAAATTGACGCCGTTGCGACGATCAGCTGTTCCGAAACGTTTCGTAAAATGGCTTATTGCTTTCTCTTTATTTCATATACAGTCAGGTCTCCTATAAGACGTTGCCACTGACTAGCGCAATTTCTGAGCTGTCGTTAAATTGATTTTAGTGAAACTTGGTAGGTTATAAGCTCATACTTTGCCTCGATCACAAACGAAAAACCAGTGGGTTAATTAAATCAACGCTTCTATCAGGGTGGTTAACATTTTTCGAGTAAAATTCTATTTTAAATGTAATGATACTGCATAACCTAATTGTTTACGCAAATAAAATGTTTTTTTTTTTTTTGTATTTTTTCTAATTTATGGGATGACAAATTTTGTGTTAAATCTATCACTGATCAATATCTGTGGGTTTATCCTTAACTGTAGGGCGACTGTACTTTGCAACTCGTACTCGACGGGGGGTGGCAATACTGTATATGTACTAAAATGTGTTTTCCCTTTTCAGTCCTTTGCGGCATGATGATGACGGCATGTGATGTGAGTGCGATTGCGAAACCATGGGAGGTCCAGCATCGGGTGGCCAAGCTGGTGGCGGACGAATTCTTCGACCAGGGCGACTTGGAAAAGCTGCAACTCAATCAGCAACCCGTGGCGATGATGGATCGGTAAATTGGAATCATAGCTAATTTTTATTCTGTTCGTATGGCGGTGGTGGTGGTATGTTACCGAAGGAATTAATTTTGACATCAATGTCAACGAATCAATTTGCTCTGGGATCAAGGTTTCTTTTGCATGTTATTTATTCGTTTATGCGTCGTTTCAAACCTAATGATGCTTCAATTATAGTCACCAGCAGCAATAATCATGCTTAATAAATGAATCCTTCATCAATTAGGACTATCGTAATATGATAGCTATCGCTTCATTAATCTATCTGGAATAGCCTACCTGCAAGAATGTAGACTGGAAGCAATCAGATGTCAGTCAAATAGATAATAAATTAGCATCCAGTGACATAACATTTGATTTGAAGCCAATCACTCATCTGTGCTTGGTGTGTCAAATCTACCAGGAACGTGATTACTATCTTTGAAGCAGCTCAGTCTCACCTGGAGTTACCTTCAGAGATACAACATGTTCAATCAAGACATCAGCATTAATTATATCTGTCTAAGCTGCTCGATAACAGACAGGCCAGTGCGGCAGAAACTAACGATGTAACTACTCTCTAAAACAAAGCTATACAAAATCAGACTCTTCTGGACCAACACATCCTGAAACGACTATGCGATTATTTGTGTCTCTTTCTTTTTCATTTGCCGTATCAGTTCAGAATTTTTAAAAGTGATTTGTGTTAAATACACGGACACCGTCTTCAGCCATTGAGCTGCACAGACTGCAACTTAACACTAGACAACGGACAAGCATGCTTCAAAGGCACAGCCGAGAGACATCCTTGACGAAAAGTTTCAATGGCTGAAGCGGGAATCGAACCCACACCCCATGACACGATGCACTTAAATGCCTGACGACACTAACCGCACGACCACGTGGCACACACCTGCTTATAAAAAAAGCTTTCAATCAACTTAACCTAAATATAAAACGCATTAATCGTGGAGGAGATTGTAACGATTTTTGCCTGAAATTATTAACTATTTTATTTGACATTTGTTCCAATGTTTCAACATTGGATATTCTATTGAATCCTCTGCAGAGCTTTCTTCCTGGTATTACAACAGCTAGTCCATATTGGTACAGCATACAACATGGCTGGCCTGAAAATTTGTTTGAATATCAAAAGCTTGTTCTTAAGACAAAGTTTCGATTTTCTATTAATAAGGGGATAGAGACATTTTATATATTTGTTACAAACTATGTCGAATCTAGAAGAACAAGACCAGTAAAATAGCCTTCAGATTTGTTAGAACGAATCAAATTTGTTACACGTAAAAGTTGATGAGTGGTCGAACATCCATGTCGGAATCCGAACTGCTGATTGGCCAACATTGAAATTTCGTTGATGTGGATCATCATTCTGTTCAAAATGACCTTTTCGAAAAGTTTACTGTAATGCTTTGGCAGGATTTTTGTCTGGTTTTAAAATTGGTACAACCTTGGCATTTTTCCATTTGTCAGGGAAATATGCCAACAGAAAACATTTGGTAATTATATCATCCAAGAATGATAAGCTACTCTCTAAAAGTTTCTTGATGAGGATATAGAAAATTCCATCATCGCCATCGGGCATTCATATTTTTGATTTTTTTTTAATAATAGTTCTCACTTCATCCAAATCAGTCTCCCAAGAATTTTCAAAAACATTTTCTTTTTATTCACACTTTGGTATTGCAATGCACACTCAATAATCAAATGTGCCCTCTGTTTTCCCCCACCTTCTCGTTCCAGGGAGCGCAAGGACGAGCTGCCGAAGATGCAGGTCGGCTTCATCGACGTCATTTGCCTGCCCCTCTACAAAGTCCTGTCCGATGCCTTCCCGTGGATTCGGCCGCTCTACGAGGGAACGATGGACAACCGGCAGCACTGGCAAGATTTGGCCGAAAAGGTGGAAATGGGTCTGACGTGGATCGATCACGACACGATCGACAAACCGGTGGAGGAGTTTGCCTGTGAGATTGTTGATCAGTTGATTGTGCTGGAGAAGAAGTGAATGTTTCTGTCCGCGTCCGCGGGTTGGCGTTGCATGTGTCCTTCCCCTGTCTTTTGTGTTCCGTGTCTGGCTGTCTTCGTTTTGTGTTGTGGTTCGGGTTAAGCTGCTGGTATGGTTAAAAGTTTTTCATTGCTAAAAATACTTACAGCAACGGAGTGTCTACAATATGGGAAGAGTTTCAAATTTGCATATCTAACTCATGTTAAAAAGGTTCCAACTCATCTTCAATAGACAAAATGGTGCTTTTCACAAAATACTACATTCGAGTACCACCGGTGCAGTTGTAGTACAGAACATGTGAAAGAAGCATCAAACTTCTCCACTAATAAGAATGGTTGACGAAGTTTTCACACTTCTTTATATCATGTGGAGAGCCGGCATAAATATCTATTTAATATCTAAATATCGGTATTATTTGAGTACATGTTTAAAAAAATCCAAATGACCTTGGGGGAATTCTGAGTGGAACATGCGAGGATAATTTCCTGTAGATATTCCAAGGATTCCAAGGCAAGGAATTTGTTTACAGAAAGCTTCTCATATTTCCCCAGGAAACCCTCCTGGGATTTCACTTTTTATTTCTCTAGATAATTTTGTTGAGATTCTTCAAGCATGTTCTCCAACAACCAATTCAAGAGATTATTCCTTTAATTGTTTTTGTAAGTACCTACAATCCTTTTGCAATACCTTGAATATATCTAACGGTATTTTTGAAAATGGCTCTACAAGTTTTCTCAAAAGTACGTTCATGAATCTCTCCGAGATCTTTCTCTACTCAAAAAATAAATTTATGTAATTCTGTAATGGAACTGTTTCCTAACAAAACACAAAGACATGATTCATAAGTTGTTCCGGTTTTCCAGCAAAAAAAAAACATTGGTACTGGTAAGTTTTAAGGTGACACAGTTTGGAATCAACTTCTAAGATTGCACTGGAACTTCATGTCAGCTATAAAGTGGGGGCAGCGTTTATGGTAACGCCGTCACTGCACCGCCACGCTGGCAACACAAGAGAGAGAGAAGCGAAAGTGAACGATCATTCTTTTCATACCCATTAGTCTGTACCCGATATACGAAAGAATAAAGACGTTTAGAGTAAACGGTCCCGCGAGTTAAAAAGTTTTTTCCCTCTATCACGATACGCATTGTCCGGAGTGTTCCGGTGTTCCGCTGGCCTGTTGGGTGTCCGTATTCGTCGGTCGGTCCACTCTGTTGCCCTACAGGTTCATGGGCCCAGAGTCAGTGAATTGGGAAAAGTGTTTTCCGGGACAGAAAGTGCTTCGCGGAAGCCATTAGTGTGCGAAAAAGTTTTCGGCGTGGGTACGATTGGTACAGTTCTGTCGGCGGTTGCATTTGGCTCGAGCTGCAGAGCAGCGCGCGGTTGTGATAGTGTGCGTGTGATTTGGAGCACTCGAGCAGTGCGCGTTTTCGGTTGCTGGTGTGTTCGAGGCTGGAAGAAATTTCTAGCGTAACAGGTGAAAGAGGCCTGATTGGAAAAGTTTTCGTTCTCGTCGCGTGTGTGTCGATCGGAGAAGAAAATGAGTGAGAAATTTCTGTTCGCTCGTCTGAACAACCAGAATTTCCCCGTGTGGAAAACGCGTATGGAAATGTATTTGAAGCGCGAAGAACTGTGGAAAGTGATAAGAGACGCAGCACCAGAGCCGGTCAGTGATGACTGGACGAAGAGTGACGAAAAGGCGCTGGCGATGATTGTCCTAGGTGTTGAGGACAGCCAGTTGAATTTAGTGCGTGGTGTTGCGACGGCAGTGGAAGCGTGGAATAAATTAAAAGATTTTCACGAAAAGACGTCGATGACGTCAAGAGTGTCATTGCTTCGTCGCATATGCAGCTTGAATATGTGCGAAGGGGACAATATCGAGAAGCACTTGTATGAGTTGGAAGAGCTTTTCGATAAGTTGGCTTGCGCCGGTCAGGAAATGGAGATGCCGCTTAAAATCGCGATGATCTATCGCAGCTTGCCAGAGTCTTACGGCAGTTTGGTTACCGCTCTGGAAGGTAGACCGGATGCCGATCAGACAATGGAGCTGGTCAAGCAAAAGCTGATTGACGAGCATCAGCGCCGGCAAGAACGTTCGGGCGATGCCGGTGAAAACGCGATGAAGATGTATAGCAGGAAGAAGAAGAGCGATAAAGTGTGTTTTCAGTGCGGCAAACCGGGACATTTCCGCCGAAATTGTCCGCAGCTGAAAAGCGGCCCGAGCGGCAGTGATGTGAAGCGCGATTCAAAACCTAAATCCGGTAGTGCGAAAGCGAAGCAAGCAGAAGAAAGTGATTCGGCGATCTGTTTTGTGGCTGGAAATAAATGCAGTGGACCTTGGATTGTCGACAGTGGATGTTCCAGCCACATGACGAACGATAAGTCGTTCTTTGACAAACTGGACACGAGTGTAAAGGTGAAAGTGATCCTGGCCGATGGGTCAGAGACAATGTCCGGAGGAATCGGAGAAGGCACAGTGAAATGTGTGAGCGGTGAAAACAGTTTGGTGGACATTCCGTTCAAAGACGTGTTATACGTGCCTGCACTGGACAGTGGACTCATTTCGGTGAGAAAACTCGTGAAGAGAGGACTGAAAGTGGAATTCAGTGGTTCGAGATGTGAGATCTTGTCCGCGCAAGGTAAAATAGTGGCTGTGGCGGAACCTCGCGGCAATCTATTCGCGTTGAAGGTTGCAGAAGAAGCTCGGCTGGGCAAGGAAGCTCGGCACCTGCAGAATTGCCAGCATACCTGGCACCGCCGGTTTGGTCACCGGGATCCGGCGGCATTGGATGAGATCCAAAGGAAGGAGCTTTCTGACGACTTCAAGATTCAGGATTGCGGGATCCGGCAGGTTTGTCAACCTTGCCTTGAAGGTAAATCATGTAGAATTCCATTTCCTAAAACCGCGAGCAATCGGACCCAACGTGTTCTCGACGTCGTTCATACTGATGTATGTGGTCCGATGGCAAACGTAACGCCAGGAGGTGCCCGCTATCTAATGACAATCATTGATGATTATAGTAGATACACCGTCGTGTGTCTACTGAAGCGTAAGAGCGGTGTAGCTGATTGCATTAAGAAATATGTCGCGCACGTCAAGAACATGTTTGGTCGGGCTCCATGTGTAATAAGATCAGACGGCGGGGGTGAATATACCGGTCATGACTTGAAGCGGTATTATGAGCAGGAAGGCATTCAGGCGCAGTTCACCGCGGCCTACTCCCCTCAGCAGAACGGAGTAGCCGAGCGGAAGAATCGCTCACTCCAAGAAATGGCCACATGTATGCTTCTTGACGCCGGCCTTGATAAAAAGTACTGGGGGGAGGCGGTGGCTACTGCAGCGTATTTACAGAATAGGCTACCATCCCGCGCCGTCGATACTACACCTTACGAAAGGTGGTTCGGCAGGAAACCGTCTCTTTCACATATGAAGATATTCGGTTGCCCTGCATTTGTTCACATCCCCGATGTTAAACGGTCGAAGCTAGATAGTAAAGCTAAGAAGCTGCTGTTCGTGGGTTATTGTAGTGACAGGAAGGCCTACCGGTTCTTGAATACGGATACAAACGAGATCACTATCAGTCGCGATGCTCGGTTTGTGGAACTTCAGGAGGAGAAGACACCTGCGCTAGGTGGTCTGCAATCGGCTGGAGAGGAATTCGTTGAGGTAGAGACCACTAGCAGCCGTCCGAAGAAGCGAGTAGATGAAGAAAACTCAGAACAGCCACGGGACCAGGAGGAGTCCGAGGAAGATACTTTCTTCGACTGGGATGATGAACAGGAGCAATCTGACCAACCGGAAGCGACAAGAAAAGAGCAGAAGCGGAGCACCCGAGGCGTACTGCCAAAGCGGTTGGAAGACTACGTCGTCAACGCGGCGATGTTGGCACAGGAGGAGCCAGCGACCTACGAGGAGGCAGTGGCCGGACCCGAGCAAGGACTGTGGCAGGAAGCTATGGCGAAGGAGTATCAGTCGCTGATGGAGAACCGGACATGGAAGCTTGTTGAACTACCCGCCGGACGGACCCCAATCAGTTGCAAATGGGTCTATAAGAAGAAGCATGATAGTGTCGGCAACGTTTCCCGTTTCAAAGCACGGCTCGTCGCGAGAGGATTCTCACAGAAATTTGGAGTAGATTATGATGCCGTCTTTGCTCCAGTGTGCGACTCAAACAACCTTGAGGATTTTGCTAACGGTCGCCGGGCAGAAGAAAATGCACGTCCATCACCTCGACGTGAAGTGCGCCTACCTTCACGGTAAGCTAAAGGAGGAGGTGTATATGCAACAACCGAAAGGGTTCGTTATTCCTGGGAAAGAGAAGTTCGTGTGTAAGCTTGAACGCAGCCTGTACGGCCTCAAGCAGGCCGCACGAGTATGGAACGAGACGATAAGTGTGCTGTTGAAGGAGCTCGGTTTCACACAGTCGGTGGCAGATCCATGCCTTTACGTGAAGAGATTGCCCGATGGTGGTGTCGTATATCTCCTTATTTATGTCGATGACATGATTGTGGCAAGCACGGTTGAGGAGGAGATCAGGTTGATCGAAGAACAGTTGCGAAAGAAGATATCGTTGACGTCGCTGGGAGAGGTGAAACAATTCCTCGGCGTTAGAGTGACTAGAGACGATGAAGGATGTTTCAGCCTGGATCAAAGTGTGTTTATCAAGGTTCTTGCGCAACGGTTCGGTTTACAAGACGCAAAAGGTTCAAGCATTCCACTCGATCCGGGATATTACCGCAGCCGGGTGAATAGTCAACCACTGGATTCGAACGAGCGCTACCATAGTTTGGTAGGAGCGCTTCTATATATCGCAGTGAATACTAGGCCGGATGTTGCCGCAAGCGTGTCCATCCTAAGCAGGCAGATCAGCAGCCCTACGGAGACCGATTGGGTTGAATTAAAACGTGTCGTACGATACTTGTTGAAGACCGCCTGCTACAAGTTGAAACTGTCTGCTGCGAAATTAGATCTCGTTGGATTCTGCGACGCGGATTGGAGCGGAGATCCATCTGACCGCAAATCGAATTCTGGCTATTTGTTCCAGCTTGGCAAAGCAACAATTTGTTGGGCAAGCCGGAAACAAACGAACGTATCTTTGTCCAGCATGGAGGCCGAATATATGGCCTTATCGGAAGCGTGCCGTGAATTAGTTTGGCTGAGGCAACTGCTAGAAGAAATTGGAGCACCGCAACAGAAGCCAACTACCGTTTTGTCTCAAATTCCGAACAGACTCATATTCCGAACACTTGGTTTTTGTATGGCGATTTGGTTGAAATGTTTCGCTGAAATATGTCACCAAATAACAAGGAAACGGCAGTCAATTGCAATTCAATTTTAACGTCTCCAATATAATTTATACCGCGGAAGTAGTGATGATTCTCTAGTTTCAGACCAGAAGAACAAGCTCAAATAAATTTATTTGCGAAATTATTCAATTGAACACGATTTATTCGTGCTGTTCGGAATTTGAATCAAGGTGTTCGGAATATGAGGCAGAATAAACACAGTGTTCGACATTTGAATCATTCCACACTTCCACACTTTGAAGTAAAAACAATTTTAAAACAAATTGAATCAACATTATTATCGGTACACCCAACAGATAACAGTTAGGCTTTGCGAGAAAATTAAAATTTACACGAATATCTGCCAATTTATGCCAATCAGATGCATTTGAAGTCACTATTGGCCTTAAGTGTTCGGAATATGAGTCAAAACGGTACTGTACTGGAAGATAATCGTAGCTGCATCGAGTTTGTGGAGACTGACCGTAAATCAAGAAGATCCAAACATATCGACACTAGGGTGCACTACACCAAGGATCTGGTCGATAAAGGTGTGGTGGCTCTCCAATATTGTTCGACGGAGGAAATGACTGCGGACATCCTAACAAAACCGTTGGGAGCGGTGAAACAACAGCGATTCGTGGAAGCGATGGGGCTGGTCAGTACCGATGGCCAGACTGTACCGGTTCCGTGACGACGAGGAGGAGTGTCAGCTATAAAGTGGGGGCAGCGTTTATGGTAACGCCGTCACTGCACCGCCACGCTGGCAACACAAGAGAGAGAGAAGCGAAAGTGAACGATCATTCTTTTCATACCCATTAGTCTGTACCCGATATACGAAAGAATAAAGACGTTTAGAGTAAACGGTCCCGCGAGTTAAAAAGTTTTTTCCCTCTATCACGATACGCATTGTCCGGAGTGTTCCGGTGTTCCGCTGGCCTGTTGGGTGTCCGTATTCGTCGGTCGGTCCACTCTGTTGCCCTACACTTCAAAGGCACAAATCTTGCGAAGAAAGCATCGAACAACAGTGAACTTTTTATTTTGGCTTTGTGCACTAGCAGAAAGCTTAAAATAAGAAGATCAGAAACGTTTGCCAACTATTTCTCAAGTTTAGTGCCTTTGAAAACGTGAGTAGGGGCATAAGTCGGCCATTGTGACGGTCATCTTTGGATTCCGAGATGTTTCACCTTAAGGGATTCCTTTATGCTGAAACATGACGGAATTCAGACATAGCTGTCACAATGGCCGGCTTATGCCTCTACTCACGATTTCATCTGCAGAAAAATGAACATAGGGAGTCGGATCCTATTCTTGGCACTTTTGATTCACTTCGGCAGTGGGGTTTTTTGAAAGCTACTGAGCTCATATTTGGCCACAATATGCGTTGTACTGATGCGATTCCTTTTGCAAAGTTTCAAAAAACTCGGCCGTAAAAAACACCCCTTGTCAAAGTGAATCATGGAAGTGCCCAAGTGGTTCTTTTGCGAGCAGGGGTTGAATTATGAGGAAATTGAGAGTATCTTTTATTTATCGCTCTCT
Organism: Aedes aegypti; assembly: GCF_002204515.2. Classification (NCBI taxonomy): domain Eukaryota; kingdom Metazoa; phylum Arthropoda; class Insecta; order Diptera; family Culicidae; genus Aedes; species Aedes aegypti. The sequence continues at coordinate 265,150,679 of NC_035107.1, read as the reverse complement.
GTAACAATCATGATCCTCAGCACATCATGAAAGTCTGTTTATCATCTACTGCTACAGCTCTGATTGAATCGGAGGGATAACATTGCATGACAAGCTACAAACCTTGGTACATTTTTGCTTATAGGATATTTGGGGATTGTTTATCATGCCAGTAAAGTAAACAACCTACCCCCAATGATAAATAAGCGAGGGAAATGGGTTTTTTATCGCTCTCTCTTTGAGGCTCTCTCGCTGATAAATAACATCAAGCTTGTTCCAACATATTTAAAAGAATACATAAAAGTATTCATATGGAAATAATGATTGCTCTTTTGGAGGAGTTTCAAAAGAAAACCTTAGATAAATTTAAATATGAACCTCTGTAGAAATGTCAGTGCTCTAAGAGAAATTCTTAGATGTTTTAGAGTATTTTTATTGTAAAAGAATCTCATAAGGTGTGCTCGTGAAGATTTCTGAAGATAATTGTTTTAAAAAATCTAGAAATCGAGGACATCTATAAAAAATAGTATTAATTAATATTGATTGCATTTCAATAAGCATTCCCGGAAAAAAATCTGAGGAAAGAGTCCGTAAGAGGACTTATGAGAATACTTGAAAAATTACTGTATCTCTAAAAACAGCTTTCCGAGAATAAAGACTTAAAAAACGGTGAAGTTCAGGAGAAAAATGTGGAAAAACTAGTTATGATTATTTAAAAACACAAATATCCTTAAAACAATCCCTGAAGATATTCCGAGTATTATTCTCGAAAAAAGTCAAGTGAAAATAATTGAATATATTTATGTCGGATTCGTCTTCGAGAAACACCAGGAAAGTTCAGGAGTTGTTCCTGGATAAATTGTTGATATAATCCTTCGTGGAGGAACTGTATGAAATCCTTACATCCAACGTACAGAAATTGGTTATGTACAGTATAAAACCAACAACGAGCACCTACTAATGTAATCCATTTTAGACGACATCAAGGAACTTAGGATGAACCCTGGTGTCTAACAGAGTTACTGATAGTTAACAATAGATCTGCAAATAATTGAATTTTCTAAATTTGTTCACTCTGGAATTTTCCAAGCCGTTAAATTGACTCGTTACTCAGCCTGAACGCGCTCTGTGGGAAAATCAAGCAGATTATTAAATCGGTCATAGTGTTTTCCCATGTGCTCTTGGGGATTAGAACTACATTTATACTGTGAGATACAATAGTCAGCTACAACATTGCCGAAGACCGTTTTTAGATCGGACGCCCCAGTAATTAGTTATTGATTTTTTAGTGAGTTGTAAAACTTTGGCTATAGTTATTGGGCTGTTCTGCGGGCATCACTGGAAACATGCAGTAAAACATAGTAGCCATGATTTGTGCGTGCTATCTTTCGCGCCAGGTGCAGCAATGTTGCCTGTTCAGAAGTTAAATGAGCACTGCTGAAGAATTTGTGACTGGATATAAATCAATAACTAATTACTGAGGCGTCCGATTTGAAAAAGGTCTTCGGCAAAGTTGTAGCTGACTATTGTATCTCACAGTATCAACGTAGTTCTAATCCCCAAGAGCACATGGGCAAACACTATGACCGATTGAATGAACTGCTTGCTTTCCCCATAGTAATTCCCATATAAACTTCAAAGGGCTTGTGCAGTCTCAGTTTTCATCCGAATGAGCTCAAACCTTGAGAGGACACTCATAATTTGATCTAGAATCGAATGAGCGGTGTGGAGCAAAAACGATTTTTTGAACCACTCTAGTGGATAATATCCACTGACCTTCCTTCATCGTTCAAGGTGAAACAGTTTTGAATCCAACTTTCAAGATTGCACTAAATTTCAAAGGCACTAATCTTGCGAAGGCAGCATCTGACAGCAGTGCACTTTTTATTTTCGCTTTGTACACTACCAGAACGCTTAAAAAAAGAAGATCAGGAACGTTTGCCTAGCGGACTTTGGGGCAAGTGTGCCATCCCTGGTTTTTATAAAAACTACAATTTATATTTTCTCTTTGAGCTTAATAATATGTTCCATTATAGGGTAAATGATGGCTTCGGCACCCTGAGGGTATTTTCGGCAACACTAACTTATCGTCCTTGTTAGAATTTATCTACGGAACAAGGGTGACCTTCAATGTACTCAACATGTTCCTTGAAATATAATCTTCCATATAAATCACATTCTTGACGAAAATATTATATAACATGGGTTTTATTATTAAATGAAATAAATGCTTACGAAATCATCGTCATTCGTGAGCTGCCGAACAGAACAACACAAGAGCAGCTTAGGAAAAACTCACCACTTTGAAAGGTCCAATTCTCCGCTCCAATGCCAATTTTTTAACAAAATCTACGCACCGATCACTTTTGCACAATGAAACTTTTGATTGGTCTATAAAGAACTCGAAAATACTTAATTTTTATGCTTCAAATCACAAGTAAAAATTAATGAACTTTATTTTCCTCGGCAATCACTTTTTATTACTGCACCAGGTTGCCAGAAAACCATATTCAATTGCGGTGTAAGTGAGTAGATTTGAAAAGGGTCTATTCTGATTTTCTCATACACTGAGAAGAATATGAACTTTAAAAATTACTGGCAAGGTTTGGATTTTGATCCGAATTAGCTGATCGAACCATATTTGGAGAGTGATATTCAAAAACAAAAAAAAAATTAAATCCTGGGACATCGCAATCGGATTTTTTTTAATACACCCCAACCTCTTTTTACGACCGTTAGGCGGCGTCCATTTATTACGTAACGCTAAAATTGGAAATTTTTGACCACCTTACCCCCCCCCCCCCCCCTTTCGTAACGCTCTTTGTATGAAAAATTTTAAATTTTTGTATGAGCCGTAACGCTTGAGCCTACTCCCCACCCCCTTGAGCGTTACGTAATTTGTGGATGTCGCCTTATCGGGGGGTCGTAAAAAAATCTGGGTAATAATTATGTTTTTGAATAATGCATCGTCTATATGCGGAAATACTGATTCGGGATATTTCCAAAATGGCCGTTCAAAATTTCATATTTTGGTAATAGATGGCAACACTGCTCGATTGTTATCAAAAGAGCCAATTTTATGGGGGTGTGATATGCAAATACCAAAAAATTTCAAAGATGACGGTACCGAATGTTCACCAAAGTTGAAGGAAGTGTTGCGTGCTATACAGTCGGCCGAATCACAAATATTCATGTGGCTGGCAGCACTGTTCAAGAAGAATAAAGAAAAGATCAAAACCATAAAACTTGAGCGGAACAGAAAAATAGAATGCTTAGCAACATAGCAATACTCTTCAACTGTAATCCAGTTTTTCATGAAGGCTTCAAAATTTGGTCGTAGCTGGCAACACTGCTTAAGTGAAATTGCGTCACCGGCAGTACAAGTGTGCATGCAACTTTTGTTTTGTGGATATCTCAGGATCCTGACCACTTAGAAAGATGACGTCTTTGGCAAAGTTGTTCATTAGCTCAAGGACTAACATTATTCTGGCCAAGAGATTCAAAATTTTGCCACCAGGCGGCGCTAGTGAGCGTAGAATTTTTGTTTTGCGGATATCTCAGGATCCTGATCACTTAGAAAGATGGCGTCTTCGGCAAAGTTATTCAGTAGCTCAAGGACTATCATTATTCTGGCCAAGAGATTCGAGATTTGGCCACCAGGCGGCGCTAGTGAGCGTAGAATTTTTGTTTTGCGGATGTCTCAGGATCCTGACCACTTAGAAAGATGGCGTCTTCGGCAAAGTTGTTCAAGAGCTCAAAGACTATCATTATATAAGCTATGCGATTCAAAATTTTTCCAAGGGCTATCATTATTTTTGTCAAAAGATATAAGGTTTTTCCTACCAGGCCGCGCTAGTAAGCACGATATTTTTTTGTTTTGCGGATGTCTCAGGATCCTGGCCACTTAGAAAGATGGCGCCTTCGGCAAAGTTATTCAGAAGCTCAAGCGCTATCATTATAAAAGCTATGCGATTCAAAATTTTGCCTTCTGGCGGCGCTAGTGAGCATGAAACTTTTGTTTTGCGGGATCCTGACTACATAGACGTGGCGTCTTGGGCAAAGTTGAGCTTCTCAGCAAGTTTCTCGAAAACGCCATCTTTCTAGGTAGTCAGGATCCTGATATATCCGCAAAACAAAAGTTTCATGCTCACTTGTGCCGCCTGGTGGCAAAATTCCCTAGTAGCACACATGTTATAATTGAGGCAGAATAACTCTTATATGACCAGATCTGGTCATATAAGTGTTATTCTACTTCAATTATAACATGTGTGCTACTCGGGTTTTGAATCTCATAGCTTTTATAATGATAGTCCTTGAGCTAATGAACAACTTTGCCGAAGACACCATCTTTCTGAGTGGCCAGGATCCTGATATATCCGCAAAACAAAAGTTTGATGCTCACTAGCTCCGCCTGGTGGCAAAATTTTGAATCTCATAGCCTTTATAATGATAGTCCTGAGCTACTGAACAACTTTGCAGAAGGCGCCATATTTCTAAGTGGCCAGGATCCTAAGATAACCGCAAAACAAATGTTTCATGCTCACTAGCATCACCTAGTGGTAGAATTCCGCAATTCAGTGATGGTGGTGCTAGCCCTTGAACTACTGAACAATTGATCCTCTATTTTGAATACTTAGTAAGATATTGGTCATTTATAAAAACGGTCGTTAATCTGAATTTCGGTCTGTAAAAAGTGGTCGTAAAACGAACCGTCGGTAAAAAAAAACGGTCGTAAAAAGAGGTTGGACTGTAATACCATTCATTCTCTCGGTAATTACTTGGTGATAGAGCGTTCAAGAGCAGCAACTTTTACAGACCAAAACCATATCGAGGCATTCAGCTTGTCAGTGAACAGTTCAATTCACGGTGAAATTCTTGACATTAAAAAAAATGAAAACAACTATGCAAGTACCATCGTTGGGGGTGAGATTTGGCCAAAAATGCGTAAGTTCTCATTTATTTTTAAATAACTTTCGCAATTTGACTTGATATGTTCGGTTAAATATGAGAATACGTTGCAAATGCTGAACAAATAATTGAAATCTGATTATTTTCCTTTAAATAGGAATCATTTGGAAATTGGGCCAAACTCACCCCTTCGAGAAGGTGACATTGGGCCAAACAAACTACACTCAGGAAAATGAACTATCGATAAACATAGGAACCCCATATGAAAATTCGCCACAAGAAATTGGATTGAAATTCATTTTCATGAATTACGTCATGGAACCGAAATTTGAAAACAAAAATAGTTTTCGCAGCAACCTGGAATCGAACCAAGGACCTTGCTTAGTTTTGTAACAAAAACTACCCAAAAACATGATTTTTTAAAGAAAAAATCGAATTTCTTTGGATTATTTAAGTTTTTTTTGCCGAATATTACATGTTTCATATAAAACATAAGTTTCTAAAGCATTTTGTTTGAATTACAAGTTGAATACTGTATTTCTTTTAACATTTGCAAATATATCATTGTTTCAAAATTATTTAAAAAATGTTGCCAAGTCCTTTTCAAAGGTTTAACAAATAAGGAAAACCAGTTTCAGCTTTAAGAATATTGTTTAACTGATAACAATTAAAATGTTGAATAACATGGTCAAAACAGTAAAATGCGGTGTATGCAAAGTTTGAACACAATTATATAAGCTTCAAAACCATGCAAAAAGATTTGGAATCGGTTGAGTATTCATGAAGTTATGGTCAAACAAAGATATTTTTCAGTAAAATACAAAAAAATTGGAGTAAACTACTTTTTATAGAAACTAGTTTTGATTTTACACAAATTTGATGTTCTACAAAGTTTTCAAAAAAAAAAAATTTAAGGTAATGGTGCTGAAATTACCGAAGTTATGGTGACTTCACTGAAGGCCATTTTTTATGACTTGAAAATTCACCTCCAAGACGCTTGCACCTCTATATTTTAATATTTTTGGCTCAAACTTCGAGGTTTCTCTACTAATATGATTCGAATTCAGAAGAGTACACGAATTTTTGGATTTGAGAACTTTTGAAAAACAAGACTGTAGCGCATGTGCGAGTAGCAAATAGGAGCATGCATGTAACTCATTCAAGCGCAACTCTGAAATTCAAGTAATCCGATAATCGCGTTCCGTGGATTTTTCTTGCAGAGCACAATATTATGAATCAATTAACCATGACATCACGCTGCAACTTCTAGGTTGAATTCGTACCTGCTGCAAGTTTATTACCATGACATGGCAATTTTTAAAGCCGAAATGCTGCCATAGTGAAATTGAATACAAAATTTATTCGATAAAATAAATGAAAATGAAATTAGGCAGTGTCCATTTATGACATAACGTTAAAATGTACAATTTTCGACCATTCCCCCTCCGCAACGATCTTTGCATGAAAAAAAAATGTGTTTGAGCCGCAACGTTTGAGCCTACTCCCCCTCCCCCTAGAGCGTTACGTAATATGTGGACGGCGCCTTAGTCTGCATAAATTTAGGCGTTGTGTATTCAATTTGAATCTCCGCTATTTTATTTCTAACTGCAATTCTTTTCTCAGTGTAGTCTGTATTTTTCTGCATTGGCCCTTTCAACGAGTAGAACATAATGAGTGACGTTTAATTTCAGGAATTGTCAACAAATACAAAATGTTACCAATATATAAACTAGTTTTTGCGCAGTTTTGGATTGCCGAAGTGAACATTTTTGTTGCCGACAATAGTAATTGCATTGCCGATAAAAGAACAAGTGCCTCGTGACTTTGGTGAGGAAAAATAGAAGATTAAGAGAACAAAATAGTGTTTTATGTATAACGACCAATAAACGAAGAGTGCTCAATGTAGTTCAGGTGTCTCCTGCTAATTGTTGTGCTCCATTGTTGCGTAAAATTGCCTTCTTAATGGCCGGTACGCTGATCATAAGTACTGTGTAAAAGGATAGGACAAGAAACGGTCAAGGAATGATTCCGCTACCGAAATTACTTGAGCTGCACGCTGCTGAGAAGTAGAGCTGATTTCATAACGTCGGTAACGCCTGCTGTACAAATCAAATAGAGCTGTCACTTTTCCGTACGGAAAAATGTGCCGCTCAATTATTCCGCAAGTAAAAGTGACACTTTGCTCATACTGGATCGGCTGTCAAAATTACTTTGGTAAAAAAGAGAAATTTTACTTGAGCGCATTACGTTTCAGGTGCATACTACGCATAAAAGTTCAGCTGCTTAGGCTGCCGACAATACGTAAGTTCCCCTAGTTCACAATACGATGATCAACAAATGATGAAAATTGCTCTATTTTTCACGTATTTACATCAACTTTTGCAAACACAACCAAATTTGAGTGGATTTTTATAAGATTTCGTTGTTTCTAAATAGCATGGTAAAAGGTAAGTTATTAACAGATTTTTCAACGTGCTGTATATCGTGAAACTATTCAAATCATAATAATAAACCAAAATGAGGCACCACTAGTGGTTTCTGAAGTATATTAGGGGAATAACTGACATTTTTGCCCCCAAAATGATTTTTTTTCTCAAAATATTCAATAATAACATGTTTTTCGGCTTATTAAGTACCGTTTTAATACCTACATCAATATTTTACCGTTGCTTAGTGCTGATCTAGTGGAAGATTATACATATTCGCCATAATATAAGGGTAATACATATATTGTATTGAATGGAGACAAAAATAACCATTTTAGTTATTCGAATTGAGTAATAGAGAGTTACGCATGTTTTGTGTAATTAAGTAAGTAATATTAATAGGAAATAAAGAAAAGTCCATTTCAAGTAGAATTACATGCGATGTTCATTCGGTAGCCGTCTTGCCCCATAGTGCCGAAAATAGGTTATTTTGGATGATATATGAGAAGCTTTAAAACTAATACTTTTTGAAGTTATTTACTTTTTAAATGGCACACTGGTTATGAAAAGATGTGAAACTAACATCATGAGGCTAAATTGGTGGATTTCGTAGGCTTTAGGCAAAGTTAGAGAACAATTTGCTTAAGGTGGCACACTTGCCCCAAATTCCGCTACTATTTCTCCAGTTTAGTGCCTTTGAAAACGTGAGCAGGGGCACAAGTTTCGGCCATCTTTGGATTCCATTGTTTCGGCAATCTTTGGACTCCAAGATGATACACCTTAACGTTTCACGCAAAAATAGGTGTAGAGGATAATATTGATAACTATTGCGTTAAACTCGAGAATAAACTTCTAAAATCGCTTGTAGCGCGGCGTATTATTCCTCTCTTCCCTAAGTACAATTTCACTTTTTAGATCATTTTGAACAATCAAACATTTGTGGAGAGTTATCCTCCAGAATGTTTAATCAGCAATAGTTCTTGGAATCCCATGTTACAGAATTCTCGCATTTTTATTATTTACATGGCACGTTAAATTTTATGATAATCATGTGAAACTAATTATAACTGAATATTCAACTATATATAATGTAAACTATCTCATTGCATTCTAAACAGCTTGAATTATACTGAAACATTTCATGATCTTGCATTTCACAATCGCCAATATTATACATGGAGAAATCACAGCATTCAAAAAATGAATTCTTTTAGCATTTAGTTTTTACCCTCGGTTGGGTTGTTTTGCTGCTCTTTCTACGGCAATGTTGTCACAAAAGTATCGATGCCTTGATGGTATCGTTTCATTCCTATTTGTAATGATTTATTCAATGATAAATCATACAAATAAGGCTATCATAACCAACATTGTTAACAAACTCCTAAATACTAAACGCATAACGTCTTCTCTCAAAGAATGTTGCAAGCAAAACCACTCGCTTCACATACACTGAGGCAAATGGACTATCGAAATGCATAGAAACCCCTTATGAAAATTCGTCACAAGAAATCGGATTGAAATTAATAAATTTGCCTTATGAAACCAGATGCTAGAACGATACATAAGGCGTTCGTATTGCAATAATCGTTCCACGTTTCATAAGACAAAATGTATCAATTTCGATAGGCCAGTTCGCTGCGGGCACGCTTCTGCCTGATGGCGACCCACAAGATCCAATGGAAAAATTGGTATATTTAGAACAGCACCAATGAGGAAATGCCGGATATCGATGTCTAATCAACCATTGATTCCAAAATGGCGACTTTCAGTTTGTGAAGTTCACTGGTAACCCACGCAATATGGATACTTTTGGAACAGAACCGATGAGTAGATTACGAAAATCGATAGCTAATGCCATTAGAGACTCTAAAATGGCGGATTCCGGTTTGAGAAAAACACTCTAAACCCATGCATTATGGGTATTTTTGGAACTGGACCTATGAGTAGATGACGGAAATCGACATTTGACGCCATTTTGGATTCCAAGACGGCGTCAGACATCGATTTTCATAATATAGTTATCGGTTTGGTTCCAAAAATATCCATATTGCATGCACGGTGCTTCATTTACCATTATTACCAAACAAAAATAGTCATGAAAATTTCAAACGCCAATTGGTTCATAGACATATTCTACACCTCTGGAAAGATAAAAAAATCCTTAGACAAAATTTTGAGTTACGCGCTCTTAAAGGTGTAACCGTCAAAATAGTTGATTTTTAATTTATAAACAATGTATTTCAAAACGCTTAGGAATGTTTGCAATTGAATAAAATCATTAAATTGTATATAAACACACCATAATTAACTGATTTTGTACAGGCTCAAATATCATGATGCATTACGAAGCCGATTTAATTGTGTAATTACCTACAAACTTCATCATTCAACAGTATATGAGTGCTTGCTATGTGACATACTATTATTGATAAGCAAAACTCTATAATAATTATTAAATGTGGAAATGTTTCTAAGAACACTAAGCTGAAAAGCATGATCTGCCTTTATTAGAACGTAGCGCGGAAATAAGAAGAAGAAGATAATAAGTTCCGCTCCATAGCGTTCCATCCCACTTTACGTTTGAACCATTTTTAATCTGAACGATGTGCAAATTGGCGGGGTACAGATTAAAAAGTGTGCAGATTAAATGTGGTCAAACCAACAGGGGTACTCGGTACATGAATCCATCACTTTTGATCAATTCATAATATTATAGACACAAATATTGCGGCGCTTATATTAAATCCACATCCAGCGGCGGCGGTAACGTGCAGAAGATATGCGCGCAATTCAAACGCAACGTCAAAATTCAAGTAGGCTTGGATTTTTTCGTCCTTCAAGGACACAAATGTTTCAAATTTGCTAAATCTGAAACATTTAATGATTTTCATTATCACTGCGACGGTATATCGACATTTTCAGATAATCGCATTACGTGGATTTATCTTGCAGAGCACAATAAAAATTCAAAGCAAACAAACGCTGTGAGTGCGACACTCTATGCCACTCTATGCTTGGTTGGAGAAACAGTGTTGTCAAGAATTATTCTAATCCGGTCGCACCTGCTGCTTGTGTGCTCCACTCCTTTTTTGTGTTTACAATTTCATCCACAATGATTACAGTACAGTTAATTTCAGTTTCAGCCAGGCAGTATTGATTCTGATATTTCTGATTGATTGGATAAAGAGTGTTGTCAAGAATTATTTCTGAGAATCCTACCTGTGCGTGGTGTACCGTTTTGTCTCAAATTCCGAACACTCCGTTTTTGTATGGCGATCGGGTTGAAATGTTTCGCTGAAATATGTCATCAAATTACAAGGAAATGGCAGTCTATTGCAATTCAATTTTAACGTCTTCCGATTTATTTTATACCTCGGGAGTGGTGATGATTCTCTAGTTTGAGACCAGTAAAACTAGCTTATTTAAATTTATTTGCGATTTTTTTTTATTTAGATACGCTTTTTTCGTGCTGTTCGGAATTTGAATCAAGGTGTTCGGAATATGAGACAGAATGAACATAGTGTTCGGCATTTGAATCAAAATGTTGTTTCATACTTTTACGTAAAAGCAATACTAGACAAGTTTAAATTAACAATTTTGTCGGCACACTCAATAGCTAACAGTTAGGCTATGCGGAGAAATAAAAATTTGCACAAATATCAGCTAATTTATGCCTATCAGATGCATTTGAAGTCACTGTTGGCCTTAAGTGTTCGGAATATGAGTCAAAACGGTACTTTACTTTTTCTCCCTTTTTAAAATTTTGTCCACACTATTGAGAGCACGGTTAGTCTCAGTTTCTGCATCATTCAGGCCAGGCAGTAATGTTTGTAAAAAACGGCCAGTAAGTTGAAGATGGCCTCCTAGGTGTTATCGCCAAATGAGAACATCTTGCTCTGACCACAGAGTACAATGAACCCACCTTGGAAGTAAGCAAACAACTATGCCAATGCCGTACAAATTTGACAGATACTGGCACCGTTATTTTTCTCTCAATATTATTGAAGAGCTTAATTACGTATTGAAGGCAGATAAAGTTAAACTCATGAAAACGTGAGAACATATTTCAATTTTGGGTTTTTCTTAAAACAAAAAAGATTGCCTTCGCATATTTGGCCAAGGTACACGGTACATTTATTAACGATTCATGAAAGAGTTAGAAGGTTGTTCAACTTAAAAAAATGAATTCTACGGGATCTAGCATATTTTAAAAATATGTCTAGCCCATTCCATTTAAAATTATTATCGCACCGATTCATTATTTGATACGCGTCTGTGTAGAGTTAATTCTTAATACGCTTACATGCGACATTACTAGCTCGAAGGTTCAAAGGTTAGTACAATGACATCTTAGTCAAATGAGATAAAACTGAAAAAAACAATGCATGATTTCTTTGGATTCAGTGTGTGTTTTTATTCCAAAGAATTATTACTTTTTATATGACCTAGTGGGTTGATAGACACATCTAACATACGATGTTTTGATTTTCAATAGAACATATACTGAACATTTCTTCGGAAAGTTACACTTCAAATTGTTAACCAATCACAAACTAAGCCTTTAGATATAGAGTTTTTCAAGACGTTGAAGCCAATTTGAAGAGCCAATAAAATATAACAATATGTCATACAATAAAAGCAACAAGTTTCTTCTAAGCTGAAATTACTTTGATATTCCATATCAGATGTTTAGTTTGTTGATAAATGAACTAAAAGAAATAACAAACCATTCAAAATGGGTCAATTGATAACACAAAAAACAGCTTCCGACTTAGAAATACATAAAAAACAACGATTTTTACGGTTACGCCTTTAAAATGGCGTAACTCAAAATTTCGTCTTGTTTTTTTTTTAATATCTTTCCAGAGGTATATAAACCATCTGGTGTTTGAAGTTTTGATGGCTTTTTTGTTTGATGTGTTTTAAGTGATTTCTAAAGTTTATTGTATCTGAGGGAACTTACGTATTCTCGGCAGCCTATGCAGCTCAACTTTTAAAAATATCGTTATACCCAATATAAGGCACAAAACTTAGCAGGAGACACCTTAGATATACTTGAGCACTCTTCATTTATTAATTACTATAGACAATACAACGTTTTATTCTCAAAATCATTGATAATTCCTAATCAAAGTCACGAGGCACTTGTTCTTATATAGGCAATGCAATTGCTATCATTGGCAACTTAAATGCTCTCTTCGACAATCCAAAACTGTGGAAAAACTAATTGATGCATTGGTAATATTTCGCACTTGTTTACAATGAGCCTATGCATGCTATGAAATGTTTGACTTCTACCGTGCGCCCTGTTTTCAAATTATCCGCGAGTGAGAGCGAGAGAGCTCAAACACACGGCGCACAGTAAAAGTCAAAACAACAAAAGAATTTATGGCACGTACAGAGACTTTTAATAATAAATACAGAGGCTCGTAACTGTACGCTGTACTTTTTTCTGAATGTCTTAAGCATGTTTAAAAAATATTTAAGCTTATTTTTCGAATTTGCTAGTATGGGGCAACATTGATCACCCATGTGAAACAATGTTCGGTAATAAAGAAAATTTCGTTACATACTAAAATCATGGCTACTGAAGCCGAGTATGACGAGGAAAACCTCACAAGTAATTAATTTTTTGAGTTATTTGAAAACCCTTTGAACCACAGATTACGTCTAAAGGTAAACAATCTCGTAAAAAACATTGTATTATTTATACCTAGAAGTTCGTTGACTTAGTTTAATTGAGCACATTTGTTAAAAATTTGAAAACAGGATCATTTTTGGCATTTTTTATGCTGATATATCTTACAGAACTCACGTGAATCATGAATCTTTTGGTAATGTCATCCATAATCATGGAAATTATTGCTTAAAAAAGTTGGAAAAATGTATTTTTGAACAAAATTTCCCTAAAACTGTATTTTTTTTTATAAGCTAATGAATTTGAAAAAAGAAACGCACAATTTGTGATTTGAAAATGTTTCATCAAAAAAGTTGCCTTGAACTTATTACGAGGAGGGTCATTCGGATCAATATTACCGCGTTTCACGATACACACCTGATGGCTGGATGAGCTTAATTATTGATTAACTTTTTTGTATATGCTTCTCATAAGCTGTCCGGAATTCAAATCCGAAATATGAAAACATGAAAACGCTCAAATATCTTACAGAACGAGTTGATTTATATGCTTTTTAAAGAGTTATACTTTACTGAGGCCTTAAGCATCCGTAATATGCACCGAAACGGTACAGCAGTGCTGTAATCGATCAAGCTTGTTACGACTTGTAATTTTCGCTTGCTATAACTGTTCTTTGCAATAAAATGTTCTGGTATCTGCAATCCCTTCTGCTGTGAATATTAATGAGAAACCACTTGACCTTTCCAGCCTATGCCTAACCTAGAACCATTTTCTGTATACTGTGTTCGTGTTAACCGTTTCCCACGGCATGATCTTCTTCTAACGGCGCCTAATGCGAGCAATGTATTCGCACGATCCCACCACCCTTCTCGTTCTCTCTGCATCCACCCCTCTTTCTGTTCCATCCACAGCCGGAAAGGAGGCCCTAGCCGACATCGAATTCACCGTTACCACGCTGAACTGCGCCCACCCAGAGGACAAGACTGACACGACTCCGGTCCACGAACGAAAGCCCCGTTTCAGTAGTCTACGTAAGACCGGGGCTCTGGGGAAAGCCGTCCGCAATAAGCTATCCAAATCCGTGTACAGCAGTCAAACGGCGATTGGCAGCACTACAGCTGGGGCTCCGTCCTCCGGTGATCGTCCTTCGTCCGGCGTTACGAATTCTTCCGTCAGTTCGTCAAAGTCGCAAGACGACGAAAAGCAGTCCTCCGAAGGAGACGGAGGGGAGGTTAATCACGATCATCATCATTCAGCATCTACGACCGGTAATAGTACCGGAGGATCAGCGGGACATCACAGCGTTACGACGCCAACGGGAAGTCCTGCCGATTCGGAAGTAATCAAGTCATCAGCCCTCGTCAAACCAGTTAAAAAGCGGTCCAAACTATGCATGCTTTTGTGACCGAAGTATTACGAGGGGGACTCCTCAACTAACAATCACGGCAACAAGGAGAACTCGGTATAGGCCAAGCAAGGTTCACCTTTCCTCCGTTAGATGGCTGTTCGCTGTGTTTCCATGTTTTAGCTGTGTTTTAGCCACGGAAAGTGGTGTTCACGAATGATATTTAGAATATTTATAAGACAAACACAAACGCAGAAAAGAAACTTGAAAACCCCAAGAAATTTGTGTGCAAGATGGAAGACAAACCCGAATACAAAATGTGCATGATGTGTTGTAGTATAGCAGTACCTAGATGTCAATCAAATGAACCCACATTTTTGGAGGAATGTATTTTATATACATGTTTACGGAACAGCAGCATTTTCCTTCGGAATCTAACACACGCTAAGCAACTTGAAGTACACGTTTTAGCTGACTAGAAACTTTCCAAATGCAATATCTAGTTTGTAGATGGCATTTAAGTATCCATTACTCCTCTCAACACAAACATCAAGAGTCCTTGTAAAATAGGAAAAATCTTAAACGGTGCTTTCTCGACATAGATGTAGAATAGAAAACTTTTAACTTATGATTCTACGCAAAAATGCTGCAAAACTAGATGATAAGTTCGTATAAGCTCTCTGACCCACATTCAAACCCGCACACCATTCACAAAGTCCTGTGGTACTTATGGTTCGTAAATTTTAAAAGCTTTGACACTAGGAAATAATTGAAAACTATTTACCCTTAGGGACGTCAATTTACCTTGTTACCTAGAAGACAACTTCACCAAAAAACATCCAAACACACCAAAACTATTTGTAAACGCTATTGTAATCCTACCACGCCTATTTACGATATAAAAAATGTGTGATTTGTGTTGATCGCAGTCAAACAGGAAACTGATCTGAAACGTTAAGCTAGTCATAGGTTAAGTAAGCATATTTTGTGGTATAAGTCAAGCCTTAGTAAAAACTGGTACAGCCAACGTCTGCTTTTCTTTGCATTTCAATACAAAGAAGTGTGATGATCAGTATTTGTAGTGGAATGGTCGGAGTAAAAAAAATATAATAATAATTATCAAACACTAAAAATACTGCTAGTGACTGTTTTGTGACAATAAGCAATCAAAACTTACACTAATATTACATTCAGTGCATTATCATTTGAAATATTTTGAAATTGATTAAATATTGAATCAAAATTTAATTTCTCAAGATGATGTTTTATATTGAGGTAATATTGAATAATTATCTTTTGGGCTGTCGATAAACCACGTGAGCGCTCATAGGGAAAGAAATCTTGATTCATGATGAGTTCATGATCCATGAAAATGACCACGGCTCAAAATAAACCTGACCTCGTGACTTATGGGCAACCTATATTTCACATGTCAAATACTAGATCATCACATTTCTCTGACTGATGTCATACGATTGAAACGCATTTCATACCTTCCTCGAGTTACTTAATTGTAGATTTGGTTTCAACGTAGTTCTTCAAAGTTTCAAACTAAAAAGAAATATTTTAGTGATCACCAAAAACATCCTAAACAATGAATAAAATATGTTACAAATAGTGAGTGCAAATGAACCAAATAAAAAAGGAACACTGTTTGCAATCAGTGTACCCATTCATGGTAGGCTACTATTTTTGTGGTTAGTTATTGTTGAAGAGACGTAAACAAAAACAAATGCAAAACAAAAAACGATTGTGTACTTGTAAATAAATAACACTGCGCTGTGGCCGATGGTTTATTTTTGCTGAAGAATTCCCACATTCCAATTATTTCTTTACAAGATTGTTTTTTTAAGGTTCTATTTAGAATCGGTCATATGCCAAAATTTAAACAGCAGTTTTCTCTCGAAAGGGCAAAAATTCGGGAAAAATAAAAACGCCCGTTTTATCAATTTTGACAAACGGGAGACCTTTGTCATTGATTTGTTGATCAATCGGAACCGACGTTTTCTTACTTTCATGTATGAAAAATCAGTTTCTTTTTCTCCAAAATTATTGGTCTGACAAATTTGACATTCAATTTATGACCATACTATTCTTAAGTACCGTTTTGACTCATATTCCGAACACTCAAGGCCAACAGTGACTTCAAATGCATCTGATAGGCATAAATTAGCTGATATTTGTGAAAATTTCAATTTATTCGCTAAGTCCAACCGTTAGCTGTTGGGTGTGCCGATGAAATTGTTTATTTTAGCTTATTTAGTATTGTTTTTACGTTAAAGTATGGAACACCATTTTGATTCAAATGCCGAACACCGTGTTCATTCTGTCTCATATTCCGAACACCTTGATTCAAATTCAGAACAGCACAAATAAATCATATTCAAAAGAAATATTTTGCAAATAAATTTATCTGAGCTAGTTCTACTGGTCTCAAGCTAGAGAATCATTACTACTCCAGAGGTATAAAATAGATTGGAAGACGTTAAAATTGAAATGCAATTGACTGCCATTTCCTTTCAATTTGATGACATATTTCAGCGAAACATTTCAGCCATTTCGTCATACAAAAACCGAGTGTTCGGAATATGAGTCTGTTCGGAATTTGAGACAAAACGGTAGATGAAAAAGAAAACGAATTTAGTGCTATACCATTTAATTCTGTGGTAAAAGATTCATAGCTCTATATAATATCTAAAGTTTCAATATATTGAAGCTAAAAGAAATAAAGTCAAATTTGATCTTAAATAAATGATGTTGATAATCATCATTTGAAAATAGGATCATTTCAATAATAACGCTCTGGGCTGCGTTCGATTGAGCATCACGCTGGATGTACCCTTCAGTGAGTGCGTTATTCGAATCTGTGTAGACTTTGGTTGGAAGAAGCCGTTTCTGTTTATCTCTCAGCAAAAAAAACAGAACGAGAGAGTGTGTTCGCGAGTGATACGATCACACACACAGTCATCTTTTTTTTCCTTGTCTGTAGAGCCTTTTACCCACTGCGTCCAATAATTAGGAATATTGTGGTATGACCCATATTTAATTTTGTGCTCATCAAATCTAGCGTAACATTTGAAAAGGGCCTAACTGCAAAATGTAAACAAATTTGATTATTCATAATTCGTATCATTTTTTACGTAAATTACTCCTACATACTCCTACCGGCATGCAAAATGCATTATTAATGGTAATTTTATTCAAATTTAAAAGGGCCTATCTGAAAATGATAAAACTAAGAGGGCCTAACTGGTCATAAAAGGGCCTAACTGAAAATTTCCATCAAAATCAGATTGGCCCTTCCGTGTATTTTTAAGTTTCCTCCATGTTTTTCAATATTTAGCTATTGTATAGTGTTTTTCTCACATAATGGAACCTAGTGAAATATTTGAAAAGGGTCTATCAGCATAACGTAAAAATTGAGAAATGCTCGATTGAAGATTCTGTAACATATTGATTGTTACTATTTTAAACTCATTGCTATCTAATAGTTTTAAACTTTTGTTCGACACTCATAGTCTATTACTGGGCCACGTAACGTTTTAAATCTAACATAACATAAAAACGAGTAAAAAATGTTGAATTCAAACATCATCGGCAGATAGGCCCTTTTACGAGTCTTCAAACCAGTTAGGCCCTTTCAATTAGGCCCTTTAATTGAACATGGTTTCAGTTAGGCCCCTCCAGTTAGGCCCTTTTATTTAACATAGTTCCAGTTAGGCCCTTTTGGAATTTGCTAATTTTATTGATTATTGAATAGATTTTCAAAGTTTTAGAACAAAATCAATCGATTATGTGAGAAAATCAACATTGAATATTGAAAATTCTTTATTGAAGATTGAGTACTATATTGATTATTCATATTTCAAACCCTTTCTCCTATTTACTAGTTTTATACTTGTGTTCGACACTCATAATAGTCTACTAGGTGGCCCATAACGTTTTAAATCTTAAATAACAAAACAACTCGTGAAAATGGTTGAATTCAAACATCATCGGCAGATAGGCCCTTTTACGAGTCTGCAAACCAGTTAGGCCCTTTCAGTTAGGCCCTTTCAGTTAGGCCCTTTCAGTTAGGCCCTTTGATTGAACATGGTTTCAGTTCGGCCCCTACAGTTAGGCCCTTTTATTAAACTTAGTTCTAGTAAGGCCCTTTTGGAATTTGTTAATTTTATTGATTATTGAAGTGATTTTAAAAGTTTTAGATCAAAATCAATCGATTAGGTATGTGAGAAAATCAACATTGATTAATAAAAATTCTTTATTGAAGATTCAGTACTATATTGATTCCTATTTCAAGCCCATTCTCTTTTTTATTAGTTTTATCATAATTTTAATGCAAAGTTAGTTGAAAAACTGATTTTTTATCCTGAAAAAAAAATCAATTACATTAAAAATTTTGAATAATTTTTATTTGTAATTTTTATTTGTTGCCTCTAGTTGTGGATCGAGTTCCAAAAGTCGCGATTTTCACAAAAACAAATTCGTTTATACTTCTACGAATTCTTCTTATACTTCTTCTTGGCATTACGTCCTCACTGGGACAGAGCCTGCTTCTAAGCTTTGTGTTCAATGAGTACTTCCACAGTTATAAACTGAGAGCTTTTTTTGACAAGTTGCCATTTTCGCATTCGTATATCGTATGACAAGTACGAAGGTACTCTTTATTCAGGAAAGTAAAGGAAATTTCCATTACGAAAAAACCTGGACCGACCGGAACCGGAACCGGAATGGAACTCAGATACCTTCAGAATGGCTTTGCTTTGTAGCCGCGGACTTAAACTGCTCGGCTAAGGAAGGCCCTCAAGTATAAAACAAGTAAAAAAGTGAATGGGTTTGAAATATATATAATCAATAAGATACTGAACCTTCAACCGAGAATATCCAACATTTGGCTATTACATTGTTTTTCTCTCGCTTCTATTTTATTTAAAAACTATGAAAATCACTTCAATAAGCAATAAAATTAACAAATTCCAAAAGGGCCTAACTGGAATTATGTTTAATAAAAGGGCCTAACTGGAGGGGCCTAACTGAAACCATGTCCAATCGAAGGGCCTAACTGAAAGGGCCTAACTGGTTTGAAGATTCATTGAAGGGCCTAACTGCTGCTGATGTCACGAGTCGTTATGCTATTTGAGATTACTAACGTTCTGGGCCACGTAATAAACCATAATGAGTGTCTAACACAAGTATAAAACTAGTAAAAAAAAGTGAATGGGTTTGAAATATCAATAATCAATATGTTGCTGATTTTGTATAGAATAGTTTCCAATATTTAGCTTGTATGATATTGTGTTGTTTTCTCACATAAACATTAAATGTTGTCGAAGAATTATGCAAATCACTTCAATAATCAATAAAATTAGCAAATTCAAAAAGGGCCTAACTGGTTTGAAAATTCGTAAAAGGGCCTATCTGCGGATGATGCTTGAATTGAACTATTTTTACAAGTTGTTGTGCTATTTGAAATTCAAATCGTTGTGAGGTACGTAATAGACCATTATAAGTGTCGAACACAAGGGGTTATCCGAAAATGACGTCCATCAATTGAGGCCTCCTCCAATGGGGGGATGTACGAAAATGTGACAGTGCATGGATTGGGTATTAGAAAAAGCGTGACAGAGGGGGTAGAAGGGTTCTAGAAATCCCGAAAAACGATGGACGTCATTTTTGGATATTCCCCAAGTATGAAACTAGTAAAAAGCGAATGGGTTTGAAATAGGAATAATCAATATGGTACTGAATCTTCAACCGAAAATTTCCAAAATTTAGCTATTATATAGTGTTTTTTCACATAATCGCTAAATTTTGTTCAAGATTTATGCAAACCAATTCAAAAATCAATAAAATTAGCAAATTATACAAGGGCCTAACTGAAACCATGTTCAATCAAAGGGCCTAACTGAAAGGGCCTAACTGGTTTGAAGATTAATAAAAGGGCCTATCTGCCGATGATGTTTGAATTCAACAATTTTAACGAGTTGTTGTGTTATTTGAGATTAGAAACATAATGGGCCACGCAACAGACTTTAATGGGTGTCGAACACAGGTATGAAACTAGTAAAAATGCGAATGGGTTTAAAATAGGAATTATAAATATGGTACGGAATCTTCAATTGAGAATTTCTCAATGTTTACGTTTTGCAGATAGGCCCTTTTCAAATGTTACGCTAGAAATATCCTCTCACAATTGAGATGTGGTGGACAATGTTTGATGGAGCACGTTATCCCAACTAGGCTCAACTCGTTTTATAAAGTTTATTACCCTGTTTGGATTGCATTGCCAAACTTCGGAGGGCTCTAATAACCCTTTTCCAAATATTGACAACCTTTGATTGAACAATGCTCCACAGCTGCAAAGCAAGTGTTCAGCGGTTTCGTTTTCGTTCAAACAAAATCGACATTCTGAGAATTGGATTTTTCCAATCTTGTAAAGGTAATACCTGCTCGGGCAGTGACCAGTCATCAGACCGGTTATTACCCTTGTATTCTTTTTATTAAGATTTAATATGGCCCGGGCTTTTGACAGACTGGGTCTAATAAATCTTTTCGCTTGATTGGCTGTATCCGTGGCATTCAAATTAGTTTCTACCATGGACATTTCCCAAGTTCTTAGTTTCATCCTAAGAGTACTCTCAGGAACTCCACAAAATGGTTCAGGGCCGACGAAGCTCGAAGCTGCACCCTGTCTTGCTAGATTGTCGGCGATTTCATTCCCTTCAATACCACAATGGCCGGGAACCCAGTACAACGTTACTTCGTTCCTACTGGCCAATTGCTTCAAAGAGAGAATACATTCCCACACTAACTTCGATTGACATGTAAATGCCTTTAGCGCCCGAGCAGAAGAAAATAACTACTGAATACCTAATTGAGGTATTCCATACCAGATAATTTCCAATACTACATACCTGAATGAGGTATGAATTAGCCCTGCATAAGAGGTAAAATACCTCAAATAATATCTCAAGCATATTCTACGAACACCAAACTGATAACTAGATCAGGTATTGTAATACCTCAATAATACTTGATGGATTTTCATATAAAAATGATATTTTTCAATTGTAGTTCAATACCTCCAGCAGACCTCAATAGCTGTTTAATACCTCTATGAAGTATTTTTAATTGTTTTAAATTTTTTTTTCAATACCATTATAATACCAAATTGAGGTATTGACAACTGAACAATACCTAATTTTGGTATGATACCAAAAAATGGTATGCATAAGTTATTGGGGAGTTATTTGTTCCTCCTCGGGCGCATTTAATGCTGCTTGACTGTCCGAGAAAATACAGATCTTAGCAAACCTGTAATTCCTTTTGAAACAAACATTTGTACATTCTAAAATTGCTTGAATTTCAGCCTGAAATACAGTGGGGCTGCATCCCATAGCTATAGACTTACTAATACTGGGACCAAAAACTCCAGCCCCGGTATTTTCGCCCATCTTGGATCCATCGGTGTAAAATACAACAGACCCTGGACGTAAACTTGGCCCACCAGATTCCCACGTATTGCGGTTTGGTTTAACCACTTTGAAGGGCACATCATAGTTGGTCTTCGTTATCATCCAGTCTTCTACTGTTTTTATATCTGAGTTCAAGTTGAATTCCTTGATGATCTTCAAGTGTCCCATCAGATCACCATCTAGTACCGTTTTGTCTCAAATTCCGAACAGACTCATATTCCGAACACTCGGTTTTTGTATGGCGATTGGGTTGAAATGTTTCGCTGAAATATGTCACCAAATAACAAGGAAATGGCAGTCAATTGCAATTCAATTTTAACGTTTCCAATATAATTTATACCGCAGGAGTAGTGATGATTCCCTAGTTTGAGACCAGTAGAATAAGCCCGGATCAATTTATTTGCGCAATAATTCATTTAAATATGATTTATTGGTGCTGTTCGGAATTTGAATCAAGGTGTTCGGAATATGAGACAGAATGAACACAGTGTTCGGCATTTGAATCAAAATGTTCTTCCATACTTTTGCGTTAAAACAATACTAAACAAGTTTTAATAAATATTTTTTTACGGCACACCTAACAGCTAACAGTTAGGCTTTGCGGAGAAAATAAAATTTTCATTAATATCAGCAAATTTATGCCCATCAGAGGCATATGAAGTCACTGTTGGCCTTAAGTGTTCGGAATATGAGTCAAAACGGTATATTGAGAAGGGCATCCAAAGCAACTGATGGTGTGCTTTTCATTGCCCCAGTCATAGATATACACGCAAGCCATTGTAACTTAGCTAACTTCTTTTGAGTGGTTACCTCATTTGTTTTAGGCCACCACACCAGTGGAGCGTAAGTAATTTTAGGTCGCACTATTGCTGAATAAATCCAATGTACCATGTTTGGGCGTAGGCCCCAGGTTTTCCCCAAGGCTTTATTGCAGACCCACCGGGCATTTGTACCCTTAGTTATGATCTTATTTAGATGAGAATTCCAGTTCAATTTCTTGTCCAGAGTTACACCAAGGTGTTTTACTTCTTCCGAGAACTGAATTCGAATTCCATCCAAAAAAGGCTGTTTGAGGTTCACCTTTTTCCTCCTTGTAAAAGGAACAATAACTGTTTTCGAAGGGATAACATTTAAGCCCTCACTTCTGCACCATTTGAGAGTACTGTTTAACGCAGATTGCAACCGATTGGAGATTGTGTCATCATATTTTCCACGAATCACAATGGCCACATCATCTGCGTATCCAATAACCTCAAAATCTTGATCCTTTAGATTTTTAAGGAGTTCGTCTACTACTAACGACTAAAGTAAGGGCGATAATACTCCTCCCTGAGAACATCCCTACTTAGATCTTATAGATAGTTGCGCACCTCCCAGATCAGCGGATATCTCCCGATCTCTGAGCATAGCCATTACCCATTCAATAATGCTTTTATCCAAGCCCCTTGTTTCCATTGCTGATCTCATGGAGCTATAGGATGCATTATCGAATGCTCCTTCGATGTCGAGAAATGCAATCACGGCTATTTCCTTGACTTGATGAAATCATCAATTACTTTTTTCCATTGTCTTTAGCAAAACAGACGAAAGACTTATGGGTCTAAAGGCTTTGGGAGTTGTTTTATCCCTTTTGCCAGCTTTAGGAATAAAAACAACTCGAACCTTTCGCCACGCCTTAGGAATGTAAGACAGTGTAACGCTGGCTTTAAAAATTTCAGTAAGGAGCGGACAAAGCGCCTCCTTCCCTTGTTGTAGCAGAGCTGGGAAAATTTCATCTTTCCCGGAAGATTTAAAGGGCTGAAAAGAACTCAGTGCCCATTCGACCTTCGATGGAGTGAAGATTTCACAAGCTTTCTGAAAGGCATTTGTAGACCATATATGTCCTACCTTATCTAGAACCTGCTCTTCAACCGAATATGGGATCGATCCTGGGAAATGAGCTCTCATCATTAATTCTAATGTTTTAGAAGAATCAACAGTAAAACTGCCATCCTCCTTTTTGAGGCTACCTAGACCATTGGAGTGGTCTTTCGAAAGGACTTTGTGAAGCCTTGCGGTAGTAGGGGCACTGTTGATGTTTTCACATACCCGTCTCCAGTCCTCACGTTTGGCTTGACGTAATTCTTTGTTATATTCTGTTAGAGCTTTTTTGTATTGAACCCAATCAGAAGTAATTTTTGCTCTATTGAATAACCGCCTGGATTTCTTCCTCAATTCTGCCAGTTTGTCATTCCACCAAAGCACATCCCTGTTAGAGGACCTTTGTTGAATGATCCCATCTGAGGCCTTATCCAGTTGAGAAACAGTCGTAAACTGTTCACCATCGTATGAATTTTTGTTCATTAAATGAAAACGATAGAGGTCCCAGTTGGTTTTTTAGAGTTTCTATAGTTTTCTTCTATTGCTGATCCAGCTTTATAATCAAACCGGATGTGTTTGTGATCTGACAATGATTCTTCATTGGAAACATGCCAATTCACAATATTGCCCGACAGTAGGTCACTAAAGATCGTAAGTCATAGTGAGGTCAGCCTGACAGACTATGTAATGATCACAGAAGAAAAATTGAGTCAGTTAATCGATCATAGTTGAAAGCAACGGACGTGTTGCGACGGTTTGGCTGAGGATGCTTAACATCCTCAGCAAATTACGACAAATTCCACTAGAGTTTGTATCCTTTGATAGATAAGCGTCTTATTTTCATTGCTGATGTTGACCTCTGAAAAAGGCAATGTAATCTTGCCTAAATCCTCCCAAACTAGTTTTATTTTTAATTTCGATAGGAATTCATCAGAATTTAACCTAAGCATTACTTCAGGGATTATTTTAGGATCATCTCTACAAAAATTCCTCCAGTAAATGATCTACATTAAATCTCTTCATGGAATTCTCCAGAGATTTCTCCTGGGATTTCTCCAAGAACTATACCAGGGATATCTTCATAAAAATCTCTATAGGGGTTTTTTTTCCAGGGATTTCTCTACAAATTCCAAAAGCAAATTCTCTACAGTGATTCTTCGTGAAATACCTCCAAGGATTCTCTAGAAGTTCTTCCAGAAGCCCATCAACAGGAGTTTCCCCAGGGATTTTTCTAGTTAAAGCTCTACAGCGATACATGCAGCTTTTTATTCAGGAATTTCGCGAAGGATTGCTTCAGGAAAATCTCAAAATGATTTGCTCTAGAAATTGTTTCAGGAATGATCTGGTTTGATTGTCTACTGCATATTCTAGTGAAATATGTTTTTCGTCTACACAGTCTTTATTATAAAAAGCCGTTGAAAAAATACAGACTGCGTAGTCAAGAGCATATTTGATGTTCCAGTGATTTTGTTAGGAATTCCTCCAGAGATTTCCTCAGGAATTCCTCGATAGGCTCTAGCAAGACTTTTTCCAGAGATCTCTGGAAGATCACCTGAAAAAATCCTTAGAACAATTCATGTAGCTTTTTTCCTGGATGCATGCCTGAGAGATTTCCTGAAGGACTCTAAAGGAGGAGAACCTATAAGAATTAATGAAGTTATTGGTTTTAGAATGCCCAGAAAAATTTCTCCAAAACAATTTCTGGAACAATCCCGGAGGAAATCTCAGGAATAATTCCTAAAAGAATCTCGAGAAGACTTGGAGAGGAAATTATGGAGAAAGCCTTGAAGACATCTCTGCATGAATCCATGTAGAGATAATCCTGGAGGAATCCTTAGCAGAGTCCCTGACCAGATAGAAGAAACAAGATTATTACAAAATGTGTTGCTCTGATATGATTTTATTATATCACCAGTTGTCATAATACATATACCGGTAGTAGTTAAAACAACAAAAATTCTATCAAAATTTACACCAAATAAATATAGAATATAACAAATCCTATTGAAATTTTAGCAAAATTAGTACAGACCGTGGAGAAATACCTGGAAATTTTTTTAGTAAAGATTTGACTGGAGGAATCTATGAAGGAATCGCTGGAGACAGTCCGGCAGAAACTCTTGGCAAAATCCCTGAAAAAAAAATCCTAGAATAATCCTCCGAGTAACTCCCTGCAAAATTCCTGAACGAATTGCTGAAGATGTTTCTGGAGCCCTATCGGAACCGGTCTAGTAGCGAACAAAATTTGTTGAAACCGCATGTGGAATCCCTGGAGAATTCTCTGTACGGATTACAGTAGAGATTATATTGGATCTTGTGGCTCCTGCACATAAGGCCACAGCACGTTAGCGTAGTTATGGTATACTTCGTAGATTGGATACTGTAGATATTATTTCACAGTATCTAAAGACCAATTCGTACGTTTTCCGCCAGACAATCTTTATTCCACTTTTCACTCGCGCACCAACCATTTTCTTTTCTGTCCTCCTTTTTCTCTCCCGTTCATTTTCTACCCGCGTCAAGAATGTTTTACAGAGGTGGTCTCGTTCCCTACACCGTAAACGCATTCTACTCATCAATCGTATATTCATACCCTACATCTCCCTCTTAGCTACTGTCCTCTCTGTTTCCTGACAGTTGTTCTCGAAGTTCGATGTAGATGGACCCTCGACTGGATCAGTTGGATCTCTTTCATCAGCTTTCGAAAGTGCCTTCAGATGAGCTGAGCTCCTTCTATATTCCTTACACGTTGTACTTGATTTTATCGTGACATCAGCTCCACTCTTATGAACAACGACAAATGGCTCTGGTGAGAAGTCAGCTGAGAGTTTGTTCTCCTTACGCGTTCGTGTCGCCAATACTTGTCGCATACTCTGAGATAACGCCCTAAAAGCCATTGGTAGCCACGTGAGTAGCTCGTTGTTTCTGAGCAAATGAAAGAATCAACATCCAAACCAACATCACGGGCAGGTAGATAATGATCCTTTCTTCCCCATAGCGTTGTGAAAATAACATGAAAATCCATTCAAATGCTCAGAAACAATGAGCTACACACAGGTTTCCAATGGCTTTAAGGGCGAGATCAGAAGTTATGCAAGACTTGATCCCCAATCTCTTTTTTTTTTTAATTTATTTTATTAGTATCATTCCAAACATTACATTAAGGGGGGTCCGTAGCCTTGAGGTAACGCTTTCGCTTCATAAGCGGAAGGTCATGGATTCAATTCCCAGCCCCCCCAAAAAAATAACCCGTCCAGCCACCAGAAGACGCCGCACAGAGGACCGTGCTTTTAGGGGAACACATCCATCCTCCGTCAGTATCAGATGGTGACTGAGACAAACTGACCCACTTCGCAGGCAGCTAGCCTCAAACGACTCAGGAACACGGCAAAATGAACCACCGCAAGAGCAATTGACTATGGCTTATGGAAATCGATTGGACCAACAGCAGAGCACTCTCCTACCTGCTCGGTGTGTGAGAGCAAAAGAGCAGGAGAGAGTGAAAGCAGATGTAAATAGAAATTAGCTAAAAATAATAAAAGAAAAAAAAAAACATTACATTCATTTTTTCTTATATCTAGGTGATCTGTGTTATTAGGCAACACTATCATCCTAATTTGGTAAAACAAATCTAAGATTTTATTACCATTTTGTTAACAACATATTACGTTTCATTTGCCGTAGCAGTTCAGATTTTTACAGGTCAGTTGATTTCACCTGCTTATAAGAGAAAAAAAAAACGTTTTCAATATACTTAACCTAACTTAACCTAAACATATAACGCATTAATCGTGGCAATAGAAGATTGTAACGATTTTTGCCTGAAATTATTGATTATTTTGTTTGACATTTGTTCCAATGTTTCAACATTGGATATTCTATGTAACTCATTGGTACTATACCAGGGAGGAAGCCTCAGAATCATTTTCAAAATTTTATTTTGAATTCTCTGCAGAGCTTTCTTCCTGGTATTACAACAGCTAGTCCATATTGGTACAGCATACAACATGGCTGGCCTGAAAATTTGTTTGAATATCAAAAGCTTGTTCTTAAGACAAAGTTTTGATTTTCTATTAATAAGTGGATAGAGACATTTTACATATTTGTTAGATTTGGCTTGAATGCCCTCAATGTGATTTTTGAAAGTTAAATTCTTATCTAGCATGAGCCCTAGATACTTAACTTCATCTGACCAATTTATTGGAAACCCTCTCACCGTGACAACATGTCTACTTGAAGGTTTCAAATAAAGAGCTTTTGGTTTATGTGGGAATATTATTAGTTGAGTTTTGGAAGCATTAGGAGAAATCTTCCATTTTTGCAAGTATGAAGAAAAAATATCCAAACTTTTTTGCAATCGACTACAGATGACACGCAGGCTTCGTCCTTTGGCGGAGAGGCCTGTGTCATCCGCAAACAAAGATATTTGACATCCCTGAGGTAACTCAGGTAAGTCAGATGTGAAAATATTGTATAATATTGGTCCCAAAATGCTGCCTTGGGGAACACCAGCTCTTACAGGAAGTCTTTCAGATCAGGAGTTTTGATAATTAATCTGAAGTGTACGATTTGACAGATAACTTTGAATTATTCTAACAATGTATGTTGGAAAATTAAAGTTTTTCAATTTTACAATCAAACCTTCATGCCAAACACTGTCGAAAGCTTTTTCTATGTCTAGAAGAGCAAGACCAGTAGAGTAGCCTTCAGATTTGTTGGAACGGATCAAATTTGTTACACGTAAAAGTTGATGAGTGGTCGAATGTCCATGGCGGAATCCGAACTGTTCATTGGCAAAAATTGAATTTTCGTTGATGTGGGCCATCATTCTGTTCAAAATAACCTTTTCAAAAAGTTTACTGATGGAGGAAAGCAAACTGATTGGACGATAGCTAGAAGCTTCTGCAGGATTTTTGTCTGGTTTTAAAATTGGAACAACCTTAGCATTTTTCCATTTGTCAGGAAAATATGCTAATTGAAAACATTTGTTAAATATATCAACTAAAAATGATAAGCTACTTTCTGGAAGTTTCTTGATGAGGATGTAGAAAATTCCATCATCGCCAGGAGCTTTCATATTTTTGAATTTTTTAATAATAGTTCTCACTTCTTCCAAATCAGTCTCCCAGGCATTTTCGAAAACGTTCTCCTGATTGAGAATATTTTCGAAGTCCTGAGTAACTTGATTTTCAATTGAACTAGTAAGTCCTAAATTTAAATTGTGCGCACTTTCAAACTGCATAGCAAGTTTTTGAGCTTGTTCGCAATTAGTTAGTAATAATTTGTTTTCCTCTTTCAATGCCGGTATTGGCTTCTGAGGTTTTTTCAAGATTTTAGATAATTTCCAAAAGGACTTAGAGCCAGGGTCCAATTGAGAAATTTTATTTTCAAAATTTTTGTTTCTTAAATCAGCAAAACGTTTCTTGATTTCTTTCTGCAAATCCTGCCATATAATTTTCATAGCAGGATCACGAGTGCGTTGAAACTGCCTTCTCCTCACGTTTTTAAGACGGATCAAGAGTTTAAGATCATCGTCTATAATCACGGATTCAAATTTTACTTCACATTTTGGAATTGCAATGCTTCTGGCTTCAAATTAACTGCTACGATATCAGCAAAGGATTTTCCGTGGGTAGATACATTCGAAATTGAAAGATTCGAACGGCTACCCGTCGGATTAAAATTTGTTTGAGAATGAGCATGATTATGATCTTCCTGGTGGGTATGATTCCTAATCAAGCGATCGTTAACTGAAAAATGAGCATTGTTCGATACTCTACCAGGCAAATTCCGGAAACGACCGTTATCGTAACGGATATTATCCTTTATCTGCCTGGCACGAGCCTCAACGACTCTCTTGCGTGAACGGCATTCCCAAAAGTTAGCTTTATGAGGGCCCTTGCAATTGGCGCATTCAAACTTTCTGGTATCTTCTTTCACAGGACAGACGTCCTTAGCGTGAGAAGAACCTCCGAAAATCATGCATTTAACATCCATGCGACAATTTTTTGTACCATGACCCCACTTTTGGCACCGACGGCACTGAGTGGGGTTCTGGTAATTTCCTCCAGGTTTCTGGAAATGTTCCCATGTCACACGGACATCGAATATAAGTTTTGCTTTTTCTAAAGCTTTAATATTATTTAGTTCTTTTTTGTTAAAGTGAACTAAATAATATTCTTGAGAAAGCCCTTTCCGAACAATGCCAGATTTGGTTCTCTTTTTCATAATGATTACTTGGACTGGGGAAAATCCAAGTAAATTATTTATTTGATCTCTTCAGGTGACTTATAGTCACTTGAGAGACCTTTCAAGACAACTTTGAACAAACGTTCAGTTTTGTCGTCATAAGTAAAAAATTTGTGCTTCTTCCCTTCAAGATGTCTGAGAAAAAGTTCACGGTCTTTAAGAGTTTCCGGCAAAACGCGACAGTTTCCTTTCTTTGCGATTTGGAAGGAAACCTTGATTCCCCTAATGGAGTTCAAGATCTCCTGCCTAAATCCCCCAAATTCGGAACAGCTGACCACGATAGGCGGCACTCTTTGCTTCCTCACTTGAATCAAAGAGCCTGGGCTAGAGGCTGCTTCGATTTGGTGTTCGGAAAATTTGTCTAGAGCATCGAACTGATTGCTCATTTCGATACAATTATTCATTTCACCCTTGGAAGAAACTTCGCATTCCGGGGAAGCGTCCTTTCTTCCATTCTTGCCACGTGTAGTGACAGTTTTTAAACCCACTTTTTGGGAAGGAAGTAGTGAATTCAGAGATTCACCCTTCCTTTTGTTAGTTGTTGATACTATGTTTAGTTAATAAACGAGAAAGACGTGACCTTCGAGAGGTTTTTTCCCAAGACGGTGTCCAAGAAGGATTACCACCGCTAGCTTTCGCCAACGGGTCCAACGAAAAATCGAAGGCACGGGTCCAAACAAGGATCGTAAAGGGATCAATAGTAGGAAAAATAGTACTGAAAAGTACTGTTTTAGTAGCACTGAAAAGTACCGTTTTTAATTTTAGCACTGAAAAGTACTGTTTATGTAGCACTGAAAAGTACTGTTTTATTGCTTTAGGTAGTTTTTAAGAAAACTTCCAAGAGAAGAGAGAATTCGTGTACGCACAGCACGAAGGTACGATGCGCACTGATCCCCTATCTTGATATCGCTTTCTTTGGCCTTCCATTTTTTATCCGCATACAATTTCCCCTTTTCCTTCTCCAAAGCGTCTCGTTCTCTCACAACTTCGAGTTCTTCTGGAGTTGGTATTACACTTGGCAGCTTAGTTTGTATGCGTCTACCGAACATCAGCTCCGATGGTGGTTTTCCTGTCGTCGAGTGGTTAGCTGCGTGATACATAAGGCGGCATCCACAAATTACGTAACGCTCTAGGGGGAGGGGGTAGTGGGCTCAAGCGTTACGGCTCATACAAAATTTAAAAATTTTCATACAAAAAGCGTTACGGAGTGGGGGGAGGGGGTCAACAATTTCCAATTTTAGCGTTACGTAATTAATGGACGCTGTCTAAGCAAATATTTTCTTAACTCCGTCCTCCATTCATTTCCCAACTCTTGTGCTATCCTCAACCGCTTTAAGATTGATCGGTTCTGACGTTCTACCTCTCCGTTCATTTGAGGCCAGTACGGAATCGAGTGCACTAGGCGAATGTCATACTCCTCGCAAAATGAACGGAAATCATCAGAAACATACTGCGGGCCATTATCGGCCTTGAGACACTCTGGTATTCCAAAACGGGAAAAAATGATCATCAGTTCATCAATTTTTGCTAAAGCCGAAGTATTGGCCATCTCTACAACCTCGACAAATCGACTATAATAATCGACGCAAACCAACAGATTTTCCCCATTGGGAAAAGGTCTAATAAAATCCACAGCGATCTGCTCCCACGCACGAGACGGCAATTCTTTTCTTACCATTGGTTCTGGAGCGGTTGGAGATGATACTAATGAGCAACCACGACATGTCTTAACCCCTTCATGATGCGAGCTCCAGGATGGTCCTCATGTGCAAGATTTAAAACATGACCTTGAAGTTTATGAGGTATTACGATACGGTCGATTCTCAACAACACATCATTCAGTCTACATAGCTCTGAAAATACCATCCTGTATTCTAAAGGTAATTCTTCACTTAACCCCGAATCGAGGGCTTGAAAAATTTGCTGAATTTGCGGATCACTCCTACTAGCTTTTTCCAAATCGTCCCATTTCAAAGCAATAGCAGTTACAGCTGAATTGGCTACCTCTCGCACCATTAGCTCTTTACCTTCATCGAACGGTTTGGAGGATACGGTCGAAAGTCGAGATAGTTGGGTTTATTCTACGAGTGGCGTGAGGTGACAATTGTCGGTGTCATATAGCGAGGTGACAATTCTCGAAACGAGTGAAGTGACTCTCCATTTGATTTGCACGGCGTGTCACTTCACTCGAGTCGAGAATTGTCACCTCGCTATGCGACACCGACAATTTTCACCTCACGCCACTCGTAGAATAAGTCCAAGTAAATCGGCTACATTTCCGAAGACATGTGAAATTTTATACTGGAACCCTTGCAATCGCAGTACCCAAGGGCTCATTCATTTATTTCATAACGCTGAAAATTACCTTTTTTGACACCCACCCACCCCTTCGTAACGCTTTTTGTATGAATATTTTACAAATTTTGTATGAGTCGTAACATCACATGGACACCCACCCACCCCCTTGAGCGTTATGAAATTTGTGAATGGGCCCTTACAGTCCGTCAGTAGGTTGATTTCCCTGCCAATTCTAATTAATTTGAAACTTCTCGACACTCCAGACCAATGCCAACGCCTCTTTTTCGGTTTCCGTTAGAGATTTGGACGCGAAGCAGACCACTCGTGTTTCGTTGTTGTCATCAGTTTGCAGCAAAACGGCCCCTAAGGCATAAGGACTCGCGTCCGCCATAACTGATGTTTCGTCTTCAGGCTTGAAAAATCCAAGACAAGGCGCGTTCGAAATGCTGGCTTTTATTTAATTCATTGCCTTTTCCTCCTTATCACCCCAGTGAAACTTAGTTCATTTCCGAATTAGATTACGTAGAGGCTCATCCAGAGTTGCCAAATTTGGGACAAATTTGCCCATATAAATCGCCAGGCCCAGAAAGCTTCGTACCTCACCCTCATTACTTGGCCGTCGGAATGATGCAACACCATTTTGCTTTTCCGTAGAGGGAAGGATACCTTTAGAACTAATACGGTATCCTAAAAATTGAAAATCATCTGTTCGAAACTTACATTTATCTTGGTTTAAAACTACACCACTTTCATTTAACCTTTGGAGTACCTTCGACAAGCGCGTGTCATGTTCTTCAACAGTGCTTCCTTCCACGCCAACATCGTCGAAGTACCAATAGGTACCTTCACAGTCCGCCAAAATACCGTCCATGATACGTTGAAATATCTCTGGTGCTGATACCAATCCAAAAGGGAAACGTTTGAACTGGTAGAGTCCTCGATGCGATATGAATTTAGTGACGTTCCTAGATTCCTCGTCCAGTTCTAACAGGAAGAAGGCATCCTTAATGTCCAGTGTGCTCCACACGTTTCCTCTTCCAATTTTCGCCAAGACGTCCACAATGATAGGCATTGGGTGATGTTCCCTGATTACTGGCTGGTTAACTCGCCTTAGTCCACGCACAATCGTATTTCATCACTGCCTTCTTGGCAACAACCATTGGGACACCCATGTCGCTTGGCCTTTCATCTGTTCAATAATGTCTTTAGCAAGAAGTTCGTCTAACTTTTTGTCAACTGCGTCTTCCAGCGGGATCGGAATTCATCTCAGCGGTTGAAAAACAGGTACAACGTTTGGATCCATCTTGTTTCAAACATGTACTCCCTTTATCTTCGGGAATGGAATAGGCAATTCCCCATCTCGAACTTGATTAATACCAACACCTACTTTCAACACTCCAAGTTGCTTGGAAGTCGCATCACCAAGAATGTTGCGCTGGCCGGTTTTAATGACGAAAAACTCTGCAGAGACCGAACGTTGGCCTAACTTCACCAATGCTTCGAATGAACCGAGTATATCTAACGGTGCATCGCTACCATAAGCCTTCAGAACCTTGCTACTACCTTTCGTATATTTCTGGACCACAACACTTTTGGATTTCATGATTTCCCAGGTACCAACGGAAATAAGATTTGCGTCCGACCCCGAATCGATAATCATTTCGATTGAAACTCCACCAACCTCGCACTGCATTAGATTGCTCTCATTTCCTGTATGAAACGTATAGTAAACCTTCTGAACAGCGTCGTCAGAAGAAAGAACTTTGGCTTGAGATGTTGGCTTGAGATGTCAACGGCCGCATTCTCAATATGGCCGATGGTTTGGCATCTACGGCACTTTTGCCCACTGGCTGGATGTGAAGCATCCGTTGAGATATGTACATGCTTCCCGCATGCGTAACAAACAACTTTCGAATTCGTTCCATGACCATACAAAGAAGATCTGCCCACGAATAGTTTTACAATCCGTTCCTGCTTACGCTCAACTCGTCCGACCGGATGCTTGTCGACCTTATGCACTGCGAGATCCCCGACAACATCACGAGGATTCTTGCTCATCTCCAGCTCCTGTGTTTTTACGCTTTCCATAGAATTTCACAAAGCTTCGATCTCAGAAAGGGATTGGTCCTTCTCCAGAATTTTGCGGCGTAATTCTGGAGAAATGCACCCTTCTACAATCACGTCGATCAGCATCATCTCCTCTACACTGGTCCTAGTATCTTGGGGGTATTTTTCCAGTCCACAATCTAAGAGTTGCTGACGGAGGCGAAAGACGAAATGTGAGAAACGCTCATTTGAACCTTGTTTCATATTGCGCAGCTTGTAACGTTCCAATACATCTTGCCTACGTGGTTTGAAGTAAGCATCAAGTCGTTCTACTGCAACGTCGTACCACGGTTTTTCCAGCAACACGACAGGAAAACTTTCTGTTCCTTCAAGACTCCTAAAAACCTTTTGGAGTTGTGGGCCTCCCAAATGCAACATCTTTGAACGCTTCAACCTCAGTGATTTGGTATGACTCGAAATAAACTTCAAGAGCACCCTTCCATTCGAGCCACTCCTTGACTAATTTTCCACTCTCAATCTGTTCACATCTGAACATGGGTAAAGGTCGAGATTCATCCATCTGAAACGAACAGTAACAAGATCGTTCCATCTTAATTCGGAGAATCATTTAGTGATCGTAAAATAAATGATACTCGCAAAAACTGTTCATAATCAAATGTAAATAATCAAACCACTGTGTAGTATATTATACATACACACATTTATCACCTCGTATCTTTGAATATAAGAGTACCTTATTATACACTACCTTATTATTATCTACCTTGGTTCACATGAGATAAGCCATTTTATGAGACGTTTCGAATCATATGGTTTTCGTTTGTTTACCAGCTTTGAAAGTTTCTGGCGGGCCGATTTATTTACGATTCTTCTAGCGCTACATTTGGAAGGAGCTTATTCAACAATGGCGCTGGTGGCAGTGTAACAAAGTTTTTAATTTTCGCATGTAAAAATGAAATCAGCAGGCAGAGAAGATATTTTTCATTTACAGGTAACATAATACATGTAAACCGAGTAGAAACATGCGCTGAAAGAAACGGGGACATCATCGCCAACAAAAATGTGACCAGCGCCATTCAGATATCAGGCTAGTTTTTTGAACAACAACAATGAGCGGCCCGCCAGAAAACGTCATTCGAACGTCTCGTAAAATGGCTTATTGTATAGAGCGCTGCATATGACGAGCCTAACCTCACTTATTTGACAGCTGCTGGTCCTGTTGTTTACGTTTCGGACTTAGTCGTTTTTTCCTTCACTTTTTTAACTTCGCATTTCTATCACCAGCATGCTGATGGTGACGATTTTCCACGGTAGAAAGATAGAATAATACGATCCGTGGGTATCTGCAGTGGATTTGACCTCTCCTCGCAGCAAACTTTCACGAAATTAAGAATGATTCGAAAAAAGTACTAAGTCCAAACTGTAAACAACAGGACCAGTACCTGTCAAAATTGATGCGTGACGTCACAGTGCAGTGGAGTATTAGTAAGAACGAAAACGGAAGACAATGAACAAAGCACACACTGAAATAAGCTTGATGGTGAAAATTACTACCATGAGGGTTAGTATTGACAGACTCGCACCAACGATTTTCAACCGAAGTGATTACATGATCAACATAAAAACAAGTATTGTATTTTTTACCATTATGGCAGGGGTTTTTAAGGTTGTTGCCTCTACTAACGAATCTACTATTGAGTAGTTAAATTTACTACAAAATTGTTATTTTCATATTGTTGCAGCATGGTAATGTTATTTATGGCATTCGGTGATAAATAAATGGTTTTTTTTGTTAGAAAATCCAGCATAGAGAACAGTTTATTGTATTAACAGGTACATCGAAACGACATAGTATCAAAAACGTCATATATCGGAAACTATACGCATATTTGATTTGGGGTATAGGCGTTTTGCTGGTGAGTTCGATCGATTGGGCATCATGAAAATACTTCTCGAAGATTTATAAGTGTCTGACGAGGAATTAACTGTTGAAATAAAACTACGCAAACAAGGCTATTCCTCCATACCGCAGGCTACTGACTGATATCGCTACCAGCCAGCTCCTCTCCTTTATTTCATGTCTGGGTAAAGATATCTACAATTCATTCACTTAAAATACTACCTCTATCTATCTGTTACGAATAAATTTACAACTGGGCTTTATTTGCTGGAAAAAAAAAACGCCAAATGGACTCTGAATTGAAACACATTTAATCGTTTAACTTCATGATGTATTCGTACGTTATGTTCACCAATATACTTCTATGCTTCCCGGCCAACGCTACTCAGTTAAACAAATTCTTATGTTTTTGTTTTAACATTTGCACAACCAGATCGAGAATAAAATGGAGGCCAGTGTGTTTATAAACACGGTTGGAAAATAATTATCTATGTTGAAGATTTAAACATGAATACCGTCAAATTGAGAATAACATGATATTATAGACAACGGAAATAGTTTATTGAGCTATAAATTGTTGAAATTTGTATAAGCTTTTTAAAGACTTTGTGTTGTTAAATTTACTACGAAAGGATGACTATAACAATTGTGAAAATAATAAAATGTGGATAGTTTTAACTGTTTTTATAGTAATTTTGCAAACATTTGGCCATAGTGCATTTTACTATTTGATGGTCGTTCGTTTGACGATGCAATTTGTTTCAGTGCAGCGAAGGAGAGATCGGACGACACTGCACTATGGGCCAGGGACGCAATCTGGCGGGACAAAATTAATAACTCGGTAACGAAGCGTTTCCGGCATTTGGTGTCTTAGGCAAAGTTTTTTGTAACAATGAGGACCATCTATTGACATAAACGGATAGTTCGTAAATCGTCCGCATAGATGGTGCCACAATCTAACTTTTTACTGTGACGTTATAGAGACTTGGCATGTTTGGCAAAGTTGTTCATTTTGATAAAATAAACAACTCTCTCGAAGACGTCAAAATTCCACAGCCTACTGTTTTCAAGTTATTGGCAAAATAAGACCAAATTAGTGAAAAAACGTTTTGTATTCGTCGAATTTCATAATTTTTTTCAGAACTATGTCATATAATATATTTTGCTGGTAAAAATATGACAATCACAAATTCGCTTAAAAATTAAGATATAATGAAAAAACTTGAAAAATAGAGCAATTTTTAAACCTTAATATCTCCAAAAGCGCAAAAAATCGCAAACTCAAATTTTCAGGCAACAAAGAACAATACTAGATAAAACGTATGTCAAAATTTCAGAGAGGTATATTTTGGTGTTTTTGAGATTTTTTCATTTTTTTACGGTTTTATTCTCATAACGCGATTAATATTTGTGTCGCAAATATTTAAGTGTAATTGAAAGTTAAAGGAAAACATGTATTTTATAATTTCATGAAATTATTATATCTGCCTACAGTACAAGCTGGCTTTGGTTTTCATCTGGAATTCATCTGTTACAGTTTTTGGAAGCTTTCCATTTCAACAAAGCATCGGAATTTAAACACATATTTAAGCTACAACATCCAAACAGTTCTCCAAATCGAAGGAATCTCCCAATTGATATTGTATTTTTTGGTAAAATCCAGAATGCGATCGCAGCTCTGTTTGGAGCTGCGAACTTATTTACACAGTGAGAGTAAATTACCCAATACAAAGTATAAAAACTTTCTTGATTTATTACCCAACATGCAGCAAAATAAATGAGACTTTACATATTACTTGCCAAATTAGAGTAGCACACATTATTATTGATAAAAATAAAACTTTTTTTAGTGAAATTTTGACGTCAGAAATATTAATTTTACAAGCTGTATAACATTTCATTGAAGTTCGTCAATATTGACTTAGTGTGTAAGAGGTCAGTTTAGCCGCTTATTTACATCTGTGAAAGCCGTCCGGAGTCTTCACAGCCGCCGTCCCATTGTTTCGACTTTGACATTAGCTTCGCATCCAGAAAACTTCGCATCACATGAGCTGGTGCGATTACGGTTTGGTGCTGTGAAGTCATCACCTTTGATCTGAATCCTCTATTTCAAAACATCCAAGTTTTCCCCGCCTAAACCCAAATTTTCAAACTCAAGAGATCGTGAGCTCTGAAATTTTAGTATGTAAAGATATCGACATGAATATGTTAGTTTGTTTTCCGATGTTAACAAAATAAATTTCTCAAATTTGATTTTTTTACATTCACAAAATAAATTTCTCACCTTGGGCCTTTATGACAACAATTAACTGGCACATGATCAAATTTTTGATGGCATACTGTACCATTTGAATCACTTGAGAAAAAAATACATGTACCCAGTTTTAATCTACACTTTCATCTACATTGCTTCATGATACTGTTCTAAAACTGAATTTCATGGCTACTATGATGGCTAATTTAAGCAGTTTTCTAAAAGTGTTTGTTACATGACTCGTTATTTCTTAAAGTCATGGAAAACTCGTCTCAAACTCATGGAAATGTAACTGTATTGGAGCAATATACTGCCGTGAATCGCAAGTCAGTCCCATCTGCATTTTCGTCGAAATTGAGTTGAGCTCAGTTTTCATCATATCTTCCAATGCTCTTTCAGCTGCACTAAACAGATATTATGATTTGTTCGAAAAAATTAAGGAAAAACAGTAAGCCAAATTGTCCCATAATGAAAAGTAATCGCATGTCAGTCCCACTACAGATTTCTGCACCGTTTAACACAAAAATGAACCGTGTTTCGATCATCTTTATAATTTTCTCGGAAAGATGTCTCAGTAAAAGCAAATTAGGAAAATTTCATAAAGATTTGAACATGTTCGAATCCTCTGGAATTTTTTGAATATTTGTATGGAAAACGAGTTTGGAAACTTCACAGGCCATTTTCTCAATGCCTACTTTTTACAGATAAGACTGACTTGCGATTCACGACAGTATAATCATTGTAAAAATATGGAAATATCTCAAAAACGTCAAAATATACCTCTCTGAAATTTTGACATCCGTTTTATCTAGTATTGTTCTGTGTTGCCTGAAATTTTGAGCCTGCGATTTTTTGCGCTTTTATAGATATTAAGGTTTAAAAGTTGCTCTATTTTTCAAGTTTTTTCATTATTTCTTAATTTCTGAGCGTCGTATTATTAAAATTTTTCCACCAGAATTTGTGATTGTCATATTTTTACCAGCAAAATATATTATATGATATAGTTCTGAAGAAAATTAACGAATTCGATGGAAAAAATCGTTTCTTCACAAATTTGGTCTTATTTTGCCAATAACTTGAAAACAGTAGGTTGTGGAATTTTGACGTCTTCGAGAGAGTTGTTTATTTTATCAAAATTAACAACTTTGCCAAACATGCCAAGTCTCTATAACGTCACAGTAAAAAGTTAGATTGTGGCACCGCCTATGCGGACGATTTACGAACTATCCGTTTATGTCAATAGATGGTCCTCATTGTTATAAAAAACTTTGCCGAAGACACCAATTCCCGGAAACGCTTCGTTACTGAGCTATTAATTTTGTCCCGCCAGATTGCGTCCCTGGCCCATAGTGCACTGGTCAGAAGCGGACGCGTTTCTACAACCTGGCGACTTGGTGGGATTAAATTTGCGAAAAACAAAGGTAATTATGAAGATTTGGAGAAAATGATGTGGTTTAAACGATATTTAATTGAAATAAGGAATAAATGGAAAAGTGTTGAAAAAAAAATCGAATCGAAAAATGACATGCGTTCTGGCAAAATTCTGTGAGAGCTGGCTGAGAGTGAAAAAAAAATGGTGGCGTAAGTTGCGGGAATCAGTAGGATTCCCCATGGAATTGGCGAAAACCGGTAAGGGTTTTCCATGATATGGCGAAAATTTGTGGAATTTTCCCGGAAATTTAGAATGTTTCATTAGCAGGAGTAAACAAAACAAAATGTTTTCTTGGAAGTGCGAAAATCAGCCGGATTTTCAAAAAAAAAAAAATAGGACTGCTGCAAATGTGTTAAAGATGATTTAGACGATAAAGACAGATTAATTTTGTGGATTGAAAGTCTTCAATGTTCATGCTGGTGTACACAAAGTGTTGATAATGTTTGTGTTTGGTTCCATTTCAGATGGAAGAATCACGGCCAGTGCCACCGTTCAGGTGCAACCAAATCGAGACGAACAAACTTGCCAAAGAGTGGAGGTCCTGGAAGGAGTCACTAGAATGCTATTTCGCAGCATATGGTGTAACTGACCAACAGGTTATGAAGGCGAAATTATTGCATCTTGGTGGACCAGCACTGCAGACCGTGTTTAAGAACCTGAAAGATCGGGATCATATGCCGGTGGTATCACTCATTCCGAAGTGGTATGACGTAGCAGTTGACAAACTGGACGCATTTTTCGAGCCTCGTCATCAAACCACCTCCGAACGTCGAAAGCTACGACAGCTCAAGCAGAAATTGGGAGAGAGATTTGCCGATTACATGATTCGATTGAAACAACAAGCTTTGGAGTGTGGTTTCGATCGGTATGGATATGAAATTGGTACCATTTTGACGGAGATCTACCTCACATACGCGGTGGTAGAAGGCTGCATTTCAAACGAAGTGCGTAGAAGAATTCTGCTCAAAGATTTGCCATTTGCTGATATCGAAGCCCTGGGAATCTCACTGGAAGGCGTGGATCAGCAGATCGAGGAGATAAGTTCGAACGAGACACCCCATAAGATTTGTCGTGTGGGACAGTATACCCAAGTAACCAGTAAGCACGATAATGCGGCACGGTAACAGCATTATATGCGCATATAGGGTAATCATTTGATGCATGTCAGTTTTATATACGCATATAATACTATTATAATGCCAGAAAAGGCGAAATAGCGTGCCATTATAGTGCCAAGATATAACCGTGCCTCTCTGCACCACTAATGCTGATATAAGACCACGTGAGAAACGTCAGTTGTTTTCGCCAGGTTTTTAGGGCGAATATTTTGTGCTTTCGCGTACGCAGCCAGAGAGCTTTCGCGTATGCGCCCAAGCAACTGGTACATGAGGTAAATAAATGAATGAATGAAAACGGAAACCTCTAATAGTATGCAAAAAATGTAATAAAATGATATAGATAGTACTTCTTCGTATCAGACATATTCGTTTTGGTAGTTTTCATCCTTCTGAGGACTTGCAATTGCCACATTTTGATCCTCGTTTTATGATGTTGGAATTCCTCATTTTGCGTCTCGAACCTGCGACTCCCGTATTGTTGAGTTGTTGTCCTGCTCCTTTGCTGCTACGGCCACATAAGATGAATAGTATTGGAAAGAAAAGTGACCAATTTAAACCATCACTTTTCCCCGTCATAAAACCTGCAATTGTAGTAGTGAGAAGATTTATGTTTGACTCCCTCTTACCACTTTATGCAAACACAAAGCACGTGGTATATCTGTCAAAACACTAGATGGCATTTAAACATGCCCTGTATTCGAATATAAAGCCAATGTAGTGCTTATTTAATGCCTGTAGGCATTAGGCTTAGAAGCATTAATGATGCTATAATAAAGTTTCTATGCAGCGGAAGTGCTGTTATAAGGTCTGTAAGCATTTGTGGTGCTATTATAATGCTTGTACGCATCTATGATGCTGATTAAGGGCTTATTATAAGTGCTTATGGTTACTTGGGTAAGCACGATCGATCCACTAAACCGAAGGATGTGTCAACCAATTTCAAGCCGATTCGAGATAAAGCGTGCTACAATTGTGGTAGAGTAGGACATGTGGCTGCATCGCCGGTGTGTCCAGCTCGCGGAAAGCAGTGTAGAAACTGTCAAATCTTTGGACATTTCGAGAGATTATGCCGTAAACGGAAACAAACACCGTTCTCTGGACACGTGAGTAAGCAGATTCGAGCAGTAGAGGATGAGCAACCGATTTCGACCGATGGCGGAGGTGTCAAGGATGAGAATGGACAGGACAAGGTATATTATGCCTTTTATTCCGGCAACGAGTGTAACGTTGTACCATGCATCGTCGGCGGCGTCAAATTAGAGATGTTGGTCGACTCGGGCGCCGATGCCAATTTGATCAGTAACGCTTCTTGGAACAATTTAAAGCAGGAACGGGTACAGGTGATGTTTTCCACCAAAGGAAGTACAAGAATTCTTAAAGGATACGGAAGCAATGAGCCGCTGAAGATTTTGGGCTCTTTTGTCGCGGAAATACAGGTTGGAAAATGCCAAACCCAAGCGCAGTTCCTGGTGGTCGAAAGTGGACAGCGTTGCCTCCTTGGCGACACGACCGCCAAACAGCTTGGCATCCTCAAAGTAGGACTGGACATTAATCGGGTAAATGCTACAGCGGCACCGTTTACTGCAATCAAGGGCATAAAAGCTACCATTAATGTCGACCCCGATGTTGCACCAGTGTTTCAACCTATGCGCCGACTGCCTTTGCCTCTGGAAACAGCCGTTAACAGGAAATTGGATCAACTACTACAACGTGATATTATTGAACCGAAAGAAGGTCCTACGAGCTGGGTGTCCCCACTTGTCGTAGTAGGAAAAGCGAATGGGGATGTTCGACTGTGTCTCGACCTTCGTCGAGTGAATGAGGCGGTCTTGCGAGAGCACCATCCCATGCCAGTAGTGGAAGATCATATTGCACGACTTGGTCGTGGTACAATCTGGAGCAAACTGGACATTAAAGAAGCCTTCTTTCAAATCGAATTGGCTGACGAATCGAAAGACATTACAACGTTCATCACAGGGCGAGGTTTGTTTCGATTCAAACGCATGCCATTCGGATTGGTAACGGCCCCAGAGCTCTTTCAAAAAGCGATGGACGAAATTCTTACCGGATGCGAAGGAGTGGCTTGGTACTTGGATGACGTCATCATCGAAGGGAAAGACATGGAGGAGCATGATGCTCGTTTGAATGAGGTAATGTAATAAGAAGTGTTGATTGAATACAATCGGTTTGGATTGATTCAGTTGAGCTAATTTATTAAGAATAGAATAGAACCTAATTGAAAAATACGATTGTTTCAGGTGTTGTCCCGGTTCAAAAGTCGTAATGTTGCTCTCAATTGGGCAAAATGTTTATTTAGAGTTACCGAACTTGAGTTCCTGGGACACCGAATCAGCGAAAAAGGCATAAGTCCATCTGAAACAAAAGTCCAAGCTTTGTTATCATTTCGGGAACCCCAAAACGAGCAATCCCTGACCAAAACTGAGCGTAGATATTGTCAGACGGAAAAGGAGGCGCTGGCTATCGTATGGGCAGTAGAGCGTTTTCAGTTTTACTTGCTTGGAAGATCTTTTGATATACTGACTGATTGCAAAGCATTGTCTTTCCTTTCTGCAACACGCTCTAAACCATGTGCGCGAATCGAACGCTGGGTTTTGAGACTTCAGCTGTTCGACTACAGAGTGGTGCATGTTGCTGGTAGGGATAATGTGGCAGACTCTCTCTCGCGCTTGGCTTCATTGAAACTTGTTCCTTTCGACGTTAATGAAGAGATAATAGTCAGAGAAGTGACAATCTCAGCTCTAACTTCGTCAGCGCTTTCATGGAATGATATTAAAGAAGCTGCTTTATCAGACCCCGAAACTTTAAATGTTTTGAAATTACTGGCTAACGGTGAGCAAGATAATCTACCGATAGAATACAGAGTTTTGGCAAATGAGTTGTGTCAGTTTGAAGTGGTGCTACTTAGAGGGGACCGTATAGTAGTACCAAGAGCCTTGAGAGAACGGGTTCTATCTGCGGCTCACGATGGCCACCCGGGAATAACCATGATGAAGAATCATTTAAGGTCAAACGTTTGGTGGCCGAAAATAGATTCCGATGTGGAGAAATACGTAAAAAGCTGCAGAGGTTGTACGCTTGTTTCAACACCCGATCCACCAGAAGGAATGGTTCGTAGCCAGCTT
Source organism: Aedes aegypti (assembly GCF_002204515.2). Classification (NCBI taxonomy): domain Eukaryota; kingdom Metazoa; phylum Arthropoda; class Insecta; order Diptera; family Culicidae; genus Aedes; species Aedes aegypti. The sequence goes on along the minus strand of NC_035107.1, from coordinate 265,106,587 downwards.
CCTTCTTATCCGTGGCATACACTAGCGGTTGATTTTCTAGGGCCGTTGCCAGAGGGACAAAGCTTATTCGTGGTCATCGATTACTATTCTCGGTTTATTGAAGTTTGTGAGATGGAGACAACTACTTCAAACGACGTGATAAGAGAATTGGCCGTTATGTTTGGTAGATATGGAATCCCAAATTTTATAAAAGCAGACAATGGTCCTCAATTTAGTGCTGAGTGTGCAGAGATCAAAGAGTTTTGTGAGTCAACCGGATTCAAAATTCTGAACACCATTCCATATTGGCCACAGTCAAACGGAGAAGTGGAGAGGCAGAATAGATCTATTCTGAAGCGACTCCGAATTGCGCAAGAGTTGGGCCGGGACTGGAGGAAAGAGTAACGCGATTATTTGTTAACATACCACTCTACAAAGCATCCCTCCACAGGGAAATCACCTGCCGAGCTAATGTTTGGGAGACGTATTAAAAGCAAAGTGCCATCCATAATGATTTTCAATGAAGAAGGTGCTGTACGAGAACGAGACGCTGTTGTCAAAGAAAAAGGGAAAGAATATGGCGATAAAAAGCGGAATGCCAAGCAATCCGAAATAAAGGAGGGAGATGTTGTATTGGCAAAACGAATGCGAAAGAACAATAAACTAGATACGAATTACAGTAACGAGGAGTTTATTGTAAAAAGCAAAATTGGAACTGATAGGGGGATTAGGGGCATAATGAACATACGGGGCGAAATGGACACCCTCTCAATATCTGATAATACACATATTTCATCAAAAGTTCATTCACTGCATGAAATCTGTAATGCATTTGAAATGATTGACGGTAAAAATTTTATTTTTTGCTTCAATTGTTCTTCAAAATTTGACTTAAAATTTTTCTCAGTTTCAAATTGGCATATAAGCAAGACCGTGGAAGAATCTAATTTTTGAGCAAAGTAACGAACCCAGAAAGGTTCTTTTTAGCTATTATGATTGAGGGAGAGCCTTTTTGCATATCGGAATGATTGACAGTCATTGAATATATTGGAATAACTAAATTTCATACAGGTGTTCATTTCGCCCCGATACCTTTTTACCAGCCTTGTTTTCGACCCAATTTTCTATCTCGCTTTTCTGACATATGATATGATTTTTATCACTATGAATGAATGCGGCACGTCGTACTAACATCAAACTTGAAAACTAGCCGGGGGTAAATTAAAAACATTGCCATTTAAGGGTCTTAAAACGAACATTTGCTTAACGTGTCCATTATGCCCCTAATTCCCCTACAATCATAAAATCTTCAACATCAGGAAAAGAATATCGACGAAGCTCAGCGCATCTCAAAAAGGTTTTGGATCGTAATCAGGATGATCAATACGAATGTCCTAGGGGGGTCTAGTCTTGAGGCTACGCTTTCGCTTCATAAGCGGAAGGTGATGGGTTCGATTCCCAGCCCCTCCACAAAAAACCCGTCCAGCCCCCTAGCTGCAGAAACTTCTCTTGACACTGTGCGCACCGTTTCCAATAGAATAAAACACATTCAAAAACTAATCTTCTTAGTTTCCAGCCCCTTAGCTGCAAATACTCTTTATGAGATATATTTTTCAATCATTTCCAGCCCCCTAGCTGTAGAAACTTCTCTCGACATTTTGCGAACTGTTTCCTGAATAAGAAACAACACATTCAAACGTTCCGAAACTACTTTTCTAAGTTTCCAGCCCCCTAGCTGCGAAAACTTTTCATGGCGTAAGTTAGTCAAACGTTTCCAGCCCCCTAGCTGCAGAAACAAAACATTCAAAACGCCTAAAATCCAATCAAACTTCAGATTTTTTCATGTGTTTGAAGAAGCTTCTCGGATATTTAGTCAATCAACTGTTTTCAGCCCCCTAGCTGCAAAAACATCCCCGTGTGTTATTGCTTACAGCTTTAAGTTATATTTTCACGAACATTATCAACTCGTCATTCAATCACTTTTGATTGGATCGCCATATTCGTAAAATACCTTTTCCCTAAGTATGTCACTGTTTTCATTTCAAAACCCAACAGTAAAAGCGGTTTTCTTCCCCATTGCCTCTTCCATCTCCTCCTCCCAAATAAAATCAAATCACTCAAGCGGCCATTAAGCCTCCGTTTTAGATTTTTTTTTATTTGATCTCCAATGGAGAAATAAAATCGCACTGAAACAGGTACATCTGATTTGCCCTTACCTTTTTAATATCCTCTATCACTCGTCGCCAGATGTAGATATTATTTCACAGTATTTAAAGACCAATTCGTACGTTTTCCACCAGACAATATTTATTCCACTTTTCACTCGAGCACCAACCATTTGCTTTTCTGTCTTCCTTTTTCTCTACTCTCTCCCGCTCGTTTTCTACCCGCGTCAGGGCTGCCACATGTACAGGTTTCTCTGTATTACACAGATATTTTAATTCTGACACAGATTCAATTTGTATGGAACACAGATTTTCTATCAACATTTTTTGTATGGACACAGATATTTTGTATGGGACACAGGTTTTTATAGCTCGTGGATACAGATTTTCTATCAAATCATCTGGCAGCTCTGACCCGCGTCAAGAATGTTTTACAGAGGTGGTCTCGTTCCCTGCACCGTAAACGCATTCTACTCATCAATCGTATATTTATACCCTACAGATACTAACAATATTCATGTTTTTTTCATAATCTCATCCAGACTGCTTTCAGAAACAAGGTTGGGGGTTTGCCTTTGATTCAATCCTAAATAAGACGACAACAAGCATGAATATCGCTATTCCCGGCCACGCCCATCTTTACCGTAACTTGGAATAGGGGAAAAAATATTGTTTTGAAATTTAATCTTTTGAATGCCGGCTATCAAAAGATGCAAGCTCTTTGATTCAAGTGAGGAAGCAAAGAGTTTTGTCAATCATGAGCAATATTTCCGAATGTGGGGGGTTAAAGCAGGAGATTTTTATTTCCGAAAATCTGGAGGTAACAACACAATTGCAACAACAAGATAAGAATTGTAGGTGCCCTTGACTTATCTTTACAAGGCTTACATATCAACTAGTCTGGCCTGTATGAACATTACCTAATTCTACTTAAAAAATGAAACCACACAACTATAGCATTTTAAGAAAAATAAGATTGTCTCGGATATTTACCAAATAATTCCAATGCCCTTCGCTGGTACTCAATTTTTGCCTGAAAACCGATATCGTATTTGAAAAACGAGCCCAAAAAATAACTACCCATGCACTGGTCTTTCTTTCCTCAAGAATGAAGCATCCCCGGCCGCAGGTTTCTCTTAGATTTGTTAATAAATATATTTTATATGTTATATCCCAAAACATTCTTCACAATTATAAGAACCCAAGCATTTCGCCGGATCTACGTTCTAGATGGATTGTATTATAGTCAACAGATGAAATAAACTGCAGTAGAATGTCCGTCAGGATCTGCGTTTTTGGAAGTCACAAGTAGGATCTAGTCAGCGAGTCATGAGACTTGAGGCAGCTAAATTAACTGTTTCAAAAACTCCCTTTCGTAGAGTATTCGGTTTCGAATTACTCTCACATGGGATAGCTATTTCAGGAAAGAATAAGTTTTGTTCTCAAGATAACGTTACAGTACGGTTCACTTTATTAGTGATTCTATCTTGCTTTGAATAAAATAGATTTTGTGTATTAGAGGAATTCGAACGTATGTCATTTCGGATGCTATTTCGCTTATCTTGATCTTTTCATAATGTCATCGTCCATTGTCAATGGCTTTCTGTCACAATTCCCATCTAAAACAATTTTACTTTCACTGAATTTCTTGCATTCCAGTCTAGATTTTTGTCCTGAACCTTATAACACTAAACAATTTGTCACCATACGCATTGGACTTAAACATGCAGCCTAATTAGCTTCGTTGAACGTTGTTGCTTGCACTGCTGGAATCTGAAAACTAAATGCGACAGAAAAATAGACTAAAATCGAAACTTCGAGAGTGTAGGTGCACTTCAAGCATTAAAAATGATATCTATCGTAGAACAGAAACATTTGCTAAAGTAATGGAAAACAAGATTTCTTTAAGAGTAATTTTATCCTTATAAGTGATTGCACCCACAATGAGCTTAAAAAGTCTGGAATAGTTTTTGTAATCTTTGAAAAGTACAGAAATGGATGCATGTTTTTGGGATAATCAGTTCGGAAAAATATTCGACTCATCATTACCACGAACATGAGCAGTTTCTTCCAAATCAAAGTTATCTAGCTTACGTTAGACGTTCGTTCAACGCAATTGGGTCCGATTCTTTCAACATGCTTTTGCTAAACTATTTTACTTGATGTTCCGCTAACTCCGAACGATTACGCTGTCTGCTTATGCCACTAAAAAAAGTTGTTCCGATGGTTTTGTGTGTGTATGTAGTACATCCTTCCTGTTCAAAAGTGAATTTACATGAAGAATTCCTCCGTGGAATGTGACAGTGGCAGTCACGTGCGCCCGGGGCGATCCAATATCGAGATCTCTATGACTCGTAGCCCTCGGCATACCGGATCGGTTATTTGCAGCCCTTTCGGATTATACACACGCTCATTTTGCATAGCTATATACTTGGACACCTTGCGCAAACACTGAAACAAAAAAAAAATAGGGACGATTAATATTATTGACTCTTAACTGAATAATCGATTGAGAATGCCATGTCTGTTTTTATCAGACCTTCACAACATTTTAAAACCGCGGACCAAATATCCGAAACAATATTGTGCGGCAGGTCACATTTTTTTTTTTGGAAGCCGTGTTGTAAGCAATCGCGGTATGTACAGTACCGGACAGAATAAAGTACGCATGGGCCGTTTTTCCATACAAAATGATCAAATGAAGTCTTATATCTCGGTTTCTAGTTGTCCGATTGACCTGAAATTTTCACCGCAGCTTGAAAGTAACCTCAAATTTGCTAGGCTAGAAATTCATAGTTTTATATTAACGAACTTTTAAGTTATCGCAAATCTCAAATTTCGAGAAAAATGACAAAATTTTAAAGTAAAAATATATTTTAAATTAAAATATTTAGAGCAATATGTCCTTCTGCAAAAATGTATAATTTGATAAGACACACAAGTTTGCAGAACATCATTTTTCTGTAAAACTGATTGTTTTCAAAATATTTTCAAAATTAAATTTTGCAATATTTTGCAAATTGAGAGATTTTCAATAATTTAAAAAATTGTGTTTCAAATGCAGTGATATTTTAATTGAGTAAAATCTATGTTATATCTAGGCTGTGGTGAAAATTTCAGATCAATCGGACCACTAAAAGCTGAGATTCAGATCTCCAAACTTGACCATTTTGTATGGAAAAACGGCCAATGCGTACTTTATTCTGTCCAGTACTGTAGTTGACACGATTTCATTGACATTCGACAACCTTTGCCTTCAGCATTAAAAACACGAGTTAAACGGGATGGTATACAAATTATGTGACGCTAAATTTCAACATTTTCGACAACCTACAGGGCGATAGGTTGGTAGCGGTCAAACAGCAAAATAATAGTGGCTTCAGTGACCAAAACTATCAAAATAGTAAGCAAAAAGTGACTTCAAAACTACAAGTTACAAGATGAACATTAGCTTGATATAGGTTACCATTTTGTATTTCAGATTTCAGTCGTAAAAAACAAGAAACATCAAATACATGAATTCTAAAAACAGAAAGGCACAAAAATTCAGGATACCTGGGGTTAAGATCTAAAAACTATTTTCACTAGCATCACACTGCTTTGCTATCTACGGCGATTTCATCATGAAAGTATCTATCGAGTTGACCCATAACGCGGGTAGATCACCTTTTCGTGGTACTTTATGGGGTAAAGATCTACCAGTGAATCCTAGTCCTGACTGCCTTAAATGAAGAGAACAGGATAGTATAGTAATCAAAAATGTTCCTTTGATTACTATAATATCCTGTTAGTTCTTGTTACATTCTTAAACCTTGTTGAAAGTGACAAGTCTCGGTTTCCCAGTTGCCGAGAATGATCTTGAGCAGTGAATCAAATTGTCATCAGAATAGACGAAAAACAAACAACAAAGCAAGCTCGCTCACAACGTTTGTCGCAACTGTTGCGGATAAGGACACAATCAAAAGCAAACTTGTCATGACTATCACAGAGCGCAACATTGTTGCAACCTTTTCAACTCGCGATCAATCAGTTATTTTAAACACAAAACCAAATTTGTATTATGGACGCTGTTTGATAATGTGTCAATGTTTACCAACACGGGGAAAGTTCTCGAAAATTGCAATGCAAATCCCAGAAAATCCGCTGCGCACGTAGTGATCGATCTTTGTCATATTCTGTTCAAGTGATGATAAACTGATGTTGCGGAATAAAATTGTTGCAACAAGAATAGGAGGTGACATTGTCTTTGTTGTTGTGTGTTGGGTGACAATTGATTCACTGGAGACAAGAAAAAAAATGAGTCGAATACAACAATTTGTTTTCTAATATTTTATAAATTTAGTTCTTAGGGTATAAATAGCGGAACCTTTCAATTAGAATCCTTTCCTGCAATCAAGTTAGGAATTACAACTGTAAGAAAACCGAATACTTTATCACTTCTCAATAGTGATAATGTAAAACGACAGGCACCAAACCAAGGTCATGGGATATATTACATTATATCAAATATTGGTCGCAGCGGTTTATGTTCCGAACAGAAAAAAAATCTATCGAGATCTGCAATTAGATTTTTTATAGAGGTCATTGGGTGACCTCTCTCAATTTTGCTTCGTTAAATTAGGTTTTCCTATACCTACATCTAAACTTGATTTATATGTAGAATTAGAACAGTCCGAGCGGTTATTCGTACTCGGAAGCAGAGTGCATAGAATCAAGTTGCTAAACATTCAAATGATTTCAAAATTTTATATTGAAAAAACAAGTTATATGCATCTAAAAACTAATGTAAAGTTTAAATCAGAAGAATAGCCAATTGGCTAGATATGAATACAGTTTGCAAACTCTTCGCGAGCCGTACGAAATGACGTGGGCCGTACGATGGGCAGCCCTGATGAGCCCTGATCTATACCAAACAATAGGCAATATCAATCAGACCCCGAAAGCTTACCTTTTCGTAGTGCGTCTCCGTGCAGATGTAGATTAGATAGGCGGTGATGCATGCCAGGCAGCCCTCACAGTAAGTACTACAGGACCCCTTCTCCGCCTCGGCAAAATACTCGTTCAGTTTGTTCATCGTGCTCTCGAATGTGTGGCGATCGATCTAAAAATAATCACATCGATTTTAATCGAATTACAACACCATCATCGCAATTCATGCAATCATAAGTATATGACAAGAAGAGCAAACGATACACTATAAAGCAAAAACAGCTGGCCACTCACCCGACTCTCCAGCTCTGGCGGAAACCTGGTCTGGAATTTCACGGAAGTGCCCTCGCTGTAGTCCCGCTGGATGAAGACCTTCATGTAGTTGGACTGCGTCGCTGCTGGTGTTCCGGGCTGGGACATCCGCACTACGTTACCAGCCATTGTTTTCTATTTGAGCTGATAAAAGGACAAATTTAATCTTCAGTCAAGTTCAGAGCCCTCAAAGAGATCCAATCGAAGAAAGGGTCGAAATTTCCAGCCATATCGTCCACTCTTACCTGAGTTTCCGTCGACCACAACTAGTACAGCGTTTCAATAGCTTAAATTCGACGTAAATATTGCAAAACAATTGCAAATTACTGCAAATAATTTGCAATGTTGATAAATTTTCACTCCACTTTTCTGGTTTTGGGTGATATTTTTTTCTCTTGTTGACATTCTCTGGGTGGAATGACAGAACGCGCTGTCAAATGGAAGTAAATAGCGACGGGGGAGCAACCGTTCGGGAATTATTTCAAGCCGTCGCACAAAGGGGCACGTTTAGCGGTGCAGAATGATGCGATCGACGCAGAAATTTGTTGGGGCTTAAGCCCCAAGCACAATGTGAGCGGCAGCGCGGTACAACGGCAAAACGGCAACCCCATCTTAAGCTACACTCTACTTGTCAAGTCAACGTTGAAAAGGATTTAGTCAACATGGGATTGATAAGTGAAGTACAGATCAAGATGGGCATGCCGTTTTGCCGTTGTACCGCGTTGCCGTTCACATTGTGCTTGGGGCCTTATGATGCCCAGACTGCGAATGAAATAAATAAAATAATTTATTTATTATTCATAGAATCTGACGGGACCCGTCGACAAATCTCTGAAGAGTTCATGCACATATTTCATAACGCCGAAAATGTCCGTTTTTGAGGCTAAAGCTAAGTATGCAGTTCAGCTCAAGAAAAGTAAAAATTTCTGCTCAAGAAATGGTCAAGAAATTTACTACAGTGAGCTCGATCTGAATTGAAATTCTTTTCAACTGCGTACTGCGATCAAAGAAAAATGCTGTTCTTGAGCATTTCTTGCAAGAAATTTTCCACGCATCGAGATAGGCGATTACTTTTCTGTTGAAGTGCATACTTCGCTTAACCCAGTAGCGTAGCCAGGGAAGGGCGGTGGGTGCTGGCCCCGAGGGCCTCAAAATTGGGTTGTTTAGTTATAAAAATTCCCCAGTTCTTTGTAGCTTGATCGAAAGAGCACATTTTTCTAAGTGTAACACGATTTTATTGCGCTTCGATATCTTAATTTTGCTATAGTAAAAGATTAAAAAAGATTTCATTACGTCGACTCAATGACATTTCAATTTACATAATGACAGCTCGTCCCGAAGTAAAACTTGCCGAGGGGTGATTCAAACGCGATTTCCATACTAAATTCAAACGTGTTTTAAAAATAGTTCCAGGGCACGGAAAATTATTAAACTTTGGATTCTGACTCAGTTTGTAACGTAGAATCAGAATATGTAAAAAACAGGATACCACTAAACAAGCCAATTGTTGTGCGGATTTCTCATAGAATTAAAATTTCGACATAGGGCGTCGACCCTAGTCGGACCCTACACGCAAAAAAATTGTGCGGTAAAAACTACAATTTTAGGGGGTCAACTTAAGCGCTCGCACCGGCAATTTTCAGCAGACCGTATATGCGCTTGATTTTACCATGTCTGTAGTTGGAATCAGATTGTTGTAAGTTATGTCTGTCAAATGTACCAATAATGCGGTAGGGTGTACCGTAAACATAGTAAATTGGTCTGAATTTCCTTGGTAGTTTTAAGAATGGGCGTAGTCAGCTAAAGTAGTTATTTTTACCACAGAATTTTTTCCCGTGTATGCGTATTATCGGTCCCCTATAGAAAAACATAAAATTAGCACTCCAAACAACCTTCTTCTTCTTCTTTCTGGCGTTACGTCCCCACTGGGACAAAGCCTGCTTCTCAGCTTAGTGTTCTTATGAGCACTTCCACAGTTATTAACTGAGAGCTTACTATGCCAATGACCATTTTTGCATGCGTAGATCGTGTGGCAGGTACGAAGATACTCTATGCCCTGGGAAGTCGAGAAAATTTCCAACCCGAAAAGATCCTCGACCGATGGGATTCGAACCCACGACCCTCAGCTTGGTCGTGCTGAATAGCTGCGCGTTTACCGCTACGGCTATCTGGGCCCCAGCATTAAGGTATAACCGTATTTTAACTTTAATTCAACGAGTACAATGCATCATTGCTTTTATTCTGTTCTGTTCTATTTTATGAATGCAATGTAGCATTGCTTTATTTTAGCAATGAAATGTGCATTAATGGGTGATATAAGGTCACCGCTCAATGCTTCATTGCATCATCTTTCTCAATGCTTCATAGCAACAAAAACAGCAAGACTTCAATAATGCTGTATTTATCGTCAATCCTTCCCTCACTCAGGCAAATAGACTATATCCAGCTTTTCACGTTTGCTTGCCATAAACTATGATTCACCCCTTTTTGACGTTTCTTGCCCACACTATAATTTTTATGGCTGGGTCGTAGTAAGCTTTGCGGGTAATGTTTAATTTTATGTTGGCAAGGTAACATCAAACATTTACATTTTGTTGTTTGCTGGGTTTGAGAAAAAACCGAAATTCTTCCTATTTTATTATTATACATTAATGCTTCTATTATTTTAGGTTTGGTAGAAGCATGTGAGAAGAATTGTCTTCAATTGTGTCTGTAAAATGATTGCTGTTGATATGAACATTGCGTATGAGCTATCGATGGAGTTAAGAAAATGATACCGAAAAGGTTGTTTTTGGTTGTTTCACAACATTGAACGAATTTAGTGCCTATGTACAGAGATTGGGAAATATTTTAAAATAAGACAGCATTTGGTGCACCCGTGACTATTACTGACTGCCTTTTCTTAGAACTCTTTGTCGTATTCTGCTGAGGATGTTAAGCATCCTCAGCAGAACCGTCGCCGCAACACGTCTGTTGCTCTCAACTATAATCGATTGACTGACTCAATTATTTTCCTGCGATCGTTGCATCGTCAGACTTCCGATCGGCTCTTTGTTTGAAGTCATCACTCGCGCACACACTATCTCGTTCTGTTCTTTACCGTGTGAGAGAGACGGCTTCTTCCAACCCAATGTCTACACAGATTTGAATTTCTCTCCCGCTGTAGCCTTTATCTACACTGATAAAAATCCACACGCTCGATCTGTGTGTTTAAAATTATGGATCGATTCATGAACGTCCATATCGATTTGCTATGATTTTCTTGCAAACTTCGTGTGTGTTACACATTAAATTCGTTTGTTTTGTTTCATGGACTGATTCATCAACCGACAACAGGGATTCCATATTTTTTCCACATAAGTTCCCGAAGCTTTCTCTTCAGATTCGTATGTGTCAACCTATGGACGCATAGATCATCACTCCAACACGGATTCAGTGTGTTTTGCTTATGGTTATCTTGTGTCATAATCATCATGTTCAAGTTGGTCGATTCATTGATATGCGCAATGAGATTGTTATGATGAAATCCATGAGCTATGCTATCGATTTCCATGTTCAAAGCTTCTAAATTGTTTGTGATCAACCCATGGGATGCATAGTGAACTGAATTGCGGTTGGACCTCGTGTCGAACGACAGTCATCATCATGCTTCCAAAGAGAAGAGGCAAATTATGAAGCTGAAAGTGTTAGATGAACATTTGTGAATTCGATTTTTCTTTTATTAGTGAAGTTGACCGATATACGAGAATTCTACCTTTCTATAAGAAAACATTGATTATGATGTATAGTTTAGTAGAAAAATCGGATTCCACTAACAGATTTTCCTGGCTTTCAGTTTCGAAAAAAAATGGAATATGCGTATCCCTGGCTTCCCAAATTATGGATTTGCGGCGCCCCGCTTGTTGCTGGCTCACGGGTTTGAAAAAAAAATCAAGAGAGCTTGCGACAAGCAGAGGAGCCTCAGATCCATATTTTGGGGAGCAAAAGTTCTTCTACCAAATTTCTTCTTTCAGTCCCATGACATTTATGTTCTATCACACATGACTATCTAATGCTACTACATTTCGAATTCAATAAGCAAATCAGTTGGTTTTCATGATTTAATATTTGGAAATTCATGTTTGTTTCACATGACAACCTAATGTTGATACACATGTTATTATACCGTGAAATCGATGATGAAATCCATATGGCTACCACACTCAAATCATGTGGTTTTCCTCATTGCGCAAATCTATAAGTAAAACACACGACCTTGACGTGTAGATTTTTCTCAGTGCACTGAGAAAAATCTACACGTCAAGGTCGTGTGTTTTACTTATAGATTTGCGCAATGAGGAAAACCACATGATTTGAGTGTGGTGGCCATATGGATTTCATCATCGATTTCACGGTATAATAACATGTGTATCAACATTAGGTTGTCATGTGAAACAAACATGAATTTCCAAATATTAAATCATGAAAACCAACTGATTTGCTTATTGAATTCGAAATGTAGTAGCATTAGATAGTCATGTGTGATAGAACATAAATGTCATGGGACTGAAAGAAGAAATTTGGTAGAAGAACTTTTGCTCCCCAAAATATGGATCTGAGGCTCCTCTGCTTGTCGCAAGCTCTCTTGATTTTTTTTTCAAACCCGTGAGCCAGCAACAAGCGGGGCGCCGCAAATCCATAATTTGGGAAGCCAGGGATACGCATATTCCATTTTTTTTCGAAACTGAAAGCCAGGAAAATCTGTTAGTGGAATCCGATTTTTCTACTAAACTATACATTATAATCAATGTTTTCTTATAGAAAGGTAGAATTCTCGTATATCGGTCAACTTCACTAATAAAAGAAAAATCGAATTCACAAATGTTCATCTAACACTTTCAGCTTCATAATTTGCCTCTTCTCTTTGGAAGCATGATGATGACTGTCGTTCGACACGAGGTCCAACCGCAATTCAGTTCACTATGCATCCCATGGGTTGATCACAAACAATTTAGAAGCTTTGAACATGGAAATCGATAGCATAGCTCATGGATTTCATCATAACAATCTCATTGCGCATATCAATGAATCGACCAACTTGAACATGATGATTATGACACAAGATAACCATAAGCAAAACACACTGAATCCGTGTTGGAGTGATGATCTATGCGTCCATAGGTTGACACATACGAATCTGAAGAGAAAGCTTCGGGAACTTATGTGGAAAAAATATGGAATCCCTGTTGTCGGTTGATGAATCAGTCCATGAAACAAAACAAACGAATTTAATGTGTAACACACACGAAGTTTGCAAGAAAATCATAGCAAATCGATATGGACGTTCATGAATCGATCCATAATTTTAAACACACAGATCGAGCGTGTGGATTTTTATCAGTGTGTAACGTGATGTTGAACCGAACGCAACCCAAAGCGTTATAATTGAAAAGGTCCTACAGTGAGAGGCAAAATAAAGTGCCCACCTTACCAGTTTTCGAATTTCTCTCATTGATTTGGTTCAAATTAAAGTTAACACACCTAAATCTTTTGTGATATTTTATTTTTGATGTTCTTTTAAAGTTGCACTTACGAAATTTTGATAAAAAAAAGAATTTTACTTAAAGAAAAAGAAAATCAATTTGTATTGAAAAAAAAGTAGTGACAAAAATAAGTGCCCACTTCCTTCTTGGCCCCAGAAAAGATGATTTAAGAAAAATAAAAAGCAATTTAATAGTTAATGTGTCCTCCTTTGGCCTTAAGGACTTGCTGGAGGCTCTTCGGCATGCTTTTCACCAGGTTTTGTAGGTGTTGTGGATCTAGTTCTTCCCAGGCGCGCTCCAAGGCTTCAAAATAATTATTTTTGTTGGTAACACCAGTTTTTTCAACCCTGGCATCGAGAATCGCCCACAAATTCTCGATGGGGTTGAGGTCTGGGCTTTGTGGAGGCCATTCCAGCGGTTTAATCCGACAAGACCGGAAAAAAGACTTGGTCTTCTTTCCAGTATGCTTCGGGTCGTTGTTCTAGAGAAATATGAATTTCTCTTCAAGGCCCGTCTGGATCAGCGAAACCTCCAGATTTTCCAGCAAGATGTTAATGTAGGAATCTGCCATCATTATTCCGTCGATTTTCACGAGGTTTTCTACTCCACTCCATGAAAAACACCCCCAGACCATCACATTTCCTCCTCCATGCTTCACCGTTCCTTGGATGTGGTGCTCTGCATCACACACGAGCCCGCCGCTCTCGGTTAGACAGCTCGAGCTTCAGGAGCGCCACATCCAAGGAACGGTGACGCATGGAAGTGTGATGTGATGAAATGTGATGGTCTGGGGGTGTTTTTCATGGAGTGGAGTAGGAAGCGTCGTGAAAATCGACGGAATAATGACGGCAGATTCCTACATTAACATCTTGCTGGAAAATCTGGAGGTTTCGCTGATCCAGACGGGCCTTGAAGAGAAATTCATATTTCTCTAGAACAACGACCCGGAGCATACTGGAAAGAAGACCAAGTCTTTCTTCCGGTCTTGTCGGATTAAACCGCTGGAATGGCCTCCACAAAGCCCAGACCTCAACCCCATCGAGAATTTGTGGGCGATTCTCGATGCTAGGGTTGAAAAAACTGGTGTTACCAACAAAAATAATTATTTTGAAGCCTTGGAGCGCGCCTGGGAAGAACTAGATCCACAACACCTACAAAACCTGGTGAAAAGCATGCCGAAGAGCCTCCAGCAAGTCCTTAAGGCCAAAGGAGGACACATTAACTATTAAATTGCTTTTTATTTTTCTTAAATCATCTTTTCTGGGGCCAAGAAGGAAGTGGGCACTTATTTTTGTCACTACTTTTTTTTCAATACAAATTGATTTTCTTTTTCTTTAAGTAAAATTCTTTTTTTAATCAAAATTTCGTAAGTGCAACTTTAAAAGAACATCAAAAATAAAATATCACAAAAGATTTAGGTGTGTTAACTTTAATTTGAACCAAATCAATGAGAGAAATTCGAAAACTGGTAAGGTGGGCACTTTATTTTGCCTCTCACTGTATTATTCAAATGGTGATTAGCGATTTATTTATTTAAGATCAAATTCAAATGACTATTTGTTAAAGCTTCAATATATCAATAAACTGTCAATATTGCATAATGTTATGAATCCATTACTACCACACTCTTGTGCTCCAAAGTTTACGTTGATGCATTTATTGAGACGTACCATGAATTAGGCCCCACCATACCTTCCTGGACAGTTCCCCAGTAAGTCCCAAACGAACATACTATGATAAACCTATTCCTGGTCATATATTGCGTACTACATAATCAACATAGATTAAACAAAATTTCGAACATCAAAGATTATTTTCCTCTTGCATACTTTAGATATGACCAAAATGGCCCCATGTTCTCATGCGTAGCATAATGCTCACTATTTAGGGAAAATAAGCGCGAATCGGTGAGGCCGTTTGGCTAGAATATACTGTACTGGCATTGGCTAGATATTACGTGATATTTATGCGGTTTCAAAGAAAACATAACTCGACCGGAACTGTCTAGACTCCTTTCCCAATAATTGAGCAAAAAACGGAGTGGAACATTTCTTTATATTTAGATGTGAGATGGTAGGGAATCTTCCATGTTAAGTTCGCTAACGTCCAATTCAAACCGAGAGATGGTGTGGGTACAATAAGGTACTCATGGTCTAATCCACCGGCGTACTAAATTAACTCGGTCCAAGAATTGTGACACTTGAGCGGGGCACGCTCCCGTATGATCCCCACGTGATCTGGACCCGCTCTAGTGTCAAAATTCTTCGATCGAGTGCGTTTAGTACATCAGTGGATAAGACCATTGGTAAGCGGTTTACCTATCGGTTCTCCAGTTACTGCCGCCTAGTGATCCTTTATAGAGAGATTCGCGGAAGCTGACATTTCTGTCAAAGTGTGAGCCAATCGAGCAGCGAGAGCTGTCAAAGCGTGAGCCAAACGAACATGCGTTATATTTGTTTTGAACTTTTCTTGAGTAGTAATGTAATCCGCTTGAAATTATTTCGGTAAAAGTTGTTTTGCATGAAGCAAAATATATGAAATATTTTCCTTTTTTAAATGTTTGTTAATGTTATTTTTAGTTGTTGATTTTTTTCTACTGTTTATTAGTTAGGGACTGTAGCTCAAAGATCTATAACAAAACAAAATACACTTTTTAGCAATGAGTAAGTCATGTCCGTGTTACAATATTATTCTCGACGTCGAGCAAAATCAGCACTGCTGGTATGTTGCCAACTCATTCCATTTTACTTCCGCTTATCTCTCTATAAAGGATCACTACTGCCGCCCAGTGTCGTGTACTAGACTCAACTTTTTAGTACAACCATGCTCTATCCTCCTGAGATAGAAAAGCAGATGGTTAAGCTTGAGTACTGCACACAAAATCGATCAATTTTGATCCCAGAGAGCCACAATGCAAGTTTCGGTGAAATGAAATGAGTGAGTGAGTGAGTGCGAATCATTTCACCGAAACTTGAATTGCGGCCCACCGAGATCGAAACTGTCGGATCCCATGTGCAACACTCAAGCCCAACCACCTCCCCCTCCATCTCAGGAATACAACGCACTGTTATAACAGTTCATGGCTTCACAATTCGAATTTCGGGGAAATGAGTCTGGTCAACACAACATATGTCACAATTTTTATTGAATAAAACTTCAATTGGGTACTAAATTTTTTTATAAAATCTTGTTTTTATTTAATGACACGAAAGAGCATGTTACTGCATCTACTTTAGCAATTTTTCCCGCTCAAATAACGGCTATATCATGTTTAAACATTAATTTGAAAATTGGGTCCATAAATGAACCTTGACACTTTTGATCATGTTTGACATTCGCTTAGTCGACAAAAGCACCACAGGGGTTTTAGTTTTAACACGGGTTTGTTCCTATCTGACATTTCGGAAGGGACACGGAAAACAAAATGCACCCAAAATTTGAGTATAAGCCAAGGGGTGTGACAAAATCTAAAAAAAAAAAAACATAAAATATGGTTTTTGGACTTAAACCAACAGAAAACATTAGAAAATTGAGTAAACATGTGTTTTTGACCTAAACTTAAGCGTTTGGCACTAAAATTGGGACAGGGCTTTAGGACCCTATTCTTTTTATTGACAGTAGTTAATGTTACCTCTTGAAGAGTGAAAGGTTCTTCGGTGCCTGGTGCCTAAAATGGTATAGAAGGAATGAAGTTACTAGAGATAAATGATTATTTTTTTAATTTAGTTCATTAGAAATACTAAAAGTTGAACTTCAAAACAAATAAAGTGAAAATTATTGACAGCTCAATCAACAATTTAAAAACATTGCCAACTAAGATCATGCTATATAGGCCTATTCACATGACGTTCCAAAACAGCTAATCGGGAAGCTCTTTGACAGTTCTTCTATGAAAATGACAGCCTCGTGTATGCACCGGTCCTCTACCGATGTAAACAAATGCATAGACGGACCTGTCACATGAAAAGGCCTATAATGTGTTTGCAATACATGTCAAAATCGAATCATCCCTCGCAGTTTTATAGCCAGCGTAAAAAGCTGGATAAGGGATGGTACACAAATTATGTCACGCTAAATTTCAACTATTTGGACCCCCTCCCTCCCCTTTGTCACATATTTTGTATGAGTCTTCCTAAAATTTTGTAAGGCTTGTAACGCTTGGCTAGACCCTCTCCCCCCTTGGAGCGTGACGTAATTTGTGCATGACCCCTGTAACCGTCTGTAAATCTCGCTCAAAAGACTGCAAACACAGTGACTTATGCGCCACTCTCTATTCCGAGAGACCACTGGTCATGTCATAATTGTCTTGCCCGACTAGTTATTTGAAGCAGGAGAGCTCTTCTTACGGGTTTGTCAAACGGTTATTGGATTTACGCAAATAGATGGTCAACAACTTTGAATAGGGTCACGAGGTGGACACGCCTGAAGAAACGGGTGCAAGGTAAACGTGATCAAAGTGAAAGTCTATAAACGCAACGTAAGATGATCCAGCGAACTTATTAACCACAGGGCTCAGCGTTAAATGAATGTAAAGAGAGGTAATTTATGTTGTATTCATTATGTATATTCGTTCATCTTTTCATAAAAAAACGTGAGTGACTGTGTAAGTGTAGGTGTTGTGTTGTGTGCATGGCCATGATCGTACACATACCTGCGCAGGATTTTATGTTGAGCGGTTTCGGCGGTACCGGTTCATCAGCCGAGGGGCACACCAGTGAGCTGCGATGTACCCAGAACGCTGTCTCGTCGGAGTTCTTTATGGCGGCGTCAGAGCTCAGCGCCGATCGGCGGTCGTGCCACCGGGAATACTCGCTTCTCAAACGGCCGAACTACAGATGCGGGGCGGAGGTGTCGGCAGGACCGGTACTCTACCCAACGAACGCAGGCAGGCCAGTCAATTCACTCGGCCCCGTTTGACTACCAATTTTGGCGGGCCAAGGCGAGATCCACTCCGGGAAGAAACCACGTGTAGGGTGTAGGCTGGATTCCGCAAGATGGCGGGTGAATAATGTAAAGGGCTTAAGCCCAAGATAAAAAGCGTCTGCCGGACGCTAATAATCCGACATGAAAAGATTATTAGAACCTTATACGAAAATGAATTCACAAATTAAATTACCTTTTGTAATAATTAAACAAAGCTCGAGAGCAGAGTTTTCGCTGCCGGTGATGTAAGAGCCGGAACATAAATTTCACTGGATCAAAAAAAAATGCAAGAAGGATATCATTAAACGCTGTTCACTTTGACCACTTATAAGAACCATTTTCTAATTTCTTTTATACTATTCTCTTCTTTAACACACCTTGAACTAAACGGAATAACTGAAATATCACTGCAACTAACTTCTGCCCTAAGCCGACGTAGATGGAGAAATGAGGGATTATATCTCTAAGATGTTCGAAAGACCTTCAAAATTATAATGTAATTGTCTTCGACCTTTACAACAACCAATTCAATAAATTTATACGAGAACCACAGTTGACCAATATGTCAAAGTTGATGAGCCATCTATAATAAATCCTAAAACTATTTTAAGTACTAAATAATTGCTAAAAGCTTTCACACGAAAATTTGAATTTTTATAGCACTCTTTTATAGCAACGCATGTGAGAATATGAATGGTTCGTGAAATCTTTGTTGAAATTCAAAAAACGTTACATCACACCACTTACTTTTATGAAAATTTGATCAATATGCGATTGATCAAATTTTCATAACCTTAAATTTAATCTAATCATTTATACTGGTAATTGGTAAATAATTTATGTTACTTTGAACTATTTTTTTTTTGTTCTGTCACTTTCGCTTTGAATTGAACTCTACGAATTAATAAATGAAAATATTTGTCTTTATCATTGGATCCTTTTCCAACTTATTAGTAGACAACCATTAACGAAAATTTAGCTTTTAATCAGCAAATGCTTCTTATTACCATATCGAAATTACAATATCGAAACTCGTTTTTAAGAAAACATAGGCATAAAAAACTACAAATCAACCCGTCGATTGTCATATCGACCAAAACATTGATTCAGTAGTTCATAAACGAAGAAACAAATTGAACGCAAAGCCATAACAAATTTCCACGTCAACGTCTTTTTGTCGACAATAAATCGGCAAAAGTTATGGCATTCATCAATACGATTCATTATAACAGCCAAACCATGCTATAAAAACATCGCATAAACAACCAAAAGTGTAGAGTTCCACTCTGTGCTACTTATGACAGAGCGATGAATTTGAACGGCTTGTCAACCAGAAAGAAGAAGGGTTTCTACTGAAAATGTGTTTTGCACGGACCTGGAGCCTTTTAGCGAAAGCAAGTAGTGAAATTTACCGATTACCCTGGAGAGTATATTTTGATTCCATTCCTTTATTGTTGTGCTAAGTTTTCTATATATTCACAGGTAAAAATGGCTATATTTCTACTCGACAAACCTAAATAACTATGGCGTCTTGGAATGAAGAAAATCTATGCTATGGATACAAACATGCATTTTATGGATGAATCTTATTCACACCTATTCTAACTGAGTGCCTTTGAATGTGTGCTTTTTGAAACTATGCTATAGAACCTTGTGAAGGTGTGTGTTTTATTTTCGTATGTTTACTTCTGAGTGATTATGCTATGTATTATTTACAAAATAAAAGTGAAAGTGAGTGGTTTTCAACTTGCCGTTTTAGTGGAAGTCCATACGTGTTTATAAGGAAATGTCCCATCGTAAAAAGCAACACCCATGCCACTATTTCGTAGCTTTTCGCCATCGATCGTTCAGAATTTTTTCAGAAACGTAGCATGAAAGATTCCTAAACATTTGCCAAATTCATCAGCCAACTCGTAGCTGTCACCAAGGACTTTAGTTACGGTTGCTTCTGTGTACCTGGGAGCTAATTTGGCACAGAAATGTTTTCCTTTATCGGACAGAAAAGTGGTTTTCTTGAGCACTTTTTCACCAATGCTATATTTCGGTGCTTTTGCATTTGACCTAAGGTTGTAATATTTTGCCTGTTTTTCGTATGCGTCTTTTAGATTCTTGCGCACCTGAGCGTACAACCGAATCTGTTCGTCATGTGTTAAGGAATTTTGATTGTCTAAGCCAATTGACTCATATTCTCGTCCATCCGAAACTATGTTTCTACCAAACGTAAGAAAGTACGGACTGTGTTTTGTTGATCCGTGGACTGAGTTTCTAATAGCATTGGCAATATTTTGAATATTTTCTGCCCACGTCTTGTGATTGGACTTTATTGAAGCTCTAATTGCTGTAGTTATCACACGGTTGACTCTTTCAGAGTTGTTCACCTGTGGGTGATATGACGGTGTTAACCAATGAGTAACTCCATAGTGCTCTAGCAGATTTTTGAATAGTTTAGATGTGAATTGGCTGCCATTATCTGTTAAAATAGTTTGTGGAACACCGAACAACAAAAATATCGATTGCTCCAAAAATTTGACCAGTGAACATGCTGTTGCCTGCTTGAAGGGTTGCACCAGAATAAATTTAGTGAAAACATCTGTAACCACCAGTAAGCAGGTACTTTGAGATTTCCCCGATGGTGGAAATGGACCCAGGTAATCCAACGTTAGAAACTGCCATGGGTGGTCGCAGTTTTGCTTTTGCGAACCCATCGGAGGTTTGTTGTTTACATTCACGCTTTTAGCTGTTTTGCAAGGCACACAAGATTTACAATACTTTTTAGTATCTAAGGCCATTTGGGGCCAGAAGAACTTTTCTTTTAGTTTGGCTAGAGTTTTGTCATAGCCCAAATGAGCTGGCTCATGCATTGCTTCAATAATTCCATTTCTTTCTCCTTTTGGAGGGTAGAATTTCCAGAAGAATCGTTTATCCTCAATTTTAGAGGAATCTTGAACAAATTTAAAAATTTTCTCACCGATGATTCTAAAATCGGAATATTTTTGAGGGTCGTCTAGAATTTTCTTGCGTAACTCGGCATATTCGGTATCCACTATTTGAATTGCCTCGATTCTAGATAAGCAATCAGCCAATACATTATCTGTACCTTTTCTATACTGTATTACAAAGTCATAAGACTGTAGTTTTAGTGCCCAACGAAGTAGTCTAGAATTACCGTTGGCCGCTGTAATGGTGAAAAGCCAGGTGATACTTTTTGCATCTGTTATTATAGTGAAGGCAGTGCCCTCTATGTAGTGCCTAAAGTTTTCAATCGCCAATAAAACCGCAAGACATTCTTTCTCTGTGGCTGAATATTTACGCTGTGTACTTGAATGTTTCTTGCTAAAATAAGCAATTATTCTTTTACCTTCAGGGTGTTCTTGCAGTAGCGCAGCGCCTACTGCCAGCTGTGATGCATCGGTCTCAATTATAAAAGGTAGGTCGTAGCGAGGGTTCGCCAGCACCGGTGAAGATGTTAGTGCTGACTTTAATTCTTCGAGTGCGCCTTCAGCCTCCTCGGTCCATTTGAATTTTTTTGATTTTTTTAATAGGTCAGTAATTGGTGTTGTAATATGACTATAGTTTTTTATGAACTTTTGATAAAAACCCATCAGGCCCATGAGCCGTCTAACGTCTCGAATGGACCTTGGCCGTGGATAATTTAGAATAGGTTCTAGTTTACTACCATCTATTGCCAGGCCATTCTCCGTGAGAAAATACCCAAGGTACTTAACCTGTCGTCTGCAAAATCGACTCTTTTGTATTGAGATTGTTAGGCCTGCCTTTGCCAATCTTTTGGCCACTTCCTTAAGAAGAAGGAAGTGTTCTTCCAACGTCTCGGTGGCTACTACGATGTCATCTAAGTAGATAAACACGTGCGGCTCAAGATCAAAACCCATGGCCTTATTCATAAGCCTACTCATTGTAAAGGGAGCATTTCGTAACCCGAAGGGTACAACCTTGAACCGGAAAAGGCCCTTAGGTGTACGGAAAGCAGTATAGTTTCTCGAGGTTTCCTTCAACGGGATTTGGAAATAAGCATCTTTCAAATCAATTATGCTGAAGTATTTAGCTTTTTTTAACCTGTGAAAAATCTCATTCATATTACGCATAGGATATGCGTCTTTTCTGGTAATAGAATTAATTTTACGCGAGTCTAAACATACTCTAATACTGCCGTTTGGTTTTTTTACAGGAACCAACGGACTAGCATATTCACTCGTGCATTCTTCAATTACACCTAGTTTCTCATAGCGCTCTAACTCCTTTTCAATACTTTCCCAAACCTTTGGTGAATATTTGTACATGGGCATATCGCGCATGTTAGCCCCTTCGATTACTTCTATTTCGTGTTCGATCAATGTTGTTTTACCTAAGTTGTTCTCACTAGTCCATTTGAAATGTTTTAAGACTTCAGTTAGCTGCTCTTTTTCGTAGCTCGTAAGTTCGTGCTCAGTTTCAATTGACTCAATGTCCTTTTCAGGATCCCCTGGCAATTCTAAGGAAGGCACGTCCAGAGATTCATCTAGTTCTGGTTGCGACTTATGTGTAAGAATGTTTTCTTTATCTGTCAACTCTAACGAGCATATCTTTAAGCATATTTCAGATTCCAAGCTGACTAGATATGGTCGCTGGTTCGAGGAAATAAGGTTTATCACGGACTGACCGTTTGTATCTAAAAGGTCGACATCAGTTATCCTTTCGTTGTTTTTAATCATCGGTTTTATTTGGAAAGCATTCCAAAAATCCATCCCTAAAATTAAGGATTTGGACAACTGAGGGACAATTATAGTGGGTATTACTTTGGTAACTCCAGCATAAGTATAAGGTACATTAGCATAACCGAGACATTCATGTTCCGTGTTATCCGCTGTACTAATGACAACCTTTGCGTTGAAGAGTTTTAAATTATGTTTATCGAGGAGTTTGGTTGAATTCAACACACTTATGCTGGCACCCGAATCCAACAGTGCTATTATATCTGTGTCAAAAATGGACACACGTATTCTTGGGCATGTGTTGGGGTTTACTCTAATGTGCAATGTTTCGTGGTATTTTTGATAGTTTTGGAGGGTTTTTGGAACCGCTTTCTGTGCTTGCGAGATGGACGGGTTCCCTGTGCACCCCGCATCTAGTTTAACGATTGGTTTGGGTGATTTTGAGCATTCGTTGTCTGCGGGTGATTTCGTTCGCATGTTTTGGTTGTTCGACCGATGTTTCCACATGCGTAGCAAAATATTAATTTTGTTTCTTTGCAAAATCGCCAATGATGTCCTATTTTTTGGCAATTCCAGCATTTTAGTGTGGATTGGTCGGTAATTGCAATACTTTTGGTTCTAGCATTTGAATTCAGTGTTTGAGCATCCTTCAATTTAAGTTTTCTTTGTAGTGCATTTACAACCTGGTCTTCTAAAGACGAATACTCACTATCTGAATTGCTTTTTGCGTCAATGTTATGCATTTCATTGCGCATATTATACGCCGATCGATAAAGGCTACTATCATTCGCATCTATACGATGATTCAAGTCTAACAAATGTTCCAGATTTTTAACCCTTGTGGTTGCTAACTTAGACCTGTAGTGTGGTCTCATGTTTTCCCATACTATTTCAAAAATAGTTCGGGACGAATGAGGATGTTTTAAGCATTGGTTTAATTTTTCTACTTCTGTAACAAATGCTACAAAAGTTTCCCCCTTTTTCTGCCTAAGCTCTCTTAATTGACTTCGAATTCCACGGTCCCGGTTAGGGTTACCAAATCGGAACCTGATCTCACTTTCGAATTTATCCCATGTGGTGCAGTGGCTTTCACGCGTGAACCACCAGTCACTTGCTTCTCCTTTTAGCTTGTAATGTATTTTGTCCAATAATTCCGTCTTTCCTACTCTTTCGTGTTTCGCTAACTTCTTTACTCTATTTAAGAAATCTTCTACCTGCATCGATCTCCCATCTCCACTGAAAACAATGTCCCAATTTTCAACCCTTGACCGTGATGATCTATAATAGTCCTCCCTATAACTTCTCCTCCTCAAGGGTGAAGGTGACCTATATGAAAATCTTTCTCTTTGTCTTCTTCTTCCTACCTCTCGATCTCTACTACTTCTACTCAGTGAGCTAGAATTTGATCTACCTCTTGATTTTCTGTGCCTATTGTATGAGTGAAATTCTCTTTCGTGTTCAAACTCGCGTTCATCATTAGTACTTGAGTATTCGGACAAAGAACAGTATGAACTGTTTCTTATCTTGGCTTTATCTCGTGAATAAGATTGAAATCTCTGATCTGTTGTTTTGTATTTATATTCATTCCATTTCTCATGTGATTTTTTGGACGGTGTTTTATTTTTCTGTTTTTCATTCCCTGTGCTATCGATTTCATTAGATGATTTCCTATCGTTTTTGTCTGTTTCTGAACCTCGCTCTTTTTCATTTTTCTGTTCCTTCTTTTTAGGCACTGCTCCCGTATTGTTTGCTCCTACTTTCATTTGGGCTCTAGCATTGGGATTTGGATTTCTCCAAGACCCTTTATAGCCCAATCCTTTAGCTCCATCCCCTAAGTCCAAATCTGTTTCATCGTTAGATTGCTCAGGATCATAAGTCACTCTTTGCCTATATGCGCGAAGAAACTCTTCAATTTCTTTACAATATTCTTCTTTCAATTTTTCCTCTTCTTCATTTGTTGTGCCCGCCGAAGCGCATCTCATCAAATAATGTCTAATTCGCGAGACTAATGCATAATCAAATTCTCTTCTCAAACTATGTTTTAGTGATTTTAGGATATCATCTATCTTTTCAATTTCCTCTACAACTGATAAATTTGTGCTCCATCGTTTAGGTTCCTTTCGTTCCAAGTTATAGGCATACCTCAATGCCCTTTTCTTATCTTCCAGTCTTGCTTCGTGGTCAACTTGGACTTCTCTGAGAGCAATTTCAAAATTAACTTCTTCTTCCAGCAAATGGTCAGCATTGGGAAGAATGTAAAACCGAACCATCTTGCTAATGGCAAAAAATAAACGAAAATATATGTACGACGAATCTTGATTACTAATGAAATTTGAATTAATAAAATTGGAAAACAAAACTTGGAAAATCCAATACTTTTAAAGAAATTTTTTTTTTATCAAAAAGAAAATGTAGAAAATGTAATATCCTTTAGAGTTAAAGCTCATTTAGCAATTTCATAATGCGTAACAAGGAAATTCAAAAAATAAACAAAAATAAAAATAGTAAAAAATTCAAAAATCACATTAAAAAAATCAATTACTTCAAACCTATACCTATAATCTACCCTAATCCTAAAATTCAGTTTGCAGACTAGACTCAAATTCAAATTAAACAAAGGTCAAAAAAGGTCAATTCAAATTCTTACTATATACTATATATTAAAAAAAGGGGAAAAAATATAAAGGGTTAATTATGTTTCGAATTCAAAGAAGCTAAAAATACAAAGGTAATCCAATTTTCATGTAATGTAGCTATTTGAAAGGACCAGGCCAAAAATAAAAAAAATATTCAAAGTAACAATTTGATCTAATTTTACGTTGGGCGCCAATGTAACCGTCTGTAAATCTCGCTCAAAAGACTGCAAACACAGTGACTTATGCGCCACTCTCTATTCCGAGAGACCACTGGTCATGTCATAATTGTCTTGCCCGACTAGTTATTTGAAGCAGGAGAGCTCTTCTTACGGGTTTGTCAAACGGTTATTGGATTTACGCAAATAGATGGTCAACAACTTTGAATAGGGTCACGAGGTGGACACGCCTGAAGAAACGGGTGCAAGGTAAACGTGATCAAAGTGAAAGTCTATAAACGCAACGTAAGATGATCCAGCGAACTTATTAACCACAGGGCTCAGCGTTAAATGAATGTAAAGAGAGGTAATTTATGTTGTATTCATTATGTATATTCGTTCATCTTTTCATAAAAAAACGTGAGTGACTGTGTAAGTGTAGGTGTTGTGTTGTGTGCATGGCCATGATCGTACACATACCTGCGCAGGATTTTATGTTGAGCGGTTTCGGCGGTACCGGTTCATCAGCCGAGGGGCACACCAGTGAGCTGCGATGTACCCAGAACGCTGTCTCGTCGGAGTTCT
Organism: Aedes aegypti; assembly: GCF_002204515.2. NCBI lineage: Eukaryota > Metazoa > Arthropoda > Insecta > Diptera > Culicidae > Aedes > Aedes aegypti. Next base: position 265,080,672 of record NC_035107.1, on the reverse strand, counting down.
TTATGGCGGCGTCAGAGCTCAGCGCCGATCGGCGGTCGTGCCACCGGGAATACTCGCTTCTCAAACGGCCGAACTACAGATGCGGGGCGGAGGTGTCGGCAGGACCGGTACTCTACCCAACGAACGCAGGCAGGCCAGTCAATTCACTCGGCCCCGTTTGACTACCAATTTTGGCGGGCCAAGGCGAGATCCACTCCGGGAAGAAACCACGTGTAGGGTGTAGGCTGGATTCCGCAAGATGGCGGGTGAATAATGTAAAGGGCTTAAGCCCAAGATAAAAAGCGTCTGCCGGACGCTAATAATCCGACATGAAAAGATTATTAGAACCTTATACGAAAATGAATTCACAAATTAAATTACCTTTTGTAATAATTAAACAAAGCTCGAGAGCAGAGTTTTCGCTGCCGGTGATGTAAGAGCCGGAACATAAATTTCACTGGATCAAAAAAAAATGCAAGAAGGATATCATTAAACGCTGTTCACTTTGACCACTTATAAGAACCATTTTCTAATTTCTTTTATACTATTCTCTTCTTTAACACACCTTGAACTAAACGGAATAACTGAAATATCACTGCAACTAACTTCTGCCCTAAGCCGACGTAGATGGAGAAATGAGGGATTATATCTCTAAGATGTTCGAAAGACCTTCAAAATTATAATGTAATTGTCTTCGACCTTTACAACAACCAATTCAATAAATTTATACGAGAACCACAGTTGACCAATATGTCAAAGTTGATGAGCCATCTATAATAAATCCTAAAACTATTTTAAGTACTAAATAATTGCTAAAAGCTTTCACACGAAAATTTGAATTTTTATAGCACTCTTTTATAGCAACGCATGTGAGAATATGAATGGTTCGTGAAATCTTTGTTGAAATTCAAAAAACGTTACAAAACCACTGGTTCTTATAAGTGGTCAAAGTGAACAGCGTTTAATGATATCCTTCTTGCATTTTTTTTTGATCCAGTGAAATTTATGTTCCGGCTCTTACATCACCGGCAGCGAAAACTCTGCTCTCGAGCTTTGTTTAATTATTACAAAAGGTAATTTAATTTGTGAATTCATTTTCGTATAAGGTTCTAATAATCTTTTCATGTCGGATTATTAGCGTCCGGCAGACGCTTTTTATCTTGGGCTTAAGCCCTTTACATTATTCACCCGCCATCTTGCGGAATCCAGCCTACACCCTACACGTGGTTTCTTCCCGGAGTGGATCTCGCCTTGGCCCGCCAAAATTGGTAGTCAAACGGGGCCGAGTGAATTGACTGGCCTGCCTGCGTTCGTTGGGTAGAGTACCGGTCCTGCCGACACCTCCGCCCCGCATCTGTAGTTCGGCCGTTTGAGAAGCGAGTATTCCCGGTGGCACGACCGCCGATCGGCGCTGAGCTCTGACGCCGCCATAAAGAACTCCGACGAGACAGCGTTCTGGGTACATCGCAGCTCACTGGTGTGCCCCTCGGCTGATGAACCGGTACCGCCGAAACCGCTCAACATAAAATCCTGCGCAGGTATGTGTACGATCATGGCCATGCACACAACACAACACCTACACTTACACAGTCACTCACGTTTTTTTATGAAAAGATGAACGAATATACATAATGAATACAACATAAATTACCTCTCTTTACATTCATTTAACGCTGAGCCCTGTGGTTAATAAGTTCGCTGGATCATCTTACGTTGCGTTTATAGACTTTCACTTTGATCACGTTTACCTTGCACCCGTTTCTTCAGGCGTGTCCACCTCGTGACCCTATTCAAAGTTGTTGACCATCTATTTGCGTAAATCCAATAACCGTTTGACAAACCCGTAAGAAGAGCTCTCCTGCTTCAAATAACTAGTCGGGCAAGACAATTATGACATGACCAGTGGTCTCTCGGAATAGAGAGTGGCGCATAAGTCACTGTGTTTGCAGTCTTTTGAGCGAGATTTACAGACGGTTACATTGGCGCCCAACGTAAAATTAGATCAAATTGTTACTTTGAATATTTTTTTTATTTTTGGCCTGGTCCTTTCAAATAGCTACATTACATGAAAATTGGATTACCTTTGTATTTTTAGCTTCTTTGAATTCGAAACATAATTAACCCTTTATATTTTTTCCCCTTTTTTTAATATATAGTATAGAGTAAGAATTTGAATTGACCTTTTTTGACCTTTGTTTAATTTGAATTTGAGTCTAGTCTGCAAACTGAATTTTAGGATTAGGGTAGATTATAGGTATAGGTTTGAAGTAATTGATTTTTTTAATGTGATTTTTGAATTTTTTACTATTTTTATTTTTGTTTATTTTTTGAATTTCCTTGTTACGCATTATGAAATTGCTAAATGAGCTTTAACTCTAAAGGATATTACATTTTCTACATTTTCTTTTTGATAAAAAAAAAATTTCTTTAAAAGTATTGGATTTTCCAAGTTTTGTTTTCCAATTTTATTAATTCAAATTTCATTAGTAATCAAGATTCGTCGTACATATATTTTCGTTTATTTTTTGCCATTAGCAAGATGGTTCGGTTTTACATTCTTCCCAATGCTGACCATTTGCTGGAAGAAGAAGTTAATTTTGAAATTGCTCTCAGAGAAGTCCAAGTTGACCACGAAGCAAGACTGGAAGATAAGAAGAGGGCATTGAGGTATGCCTATAACTTGGAACGAAAGGAACCTAAACGATGGAGCACAAATTTATCAGTTGTAGAGGAAATTGAAAAGATAGATGATATCCTAAAATCACTAAAACATAGTTTGAGAAGAGAATTTGATTATGCATTAGTCTCGCGAATTAGACATTATTTGATGAGATGCGCTTCGGCGGGCACAACAAATGAAGAAGAGGAAAAATTGAAAGAAGAATATTGTAAAGAAATTGAAGAGTTTCTTCGCGCATATAGGCAAAGAGTGACTTATGATCCTGAGCAATCTAACGATGAAACAGATTTGGACTTAGGGGATGGAGCTAAAGGATTGGGCTATAAAGGGTCTTGGAGAAATCCAAATCCCAATGCTAGAGCCCAAATGAAAGTAGGAGCAAACAATACGGGAGCAGTGCCTAAAAAGAAGGAACAGAAAAATGAAAAAGAGCGAGGTTCAGAAACAGACAAAAACGATAGGAAATCATCTAATGAAATCGATAGCACAGGGAATGAAAAACAGAAAAATAAAACACCGTCCAAAAAATCACATGAGAAATGGAATGAATATAAATACAAAACAACAGATCAGAGATTTCAATCTTATTCACGAGATAAAGCCAAGATAAGAAACAGTTCATACTGTTCTTCGTCCGAATACTCAAGTACTAATGATGAACGCGAGTTTGAACACGAAAGAGAATTTCACTCATACAATAGGCACAGAAAATCAAGAGGTAGATCAAATTCTAGCTCACTGAGTAGAAGTAGTAGAGATCGAGAGGTAGGAAGAAGAAGACAAAGAGAAAGATTTTCATATAGGTCACCTTCACCCTTGAGGAGGAGAAGTTATAGGGAGGACTATTATAGATCATCACGGTCAAGGGTTGAAAATTGGGACATTGTTTTCAGTGGAGATGGGAGATCGATGCAGGTAGAAGATTTCTTAAATAGAGTAAAGAAGTTAGCGAAACACGAAAGAGTAGGAAAGACGGAATTATTGGACAAAATACATTACAAGCTAAAAGGAGAAGCAAGTGACTGGTGGTTCACGCGTGAAAGCCACTGCACCACATGGGATAAATTCGAAAGTGAGATCAGGTTCCGATTTGGTAACCCTAACCGGGACCGTGGAATTCGAAGTCAATTAAGAGAGCTTAGGCAGAAAAAGGGGGAAACTTTTGTAGCATTTGTTACAGAAGTAGAAAAATTAAACCAATGCTTAAAACATCCTCATTCGTCCCGAACTATTTTTGAAATAGTATGGGAAAACATGAGACCACACTACAGGTCTAAGTTAGCAACCACAAGGGTTAAAAATCTGGAACATTTGTTAGACTTGAATCATCGTATAGATGCGAATGATAGTAGCCTTTATCGATCGGCGTATAATATGCGCAATGAAATGCATAACATTGACGCAAAAAGCAATTCAGATAGTGAGTATTCGTCTTTAGAAGACCAGGTTGTAAATGCACTACAAAGAAAACTTAAATTGAAGGATGCTCAAACACTGAATTCAAATGCTAGAACCAAAAGTATTGCAATTACCGACCAATCCACACTAAAATGCTGGAATTGCCAAAAAATAGGACATCATTGGCGATTTTGCAAAGAAACAAAATTAATATTTTGCTACGCATGTGGAAACATCGGTCGAACAACCAAAACATGCGAACGAAATCACCCGCAGACAACGAATGCTCAAAATCACCCAAACCAATCGTTAAACTAGATGCGGGGTGCACAGGGAACCCGTCCATCTCGCAAGCACAGAAAGCGGTTCCAAAAACCCTCCAAAACTATCAAAAATACCACGAAACATTGCACATTAGAGTAAACCCCAACACATGCCCAAGAATACGTGTGTCCATTTTTGACACAGATATAATAGCACTGTTGGATTCGGGTGCCAGCATAAGTGTGTTGAATTCAACCAAACTCCTCGATAAACATAATTTAAAACTCTTCAACGCAAAGGTTGTCATTAGTACAGCGGATAACACGGAACATGAATGTCTCGGTTATGCTAATGTACCTTATACTTATGCTGGAGTTACCAAAGTAATACCCACTATAATTGTCCCTCAGTTGTCCAAATCCTTAATTTTAGGGATGGATTTTTGGAATGCTTTCCAAATAAAACCGATGATTAAAAACAACGAAAGGATAACTGATGTCGACCTTTTAGATACAAACGGTCAGTCCGTGATAAACCTTATTTCCTCGAACCAGCGACCATATCTAGTCAGCTTGGAATCTGAAATATGCTTAAAGATATGCTCGTTAGAGTTGACAGATAAAGAAAACATTCTTACACATAAGTCGCAACCAGAACTAGATGAATCTCTGGACGTGCCTTCCTTAGAATTGCCAGGGGATCCTGAAAAGGACATTGAGTCAATTGAAACTGAGCACGAACTTACGAGCTACGAAAAAGAGCAGCTAACTGAAGTCTTAAAACATTTCAAATGGACTAGTGAGAACAACTTAGGTAAAACAACATTGATCGAACACGAAATAGAAGTAATCGAAGGGGCTAACATGCGCGATATGCCCATGTACAAATATTCACCAAAGGTTTGGGAAAGTATTGAAAAGGAGTTAGAGCGCTATGAGAAACTAGGTGTAATTGAAGAATGCACGAGTGAATATGCTAGTCCGTTGGTTCCTGTAAAAAAACCAAACGGCAGTATTAGAGTATGTTTAGACTCGCGTAAAATTAATTCTATTACCAGAAAAGACGCATATCCTATGCGTAATATGAATGAGATTTTTCACAGGTTAAAAAAAGCTAAATACTTCAGCATAATTGATTTGAAAGATGCTTATTTCCAAATCCCGTTGAAGGAAACCTCGAGAAACTATACTGCTTTCCGTACACCTAAGGGCCTTTTCCGGTTCAAGGTTGTACCCTTCGGGTTACGAAATGCTCCCTTTACAATGAGTAGGCTTATGAATAAGGCCATGGGTTTTGATCTTGAGCCGCACGTGTTTATCTACTTAGATGACATCGTAGTAGCCACCGAGACGTTGGAAGAACACTTCCTTCTTCTTAAGGAAGTGGCCAAAAGATTGGCAAAGGCAGGCCTAACAATCTCAATACAAAAGAGTCGATTTTGCAGACGACAGGTTAAGTACCTTGGGTATTTTCTCACGGAGAATGGCCTGGCAATAGATGGTAGTAAACTAGAACCTATTCTAAATTATCCACGGCCAAGGTCCATTCGAGACGTTAGACGGCTCATGGGCCTGATGGGTTTTTATCAAAAGTTCATAAAAAACTATAGTCATATTACAACACCAATTACTGACCTATTAAAAAAATCAAAAAAATTCAAATGGACCGAGGAGGCTGAAGGCGCACTCGAAGAATTAAAGTCAGCACTAACATCTTCACCGGTGCTGGCGAACCCTCGCTACGACCTACCTTTTATAATTGAGACCGATGCATCACAGCTGGCAGTAGGCGCTGCGCTACTGCAAGAACACCCTGAAGGTAAAAGAATAATTGCTTATTTTAGCAAGAAACATTCAAGTACACAGCGTAAATATTCAGCCACAGAGAAAGAATGTCTTGCGGTTTTATTGGCGATTGAAAACTTTAGGCACTACATAGAGGGCACTGCCTTCACTATAATAACAGATGCAAAAAGTATCACCTGGCTTTTCACCATTACAGCGGCCAACGGTAATTCTAGACTACTTCGTTGGGCACTAAAACTACAGTCTTATGACTTTGTAATACAGTATAGAAAAGGTACAGATAATGTATTGGCTGATTGCTTATCTAGAATCGAGGCAATTCAAATAGTGGATACCGAATATGCCGAGTTACGCAAGAAAATTCTAGACGACCCTCAAAAATATTCCGATTTTAGAATCATCGGTGAGAAAATTTTTAAATTTGTTCAAGATTCCTCTAAAATTGAGGATAAACGATTCTTCTGGAAATTCTACCCTCCAAAAGGAGAAAGAAATGGAATTATTGAAGCAATGCATGAGCCAGCTCATTTGGGCTATGACAAAACTCTAGCCAAACTAAAAGAAAAGTTCTTCTGGCCCCAAATGGCCTTAGATACTAAAAAGTATTGTAAATCTTGTGTGCCTTGCAAAACAGCTAAAAGCGTGAATGTAAACAACAAACCTCCGATGGGTTCGCAAAAGCAAAACTGCGACCACCCATGGCAGTTTCTAACGTTGGATTACCTGGGTCCATTTCCACCATCGGGGAAATCTCAAAGTACCTGCTTACTGGTGGTTACAGATGTTTTCACTAAATTTATTCTGGTGCAACCCTTCAAGCAGGCAACAGCATGTTCACTGGTCAAATTTTTGGAGCAATCGATATTTTTGTTGTTCGGTGTTCCACAAACTATTTTAACAGATAATGGCAGCCAATTCACATCTAAACTATTCAAAAATCTGCTAGAGCACTATGGAGTTACTCATTGGTTAACACCGTCATATCACCCACAGGTGAACAACTCTGAAAGAGTCAACCGTGTGATAACTACAGCAATTAGAGCTTCAATAAAGTCCAATCACAAGACGTGGGCAGAAAATATTCAAAATATTGCCAATGCTATTAGAAACTCAGTCCACGGATCAACAAAACACAGTCCGTACTTTCTTACGTTTGGTAGAAACATAGTTTCGGATGGACGAGAATATGAGTCAATTGGCTTAGACAATCAAAATTCCTTAACACATGACGAACAGATTCGGTTGTACGCTCAGGTGCGCAAGAATCTAAAAGACGCATACGAAAAACAGGCAAAATATTACAACCTTAGGTCAAATGCAAAAGCACCGAAATATAGCATTGGTGAAAAAGTGCTCAAGAAAACCACTTTTCTGTCCGATAAAGGAAAACATTTCTGTGCCAAATTAGCTCCCAGGTACACAGAAGCAACCGTAACTAAAGTCCTTGGTGACAGCTACGAGTTGGCTGATGAATTTGGCAAATGTTTAGGAATCTTTCATGCTACGTTTCTGAAAAAATTCTGAACGATCGATGGCGAAAAGCTACGAAATAGTGGCATGGGTGTTGCTTTTTACGATGGGACATTTCCTTATAAACACGTATGGACTTCCACTAAAACGGCAAGTTGAAAACCACTCACTTTCACTTTTATTTTGTAAATAATACATAGCATAATCACTCAGAAGTAAACATACGAAAATAAAACACACACCTTCACAAGGTTCTATAGCATAGTTTCAAAAAGCACACATTCAAAGGCACTCAGTTAGAATAGGTGTGAATAAGATTCATCCATAAAATGCATGTTTGTATCCATAGCATAGATTTTCTTCATTCCAAGACGCCATAGTTATTTAGGTTTGTCGAGTAGAAATATAGCCATTTTTACCTGTGAATATATAGAAAACTTAGCACAACAATAAAGGAATGGAATCAAAATATACTCTCCAGGGTAATCGGTAAATTTCACTACTTGCTTTCGCTAAAAGGCTCCAGGTCCGTGCAAAACACATTTTCAGTAGAAACCCTTCTTCTTTCTGGTTGACAAGCCGTTCAAATTCATCGCTCTGTCATAAGTAGCACAGAGTGGAACTCTACACACGCGAACCAGTGAAGAGTGAAAGGTTCTTCGGTGCCTGGTGCCTAAAATGGTATAGAAGGAATGAAGTTACTAGAGATAAATGATTATTTTTTTAATTTAGTTCATTAGAAATACTAAAAGTTGAACTTCAAAACAAATAAAGTGAAAATTATTGACAGCTCAATCAACAATTTAAAAACATTGCCAACTAAGATCATGCTATATAGGCCTATTCACATGACGTTCCAAAACAGCTAATCGGGAAGCTCTTTGACAGTTCTTCTATGAAAATGACAGCCTCGTGTATGCACCGGTCCTCTACCGATGTAAACAAATGCATAGACGGACCTGTCACATGAAAAGGCCTATAATGTGTTTGCAATACATGTCAAAATCGAATCATCCCTCGCAGTTTTATAGCCAGCGTAAAAAGCTGGATAAGGGATGGTACACAAATTATGTCACGCTAAATTTCAACTATTTGGACCCCCTCCCTCCCCTTTGTCACATATTTTGTATGAGTCTTCCTAAAATTTTGTAAGGCTTGTAACGCTTGGCTAGACCCTCTCCCCCCTTGGAGCGTGACGTAATTTGTGCATGACCCCTAAATACCTAAATATCCCTTATAAAAACTCGGCACAAGAAATCTGGTTGAAATTCGTAGGTTTGATCAGAATTTGAAAACAAAAAAAAAATGCAACAACCTGGAATTGAACCAAAAACCTTACGATTGATTGGCTCGTGCGTACACCACACGCCTATCGATGACTCAATGTGGCGAGATGCTAAAACGATACATAAAGCATGCAAATGAGCAGCTGTTTTAGCCCCACACAATGAAAACAAAACAAAATCTCAACAGCAAAAAAAATCGACAGCCGTGGTAAACAAGGAATAAGTGCACTTAAAACATCATCATGATTCGATGCAATCCTGAGCTGCTATCACACTTTAAAGGAGCTTACACATTTGTGACGGTCCAACTTGGATTGAAATCGACAATATTTACCACTGGCATCGAAATGGCGCTGCTTGAAGTTGAACAATTTTCCCGGCCAAGACATGCATTATTCATGGTCTGGAGGATAGGTGCGGCGAGTCATCAAAAACATCTCTCAATTAGTTTAGGTTCGAATCCCGGCAAAGGAATTAAGCAAAATTCACATATGAATCATACTCAAAACAAAGACAGACAAAAGCGCAACGCAGACACCCAACGATCAAATATTTTTGTGTTTCTATTTTTGATCTCAAAATAATGGTTTCCTTCATGCATTAAATACACTTTAGCTAAAGCTTTTATACGGTACAGACAGTAACTATACTTTAGCAATTATCATCATAGAGCTAGGAAATGTAGCCGTAATTAAACTGTAATAGTGCCCTTTTCCACTGTAATACTGCTTTAATGAGACATATAATGCGGTATGACTTTATATGCCATATTCTATAGTAGCATATAAAGTGATATTAATGCAACTATATACAGCTGTACGGTTACTTGGGCTCCTTAGCCGTATGGTTAGAGTCCGCGGCTACAAAGCAAAGACATGCTTAATGTGTCTGGGTTTGAATCCCGGTCGGTCCAGGATCTTTTCGTAATGGAAATTTCCTTAACTTCCCTGGGCATAGAGTATCATCGTACCTGCCACACGATGTACGAATGCGAAAATGGCAACTTTGGAAATGAAAGCTCTCAGTTAATAACTGTGGAAGTGCTCATAAGAACAAACCGCTGAGAAGCAGGCTATGTCCCAGTGAGGACGTAAATGCCAAGAAGAAGAAGAATTACAGAAGATTGGACAAATTGTTTAAAAGAATTTCAGAGTGATATTTTCAAGAATACTGGGGTTTCCAGAAGAACTTAGAAAGATATCAGAAATAATCCTAAGATTTCCAGAACAATCCCAAAGAGGTTTAGATGAAATTCAAGAGTAATTTGAGGAAGAATCCCAGGAAAGTTTCCCAAAGAATCCTAAAGCAATTTCATCGAGAATAGTTCTAACAATATGTATAACAATATTATGATTCAAATCGATTGGATGACAATTTTAATTATAATAAGCCTCCTCCACATTGGGATGATTTTGTTGGTTCGGATAATTGATTTCAGGAGGATTTTGAATCTCTATAAATAATAATTTATTTTATTTTGCAGTAAATTAGAATTAAAAAAAGGCTTCTGTCATCAAATACTTGTCGAACTGCATGTCTAGTTATTCGATATTCCGAATAAAATTTCTTAAGCTGAACCACCAACCAGGTTTACCAACAATGATTCCATGAGTCGATATCGATGAATGACGGGGTTGGTGGTCTGATGGCTACCGCTTCTGCTTCATATGCAGAAGGTCATGGGTTCAATCCCAGGCCCGTCCCTTTCCTCGTACTTTGTAGTTGTATATCTCTCACTTGCTTCTATATTCCATTCTAAATATACCACACTCAAACTATTCGTTCATAGCAAACGCTAGAACCAGAGACGGACAAGAAACCGTTTCCCTAACGCTTCCTACTTCCACGCGCGCATGCCTTTCTTACGCCTGATACATAGGCAGACTGCTAACCACAAAAGCAAACCTCTCTGCCATGCCTTTCCCCCAATCCATACACTCCCGCATGAACTGACGTGGATGCAGTGGAATGAATATACGGTCTACGTGGGAGTCAGTTCAATGCATCATCAATTCCTCCCCCTTCCCCCTCATTGGTCAGCATTCTGACGTGGCAGGTGCCATTGTTGCCTAAAAATAGAAGATCACCAGCACTTATACACTGAGGGTGCCTGTTAGTCCCAAGCAGTCATTCGGTTGGTTCCTTGTGTAAGTGCAGCTGATCTGGCGATACTGGAGTGCATCCACGGGCGGCCAATCAAGCTCAAGCTCAAGCTCAAGCTCAATGATTCCATGAGTCGATATCGAGTCATGGAACATCTACTCATGGAGGTTTCACTGTAGATTTGATGTGACCTGAAATTGGTAATAAGTGCTGTTCTTGACAAATACATTTTTCTATATACGAAACTTTTCATCCCCTAAATTTGATTCTGAACACTTAAATAATTGTGATCCATTGCTTTTATTTTGATATTTTAAGTGGAATTGACATAATAAAACTATCTAATTTTTCTTTGACTGCAGAGATACAATAAAAACGCGAATTACCGCACTGATTTTACTAGAATGTTTTCAAAAAACCTTTAAAGATTCCCTTATTAACTTCTCTACCGATTCCTGGAGGAATTTCATCGCAAATGTTCAAAACGGCTCCAGGCATTTGTCTGGAATAGGGTCCTTAAGCCCTGTCCCCATTTTTTGTACCAAACGCTTATCTTCAGGCTAAAAACATATGTTTACTCAATTTTTTATGCTTCGTTAGTTCCTAGCCAAAACATATGTTTTTTTTTCTGGTTTTTGATATTTTTTACACCCCTTGCTTTAAACTCAAATTTTGGGTGTATTTTGTTCTACGTGTCCTTTCAGAAATGTCAGACAGGAACAACCCCAGTGTAAAAACGTTGAGCTGCTGTGGCGTTTTTGTCGACTACGTTAACGTCAAACATGATCAAAATTGTCAAGGTTCAAAATTGGACCCTTTTTTAAATTAAAGTTTATATATGATAAAGCCGTTCTTAGAGCGGGAAAATTTGCCGAAGTGGTAGCAAGAACACACTCTGTCGTGCTATTTAATAAAAACAAGTTTTATCAAAAATTTTAGGGGCCCTATTCTTGCCAAGATATGTTTAAGATATTTCTCCAGTGTTTTTAAATACATATCTTCGAAGATATTTCCCTTGCATTTTTAGGAGTCCAACAATCAATTTTTGAGGATTTCACTGTAAATTGTTCGAGATTCTGCGTCTAGCATTCAATCATATTTTATTTTAGGATTTTTGCAATAGTTTTTCCAGATATCGTTTCATGAATTACTCTAGGAATTGTTCCATGCATTTCTCCAGTCAGTATATCCTTTATGAATCCATCCAGAAATTCTCGGTGTTAGAAGTATTATTTTACTTAAGGTACAGTGGGGGAAGTGTATCAGTGAGGTAAGTGGATCATTTGTCCATATTAAGCATAAATACCTGAATATGTTGAATGTTTTCGCACCATTGCTTCGTTTTAGGTTATATTCTTACGTCCACACTAATACTATTGCAAAACTGGTACTACACATACACTAACACAAGCAAACTTGTTAGCAGCAAAAATTAATTAGTTTCAAAATTGTTTTCTACCAATCTAAAATCCATTGTATCTCAGGCTTAAATCGAGTACTATTAGTTTTTTCAACGCATGGTGAGCATTTCAGTTCTAATTTAATGAATATCGATGAAAAATATGTGATTTTTATATATAAATACAGATATATTGGACATGGTACACTTACCCCTACTTCTTCATCTGGTGGGGTAAGTGGATCAAGTATTATTATCATTTGTTGGTAGACTACTTACAAGAAATTAAATAAGTTTCAATATCCGCAAATGTTGTTTTCCTCTAACTTTGTCCATTCCTAGCTTAAATTTGTCAAAGTGGCCATAGAAAATTTGAATTAATCCACCTAAATGGTATATCAATCTTTCTGGTATAAAAAAATATAAAAGAATGAATATTGCAAAATTCAATCAAAAATTTTTGTGGTATATCTTTTGTTTATTTGCAAAAAAGGCAAAGTATACATTTTTTTCAATTGAATGCATATTAAGGAACCTTATTTGACCATATTAATTGTTCTAGACAGATGGAACAACTAAATTAATAAGAAGAAATAAGAGATTTCAGTGTGTTAATCAAAAGTAAATGTAACTAATATTTTTAAATTATGAATGTTTTTCAAAAACATCGTTAGGAGCAATCCTAAAATACTTCTGTACAACTTATGAGTATTAAATGGATGATTTTTCTCCAAATTACTCTAGTTACAATATTTTGTTTTGTTCGAATTAGTGTAAACTAATGTTTAAATATTTTTCATAATATTTTGGTAAAATAAAGTTACTTTTTAATTTTAGAGGTATTAATATGTAACATAAATAGCACTAATAACAAGAACAAGAGTAATGTCATTCATACTATACATAATTACACCACATTTGTTTTGAGAATAGATTTTTTTTATTGGTGATCCACTTACCCCACCATGGTGGGGCAAGTGGATCATTTGGCGCAAATTTTCAAGTTCCTCATACTAATTACATAACAATCAAAAAAAATCAAAATAAATGGTGATTTGAAGTATATTAGTCCCTCACTTCTCATCCACAGAAAAAAGTTTGATTAACATTATTAACGTTAGCTGTACATAACAATGAAGTTGACTATTGATTTTTCTGTATCCACTTACCCCACGGTACCTTACTTCAAATAAATTTTCATATAACCCTTCGACGTCTTTGGACCAATTGAAACGAAAAAATGGGAGAATTCTATTTTATCATAAGAACAGTATGGGTAATTTGTAAAATGTAACTTTCAATATTTTTGGACTATGAATCTTCCTGAAGTGTTTAGTATAAAAATCTTTAAATCCCTTAGAGAACAGGCATACAATCTCAATTCTTAACCTTAACCGCTAAGTTCCTTAAACGATATCAGTAGTGAATAAAATCTTTTGAAGATTAAGCCTTAAAAAATAAATATTTCTCCACTTTTGCAATAAGGGACCATCCATCAATTACGTAAGACTATTTTGACTAGATTTGTCGGTCTTGTTGCACCATGCACCTTTTCGTGCAACATGCTCACCAGATGATGATGGTGTAAAATGGGCGATGGATTTTGAAGAAATTTGTTCTTAGTGTTACGTCTGTTTGTCTGTGTCTTTTCTATCTCTATCTCTATCTCTATCTCTATCTTTATCTCTATCTTTATCTCTATCTCTATCTCTATCTCTATCTTTATCTCTATCTCTATCTCTATCTCTATCTCTATCTTTATCTCTATCTCTATATCTATATCTATCTCTATCTCTATCTCTATATCTATTTCTACTTCTATTTATATCTCTATTTCTATCTCTATCTTTATCTCTATCTCTATCTCTAGCACTAGCTCTAGTAGTAGAGTACACATTCTCCTTTTAATTATTATAATCGGCGTTGAGCATGCATATCTTTGTCAGTTCCTACTGCACGGCTACTGTTGATACAAAACAACAAGAACTGGATCAGTTGCAGATGATTGCGCCCAAAGGCTACCTACATGTCTACATGTTTGTTCGGTTCATCTTTTTATCTGCATTTTATTTGCTTCGATTGAAGCGCATTAAAAAGCCTCATCATGCTTAGTGGCGTACCTTCATGTGTTATTATCGGTTGTTATCGCTAGCTATGGGTGTGGGTAGTTCGATCGGTCGCAAGGCCTAAGGTGATGGAGCATCTGGTGGTTTTTGCGTAAATTCTCGTTCGATGATTGACTTATAGGCAAGGGGAAAGTTTTGTGATTTATATGTATAACTGGGTTAGCTTTCGCTACTTTACAAGCTGGCATCATGGTTGCCGAGCTTTTAATTATCAGTTGCCTTTCGTGCTAATTGCTGATAGAAGGGTGATGAACTTTTCACTCGAATGGGTTAAAGCGATAGGGTTGTTAGGTGAATTCAAGGGCTTTATTAGAATAATAAAGACATTAAATATTGTTGTCAAATAAATTATCAACTTTTTTTCTCGAAAGCTGTGTAGAAATTTCCACTGAAGTAAATTGAAATTACTAACGCCACCAGAAGAATCTAAATAAATAAATAGTGTGTTGCATCAATTAGTGGTGAAGTTAAATATATATAGATCAGTTTCATACTCAACACTGCCATTATCATGGGTACTTTGCTTTAGGAGCATTGTTACGACACTTCTACATGTATCACAACTTCAAATTCCTGTTAAATTTCTGACACAGTTTCAGGAGTGGACTTGGAAGTCTGCTATCTGTGGTATTACCACAAGTATTACAGTGGCGTGAATTTCATTTTATATTTCACCTCTGTTCTTAATAGCGCCATCGTAACAAGTGAGAGCACCTTGCGAACTACACAATACTGGCCGTTCTTAAAGCATGCGATGGACACGATTGCGAGTGTTATGTCTGTGCTGAAGGTCTACAAAAACCAGTGACCCCCTTCTATTCTAAATTTATCTGTTTCCAATTATCGATAGGTGTGAAAACGTGGGAAATTCCCGCGTTTACCACATCGTTTTCACCCCATTCTGCCAATATAGTAGATACTAAACCTAACTCACTTTGCCCCGAAATGAAGGCGAATATGGATGTGAAAATTGCTTATGATGAGATTGAGCTCGTTGCCAGAAACCATCGAATGAGCAGATGTTTCCTCTTCTTCTGCGGTTTTGGCTGCTTCCGCTAGCCATGTGGTGCTGCTCTGTATCCGAAGTGAAAGACACGAAAATTGTACAATTAAGAGTTATTGTCGAGGGAAGGCACAGTTTCTAGTAGAACCATAAAAATGCGAAATAAAGATATCCGCTACAGGATAGACAGAGAGCTCACACAGAGTGGCAATTGATTAGCACTTTCGGACTAAAGGCAAGAGAGCGTGCCTAACAACATCACGTTTCAGCTTAGCTACCGTATATTGGGGGCGAATTGATTATTACAACTTTGAAGAATAATAGAAATTAAATTAGAATATTTAGACAAAATCACGTTGGGCGAAATTGATTATTATGTAAGCAAATAGTTTAAAAGAATAAAAAATACTCATCTACTAAATTAAGGTCCTTTCATTAAAAAAATAACGTCAAAACTCTAACAGCTTCTGTATTGAAAATCACCACAATACGGCTAAATGTTGACAATTTCCCTTGAAGTAAGAACGTTTTCCGAGAATAAATGGTTTAATGATTGATAAACTATGCTTGTAATGCTGTATGACTTCAAAAATAAGGTCGATAGTTCACACATAGGCTTACACAGCATTTCAAACACTCAAAGCATGTATGAAGACTTAGCAACAGCGGATTGTTTAGTACTGAATTCCAACCGTATTGCTCATTCCTTTAAAAACTGTGATTTATTTGTGATTATAGCCTTATTAAAAGTAAAAAAAAATTTCAAGTTATTTCAGATATCTATGAATTATAAAACATGGATTGTCGGTGATGCCATCGAGACATTCTGCATCTTTGGACGATCAAAATCGTTCCAGTGATCATTTTGACCCTGGATTACGGTACTTACATACATTTGGACGTAGGAGAACACCGACAAAGATAGGAAACCACAGCGAGAATCATAAAATCGGTTGAGTAAATAATCACACCGCCGCGCCTAGCAGCTTATCTGGAAGCGAAGGAAATGTTTGTGTTCTAAGTGAAGGAAATGCCGGCAATTGCTTGTTGGCTTTCCTTTCCGCGGAAAGGCAGGAAATCGATATCCCCCGATCTGCGAGATGTGCGCCGGGGGGAAAATCTTGCAGATGGGAAAGTGATACATCAAAGCCGAAGGAGATTGCTTTCCTCGCATATAACGATATTGGCAAGATGGTGATAAAACAGATCCGAGAGCTCAAAAAAATGTAATTGAAACTTTATTGACCGATGAGGACGTGATTCTATTTTTTTTTCTGTGAACTCGTTTCACGGCCTTGTTGAATGGTTTCTTTATAGAGAAAGTGAATTAATCGCAATTTGGAAATAATTAACACCTGAACACCCAACCCCTCTCAGAAAGTCGGAAGTGCAAGTTTGACCAAGAATATCTCTGTCGTTTTCGAAGCGATTTTCAAAAAAAAATGTCAATGGAACCGGACACTCTTTAAGATTGATGGTTTTAGGTTTTTGAAATCGATGTGTCTACCCAAACTTATTAAACAAAAGGCACTTTTGTGGAAAATGAATTTTTTTCACAAATTCAACAATAAAACAATATTTAAAGCGGTGACATACATATTTTTCGACATTAATTTGCTTGTTTGAGTGTAGTGAACATGTTTGAGCAGAAATTGAAATTTTTGATACCATTCAGGATTTCTTTTACTCAAAATATTACGAAAACCCCCACACACTTGGCTTTCACAATCAATTTGATGTCGAAAAAACTATACATTTTCGCTTTGAATTTTGAGTAACAGGCAAACCAGGTCCAAAAAAACAGGGGGTTTTGTAATATTTTATGTAAAAGAAATTTTTAGTGTAATCAAAAATTTATATTTCTGCTCGAACATCTTCACTACACTCTAACAAGCAAGTAAATGTAAAAAACAACGATATATCATCGCTTCGAACTTAGTTTTATTGTTGAATTAGTGAAAACGTTTTTTTTTTTCAAAACACTAAGCAGTGTTTTTTGCTTAATAAGTTTGAGATGACGCATCTATTTTAAAAATCTCAAAATGAACATCAATCTTAAATAGTGTCTGGTTGCATTGCTGAACAATTTTTGGAAATCGCGTCGAAAATGACAGAGATGTGCTTGGTTGAAATTGCACTTCCAACTTTACTTTTTTTTACCCTTGGTAGCTGGATTAAGTTTTCAACCCCTTGGTAGAAGAAGAGTTAATATATATGCAGGTTTTGAGCGTAACTCTTATAAGTTTCAGAGATTCTGACATTTTATAAATTTAACTAGTAACTAATTAATTCTCAATTAATTATCAACTCTAGCTACCACATTTGCAAATTCCATCTGCCATATCTTTTTCTGTCTGTCTCAAGATAGAGACGTTCTGATACTTCCGATATATCGGAATATCGATATTTTACTTTCGATATACGATATTTTAGTATTGATATTTCTTATTCAATATATCGGTGGTATCGACATTTCCTTCTGATATATCGTAAACCAATATTGGGATAACCATTGTAGGGTTTTCTCGTAATGCAATTGATTTTTGAATATTTCAGAGCAGTTCACAACCATGATGTATCGTAAAAGAAGATATTCATGTCTATTTCGATCAAAATTCCGATAACATTGAGGCTACAAAGAATTGTTTAGGAACCGTATGAAACTCAGCTTCAGTTAACTAAGCTGTACAAGTATTTTGCGCCCTTCAAATATATCAAGTGATATTGCAATACTTCGATATTTTGATTCAATCACAGTTAAACCAAATCACCGTCTTCGGTAATCTCATTACCGAAATCTCAACAGCTGATCGGTCGGTAATCAGTTCGGTAAACGAATAGATTACTGGATTTATGGATAAAAGGTCGAAAGACAAAACGTCGAAAGGACAAAAGGTCGAAAGACAAAAGGTCGAAAGGACAAAAGGTCGAAAGTGATTTGCTTGGTGGGAATTTTTTCCTTCTTTGAAAAAAGATTTTCGACCTTTTGTCCCTTCTTTTTTGTTCTTCGACCTTTTGTCCTTTCGACCTTTTGTCTTTCGACCTTTTGTCATAGATTCAGATTACTGACCTTTCGGTAATTTGCGTTTCGCACCTCAACTGTCAAACTACCGAGTTATCGGTAAACGATTAACGAAGATCTGTAAATACAGCGCATGGGTCTGTTCCTCCGGATAAAAAAAATCTTATTAGTAAATAGTAAAACATTAACGTATACTTCACATTTTTCTCCTTTATTTTATCATTTAATATTATAATATATATTTACACATGATTGGATAACCAAATATCTATAAACATTAATCAATCCATGAACCAATTTTGCGGGGACCGGGGACTTAGGCTGCCGGAGAATTGCGCATAGCAGCGGTCGTTGCAATCCTGCCATAAATAATAACATTAGTCCATATAAAAACGATTTGTAAGCTAGTTTTTACTCATCCCTATCGTATTTTTGTATTGAATAAATCCTTCGAACAAACTTTATATTGATAGAACATCGGCTAACCAAAATTTTCACCACGACTCATTGAAGAAAAAGACATAAACAGTTTAATGTGGTTTAATGCTGTCAATTTGCCGAATTACCGATTTCGGTGATCTAATCCTTTGTCTACCGAAACTTTAGTAAAATATTTTACCGTTTTCGGTAATACCGGATATTCACAGAAGGTTCGGTGATTTTTTTGACAGCTCCACAGTAGACTACCGGAGATTGTTAATTTCACTTTCGACATACTGTAAAAAACTCACCTATTACCGAAACTTCGGTATTTCGGTGAATTACAGATCTGTTTCGGTAAATTTATTAACCGAACTCTCACACTCTGTTTGAGTGTGTACATCGAAGGTATCGATACTTCGATTCAATTTAGGACCGTCCCTATCTCAAGATAAATTCAATTATCGCGATTATCTCTTCAGGTCTCCAAATATAAGCGCATCGGTCACTGATCATACAGAACCTTTAACTTCGAAACACAGTACATGGACTAGACAACAAGCATACTCATCGTGTTCAGTGACTCCTGATATCTATCATTCTGCGAAAACTACGTGCTTTCAATTTAGGCGGGATATTTTTCAATTCAATTGCATTGCGGGTATCTGTTAGCTGTAACGGCTGCAGGCGTACGACCCGATGTGGGGTATAGATCGTTGCACGCCTGACCTAACCTCGAAACTTCGTATAAAAAGATGTCAACAATTCCAGCAGTGAGTGTCAAGAGCAGGACAGTCAATTGAGCGTGATGAAAGAGGGACAGAGAAGGAGAATTATTCGTGACGTCACCATGCACTCTTCTATTTAGAGGTGCGGGCGAACATCAAATAAGTATTTGTGATAACATCAGTTTTGAAGTGGTAGTTGTGCAATACCAACTTCGGCGAGCCGAAAGTTCATGAAGTAGCCGAAGATGACGTCACGTTGGGAAAGCCGAGGACAATTTTTTTTTGCAGCCTTGTCGTAACCATCAGCTGATCGTTTTGTTTACATCTTTTTCATGACTAATACAAGCAAACACATACTTAGAGCCGGACCTGTTATATATAACATTGCGTACGACCACCTCCGGATTTTAAAAGAACATAAGAGCTTGAGCTTGAGCTTGAGCCCGTGGATGCACTCCAGTATCGCCAGATCAGCTGCACTTACACAAGGAACCAACCGAATGACTGCTTGGGACTAACAGGCATCCTCAGTGTATAAGTGCTGGTGATCTTCTATTTTTTAGGCAACAATAGCACCTGCCACGTCAGAATGCTGACCAATGAGGGGAAGGGGGAGGAATTGATGATGCATTGAACTGACTCCCACGTAGACCGTATATTCCACTGCATCCACGTCAGTTCATGCGGGAGTGTATGGATTGGGGGAAAGGCATGGCAGAGAGGTTTGCTTTTGTGGTTAGCAGTCTGCCTATGTATCAGGCGTAAGAAAGGTGTGCGCGTGGAAGTAGGAAGCGTTAGGGAAACGGTTTCTTGTCCGTCTCTGGTTCTAGCGTTTGCTATGAACGAATAGTTTGAGTGTGATATATTTAGAATGGAAGATAGAAGCAAGTGAGAGATATACAACTACAAAGTACGAGGAAAGGGACGGGCCTGGGATTGAACCCATGACCTTCTGCATATGAAGCAGAAGCGGTAGCCATCAGACCACCAACCCCGTCAAAAAAGAACATAAGATGATCAATACTGATGAAAATAGAGAAGTAGTGTCTTTGAATGAGAGATCTGTGGAAGTTTAATGGAATGATTTGGCAACAGACACTCAATTGGAGTGTAGGCCGCGAAATTCACGGAATTTAGCCTTTGAAATTAGTTCAATTGGGTCCTAAAATGTTTAATGAAATCTTGTTTTAGTTTAACAACACGAAAGAGCATGTTACTGCAACTACTGTAGCAATTTTTCCCGTTCAAATAACGGCTATATCATGCTTAAACTTTAATTTAAAAATTGGGTCCATAAATGAACCTTGACAATTTTGATCATGTTTAACGTTCGCTTAGTCGACAAAAACGCCACAGGGGTTTTAGTTGTAACACTTAGGTTGTTCCCAACTGACATTTCGGAAGTGACACGGAAAGCAAAATATACCCAAATTTTGAGTTTAAACCAAGGGGTGTGACAAAATCTAAAGAAACATTAAAAAATGTTTTATAGATTTAAATCAACGAAAAACATTAAAAAATTGAGTAAACATGTGTTTTTGGCCTAAACTTAAGGGTTTAGCACTAAATTAGGGACAGGGCTTTAACACCCTATTTGGAGAATTTTTATGTCAATCGCTAGAAATTTCAGATTTTTGCTCATGAAAATGACTTATTCATTTTTGGTCTAGATTCTATCACAGATAACAAACTTTTAAGTCCGATTGTGATGTCTTACACAGTGTTTATCAGGCCCTAGACAACCACATATCAATACACAGTGTTCTTCGTAGATTGATTGATTGACTCTTTATTAAGGGGAAATTCAGCCCGAGGCTGGTTCATCCCCGCGTGTTCTTCGTAGCCAGGATGTCCCGGGCGATAAGTGAATATCGCCCACTGTCAGTTATGACAACTGTGAAAATGAGGACTATTGTTTTGTTTAATTTTTGTTATGGTTTGATTATCAATTTTTGATATCGTTAAATCAGTTGCACATTCAGCATTTCAATAGTTTTGGAAGAAGAGCAAATATTTAAAGGCATCCTGCAAGTCTCCAAGCAAGCAATCAGTTATTTTATTTTGACGCTTGTTTGATTACGGACCATAAACATCAAACAAAACTTCGCATTATGACTGCACTCTCGATTCAATTTACCCGAAAATGGATAAACACATGGAGATGTTGACTACGCCAGAAGTCGTCCCTTGCCATGGGCCTGGGTAATACCCTGGGTAATTTCCATATTTTCGCTCAAAATCAAATACCCATTTAAGGTGCACTTTTTGGCGATTATGGGTAAATATTACCCATATTTGGATAGACTGATCTTAGCGTGTAGGAGTGGAAGCGTGCGCTACGCTGCTTTTGTTCAAATCGAAATTTCGCGTTTTCGTGTTCAAAATTAAACGCGAAATATTTCATAATCGAAAGTATAGAACCAAGAGATTTTTTTATTTAATTCAAAATCGGCTAGTTGTGTGTTGGTTAGTTTCTTCGGCAAAGCTGTTCACTGTCGGGAGTTACATAAACTTGCAGAACACACCAACCATTTACGACTTACCTTTTTTAAGTTTATCCAAAAGATCTGTCGGTTACTTACTTCTGTGTATGACTAAACCTCTGAAACTCTTTAAAAAATGGTTGGAATGTTATGAATTCGTTACACGTAATTTGTAGTTCGTCATCCAAATTTCAGCTAATTCGGACGACCAGAAGCTGAGATACAGATCCCCAAGTTTGAGCATTTTGTATGAAAAAACAGTATTTGGTTACCAACTTTTGTCACTGACTGTAGGTAATAATATAAATCAAATAACAACATTTCTGAAGATATCCCAGGAAAGACCCTATACTAACACAGTGCACCCTCGGATTTCTGATATGTCCAAGCCAGGGGGGTGAAATGAGCCAATAATTAGTTATCCAACATTGATTCAACATGGCGTCCAGTGTATTTGTTTAGATTCTTTTGGGACTGGCAAAACATATGATTTTTTGGATAGGAGACATCAATGATACCTAACTGATGTGTAAAACATTCAACAAAATGTTGAAACGAGGTAGAGCGTCATCAAATACGACGATTCAACGCAATTGCCAGAAACTAGCACTAGCAGAACATGAACCGTATGCTCGAAAATCAGGAGCAAGTAAGGGTTAATCGACAAGTGGGTACCAAAACGCAAAGTACAGTGACCCCACGCAGTTGAATCACCCACAATTTATGAATCAGCTGATTTCAAAAGACAAAATTATTATCAAACTTGTCACAAAACATCACAGAATTATTTTTACACATAGTATCTTATCAGTAAAAATAATTCTGTGATGTTTTGTGACAAGTTTGATAATAATTTTGTCTTTTGAAGTCAGCTGATTCATAAATTGTGGGTGATTCAACTGCGTGGGGTGACTGTACCAAAAACGATGTGAGGAAGAGCCGAAAATGTATGCAGGATGACAGTCGTGTCAGCCCTCTGCAGAGCTGCCAGATGATTTGATAGAAAATCTGTATCCACCAGGTTAGAAAATCTGTGTCCCATACAAAAAAAAATCTGTGTCCATACAAAAATTATTGAAAGAAAATCTGTGTTCCATACAAATTGGGCCTGTGTCAGAATAAAAAAATCTGTGTAATACAGATAAATCTGTAGAGTAAGGTGGGGCAAAAGTTCGACCTTAGTGGTATAATCAAAGTTTCCAGGAAAACAATAGCAGTTAAAACAAAACAAATACCGTACAGTAAACCTTCAACATATTGGCTATAATTTTGCTGAACAAACTTGTGTCAAAATATTTACCCATTTTTAGTTATAACCGTTTTAAAAATTGATTGTCTTATTCGAACTTTTGCCCCACCGGTGGGGCAAGAGTCCGAATCTAGTGTGGGGCAAAAGTTCGCTGACTAAAACACAAAATATCGATCCTTTTATGATAGGCATACTTTACACCGTAAACTTAAGATTGACGAAAAATACACACTAAATTTTCATCGAAAAATTTCCCAAAACCGGGTTAATTGTAATATACTCAAAAATAGCAGTTCTTCGCAAAACTAAGTGGAAATGTAAAATTTTGGTGACAATTTTCACACGATCAGACAAATTTAACTAAATTTGAAGATAATATGTGGATTTAAGGCAATTTGCAAATTTTTCCGTGAGTTTATACATGGGTCGAACTTTTGCCCCACTATGGGCCAAAAATTGTTTTCAAGCATTTATGCAAAAACTAATACACCTCATAGCAACCTTATGATAGGCCTAGAAACGCCCTTACATAAAATATTGAAAAAGATTTTATCTTCAATTGGTTCAATGCAACGAAAGTTTGACCAAAAATTACAATATTCACGTCGAAAAACAACATATAGCTAAAACTTTTCCAAATCTCAATCGATTTTTATGATATTTGGATTGAAAGTCTCTTACTTGAATAGCTTTCGAACCACCATGACATTTATAAGATTTGTTTTAAATTGAGCTAGAAATCTTAAAAAGAAACTCTTACCCCACTCGAACTTTTGCCCCACTTTACTCTATATGTGGCAGCCCTGGTCCTCTGGGCCAAGCAGCCTGCTTCAAACAGAGAAAAACGAAGCCCTAGGAGAATGCTAAACCGAAAACAGCGAAACGAAGGAATTTAGGCGAGGCCCTCGTTATTCAAACGGAGGAAGCGATATTCGCCGAGGTTCTGAAGGCGATGCCAAGCACGGAGAAGTTATCGCCATTGGGCGCAGATGTGTGGAGCATAAGGCAGACTAGGATTGGTGAAATGATCTTCGTTTTAAAGAAGGACGCCAAGCAAAAGGGTGCAGCCTATAAGCAACTATCGCAAGAAGTACTTGGTGACGAGTTTGATGTAAGATCCCTGGCTGCAGAAGCGGCTCTCCAGTGTAAAAATCTGGATGAGGTCAACGATGGGGGAGGGACATTTTGCATAAAGACGTTTCGCAAACGGACGTTTGGCATAATCGACTTTTTGCATAATGAGAATTATATACCTTCTTTAAAATGCTACCTTTTCTTGTATGAATTCGTTTATATGAAACGTCTTTATGCGAAATGGGTCACCCCCGTTACCGATGCAGCAGAGGTCTCGGCTGCCATCAAAGAGCAGTGTCACATCGACGAGGCCAATAAAACCATCCACCTTACAAAGAGCCCGTAGGGCATCCAGGTGGCGTTGATGACGGTTATACTCATAGCGATCATCAATCGATTCACTATAGTATAATACCAGGCAGTGCAATGTAACTCGACCCAAGCCCGAGGTTGGAAAACAACGTGCTTCGACGGCGAAGTATTCATTGAAGCCCTGAGGCGCGAACGGAATACTCTGGACCTGAACTGTGAAGAGCTAGTTGTCGTGATATCACGAGCGTGTGGTGCTTCCATGCCGAGAAAAGCTCCTCCTAGGGAGAACAGGCCGTCAGTGTACTGGTGGCAGTGTTGTAAGCAATCACGGTAGACGACACGTTTTCGCTGATATTCGGCAGCGCTTCGCTTAAACATTCACAACACGAGCGATCAAACGAATGTCAAAAATAAAAATGTCAATTGAATGCCACTGACCACGATAGCAATGTTAGGAAGCGTTACGGTGTTGTTTGTTTCTGTTCTACTTTCACTGTATGTGTGTCACATTCGACATAACAGACAAGATCAAATTATCCATGTTGTTTATGATCCGAAACAATTCTATATAAGTTTTATGATTTATGCAAATTTTCTCGTATTAGACAACATTCAATTGACACTTTTTTGTGTTTGTCGACGTTCATTCTACCGTTCTTGCTGTGACTGCTGACCATGGCAACTAAACGAACGTCGCTCAAAGTGTCGAATGTTTACAGCACTGACTGGTGGTGCTAATCAATTGTAAATCTTTGAGCCTTCGGAAGAAACCATGGGAAAGTGAACTTCCACCTGACGGAGTTTCTCTCAGGACATGGTTGGTTGTGCTGGTGTGGAGGAAACAGCGGAGCATGTTGTGTTCGTATGGATAAGCCCTGCCGAGTATGATCCCCTGTAACATTGTATAGGTCAGCTAGGAGAAGCAGATTGCCTAGGCTACTTCTGCTACATGTGTTAATTGCTATATTGATGATAGATTGGCTTCTCAAGCTTGACAAAATTAAAAAACTGTTTTTTTTCAACGTTTTGGTCCGTTTGGGACCTTTCTCAGGGACTCAATTGGGTCTTAAAATTTTTAATGAAATCTTGTTTTTATTTAACAACACGAAAGAGCATGTTGCTGCAACTACTTTAGCAATTTTTCCCGTTCAAATGACGGCTTTATCATGTTTGAACTTTAATTTAGAAATTAGGTCCATAAATGAACCTTGACACTTTTGATCATGTTTGACGTTCGCTTAGTCGACAAAAACGCCACAGGGGTTTTAGTTTTAACACTGGGGTTGTTCCTAACTGACATTTCGGAAGTGACACGGAAAACAAAATATACCCAACTTTTGAGTTTAAGCCAAGGGGTGTGACAAAATCTAAAGAAACATTAAAAAATGTTTTTTTTTTTTTAGATTTAAACTAACGAAAACATTAAAAAATTGAGTAAACATGTGTTTTTGGCCTAAACTTAAGGGTTTAGCACTAAAATTGGGACAGGGCTTTAGGACCCTATTGTTACAGTTCTGTAACCTAGGACCCTATTGTTACACTCTGTACACCATTTGAGCAATTCAGCGAGAATTGCTCATGTACAGTTCATAGACTGGTTTTAGTAGGTCGTCGTTGGTGCGGCATCCACACACTCCCTGAGTTACCTTCTCAGTGAGTTTGTTTGCAGATTCCCCTTGTAAAAAACGGGAGCCAGGTTGGTCGAAATTTTTGATGATCGATTACACTTGGTATGGAATGGCACAACAACACAAGGATTTTACTTTAATTTCGAAAGGGTTTCTTGAAATGCATACCTCATCAATCTCATATCGAAAACGAATAAATAATACTAAAATTATCCCTCTACGTTCAGTTCTTCGCACGCACTTCCACTATCAAAGGGTGTCGCACTAATGATCATGCTTTTCTCCCGTTGCCCTCGCCGGTTTGTTATCGACAAATTTCCACCTATCCCCATTTACGCACTCAATTCATAAATAAATATAGATCCCAAGCCGTGGTGGTTATCGCTTTCCTTCGTAGTGCCGTGTGTCGTCGTCGTAGCAAGATTCATGCATGATGCTATCATTAGCATGGCGCAAGTTGTTACCGCAAGGGGGTATGATTTTTAATGAGATTAATAATTTCAAATTTATTCAAGCATACCGATCTGTTCATTCATCTTTGGCATCTCCTAGGCGACGCGTCCTCGGCGCGGTAGACGCGGGGGGAAATTTTCACTCCCGGTTCCACGGTAGGGTGCGGCTCATCTTCGAAAATCGTCATAACCATAAGTTCATGAGCTCTTCTGAATTCGAATCACTTAAAACGAGGAGCCTAGCTAAGTTTGAGCATAATATGTTGAAAGTATGAGGTGGCGCTCTTCTAAATTAAATTTAGGATTTCGATCTACTTCGTCGCAAGCGCTATTATTCGTCGTATCAAACTTACATTGTTCCACACAAAACTGATTACACCGGAAATAAAAATGGATACGACGAATATAGGCAACGATAAGAAATAACTTCATTGCATTATTTCCAATAAACGAACAAGGATCATCAAAATATTATTGAATAATGCGAAAGCCGTCTATGGATACAATAGTTTGGCATCGGTTTGTATCAGCATCATTCACTGTAATACTAGGAAAATTGCAGGTTCTCACTGAACGAAGCTCAATACGATGGAAATTAGCACATCTTCTTCTTCTTCTTCTTGGCATTACGTCCTCACTGGAACAGAGCCTGTTTCTCAGCTGGCAGGCTAGTACGATGATACTCTATGCCCAAGGAAGTCAAGGAAAAGTACTACGAAAAGATCCTGGACCGACCGGGAATCGAACCTAGACTCCTTCAGCATGGCTGTGCTTTGTAGCCACGGATTCTAACCACTCGGCTAAGGAAGGCCTATCACCCTACGTAAAGCTTGAAGAGCATATAATATTTTTAGCTTTCGAAAAATAAGCCGCACCCTATTCCGCAGCTCACGCGTGTACTACGGTGGAGAAATTTAGTTAATTGAATCCTTCCGGTCCGGGTGCGCCGCGGCCAGTCCCGGATCAAGTAAGGCCAAACAAGACCTTGTGGTGTTTCACTTTCTTTCCCAGCCAGGGCGTTGCTGATGACGATTAGTTGCACCACGTGCTGCGCTGCCCCAAGATGGAAAATTCCGGGAGAAGGATTCTTTAAGTTAATTACAATCTATCATCATTCGTGTCGGCGGAGTGGTGTTTGGATTGGATGCGCAAACTGCGATATATTCACGTTGAGATACATCCTCTTGTTGTTTGTCGCTGTTCATGGTGTCTACTTTCGTCTTCTGGCAGAGTTCACATTCGAATTCCATTTGAATACGTTTTTACCAGTAGGTTCTGAATTCAAGAATCATGAGATTCAATGCCATGCATACGATAAAATTTGAGAAAAACTTAGCAGAAAACAGAAATAATCCCTAAAAATTGGTACAACTTAAGTGGTGCTTGTTCAAGAACATAACTTTCGTAAGAGAGACTTCTATCTAGGTGACCTAATGGTTCTAGTTTTCACTACTTTACATATGAAATTATAAACAGGCATGTTCCAATCGTAAAATAAATAAAAACTGCCTTCAAGGTATCTGCCAGAGAAGAAGTTGACAAAATGCTTTGCTAGAACAGAATCTGTCACGAATTGACAAATTGGCATGTGTTAGATGACGAATTATTATTTAACAATCGTTTCATCTACTTTGAACACTTGGATGTAACTTCGCAAATTATGTTTTAGCAATTCCTTTTCAACTAATTGTGAGCTCTACACTAAAAAGGTTGCGTAAAAACTTCATAGCTACTCATAGACCGGCTCCCATTTTACGCTGTTGAACGCATTGTACACATTCACAATAACGCGGTATCGGATGTCCCTTATTTTATTCTGCACTGCCACCTCGCCTCTCTAGGTGATTGATTGGATTGCATCCAGAGTAGATTTACTTTTCCTAAATCCAAACTGATTGTTAGACAGGTTGAATACGGTATTAGCCTGTTGAAGTGTGTCACTTTACATGTTAACACGGGTTTGGATATTGGAAGTCATCCAAATCGTCCTGGAGCTCGGGTCCTAATGTTCTACCGAGTCTACTACAATCTTTACTTATCTAATTCTTGTAAAACGTTTTTATTTCTATACATAAAGCTTCTTTATTGCTAAGAATGTGTACTGCTATGTATGAATATTGATATATTTCAGATCAGGGAACGCTTAACTAATCGATATCAAACTGTGACAATCGCTAAACTTACTGAAAATCAACGTGCGGGAATAACCTTTAACCTTCAGCCCCCAATATCAAACAAATCTATCATTGCAACAAAGGTTTATCTGCGCGCGTAGTTCAGCAGCACGTGTCCTCAAACTCCACGGAATAATAATATAAATAGGGGCCCAGATAGCCGGAGCGGTAAACGCGCAGCCAGACCGGGCTGCGGGTCGTGGGTTCGAATCCCATCGATCGAGGATCTTCTCGTGAGGGAAATTCTCTCGACTTCCCTGGGCATAGAGTATCTTCGCACCTGGCATACGATATACACATGCAAAAATGATCAATTGAAAGAAAGCTCTCAGTTAAGAACTGTGGAAGTGCTCATTGGAACACTGTGCTGAGCTGTCCTGTCCTAGTGGAGACGTAACGCCATAAATAGGAAGAAAAAGAAGAAGTGGCAATCAAATAGATATCAACTGTGTAATGCAAATAAATTCACGCTTCCTAGTTGTCCCAGCGACAGCTTCACCTCATCATAATTGTAGCAGTAAATTGTGTAGAGATCGGTACAACTGATAGATAGGAAGAGCAACTTCGTCCGCACGGGGTCTGTCTCCCAGATTATCGCGTGTCACTCCACACGACCGACGACCGGTGCTTATTGCGTACGTGCCGCACTCGTGCCCCATTTACTGGCAAGAGTAGGGGAGACTGGATAGACTTGATTCTCGGGGAGACTTGATCCAACCCTAACTTCTTAGGATGTAAAACAGTTCTATTGGAAGTAATGTTGTGCAATACTTTGTCTATACCTACGAAAGACAATGTCAGTATTGTATTGTTAAGATCGTAAAAACAATAATTTTTAAGGAGCAGTTTGTTTTAACTCAAATGAAATTCGACAAAGATCTTTTGAGTGGCTTAAATCTTAATAACATTGCGTG
The DNA here is from genome assembly GCF_002204515.2 of Aedes aegypti. Classification (NCBI taxonomy): domain Eukaryota; kingdom Metazoa; phylum Arthropoda; class Insecta; order Diptera; family Culicidae; genus Aedes; species Aedes aegypti. The sequence continues at coordinate 265,050,703 of NC_035107.1, read as the reverse complement.
TATTTTATAAAAACGTCTCAAATTTATAATTTTAGTCAAATTATAATTTCCCTGCAGAGTTACGGCCGCATTAAGAAAAGGGAATGAAGTCTCTCCAGTCTTCCCTATCCAACGAGCAGTAGTGCTTGGATATGGCATTCCACACCCGGGCGGGTCTCTTGGCAGGACGGGATGGGAGATCCATCGAACTACTGCATTTTATCGATAGTGAAACGCGGGAATTACGTGATAGATAAGTAGGTATCCGGGAGTAATTTACGTTCGTCACTTGGTTGGGCGCACCTCACACAAGGGTTTATGGTGATGATCCGAGCGGCGATTGATGTTGTTCGAGAAGAGGTTGTTTTTGCTGTTGTCGTCGTTGGCTTATCATATCTGGGTGGCACCAGCTAGACCTGTGCGGCGAGATATTTTCAATTACACTGCGGAACACGATTTTGTCTCAAGCACCAAAATACCGCTATTTACTTAATTAAGGGTTGCTGAATCCATTGCCATTTACAGAAATATCATAGCACGTCTAGTTTTTGAGATATTGGCTGTTGAAAATGTCAATTTTGACTATTTCAGCCAACTTGCATGCAAGTTTTCCAGCTTGTATGGCAATTTATTTGCTTAATTTGCATCAGAACTCGAACTTCATGTGTATAACAATACTTATCATCGATGTTTATTATACTTCCGATGCTCAAAAGTTATTTTTTGTTGGTTTAGAAAAGTTTTGTTTTTGCCATATAAGAGAAATGAAGAATTTCGTATGGAGACTGCAAGCATGTTGAAAAAATCGATTTAATCTCAATTTAATCGTGCAATTTCAATCAAATTATATCTGAAATGAAAGTTAAAGTCCTATTATGCATGCTTGGTAGATTAGATCATAATATTTTTTGATAAATCATTGTTTAAATTTTATGTAAACATCAATGAAACCAGTGTTTTATGGAACTTTGGCGACCTGTAGCTAAAAATTGTGACGTGCTGGAACATTTCTGAGAACGGCATCAGATTCAGCAACCCCAAATCTACTAGAGACACATAATTCGATTCTTGAGACACGCAAAAGTGTCATTTTTGTTACGCTGTGTTATCGGTGGCGTCAGGGCAATTTTGCACCGGCGGCGTCGCGTAACAAGTTCAGATGGCGGCGTAAGATGACTCAATTTCATATACGTACTGTATTGTGAATCGCAAGTCAGTCTCATCTGTAAAAGTAGGTATTGAGAAAATGGGATGTGAAGATTCCAAATTCGTTTTCGACATGAATATTCAAAAAAATCCAATGGTTTGGATCTTGATGAAATCTTGATGAAACTTTCACAATATGCTTTTCTCTCCTAGAAAAATATAAAGGTGATCTAAACACGATTAATTTTTGTGCTACACGGTGCGGAAATCGATAGTGTGACTGATATGCGATTACTTTTCATTATGGGACAATTTGACTTGTTGTTTTTTTCCTATATTTTTTGTCATATAATTGAAGTTTTGACGGGGCCCAGATAGCCGTAGCGGTAAACGCGCAGCTATTCAGCATGACCATGCTGAGGGTTGTGGGTTCGAATCCCGCTGGTCGAGGATCTTTTCGTAAACGAAATTTTCTCGATTCCCAGGGCATAGAGTATCTTCGTACCTGCCACACGATATACACATGCAAAAATGGTCAATCGGCAAAGAAAGCTCTCAGTTAATAACTGTGGAAGTGCTCATAAGAACACTAATCTGAGAAGCAGGCTTTGTCCCAGTTGGGACGTAACGCCAGAAAGAAGAAGAAGAAGATAATTGAAGTTTACATGACATATCATGTAAATATCCAAGATATTCGACGCTCCAATTATATGCATTATATTCTCTGGAATTTACACGTTTCGTTCGAACTGTGTGGATAATTGTCACGTGATCACTCATTCTGTTGGGATTTTGATCTAGAGAGCGGTGTCACTTCGCTAATGTTGATAGTCAAATCAAATTTATATTGATAGCTCGCTGGTGATGTTGATAGTTTTAGTACCTCAGCCGTCAGCTTATGTGACTGATATTGTTGTTTTCAGTAATTACACAGCGTAACAAAAATGACATTGTTGCGTGCCTCAAGGATAAAATGATGTGTCTTTGGTAGATTTGGGGCTGCTAAATCTGATGCTATTCTCAGAAATGTTCCAGCACGTCACAATTTTTAGCTACAGGTCGCCAAAGTTGCACAAAACACTTGTTCCATTGATGTTTACATAAAATTTAAACAATGATTTATCAAAAATAATAATAATAATAATAATAATAATAATAATAATAATAATAATAATAATAATAATAATAATAATTGTGATCTGATTCGTCAAGCATACAGAATAGGACTTTAATTTTCTTTTCAGATATAATTGGCGTTAGTTGGCAAGTTGGCTGAAATAGTCAAATTTAGCATTTTCAACAGCCAATATCTTAAAAACTAGACGTGCTATGATATTTGGGTACGTGCTTGAGGGCTGTTTGGGTACGTCAGGAGTTAATAATCAATGTTAACTTCATTTTCCCGATCAGCCTAGATAGCCGCGTAGTGTCGGTAGCGGTTGTTTCAACTGACTAAGAATTAACACTACGGACTGCCTGTTCCGGTGGTAAAAGTCCACCTCACAGGTGACCCCTAATTCATACGGCTTTAAGCTTACCGTGCCTAAGAATGAATGGTTAGGGGGTCTAAATAAAACCTAGCCGCAAACGGAGCCTGTGGAGTTCCAGGGCGCCCTCTACAGTATTATGCCCTTCCTGTGCTACCCGGAGCAATGGTGCAGGTGACCTTGTGTTTCTCCGAGATAATTGGCTGCCCTTCTTCAGTCTCAAGCCTGAGGCTAAATAAGGGTGGGATTATAAATACATTTAATGTAATTTAGTTTAAATTTTCACCTCTATGGTTTCGCATTATGCGTTTTTCACAGTATATTCTGTGCTTTTCGCCTTTGGCGACTTTTAAGAGATACCGATCTGGTTTTTGTTCGCTGCTGCTCTTTTTCGTTCTGAGATTGCGAAAAGCTTAATCCTGCCTAGTTTGGGTAGTGGCTACGGCTAGGATAGCTTGGTTAGATCAATCTCCAGCATAAAATGTCAGCAACGATCAATCTTTGTAGGCTCATGCAAATGGTACAGCTCAAGTGGCGCTAGTTCAAAAACCTTACTTTTGTAAACTTTTATCTAGGAAACCTAGTGGACCCAGTTTTTGCTCCTGATTTCTTCCAGATTTGTGCTCTTGAAAATTTGAAGTTTGGCTTCGTTTCATTTTCACCTTAAGTCCACCTAGACTGCAAAAAACCATCGTGTGCGCGTCCTACCACGAAGTCGGCGATTTTGTCCGGGTTCTCTGTTTAATATTATCTTTGCTTTTCGTTCTTCCGGCATATGGGCAAGTGACCAGCCCAACGCAGCCTGCCGTGTTTTATGCGCTTGACGATATCCGCCTCTTTATACACTTGGTACAACTCGTGATTCATGCGACGCCGCCAGATGCCGTTTTCTAGTTTATCGCCGAGTATTGTTCGCAGCACTTTACGTCCGAACACCCCGAAAGCACTCCGGTTGACAATTCGCATAAAGACGTTTCACATAAGGACGTTTCGCATACGGACATTTGTCATAAATGACGTTACGCATAAATCAGTTTCATACAGTGAATCAAATTATCATCAAAATAGACAACAAACAAACAACAAAGCAAGCTCGCTCACAACCGTTTGTCGCAACTGTTGCGGATAAGGACACAATAAAAAGTAAAATTGTCATGACAATCACAGAGCGCAAGATTGTTGTAACCTTTTCAACTCGCGATTAATTAGTTATTTTAAACACAAAACCAAATTTGTTTTATGGATGCTGCTTGATAATGTGTCGATGTTTACCAACACGGAGAAAGTTCTCGAAAATTGAAATGCGAAGCCCACAAAATCTCTGCGCACGTGGGGATCGATCTTTGTCATATTCTGTTCAAGTGATGATAAACTCATGTTGCGGAATAAAATTGTTGCAACAAGAGCAGGAGGTGACAATGTCTTTGTTGCTGCGTGTTGGGTGACAATTGATTCACTGGTTTCATATAATAACAGGTAGCATTTTAAAGAAGGCATATAATTCTCATTATGTCAAACGTCCCTATGCGAAACGTCCTTATGCGAATCATGTTTATGCGAAATGTCCCACCCCCAATAGTCTGACAAAAACGTAATTATATGTGTGGGCTTCGTGGCCGTGCGGTTAGTGTCGTCAGGCAGTGTTGGGAAACTCGTGCACGCGAGTAAAAAAATACTCACTCTCGTACTCATTTGCGAGTAATACTCACGCTGTGAGTCACTCATTCCTTACTCTAACTCACGCGAGAGTATGACGTCATAACTCACTGCGAGTATTACTCACGTAAAGAGTAATACTCGCAGTGAGTATGACGTCATTACTCTCAGGTGAGTGAGCAAGTTACTCTTTGTGAGTATGTTGAATACCCAATTCCCAAAGCAAAATAAAATTGTACACTAGTATGTTCTATACTAGGTGAAAGACTGTAATGTAAATAATTCATAGTGTTTACAGCTGCTGTCGACTTCATTGTGTATTGTGATATGAAGTTTTTAGTATTGTTGTCTAAACTTTATTGAACTTAGAGTCAATTTTCAAACATGGATAAACAAGTTACAGTGGCGAAAGTCCCGTTGTGTTCAAATACTTTCCAGACCAATTTCATTCGTTTAGTAGCATAAAAAATACTGAAACTTTTTTCTGAATGCGTTTATGTTATTGATATTCAAAGTTGAATTTAAATATTAGTAAAAATAGTATAAGGTACCGCGGGGCAAGTAGGTAATGGAAATCGTATAGTTGAGACTCTTCAAATTCTAAAGACTTTAAATTGAAATATTTTAATTGTCGTTTATATTTTTAACTTGATTCCCACCAAATATAAGCAGTATGCTGGAATTGATTTTTATGTAAAACTGAAGAAAAAATACAGACAAAGCTTTTCCAAAATGTGTGAAAAAATCCCCAGACACATTACTGAAAACTTCGCAGAGGAATGCGTGGATGAATTGATTGAGAAATCCCTAAAAATAATTCTGAAACAAAAAACTCCCTGGAGAAAATCTACAAAAATCCCTGAGCTAATCTTTGGAAGAATTTCTCTAAGAATCCGAAATCTTGAAGGACTCCCTCAGAAAACTCTTGCATCCCCGGAGGAAAATTTAGAGGAATTCCAGGAGATTCCAGCAAGAATCACTGGATAAACCATTGGAGGAATACCTTAAGGCATAAGTAGAAAAATCCCTTGACGGATTACTAAAAACAAAACCCTAAGAGGAACTCCTGTTGGAACTTCTGAAGGAATCCCTGGATGGGATTCGGATAAATACCTCTGGACTTATTACTAGCAAAAATTGTGGAGTAATCACTGGAAGAATTTCTCTAGGATTTCGTAGATGTATGCTTTGAGGAATGACTAGAGTAATCCTGGGGGATTCCCTGACGGAGGAAATCTCTGAAGAGAGCAAGAGTTTCGCTAGGTATTTCATCGCGAATCTCTTAACGAATCCCTTCAAGAAATCGGAAAATCATGGAAAAGTCCCCTATAAAATTTCCGTAGGAATCTTGTAGCGACTCAAAAAGAATTCATCCAGGCATTCCTCTAGTTAGTTCTCATGAAAGTCTTCCAGATATTACTTTAGAAATTTATCTGAAGTATTCTGGAGAATTTCTTGATGGAATATTTGGACGAAATCCTGAAGGACTCCCTTAAGAAACTAGCATCCCCGGAGGAAAACCTAAATTATTTCCTTCTCCTTCTGTTCTCCTTCTGTCGGGTGTGAGATCGCTGCGTCCATTTTTTAGAACTATTGTGATATACCCTTTTGCTTTTACAAAGACACTCAGTGGCGAGAACGCCACCGGAATACTTTGCGCGGTGACTGAACTTTTAGCCATCTGCCATTGATGGGCAGAAGTCCTAAGTTGCAGCATTGTGAATCCCCCAATCTGGTACGATCAGCCTGATAAAGCCGACCACTTCCCTGGGAGATGCGTTCCAAATATCGGCCGGCTCCAAAATTTTGGATCTTCGTTGTATATGTGCACTACAGGAGCAGAGAAGTTGTTGAGAGGTTTCGCACGTTTCACTACAGAAACGGCAATTTGGAGCAAGAACCCCTGGATGAATACTTGGAGGAATTCTTTAAGAGATAAGTAGAAAAGTTGAAAGAATGACTGAAAAATCTCAAATGGAATTCCTGTAGGAACTCCTGGAAGAATATATGAAAGAATCCCTGGAAGGGTTCGGATAAATACTTCTGCTAGAAATATCTTTATAAGAATTTCTGTTTGAATCCGTGGATGAAATCTTAGAGGAATTATTTCTTGATTCAGGAATATCCTAGAGCAATCCTTGGAGGAGGAAATCCCTGAAGAATGTATTGCGGGGAAATTTAAAAATTTGGATAGGCTCGCGGAAATAACGCGCAGTGGGCTATCTCCGCACAGAACAAAAATCACATAGTGTGCGTTGAAGGCTGAATGAAAAAAAACATCAATCAAACACTAGGTACTATTCTCATCGTTTGCGTATCATGCTCTTGGAGAAACCTTGAAAATTTAGCTTTCCAATTCATTCCAATGCTCTTAGACACCTATCCCTCCATGGGGGACACTAATTGAAATCGCGTAGTTGGGATATAAGATAAAAGTAATTGATGTCATGAAGTCTAGCTAGTCAGGAAAGCTTACAATGACTTTCCTGTTAAAAAGCGTGAAACACAAATACCGAATTGAAGTGTGGCTCATATTTTTACTTATAGAACAAATAGGCTCAAAACCCACGTGTGTTTGTAATAATGCTTCATGTGTTCATACAAATCACTGTCGTAGAGGAGATCTTAAAATTTGTTCCAGATTGTCACGCCAATCAAAACAATCACACCTAACGACAAGCAAGGCTGACTTTGATGTTTAACCTGGAAAATTTAACAGCCTGAGTGTTTCGATTTTCCAGGAATCAAAATTTTTCTTGCAACGCGTAATACTGGAAGAGGGAAATCTCTGGAGAATATCCTGCAGGATCTTTTATTAAATTCTAATTACCTGGAGAAATTACCAAGTTGCTGCAAAAATCCTTGAGAACTTTCTTTTAGGATGTATCCCTGGAAGAAATCCAGTAAAAAATACGAAAAAACCTCTTCAGGTGTTTCTGGTAGAATCACATGAAAAATCCTTGGAGGTAATGCCTGCAGGCACCATGGAGGAGGAAATGTTTGAAGGATGTCCTGGATGAATCCTTGGAGAAATTCCGAGAGGATTACTTTTAGGAAATCCTGAAATTTTATGAGGAAATCTGGAAAAAAAATCTCAGAAGATATAATTGAGAAATACCTGGAGGATTTCCTGACGAAACTCCTGGAGGAATCCCAGAAGGGACTGCTTTGAACAATCCCATAAGAGACTCCTAAAATAATTCTAAAAGGGATTTCCCTGGAGGTATGCCAGAAATCGCTGGAGGAATTTCCAGAGAAATCCTATTTGGAATCCTCGAATTTTCGGATAAGCCCTTCCAAAAATTCCTTAAACTTCCGGAGGAATCTTCGCATACAAATTCTTGTTGGATTTTTTTAAAGGAATTCTCGCAAAAATCCTTGAAGGAATTGCCGTAGCAATCTTCGAAAGAAATTCTTGGAGAAATTTGCGGAGGTTTTTTCGTTCAAGAAACCATAAGCACTTTTGAGTAAAACACGAGTAATTGATCGCTCAACTCTCTCTGTTCACAGCCCTCCTGTGCCCTAGAGTAAAACTTCGAGAGATCATTAACCTCGTTTGTAGATCAAAAAGAAAATGCGCGTTGGAATTCATGGATAACCTAGAAGTGTCATTGAAATCAAAATGAGGTTGGATGTATTTGTATGACTCTGCACTGTTTACGTTCGAATGCTCTTTCGATCGAAATCCGTTTAGCATTCCTGTTTTCGCCAGCAAAATCAATATTGCGTAAATGAAACTGCGTTAATAGAACTTACGTAAATGTTTATTTCAAGTGGATGTAGGGATAGTGAAAGGCAAGGAATGAAATAATTCAAATTTAATAAGGATTTGCTCGATGTTAAAGATAAGATACTGATTCAGATCACAGTAGGCAGTTGTTTCCGAGTATGAAAAGCAGAAGTCAGTTTATTGGTGTGTTTTGGGGAAAATAACCGTGTTTCTGTAAAACGAGTGAACATTGGTGTTTGAAATATAAACAGTATTACCAAAACCGTGTGAAACATTGGCCTGAGAGAAAGACAGTTCACTACATGACAAAATGTACACAATTCAAGAAAATATGGCGTTGATATTGTACAGCCGACTCTCCACATCTCGATGTTCTACATCTCGATATCTCTCCCTATGTCGATGATTTCATAAGTCCTTTCAGTCTGCATACATTTTCACTCTCCATATCTCGATATCCTCCTTATCTCGATATCTCCATATCTCGATATGTTTCTGTTGATTTTTCGTTCTCAATTTTCTCTCCGTATGTCGATATGACCAATATCGAAGGTTACTAGACCAAAGTTTCAGGATTCAAAACAAATTAGGAGCGCAAAATGACGTCTGTTTGTGTATTATTTTTTTGGAAACGGAGTGTTTTTCAATCTAGTATTCATCAAAAATGTGTTCTTTGTCTCGATCTCTCCCTATCTCGATGGTCCCTTTGATATCGAGATGTGGAGAGGCGACTGTAGCTTGATTGTCTATTCACTGCACTTAAACTTTTCCTCTACCGATAATTTAACTATTCAAAAAACGCAAAGTTGTAAAAGACGAAACTTCACCTCATGCAAAACAATACACTTCATTTGTTTGTTTTTGTTTATCAAAGTGAAGGGCTTATCTGAAATCGAAATCAAAACACGGTGATAACAAACAGCGACACTGTGAACAAAAAATAAACAAGGCGAACATGCTGGGCTTAATTGAAAGCAGAATGTAGACACGGCACAAAAGTAATAGGCGATACTGAAACTAATATCGATTACAGGCTCATAACATTGCGCGATACTGGCATTCTCGAGTTCGTTTTATGTGAAACCTTAAAAGATTCGTTGAGTACGAAATAGCTAGGGAAATTGTAGGAGATGTATGTGGTATTCATGAAGACTTTAATACTAAGTTTATGAAATGTCAATTAAAGTGAAAAAGTTTAAGTTTGAGTATATTTTCTCCAATGGCCCATTCAGAAATTTCATAAGGCCGAAGGGGGTGGGTGGGTGTTCATAAGATGTTACAGTTCATACAAAATTTGAAAAATATTATTACAAAATGCGATACGAGAGGGTGGGTGGGTGTCGAAAATGGGCATTTTTGGCGTTATGAAATTTGTGAACAATCCCCAATTTAAAATTCAAAATTGCTTTTTCTGCCGGGCAGTGCGTCGAGAAAGTCCGAAAAGTCGTCAGTTTTTTTCCCTCTCGGGTGACGCGTTCTTTTCTGCCGGGCAGTGCGTCGAGAAAGTCCGAACAGTGCATCGAGAACGCCCGAGAAGTCGTCAGTTTTTTCCCTCTCGGATGATGCGTTCTTTTCTGCCGGGCAGTGCGTCGAGAAAGTCCGAGAAGTCGTCAGTTTTTTTCCCTCTCGGGTGACGCGTTCTTTTCTGCCGGGCAGTGCGTCGAGAAAGTCCGAACAGTGCATCGAGAACGCCCGTCGTCAGTTTTTTCCCTCTCGGGTGACGCGTTCTTTTCTGCCGGGCAGTGCGTCGAGAAAGTCCGAGAAGTCGTCAGTTTTTTTCCCTCTCGGGTGACGCGTTCTTTTCTGCCGGGCAGTGCGTCGAGAAAGTCCGAGAAGTCGTCAGTTTTTTTTCCTCTCGGGTGACGCGTTTTTTTCTGAGTGCTTTTATATGGCCGAGCACACGAGTGAAGCTGAAAGTGGATTGTGGCTGCTCAATCAGGGATGAAGGATCAATCGGTGAGCTCGTTTCATGCTTTTTTTCAAGTCTATAAAATATGTATGACCGCACATTTAATCGTTACATAAATATGATTTTTCAACAAACTATGAATGGTTCGTCACTGTGGGTGTCGGCATAAACTCTTATTCATAACTTTATTGTTTTATATTTTTTGTATTAAATCACTTACCTTTATTTTTATACATAAAAAAATGCTTTGAATGGTTTGGTCTGTGCTAGAAGTGTAGACTTGCAAAACGTTCATTTTATTCAAAAAACTTTGATGGTTCGCCACTGTAAGTGTCGGCATAGGAATATTATGTGATGGTCTAGCCAATCGATATTTTTTTTTCAATTTGAGTAAAATATCCTGTAGGAATGTTGCTTTTAGCTATTTGTTCAACAAACTTTGAATGGTTCGTCACTTCAAGTAACGGCATTATTTTCTCATACTTGAAAATTTTTCATGTCAATCGAAAATTTTATATTTCTAAGTATGTTTATATCTCACAAATAATCGTTTATCATGGTCTAATCGCTTATCAAAGTGAATCCTGTGACCCAACGATCCTCCCCATTAACAAACATCCCTCCCAGTAACCTTTGCGGAGATGCAGAGGCAAACACGGTCTCCAAATAGCAAAGGTTACACACTAACATTCCTTCCCCCAATCCCACCTGACTGCAAGGACGTGGCCGGCGCCGTTATTGACCCTGTATAAATAGAGGCACTGAATTATGCACACTGAAGAAGATTATGGCCAATCCCAGCCGAACTTCTAGTTGATTCTTTGTGCATTTTCACTGACTTCGGTCAATCACGGAATAGCAACCATTGATATGTGTAGTCAGTCTAAGCTAAGCTAAGCTAAGCTAATCCCCAATTTAAAATTCAAAATCATAAGTTTTTCAGAAACATAATAAAGTTGGAAATTTTTTCTACTTCCCAGGGCCTTACTTACGATATACAAAAATAGTCAATTGGCAAATAAAGCTCATAGTTGATGAATGTGGAAATGTTCATAAGTACATTAAGCTGAAAAGCAGAATCTGACCCAGAAAGGGAGTAACATCAGAAGAAAGAAGAAATGGGCATTTACGATGCAACATGCGCAGCGAAATACCAAACATTAATTACAGCTTGTGTTAAGAATTTATATTATAATAACGTTTTGCGTGCATCAAATAGTTTTCAGAATAAAATTTTCATCTTATCATCTGAATAAGGTCACCCCAAGAATAGCCTTACTTATTACTGTCGTGCGGGGTGACATTGGGCCATAAGGCTGACTTTGGGCCAAGATTTATACAGCAAACGAATACCAGAATAATGAAAATAATGAGGCAAGCTTCAAGAATACGTTATAAATAGCCACTACATGCTCATAGATTAGATTTTTTTGTTCCATTTAGCCATGAGATGCATCAAAAAGGGCGGTCAAAGTCACCCCCTAGGCCCAATGTCACCCCGCAAGACGGTAATTTTTATTTATTTGGGCCATTCGCAAGCTTTAAGCATATTTACAATATTTCAAGTGAGTAAAATTACTCACGAGTGAGTAAGTGTTAGTCGAAAACTCACTCACGAGTATGAGCTGTACAACTGAAACTCACGCCTGAGTATACTCACGCGAGAGTTCAAGCTGTACAACTCATACTCACGAGTGAGTTTGCTGTTTTCAGTGAGTACTCACGAGTTTCCCAACACTGTCGTCAGGCAATGAGCGCATCATGTCATGGGGTGTGGGTTCGATTCCCGCTGCAGCCAATGAAACTTTTCGTCAGATATGTTTCTCGGTTGTACCATTGGAGCATGCTTGTCCGTTGTCTACACAGCAAAAAAATTTTTAATTTACGTGACACTTAAACTTTTATGATAATCATGTAAAGCGAGTTATAACTGAATATTCATCCATAAATAACACTGCGGAACACGTTTTTGTCTCAAGCACTAAAATACAGCTATTTACTCAATTAGGGGTTGCTGAATCCATTGCCGTTTTCAGAAATTTCATAGCACGTCTAGTTTTTAAGCTATGGGCTGTTGAAAATGCAAAAATTGAGTATTGTAGCCAACTTGCATGCAAGTTTGTCAGCTTGTAAGGCAATTTTTTTGCTAAATTTGCCACAGAATGCAAACTTTATGTGTATAATAATACTTATCGGCAAACTTTATAATGCTTTCGATACGGTAAAGTTATTTTTTGATGGTTTAAAAAAGTATCGTATTTTCCCATATAAGAGAAATGAAGAATTTTGTATGGAGACAGCAAACATAGTATAGTATGTATGTAGATAGCCACCATCCCTAGCTTGAGTCTTGCTCTGCATGCGGTTCCACTGGATAGCAAGGTCAATTTTCATTATCAATTTGTATTCATGATACCGTTGTATGAAGGGCCAAAAGGGGTGTGGCGGACCCGTAAGCAGAGACACTTACGCGAAACCCGCGGGAAAAAAGAGAATCTCCTTCCAACGGTATAATCCAACAATTAGAATAATGAGAATCGCAGTGCTTGTTCAGCTTTCCACGAGATGGTTTGTTATAAGAAGGGCGCGTCAAATCCATTGCAACTGTTGGAGATATGCACCCATCTACTAGGATGTTACGGCACATTCTCCTAGACTCCGGTTGGCACTCCACTCCATCGTCCAGCTGCAACTTCAATGATGCCCTGATGCACCCTCCCAATTCCCAACATATCATGAATTGGCATATATATAATGAAATGTATATAAAAATGGAAATAATTTTCATGTATGATTTATATAGATGTTCAATTAAATTCAATGAATATGATAAATTCAACCTCATTCAACACCATCTAAAATAAGGACAAAATACATTTAGTAGAGATGAACAAAGTGCTGAAAGATAAAGAGCAATGAGTAAGGTAAGTATCTCCGATATGTCGACTTCACGATGCTCCAAAAAGTTAACCTAATAGAATTGGATTCCTGTAACAAATATGATGTTATATAATTCAATGTAGTAAAACTGTCTCAAATGAAATCAATAATCTTCACTTAAACTTATGTCATAGTACAACTAAAAGAGTGAATGAAGTAAAAAAGTGAAATGAAGAAAAGTTTCACTCCGTTTAAAACTTTGCTGCATTCGAAGCTGAAAACTAGATCCACCTAATATGGTAGAATATTATAACGAAGACTATCTCCAGTAGCCACGCTTGATCCTATTTTCGATTAGAAGACATCAATAAAGCTAGCAAATGTAGTAGGATTGAATGATAATTAAAGACAACATGATCATTGGAAATATGACTTCCAAAATCAGATGTAATATGGGTTGCTACATAAATTATGTTACGCTAAAGTTCAACATTTTCGATCTCGTCCAACCTCTCTTGTCATGATTTTTGTATGAGAATCTATAATGCTTTACCATACTTCGTGTATGATGTCTATAATACAAAATAATATTGTATAACATGATAAAAACTAATATGATATAAGGCAATACACAATGTAATGTAATATAATATAATATAATATAATATAATATAATATAATATAATATAATATAATATAATATAATATAATATAATATAATATAATATAATATAATATAAAATTGAATATAATATATGTTATAATATTTTTTGGACGATGACTGCGAATTCTTATGGTGCCCTTAGAGGTGTCCTCAATGCGTCAACTGGAAATATAATGCAGTAACTCTTGTGTTTTCTCTTCTCTAATCTGTCTCTCCATCAATTGAGACATCTAGAGAATCTAGTCTGAAACTTGTTATGGGTTGAATTTTGGTAGTATTACCCTATTATTTGAATTAATGAGTAGTTGTTCTTCGAGATAATATAAGAGTTAAATCCTAGTAAATTAAAAGAAAAAATAAACCACATGGCATGAAAACATTCTATAGAGCTGCAAGATAAAAGGGCGATAATTTGCTCATTGTCGATAATTTTATGTGTCTCTACGATGTTCCTGTAAAATAAATTCCGGTGTATTACAATCAACACAATACCATGCAGAGTAAAAAATATTCATCGATCTCTAATAAAACCTAAATAGTCAAAATATAACGGAAAACGACATTAAAATCCATACATTTGTAGCATAGGAAACAAAAAAAAATACATTCTATTTTCACCTTTTTCCAACAATGAGTTATAACTGTTTACTAAACTATTTACTAAGAATTTTATTCTAAATGACAATGACGAAAGGTTCAGTGTACAAGAATTATAACACTTGAGCGGGGGAGCATTCAGAAGCGTGTCCCGCTCGAGTGTCAATATCCTCAGATCGATTGAATTCAGAGTTCAATTATAACGCGTTACACATACACCCAAACCTGCCATGAGATTGGTATGTGTATCAATCGATCCGAAATGAATGACGCCTCCTTTATCTGTTCTAATACAAGAATTCATTCCTACCCATCCGTCCGGCACTCAAGCGTCGTCGTTGCAACCGTTGCAACCAGAAGACAAATCCGGAGTGCCTTGCGATTGAGGCGATACTAACAAAATGTACACAATCAAAGAAAATGTTTATGAAATTGTAGCTTTATGGTATATTAGTTGATCTAAAGTTCTTAACCATGTCCGTTTTTATGATTATGAATAATGGATGATTCTGTAAACAAAATACGGCGACACTTCAAACAAAAATAAATAAGGCGATAATGGTTGATGAAAATAAAATATGAGGTTTGGCGATACTGACATTCTCCAATACTTTTTCAACGAAACTTAATAAGATTGTTGAGAACAAAATAGCAAGAAAAATAGAAAAAGTTATGTGTGGTATTCATAGGGGATTTGAATCAGGTTTATGAATTGCGAATTATAAATTGACAAGGTTTAAATTTGAGTAAAATCAATTGTGATCATAAATTGCACTTGATAATTTTCTCATTGTTATTGTTTCGCGCTAATCACGAGTGTCTCTCGAAATATTCTCTAATGAACTCATTGAGTGCTAGGAACAGCGACGCCTTCATACATGAACAAAAACTCGCTCACCACATAGCATCCAATTGCCGAATTGACAGCGGATAGACAACTACATGCAAAGTCAATGAAAAGCAACCAAAATCACTGTCGTATACTCCACATCGAACGAGAATGATCCGAGAATGGTCCATCGTGGTTGCAATCCAATCCGTACAAAATCAACTCTCGTGTGACCTATGGTTTGGTTTTTTTCGCTTGGAATTGAATGAACTTCTAGACACACACGCACACATGCATGTACACTTCCCCTTTCTCCGGCAAAACACTTCCGATCTTTGCTATTCGGATTTGTTCACAATTTCGCCCTTGCGTCCGCACAATGGCATGCAAAAAAAAACACTTTGTTTTATCAAGTAAAAATAGCACTTCCCGACTGATTTCCCCACACAATCACCAAATTCACTGAGCGCGAACCCGCACGTCTGAAGACTATAACATTTGTATATTTGAGCACAACTTCAACCGCAAACACGAACCACGTCTTGACTCGACGAGCACTCAACTCGGACTGATTTTGTATGGAGACAGCAAACATGTCGAAAAAATCGGTTTAATCTGAATTTAATCGCGCAATTTCAACCAAATTTCATTCAAAATGGAATTTCAAGAGTAAAATAGCATGCTTAGTGCATTAAATCACAAAAAAGTTTGATAAATTATACTTTACATTTCATGTAAACATCAATAAAATCAGTGTTTCACACAACTTTGGCGACCTGTAGCTAAAAATTGTGACGTGCTGGAACATTTCTGAAAATGGCATCAGATTCAGCAACCCCAAATCTACTGGAGACACATAATTTGATCCTTGTTTCGCTGTGTAATGTAATCTGTCTCATTGCATTCGAAAATGCTTGCAATCTTGAGTGAAACAGAAACATTTCATGATCTTCTATCCAACATTCGCCAATATGGCATGCTTTCTTGCATCTTGAAAGTGAAATTTTTTTGATTGAATTTTCAGCGTGAAAATCATGTAAACCGAGCCGTTTTGCATGCAATATTCTTTAAGGGAAGACATTTCGTGTTCAATATTATATGGATGTATGGATGTATGGATATAGATATATGTGTTTGTAGATTTTATTATTGAGTAATACATGAGAAATGGCTTTGCATGATTAAAACTAAAATTACTTTACGTGTAAATCTAAGATTTTTTTGGTGTGTAGTGTTTAGTTACAGTCTGTGCAGCTAAATGGCTCAAGACGGTATCCGTGTCTTTAAAAATAAATCTGTTGTGAGCATTGAGTACATTGAGTATGGAGGTTTCTGTTGAAATGTGTTTAGTTTACAGAAATCATAACCAGTTCTTGTCATCATGAAGTTCTGATACACATTTTCGCATAGCTTAAAAATTCGTCTCGCATGTCATTTTTTTCAAATGTAAACAAGGTTTGTGTTCTTCACAATAGGAAAAGGCTCATTACAAACTTGATTGCTTAAAGAAGCCAAACTACGAACTTTGTTATACAACAAACTAACATACACCTATACATATTGAAGACATCTCAATATTCAATTTTTTTCGAACTCATACTGAAATAATACATAAAATTTGACCCCATTTTGCAGTTAATTGTTTTTATAATGAAATATAACCTTACACATATTATAAACATGTTAAGTAACGTGTATCTTGCGATAAGAGAGAAATTGACGAAACATGCTGATTTAAGGTTTGTCATTTTACTAATGCTCTTTAAAGATTGTGATTAGGTTTCTGAGGACGTAATGGTTTGAAATTTTGGTCGATCCGATGCAGAGAATATTAGTCATGTTTTCTCACTGTAAATTTTGAAAAATGTCACAACTTCAAGTCAAAAATATTATTTTGTAATCACGCTTAATGGTGCCCTTGTGTAGATGTATTTATGAAGCTCAGAGGAAAACACTCTGTCTCGAAGTCACTCAGAATCTGGGTGTAAATTTTTCAAATTGTGTAATATTTCTATTTGCATTTTGATGAGTCTGGAAAGCGTGTGCAAGTCCTCGAGGGAAAACAAAAACAAACTGTGTATGACGAGCGTATGCGAGTGTTCGTGAGTTCAAATGTCACTAAACTCTATAGGATATTTGGCGGAAGTTATTTAGGCGTCCGTGTATACAGACTGGTTAGTGTTGTGTAGTTTAGAAATACCCCCCCCCCCCCCTTTCTTGATAAGTGGTGGGACAAGGAAACTGCCTCCTTCGTGGTAATTAGACTGAATCGGATCGCCCTCTGAAGACCCTGTAATGTGCCGACCCTGCTACGCTGTCCAGGGGTCTCATCTTACTGAGCTAGTTTACCGGGAGTGGTTGGAAGCGTCTGTAGCTCACTAAAGGGGTTCCAAAGGGAGTATGAGGGGAGTTATTAAGTTTTTTGAGATAAAAACTATTCGGACATATAATTAAAAATAAATCACTTGAGGTATTTTTGAAAAAAAAAAAAAAAACTGATGGAGTTATTGAAGGCTTCTTTACAGAAATTTTTGGAAGGATCTTTAGAGGAACGCATGCATTTCTTCCAACAAAAAATCTTGGTGGAGTTATTGTACTAGTCCATAAAGAAATTGTAAAAAATAATATCTGGCACGATTGAGGGAACCCGACAAAAATCTATTAACAAGATTATAACACATTTCTAATAACATCAGTTAAAAATCACAGAAGTTGATAAAATGTCATGTTTTCGTTGTTTTATATTACTAGCTGTATATGTAATATAATAATTGGGGATATTTTTTTTTTTCAAAAATTGTCGTTTTCAGCGTTATAAAATTTGTGAATGAAATATTTAACGAAGCAGGGATCCCTTGAAGATATTTTAAAGAAATCGGAATTCTTTAAGATGTACCTGACAAAATACCTAGATATATTCCTGGAAGCCAAGTGCCACATCCCTGGTGCAAGCTAGGAAAACCTAGAGGTGTTTATGGAGTGTCCTTGCAGGTGCCCAATTCTGGAGAAATTATTGGAAAAGATTCTGGAGAATTTCAGCAGTCATCCTCATAAGAATCTCTGAACGTATTCTCGATGGAATCTATAGAAAAAAATATGGAGGGATCCATTATAAAATGCACCATATGTTTGTTCGTCAAACACCTGTGCGCCGGCGCATACGTCTAGCACCAGCCGGGTTGCAGCCCGTTTGGTCGGGATAATTAGTTTGAAGAAGTACCTAACGATATGGGGAGAGTGCAAGTATGTAGATTAGATGTTGGTCGAAGAACGACCTCGAAAGGAAAGTGAGTTGTTCAAGGGCACACACGTTTTATCCGTTGTCGGTGTCTCGGCAAAGGGGGGATATTTGATGTTGTATAAAAGCCCCCGGAGTCAGGGACATGAATCACAAACCATCTGTGAACATTGATAAGGCAAGGGCCAGCTGTTGTCGTCTGAAAAGTGATAACGGGGCAAAAGGATTAAGGGGAGAAGTGCGCACAGTGAGTTGATGTGGCCATGAGGACGATAATTGAAGTGCAAACGTTGTAGAACAGAGTGTGTTATCCTGCGCTGAAGTGTGTGCTAATTGAAAGTACTGGTAAAGTGATTCGCTTGATAACTTGGCGAGAGCGGACTATCGAGTGAAAGTGCAAAGTTTACGGGGTGTTAGTTTTTGGATTGGAAAAATCGAACTGTCGGAGACAACCATGATTCCACGAAGCTCCAGCAAGGTGGCGGTGGTGATTCTGTTGCTGACAGGTGTTGTTGCCCTGAGCCGAGCGGACGATAGTGGCGGTCCAAGCCCCAGTGCTCCAAGCAAGTTGGATGATTATGTGCTCACCACTCAGTCCGAGTGCTATAAATCGAAGCGGTTGGTGTCCTGTTTCAAGTATCGAATTTCAAGATACATTTGGTCGTTTGCGTCGGGTCGTATGAACTGGCTGCTGCCCGAGGATCAGGCTTACGAGGGTGGCAATGGGCTGCGGTTAGTGCGGCTGAATGAGCCACAGGAGGACGACGTGTTCCCGGAGGCACGGCAGATTTCGCGTAAGTTGATTGGCGGTTGTCGGATTTTAAAGATTACAATGATATTAACTGGGAAATGGGCACAATTAAAACTTGAGAAAATTTAAAATCATTCTTTCATAGCTTCTCAAATTGGACAGAGCCTTTGTTTGCGTAGTGTTTTCTCACGAGCACTTCTACAATTTTGAAAAGAGAACTTTCTATGTCTATTGAATAATTTTGCACCTGAAGGGTAACTCTCCGTAATACACCCCAACGGGGCAATACGCCACACTTCATTTTAAACGGCTTTTTACACGTTATTATAATTATGTTACTTAAAATCCGCGAAAAGTTATGTTGCACATATATGCTTTTCGAGAATCACAAGTAACCAATAGATATACAGTCAACTCTCCCTTACTCGATATT
This sequence comes from Aedes aegypti, assembly GCF_002204515.2. Classification (NCBI taxonomy): domain Eukaryota; kingdom Metazoa; phylum Arthropoda; class Insecta; order Diptera; family Culicidae; genus Aedes; species Aedes aegypti. The sequence continues at coordinate 265,031,404 of NC_035107.1, read as the reverse complement.
CTCGAAACTTCCCGTAATTCGATGGAATGCGCGGTCCCTTTTAGTCGATACTTCTCTAACTCGATGTTCCGTAGCTTGATGTTCCATAACTCGATGCTAACTGTTTTAGTTTCCCATGCAAGATTACCTCTCTAACTCGATAATTTCGTGAAAAGTTTTAAATATCCTATAATTGTTATTTGATTGCTTAAATTTAGATATTAGATTAGATGGTAGATGGTTAAATAAAAGTTTAAAATCTGTTTCAGCGTGATGAAATATCAAACATTTGCGGACTGTACATTAAGTTAACATCCATATTATTATTACTATTTTGTATGTAGTTTTTTAAAAATCAGGAATAGTTCACATATTGAAAATTATGTGCTCTGTATCTCGATAGCTCCCTAATTTGATGGACCCTGCAATATCGAGTTAGACCCCAAAATATCGACTGTAAAGGTGAAGATGAATCGAAGCCAAACCTCAAATTTTCAAGAGCACGAATCTGGAGAACCGAACACCCGTTTGAGCTGAAAACTTAATTGATTGGTCACTAGCTGGGTGTGACCAATCGATTAAATTTTCAGCTCAAACGGGTGTTCGGTTCTCCAGATTCGTGCTCTTGAAAATTCGAGGTTTGGCTTCGATTCACCTTCCCCTTAAGGGAACCCTTTAAACCTGGTGGTGAAATTTTCTGTGTAAACATTTCTATAACGCTGTGGAACTTTTTTCTTTGAGAAGGGCATATTGCCAGGGTTGTTTTGAAACGTCAAGGTTTAAACCGTTTACAAAAAACATCTTGTACCATTTTTACAGCTAACATGCAAGAGAAAATTACATGCAGCGCATAACCTCCATTTTGTCGCTCATTGAAATAACAATACGTTTTTCTTATTTCCTGAAAGCTTTTATAAGGGGTTTCAAGCTAATTAGGTTCCGATGAATGTTGATTTCACAAATGAATATATTAGCTTTGAAGGTTATACTATTTAAAAAAAAAAACGATGCAATATAACAACAATGCCCAGACAACCAGAAGTCGCATAATAGTTTAAGAACAAAGTCGTTTACTCATACAAATTGCATCACATCCGCACTAAATGGTGATTGAAATCGTTTCACCGATGAGTTTCCTCGCATAAAACGCTATTTTACGAGTTCATAATGTACATTTCGGTTCCTTCTGTATACTCAAATAAATTTTGTTATCATAAATTAAGTCGCATAAGAGTATATATTAGTTCACAATAAAATCTACACACTCGCATTGACTGCTATGTTTCATAATATAAAAAAATGCACGTATATCACCTCCACTTTTGTACGTATAAGGCCTTTTCATGACATCTTATACGTGAAACATTGCACATATAAGCATCGCATAACGCAAAAGATGATTTCATTATACGTGCATTCTGGTTGTCTGGGTGGATACTAGGCAGTTATTTAACGAGTTCAATAAATTCAGCACAGCACAATTTCATCTAGTACTTCATTGGCAATCTAAAGTTCTGGGAGTTTCAGTTTATGACCAAGCCTTTTACTAGTATGATTTGTCAGCTAATATCAATTTTGTCTTATTCTAAATTGGTGCCCTAATAAATAGGAAAGTTTGCGGCTGCAAAGATTACATTGCTTAAGATGTCTGGGTTTGATTTCCGAACAGTTAATAGTCTTTTCGTAGTGAAAGCTCAACATTGGTAAAACTTCTAGTACGACATATGTTCAAAGACGGATGCAAGAAATAGTAGTCTGGTTTAGAACGGGTATCACTTCCCGAGCAACACACATGTTATAATTGTGTATTATCAACTTATATATGACTAATTTTGGTCATATTTCAGTTGATAATACACAATTATAACATGTGTGTTGCTGGGGTTCTAGTGCTACATTTGTTCCCATGGTATAACACTTAGTATGCAAGTTTGACAGATCGCAGATCTAGATTTTTTTTTATTACCTCATGTGCCGTAAATTTTGGGCAACTGCATAAACATTAAGGCTCAAGAATCCATCATTCAATCATCAGCAATTATCAAAAACTAAAAATCTGTTTTTTCATTCAAATTTTAAGGAATCCTAATATATATCTATCATTGCATTGCACTTAGCAAATGCAATGCAATGATAGATTTTTATGAAAATTGCTCAGATTTTGAGCATATAAACTGGGTTGGAAAATGTGTGAAACGATTATGGTTAGTTTCCTCTTTAGGTCTTCGATTTGATCCCTCAGTATTACACCCAAGTTAGACAGATCGCAGTACTCTTTTCGCAGCATTCTGGATTTTGCTCTATTAATTCATGTGCCATCAAATGTTTGGTAACTGCAAAGGGCATGAACGTCTTTGTTTCTTCTTCGATTATATCCTTGTGCTTGTAGCACTGTATACGAATGCAAGAACTGCAATCTTGATAAAGAAAACTAAGTTGATAACTGTGGAAGTGCACTTAGAACATTCAGCTGCGAAACAGGTATTGTCGCAAGAAAAATGAGCCCGAGAAATGTGACCGAACTGTTTTAAATATATCAATTTGAAATCGTTTTTTTTAATTCTCAGGAGTATCCGAGCCAGTGATACAAGATGTTATTATTATCTTATTGCATGAGGAATAAAAATCACCAGAAAATAACAGAAGCTCGTATTTTATATCTGAATACTTCATTAGAACTATTCAACTATTCTACTATTCAATTTCACGTAAAAAGTGACTTCCTCTATTATTGGAAAGGTTTCAGTAATAGTGGTTTATGCTAACTTCCGTTCCTATAATAGTGGCTTACATTGATTTCCCATTAATACTCACTTTTATAGGAACGCACCACAAAGGAGCAAAAAAGTTAAGGTTTTTAATTGTTGTATACCATTTCCTTAAAAAACTCCAAGTTTTGTTTACACATTCATTTCATTTTGACGTGAGCCATACTAGAAACACGTTGTAAACCGCAATACCACTTTTATTGGACACACACTACAACTGGATCAGCCACCCTACATAACTAATCGGATTTTTTGGCACGGCTCGATTTTATGGCTACATGCAATATTTGAACGTGTTGCCAAAATCGAACGGACACTGTAGGATTGATTCAAATATGAAGTCTATTGTTTTTCACGATTTCCCTCCTTCTGTCACGCTTTCTTCAATACCTAATACATGTACTGACACACTTTCGTAAACCACCCCCCCCCCCCTCCCCCAGATGATGGGTGGCATTTTTGAATGATCCCTGTAGTACATCTAGTAGAGCAATAAAAATATTAGTTGGCGATGTTGTTACAAAATTGATTTTAATTATTATTATTAGCTTTAATAATGATTCATTGTTTGTTCAATGCCTTGTTGTAGAGGATGATTTGTTTGGCCCGGTACTCACGCTGTCAGCTCGTGGAAAACTAGATGTTGGAAACACGAACAGTAGCGGCATTAGAATTCTAATGTTATTGCTTCTACTAGTAAAACCCTAGGACAGGAGGTGACAGCTCAACTATGACTGCCCTGTTGTTGTTCGCTGTTATCAGTATTCTTTTTAAGCTAATCTTGTAAACAAATTCAAATATCAAAGTTTATAATTTAATTGTTTCTTGTATGCTTCATTCATTTCATGCAATTGAGCATGCTAGCTTTAAAAAAAATGGTTCATATCCAAAACCGACGATATTTTTACAGAAATTTGAATCAATTTCCATTGCTCTCATTTAAGTAATTTTTATTTATTTTAGCTTTGTAGTAACACATGTGATTGAGTTTATCAAAATCAAATACAAATAGATTTGAAACGAAAAGATTTCATGAAGCACTTCCAAACTTTTGATAAAAACTCTAATTTATGAACTGGCAACACGGCCGGGCTAGCAACAAAGTGCCCTGTTGCAATTCAATTCAACGATGTAAAAGCAGGCCTTTGCCAAAACAACCCATGGAAGTGGTCTTTTTCGACAGGTAATTGGTTTCGTTTTTGTACTTTGACCTGACACGTCTTGTCTTAGGTAGAACCAAACCTATTACTAGTATGCTTTGGCAGCCAATATTTAACTCTTTTTGGTTGAATTTTCTCGGCTAGGAAAATTTGCAGAGTGTTTTTTTTGGCGATGCAATCCAATACAAATTAAAAGCCCTTTTGGTTTCAAGGTCCGACGTTTTAATGTATATGACGTTTCAAGGATTAGCATAGCCTAGCATAGACTGACTGTACATGTCAATGGTTGTTACTCCGTGATTGATCAGACCTGGTAAGAATTTCACTACGATCCAAATTAACCCATATCCGCCCAGCGTCCTAAAAATAGGACAGAAGCCCCGAACGCCCAGCGTCCTATAAATAGGACAGTACTTGTAGTGCAAATATCTTGAGAATAAAGAGGTTTAGGAGAAAACTGGCTTCTGCAACTTTGATCTCAGGACGGCTGACTTCCACTTGGTAACTATTTTAATTCAGAATTAACTCACCAGGTGGTGCACAGACGCCAACAAATGCCGCATATATAAGCAACATATGAAACAACTTACCGGCGTACAAATATTTGCTTCATTTATATCTCAATCCAGCGATGAGATACAAAATTGGTGTCTTCGACAAAGTTGGACAACTAAATAATATATATTCGCATAGAACGTTATAAATTCGGAAAACACTTCCGAGATGGCGCTAGTGAGCCAAAACTTTATTTGCTTATATCTTAGTCCAGTTATGAGATACAAAATTGGTGTCTTCGACAAAGTTGGACAACTAAATTATACCTGTTCGCATAGAGGCTTATAAATTCAGAAAACACTCCCAAGATGGCGCTAGTGAGCCAAAATTTTATTTGCTCATATCTTAGTCCAGTTTTGAGGTACAAAATTGGTGTCTTCGACAAAGTTGGACAACTAAATAATACCTATTCGCATAGAACCTTAAAAATTCGGAAAACACTCCCAAAATGGTGCTAGTGAGCCAAAATTTTATTTGCTTATATCTTAGTCCAGTTTTGAGATACAAAGTTGATCAACTAAATGAGACCTATTCGCCTAAAACCTTATTAGTTCGGAAAATACTCAAAAGATGGCGCTGGTGGTCGAACATTTTGATTGTTAATATTTCAGTTCAGTGATGAGGTACAACATTGGTGTCTTCGACAAATGTGTTCAACTGAATGACAATATTGAACAACTAAATTATTCTTAGTCACATAAAACCTTATAACACTCACAAGATGACGCTAGGGTTCAATGATTTTATTTGCTTATATCTCAGTACAAAGTTTGTGTCTTGGACAATGCTGAGCAACTAAATAAATCCTATTCGCCTAAAACCTTATTAGTTCGGAAAACACTCACAAAAATGTTCAACCTATTAGGATCTATTCGCCCAGAAACATAATAGTTTGGAAAACTCTCCCAAGGTGGCGCTAGAAGACAAACATATTATTTGCTTATATCTTAATCCAGTGATTGGATACAAAGTTAGTGTCTTTGACAAAGTTGAAGAACTAAATGAGACCTATTATAACTAACCTAACTTATAACTTCGGAACCTAAACTAACCTATAATTTATCTAACTTATAACTTCGGAAATCACCTAAATGGCACTACTGGGGACACATTTTATTCGCTTATATATCGGTCCACTGATTAAATCCAAAGAAAGCTATTCGCCTAAAACCTTTTTAGTTCGGGAAATCATTCTCATGATGGCGCTAGTCGGCAAATATTTTATTCGCCTATATTGAAGTCCAGTGATGAAAAATTTAGTATACTCGAAAACGATGATCAACTAAAGGAGAAATGTTCGCAAAAAAAACTTATTAGTTGAGAACTGCTTTTATGTGCGAAACATCAATGAAACAACCAGTAAGAAATTGGTCTTCCTATATCAAAACAATGCATACTAACTATCGAGTCGATCAATAATCGCATATTTCGGGTGCAATGCTCCTTTTATTTTTATATGAACCTTGACACCATTTATTGAAGGCCAAACAAAGAAAACACATGTTTTTTAGCCATCGAATGAAAAAAATGATCTTTTGAAGGGAGTAAAGAACGGAAAACCGACATATTGACTTATCCATCCGTGAACTGAACTCCAAGGGTGAAGGGCGGCTGTCTAATGAGAGTAAAATTGAATAGCCTCCAACCTAAGTCCAGAACCAGTTTTAAGGTTTAACGTGGAAAAGTAAAAATTATAATTCGCATAATTACAGGTAATAAATGTGCTTGAAGGATATTGTTTGCAAGCAGTTATTTACTACGCGCTACTACAATGCGTTATTGCCAAAAAATTCTGCTAAATTCCCAAAATGAATGTTTTTGAGAAAATTGATAACGCCTTCACCTGGGAGGGAGGCACAGATACTACACACGAAACATGACACAACACTTTTCCAAATTGCAAGATAATTTCCGCTCACCAACGACAATCAAGGCAGGCTTGCGAAGAATCGCTAGTTTTCTTTTGTTGTGTATCTTCGATCTTTCTGGACAAACTTGGGAAAAGGGCCATTGTCTTATGTGCATCCAATTTTAATTTTGATTGTTAAAGCGTAAAAAGATGCGTGATTCAATACTTTACATTCTATCAAATGAAAAAGTGCTATCGTGGCATTGCTCTTGGGTGTGCAGGAATTGATTTTCAACCGATTGTTGTCAACTTTGTTGAAATGCAAAAAAATGTTTTGATCAATTACGCGCTTTTCTCATGTTTGTCCATTTTTTAAGATCTGGGCTCACAGTGACAGTTCGTGACAGCAGAATCTCGGCTCACTATGACGTACGCAAATTTTGTATCGGTTTCTCCCTCCCAGGCCTTCACCATTGTTTGGGCGTAATTTTGTATGGTTGTTTACTTTTCCGAACCAGTGACACGTTGAGATAGCAGTAAAGAGCCTCCCATGCTGAACTCACTCGGTCCAAGAGTTGTGACATTTGAGCGGGCACGCTTCTATATGCTCCCCAGGTATTCTGGTCGGCTCTAGTGTCAAAAATCTTGGATCGCGTGGATTCGGTTCTATCGCTGGATAAGACCATATGCATCAGTGATGCAGTAACTTCAACGTTATAGACGAATAATGTTGGCTTCAAATATTCACGTAAATATTTGACTCCAATATTTGACTGTTATTGAACTGGAGGACTAACTTTCGATTAGCACTAACGAAATTCTGGTATTGCCAAATATATTTATTTCGATCGCTGTCAGATCCGAGCCACATTGTATACTAATAACTTAACCCGGAAAAAATATTTTGATAGTTATGTTTTCATTATCAGCTGGCAAGTTTAATAAAATCTTTTTGAAGACTGTTCCGAAACATCTGTATGTTTTTTTACAATCAAAATATTTGACGTAAGATTTTATTTTGTTTATGGTATAAAGGGTGTAAGTGTGCATAATTGTACTCATACATGTATTAATGTATGTATGTCTGTATCTTACTTACGTGGTAGAACAGAAAATTGAATTGAAGTCACTAATTGATTTAGTTCTGGCATGCATCTTTCACCTCTGAAATTTTTAGTCTTTATATTGCAATTTCTTTATTAGGGTACGTTCATAAATTACGTCATGCAAAGTTTTGCCATATTCATCCTCCTCAATTTTCCTCTATTTCACACTTTTTGTATGGATTTCATTTTTTTATATGGGTGGCCACGTTTCCTGGTAACCCCTTCCTTCCTCTTCTGTACGTGACGTAATTTATGAATTATCCCTCACCTGCAGTTTTTTTTTCAACTTGTTTACATTGTAATGGGTCGAATAGCATGAAAATATATTTGATAAATCTCGAAAATAAACTTATAGAACAACTAGATATGGACGACACACTTTCAAGAATATTTTTGGAGCCCCACCATAGACTTGATTTTTTTTGGTGAAATAAGGTTTAATTTATAGGAATACGACTATCAATAACAAAAACGGAACTGAATTACAATTGTGAGATACCTTGGGCGTTAACGGGTTAATAAGAGATGGGAGTTTCCGCTTATTCTCGAAGTAAAATTTTAGCAGATCTAATATTATTGATCAATAACGGCGCCGGCCAAGTCCTTACAGTCAGTTGGGATGGGGAAGGAATGTTAGAGTGTAATGATTGTTGCTTCTAGAGACCGAGAATACCTCTGCATCTCCACAAGCACCACGGGAAGGGTGTTTATTAATGAGGGAGGAAAAGATCTGGGAGTCACCTCTGGTCGATGATGTGATCCATGGATAAGGAGGAAAAATACGACCTAAACTTAAAGCTAGTTTTGCATTTTGTCTCGAGAAGTTTTTGGAGAAGATTTAAAAAAAACGTCAACATCCAATATGTGAACAATTCAAAAGATGTTTTTCTGTAATGGCGAAAAAAGAAAAATATATGTATATATTTGAAAAAAAAAATATGAAACAGGAATGATGCCGACACTTGCAGTGACGAACCATACATAGTTTGTTTGAAAATTACAGAAGAGTAACGCTGTACATTTTTGTCTCGAGATGAAAAGTTTTTGGTAGGAGTTTTAATATATACGTCAACATCCATAATGTTGAGCCATTCAAAAGATATTTTTAGTAACGTTAAAGAAATAAAATATATGTATATAGAAATTATATAAAACAGGCATAATGCCGACACTTGTAGTGACGAACCATACAAAGTTTGTTTGAATATTACATAAAATTAACCCTGTCATGAAAAAATGTGTCATAAGCATGAAACGAGCTCATCAGTTGGTAATCCATCCTCGACTGAACACGTATATCTTTTCACACTCACACAACGCGAACCGTAAAACTACTCGGCGTCCCGAAAACGAACCGTCTTGCTTGGGCTTTCCGAAGCACTGCCAAGTAAACGTGCGAAACAAAAATCAAACTCCCGGCGTCCCGAAAACAAATTGTCCTGCTTGGGCTTTCCGAAGCACTGCCCAGCAAAACATAATTCAGAATTTTTTTTCGAAAACTCCTCCAGGGATTACAGTTATTCCTTCATAGATTTCACCTCGACATAATTCAGATATTTTCCCGTAATTTCTCCTGGAATTCATCCAAAGTTTCGCCAGTTATTCCTTCTTGGATTCTTCCAAGATTTACTCCTTTAATTTGTTCAAGGATTTCTGAACAGGTTCTTCCTGGAATATCTCCTGGATTTTTTTCAGAGATTCCCTCAGGAATTTCAAACACTGTTGCGAAAACTCCTCCAAGGATTTCAGTAATTCTTTCAAAGATTTACCCTCGACATGATTCAGATAATTTTCTAAAAAAATCTCAATGTATTCTTCAAGAGACTCCTCCAGAATTTTTTCCAAAAAGTATTCCTCAGTTCCTCCAAGGATTTCTCCAGAAATTCCATCTGCAATTTCTCTATTTTGAAATTGCTCTAAAGAGTTATTTCTCAAAATTCCTCCAGGTTCAAGGACTCCCTCAGGAATTCCTTCAAGAGCTCCTTCAGAGATTTTCAAACGTATTTCTTTAGTAACATTTCTCCGGGCAACAATTCAGATATATTTTTGAAAACTTCTCCAGGAATTACAGTACTTTCTCAAAGAATTTCATTAAAATATATTTCCAAGAAATATTTCAGATATTTCCCAGAAATATCACAAAAGAAAACTCCAGTAATTCTTCCAAAGATTTCCCGAAAGAATTCCCGAAGGGACTTTCGAAGGGAGATTTCCTGCAGAAACTCCTACAAGGATTTCTTGAAATAATTCAAAAATTTCAGTATTTTTTTTGGAAGATATCGTCCAGACAGAATCTGAATTCCAGTTCTAGAATTTGTTTACGGATTCCTCCAGAGATTCCTCCGAGAATTCTCCTTGGGATTTCTTCAGAGTTCCACGAAGGATTCCTTTAGCTACTCTTTCCTCAAATTTTCTAGGGAATCCTCCAGGAATTCTTTTAGGAATTTGCCCTAGAATTTGCTCAGGTATTACTCCAGTAGTTCCTTCAGTTCTCAACGAACTGGTTTAGGAATATTTCAAAAGGAACGATTCAATATTTTATTTTCGAAAACTCATCCTGAGAATGCAGTGAATCCTTCAGAGAATTTCTTCAAAAAATTCACCATGAAATATTTTAGATATTTACTAAAAGGGTATACCTGAAACTTTTCCAGGACATTTCAAAAGATTTTTTTTAATTTCTTCATTAGTATCATTTCAAACCTTATATTCATCTCTTATATCTAGGTGTTCTGTGTTGGACAACACTATCATCCTAATTTGGTAATACAAAATCAAGCTTTTATTAACATTATGTTAACAACATATTACATTTCCTTTCTCGTAGCAGTTCAAAATATTTACAGTTGATTTCACCTGCTTATAAGAGAAAAAAAAAACGCTTTCAATTAACTTAACCTTACTCAACCTAAATACCTAACGCATTATCGTGGCAGTTTTTGTCTAAAATTATTAATAATTTTATATGACATTTGTTCCAATATTTCAACATTGGATGTTCTATGTAACTCATTAGTACTATACCAGGGAGAAAGCTTCAGAATCATTTTCTAAATTTATTTTGAATCCTCTGCAGAACTTTCTTACTGGTATTACAACAACTAGTTCATATTGGTACAGCATACAGCATGGCTGGCCTGAAAATTTGTTTGAAGATTAAAAGCTTGTCCTTAAGACAAAGTTTTGATTTTCTGTTAATGAGTGGATAAAGACATTTTGTTTATTTGTTCCATTTGGCTTGAATGCCCTCATTGTGATTTTTGAAAATTTATTTTTATCTAGGTTGAGCCCTGGATACTCAATACATACATACCTTAATAACTACAGGTTGAAATAAGCGTTTCAATCAAACGAAATAAATTCTTGTTAAAATTAAATGATTTAGTGCCAAATTCGATTGTTTATTGATTTACAATACACATGCTACTATAGTAGTGAAAACAATAATGTTTGTGCCTAATACATTCCTTGTTATGATAGCTTCTACTTTCAAAAAGAATACCCTCTAGAAAATCTTACCACAAATGTGTTATGCCTGAAGGTCCCCCTTACTCCGAATTCTCACTTACTCTGGGGTTCTTTATAACACTGGAGCCAGCTAACCAGTCTTATCATCAATGTTACTTTAATCACTCACCTAATAGAGGATTGTGTTATCGTATTGCCAAAACTTATATCATTATTCATAAAAACAAAAATATTTGTTATATTACATATTTATATTTATTAGCGACATAGAAAAGGCTTTGTAGAACACAAGTTGAATGTTAAATATAAAAACTATCACCCCCTCACAATTCTATATTGTTATGAATTAAATTCCACCGAACTCAATTTCCCTGCCAGTCAATAATAGAAAATCCGACAAGGCTTTAAACGTAATTTAGCCCGAATACCATCGCTAAACTCTAAGCTCTCCAAATCATAATATCTCACTCCTATCTATTTCCCGCTTTGCAGCCTACGACAACGAAATCATGAAGGCGGCCAAATTCCTGCAGCGTTCCCTGAACACTTTCATCGCTGCGCACGGGGTCCGGATTGGCATGGGCTCCGATAGTGGCGCTCGCTTCCTCGACGACGTGGACGATTTCGACGGCCGAGGCAAAAAGAAGAAGAAGTGGAACATGATCCTGCCGCTGGCCCTGATGCTGAAGCTGGTGCACATGAAGCTGCTCCTGAAGCCCATCCTGCTCGGTGTCGGTCTGATCCAGGTCCTGCTCATCGCCGGTGGCCTTATTATATTCAATTACTTCCGGCACAGCAGTATCTGCCGGCTGCAGCCGCATGTGGTGCATTCGCATTCCCACATCGCCAGTGAATCGTCACCAGGTGAGTCGAACGAACGGTGGTGGCGTGGCGTTTTCGAAGATTGCGTATTGGAAGAGTACTGAGCTCAAGTTTAAAGCACCAAAATATGACTATGCACATAATTTGATATCGCTTGTCGATTTTTTATTATCACATAAATGAGTTTTTGGATGCTAATGATTTAGAATCAACAAAGTTGTTTAATGCTTTCTTTACTAAGAGGGTACTTTTGATGATTTAGAAAAGTATTGTATCTGGCTATATAAGAGAGACAACAAATTTTGTATGGATATAACAAACATGCTTAAAAGTAATCGATATAGAATCATAAAATTACAATCAAACTATGCTTCAAACAGATGTTTAAGTCCCATTTTTCATGCTCTATACTGCAATATCTTTTTTTTTTGCAAAATTGTTCAACTTGATAAGACACACAAGTTTGTCGAATAACATTTTTCAGAAAAACTGATCGTTTTCAAAATATTTTAAAAATAAATCACCCACTTTAGAGTTATTGCAAATGCCTTATTTTGTAAAAATCTAAATTATTTATTTTGAACTATGTTTGAAGCGAAAGGATTTAACCCGTATAGGCCTGAGTGGAAGCAAAAATTCTGAAACCCTCACCACTCAGCGAATTCTTAAGGGATTCAAATAATATTTTGTCAATATACTGGCACACATTTCTAGTTCCTAGAAGTGGACCGCGTTCCTCGGAAATATTCTTGTGGTCGGAGTTATTCCGGTGGATCACTGGGTCAGGTCGGGTGAGAAGGGTACTGTGCGTTTGTGTCCCTGAAAGTAGGCAAATTTCAAGTCACAGATAATTTGTAAACTTTTTGAGAAACGATTGAATTGGATAACTATGAGTTTTGCATTTGATTTATTCTACAAATGACCACTTTCGGGTCCCGGTACGCCTCAAACTTATGATAAAGTGGCCAATTTGTATCTGAACAACTGTGCCAAACTTATGGGAACGCATTTTAGTGCACAATTATGTTTGATTTCTACTTTTCGACATTTGAAACGGTTTAATATCCAACAAATCTTTAGTCGGTTCTTCCGGGCATTACGTCCGAATGGCCACATCCGGTATATTTCAAACTTTGCAAAACTCTTCATTTATAATGTTGAATGTCAGATCATAATGATTTATGCAAATTTAAATGATTGTCATTGAAAATAAATAAAGGTAACTTGGCATGTCCCAAAAAATAGCCCTTTTTTACCCGGCTTGACCAAGTGACCCACCAGAATAACTCCGGCCACTGGAATATTTCCGAGTTCCTCTGGCCACTTCCAGAAACTTTATATGTGGGCCAATGAACTGACAAAAAATCATTTGAATCCGTTAAGAATTCGCTGAGCGGTGAGGGTTTCAGTATTTTTGCTTTCACTCAGGCCTATACGGGTTAGTGACAAAAATGTTAGATGTAACAAGAGATACAAGTATGTAGAAATTTTTGACGTAGAAGTACGTCTTTCTTCTCTATACAGGAGTGAAATTGGAATTTCAAAACCAGGAGCGTTACGTTGGCATGAAATATTTTAAACGTTTATAACTTTGCACTGGCTTAACAGAATTTCTTGATTAGCACCTCAATCGAAAGCCAAGACATCAAAGCTTCATGTCGTTTACTTACTGAATCTCACATACCTGTCTAAATAGTTTAATAACTGTTTTAAAAGAGAACGTTGATTTCAAGCAAATCTATAAATAGGGGTGGCTAGAGAAAATTTGACGTCATTTGCTTTTCACTCTCCGATTGGCTCGCATCTCAGCAGGCGACAGATCGTCTTGCTCTGACCGGACGTGCTTTTCAGGCACAGACATCGATAGCGAAGGACGCCCCCGTTTGTCTTGCTTCGCTCAAATCAAACTGTCGAGCGAGCGAGAGAAGATGCCGTCCGAAGCTAAAGCCATCACCGCTGCCGCCGCCTAGAAGAAGAAGAGGAAGCAGTCCACAGGAGAAATTGCGGTCGAACTGTGAACACGGTCGGGCGAGTCATTCTCGCTTTGTGGTTCACTGCTTGTTTGCGTTCACCCAGCCATCGTCATGCCGCCGCAAATTTCATCGGCCGAGAAGCTGTTGACCCGCGCTTCAAAATTTCGACTCGTGATGAAATCATCATTGGTGGTCAAGAAGCAATCCCGTTAGGAGCAAATACCAGAAGCCCCCTGAGTTTTGCTGGTCCGAGCAGTGTTAGTTATCCGTAACAACATCGAAGCTAACAAAGCCATCGGTTCTTTTCAGAGCCATCAAATTTGTGGAAAAGAGTTAAAAGAGAAATATTTCCGATTTTATTTATAACTTCTAATATTCCTAAATCAATTTCACAGCTTCATACAAAATTTCATTTGTCACGAATAATTTATGACTCAACCATTTGAGATTGTACTCGCGGACGCTGCTGCAGTGCCGTCGGGGTGAGTGCTCAACATTTCACAACGATTGCAAAATAGAGTGGCTTTTCCAACAGCGCCTTTTATGTTCCATATTTTATGGGAACACTTTGATTAGGAAAATTATCCCATGTGACAAAATTGCGACATATTTAGAATGCTTTTGAAAAGACATTCTCATTGAACAATTGTAATAATTTTGGCACCCATGGATCATAAATTTACCTTCATAATAAAGAAAACTATTGATTATCAATAGCTCGTATTGAATATTTAGGGAATGCCAATCATTCCAACAATTCATGTTCGACCAATTTCTCACGTAATAGTATTCTCCGCAATTTTCAAGTAATTCCAAGCCCAACACATTATTGGCACATACCCAGTTCCCAGATTGGTCGTTCAGAAAGCGAAGAGCACAAAAGGGAGGAGCATCATCTGCTATTCCAAGGTTATAAAACATGCTGCCTTCGTTGGATTCAGTTTCATTCCATTTCCGCTTTCGAGCTGGTAAGAGCTCCTCCGAACTTGCTTAGCGAGAAGTACCTCGCTGCTAGAGGCTTGCTGAGCTGTTAATCCAGAATCTGGTTTGTGAAATCACTCAAGATTTCAATATTGAGCTACGTTTCCAGATTTCAACTAAATCCCTGTGATCCGCTACCCTGTTTCTGTTGTGCACCCATGAATTATTCAGCTGGTTTGTTGAATAAACAGAGAACTTATTCACATCTTCTTCTTCTTGGCATAACGTCCTCACTGGAACAGAGCCTGCTTCTCAGCTTAGTGTTCTTATGACACTTCCACAGTTATCAACTGAGAGCTTTCTTTGCCAAAGTTTCCATTTTTGCATTCGTATATCGTGTGACAGGTACGATTATACTCTATGCCAAGGGAAGTCAAGAAAATTTCCATTCCGAAAAGATCCTGGACCGACCGGGAATCGAACCAAGACACCTTCAGCATGGCTTTGCTTTGTAGCCGCGGACACTAACCACTCGGCTAAGGAAGGCCCCAACTTATTCGCATGCATTTGCAACTTTTTCGATTTTCCATACAAAATCACCAACTTTGGTAAGTTAGATCTCAGTTATTATGGAAATATTTTCGAATGAAACTTTCACAGAACATCAGATGTAACTTGAATTTTAACATATATTTTTGAATAATTTTTCCAATCACAAGTTTATAAGTAATAACGGTTTGACTAAACTGTAATTTTCGACGAAAAATTCAAAACTTTTTATCTTAAAATTTCATAGCCTTACACAAAAACTGTCTTCAGCAAACTTATTCATCTCGTCGAAGTCTACAACTTTGCTGAAGATACCATGAAGCTATTCCTTCAATATGTTTAGTTATGTCAATCATAAAAAAATCGTCAAAATATTCACTTTAGTCAAACCGTAACTGCTTTTCATCGTGTGATTGGAAAAATCACTCAAAAACATATGTTAAAATTTAAGTTATGTCTGATATTCTGTGAAAATTTCATTCAAATCGATCCATAAATAACTGAGATATAGTTTATCAGTCGGTCATTTTGCATGAAAAATCAATAGAGTTGCCTTTTTTTTCTCAGCGAAGAATTACACCATCAACGAAAATAGCGCGAAAGCAATAACCAATCGCGTGCGAGTAGCGAACGGAGTGACGAAACAACCAAGCGAGAACCCCACCACTCGCCATCGGTGAACGGAGCTCGAGCAAATAAAACCACTGGTTGTTCTGCTCCCAGCTCATTCACAAATCGAACGGCATAACGAACGGATCAAGCAGCGGAGCAGCAAAGAAGAGCGCGTGAAAGCCACAGCAGTGTGCGAGTAGCGAACGGAACCAGAGAGCAACGAAGCGAAAGCAACAACTGAAAATCATTCAGTGGACGGATTAGTAGTCAGCGCCAACCGGCGACCTGTTGGAAACTAACACCAGCGAAATATACACCATCTGTCTCTCTTTACCATTCATATTCTTGTACTTGATGAATTCAATGAAATGGTTTGGTTTGGCGATGGAGCAAAGAGTTATTAAGGATGATTTTACTTAACAAAGAGTTGTTGATAAATATTCCAATCAATAAGAGTTGTTTTGAAAAAGTTCACTTTTATCAGAATTTTCCTCGGAAAATTTCTGCTTTACCAAAGAGTTGTTAATGAAATTCCTGCAGCAAAGGGTCGAGTTTCTCCCCACGAATATTTCCAGCCAGGACCAGTCATGGAGGACAATCCATCCAGAGCATCACGGCCCCCGCTTCCAAAATTCTCGAGTACGGAAATTGGAAAACGTAATAAAATTGCGACATTAAAATCAATAAATTGTTTCTTGACCAATTGTAATGAGCAACTATTGATCTGAATTGATTTTTCTACATGTTGTCTATTGCGTTAATCTGAGAAATAGGCTATATGAAATTGATGTCTTGGCAAGGGACGTACAAGATGAGCATTATGCTGTTATTGCATCCCGACGGCACTGCAGCAGCGTCCTCGGAAACATCCTCAAATTATCGTATTGTCGATTATTCGTGATAAATCAGATATTGTATGATGCTACGAGATGAATTAAGAGATTATAGCAAGTTTGTGGTAAGCACATTAAGAAATATTACTAGCTATACTGTGTTTACCACGAGAAGTTCTTACTAGCTCGAAAGTGTAAATGAAATGAACCGAATCCTGTTGTTGTTATAGAGGGATTTTAATCCGAAGGACATTCGTCCCTTAAATGAACCGAATCTGTCGAAGATAGCATATTTTACATAATTTGAATTGCAGACGATGCTCTTCCCTTTCGTATTCTTCGCCTTCTTCTGATTGACCAATCTAGGATAAGGTACATGAAGTTGATGTCTTGGTTAGGGATTTACATATCTTGGAAAATTCACATGCGCTTTCGTATGAACAGTAAAAATATCAACATTATTTTAATAGCTTACAATAAATTAAAATCACGCATGATATTCAATAGTTTTCTTTATTATGACGGTAAATTTATCATCCATGGGTGCCAAAATTATAACAATTGTTCAATGAAAATGTCTATTCAAATGCATTCTTAAAATGTCGCAATTTTGTTACATGTGATAATTTTGCTAATCAAAGTGTTCCCACAAAATATGGAACATCAAAGACGCTGTTGGAAATGCCACTCTATTTTACAATTGTTGTGGAATGTTGAGCACTCACCCCGACGGCACTGCAGCAGCGTCCGCGATTACAGTCTCAAAATGGTTGAGTCATAAATTATTCATGACAAATGAAATTTTGTATGAAGCTGTGAAATTGATTTAGGAATATTAGAAGTCATATATAAAGTCGGAAATATTTCTCTTTTAACTCTTTTCCACTAATTTGATGGCCCTGAAAAGGGCCGATGGCTTTGTTAGCTTTGATGTTCTTACAGATAAATAACGCTGCGGGATGTTATCAGTTGATTGTCATGGTCAAACGGGGAATCCTCAACTCAAATGTATAAATTTGAGCAAGTTATTTGCTTATACGACGAACCGAAAGATTCGTGGCGTGGATGACGCACAACAGTAACAGGTAGTATCACCGGGCTTAAGTCGAAATCTGATGATGGCAGCGATGACGATGGCTGGGTGAACGCAAACAAGCGGTGACGCACAAAGCGAGAATGACTTGCCCGCCCGACCGTGTTCACAGTTCAACCGCAAATTTTCCTGAGGACTGCTTCCTCTTCTTCTTCTTCTTCTTCTTGGCGGCGGCAGCGGTGATGACTTTGGCTTCGGACGGCATCTTCTCTCGCTCGCTCGACAGTTTGATTTGAGCGAAGCAAGACAAACGGAGAGGTCCTTCGCTATTGATGTCTGTGCCTGAGAAGCACGCCCGGTCAGAGCAAGACGATATGTCGCCTGCTGAGATGCGATCCAAGCGGAAAATGGAAAGCAAATGACGTCAAAATTTCTCTAGCACCCCTATTTATAAATTTATTTATAAATTTGCTTGAAATCAACGTTCTCTTTTAAAACAGTTATTAAACTATTTGGACAGTTATGTGGGATTCAGTAAGTAAACGACATGACCCTTTGATGTCTTGTCTTTCAATTGAGGTGCCATTCAAGGAATTTCGTTGAACCAGAAAACAGTTATAAGAGTTCAAAATATTTCATGCCAACGTAAGGCTCTTGGTTTTGAAACTCCAATTTTACTCCTGTATAGAGAATTTTTATTTTACTTTCAAACTGTGCGGCATAATCAAATGCAAAAGCATTCAGTTCCCGATGGTTAGTGCCTGTGCTTTTACTGTTCATACAGTGCTGTTCTGAATAATAGCAGCGCATGTCGATTTCCATACAAAATGCTCAACTTTGACATGCAGTAGTTTTGTTCCCTTTCAAGCAATCGAGCTGAAATTTTCTCCACAGAACTACAAATATGATCAATTTTGTAAACACAAAATTTCAGTTTTTTCTGAGTCCCTGCCGAAAAGTGAGACACTAGGTGAAATTTTTCGAAAAAATAGCAGTTTTTCATTTTAAAATTTTTCTTCTAAAAATATTTTAAACATTTTCGGTTTAGGTGTAGGTTTGATAAGTAGGAGGAGATTGTTCCAATGGTAAGTGATATACAATTTTAAACTATAATGTCAAGCCGAAATTCAAATTTTTAAAACTGCTATTTTTTCGAACATTTTCACCTAGTATCTCACTTTCCGGCAGGGGCTTAGAAAATTTTGAAATTTTGTGTTTACAAAATTGGGCATATTTGTAGTTCTGTGGAGAAAATTTCAACTCGATTGCTTGAAATGGAACAAAACTACAGCATGTCAAAGTTGAGCATTTTGTATGAAAATCGACATGCGCTGCTATTATTCAGAACAGCACTGTAAGTCGCAAGGTGGAACTTTCCCCGAGGTCGTGTACGACTATGACAAAAGCCAGGATCAGCAATTGGTATATGTTGGTTTGTCGCGGGTTACTTCACTGCAAGGGTTATTTTTGACAAACTCTTCCATTTTTTTGACGTTGCATAACGTCTTACGGCTACATACTGGGGTACAATTTCGAAAAATCGCTCGCGTCACGAAAAGTGGTTAGATTTTGACTGTTAATAACTTACTAACGCCCGGATAGATTTTCAAGATTCTTGCACCAATCGATTGGAAATCTTTCGAATCTACTCCAACAATGAAAACTATTGATTATCATGACTAAACTATTGAAAAATTGGGAAATATCGAAGCATGTCTTATTTTTCATAGAAAAGCACATTTTTCTTGTGTATTCCTGACACAGACATCATTGCGCGATATCTTAGCCACTTTCGTCATTCAAAGGGAAACGCCCCTTTCGGTCTTCTTCTTACTTCTCTTTATTTTCTCGTGTTCAGTCGAAGCCAACCAAACTCGACTTCACGCGCGCATCAATCAATCGTTGACCAGCAACCGGAGAAGGACTCATATCGGAATAAAATTTACACGTTCGTCGCTGCTGCTGCTGTTTATTCCCAAGTTAAAAGCTGCGGGTTCCCGTGTAATCGCTCATCATGGCCCTTGGCATCCAGCTAGCCCATCGAACTCGTGGAGAATGCGTCCAGAAACCTTGATAATTACCGTCGGAGGAGTGAGCAAACCATCGAATACAAGGATGGACAAGAAAGCACAAAATTACCGACCGCATTTTAATTTAATCGTTTTCGGTGATCTTTTGGTGTGTTTCTGTCTAACAATGGAATGAAAACCCAGTTTGATCGACGGTGACTACCACCAACCGTCCTTTTCAGGACGACAATTTCATTTTAAAAGAGTTGTGAGAATTTTCCACCGTGAAGAGCGACATTACTGATGATTGGTTGTGATTGATTCAGATTTTGGTCAGTCATTTGCACGCAACCATAAATGGGAAATAAATTTCCCATTGTGCGCGCGCGGGGCGATCCTCGACAGTGTGTGCATGAGTCGGATAAATTGCGAACGGCACTTGAATGAAGAATCCCTCCCGGTTTGTTTCGCATTTAGAGATGATCGCATAATGCCGTTGTCGCCGTCGCTACCTAAATGATACTAGAGCGATCAGTATCAACTCGTCGAACACAGAGCTAAAACTAATAAGCAACAGCTTTGTTGACGTTTCGATTTGGTAAGACATTGTCGATCGAATGGAAATACGCACACAGAAAAGACTGCGAAAATGCTACCGCCGCCCGACCAGAACGACGGGAACCTATGTTAAACTTTGTTTGCCATTTATCTCCGTTGAAAACTAATCATCCGAAACATTAATTGATAACTAAATAAATTATTTAATCAATTGTGGCCCTGAAAAGGGCAGTTGTTTCAAATTGTGCTTCAATGCAATTTCAGCACGTTCGCCACGGATACGACGAGTATCGAAAGGCTTCGGAACCCACTTAAGCAATCAATCTTAGTGGATCATGCGTGGACCTTCAAGCGGAATATTTGTTTGTTGAGCAAAAGTTATCGCTCATGCTTCTTCTTCCATCGACCGGTTGAAGAGTTAATCGAACCAACCAAATAATAACACAAAATGTTCATAATAGGTCAACAATGGCATGCAACAAATAGTGTGAAAATTGATTAGAAGAGCACTTATTTTCGACCTACAACAATTCTGTGCCAATTTTCGGATTTTCATACAAAGTAGGCCAAAACCGTATCGAAAATCGGTCGAAAGTTAGTGTTGGGTCGAAAATTGGTGCTGTTCTTTCAGAAATCTTTCATAAGTTCGTGACGGTCTCAAGCCAGGAAATAGAAGATGCTAATGTTATCCAACGTCACTTTGGCGGTCGTATCTCGGAAACAACCTCTTACTTTTTAAGTTCCATCACGCCAAAGGCAGCAATTCTCCCAAGAGGGTTGACTTGAGGAATGAGCTGCAGCGCTTAGGCAATCATCGATTAGTGACGCTTTGAGACGAACTGCGTGAAATACTGGATCATAGCGGCCAAGCCTGCATATTGATGAGTATCAATGTACAGAGCCTAAATGCTCATGCAATGGATATTGCTACAGACCAAAGCACTGGACCGATTCAATCGTTTATCACGATCGAAGCACCCGAGCTATCAAACATCTAATCTACTGGAGGAGTATGGCGAACTACAGCTGGAGCCAGAAACCGATCACCCAACCAAGCAACACAAGGAAGCAACGACCAAACAAACAAATTCAATCATCTGGCATTATTCCTGGAACACCAAACACTGGTTCTCGGAACCACAGAACGACAAATGGTTCTTTTCAGGACTACCAAAATGAGTCCAAAAAGAGTTAACTTCTGAAAACTTCATCCGATCAATAACAACACAAAACTAGTACACTTTCAAATTCATACACTTGACAAATCAAATTATTAATCATCGTAGTTCTACGTCAACCCCGCGGTAATGTAATAGACATTACCCACCCCAAATTTTTTCCATAAAATCCATACTTCTCAAAATATGTCAAAACCAAAATTTGTCTTTCTTTATGGGACATTTGCGATAACTTCAAAGTGTGTGATCAAAATGGTGTGAGTTTTATACTGCGCTTTTTTTCCACAAGCATTTTCCTAGTTACGGTAGAAGTTTCAGACCAATCAGAGCTCTAGGAGTCTAGATCCAAGTTTGCAAACTCTGCCATTTGTATGAACTGCCGTTCTTCTTGATATTTTTTTTGCCGGTCACTGTATTTGAGATTATCACAGGTTGAAAAATCCATACAATTGGAGTATATGTTGAAAATTGAATCAAGTTTGTATGATATTCAGCAAAAATTACAGAGAAAGTCAGATCTCTGCCCTCAATCTTCGCAGAGATTTGGATTTCTTTGGAGATTCTTGGAAGAAGCTTCCTAAGCTACTCGGATGAAGCTTCCTTAGCCTCTCGGAAGCAGCTTTCTAAGCGTCTTCGAAGAAGCTTCCGAAGCTTATTGGATGCAACTTTCTAAGCTTCAAGAAGCTTCCCAAGCTTCGTGGAAGAAGCTTCCTAAGCTTCTTGGACGAAGCTTCCTAAGCTTATTGGAAGAAGCTTCCTAAGCTTCTCAGAAGAAGCTTCCTAAGCTCCTTGGAAGAAGCTTTCTAAGCTTATCGGAAGAAGCTTCCTAAGCTTCCTAGAAGAAGCTTCCTAAGCTTCTTAGAAGAAGTTTCCTAAGTTTCTTAGAAGAAGCTTCCTAAGCTTCCTAGAAAAAGCTTCCTAAGCTTCTTAGAAGAAGCTTCCTAAGCTTCTTAAATGAAGCTTTTTAAGCTTCTTAGAAAATGCTTTCTAAGCTTCTTGTAAGATGTTTCTTAAGCTTCTTGGAACATGCTTCCTAAGTTTCTTGGAAGATGCTTCCTAAGCTTAATGGAAGAAGCTTCCCAAGCTTCTTGGAAGAAGCTTCCCAAGCTTCTTGTAAGAAGCTTCCTAAGCTTCTTGGAAGAAGCTTCCTAAGCTCCATGGAAGAAGCTTCCTAAGCTTCTTAGAAGAAGCTTTCTAAGCTTCTTAGAAGAAGCTTTCTAAGCTTCTTAGAAGAAGCTTTCTGAACTTCTTGTAAGATGCTTCCTAAGCTTCTTGGAAGATGCTTCCTAAGCTTCTTGGAAGATGCTTCCTAAGCTTCTTGGAAGATGCTTCCTAAGCTTCTTGGAAGATGCTTCCTAAGCTTCTTGGAAGAAGCTTCCTAAGCTTCTTGGAAGAAGCTTCCTAAGCTTCTTGGAAGAAGCTTCCTAAGCTTCTTGGCAGAATCTTCCTAAGCTTCTTGGAAGAAGCTTCCTAAGCTTCTTGGCAGAATCTTCCTAAGCTTCTTGGAAGAAGCTTCCTAAGCTTTTTGGAAGATGCTTTCTAAGCTTCTTGGAAGAAGTTGCCTATGTTTCTTGGAGAAATCTTCACAAGCTGCTTTGGAAAGAAGCTTTTATGGCAGAGGTTTCCTAAGCTTCATTAAAGCTTCCCAAGCTTCTAGGGAGAAGCTTCTAGGGGGAAGCTCTTCGATCATCTACGGAGATGCTTGCGAAGTTTCTAGGGAAAGTTTCTATAGCCTATTGGTAGCTTATAGAGTAAAGCTTTCTGTGAGAAGCATGCCAAGCTTCAAGGAAAAAGCTTGTCTTGCTTCTTGATGGAACCTTTTTTGAGTATTTGACAGAAATAGAAATAAACAATTCTTCTATCGTTATGGGATACACTGTGATAAACCGGATTTCACAGATCCAATAATTCAATCGAATGTTGTTCATTTTATAAAAAATGATTTCGAATCTCCACTGTTTACCACTCTTATCCATACTCAGTTTTCGTATTTATCTGCATAGTTTATGATGAGCTTAGATATCATAATTAACGTGGTTGGTGTTCTTGCGTTTTCGTTGCAGAAATTTCCTATTCCGCCTACGGAGCTTATCCATCGTACTCGGCTTCACCGTACAATGCCTACAGCAAGGACTGGGCCACCAACCGGGCTTATAGCGCGTACAGCTTCCTGGATGCCATTGACAACCACAAAATCTAATGGCATCGGCCGTCGAAACGAACTGCAGCAGAGGATCATTCAGTGTTCAAGAGCTAATTCCAATAATTCTATCACTGTGCTGAATTTTAACCTTTCTGACTCTTGTCTTGCTTCTCTTCAAACGTTTCTCCTCAGTCTATCTTCTACTAAGTATGTCAGCTTATTCTGCATAATTTTCAAGTGATTTCCTAACCAAACATTTATCTTATCTGTCAACTGCTTCGCTCTGCCATTATTTTCCGACCACCCACCGGTACTGCTAGTCTCAGATCCCACGTAGGAGATTACTGTTAACAGACACACAAACAATTCTAAAAGCAGTGCTTCCGTTTCCTGGTAGGATTGGAAGTGTTTGCTCGAGGATGACGGTAGCTCTAGAGAGCACAATCTATTTATTTACTTATTTATTTATTTATCGCATTATTTATTTTCCAATAAGATCCAAAGTAGATGGCAAAATAAGCCCATCCCCCCGAGCGTCCCAGACCCCCACTTAGTGTGTACTTAAAAGTCGGATAGCCTAACGCAAAGCCCCAGCTTAGCTGTTATCAATAGTGAATAGCCCAGGAGAGCAAATAAAATGACAAGCGTGAAAAACAGTCGTTGCTTGAGTCGTGTTTGCACCTGCTGCCATCCATGAGAAATCCCTGCTCTCTTTTCCGGCCTCTGCCTCTGGTGGCTTTCAGTGAATGAATAGGCGTTTATTAATTTCCATCGCGGAGTCGTCGTTCGCAGCTGTTACTGTTATCAAGAATGTGCTTTTATAACTAATCCCTCTATGTTATGAACTTGGTTGAGGAGTTATTCATTGTGGAGTGGTGGTTAGGGACACGAAATGGGCGTTCAAGGATCAGATTCAAACACTGGAGATATTCACGAAATTCAGAAAGAGAGGGTTCCGAGGTGAACCACTTCAATTATTATAATTTTAGGATAAGTTTTCTTGGCAAAATATTAGTTATGTCACTAGGGTTTAAATTCAAGACACACCTTTTGATTATATGATTATCCACCGATGTAGGACGTGTTTTATCTACGCAGTCCCCATGTAGGGCGGTTTTGAAGGTTACCATGTAAGACGGTATCGCGTAGATGTACAGTCGACTCTCCACAACTCGATATTCTATAACTCGATGGATTTTCCGATCCCTTCAAATTTCCATGCATCGTGCTCTCCATAATTCGATATTTCTATAACTCGATATCTCCACTAGTCGATGTCACGTGAGAAGTAAATTTCTCTCCATAACTCGATATCTATTTTAAAATCTAATGGTCTATTACTTGTTGAAAAACACGAAAATAAGAAAAAACATTGTCTGTAAAATAGCATGGTTTTTCGAGCATTTCGAAAAAAGTTTTTAAATAATTGTTTATAAAATACTTTCAACAGAATAATATTGCCTTCTTACAGAAGTGATCATATGTATTGGAAATACATACATTTTTTATTCGATTTTGTGATTTTTTGTGTCGGTATATTCTATAACTCGATAATTCTATTAGTCGATGGTCCCTTGAATATCGAGTTATGGAGAGTTGACTGTATTCCAACATGGTATACCGTTTTGATTCATATTACGGACACTTAAGGCATGAACTATATCTCATCAGGAAGCATATAAAAAAAAACAATCTGTATGTTTCCTCGGTGCTATCGAGCCTTTAAAACATTTAACTTTCTAATGGTGGACAAATATTTTGATTCCGCTACATGAATAATTTTGAATAAATAGAAATGTGTGAACTTTTCATGATTCTTATTCCGGACGCTTTCTTCCTTATATATTCCGGACACTTTGATTTGAATTCCGGACAGCACATGAATATCATAAAAAGAAAAGTCAAATCATTATTTGAAATTGACAAACGACTAAAAGGGCAGTCTAAGGTAGTTTAGTATTAAAAATTTCCATAGATATCTGGGGAAAAATTTGATTAAAACAAGCTTTGAAAGCGTGAACTTTTGAACGGCAAAAATTGAAACATTTCGTGTGAAATGTTTCCCATACAAAGTAGAGTGTCCGGAATAAGAAGCTGTCCGTAATATGAATCAAAACGGTGCCTTGATACTCTGACGACATAGAGGGTCCATGTCGTCGTCAAAGTTGATTATCGTTTTAACAATTAAAAGTGCGTAAAAACGGTCGTTTCGTGCAATTAATCTTGAGCCACTGTGAATTTTTAGATTGAGGAAGCCATTATTATAGAACATAACGGAATATTTGGATAGTTCACAGACGTAGGTGGCCACTATAATGCTTGGCGGAATATCCGGCACATCCATAAAAACGATTATCTTGTGAAAATCATCCAAGACCGCTGAGATTCCAATCAAATCTGATATTATAATTATACTATATTATAGAATTTTTTCGACTTTCTTGGGCATAGAGTATCTTTGTACCTGCCATACGATATGTACATGCAAAAACGGGCAATCAGCAGTGAAAGCTCTCAGTTGATAACTGTAGAAGTTCTCATGAGAACATTAAGTTGAGAATGCTGGCTCTGTCCCAGTTGGGGTTCAACGCCAGAAAGAAGAAGAAAAAGATATTAGTTAGAAACATATGGTAGTAACGTCGATGGATGGCACTTTTCCGACATAACCGCCGTTAAAACCTATCGTTACACTAACATTGACTTCGATCACTACCTGGTGATGGTGAAACTGCGCCCAAAATTAACCTTCGACAACAATGTATGGTACCGACGCCCTCCTCGGTACAATACGCTGTCAAGAGCATTGTCGGATACGTGGAACGAAGTTTAACCCGTATAGGCCTGGGTGAAAGCAAAAATACTAAAACCCTCACTGCTCAGAGAATTCTTAACAGATTCAAATGATTTTTTGTCAGTTCACTGGCCCACATATCTAGTTTCTAAAAGTGGCCAGAGGAAGTCGGAAATATTCCTGTGGCCGGAGTTATTCCGGTGGGTCACTGGGTCAAGTCGGGTAAAAAAGGGCTATTTTTTGGGACATGCCAAGTTACCTTTAATTATTTGCAATGACAATCATCTTATTTTGCATAAATCATTGAGATCTGATATTCAACATTATAAATGAAGTGTTTTGCACCGTTTAAAATATACCGGATGTGGCCATTCGGACGTAATGCCCGGAAGAATCGGCTATAAATTTGTTGTATACTAAACCGTTTCAATGCTCCAAAAGTAGAAATCAAACGTAATTGTGCATCAAAATACGTTCCCATAAGCTTGCCACAGATGTTCAGATACAAATTGGCCACTTTATCGTAAGTTTGAGGCGTTCCGTGACCCGAAAATGGTCATTTGTAGGTTTATTCAAATGCAAAACTCATATATATCCAATTCAATCGTTTCTCCATAGGTTTACACTGATACAATTTTTTTTTTAAATTCCGTCATGTAGTGGCCACATTATAACCGATTTCGGAAACTATCTGTGTCCTGAAATTTGCCTACCTCCAGGGGCACAAACGTACAGTACCCTTCTCACCCGACCTGACCCAGTAGTCCACCGGAATAACTCCGACCACAGGAACATTTTCGCGTTCCTCTGCCCACTTCTAGAAACTAGATATGTGTGCCAGTATACTAACAAAAAATCATTTAAATCCATTAAGAATTCGCTGAGCGGTGAGGGTTTTAGTAATTTTGCTTTCACTCAGGCCGATACGGGTTAAGAAACGATATGTTTGATGAGGATGTTGGAGGAGAAGAACACAGCGTGGGCTGGAATACTGCAGCATGGAACGTGGCAAAGCGTGGAGCGATAAAGATAAAGATAGTGATAAAGCCTATTCTGGGATAAAAAGCACCACTTGGAAGAACTAGAATCTCAGGTGATGGAGTTGCTGTACTGTTCTCGACAAATGCGGAAATTCTATCAGAAACTCAACGCATTCTACAAAGGCTTCATGACGGACAGACGCAAAGTGATCAAAAGGTGGAAGCAGCACTATGATGAACACCTGAATTGTGCAGAGAATACAGGCACAGAAGGTCAAGATAGCGAAAGCGATGGCTACGTCAGCACAGCGGACAGTGGAAACCAACCAGCTCCACCGATGGGGGAAGTTAAGGATGCCATTCAACACTCAAGAACAACAAGGCCGCTGGCAAGGATGGTATCGGAGCCGAACTCTTCAAGATGGGCTCGGACAGGTTGGCCGCTTGTCTGCATCGGCTGATATTCAGAATCTGAGAAACGGAACAGCTACCGGAGAAGTGGAAGCAAGGCGATATATGCCCTATCTACAAAAAGGGCGACAAACTGGCATGTGACAACTATCGTGTAATCAGTATCCTAAACGACTCCTTTAAGGCAGCACGGGACGTCATCATAATCATCCTATCCATTTGAAAAAGCAAACCTCAAGAACCACTCCATATATCGATGCGAAAAATTTATCACTAAAATCCTATAATATAGGGTAGATGTACCAATAGTGGAGGTACTAAGCACTATTGAACTTCATTTAACCGCCTTAATTTAAGAAGCGCAATTAATGCACATGTTAATGTTGTAACGCGAAGTAACGACCATTGACTTAATGAGAAAAATGATTTCATCGTAGTAATCCACGGCATGTCAGTGAAAAATAATACCTCCACTATTGGTACACTGTTCCTTTAGTTGCGGTATATTTTTGTGTTCCTATAGTTGCGGTATCCGTTGTTTTCTCATGGGATCCTCCACTATAGGAACACTTTACTGCACCTATTGGTAAAAGTAAGAGAAGTTTTAGCAATTTTAGTGATATTTCATCAGTTTTAAAGCAATTTGAACGCTCTTTTCAACTATTTCGTGTATCAACAAGTCAATACATCGATTAGCAGTGTTGGTTCTGTGTCTAATGCAATGAAATAAGTGAAAACGGTACTACCGCAACTATAGGAGCACCCACAACTAGCATAGCATAGCATAGACTGACTGTACATGTCAATGGTTGCTACTCCGTGATTGATCGGAACTGGTAAGAATTGCACTACGATCCAAATGAATAAGGGATGGGAGTTTCCGCTTACTCTCGAAGTGCAATTTTAGCAGATCTAATATTATTGATCAATAACGGCGCCGGCCAAGTCCTTACAGTCAGTTGGGATGGGGAAGGAATGTTAGGGTGTAATGATTGTTGCTTCTAGAGACCGAGAATACCTCTGCATCTCCACAATCACCACGGGAAGGGTGTTTATTAGTGAGGGAGGAAAAGATCTGGGAGTCACCTCTGGTCGGTGATGCGATCCATGGACAAGGGGGAAATATACAACTTATATTTAAAACTAGTTTTGTATTTTTGTCTCGAGAAGTTTTTGGTAGAAGCTTAAAAAATACGTCAACATCTATAATGTCGAACAATTCAGAAGACGTTTTTATTAATGACGAAAACTGAAAATTACATGTATATATTTTAAATTATATGAAACAGGAATAATGCCGACACTTGTAGTGACGAACCATACATAGTTTGTTTGAAAATGACATATGAGTATTACTGTGCATTTTGTCTCGATATGGTAGAAGTTTTAAAAAATACGTCAACATTCACATTGTCGAACAATTCAAAAGATAATTTTTAATAATGTCAAAAAGAGAAAAATATATGTATATTGAAATTGTATAAGAAAAAAGCATAATGCCGACACTTATAGTGATTAACCATACAAAGTTTGTTTCAATATTACATAAAAGTTATGCTTTCAAGAAAAAATGTGTTATCATAAGCATGAAACGAACTCACCAGTTGGTAATTCATTCTCGACTGAACACAAAACTGACACTGGCAGCAAAACTTCTTGGCGTCCCGAAAACAAATCGTCTTGCTTGGGCCTTCCCAAATACCTACCCAGCAAGACGCTCCAAAACAGGAAAAAAAAAATCTCCGGCGTCGAAAACACGCGCGGAACCGTGAGCAAAATCTATCGGACGACGCAAAACCGAACTGTCCTGCTTGGGCTTCACGAAGCACTACCTAGCAAGACGCTCCAAAACAGGGAAAACAAATTCTCCGGCGACGAAAACGCGCGAAATCGCGAGCAAAATCTATCGAACGACGCAAAACCGAACTGTCCTGCTTGGGCTTCACAAAGCACTCTATAGGAGCACCCACAACTAAGGGAACACTTACCCTAGTGCACTGTGTAAATTGAATGGGTTAATTTTCAGCTCCATCGGTTCATTAAAACTCGAGATTTGCTTCTGAAAAGTTTTGATGATAATTGTTAGAGTGAGACAAAAGATAGGGAAAATAACACGGTCTCCCGTGTCACCTTAAGTGCTTCAAAGCCCAGATTATCTTCCGTCGTCTATCACCTATAGCAAGCGTGTTCGTAAGAAGTTATTAAGCAGGTTTTATCAGGCCCATGCCACGGGACGACTTTTAGCGTAGCCAACATCTCCATGTGTTTACTCATTTTCGGGTAATTTAAATCGAAAGTGCAATCAGAATGCCAAGTTTTGTTTAATGTTTATGATCCATACTCGAGCAAGTGTCGCAATCAAATCACTGATTGCTTGCAGGATGCCTTTTAATGTTTGCTCTCCTTCCAAAACTATCGAAATGTTGAATGTGCTTCAACTTTTTGGCACTTTATTAGCTGATTTAACAATAACAAAAATTGATAATCAAACCATAACAAACAATTAAACAAAGCAATGGTCTTTATTTTCACAGTTGTCACAACTGACAGTGGGCGATATTCATTTATCGCCCGGGACATCCTGGCTACGAAGAACACTGTGTATCGATATATGGTTGTCATGGGCCTGGGTGTTATCGATTGGTGCTCGACAACGGACCAGATATTTTTCGTTCGACAAATCCTCCAGGAATGCCTCGAGTACCAGATTCCTACGCATCACCTGTTTATCAATTTTAAGGCGGCATACGAAAGTAGAGCTGTGAAAGATCATGGACGAGGACAACTTTTTCGGAAAGCTCAGAAGATTGATTAGGACAACGATGGACGATTTTCACGAGATCCGGACAATTTGTCTGCTTCGGCTACGACATGGATATTATTGGGAGAAAATTTAAAACGGTGGCAGATTTATTCTCCCACCTGAATCACGTTGCAAGAAGAGTTGAAAGTTTTGAAGACAAAGTCCAGCTCCTGAGCGCGACAGACTTGGACTCACAGGAGATTCTTAGTGCCCGAGTTCATGCAGCTTCCTGAGCTTCTTGGAAGAAGCTTTCTAAGCTTCTTGGAAGAAACTTGCTAAGCTTCTTGAAAGAAGCTTCCTAAGTTTCTTGGAAGAAGCTTCTTAAACTTCATGGAAAAAGCTTCCTAAGCTTCTTGGAAAAAACCGTCCTAAGCTTCCTGGAAGAAGCTTCCTAAATTTATTGAAAGAAGCTTCTTAATTTCTTTGGAAAAAGATTCTTGAGCTGCTTGGAAGAAGCTTTCTAAGCTTCTTGGGAAAAGCTTCCTAAGGTTCTTGGAAGAAGCATCCTAGGCTTTTTGGAAGAAGCTTCCTAAGCTTCATGGAAGAAGCTTCCTGATCTTCTTGTTAGAAGATCCCTTAGCTTCTTAAGAGTCTTCTTCTCTCTGGCGTTACGTCCCCACTGGAACAGAGCCTGCTTCTCAGCTTAGTGTTCTTATGAGCACTTCCACAGTTATCAACGAAGAACTTACTATGCCAATGACCATTTATGCATGCGTATATCGTGTGGCGAGTACGAAGACTTTTCATACCCTGGGAAGTCGAGAAAATTTCCAACCCGAAAAGATCCTCGACCGGTGGGATTCGAACCCACGACCCTCAGTTTGGTCTTGCTGAATAGCTGCGCGTTTACCGCTCCGGCTTTCTGGGCCTCTAAACTTATTAAGAGTAGCTTCCTAAATTTCATGGGAGACCTAAGCTTTATGGACGAAGCATCCTAAACTTCTTGAGGGAAGCTTCGGCTTCTTAAAAGCATCCTGGAATAAGCTTCCTAAGGTTCTCGGAAGAAGCTTCCATAGCTTCTCGAATGAAGTTTCCAAAGCTTCATAGAAGAAGCTTCCTTAAGCTTCTCAGAAGAAGCTTCTTAAACTCCTTTGAAGCAGCTTTTTAGGCTTCTCAGAAGAAGCTTATTAAGCTTCTCAGAAGAAGCTTCGCGTAAGTAGCTTCCAAAACTTAACGAAGGAAACTTTCTACGATTCTTGAAAGAAGCATCCTAAGCTTGTCAAGCTTCTTGGAAGAAACTTCCTAAGCTTCTCGGACGAAGCTTCTTAAGCTTCTTGGAAGGAGCTACCTAAGCTTTCTGGAAGAATCTCCCTAAGCTTCTTGGAAAAACCTTCCCAAGATTGTAGAAAGAAGCTTCCTAAGCTTCATGGAAGTAGTTTTCTGAGCTTCTTGCAAAAAGCTTATTGAGTTTCTTGGAAGAAGCTTACTGAGCTTCATGAAAGAAGCTTTCTGAGTTTCTTGGGAGAATTGTCGTAAGTATTTAAGAATAATCTTCCTAAGCTTCTTGAAGGAAGCTCTAAGTACATAGGAGCATCCTGAAATAATCTTCTTAAGCTTCTCGGATGAAGCTTCCTAATCTTCTCGGAGGAAGTTTCCTAAACTTCTGGGAGGACGCTTCTCGAAAGAAGCTTCCAAAGCTTCTCAGAAGATGCTTCACGGAAGAAAGTTTCTAAACTTCTTGGAAGCAGCTTATTAAATTATAGCACGCTCTCATATGTTCCTAGACCTTGTGTACGATATCAACATCATCGGGACCGTCGAGCAGTGGAGAGATGCCCTTCAAGAGTAAGACAACGAAGACTGGACTCACGATCAACACTATAAAGACGAAGTGAATGGATGCTCCTATGTACTTAGAGCTTCCTTCAAGAAGCTTAGGAAGATCATTCTTAAATACTTACGACAATTCCCCCAAGAAACTTAGAAAGCTTCTTTCATGAAGCTCAGTAAGCTTCTTCCAAGAAGCTCAATACGCTTTTTGCAAGAAGCTCAGAAAACTACTTCCATGAAGCTTAGGAAGCTTCTTCCTACAATCTTGGGAAGGTTTTTCCAAGAAGCTTAGAGAGATTCTTCCAGAAAGCTTAGGTAGCTCCTTCCAAGAAGCTTAAGAAGCTTCGTCCGAGAAGCTTAGGAAGTTTCTTCCAAGAAGCTTGACAAGCTTAGGATGCTTCTTTCAAGAATCATAGAAAGTTTCCTTCGTTAAGTTTTGGAAGGAATCGATCGGAAAGCTTTCGGAGTACGAAGATGTATTAAGTGTTATACAAAGTGTATGAAGAGTTGACTATTGTCCAGCGTACACAATATGGCAGCCTGCTTTGGGCTCGTCATGTTGCCCGTACGCCGGATGAATGACAGGCAAAGATAGCATTCATCAGAGAACCCTGACGAGACTGTCGTCTTTGTAGTAGGCCGTGCACATATTGGCTTTTTCCTGTTGAAGAGGATCTATGAGTGACTGTAAGTGACTGGCCTAGGACCGGGTTAAGTGGAGAATTTTCATCCATTGTTCTTAGATTTATCGTAGTGAATAGTGCGCCATGAAGTTATTATTTTTAGAAATATTAAATTGTATTCACAAAAAATTGTTGACAATATTTTTTTAAGTACAACAGATCGTCAAAGACGAGTAAACTTTTCAAAGAAATATTTTTTTAATTGATTATAGCCAGGCATTGCGGAATTCGTTCTCATTTTATTTAGAAGCACGATAAAAGCAAGCGAAGTAAAACATCCGATCTGTAGCAGTTCATGGTTGGCAATGTATCGTTGTAACAAGTTTCATAAATAAGAGCAGCGAACGAAAGGACTAAAGAAAGAACGTTGAGAAAATCCTTTTTTCTCCCTTGTTTACCATTGGAGGTGTGTGGTACACGATTAGGCACTCGGAAAGTATATACTATAGTGTAGCGCATGCTGAACATATAACAGCAGCCCTGCGCATTGGCACTCACCGTGAGCACCCCCAAAACAGGCAGTTACTCGCAACAGCCATTTCATCGGTCTCTTTCGGCTTTCTACCACCAAGCAGGTAAGACGTGCAGAATCGTGCTAAGCTACGTGGTCCCTTTTCCCGCAGTAATTCAACGTTTCACAGGAGGTAGGTTTTTACTAGCACGATAACCTATAGTAAAAGTGCTCCCCATGTTTGGAACTTGTTTAGAGAGATTTTATCATGCACTGCTATCCCCCCGATCTAATCTGATAATACGATAACACGCTTTCATGATGTGCTGCAAATCATGATTGTCACAGAGAGTGATAACTGAGAGATTCTCTCAATTTTCTCAGTAATCAATCCCTGGTTATAGCAAACCCAATTTGGTATAAAACTTAGTGCAAATGAAGATGAATTTTCCAATCATGAGCTTCATTGTTCACCATACAATCAATAGTATTGAAATAAGTCGATTTTTAGTCAGGTCACCACAAATCGTAAGTCTATCTAGAACCCCTCACTCTTTCCTGATTGTGAAAATAATGGAAATTTGTCTCATATTGAAAAAGCTTACTGGTTGACTTAGGAAATGGCTCCGCAATGCTATGGTCGTGGGAATCTGCCCATATGCTTTTAACGATTATTGCACAGTGTTGTTCATGTAGCGGCAATTTCATGCTGTATCTCATACTACTCACACGGGTGCTTCTTCCGGTTACAAATAGTACATGTTATTTACCACACCGGAACACACAGAGAAAAGTCAAATTGGACCGCCCAAGCTTCTCATCGTGAGCCTCCGGAAGCTCCGATTATGGATGAAAGGTTTGCCGCAGGAAAACCCCTCCACGAGCTGTTTGACGAAATGGCCCATTTAGCAGTGTGTGATGGACAGACTGGCAGGTAGACAGACAGTCGTAACAGTATTTCATTCTGGATTACCACCAATGGACCATATGTTCCGGTTCCCCTAGTGCGATAGGTGCTACACATTCATCTCACTAGGAAGGGACTGGAGTTGTGCGCATCTACGAAGGCGCAGGTCAAAACAAACGGAACTTCGGCTGGTTTGGTTGGTGCTACCGGGCTGAACTCGTGTTTCCTAGCATCAACAAGTGAATTATTGTCCATTTCCAGAATGAGGTAGTCTACTGATGGCCAAAGTGTAGCAAGGTTCAGTGTCGCGCTAGCTTCCGCCCGGTACGGATCTTGAAGTCTGGACTTTGAGGAATACAGACTCTTGGACGGTTTGAATTAAAGCAGTCAGTCTTGCCGGAAGGTGATATTGGAAGGCACCATCGGTTGGCTAATTTGAGTGTGATTCGTTGGAAAGGAAATGTGAAATTAAGCATCGCGTTGGTCGTGGCTCGTGATTGTAATACGAGATTGTGTTAACGACGGAAATCGAAGGCTTGCAGTGGAGAATCGGAAAATCTTGGATTACCAAATTAAAGTAAACAAATTAAATTTGGATATGATGAAGCATGAAATCACATCACTCCTATGATTGGGCTGGCGCTCGGAATACGTTGTGGAACTTCATGAAATTTGGTGCCATTATGGTGATGGATGTGTGAAACAAGAAAAGTGTTTGTAGTCCTGAAGTTTTATAACTAAGCGAGAGCTAGATGTCGGGTCATAGCGACAGGATGTTTGGCGCACAGCGGAGTGATTTATTGCAACACGATCCTTTAATGGAATACCATGTCAAGAGGATTTTCCCAACGCGCAAATTAATGTCAGTGTAAGATATTAAATTTCCCATCATCGTTCCATCCGTTTTTCTTGGTGATTGTTGAATACCGTGGGCGGTTCAGAGTTACCGTCGAGGAAGTTAAATTCAACGTTAAAGTAGTTTAGTGGAAAATAAGTTGAACTTTGTGAAAACTGTAGTGTTAATAAAAACTGAGAGTGAGCTTGTTTTGGAAGCTGTAGATTCGTTTTGACGTTCTCAGGAGGTGAGTTGTGACAGTTCTGTCCTATAGTAACGCATAATAATAAAGGAGAATATTTAATTTCTTAAGGAAGCAGGGTTATAATAACAGGGTGTCTACTCGTTTGTAGTAATGAAATTCCCTGATAATTCCAGGTTTTTACAGGTTTTAGATAAACAAAGACTAAATGCCAAATTTTTATCGGTAGATATATAACCATCTAAGCAAACACAAATAATTCATACAACTTTTGAATCCCTGGACGATTAATTGATTTTTGTCCGGATAATAGAAACTCAGAAAATCGACACCCGTGATAATCAAACGCTTGTATTGTCGAGTTTAACTGAAATAACATTTAAATTCTGTATTTTTGATTTATACGAATTGTTTGCATGTCATTCAAAAACGTTCCAATTTTCTGAATTGCAGGATATGGACTTTAGAGACCATTTGCCTGAAAATAGAAATAAAATAGAGGCCAAACCGGAAACATCTCCGTTTGGTTTTTATTGAGCAGGAACAGAAAAAAAAACAAACAAAACGAAACCTGACAGAAACCAGAAGACAAGAATTGTATTCCAGAGGTTTCTTTGAAAATATTTCTATTTTTTTAATTCATCGTAAAATTACGACAAATAATTCTGCTCGCATTACTGTATGCATTTTTCAAGGAATTTCAAAAGAAACTATTTCATATATTTGCACAGCTTCAGAAATAACTCCAAAGGTTTCTTCGGGTTAGGATAGATGAATAGATTTCTTTATTTGAGAGATTTGCAGCCGAGGCTGGCTTATCCCTTAAAGAAGTTCATTTAGTGATTATTTCCCGTGGAATCCATCGGAGTGTTTTCCTAAGGAATTTATCGAGGAATTTGGTTTTGGAAATCTCAAGAATACCACATTTTTTAATATAACCACAGAAATTAACTCAGAGATCATCGGGAATTCCTTTGAAGATTTTTTTCAAATAATTTTCAAGTAAGTCCAAAGTTCTTCAGGATTTTATCCGGTGATTTTTCCGTTGTTTACCCAAGGACATCCTCCAAGACTCCCGTTAAGTACAGCAATTCTTTGAGATTTCTCAAGAAAGTCTTTAAAGATATGTCTTAGTATTCTTCCAGGAATTTTTCCAGAAGTTTCTTCATAAAAATGTGAACGAAATTTTTCAGAAATTTGAGAAAATGTTCAACAAAATTAAGTTCTTAAGTCACCCTTGATCAATAAGGGTTACTAGAAGAACTCACATTGGGACCTTCCTTAGTCAAATGGTTAGAGTTCACGGCTACAAAGCAAAGCCATGCTGAAGGTGTCTGGGTTCGATTCCCGGTCGGTCCAGGATCTTTTCGTAATAAAAATTTCCTTGACTTCCCTGGGCATAGAGTATCATCGTACCTGCCACACGATATACGAATGCAAAAATGGCAATTTTGGCAAAGAAAGCTCTCAGTTAGTAAATGTAGAAGTGCTCATAAGAACACTAAGCTGATAAACCGGCTCTGTCCCAGTGGGGTCGTTAATGCCAAGAAGAAGAAGAAGAACTCACAGACACTCGAGGAAATTTTAGTAGAGTTTCCAGTTAAATTGTGAAGATGATTAAAAAAAAGAATCAATCGAAACTGGATAATATCCAGTTTTATCCGGTTTATAGATTTTATGAAGGAACTGCTTGATAAACATTGGACGGAATCCTTTAAAAAATGTGTTGAAAAAAAAGTTGTAGTATTAACTAGTATAGAACCTTAACCCATATCCGCCCAGCGTCCTTTAAATAGGACAGTACTTGTAGTGCAAATATCTTAAAAATAAAGAGGTTTACGAGAAAACTGTCTTCTGCAAAGTTGATCACAGGACTGCTGACTTCCACTTGGTAACTATTTTAATTCAGAATTAACTCACCAGGGCGCACAGACACTAACAAATGTTGCATATATAAGCAACATATGAAACAACTTTCCGGCGTGCAAATATTTGCTTCGTTTAGGGTAACGGTCGTATTTTGGACCCTCTAAGGAAGTGATTTTAGTTTTTTGTCCCAATTAATTAATTGCACATCGTAACCAAGTCAAAGAACATGCCAAAATGTAAAGAAAAAACTTCCTCTACAAGATAAAAATGCCCATACGGTCATGTAGGATTCAAAAAACGTCGAAAATGATTGAATTGTGAAGCACTGTTTTTCATTATTTTGGACACACCAATACATTTTGGACCCTCAAAGTATATATTTTGGATCCCGGCATTTTTTATTGTTTGGCGATAAAGTCCACAACACTGGTTGTATAATATGCTTGCCCATAGTCTAATCAATCGATTGACAATGGAAAACCGAAGAAATTCTACGCCTTTAGCACAGAAATTTGAAAAAAAAGTTTTTGTTTACATTTGTAAGATTTCTGACGTCTTCAATTTCTGTGTGTAACGTGTTGTAACGGTTGCATGGATGGACCGATTAATTTAAATTAATTTCAGATAAAATAAACACATTTTCTATGTACAAACGGTTGAAGCTAGTGCGGAATCGTTATATCTTTCCAAATGACATGCGAATTGAGTAGGTCTTTCGATTTAAACTGGTAAATTTGCAGGAAAATGTCCAAGGGGGTCCAAAATATATTGGTTACCCTATATCTCAGTCCAGCGATGAGATACAAAATTGGTTTCTTCAAAAAAGTTGAACAACTAAATAATATCTATTCGTATAGAACCTTATAAATTCGGAAAACGCTCCCAGGATGGCGCTAGTGAGGCGAAACTTTATTTGCTTATATTTTAGTCCAGTTATGAGATACAAAATTGGTGTTTTCGATAAAGTTGATCAACTAAATGAGACCTATTCGCCTAAAACCTTATTAGTTTGGAAAACACTCAAAAGATGGTGCTAGTGGTCAAATATTTTTTTTATATCTCAGTCCAGTGATGAGATTCGAAATTGGTGTCTTGGACAAAAGTGTTCAACTAAATGGGATCTATTTGCCCAGAAACATAGTAGTTTGAAAAACTCTCCCAAGGTGGCGCTAGTAGACAAACATATTATTTGCCTATATCTCAATCCAGTGATTGGATACAAAGTTAGTGTCTTCGACAAAGTTGTTGAAAAATGATACCTATTCGCCTGGCGACTTATTACTTCGGAAATCACCTAAATGGTACTACTGGGCACATTTATTCGCTTATATATCAGTCCACTGATTGAATCCACAGAAAGCTATTCGCATAAATCCTTCTTAGTTCGGAAGTCATTCTCATGATGGTTCTAGTCGGCAAACATTTTATTCGCCAATATTGAAGTCCAGTGATAAAAAATTTGGTATCTTTGAAAACGATGATCAACTAAAGGAAATATTTTCGCAAAAAAAACTTATTAGCTGGGAATTGCTTTTATGTGCGAAACATCAAGGTAACAACCAATAAGAATTTGGTCTGCCTAGATCCAAACAATGGATACTTACTATCGAGTCGAGCAACAATGGTTTATTTCGGATGCAATGCTACTTACTTTTTTGGATGAATCTTGACACCATTTATTGAAGGCTAAAAGAAGAAAACACGTGTTTTCTAGCCGTCGAATGAAGAAGATGATCTTTTGAAGGGATTGAAGAATGAAAAAACCGACAAATTGACTTATGCATCCATGAACTGAACTCCAAGGGTGAAGGGCGGCTGTCAAATGAGAGTAAAATTGAAAAGCCGCCAACCTAAGTCCAGAACCAGTATAGCTTAACGTGGAAAAGTAAAAATTATTATTCGCAAAATTACAGGTAAAAAATGCGTTTGAAAGATATTATTTGCAAGCAGTTATTTACTTCTATTAAATTCCTATAATTAATGTTTTCGAGAAAATTGATTACGCCTTCACCATTGTTTGGTCGTATTTTTGTATAATTGTTTACTTTTCAGAATCAGCGACACATTGAGGTAGCAGTAAAGAGCCTCCCTTGCTGAACTCACTCGGTCCAAGAATTGTGACATTTGAGCGAGCACGCTTCCGTATGCTCCCCAGGTATTCTAGTCTAGGTCCGCTCTAGTGTCAAAAATTTTGGACCGCGTGGATTCAGTTCTATCGGTAGATAAGACCATATTCATCAGTGATGCAGTAACTTCAACGTTATAGACGAATAATATTGGCTTTAAATATTCATGTCTTTGAAGCATGTAATAGTTGGAGTGCAATATTTGACTGTCATTGGACTGAAGGACTAACTTTTGATTGGCACTAACGAAATTCTGATATTGCCAAATAGATATTTCGATCGCTGTCAGATCCGAGCCACATTGTATACTAATAACTTGACCCAGAAAAATATTTTGATAGTTATGTTTTCATTATCAGCTGGCAAGTTTTATAGAATCTTTTTGAAGACTATTCTGAAACATCTGTAGGTTTTTTTTATGATCAAAATATATGACGTAAGATTTTATTTTGTTTATGGTATGAAGGATGTAAGTGTGCATAATTGTACATGTACATGTATGAAAATGTAAGTATGGCTGTATCTTACTTAAGTGGTAGAGCAGAAAATTGAATTGAAGTCACTAAATGTTTGAGTTCTGGCATGCATCTTTCACCTCTGAATTTTTTGTTTTTTATGTTGCAATTTCTTTATCAGGGTACATCCATAAATAACGTCACACAAAGTTTTGCCATATTCATCCAATCCATATCTCAATTTTTCTCTATATCACACTTATTGTATGGATTTCAATTTTTATATAGGTAGTCACGTTTCCTTGTACCCCCTCCTCCTTTTTCTGTACGTGACGTAATTTATGAATTACCCCTCACCTGCAGTTTTTCTTTTCAACTTGTTTACATTGTAATGGATCGAAGAGCATGAAAATATATTTGATTAATCTCGAAAATAAACTTATAGAACAACTAGATATGGATGACACACTATCAAGAATTTTTTCGGATCCCTACCAGAGACTTGAAATTTTTTGGTGGAATAAGGTTTCATTTATGGGAATACGACTTTGAATAACAAAAACGGAACTGAATTCCAATTGTGAGATACCTTGGGCGTTAACGGGTTAAATAAATGTTATAGACCCATGAGATTTTTTTAGGAATTCACTGAGAAATGTTAGAAGGAACTGCAGTTATAATCCTAGGATAACATTCTGGAGATAATTTTAGAAATATAGAAACTTGGGGTCTTTCGTAAAGTTGTTCTGGAGGTGAAGCGTTATCTGATGGTACCTCATTTAATTCGGATTTGACCGCAAGGTGGCACTAGTGGGCATGGATGTTTTACTTTTGTTTTGCAGATATTTAGGATGGCGGTCGCCGTTCAGTAAGTTGAAGTCTATCATTGTTCGAGATAGGTGATTCAAAAGTTTGCCACTTGGCGGCGCTACTGCGCATGAATCTTTTGTTTGCAGATATCTCAGGAGCCTGACCACTTAGAAAGATAGTGTCTTCGGCAAAGAAGTTCAGTAGATCAAAGGTTATCATTATTTGAGCCAAGAAATAAGATATTTTGCCACCAGGCGGCGCAAGTGAGCATGGAATTTTTGTTTTGCGGAATACTGCAGGATCTTGACTTTTTAGACAGGCACCTTCAGCAAAGTTGTTCAGAAGCTAAGGGATTATCATTATTTTAATAAAATCTCGAAGTTTAAAGATTAAATAAAGAAAGAATTTGAGCTACTGAACAACTATGCCGAAGACGCTATCTTTCTAAGTGGCTTACTAGCACTGCCTGATGTCAAAATTTTGCATCAACTAGCTCAAACAATGATAGTCCTTGAGTGGCCGAACAAAGTTTGCCATCTCTCTAAGTGCTCAGAATCCTGAGATCTGTGAAACAAAAATTTCATGCTCACTGGCGGTGCTAGTGGCAAAATCCCAAATTTCTTGGCAAAAATAATGATAGCCCTTGAGCTACTGAATAATTTTGTCTTTCTAAGTGGTCAGACTCCTGAGATATTCGTAAAACCAAGGGTGTTGTACAAAGTACAACGCGCGACTACTCGCGTTACAAAAATTCGCGCGACGACCGGAAGGTTAAGAAATTTTTTAAAACTCTTTGTAAGTCTCCTAGAGTAGCAACTGCAAATTTCGGTTGAAAGATTAGTAGAAAAATATCTGGAGGAAGTCCTAGGATAAGGTTTGAAAAAAACAAATAATTCAAGGTAATCCATGAGTAAGAAGATCTGGTAGAATTGGTAGAAGAATCTATAGAAAAAATTCTAGAGAGATCCCTTTGGGAGCCCCTGAAAATATTCCAGTTAAAATCTCTGAAGAAACCACTAGGATAATTCCTGAAACTTTTCCAAATTTCTGCTTTAATAGAACTATCTGAAGTTATATTGAAGGCAATTTTGGAAAATCCAAATAATATTACTGTGTTCAGACGAAAAGTAATTATGGAGTAATTATTTTTTTTATAGTAATAGCAACAGGATTTTTAGAATATGTCCTTCCTTGAGGACTCATATCATTCTGAGGAGCTACAGTAATTACTAATCTTTTATCCGCTGTACCTTACTTAGGGACAGATTTAGTCCAATGAATTTGAGGAGGATTTGCCGTTCATAACGCTACTCTAACACGATTCTTTACTTTTCACTTTATTTTACCTTTTATTGCATTAGCTTTAACTATAATTCATTTATTATTTTTACACCAAACAGGCTCTAATAATCCATTAGGATTAAATTCAAATGTAGACAAAATTTGTTTTCATCCTTATTTTGTTTATAAGGATATTGTAGGATTTATCATTTGTGTTTAAATTTGTATGCAATACACAAATTATGACAAAATCCTAATGTCAACTCCTCAAAAATCATATCCGAGTCGTCAATCAACGTTATCTTTCTGGGAATTGTGACAGTATGTCAAGTTCAACGATGAAAATTTTAGCAATTCAAATTTAATATTGAAAGTTTACAGTACCTACTGATGCATGAGCTCATATATGCAACCGACGCATTGATTGACAGTGTTCTGGATATCGACGAAATTTTCCAACCGAAAAAAGTTGCCGTCGCATTGATGGCTGTCGAAATCTGTTATTTTTTTCGGATTCTCTCCTGAGTTGAGAGCTGCTGCTTCGCGCTTGTGTTTCGGCTTTTTTTTTTACTTATTTCGTTGTATTGTTTTTGGTCTAGGGTAACGGTCGTATTTTGGACCCTCTAAGGAAGTGATTTTAGTTTTTTGTCCCAATTAATTAATTGCACATCGTAACCAAGTCAAAGAACATGCCAAAATGTAAAGAAAAAACTTCCTCTACAAGATAAAAATGCCCATACGGTCATGTAGGATTCAAAAAACGCCGAAAATGATTGAATTGTGAAGCACTGTTTTTCATTATTTTGGACACACCAATACATTTTGGACCCTCAAAGTATATATTTTGGATCCCGGCATTTTTTATTGTTTGGCGATAAAGTCCACAACACTGGTTGTATAATATGCTTGCCCATAGTCTAATCAATCGATTGACAATGGAAAACCGAAGAAATTCTACGCCTTTAGTACAGAAATTTGAAAAAAAAAGTTTTTGTTTACATTTGTAAGATTTCTGACGTCTTCAATTTCTGTGTGTAACGTGTTGTAACGGTTGCATGGATGGACCGATTAATTTAAATTAATTTCAGATAAAATAAACACATTTTCTATGTACAAACGGTTGAAGCTAGTGCGGAATCGTTATATCTTTCCAAATAACATGCGAATTGAGTAGGTCTTTCGATTTAAACTGGTAAATTTGCAGGAAAATGTCCCAGGGAGTCCAAAATATATTGGTTACCCTAGTTCTGACGAAGGAAAATCCGGCAAAGTTAATTAAAAAAATAATGCATTTCAATTACGCTGTATAAAGGATCGGCGTTGCATGAACGTGATTGTTTATGATGAAATTGAAAAGCTCAAAATTGGACTTCTCGTTTATGAAATAACCCCACTTTCAAGCTGCAACATTCTTTCATTATTTTTATAATTAAGATTGTGTATAAATTTGGATATAGGAATATTGTCAACTAAATAAGGACACCTTCTTATTGATAAAACTTTTACACACTTGTTCGTTAGACAAAGTTTCGATTTCCCGTTAACAAGTGAGATAAGACACTGCATTTATGTTACAAACGGCTTGAATGCTTTTAATGTGATTATTGAAAGGTGAATTTTTATCTAGCGTGAGTCCCTCTCATCGTGTCATCATGTTTACTTAAAGGTTTCAAATGAAGAGCTTTTGGTTTGTCTGGAAGTTAAGTTTTGGAAGCATTGAGAGAAATGTTCCATTTTGCGTTTATGAAGAA
This sequence comes from Aedes aegypti, assembly GCF_002204515.2. Lineage (NCBI taxonomy): Eukaryota > Metazoa > Arthropoda > Insecta > Diptera > Culicidae > Aedes > Aedes aegypti. The sequence goes on along the minus strand of NC_035107.1, from coordinate 264,987,763 downwards.
ACAATAATCAAACTTTTTTGCAAAAGGACGAAGCCTGCGTGTCATCTGTAGTAACACGCAGGCTTCGTACTTTGGCGGAGAGGCCTATGTCATCAGCAAACAAGGATTTTCGACATCCCTGAGGTAATTTAGGTAAGTCAGATGTGAAAATATTGTACAATATTGGTCCCAAAATGCTTCCTTGGGAAACACCAGCTCTTACAGGAAGTCTTTCAGAATCTGAAGTGTACGATTTGACACATAACTTTGGATTATTCTAACAATGTATGTTGGAAAATTGAAGTTTTTTAATTTTACATTCAACCCTTCATGCCAAATACTGTCGAATGCTTTTTCTATGCCTAGAAGAGCAAGACCAGTAGAATAGCCTTCAGATTTGTTAGAACGAATCAAATTTGTTACACGTAAAAGTTGATGAGTGGTCGAATGTCCATGACGGAGTCCCAACTATTTATTGACAAAAATTGAATTTTCATTGATGTAGATCATCATTCTGTTCAAAATTACATTTCCAAAAAGTTTACTGATGGAGGAAAGCAAACAGATTTACACGATAGCTAGAAGCTTCTGCAGGATTTTTGTCTGATTTTAGAATTGGAATAATCTTAGCATTTTTCATTTGTCAGGAAAATATGCCAATTGAAAACGTTCGTAATATATCAATCAATAATGATAAGCTACTTTCTGGAAGTTTCTTGATAAGGATGTAGAAAATTCCATCATCGCCAGGAGCTTTCATATTTTTGATTATTTTTAATAAAAGTTCTCACTTCTTCCAAATCAGTTTCCCAGGAATTTTCAAAAACGTTCTCTTGATTGAGAATATTTTCGAAGTCCTGAGCAACTTGATTTTCTATTAGACTTGTAAGTCCTAAAGTCGGTTAAAACCGAGTAGAAGGGTTTCCAGAAGAGGAAAAACAAGGGGGGTTATCATGGTATTGAATTGAGAATTTCCTGGAGAGAACCCATCAAATAAATTCTGCCGTGTGAATTGCTTTCCGTTTTATTCCATGACTGATGTTTTGCATTAAAGCCACCAATGACAAAAAAAATTGACTTATTGCGAGTCAATTTCCGCAAGTCATTTTGAAGAAAATTAATTAGCTACCCAGTACATTGAAAAGGCAAATAGGTAGCTATAAACGTATATTTACCAAGCTGTGCTTTAACAGAAACACTCAAAGTTTCAAAACATTTGGTTTCAAATGACGAATAAAGTTGATGTTTTATACGCCTATGTATGATGACTCCACTATACCCCATCAAGTCAATCATTATGATACAAAACAAAGTTTGAATCTCTTTTGAGTTTGGACCCGGGATTCAAATATGTTTCAGTAATAACTGCTATATGTATGCTATAAGCTGTTAGAAAATTAATCAACTAACACAAGAGTACGATGCACACTGATGTTCCTTACTTCAACCATCTTCCGACTTCCAATCAAACATTTCGATCAATGTCAATACCTCACAAAGCTCACATGGTATATCGTTGACATCGATTAACGTATGACGTTATGCCAAGTCTTGGCACTATCACATGTCCCCAAATCGCTTCAAACTCACACCGAAAAAAAATTAAAGCTGGTGTATATATCTCATTCGTTTCATTTCATCGCTCGCAAAATGAGCCCTCGTTCATCACGAAATCGATCAAATAACTTCAGCTGGGACCCACAGAGTATGTCGATAAACTCTATAGCCACTTATACCCAAAAAAAAAACTTGATATTGGAGGCAATTTACTCGAGTCTGGGCGGCTCACTCAGCTCGGTCTGCCCGGATGTGCTCGTAACAAAGGAACATTGTGGAAATGATTATGAATTCGAATGCTGATAGCAAAATGCCCTAAAAACACGCCTGTATCCAACAGATTTGTAACGCTGACAAAGAGAAACAGAATTTCCGAATCTGTGCGATTGCAGGGTGACAACATTGGGAGCCTTCCATGAAACGGCAAACTATTTACGGCGAATGACGTCTGGCTCGTCGAGCCACGATGGCAAACTCGGAGAATATGCTTTATCATAAAGCATGCCGGAATGATGCTAAGAAGGGAGCATTGACCCGGGTGGTCTATGTCTATTTTAATGACTGAGCTCAAAATAGTTCGAGCAAAATAGTTGCACGAAATCAACGATGCGATAAATTTAAATGAAATTCTTCAATGCATAAGCCTCTCATGCATATTAAGCTAAGTGCTGACTATCTAAATGACTATTCAAATAACAGTTTTCAGAAAACTGACTTATAGTGAGTTGGACGTCGAAATGTTATCAGTTTAATTTCAGTTCAATTATATTCATTCATTTTTAATTTTTCCTTGAAAAAAAAAAAAGATGTTCAAGTTGATAAGAGATATTAATCAACAGTCTTAAGCGTTTTAAAGTAAATTAAACAACCATACACACTTGAAAAATTACGGATTACTGTGAAATTGCTCCGTAATCTCAATAGTAAATCTGTAAAATCCTTGAACAAAGTTCATAAAGGAAAACTCGAAAATATTTCGACTGGTAGGGTAAAAGCACTAATTTTCGACCTACAAGAATTCTGTGTCAATTTTCGGATTTTCATACAAAGTATGAATGGGTCGAAAATTGATGCTTTTCCCCTGATCGAACTCACGACTTTTCGATCAGGAAGCTGGCTTGCTACCACCAAGCCAGCTTTCACTGCTTGTTAGTGGCGTCAAAACAGAACCGAAAGGAACTCATGCATGCCAGAGCGGTTGTCAAACGATTTAATAGAATTTTGTTGAAAATAATGCTGTTACCGAACTGTTCGTTAGTATTTCACAGGATTACAGTAAATTTGTTTGTTTCACTGATTTTTTTCCGACATTTTAGTAGATTTCACGGTTTTTGTTGATATTATTCCAGATATCACCAAAAGAATGCTGTTTACAGTTCGGTGATTAATTTCACAGGATACTACGATTTATTCTAAGAGTGTAACATTTCAAAAAAAGAAAAAGAGGTTACGTAACACACCAAACTTTTATTGCCATACACCAGTAAATTTTAGCTGTTTTTTTTTAACATTTATTTTTGAAAAAAAAACACCGTTTGTCTGGGGGAAAAGGGATATAAAGGCAAAACACTGTCTACCGTTTCGCCATTGATGCCACCTTGAAATGAACATGGTTTATTGAATATCTAGTAATTACCAAATACGATATTGCTAAGGATATTCACGCAAAAATATGTACAACTAATGTGATTTAAGTTAATTAGTTTTTGGGCTTCATGCTGATTTGGCAAGTAAAATGAGTTGGAGAAACTTTGCATCGGTTGATAGAGAAAAAAAACTGCTGATTTTAAGCAATATAAGGACTGTTTATTTTAAAAAGTGGACACCTTTTACATGCAATATCTTTTTAATTTATTAATGTAATCGCAATGTTGTGCAATATTGTGAGAATAAAAAAGCCATTAAAATAAATAAATTTAACACTGATAAGGCAAAACGTTTAGAATGGTCGGTTTTTGGAAGTTATCAATATCAATGATTATTAGATTTTTTTTCTGGAAAATTCAACAATCTTATTATTTAAAAAAAAGGCTTGTTCTTCGAAAGCATCATCAATCAAAATACTGCTGTAAAATATTCAGTTATTTTTAGAGCAACAATTTACCAGATATCATGAAATCATGTTTTTACCGACTATTTATTTTGAAGAAAAATATTTTAAATTGAAAAGTAACTGATATGAGTATTATTTTTAATTTCAAAGTGTGTCCTGTCGGAAGTATAAGCATTGCATTAACCCTCCAACGCCCAGTGTCACCTCTAGGTGACATCTGTTTTGTTTTGCTTGTCAAAAATCTAATTCTTCTTTGATTTCCGTGAAATCAGTTGTAAATGAAAGCTATACTTATCTAGTTTGATTTTTGCATAAAGTGGTCCACATCAATCCGGAGTGGCCACCGGGAATCGACTCCAAGCAGAAAAAGTCCGTTTTCTGTTTTCTCTTATAACAGGAAATCAAAGCAACATTTTATTTCAAAACAAACGTGGTTTGCATTGTTTTCAGATGTGCTTCAAATATATTTGAGATATTAAATTTTTGGATACAGTATGTTCTTTTTATTCCGATTTTTTCATCTCTGACAAATTTTCGTCTATGAATTTAACATGGCAATGGATTGCAATAATATTCACAAAGTAACTGTAAGAAGCGATGAATAATAGTCGTAAGATGTCGAGAAAAATCAGAAATGGCCACCGCAGTCTTTTTAATGATACCCAGAATCTGTTTTGGGAAGCACCTCAGAGTCGCAAAAGACGACTTCCATTCAGAATGAGTCGAAAAAAATAAAAATCGTACTCGACAGTTTATTAGACGATTAGGATTACATTTTGCACATGTTTTTGCTATGGTAGAATAAGTGTTTTCCACAGAAAAAATGATAATTTTGACTCAAGAATAACTTTTAAAAAGGGCCTATAGATTTTTGCATGCAACTTATTTGAAAAATACTTACTCCGAAACTGTTGATTTTAGAGAAAACTGTTCTATGAAGAAGTTGTAGTGAACCTTTTGGACTATAAGAATAAAATATACACTGAAAAAAATATTTTATTTGTTTTCATAAAAAATCAAAAATAAAACTTAAAATTTAAATTACACAAAAACCCCATGTTGGGGCAGGTTCGCGATTTCCCTTGGAATTGGAACGGTGGAGAAAAACGGCCACTTGCTGTAAAGTAGCCACTATGCTCGGCGGGAAACGGCACTACCGGCAAAAGCACTATAAAAGCTCACTAAGGTGCTGCTAACAGCCACTAGGCGTCTTCTTTCTGCTCGAATGGAAACGGCTAACACTTTTAACATCACTTTATTTGGCGGATAACTCGGGAGATTACAATTTTTGGACTTCTTGCTTCTTTAAGAGTTCGATTTGGAATAACTTTATTTCTTGAACCATATTCTAACGAAACTTAGCTAGCTACCACAACTGGTAAATTAAATTATATTCTACTCATTTCATTACAGTACTATCATCGCCTAGCACTCAATTGCAGTACTAGAGCAGGTGGGTTCGGCACGAATCTATAGAAGACATTTGGGAACTAATTGAGAACAAACATCGCCGCCACCTTTATAGGATGATAGTGTTGTCAAATAACACAGAACACCTAGATATAAGAAATGAATGTAATGTTTGGAATGATACTAATAAAAAAATTAAAAAAAAAAAAAATCGCCGCCACCTGAAATTTCTAATTTCAATTCTGACGTTTCTACTGTCACAAATGTTTCATTGTCTGCAAATTAGATACACTGCGAGCATGCGAATATTTTGTACTTAATAATCGCTCAAAATTTTAACAATTTCTTCAATTTTAGGTTCAAATTCTTCGAATGGCAGCAAATAAACTTTGGTGGCAAGTCGCTGGATAATTCCTTAGCTGGTTTTGAGTGTCGCAACCATAGTCAATCGGTCGCGTTCTGGATGGGCCTCGATGATCCTAGCTTGCGGCCATCTTAGAGGTTAGAAATTCGTCTACCGATGTTATCATTCTCCAAATTCGGAAGGCACCGTTTGGAGTAGTTTGTTTGCCCTCCATCTGCAACTCTTGCAAGTAGTCTGTCCGCCACAGATGCCAAAATTGTGGGATCCACTTCTGGTAATGGTCGAGTCGTCTGAATGGAACTACTGTGACATCAGCTTCTAGTAGCGTAGAAAGTGAAATGCTGACGAGAAGGTGCGCTGGTGTGAGGATCGCCAGATCGTCCTTGGTGTCGGTCATCGGAAGCCTGGAGTACATGCAGACCCCAATCGGTGTTAGGATGTTCCTCATATTCTCATAGGATACGGTGATGTTGTTGAGTTGTCTGAGGAGATACTCTTTCGTCGTCTCTACAGCCGCTTTCCATAGCCCTCCGAAGAAAGGGGCTTCCGGTGATCTCATATGCCACTGGATTCCATCGGTCGCGCAGATTGTGGCAATATCTCCCGAAGATCTCTCGCTGGATACTCGTTTGCGTGGTGGCTTTATGTACAGAAGACCAACGTAGTCGACGCCAGTGACGGTGAATGGTCTGCTTGATGTTGTTCTTCGCGGTGGTAGTTGACCCGTTTGTTGTGATGATCGTGTAGGAGATGCGCGTGTGCATAGGAAACGGTAGTGAATGAAGCCATTCATTGATCGTCGTCCATGAATCGACCAGGATTCCTGCCGCATCGTTGCCAACATGACACGGCCGCCATCGTGCAATAGTGCGAGGTGGTAATCGGTGGCAACAGAACGTGTGGAAGGATGGGAACTGGGGATTAGGATTGGATACGTGGTGAGGAAAGGCTGCTCTGAGAGTGTTTGTCTACCTCCAACTTTAATTATCCCTTCAGAATGGGGAATTGGACTCCATAAGCGCAAATTGGAGAGTTTAGTAACTGGCTTCCCTCTACTAAAATCCCTAATTTCTTCGATTTCTAGCTTCGCTAAATTTTGCCGAGATTATGATAATTGCTCTGCGATGAGTGTGGTGCTTCCTTTTGGTTGATCAGATGACCTTCGTCGCCGGCATGAGTTTATCAATCGTAGACAATAGGCGGTTACTCGTAGCAGTCGTGCGAAGGATGATGTTCGCTGGAGAATTTCATTCACAGTCGGCCGGACAGTGGTTTGGACAGCCGCCACCGTGACTCGCCTTTCGAGGATTTCGTCGGACAGGTTGTTTGCTTTGGAGGATGTTGGCCTGTTTTCTTCTGACAGCTGCAGCTTGGAAGGACTATTGTGCCGCGGATCACTGCTCATAAAATTATCCATTCCCATTCCTCTCGTTGTCAGACCACCTCCATCATGAATCTTTGTATCGTGGTGCTTTTGCGACTCTTGGATAGAATGCTCTGATCCGAGGGAATCCGATATGTACACGTGACATGCGGTGGCTTGTGGAGCGGTTGAAGTTTGGGGTTTGCCGACAACAATCCAACCAAAGACACTGTTTACTAGCGTTGGATGTTGTTGATCTTGCTCGATTTTCGTGCCAGAGTTAATGAAGGTGTAGAAATGTTCCACGCCAAGAAGCAAATCAATAGCTCCAGTTTCATTGAATCCCAGATCAGCAAGGGTTAAATCATTTGGAATTCTCCAATTGTTTGCAGGAAATGTTACTGCAGGCAGGTCTATTGTCACACGTGGAAGGACTAAAAAGTCTAGATCGATTTCGAAATTGCTTTTACGAGATCGAATGAGGGAATAGACGCTGTGCTTCACATTAGAAGCAGATTCTCCAACACCGTGAACGGGGATGTTTACAAGTCGTCGCTTCAATTTCAATAGACGGCACAATCGCTCGCTCATTAGATTGGATTGTGAGCCGCTGTCTAACAATGCTCGTGCGGGGTGAGCTTGACCATCTGAATCGGTGATCGATAGAACGACGGTAGAAAGCAAAACGTTCGAATTGGGTGTAGGTACGAGATTGGGGCTGGTCGTGCATGTATAGGTAGTGGATGGAGCATTGTAGAAGCGATTCGATGATTGCTCGGGTGCATGAATGGTTTGATTGGTGAAGCGCGATGGTGATGTTTGGTGAGAGGATTCATTAACAGCGTGCAGCAAGGTGTGATGTCTTCTTTGGCAGTGTCGGCAGGAATATTTGGATTGGCAATTTCGAGCAAAGTGATCGTGGCGGAAACAGTTTTGGCATAGACGATTGGCATCGACTAATCTCATACGGTCAGAAACGGTCATCTTCTCAAAGCGGGGACATTTAATGAGAAAATGCTGCTGATTGCAGGCGTAGCATTTGGGCTGATGGTCTTCAGCGACGGTGTAGGTGGCAACTTTGTGGAACAATGGCTTTCGATTGAAGTGGGTTTGATAAACAGGCGTTTGGGAATTGTGCGATTGGTGATTGACGGACATCGATTCAAGGACACGGATCCTACGTTGTAGAAAATATACGAGGCAGTTGAAATTCGGATCTGTGACGGTAGTGGCGTGATCTTCCCATGCTTTAAGGGTTCCATCGTCAAGGCGAATGCAAAGCAGATGCTCAAGTATCGTACTCCATTGATCAACGGGTTCATTTAGTTGACGGAGAATTTTTGTATGGCGCTGGTATTCATCAACCAGACTATGCAAAGCTTCGGCGGATTCTCTTTTCATGCGAGGGCAATCTAGAAGGGCTTGCAAATAACGCTTCTTAAGTAAGTAGTCGTTTGCGTAGCGTGTCGTCAGCGTTTGCCAGGCGACGGAATAATTGGCAGCACTAATGGCAATCGATTCAATCAGCTGAGCCGCTTCACCTTTCAAGGCGGCGCGAAGATAATGAAATTTCTGTACGTCGGGGACATCCGCGTTGGAGTGGATGAGGGCAACAAAGGTGTCATGAAAGGTCAACCATTGATTATAGTCGCCATTGAATTCTGGCAACGAAATGGTGGGAAGCTTGATGCCAGAGAGCAGATTGGCGGGAGGATTAGGGATTGCGCTTTGAGTTGGGGTTACATTGGAGGGTAAGAGGGATTTTAGAGCAGCTTTTACTTTGAAATAAACGGACTCAAATTTGGAACGGATTTGGAGGTTCTGTTCCCTACCTTCTTCGGTGGTCTCCACTTCTTCAAGTTCGGTCTGAACTTGACGTTTGGAACAAAGTTGATGAGTGATGCACTAATACAAAGAGTACAACATTACAGTTGTGTGATCAATTTGCTATCCAATGATAACAGTAAATTTTACGGGTTATCTTCTGAGAAAAAAAATTACCGGTTCAAAAAGTTACACATTTCAGTTGTACTATAAAACGTATTATTTGTTTGCTTCATTTCTTTATTTTATTTTGAACTAGTGGTCCCGGCAAACTTCGTCTTGCCATCAAGTAGGCTGTTGAAAAACGCCATGGAACGCCCCGTGCAAAATAGAAGTTTCGTTCACTCCTGTTTTTTAACTTTCCCGTTGAATATCCTTTGCTATTAATACACACAAACACGTCGGAACACTTCAGGAACATAACTATGGATGAATTTTCAAAATCCATTAGCCCGTTCTCAAGCCATTTCGTGACATACAAACATCATTCCATTTTTATTTATATATAAATACCGTTTTGATTCATATTACGGACAGCTTTTAATTCAGGACACTCTTTTTTGTATGGGAAACATTTCACACGAAATGTTTCAATTTTTGCCATTCAAAAGTTCGCATTTTCGAAGCTTGTTTTGATAATCATTTTTCATAAGTATCTATGAAGGGGCCCAGATAGCCGTAGCGGTAAACGCGCAGCTATTCAGCAAGACCAAGCTGAGCGACTTCCCAGGGCATAGAGCATCTTCGTACCTGCCACACGATATACGCATGTAAAAATGGTTATTGGCATAGTAAGCTCTCAGTTAATAACTGTGGAAGTGCTCATAAGAACACTAAGCTGAGAAGCAGGCTCTGTCCCAGTGGGGACGTAACGCCGGAAAAGAAGAAGAGGAAGTATCTATGAAAATTTACAATGCCCAACTACCTTAGACGTCTGTTTAGTGGTTTGGCGATTTCAATCGATCATTTGACTTCTCTATTTATGATTTTCATGAGTTGTCCGGAAATCAATGCAAAAGTATGGAAGCTTCCGGAATAAGAATCATGGAAAGTCCGCACATTTTCATTTATTTAAAATTATTCATGTTTCGGAATCAAAATTTTCACCCACCATTTGAAAGCTAAGAGTTTTCAAGGCTTGATGACGCGGAGGAATCATACAAACTGATTTAGTTTACATGCTTTTCGATGAATAACACTTCACTGAGGCCTTAAGTGTCCGTAATATGATTCAAAACGGTACAATACTACCAGAAAAGCCAGTAAACAAATAAAATTGTATTAAATCGAAGAACAGAGAATGTTTAAATTTATTTAAAATTTGGCAGAGGGCTATCTTCAAGTACCATTCATCAATAATAAATAAAACATGATGATATTTGCCATTAATTTACGCGTGGCGATAACTATCATTTTACTGATTTTTTTTAGTAGTCCAAAAACCCGGTTAAAAATTACACCAATGAGTTAACCGCTTTCAGGACGAACCAGCATTATTAGACTGGACATGATTATTTTAAACGGCATGTTAATATCCACCACGAGAAATCCAAACTCCAATTAAAGAAGAATTGATTATACACCATGTTAAACTGAAATAAAAACCATGAGAAGTTGAAAATTTTGTGAAAGATTACGGGTTTTTCCACTGCTTTTTGATACTTTCACGGTTTTTGATATGGTATGAGTTTGTTGTGGGGATGTTCTAATTTAATTAAAAGAAAAAATTGCCATAATTTATACTTTGCACAAAAAAGTTAAAAAAGTTACTTACTAAAAAAAAGAAAGTTTTCTATGTAGAAATGTCTTAATATAAGAAACTTTTAGTGACTTGCTTCAAAGAAGTGACCAAGTCATTAATAAGTGACCAAGTCACTAAAGAGTGACTTGCTACAAGCCCTGCTATTTATATTGATGTTCGACATCGTCGAACTTGTCAGGGTGTATCTATTTAGATTAAATTAAGTGAATCTGTTTATATCAAGCAGCTTAGCAGTTAGTAAGGTATTTGTGTAGCATTGATTGAAAAAAAAACAGCATACTTTGTATTTATTTTTCTACCCAAATTCCCTCTTTTCATTGGAACTCAAATGTTGTGTGGGTTTGTTTTGTTTTTTCAACGTTTTATATGATCGGCGTTCAGGCAGACTGGACCAAGTGCTTTTTAATGCTTTCATGAAAACGTACCGCAGGACTTGAAAATATCAATGTATTTGCATTATATGCTGTATTTACGGAACTTATCTTTTTGATTATACATCTGTAATAAAATAGTCCAATAATTGCACCCTTCTTATAAAAAAAGACTTTATCAATTGCAACACTCGTGTGAGATATGAATCTTTGGTAGTATCGTCTATAACATGGAAATCATTGTTTCGAAAAGTTAATCAGTTTACTTATAAACAAAACTCAATTATCGTAAAACCTTCATTCTCATAAGCTCATGAATATAGGTAAGAGAAGCATTCATGCATTGAAAATGTTCCACCAAAAATGGTTGATTCGCAATTTTTACGAGGAAGGACATTCCGATCAATTTCAAAGCAGAGAGCAAAATTTTAACTCGCGGAGCAAAAAAGTTTCAATTTCAGGTTTTCTATACGCATCCTATGATTGGAGTGATCCAATTTTTCTCAAATCACACATGTTAGAAATGCACAAAAAACATCGCTTGGATCTCGATTCTCTAATGTATTTCATTTATAGTTCCATTCAACGGTTTATTTCACACATGTTAGCTTTCCTTCTAAGGATATGCGATATGGATTTTTTCCTTGTCGATACGAAACGAAACGATACGCGGAATATCTTCCGCTGATAATGACGAAACGAAACGAAATTTAAAAATGTTTCGTGTAACTCGATACAAAATCAAATATCTCACGGAATTTTTCGAAACGAAACGAAATTTTTGAATTTGTTTCGCGGAATACACGTTAAAGTTTGTTTTTTCTTGTCAAAAGCTGAAAATTTGACAATAGGCATAAAAACCTCTTTTTAAATTCTCTACCATATGGAAACCTTAGCGTTGCTCAGCGGAATCCTTACATATTTTGGTAAAACTCTTTTCTGTTTGTTTGAAATCTTCTTAATAACTTTATGAGGTTTCATTTCAACATATCTGACACTCACACAAGGCAATGAGTGGGTTTAATTTAAATGTAACAACTAAGAAGTGGGTCGAAAAGCAGTTACAAACATTCAAAACAATCTCAAAAATATTGAGAGGAGTCCAACATTAATTTGATTTTTAGAAACGCCTTACAATTTTTTTAATCATGTGGATGTGATGTTATCCTAATATATACCATAAAACATGGAATAATGGCATTTTTGCTGTACTTTATGCTTTGTGGCTTGAATGAATGTGATTGGGGACACAAGTCGATAAGTGATCATGAAAATACTAAACTGAGAAGCGGACTCTTCCCCAGTTGGAACACAACGCAAGAAAAAGAAGAAAAATAAGTAGAACAGAGGAATCACTGGAATATTTGCTCTAGTATTTGCTGGAGTATTGAATTAAATTAAATTTTAAAAAATCCATCAACACATACCTAAGAAATTAATCAAGATAAATTTAAAAGAACTGCAAAAGTAGTAAACTCCAAGAGATTTTGCGACAGCAACTTAACCAGGATTTCCTGTTGGGGTTAATTTAGAAGTTCCTAATCAATTTTCTGGAAAAGTCTTGCATAAACTGTGAATTAATTCTTGGAGGGATCAAATCTGGATGAATGGAAACCTTAGAGTAAACCTTGTAGAAAATACTGAAGATATTTCTATTATTTTGTAGAGCAAATACTTTCTATTATTTTGTAGAGCAAATACTGATCCTATTCCAAAATCTGTGAAGGAATTTCTGGACGATTTCTGGAAGAATTAAGGATTGTTGATATTGATCTATTTTCAGATTCTTTGTTTAAAACTGACTACAAAATCACATTTTCACTGAATTGTGAGCCTCGAGAGTATTTTAAAAAATATTTGAAAATTTCGAAAAAAAAAAGTTTTGAACCTAGACTACATAGCATAGAGGAACCGCAAATAAGATTGACAAGTTCACCCATGTTCGTTCAGACAATCCGTCTTTCAATGAGCTAAATTTAATGTTTGGCTTATTTTTTTTTCTAGAGATCTAGGGAAAGTGTACCAGTTATGGCAATAGTGGTTCCCTATTTGGCCATACGGGGAATTCCGAGAACTTTCGCATTTTAAATCTTTTTGAATGTTTAAACATCAAGATATATCTTAAATCTTACTACTACAACACAATAAAATCTTTTAAAATGTTAAAACATTCAAGTAATACCGTATGGCTAAATAGGGAACCACTATGTCCATGACTGGTACACCTACCCTAGATGTGCGAAAATCGAAAAACAATTGTTGCACTTTTCTATTGTGAAATACCCTAGGTACCCCACCAAACTTGAATCTTAATCCGGAACCAATTTTGATGGTGCTTGCAATGCATGAATCAAATTTATAACTGATTTGTGATTTTACTAAAACAAATCATCAAAATCGATCGAAAGATGATAATAAATATAAGTAGATGAAAAAACCGAATTTAGTGCTATACCATATTATTCCACTAGAGTTTGTATCCTTTGACAGATACGCGTATTTCGACCTCAACTGTAAGGCCAGTCTAGTACACGACACTGAAGACGGCCTTACAGTTGAGGTCGAAATATGCGTATCTGTTAAAGGATACAAACTCTAGTGGAATTAAATGGTATAGTACTAAATTCGGTTTTTTCATCTACTGATCGAAAGATGGCGAAACTAGAGAATTTTGAAACTTGATGTCGGTATTGAAAAGGTTAATACCTTTGCCTTGCGGAATTTGGCTTCCAATACTTGTAACGATATATTATCAATATTCGCAATTTTTTTTTAATTGGGGGTCGTGAGTAGAGTGTCCATTTCCCGGCCAATTTGCTCGTCCCGGGATTCGGGAAAAAAATCTATGCTCGTCCCGGGAAATCCCGGGATCCCGGGATTTATTAAATTTTCAATAAAACTAGCATTTCGGTTGAATTGGAAGTACAAATTCAACAATAAAATATTTTTTCAATGAAATAAACAGATAATGTAACTTTTCAAAATAATATGTTAATTATAGCAAACCATATTTCAGATAAGACTTTCTTTTTCTGATGAAATAATCTAACAATAATCTAAACTTAGCTTGACTAATTACGGATTTTCTATGGATTTTTTCAAATTCGTCATAGCACATATGAATGGAAGTATGGTTAAAACAAAACAAAAGTCACAATTTTAAAGCAATTTGCTTCAAACATTTGAAAAGTCATAAAAACTTTAAAACAAAAGAAGCGATTAAAGATCATTGAAGGTATTGTAGATCATGCTTAAAGTTAATTACTGAAAATTATTGACTGAAGTTCACTGCTGTGAATCGCAAGTCAGTCTTATCTGCATTTTGGTCAAAATTGAATTGATATTTCATTAAAGTTTTCATTATATCTTCTAATGATCTTTCAACTGCACTAACGAGAAATCACTTTTTGTTCAGTAAAATTAGGAAAAACACCAAGTCGAATTGTCCCATAATGAAAAGTAAACGCATGTTAGTACCACTGCAGATTTTTGCATCGTGATTCACAAAAATGAATCGTTATTTGGTCATCTTTATATTTTTCTAGGAAAGATTTGGAAAAGTTTTATTGACTTGTACTTGTGTACTTCCAATTTTTTATCTCAGCATAGGCTTATAAAAACGACTAATGTTGGAAAAAAAAAGCATTAAAACTTTACAACTAGACAAATAAAAATATGTGTTTCTTACTTGGTCGGTGTTCAGACAGACTGAACCAAGTGCTTTTTTAAATGATTTCAGGAAAACGTACCCCAAGCGTCAAGAATAACAATATATTCGCATTTTTTGCTATAATAATAGAACTTATCTGTTTGGGAGTTCTGTCTGATCTTTCGACCTTGACGCTTGCTTCTACGGGGGCCAGCGACGAGGGCAGGATCAAACATGTCGCGCGTCGGTCTAGTAAGTAAAAAAGTGGCGTGATCGGTTAGTTCTTTTTGATCCTTCGACCTTGACGCTTGCTGCTGGGCAGTGCGTCAAGAAAGCCAAGTTTCTTTTTCCTTTTCGGGGCGCGCTTTTTTTTTCTGAGTGCTTTTATATAGCCGAGCAAACGAGTGAGGCTGAGAGTGGATTGTGGCTGCACAGTGAAGGATAAAGGATCAATTGATGAGCTCGTTTCATGCTACTATTTCTAATCTATAAAATATGTATGACTGCACATTTAATCGTTACAATTGTGGGACGTAAATATGAATTTTCAACAAACTATGAATTGTTCGTCACTGTGAGTGTCGACACAAACTCTGATTCATGAATTATTTATGTTTCACATTTTTTTTATTATTTTCAGAACACCCCTTTTTAACTTTATTTTTGTAATTAAAAAAAAAAACTTTGAATGGTTCGACACTACAAGTGTAGACTTGCGAAAAGTTCACTTTATTCAACAAACTTTGGATAGTTCGCCACTGTAAGTGTCGGCATAAGAATAAGAGTGTTCTATGATGTTCCAACCAATCAAGTTTTTTGTTTCTTTTCAAATAAGTAAAATATAATAACACATGCTTTCGTCCTGACAGCTGTAGGAATGTTACATTTAGGTATTTGTTCAACAAACTTTGAATGGTTCGTCACCTCAAGTGTCGGCATAATTTTCCACTACATAGAAATTGTTCTTATCAAATGAAAATTTTATATTTACAAATAAGCATTTATATATCTCACAAATCATTATTTATCATGGTCTAATCGCTTATCAAAGTGAATCCTGTGACCCAACGATCCTTCCCATTAACAAACATCCCTCCCAGTAACCTTTGTGGAGATGCAGAGGCAAACACGGTCTCCAAATAGCAAAGATTACACACTAACATTCCTTCCCCCAATCCCACCTGACTGCAAGGACGTGGCCGGCGCCGTTATTGACCCTGTATAAATAGAGGCACTGAATTATGCACATTGAAGAAGATTATGGCCAATCCCAGCCAAACTTCTAGTTGATTCTTTGTGCATTTTCACTGACTTCGGTCAATCACGGAATAGCAACCATTGATATGTGTAGTCAGTCTAAGCTAAGCTAAGCTAATAATAGAACTTATCTGTTTGGTAAAACATATGTATCAAAATAGCATCGGGAAAATCAGAATCGGCGGAGTTCCTGGCATATCTTTACAAGGCCAAAATATCATTATTCCGGTCTGTCTGAACACTGACCAGTTGGTAAATTAATCTTTTCATGAAAATAATTGTTCGTTTATTTTCTTTCCCATTATGCTTTACTACTTTATCAAATAAGGTTGATAGTGAGGAAAAATGACATTGTTTTTCATTGAAATTTAGTGGTTTTCATCAAATTCTACGTACATTCCGGGAATCCCGGGATTCCCGGGATGCCAGAAATAAAATCCCGGGAAACGGGAAATCCCGAAATTTGTCAAATCCCGGGATTTCTTGTCCCGGGATGTCCCGGGATGGACACTCTAGTCGTGAGGAAATTATGTCACGTTATAATAGGAGAGAGGAGTTGGTGGTGTGGTACAGCGTGAATAAACCTAGATTCATTTTTCGATATAAAATAATGTATGTGTAACGACAAGACCCGTAATTCTGGTGGCACTGCCACAAATCAATAATACCACTTTCCATCCGTACTCGGCTCACTCGGCAGGTATAAGATCGAACAATACATCATACAGCGAAGCAAGCCGAGTGATAACGTAAGAAAATATTGATTGTTTTTTTGTTAATTTAATTACCTTTTATGTACAATTTTGCTTAAAAATACTATTTACAGCGCTTACAATCTATCATTATACGTTAAAACCTAAATCTACCATGCAATATCGTGAAATTTGAAATATTACAGTAAAGTAAGTACGGTCAATGAAATATGCAACACAACATAACTGGAAAATTTGTTATTCTAGAGGTGAACTATAACCAGTGGAATTGTAGATACGACTCATCCCTAATTTCAGTTTGGTACACCAAATATGTAAGTTCGTTCCTTGATTATTAAATGAATTCGCTGAAATAAAATTTATTTTTAGCTTTAAGCTCACAAACGCAAAAATCGTGTTGCTATTAAGACCTGGTGATCCCTAACCCCACAAATCTTAAAGATATTTGTACGAGGGAGAAATATGGATGGACATCACAATGCCACTGGATTCAGTTGCAAGAAATGCCAGCGTCCCGATTCGGCCGAAGAGCAGATGGTCGCCTGCGATGCATGTCAGGAATGGGAGCACTTTACATGCGCCGGTGTAGATAGGAGCATAACGGACCAACCATACTTCTGCAGCGTATGTAAGTTGAAGAACACCGGAGGTAAGTCGAAGCAGTCGTTGAAACCACCGGATAAGCAAGACAAGAGATCATCAAGAGCATCGTCGAAGAAAACAACCACGAGAGCCAACCCAGCCCCATCTAGTATCAGTTCCGCTACACGATTGGCCATGTTAGAAACGCAGATGAAGCTACTGGAAGAACAGGAGATGCAGCAGAAGCAAGATTTAGACGCGGAAGAGGAACTTAAGAAGCGCGAAATGGAGGAAGCCCATAGGCAACTGGAGGAAAAAAAGAAGTTGTTGGATGAGGAGAATCGCCTACGGGAATTGAAGCTGAAGGAAGAGAAGGAAATTCTGGAAAAGCGCAAACTTATGAAGCAGCAGTCCCTGGAGAAAAAGAACGAACTTCTGAAACAGATGTCCGAATGTGGTAGCAAATCCGGTTCGAATATTGATTCAATCGAGAAGGTATCATCGTGGTTGGCAAAACAAGAAGACCCGTGTCCGTTCCCTACAGACGCACTTGTTCACACCATCCTGCCACCCCCCGCGTTGATACAACCAGCTGCCACAACGTCGGTGTCCGTTGCATCGCCCATTCCCACCAGCTTTCCGGCGCCCGTTCAAACACTGGTTTCTGCAACCGTGCCAAGTACCTCGATGCCTGTACTAATGAGGTCCTCCATTCAGCACCCCGTTCAATCCTCCGCCGCACCAATGCTCCGAACATCGCATATTCCGCCGCAGTCAGTACTTCCGCAAATTCCCGTCTCGGCAGCCATCGAACAAGCTTATCAGCCTCCAAATGCCTGTCAGCCACCCGTTCAATCTAACATGTCGATGCCTGCTCGAAACCCGCAGCAACATTCATTGATGTTCACCAGCGCTGGAAACGAATTAAGCCAATCGCAACTTCAGTCGTGTGGGAATCCCGTTGCACTATCTGGCGCCTCAGCAGAATTGAGCACTAATCAGTTGGCAGCAAGACAAGTACTGGGGAAAGACTTGCCAAAGTTCAGTGGTCGACCAGAAGACTGGCCGCTCTTCATAACAAGCTTTGAACAGTCGACGACGGCATGCGGATACACCGACGTTGAAAACTTGATACGTCTTAAGAAATGTCTTGAAGGTAACGCACTAGAGTCTGTGCGTAGCAAGCTATTGCTCCCGTCAAGCGTTCCGCACGTTATCCAAACTCTACGCACGCTCTATGGAAGACCCGAGCTGCTGATACGACCGCTGCTCGAAAAAATTCATCACGTCCCGACGCCTAGGTACGATCGTTTGGAGACCGTAATAGAATTTGGCATTGCAGTTCAGACCCTGGTAGATCATCTTGTTGCGGCAGACCAAAATGTACACCTCTCGAATCCGGCCCTCATGCAGGAGCTAGTAGAAAAACTGCCGGGATCGATGAAAATGGAATGGGCGGTTTATAAGTCACGTCTCCCGATAGCTACGCTTCAATCCTTTGGGGAGTTCATGTCCGGAATGACTGCGAGCCAAGTTTCCTACGAGCTTCCTACACTCGACAGGTCCGGAAAAAATGAGAGGGTGAAAATGAAGAAAGGTATCGTTCAAACTCACTCTCCAGGATATGCAGCTACTTCAACGCCATCTTTATCAATGGTTAGAACCGGGAAATCTGGGAAACCGTGTCCATGCTGTAGCCGAGAGGGTCATCGATTGAACGAATGCGCGCGCTTCAAATCGCTCAATACCAAAGATCGATGGAAACTGACGGAACAGAAGAGCCTTTGCCGTACATGCCTGAATAACCACGGTAAATGGCCTTGTCGGTCGTGGAAAGGTTGCGAAGTGGAAGGCTGTCGCCATAAACACCACACGCTGCTCCATGGTGCACCAACGAATTCGCAAACTGGAATATCCGCTAGCCATTTGTCTACTGGCCAGTTTTGTATGTTCAGGATAGTTCCTGTCATGCTATACGGAAATGGACAGAAACTGTTAATCTTCGCCTTTATTGACGAAGGCTCCTCAGAAACGTTGATTGAGGAGACCGTTGCCGAACAGTTGAATGCAACGGGGCCAACCGAACCGATAACGCTACAATGGACGGGAAATGTCTCCCGAGAGGAATCCAGTTCGCAGAGAATACAATTGAAAATCACCGCAAAAAATAGCGCGTCGCTTCATGATCTCCATCATGTTCGTACCGTAAGCTGTCTGGTTCTTCCGTCACAAACGCTTCGTTATGGAGAAATGGTCCAACATTTTCCGTACCTACGGGGGTTGCCAATCGAGGACTATACCAATGTTCAGCCCAAGCTACTCATCGGACTCAACAATCTCAGCTTATGCGTGCCGAGGAAACTGCGTGAAGGAGGACCACATGATCCGGTGGCTGTCAAGTGTCATCTCGGTTGGAGTATATACGGTGGAGTCCCTGCTAGTCCGATTCGGAACGTGGCCGTGAATATTCATGTCGCTGTTCCGTCAAATGTTGATAAATTGCTCAACGAACAACTTCGCGAGTATTTCGCCATCGAAAGCAACATGATAGCTTCTGGAATCCAGACCGAATCTGAAGACGACAAACGAGCTAACATGCTCCTGGAAACGACAACCAGGCGCATCGATAAGGGTTTCGAAACAGGTTTGCTGTGGAAAACCGACGAGGTAGAGTTTCCTGACAGCTATAGCATGGCACTTCGTCGACTCCTATCTCTAGAACGCAAATTCCGCCAAGATCCAGCTTTAGGAGAACGGGTGACTCAACAACTACGTGACTATGAACAAAAGGGATATGCCCGCCGAATAGAAGATGAAGAGCTGTTCTCTTGCGATATCAAGCGGACATGGTACCTCCCCCTAGGTGTCGTAATAAACGCCAAAAAGTCCAGTAAGCTGCGGCTAATATGGGACGCATCGGCAAAGGTTGGTGACGTGTCCTTTAACTCCAAACTCCTCAAAGGTCCGGATCTTTTGACTCCACTACCGGCAGTGCTTTCTCGCTTTCGCCAACATCAAGTGGCTGTAACAGGGGACATTAAAGAGATGTTCCACCAGATTAAAATTCGAAAGGAAGATCAACACTCTCAACGCTTTCTCTGGCGGGAACATCCCTCTGAAACACCGCAAATCTACGTAATGCAGGTCGCAACATTTGGCTCTACCTGTTCGCCAGCATCAGCGCAATTTGTAAAAAACCGCAACGCCCAGGAGTTCGCAGAGCAATATCCACGAGCAGCGCTAGCTATTCACGAAAACCACTACGTGGATGATTACTTGGATAGCTTCCAAACCATCCAGGAGGCGGTTCAGGTAGTAAATGAAGTGAAACTCGTACACTCACTGGGAGGATTTGAAATTCGCAATATTCTTTCAAATTCAGCGGATGTATTGCGAATGGTAGGGGAACTACCAAGTGATAACTCTAAGAATCTGTTGTTATCTCGTGGTGAATCCACGGAATCAGTTCTTGGAATGAGGTGGATACCTGCTGAAGATGCATTTACGTATACATTTGCGCTTCGTCCTGATCTGCAAAAGGTGCTGGCAGACCATAATGTACCGACTAAGCGAGAAGTCTTGATGAGTTTGTTTGATCTACTAGGCTGCATTTCGTTCTTCTTGGTTCACGGGAAGGTTCTAATCCAAGAGACTTGGATTTCCAAAATTGGCTGGGATGATCCAATCGGTGAGAGCAGCTTGGCACGATGGAAGCAATGGACCGGGTTCTTCGAGCAGCTAGCGTCATTAAGAATTCCCCGATGTTATTTTCGTGCCCCCTTCCCCAGCAGCTTTGATCGACTTCAGCTGCACATATTCGTAGACGCTAGCGAGTCTGCCTATTCGTGCGTTGCATACTTCAGACTACCAGTTGGAGAGCAGGTACAGGTAGCGATGGTAACAGCCAAGACTAAAGTGGCACCTATTAATACTATTTCTGTGCCACGGTTGGAGCTGAAAGCTGCCGTTCTTGGAACTCGTCTCCTGGAATCGGTAAAACAGAACCACACTATCCCCATTCCGCAATTTTTCTGTGGAGTGATTCCAAAACGGTGCTTGCTTGGATACAATCGGAACATCGGCGGTACCACAAGTTTGTTGCAGTTCGCGTTGGTGAAATATTGCTGACCACCGACGTAGATAACTGGCGATGGGTTCCATCTAAACTAAATCCGGCTGACGAAGCCACTAAATGGAAGAACGGACCGAATCTAAAATCAGATAGTCCGTGGTTTCGAGGACCCGATTTCTTGAAGCAAACCGAAAGGTGTTGGCCAGAACAAATGCAAGCTGCAACAACACAGGAAGAACTGCGCCCCGTTCATCTTCACCGAGTTCAATCTTCAGTTGTAAATCCTGCAAGGTTCAGCAAATGGACTAAATTGCAACGAACGACCGCATATGTCTTGCGGTATGTTAACAACCTGAAATGCAGGGTGGAAGGACGTCCACCAATCAACGGAATACTTAGTCATGAAGAGCTGGCAAGGTCAGAGAAGTTCCTTTGGAAAACCGCACAAGCTGACACCTTTCATGACGAAATTACAGTTCTTCAGAAAACTCAAGGACCACCTGAAGCTCACCATTGCGCGGTACCAAAATCCAGCCGTATTTACAAGCGATGGCCTTTCCTGGACGAAGACGGAGTTCTACGTATGCGGGGAAGAATTGGTTCGGCGCCTTTCATACAGTACGAGGCAAAGTTTCCTGCTATTCTGCCTGATAAGCACCCAATAACAGTACTGCTAGTGGAATCATTTCACTGCAAATTTCGGCATGCAAGTAGAGAAACCATTACCAACGAACTAAGGCAACGTTTTGACATTCCCAAGCTTCGAGCATTAATTGGTCGAGTAATGCGAAACTGTAACTGGTGTAGAGTAGCAAAAGCATCTCCCAAACCACCGGTAATGGCTCCTCTGCCAGAAGTACGTCTCAGACCCTTTATCCGGCCATTTACATATGTGGGTTTGGACTACTTTGGGCCGGTATTCGTAAAGGTCGGTAGAAGCCAGGCGAAGCGTTGGGTGGCACTATTTACCTGCCTAACTATAAGGGCAGTCCACCTCGAGGTCGTCCACAGTCTCAGCACCGTATCCTGCATTATGGCTATTCGCAGATTCGTTTCTCGACGAGGAACCCCTGCAGAATTTTACACCGATAACGGCACTTGTTTTCAGGGTGCAAGCAAGGAATTGGCCAATGAGATAAAATCTCGCAACGAAACAATTGCACTCACTTTTACGAGCGCACAGACAAAGTGGAACTTTATCCCACCTTCTACGCCTCATATGGGTGGGGCATGGGAACGTCTTGTGCGTTCAGTTAAGGCGGCAGTCGGCACCATATTAGATTCTCCTCGCCGCCCCGACGATGAAACCTTGGAGACGATTCTTTTTGAAGCCGAGGCTATGATCAATTGTAGACCTTTAACGTATGTACCTTTGGAGTCAGCAGATGAGGAATCTCTTACCCCGAATCATTTTCTCCTCGGGAGTTCTAATGGAGCGAAGATCCTGCCTACGGAACCAGTCCCAGAACACGCTACGTTACGGAGTAGTTGGAAACTTGCCCAACACATCACTGATCAATTCTGGCGCAGGTGGATCAAAGAGTTTCTGCCTGTGATCACACGCAGGTCTAAGTGGCACGAAGAGGTGAAGGATCTAAAAGTGGGAGATCTAGTTTTGGCTGTAAACGGTACCTTAAGGAACCAGTGGATCCGAGGCCGCGTGATTCAGGTCTTTCCTGGTAGGGATGGCAGAGTCCGACAAGCCCTAGTGAAGACAGCAACAGGGATACTTAAGAGAGCTGCGGTTAAACTAGCGGTTCTTGACGTTTTCGATCGTTGTAAACCAAATGAAGAAAAGCCTGAGAGTTCAACCCTTCACCATGGTTTACGGGAGGGGGTATGTAACGACAAGACCCGTAATTCTGGTGGCACTGCCACAAATCAATAATACCACTTTCCATCCGTACTCGGCTCACAGTTGTCAAACTAGATGATTAGCAGGATAGGTATAAGATCGAACAATACATCATACAGCGAAGCAAGCCGAGTGATAACGTAAGAAAATATTGATTGTTTTTTTGTTAATTTAATTACCTATTATGTACAATTTTGCTTAAAAATACTATTTACAGCGCTTACAATCTATCATTATACGTTAAAACCTAAATCTACCATGCAATATCGTGAAATTTGAAATATTACAGTAAAGTAAGTACGGTCAATGAAATATGCAACATAACATAACTGGAAAATTTGTTATTCTAGAGGTGAACTATAACCAGTGGAATTGTAGATACGACTCATCCCTAATTTCAGTTTGGTACACCATATATGTAAGTTCGTTCCTTGATTATTAAATGAATTCGCTTAAATAAAATTTATTTTTAGCTTTAAGCTCACAAACGCAAAAATCGTGTTGCCATTAAGACCTGGTGATCCCTAACCCCACAGTATGCATCTTTCTTGTTTAAGGAGAATATAAATCGAAGGCATACCTCAGAATTTCAAGAGCACAAATCTAACGAACCCGACAGCGGTTCAAGCTGAACACTTGATCGATTGGCCATCGAGTAACCAATCGATAGAGTTTTCAGCATGAATGGACGTCTGGTTCTTTAGATTTGTGCTCTTGAAGATTTGAGGTGTGGCTTTGGATCACCCAAATCAACACGTTTTTTTACGGCGACAGCGACAAACAATCGCTGCGATTTCGCTGCTACATGTAGAGTTTTATGACACAACAACGAAATCGCGGAGAGCCTTAACTCATTGATGCGTGCTATTAGTTTTCTCTTCTATTCTTCCGCTGTTCTTATGCAGTGTTAAAAGTGACGTCATAGCGGGAAAGCAAGAGAGAGAACTAATGCGCGCATCAATAATCTGCACCACCTGAGCAAATCCAAAACATCAGGGACTCACGCTCCGCAG
The DNA here is from genome assembly GCF_002204515.2 of Aedes aegypti. Lineage (NCBI taxonomy): Eukaryota > Metazoa > Arthropoda > Insecta > Diptera > Culicidae > Aedes > Aedes aegypti. Next base: position 264,963,939 of record NC_035107.1, on the reverse strand, counting down.
CTTTTTTTTTGACATTTGTGTACAAACAATTTTTGTGATATATCAACGGATTTGCTCAAAAGGACACGCGATGTTCCCCGAAGGAAACCGTGGTTTTGATCTCTTCATTCTTATGGAAGATAACATTGCGGTAGTTCATCAAACGCAGTTGTTCCTTTCCTGGGCTATTCGTCGCGAGGAATTTAGGACAAATGGACGTTTTTGGAAACTTTTCAACGGCAGTGCAGTTTATCATATCCTGCGGACCAGTCAATACTACAGTTATCCCACAGTTATGGATAGCACACAGATATGGATCTAAGTTGGATTAAACGGAGAATATCTCATCAAATAGAGTAGAAATTACGCAGAACCCTTTTTAGGGATGGTACACAAATTATGTCACGCTAAATTTCAACTTTTTCAAACCCCCCCCCCCCTTGTCACACTTTTTGTATGAGTCCTCCGAAAATTTTGTAAGGCTTGTCACGCTTGGATCGACCCCCTCCCCCCCTTGGAGCGTGACGTAATTTGTGCATGACCCCTTACCTACGCGAACCATAAATCTATACAGCATCGCAATCAACAATAACATGCTTAAACACATTTGTTCCATTCGTAGGAAATAAAATGTCATACATATGCCTAGAAGCGTTGATACATATTTGTGGGGCATTGAAATCCATACCACAGTTATGAATCTAAGATAAGACGATTCCTAAAGAAACGCCAAAACGTATGCTTTCACTAGCACACCATTCGTTTGCCTCGCAGATAATTTGCTGTTATAGTGTTCTGATCCATGATATGAGTCGATTTGATCCATAATACGGACCCAATTTCGACTGTAGCTGCTAGGAGTAGAAGCGAACGCTTTGCTTTTTTTGCTCGAAATTAAACTCGAATTTCGCGAAATTCCGTTTTATTCCGTTTGTTTTAAATTTTCCGTGGAAATATTTTAACAATTTGGCGAAACGAAACGAAATAGCAAAATAGAAATTTCGCCTGTGCGAGTTCCGTGGAATTCCGCGGAATTTCGTTTCGAAGCGTATTTGACGGAATCATTCGGTATTTCGCATACCCTTATTTCCTTCCTATATTTTTAGGCCATCTACTGTTTTCCCTATCTACTTTCTCTGCTTCATATAATACCTTTTGTTCTGTTCTTATTATCTCATATATGTTTGTTGTTTCCTCTTTTTTTTTACTTGCCCTTATATCTTTTCGTCATGATGTTACATCTCTTTTTCTCACATCTATCTATTCTCTCATTTATATGATATTGTCTTCACTTTAAGCCTCTTCTTTTATATGTTCTGCTTATATCTTGCATTTTGTTATCTGCTCAATCATAGCCATCTCATTAATATACATCTTATTGTCTTCTAACCAAGCAGCACTGTACAACTCAAGAATAAAATTATCTCTTGAAACTAATCAGAGTTGTCAATTGTTGAAAATGTGATTTTCAATTGCAGTGAATAGCACCGCAAAAAGCGCGAGAGGCGGAGTCTGTTTGCATCATATTTAAGTTATATATAAATTGCTTATTTGTCGCAAAATACTTATAAGAAAAAAATGAAAATAAAAATATGAACGAGAATCGAACTTCCGACCTCAATACCACCAATCTTCTCCTCTATTCACTACTCCACCAGATCTTCGAATAATTGCTTCGCCAATGCCCTACAAAAGCGGCGACATGGCCCATTAATCAAAACTTGTTGTTTATAACTTTACTGCACTCACCGGAATACAAGTTCATTACCGGCGATATTAGGCCACGCCTGAAATAATCTAAACTTTTTCGCAAAAACTTCCGCGCAACACATGAGAAACACCTTTAAACAAACAAGCTGTTGCTAAACCATGTTTTCGTTTTTTGATGATACGTAAGGTGCAACTCAACCATATTGCAACGGGTTTGAAACATACAAACAAAGTTTAGTGCAACTTTCTCGCGACTGGGATGAATCTTCTCAAGTTGTGTGTATGGGAACGAAAGCATTAAAACCGGATTTTTGGAGAAGTTTCAAGAGTTTATTTAAAAAGTTGTTGAAAACATCTTGATAAACTTGACTTCATTGCTATTTGCAAAAGACATCTTGTCGTTTCAAAAATGTTGAACATCAAACAAGGATTGAAATGCATGTTCATAGGAATGGAAATGGAACTTAATTAGCCTTGATAGTGATATGCAACCAAACTAGAACCAGGTAAGTTACAAATGCTCTTATTGATATGCGATTGAAACCATTTTTGGAAAGCATCTCTTTGGAAGATGTTTCGCGTGCTACTTGGGTATCTATTTTGTTTTCTTTTCTTCTCAAGTGTTCTCATTTCTGACGTTTATTTGTTGACAATAACAACAGCAATAACAGTGTATTTTTTCTGTTCGTAAAACACTCTTATTTTTTTTATTTTCTTTTATATGATTTAAATTCACCTGCTTTCAATGCAGAGAAGTCATTTGTATCTTCTTTTTTATGGTGTCACGTCCCAACTGGAACAGAGCCTGTTAGTAAGCTTAGTGTTCTTGTCATTTTTGCGTTTTATGCATGTATGCGTTGCCCTGGGAAGAAAAATTACATTACGAAAATATCCTCGACCGATGGGATTCCAACTCACGAGCTTCAACTTGATCTTGCTGAATATCTGCGCTTCAGCTTTTTGAGTCCCTCCCCTTATATGTAAATCTTTACCTTTCTTTCTGTTTATATTAATGAAATTTTTCTATCTCATTTCAGTTCACAAATCTTCTCTTCCTTTCAGTTTGTTTTATTTCTTTTTGTGCAAACAAACATGTCGGAACACTTCACGAAAACAATAATTAAATAATTTCCAAAGGCTGGTACCACGCTCGCAAGCCAATTCGTGATATACAAACACCATTAAATTTGTATTTATATAGAGGATAGAAGATAAATAGATTTATCTATCTTGGTTTTGTGCTTTTCTATTTCCTGCAACACTTGAAATCGATATTTTCACGGAACATCACAAATGAGAGTCATTTCTTTCCATCAGCTGACGTATTGTCTCAAGTAGCTTTCCTGGTATCAGAAAACAAAATCATTTGTTTTTCTTCATTCCCAAATTTTGCGAACAATCCCACTTAAGGAGGCGGCTGATGGTTCATACCTTGCTGCTGCCATGATTAATGCGGGACTATATTGTTCTGCTTGAAGGAGTATGAAATAGATAAAAATCGCATCTCATACATCTTCTGAAACAAGAAATCCGTTGTCTGTCGGAATGTGAAAAATAGACGGAATCAAGTGTAATTCATTGACTGTGTTTATACGGACATCAAAATTTTGTATTGAAGAAAGACTTTCCGCGTTTCGTATTTGCTTCAGAGAAAAAAAAAACACCTTCCAATAAGAGTCCAACAAACGTTACATCATAACCTACCCCAATCACACATTCATAAATCACCCCCACACTGCTGCAGATGATTGCAACGGTTGCCCACGAGATCCCACTGTAAAACATTTCAAGTTCTTCTTCAAGTGCAAATCCAATTTTCCTCGGAAAATGCTGCTGCCCTGAAGTTGTGCTCCGAGACGATTACACCTTTGGTCTGCGCGCATCGCCCAAACTCCTAACCGAAGGTACATAAATCAACATTTGCCATTGGAATTGCTTTATATATATCCTCAACACCCTGTTGCACAGTGGCCGCACTTCATGAAAAAGTTGGCTAAAAATACAAATCTTGCTAAATCAAAAGCATCAATATACCGCTATTTACTAGGTGTTTGAAATATTGACTGTTAAAAATACATTTATTCATCGATTTTTGTAAACTTCCTTGAAAGTTCATCAGTTTTTATGCTGATTTATTTGACCACTTTTCAATACTAGAGAAAGCGAGAAAAAATATTAGTAAGAAAATTTGAAAAAAAAAAATATTTCTGATTTTTGACCATCTTTGGACCACTGTGCGCTCCCTAACTCAAACGTTCAAGTGTGGCAATGGAACACCAACCGTATACGAAATTGGCTCTGAAGAGTTTGCTTTTGCCGAGACCAGATTGTCTGCCGCATTGGCGTGGAAGCTGTAGAAGCGACTTAAGAAGTTATGGAATTTATTTTCCACGTGACTTTGGAGAATCGTTGGGTAGATTATACTTACACGGCAAGGCACCCTCCCCCCAATATATGTGTTCTAAAAGGGAGGGAAGTGCGGGAGCTGGATTGTTTGCTGAAACATGAAGGAAACTCAATTGGCAGTAAATCACGTTCGATGCATCCAGGCAGGTATGATGCGCTTTTCTTGTTTGAAATGTGGGTTGAAAGTAAATCATGATTCAAGTGTTCAACTACAAAGCAATGTTTTTTGTTTATCCAATTGAATGGGTTGCTTTCAAAATTATTGCGTAATATGAATACAAAGCAATGAATAAAGTACATGTGTGGTATTTTCTCAGAACTTCATCTGAAGGCATTTTGACAAAGCTCCCTTATTTCGGGCTATCCATTAGGAATTGCCTCTAATGGAACCTTCAATCAAAGTCAATACAAGGTTGATATATTCGGTATGTAAATGTATGTATATAAAGTGGAGGCAAGAGCACCAATTTCCGACTGCTCCATGTAATTTTCGTTAACTTTTTGGTACGACAATCGGAAGAATTCTTGTGGGGCGTGAATCAGTACTACAGTGCTCTCATGCTGTGGTTCAGATGATGTAATATGATATTAAATGTTAACGTTCGTTATACGGTGCAGCAACCATTTGAATCCTTGTGGTGGAAAATATTGATGCAGCAGATTCGTTATTGATGGAATAGTTTTTAACAACTTTTGCTGCCTCGTGGTTCAGGCGGGTGTAGGGGAAGGGGTGGTAAAATGAACACCTTAAGGATATCATATTGTTTCTGATAGAAAAACGAAGAATATGTACAGTTTTATCGCACAAGATCAAAAACAGGGATGTTAGCTAAAGCAGGAACACGAACCAAAATAGCTAAATTTTTACATATATTTATCGCTTGCAAAAAAACATTGAAATGTTCATTTTACCTGCACTATGTGGGCAAAATGAACAGCTGTTGGTGGTAAAATGAACATCATACAAAAAATGTGAGCAAAACCAATATTTTTAACAATTTTCGCTGCATTCCCGAAAATATATCTATAAATGATGGTAACCCATTCAAAAAGAAATGTAAAAGTTTCAGATTTGACATCACATCACAATGATATCCCCACCACTGAAAAACCTCAAGACCTCCGAGCCAAAAGTTACGTCACCTCCCATTTTCAAACGTGATTTTCTAAAATCTTATTTTTCGTTTATATTTTCACTTCAATTGACATCCGTATCAATCTGAACACTCGGATATATGCTCTAAATCGTCCATGCGTAATAAAAATTCACTGAAATTTGTTTTTTCTCGGTAAAAGGCACGGTGTTCATTTTACCACCCCTGTTCATTTTACCACCACTTCCCCTACAGATTCGCCACCTTTTCAAATGTTCGGCCGACAATGTCCACATCATCAGCGAAGCAAAAAATTGACTGCATTTCGTAAAAATCTTATCCCGGCTGTTAAGCCCGGCTCTCCGCATAATACCTTCTAGCGCAATATTAAACAACAGGCACAACAGGTCCATCACCTTGTCGTAGTCCCCGGCGGGATCCAAACGAACTGGAATGTTCGCCTGAAACCATCACACAATTTTGCTCACCTTCCATCGTTGCGCATGTCAGTCTCGTTAGCTTCCCAGGAAAGCTGTTGTCGTCTATGATTTTTCATAGCTCTACGCGATTGATGCTATCGTATGCCGCCTTGAAATCGATGAAATGGCGATGCATTGGGACCTGGTATTCACGACGTTTTTAGAAGATTTGCCGTACAGTAAAGATCTGGTCCGTTGTCGATGGGCCGTCAACGAAGCCGGCTTGAGAACTTCCCACGAACTCGTTTACTGCAGGTGACAGACGATGGAAGATGATCTGGGATAATACTTTGTAGGCCGCATTTAGAATGGTGATCGCTCGAAAGCTCTCACAATCTTACTTGTCGCCTTTCTTGTAGATGGGGCATATTACCCCTCCCTTCCACTCCTCCGATAGCTCCGATAGTCTCGAACATCAGCAGAGAGCACGGGAAACTCTCAGCGCCATTCAGGTGTTCGTCAAAGTGCTGCTTCCACCTTTCGATCACCTCACTCTCGTCCGTCGAAATGCTCCCATCATTATCCCTGCAAATCTCGGCTCGCAGAATGCGTTGAGGTTCTGATAGAACTTACGTGTTTCTTGAGACCGGTACAGCTGTTCCATCTCCTCGCACCCCGTCTCCTCCAGACGGGTTTTTTTTTCTCCCGAAAGAGGCGTTGCCGTTTCCGTCTATAACGTTCCACGGGTCCCTTGCTGTTGCGACATCCAGTTTCTTAAGCCGCTCTTGGTCATACCGGGACAGCCGTCGGTACCGTACTTTGTTAACGACGGAGAATTTTGGGCGCAGATTAATAACAGCTATAAATAAACAAAAAAAAAATCAAAATACTGATGTACTTTGAAAAGAGGTCAAATTTTGAACCACAGTGTTTTATTTGCCTCGCCATGCCTGAATCCAGCCCTAAGAAAAGCACATCCCATTTCCGGGAAGCGCTTCCGGGGAGGGATGGAACACATCCCTCAAATGATGGAGATAACATAATACGCTACCGCAGGGTTTATATCTCGCCTTAATGCATGTCATGTAGTAGGCGGACGCCCTATCGGAGCTGTTTGGGCAACCTGATATATGTGTATTTTCGAAGCTGGCATGCATGGTTCGGTCACAGATATACGGACGCAACACTTGGGTACAGTTCGTTGTTATCATAAGACCGTTTTTCATGCTGAACAGGTAATAAGTCTAATAATACAGCGTGGATACATGAATTGCATTGTAACACATATATTCCAAGTGTTACGTCCGCTTGTCACTGACCGGCACAGTTTGCGCTGTTCTGGGAAATTCTTTTATGGGTTCAAATGAAAGAGTCCATTTTATTCCAGTTTCAGTTTACGTTCACGGTATAATTCATTGCAATGATGTGGTGTACGAATACAATGTCTTGATAACGGGTTCATGCTCTGGCCTCCAGCACGGTGCAAAAAAACAACTTTTCCTCTAATTACACTGCCGTTCTTCCATATCAAAATGATCCGAATCTGAGCAGATGGAGCACGGCGTAGATATTTAAGTCTTAAAATAGGTATACGTGAGTGCTTGTTTGCTTTTCACTGCATATATTTGTATTTTCGCTGCACTTTGCGGTGCAACCATTTTAATTGTTTAGGCAAATGAAGAGATTTTTTATGCCGAAGTGTATGCCTGAATAAAAAAATATTTTTTTGTGTTTCGTTGCTGGGTACCCTTTTAGCGAACAATAATTATGATGCTTACTGTTTTAAGCAAGCTATTTTACTTGTGAATGTTTTTTTTCTTTTGAAAAATACACTCAAAAGCAGACTAAAAACTAAACGACTTTAAAAAACAGCTAGGGTTTGTTGAACTCACACAACCGTAACGATAAACGCATAACTTTTTAGCAAGACCATGAAGGTCGTGGGTTGGAATACCGTACATTGAGGATATTTTTAACTTATGATATCTCTAGTGAAATTCTATCATCCCGGCATAAAAAAATAATAGATATCTTTGGAGAGAAAAACCGCCTATAATTCTTGAAGAAATCCTGAGAAGAATATTAGATGTTAGAGATATTGCTGAAAGAAAGAAAACAAAGCAAATATTCTGGAATTGTTTCAAGATGTTCCTCATGACATAGCCCTGAATTCCATAATTTGCCCGGAGTAATGTCATGCAAGCCAATTTGACATGGTAACGAAGATGGAATCTTGAACGTTAATAGATGCAGCAGTTGGGCTATTAAAAAAAAAAATAAATAAAAATTCAATCTCCCATATCATTTTTACTATCTTTACTCTAACAATAGTGTTCTGTTAAGTTTTCAGCTTTCTAGTTGTTGATTTAGAGGTGTCCCAAAGAGCAATTTAATCCGACGGATATATTAATAATATATTCATGAGTTTGTTTGTAATTTTTTAGTATCATATGGGATAACAGCTCTGCGAACATCCAAAAAGTAAGAGGTTGTTTCCGAGATACGACCGCCAAGTTGACGTTGGATAACGTTAGCCTCTTCTATTTGCTGGCTTGAGACAGTCACAAACTTATGAAACATTTCTTTTGCTAAAACTCAAATTAATTTTCACACTATTTGTCGCATGTCAATTCTGATTTATTATTGACATTGTGTGTTATTATGTTGTGTTAATACAAAATAATCTCTTTACATGTATTCAGAAGCTTAGTCGATTATATTGAAGAATTGTTTTTCAAATGTATTAATTCAAAATAACTCTTTTTCATTGATTTTGTGACCCTGAAAAGGGGAAATTAGGGAATATTACACAATCAACTCTATAAAACACATTTGTTGGCTCTGAAAAGGGCCGATTGATGAATTGTTGAATTTGCGTAACACGGACACATTTTGACGGCGCACTGGTTTCAATCCTCCTTGCCCGATGAGATTTGCGGTGCGGATGACGGTGTGCGCTTCAACAAGCGGCTTTGGTCGATTTTCTTCAGCCATCTCGTACAACAGCTTGCCTCTGGTGGCGAGGAGCTGAGCAAGTTTGGAGGAGCTCTTACCAGCTCGAAAGCGAAAACAGAATGAAACCAGATTCAACGAAGGAGGGATGCTTTATACCCTTAGAATAGCAGATGATGCTCCTCCTTTCATATTCTTCGTTTTCTTATCTGGGAAATAGGCTATATGAAACTGATGTCTGGGTAAGGGATGTACAGATTAGCATTATGCTGTTATTGCAACCCGACGGCACTACAGCAGCATCCTCGAAAACAGCTTCAAATTGCCGTATTGTCAATTATTCGTAATAAATCAATTATTGTATGATGCTATGAGATGAATTAAGAGATTATAGCAAGTATGTGGTAAACACATTAGGGAATATTATACAAATAACTCTTTAAAACACATTTGTTGGCTCTCAAAAGGGCCGATTGAGTTGTTGAATTTGCGTAACACGGACACATTTTGACGGCGCACTGGTTTCAATCCTCCTCGCCCGATGAGATTAGCGTTGCGGATGACGATGTGCGCTTCAACAAGCGGCTTTGGTCGATTTTCTTCAGCCATCTCGAACAAGTTAGGGAATATTACACAATCAACTCTTTAAAACACATTTGTTGGCTCTCAAAAGGGCCGATTGAATTGTTGAATTTGCGTAACACGGACACATTTTGACGGCGCACTGGTTTCAATCCTCCTCGCCCGATGAGATTTGCGGTGCGGATGACGATGTGCGCTTCAACAAGCGGCTTTGGTCGATTTTCTTCAGCCATCTCGAACAAATTAGGGAATATTACACAATCAACTCTTTAAAACAAATTTGTTGGCTCTGAAAAGGGCCGATTGAGTTGTTGAATTTGCGTAACACGGACACATTTTGACGGCGCACTGGTTTCAATCCTCTTCGCCCGATGAGATTTGCGGTGCGGATGACGATGTGCGCTTCAACAAGCGGCTTTGGTCGATTTTCTTCAGCCATCTCGTACAACAGCTTGCCTCTGGTGGCGAGGAGCTGAGCAGGTTTGGAGGAGCTCTTACCAGCTCGAAAGCGAAAACAGAATGAAACCAGATTCAACGAAAAAGGGATGCTTTATACCCTTAGAATAGCAGATGATGCTCCTCCTTTCATATTCTTCGTTTTCTTATCTGGGAAATAGGCTATATGAAACTGATGTCTGGGTAAGGGATGTACAGATTAGCATTATGCTGTTATTGCAACCCGACGGCACTACAGCAGCATCCTCGAAAACAGCTTCAAATTGCCGTATTGTCAATTATTCGTAATATATCAATTATTGTATGATGCTATGAGATGAATTAAGATATTATAGCAAGTATGTGGTAAACACATTAGGGAATATTATACAAATAACTCTTTAAAACAAATTTGTTGGCTCTGAAAAGGGCCGATTGAGTTGTTGAATTTGCGTAACACGGACACATTTTGACGGCGCACTGGTTTCAATCCTCTTCGCCCGATGAGATTTGCGGTGCGGATGACGATGTGCGCTTCAACAAGCGGCTTTGGTCGATTTTCTTCAGCCATCTCGTACAACAGCTTGCCTCTGGTGGCGAGGAGCTGAGCAGGTTTGGAGGAGCTCTTACCAGCTCGAAAGCGAAAACAGAATGAAACCAGATTCAACGAAAAAGGGATGCTTTATACCCTTAGAATAGCAGATGATGCTCCTCCTTTCATATTCTTCGTTTTCTTATCTGGGAAATAGGCTATATGAAACTGATGTCTGGGTAAGGGATGCACAGATTAGCATTATGCTGTTATTGCAACCCGACGGCACTACAGCAGCATCCTCGAAAACAGCTTCAAATTGCCGTATTGTCAATTATTCGTAATATATCAATTATTGTATGATGCTATGAGATGAATTAAGATATTATAGCAAGTATGTGGTAAACACATTAGGGAATATTATACAAATAACTCTTTAAAACACATTTGTTGGCTCTCAAAAGGGCCGATTGAGTTGTTGAATTTGCGTAACACGGACACATTTTGACGGCGCACTGGTTTCAATCCTCTTCGCCCGATGAGATTTGCGGTGCGGATGACGATGTGCGCTTCAACAAGCGGCTTTGGTCGATTTTCTTCAGCCATCTCGTACAACAGCTTGCCTCTGGTGGCGAGGAGCTGAGCAGGTTTGGAGGAGCTCTTACCAGCTCGAAAGCGAAAACAGAATGAAACCAGATACAACGAAAAAGGGATGCTTTATACCCTTAGAATAGCAGATGATGCTCCTCCTTTCATATTCTTCGTTTTCTTATCTGGGAAATAGGCTATATGAAACTGATGTCTGGGTAAGGGATGTACAGATTAGCATTATGCTGTTATTGCAACCCGACGGCACTACAGCAGCATCCTCGAAAACAGCTTCAAATTGCCGTATTGTCAATTATTCGTAATATATCAATTATTGTATGATGCTATGAGATGAATTAAGATATTATAGCAAGTATGTGGTAAACACATTAGGGAATATTATACAAATAACTCTTTAAAACACATTTGTTGGCTCTCAAAAGGGCCGATTGAGTTGTTGAATTTGCGTAACACGGACACATTTTGACGGCGCACTGGTTTCAATCTGCATCGCCCGATGAGATTTGCGGTGCGGATGACGATGTGCGCTTCAACAAGCGGCTTTGGTCGATTTTCTTCAGCCATCTCGTACAACAGCTTGCCTCTGGTGGCGAGGAGCTGAGCAGGTTTGGAGGAGCTCTTACCAGCTCGAAAGCGAAAACAGAATGAAACCAGATTCAACGATAAAGGGATGCTTTATACCCTTAGAATAGCAGATGATGCTCCTCCTTTCATATTCTTCGTTTTCTTATCTGGGAAATAGGCTATATGAAACTGATGTCTGGGTAAGGGATGTACAGATTAGCATTATGCTGTTATTGCAACCCGACGGCACTACAGCAGCATCCTCGAAAACAGCTTCAAATTGCCGTATTGTCAATTATTCGTAATAAATCAATTATTGTATGATGCTATGAGATGAATTAAGATATTATAGCAAGTATGTGGTAAACACATTAGGGAATATTATACAAATAACTCTTTAAAACACATTTGTTGGCTCTCAAAAGGGCCGATTGAGTTGTTGAATTTGCGTAACACGGACACATTTTGACGGCGCACTGGTTTCAATCTGCATCGCCCGATGAGATTTGCGGTGCGGATGACGATGTGCGCTTCAACAAGCGGCTTTGGTCGATTTTCTTCAGCCATCTCGTACAAATTAGGGAATATTACACGGACGGTGACGGCTGTGCCGCTCGATCTAATGAACCAGAATGACCGCGCTAGCCTCCCGCATGGCAATGACAGCGGAGCACTGGCTGGTAGCGACGATTTCTGGCCGAAAACGATTATGCTGGCTGGTGCACTCAAATGAGCGGCTTCAGTTGCTGCGGCTCCGAAATGCGTGGTTCTTCGGTTCTAATGCGTGTTGTATTCGCGTCCTATTGAAAACTGAACTGAGGACGCGAATGACTCTCGAAATTTGCTCGCCGACCGTGTTCACAGTCTGACGGCAAAAAGAAGAATGAGGGAAGAAGCAGAGTGCGGTGCGCTTTTATAGTGGGAAGCGGAACCGAAAAATGTGCTTCAACGTGATTGGTTAGATAAGAAAGGGGTCAACGTTTTACGATGTTTCAATAGTTTGTTGCTAATAATCAATAGTGTCCTCCATTTGAATCGACGCGTAGATAAATTTCCAATCGATTCATGGATAAATATTGAAAATCTATCGATAAATGACTGAGTTATTAGCGGTCAAAACCTGACCATTTTTCGTTACATGCTCAATTTTTCGTTTTTCTGAATTGTACCCCCATATGTTGCCGTAAGACGTTATCCAACGTCAAAAAATCCCGAACAACGATCTGAATGACGCCACTGATGATGCCATCAATGCTCCTAGGGTGCAGAGATACTTGGGCACTTCCATGATTCACTTTGAAAGGGGGGGGGGGGGCAGTGGCGCAACCAAGGGGGGGTTTTGGGGGTCAAAACCCCCCTAGAACAAAATAAATTATATGGCTGACCATACTGCAATCTACAAACACCGGAGCACTGGGTTGTCTTTAAAGTTATATGCTTCTATGTTGTGTCTTTTTTATTATTCGACCCCGAAGAGTTTCATATAAAATACATAATTGTCTCCTTTTACTGATAAATACACTGCAGGCTTTTGACGAGATATTTTTCAAAAATACAAGTGTACATCTACTATAGATACAGTATTGGACAAAACATTTGCAACTTTTTTGATTTTCCATACAAAATGACCAACTTTGGTAAGCTAGATCTCAGTTATTTATGGACCGATTCAAATGAAACTTTCACAGAATATATATCAGATCAGATCAGATATAATCAGATATAACTTGAATTTTAACATATTTTTTTGAATAATTTTTCCATTTACGAGTTTATAAGTAATAACGGTTTAACTAGAGTGTAAATTTTGACGAAAAATTCAATCTGATAGCCCTACACAAAAACTCTCATCAGCAAAATTATTCATCTCGTTAAAATACAACCTTGCTGAAGATACTATGAAGCTATTCCTTCAATGTTAAATTATGTCAATTATAAAAAATCGTCAAAAAATTCACTTTAGTCAAACCGTTACTGCTTTTGAACTTGTGATTGGAAAAATTACTCAAAAATATATGTTAAAATTTAATTTATGTATGATGTTCTGCCAAAATTTCATTCAAATCGGTCCAAAAAAAAACTGAGATATAACTTACCAAAATTTGTCATTTTGTATGGAAAATCGAAAAAGTTCCAAATGTATTGTCCAATACTGTATATTGTTAACAGTTGATTGATGCAACATCCGAAGCTTCGAAAATCTTTTAATTCACCTAGAATTTCGCCAAACCTTATGACCTTCTTGGCACGTGAATTGTTGGAGCAGCATTTCTTTTGTTTCAATGATAAAGAATAAAATCCTAGTCCTAAAAAAGTTCAAAGGAGTTGGCTTGGCGCTTCCGCTGAAAAATCATCAATCGATACTGTTCCTCAAGGGCTTAACTGACATAAGCGATTTCTCCTCACCGATGCTCTCTTTCGCTAGTAATTTTGTCGAATTTGAAAAAAAAAAACAACTGTTGTTATTCTTGTTCATCAAGCAAGATTTAGTGATTCTTTATCCTACAACACGATCAGTTTTCTGCAGTCTTTATCCTACAGCAGAATCATTTTTTGCAATAATGTAAAACGAGCAACAATGAAGACAAATTTATGAATGCAGATAAGCCCTTGAAGAATCAATGTCGAAATATTCGTCTACAAGTTGTAAATGTTTAAAACTCACAAAGATTCTAACTGCAAAGATCATTCTTGTCGTAGAATTTAAAAACATATTTAAATAACAAAATAGGCGAAGCATGATTGAACGCTATCACTCTAATGATGCGCATCTAAATATAACTGTAAAGGAAGAAAGAGTTTTGGACGATGAAGATTTAAATCGTTATCCGAATATTCAAATTTCATACAGACCATATAATCAATCCTATTTGAAAAATAAATTCTATGCTAATTTTTGAAAAGTATAATATATCCTGTGGAACACGAACCTTTTTTCTCTCACTACAGACGTATTTCAGAAAATTTTGGAAAATTACAACAGGCACTAATGATTCTTTTTAACTAGTGGTGCAAGTTTATACAAAAGGGCATGGATAGAGTGGACGAGAGAAACTAAAATTTGCAAATGTTGTTTTTTTCCTTTTTGTAAATTATAGTCTAGAAACATTTATATTTTTTTGATCTTGATTCCTGTTCAATCGTCCAAAACCCCCCCTAGAGCCAAATCCTGGTTGCGCAACTGGGGGGGTTTCTCTGCCGAATAGTCTGAAACTTTGCAATAAGAAGCACTTCAATACAACGCATATTGTAACCAAATATCAGCTCAGTAGCTTTCAAAAAACCCTACTGCCGAAGTGAATCAAAAGTGCCAAGAATAGGATCCGGTTCCCTACTAGACTAACCTTACAATTTAGCTGCGAGATTAATCTTCCTTATACAGGTCACGAACGTAATTCACTCGATGCCATGGTCACCATACCCACAAAATAACGGATCACTTTGCCGTTCGATACCGAAACAATCGCTCAAAGCCTACGCGTTGACGTAATACACATTTTTGCTTCACCTTTACAGTACTAGGCACGGTGTGCCAGAAACCGTTATTAACAGAAAAAAATGTCCATGAATTTGGCACCTACCATTCGAAAGATATAGTATTCAAGCATCTTCTCCGTGAATTTGAAAATATTCTAACGAGGGAATCGAAAGTTATAGTGATTTGAAGGTTTTAAGCTATTTTGCATGGGATATTCACATGTTTTAAAATATTCTTCTACGGTGCATCATTATTAACTTGTAAACAAGCCAAGTAACCATCAGCTTTGCATTAAGCATTCAAAACATGTGATATCCAAGCATCTTGCCTGTAAATTTGAAATCATTACGTTGAGAAAATCTGAAGTTACAGCGATTTGTATATTTACCATTATTTCTATGAAGTCTAAATTAGAGCTTTTTTATAGCTTTTTTATATTAGTGCACAGAATTTACAAATAAAAATGTCTATATGACTGACACTCGGCATTCAAAAGATGATTATTCAAGCATCTTTGCAGCTAGTTTGAGAAATCTTTATCTAGAGACAATACTACTGAAGTACTTTGAAGTTTTGGAACTACAGTCGACTCTCCACATCTCGATGTTCTACATCTCGATATCTCTCCCTATGTCTATGATTTCATAAGTCCCTTCAGTCTGCATACATTTTCACTCTCCATATCTCGATATCCTCCTGATCTCGATATCTCCATATCTCGATGTGTTTCTGTTGATTTTTCGTTCTCAACTTTCTCTCCGTATGTCGATATGATCAATATCGAAGGTTATTAGACCAAAGTTTTGGGATTCAAAACAAATTAGGAGCGCAAAATGACGTCTGTTTGTGTATTACTTTCTTGGCAACGGAGTGTTTTTCAATCTAGTATTCATCAAGATTTTGTTCTTTGTTTCGATCTCTCCCTATCTCGATGGTCCCTTCGATATCGAGATGTGGAGAGGCGACTGTATAATAAAGTAAATTTTGAGTATTCAATTACCACGTTCAATGTTTTTACCACTACTAATTGCAACAAAATCTTATCAATATGTTGATCAATGTGATTTTATAGCTAGATTGACCGCCTACTGTTGCTTCTCCGTTATTACAAGAGCAACTATACATGCACAAGGATCCAACGGATGTTACTTAGGATTAGTCGCAGCACTCTCAGTGTGTAAGTACTGGAATTATCATTCCTTGTACTAAGCAATACCGCGTCCTGATGCGTCCGAATACAGGTCAATTGGGGTTATGGAATAAGTATTTACGTGATACTATCTTTGAGGAAGCCGTTGGAATCCTCTGCACTTCCACGAGAAGTCAATGGGAGTTTGGAAAATTGAAAGTGGTTATATTACAGATTCGTCTTGGTAAACAAAACGCTTAATTACAATAGTCCTAGGGATCATCACATCATTTTCACTAGTTATACCCTGTTATACCTCTCTTAAAACATAATGAAGTCATCAACATAAAACAAAAAATAAAGTAAAAGGTAATCCTTTTATATGCATAAAACATGACTGAATCAATATGACGATACCTTTGATGACGAACTATTCAAAGATTTCGCATGATGCAAATCATGCAGCATCAATCCAAAAAGTAATCCATCAGTATCTAAAGGGAAAGTCGACGCTTATAGTATCCAATAATTCTAGGAACTAAACAAAATATGAGGCTTGATGCACATACATATTTTGCAAAACATGAAACAAGGTTAATTTCTACAATAAACTCCTACTAACTATTAATTGAACAAACACATATATAAGCGTATCCCCTTCGCTGTCATGAACAAAATGTGAACTATCATATTTAACTTATTTAAAATACTAGCACAAAACGATCTCACTAGTGGATAATCTAACCTCGACTGAGCAACATGGTGCCACTTTCAAATTGTTCAGGTTCGCCAATGTGCTTTTTTGGGCCATAACGAAACACTGCCCCGCAAAACGCGCAGAAATGAAACAAAATTCACAAAAACGAACCCATATGCTTATCATTTAACGAAACACTGCATTTCTTGAATGTAAGATATACGTTGAATGCAAATCTGTTAAGTTAATTTGTGCCGAAATTATTAAATGCGTGTTGCGAACACTATTTTAGAAGATTGAAAAAAAAAAAATCTTAATGACTCCAAAACTTCAAAGTACTCTAGTTATGCTGTCTTTTGATAAAATAATCTAAAACTAACTGCAAAAATAATTGACTACTATATTTATTGAATGCCGAGAGTCAGCCCTATAGACATTTTTATTTGCAAATTACGTATGTACACTTTCATAACAAAGGCATAAAATCAGCCATAACTTAAACTTCACAGAAATAATCATAAAAATACAAATCACTGTAACTTCAGATTTTCTCGACGTAATGATTTTAAATTTGCAGAGAAGGTGTTTGGATATCACATGTTTCGAATGCTTAATGTTAATCTGGTGATAATTTGGCTGGTTTACAAGTTAATAATGACGAACCGTTGAAGAATATTTATAAGCATGTGAATTTCCCTTCCAAAATAGCTCAACACTTTCAAATCACGATAACTTTCGATTCCCTCGTTAGAATATTTTCAAATTCACGGAGAAGATGCGTGAATACTATATCTTTCGAATGGTAGGTGCCGAATTCATGGACATTTTTTTCTGTAAATAACGGTTTCTGGCACACCGTGTAGGTACCCATACCAAAGTTTTAAAATTATGTATCTTCACCATCGTTCGATCGGTGTTGATGATTTTTTTTATAATTTCATGAATAAAAAATTTTGTGTTCGGTTATGGTTCCGGATTTAGGTCCGAATGTGTTGAAATCTTGTCCGTTGTCTAGTGTTAACTTACAGTATGTGAAGCAAAATGACTAAAAACGGTGTTCGTGTCTTTTTTTATGAAAATTGTGAAGAAAAGATATGTTTGGGTAAATTAGACCATTGAAATTTTCATATTAAATGGAAACAAAATACAGTCAGGTATCCTATTAGACACATGTTTGGGGGGCGTTATAGGAATCCGTGTTATAGGAGACCCAGGGCTTATGGGATTTCTTCACTTTGAGGGTGTTGTCGAATATCTCGTATGCCAAAAGAGATAGCACAGTACTGTCTTCGGCGAAGTTTCAGTGCTAAGTACGATCTATCTTTAGGAGTTGAGGATTATCCGTTTAGTTGAGAACTTGGCTAGTAGGGGCGTTTTTCTGTTTTACACAATATTATTTACGCTGACATTTTGCAACATTTGGTTGGTGTCTTCGGAAGAGTTGTTCAGTAGCTCAAGGGCTGACATGTGGTGGTCATTCTGATACAGAATTACGCCCCCAGGCGGCACTAGTGGGCATGGATTTTTTGTTTTGTGGATAGTTCAGTAGCCTAACCTCTTAGAAAGATGGCGTCTTCGGCAAAGTTGTTCAGTATAACAAGGGCTAACATTATTTGAGCCGTACGTTTCGAGATTTTGCCACTAGGCGGCGCTAGTGAGCATGGAATTTGTGTTTTGCGGATAGCTCAGTAACCTGATCACATAGAAAGATGGCGTCTTCAGCAAAGTATTTCTGTCTTTCTAATTGTCAGTTTGTTTGTTTGTTTGTTTTATTTTCGACACTTTACACTTGAGAAGTGCATTCGTGTCGTATTTTAAATTCAATTATAATAACATAATATAATATACTACAATTTCGTATTTTTCTTCTTGGATCTAGTATAATGAACTTTCCATTCCACATCATCTATATTGCCATTCAGCACGCACGATCGTTTTGGTTCATTCTCTTCCTTCGACCCACTCGATGTTCCAGTTGGCAACCGCCTCTTGCCGCATTCTAGTTCTATCTCCGCTTCATTTTCACTTTCAGTGCGATGCACGTCTGCTTTTTTATTGTTGCTCTCTGCCGTGTCGTCATCTGACTCTGATCCACTAGTGTCGCTTTAGTCCGGTAGTGGATCAACAATGCCGCATTGGTTATCTTCATTTCTACTTTGCTGTTTCTCGGCGCTTCGTGGTGTGGGGAGTTGTTTCTGTTTGTCGTTGAGAGATGACTGTTCACATGCCTTCGGATGAGTGACGAGTGTGGTTTGATTGTCGATCACAATATGAGACGGTACCGGTTTCTCTACCTTCATTTTTACCACTCGAACGCCGTTCGGTACTCCTGGGAAAACTTCTTCCATACTTCGTTGTGGATGGACAACACTCTGCCGTACTGTTGCATATGGTCCATTATGACAGTATTGGACATTTGCGGTGGAAGATCGTGGATCCTCAAAGTTGTAGTTGGTCCATCTACATACACTGGAATATGGTAATTAATACCTTCATTATTGAACCAATGCCGCAGATAGTGTTGCTTTTGTAGTCGTGGTGCGATGCCTGGGTCGTTCATTTCCATGTAAACGCAGCTCTTCAGGTTGGGGATCTGGAGGTTCTTCACATCGGCCATGTCGATTTTGAGGATGTCTTTGATGAATTCCTCGACTTGGGACATTCCTGGCCGTCTTGGCAGGACACTGAAGTCGACGACAAGAGTGTTTCTCCTGTGGGAAGACATTTTGCATGGACTACAAAACTCTTCCGCAGCAGGTGTCACGGGTGATTCAATTAACGATTGGTAAGAGCTACGTATGAAAAGGCGTCTGTCGCGCATTAATCGTGGCAATAGAAGATTGTAACGATTTTTGCCTGAAATTATTAATTATTTTATTTGACATTTGTTCCAATGTTTCAACATTGGTTATTCTATGTAACTCATTGGTACTATACCAGGGAGGAAGCCTCAGAATCATTTTCAAAATTTGATTTTGAATTCTCTGCAGAGCTTTCTTCCTGGTAGTCCATATTGGTACAGCATACAACATGGCTGGCCTGAAAATTTGTTTGAATATCAAAAGCTTGTTCTTAAGACAAAGCTTTGATTTTCTATTAATAAGGGGA
Organism: Aedes aegypti; assembly: GCF_002204515.2. NCBI lineage: Eukaryota > Metazoa > Arthropoda > Insecta > Diptera > Culicidae > Aedes > Aedes aegypti. The sequence goes on along the minus strand of NC_035107.1, from coordinate 264,944,245 downwards.
TAGAGACATTTTACATATTTATTACATTTGGCTTGAATGCCCTCAATGTGATTTTTGAAAGTTAAATTCTTATCTAGCATGAGCCCTAGATACTTAACTTCATTTGACCAATTTATTGGAACCCCTCTCATCGTGACAACATGTCTACTTGAAGGTTTCAAATAAAGAGCTTTTGGTTTATGTGGGAATATTATAAGTTGAGTTTTGGAAGCATCAGGAGAAATCTTCCATTTTTGCAAGTATGAAGAAAGAATATCCAAACTTTTTTGCAATCGACTACAGATGACACGCAGGTTTCGTCCTTTGGCGGAGAGGCCTGTGTCATCCGCAAACAAGGATTTTTGAAATCCCTAAAGTAACTCAGGTAAGTTAGATGTGAAAATATTGTATGATATTGGTCCCAAAATGCTGCCTTGGGGAACACCAGCTCTTACAGGAAGTCTTTCAGATCTGGAGTTCTGATAATTAACCTGAAGTGTACGATTTGACAGATAACTTTGAATTATTCTAACAATGTATGTTGGAAAATTAAAGTTTTTTTATTTTACAATCAAACCTTCATGCCAAACACTGTCGAATGCTTTTTCTATGTCTAGAAGAGCAAGAGCAGTAGAGTAGCCTTCAGTTTTGTCGGAACGGATCAAATTTGTTACACGTAAAAGTTGATCAGTGGTCGAATGTCCATGGCGGAATCCGAACTGTTCATTGGCAAAAATTGAATTTTCGTTGATGTGGGCAATCATTCTGTTCAAAATCACCTTTTCAAAAAGTTTACTGATGGAGGAAAGCAAACTGATTGGACGATAGCTAGAAGCTTCTGCAGGATTTTTGTCTGGTTTTAAAATTGGAACAACCTTAGCATTTTTCCATTTGTCAGGAAAATATGCTAATTGAAAACATTTGTTAAATATATCAACTAAAAATGATAAGCTACATTCTGGAAGTTTCTTGATGAGGATGTAGAAAATTCCATCATCGCCAGGAGCTTTCATATTTTTGAATTTTTTAATAATAGTTCTCACTTCTTCCAAATCAGTCTCCCAGGCATTTTCGAAAACGTGCGCTTGATTGAGAATATTTTCGAACTCCTGATTAACTTGATTTTCAATTGGACTAGTAAGTCCTAAATTAAACATGTAGGGCTCTCAGGGTATTGAATTGAGAAATATCCTGAAGAGCACTCATCAAATAAAATTCTGCTGTTGGAATTACTTTGAGAATTATTCCATGACCGATGTTTGGCACCCGTATCCGACCGGGCTAAGAAAAAAAATTCAAAAAATTCTCGTGAAGCTATTTTCTATCCGATTTGCAAACTTCTTTCACTATATGAAATCCAAACTCTTCTATTTTCATATGCTGGAGGAAGTGGTCCAAAATTTTGCCTGTGGCCGGAGTTATTCCGGTGTCCTCCTGGGTCAAGTCGGGTAAAAAATTGATCAACTTCCTTTACCGAACTGTTTTATAGTACTAAACTGTCATTTAACAACTCAAGTTTTGTAGGAACAGTCAATCATACAACATGAAAGATATTCAAGTAATTTAAGGAGTCACTTTCATGGAAGTTTCCTTGAAAAACTGAAATATGCCTTCCGGCAGATCCGGAACATCCGTAAAAGTGGTCAAATCGTTAAAAATGACCTGGAAAGCCGCGATTTTTTTTCAATCTCACTAGTTTTCAACATACATGGACATGACCAATGCTTTGAGTACATAAGACTCTATATGGCCATTGGGGGCTCACCGGAAGATCCGGAACATCCGTAAAAGTGGTCAAATCGTTAAAAATGACTTGGAAAGCCGCGGTTTTTTTTTTCAATATCACTAGTTTTCAACATACAAAGACATGACCAATGCTTTGAGTGCATAAGACCCTATATGGCCATTGAGGGGCTCACCGGAAGATTCGGAACATCCGTAAAAGTGGTCAAATCGTTAAAAATGACTAGGAAAGCCGCGTTTTTTTCGATCTCACTAGTTTTCAACATACATGGTCAAAACCAATGCTTTGAGTGCATAAAACCATATATGGCCATTACGGGCTCACCGGAAGATCCGGAATATCCGGAAAAGTGGACAATTCGCGTGACTTACCCTACAACACCGAAATTTTTGAAAATTAATTGTTTTCACGTGCCATAAACAGTATCAGCATTTAGGCCACCATGTGACTCTAGTTGGCTACTGAGTGGTTCCCCGAAAGATCCGGAACGTCCGTAAAACAGGCCTTGTCGTGGAAGATGTCATGGAAATTCTCGTTGTTTTTTTTATTTCACTAGTTTTATACATTCAAGGACGAAACTAATATTTCAAACGCTTTATGATCAGCTATGGTCACTTGGGGGTTAACCGGAAGATCCGGAACATCCGGAAAAGTAGACAATTCGCGTAACTCATTTTAAAAACTTGCAGTTTGTTTAAAACTTGTTACTTTTGCGCACTAAAAACAGCATCAGTATCGAGTCTACCATGTGGCCGTAGTTTGTTACTGAGTGGCAGTCCTGGGAATGGTAATACACGGGAACAAATCCATTCTCAAAATCTGGAATCTGAGTCATGATTTTGGGAATAAAGTGTGCTCTTATGTTATGAAAATACACCATGAATTATATTCACGAAATCATGAATTATATCTTCGTAACACGCACCGTGCGTTACGATATTTTCCGTTGACAGCAAATCATGACTATGATTCCTAGAATCATGAATAATCGAACTTGGAATCATGAACTGAATTCCGGAAAACGAAATTATTATTCATGAATACGGGTGCAAATCGTTTATGATTCCATGGCTTTTTTTGTAGGCCATGAATAAAAATCATGTAAATTGGTATCCTATTCATGAATCTGGATGGAAAGTTTCAGCTGTCAGTTTGCGCGAGTGTCAAATCTCAGAGTTCGTCATTGTTGTTTACTCGTAGTGCCCCGAGCAAGATTCCCGTTTCCCTCTTCAGGCGAAGTGGTGTTTTCGACGGAAAAAGCGGTGTAGTGACGGAAAACGGAGAATACAAAGAGTCACCTCCATCAAGCAGCACGGTGGTGGGCGGTGCATCCAAAAACACAGAACCCCCTGTTCAAATATCGTCAAAGTCCGTAGCAAGTGTTGGCAGTAGTGCACCGGATGAGGAACCACCACCTCCAGGAACGGAAGATACGGCATCGGTCCAAACGACGTCCCTGAATACCCTGGGGTCACCGACTGTGATGCCATTGACGATTAACATGAAGAGGGGGAATCGAAAGCGACGACGATGAAGAGGAAGGACGGTTGGAGTACGAGGACATTAGTTCCAGAGAAAAGACCAACATTGAAGCCATGGATGATGTGTTGGGAAAGATCCATCAGATTACCGGTGCCAGCAGCAATGACCTGGGACAATTTGTAATGTGTAGAACAGACTGTCGACTTGCTGGTGTTGTTGAGTCGATCCCTGGAAAAGATGGTCAAAACAGTATTTGGCAAAGATGGAAATCTAGTGATCATGATAAAACAAATGATGCATCGTGGTTGTTCTTTATCATGCGATCATAGCAACAACGTCAAACCCTTAGTCGTCAAGCCATCACAACAAACTCCGCTCCGCGAAAAATGAATCGCTCGGCCTGTGAGCTGATCAAATCGCGAATCAAAATCATAATTTTGGAGGATTTTTCTGATTGCACTCTACGATTTGTCTCCTAGCTTGTCGTTTTTAATCTGAAAGTCAATCGTGTGTGGTATGTGCGAGAGTTTATCCGTGAATTTTGAATTGATTCGCATTAATCGCAACATGTTACAATATCCGACAAACTCTTTGTCCTACGACAAACAGTTCATCGGATGCTCGATATATCAATGATCATCGCGCGTGGTGAGGTGTTGAAATCATGTTGCTGCAAGAGCGAAGGCCCTCTTGGACCATTCAGATACCGTGTTGTTTGTCGTTAGAGCTGATTTTTTTCCATCCTTGGTATTTGGTATTTAAGTATTTGTTCGTTGTTTGTTGTACACTGCGGAACATTTTTTATTTTCGTCTCAAGCACTAAAATACCGCTATCTTCCTAATTTAGGGTAGCCGTTTTCAAAAATATCACGTCTGTTTTTTTTAGATAAGGCACCGTGGAGTAAGTGGATGCAGAAAAATCAATAGCCAACTTCATTGTTATGTACAGCTAACCTGAATAATGTGATCCAACCTTTTTTTCTGTGGGAAGCAAATGAAATTTCACATTTTTTAATTCTTACGAACAACATTAATATCACCACCGACGCAGAAAATTTTCAAACCGGTTCTAACTGACAAAACTGACAGATGCGCGTAACGCCCAGAGTATTTATGATTATTATTCATGGAACGGTTCGTTTTTGTTCATGATATTTTGTATTTTCATCATGATATCATGAATTTGATTCATGGTTTCATGAGATATTTTGTTTTTCTTTTTATGATTTTTTATTCATGATAACGGGAACAGATTTTTTTCCGTGTAGTAGTAGGCTTGAATTTCGCGAAAATCACGTGGCTTTCCCAGTACAGTAGTTCAAAAACGTGAATCTCATCAAGTAGCCTATGTTGGGTGCATGAAATTCATTCATTTGTGAGTGTCATTGAAGGCTCTAAATGCGGGAAATGCAGCGGGAAATAGAACATTTTTCTACAGTAATTTTGGGTTGCCCTTAGCAACGGGTGTTTTGCAATTTTCAAGGCTCTTTGCCTACAGCAGCGGTAGGCGTGAGTTTCACTGGCTTCGCTGACTGCGATTGGCTCTGTTTGGCTACTGTAGAGTGAATTTCAGATTTTTTCCCAACCCTGCTGAGTGGTCCCCCGGACGATCCGGAACATTCGTTATATGAACGATGGAACTTTCAGATTATTCCGATGGGCCATAGCTGATCACTAGGGACAATGGAAATTCGCGGCAAAATTCTTAAAATTTCGCGGGTGACCAAGGTGATAAAACTAAAATATCGCGGCTTTGTCGCGGTTCCATAATTTTGAACATATTTCACGTAAAAATGCATCTTTACGGTACATATATCTTTTGTATGTGTTAATTTTACGAAGTTGCATTTAAATATGTTTTATTTTACAAATTTTGATGATAAGTTCAATATCATATTGCCAACGAAAAACCTAAACTAAAACAAACAAGCCAGAAAGTCGTCCAACGACTGGAACATTATTTATGTAACCTCGACTCATAAATAAATAAACCATTTTCATAAGAAAAACTCTGAAATTTTCTGCGACTGTCATATAAATTCTTAAATTTTAACCAATTACGCGGGATTACCTAAATTTCACGTCAAAGACCAAATTTCGCGGAATTCGCGGCTTTCGCGAAATCGCAAATTTCCATTGTCCCTACTGGTCACGTTAGAAATATTAGTTTCGTCCTTGAATGTAGAAAACTAGTGAAATAAAAAAAAACAACAAGAATACTCAAAGCATTGGTCATGTCCATGTATGCTGAAAACTAGTGAGATTTAAAAAAAACCGCGGCTTTCCAAGTCATTTCTAACGATTTGACCACTTTTACGGATGTTCCGGATCTTCCGGTGAGCCTCCCATTGGCCATATAAGGTCTTATGCACTCAAAGCATTGGTCATGTCCATGTTTGTTGAAAACTAGTGAGATTGAAAAAAACCGCGGCTTTCCAAGTCATTTTTAACGATTTGACCACTTTTACGGATGTTCCGGATCTTCCGGTGAGCCCCACAATGGCCATATTGGGTCTTATGCACTCAACGCATTGTTTATGACCATGTATTTTGGAAACTAGTGAGATTGAAAAAAATCGCGGCTATCCAAGTCATTTTTAACGATTTGACCACTTTTACGGATGTTCCGGATCTTCCGGAAGGCATATTTCAGTTTTTCAAGGAAACTTCCATGAAAGTGACTCCTTAAATCATTTGAATATCTTTAATGTTGCACGATTGACTGTTCCTACAAAACTTGAGTTGTTAAATGACAGTTTAGTATTATGAAACTGTTCGGGAAAGGTAGTTGATCAATTTTTTACCCGACTTGACCCAGGAGGACACCGGAATAACTCCGGCCACAGGCAAAATTTTGGACCACTTTCCCCAGCATAGAAAAATGGAAGAGTTTGGATTTCATATAGTGAAAGAAGTTTGCAAATCGGATAGATAATAGCTTCACGAGAATTTTTTGAATTTTTTTTCTTAGCCCGGTCGGATACGGGTTAAAATCACCAATGACAACAAATTTTGACTTATTGCGAGTCAGTTTTCGCAAGTCAGTTTGGAGCAAATTAACTTGCTGTCCAGTGCATTGAAAAGGCAAATAGGCAGCTATGAAAGTATATTTACCAAACTGTGTTTCAACAGAAACACCCAAAGTTTCAAAAACTTTTGTTTCAAATGATGAAAACAGTTGATATTTTATACGCCAATGAAAGATGATTGCAACTCCCCCACATGACCCATCAAGTCGAACATTACGATAAACAAAAAAGTTAGGATCTTTTTTGAGTTTAGATCCAGGTTTTAAATACGTTTCGGTAATAACTGCTATATGCACGTGATTAACTGTAAGAAAATTAAACAGCTCGTCCTTTTTACCATTCAGAGAACGAGCATTCCAATTTAAAATATTTAAATTATTATTTGGATCCATTTGAAAAACGTAATCCAATAACAATTTGATTTGTAAATTTTACACCTACTTGGACTGCTTCAGTCATAGTGGTGGCTTTGAACATTGCATCAATTCAATTGTTCAGTTAGAAAATTAAAATCAGAGGCAGACATGTCACTTGAAGTGGGTACATTATCTGATTATTTCCCATTAGAATTTTCGGTAGACGAAGAAGCGGAGTTACCTGTGGCGGTAGGGTTTTTTTTCCATTTGATCTGAAACAAGTAGAATGGGTACTCATAGTACGAACAAGGAAGGAGTTCAAATTTCCTGCTACGATATCAGCAAAGGATTTTCCGTGGGTAGATACATTCGAAATTGAAAGATTCGAACGGCTACCCGACGGATTAAAATTAGTAAAAATGCAGTTCTAACTGGATCATGTGGTGACTGGCGGGAAGAGCACACATGAAAGAGACAAATTCTCTGACTGCGTGTCAATTCCCAATATCAGTCATCGATCGATAGAACCGTTCGGTTGATTGCCGTCAGTATAAGAGCACATTGAAGCCTCCTGTATTTTGCCTGTGTTGGTAGCAAAGCTCAAAGCTCTGAGCCAACCCTTTTCCAGTAGAGAAGCTAGGCAAAATACAAGGACGCTTCGATGCTTACTGACTTTAAAATGGCTTGCTCAATTTTCACCACCTAATTAAATTTCAATCTTGTCGCTCCCTTGCGACGCCTATGCACCTATTCGTTTCCATCATTTGCTTCTTTAGACTCCCTTTACCTTTGAGTCGCATGACCGATATAGCCATAAAACAATAATAAATTAAAATTAGTTTGTGAATGAGCATGATTATAATCTTCCTGATGGGTATGATTCCTAATCAAGCGATCGTTAACTGAAAAATGAGCATTGTTCGATACTCTACCAGGCAAATTCCGGAAACGACCGTTATCGTAACGGATATTATCTTTCATCTGCCTGGCACGAGCCTCAATGACTCTTTTGCGTGAAGGACAATTCCAAAAATTGATTAGTCCCACAATTAGAGCATATGAACTTGGTGGTATCTTCCTTCACTGGACAGACGTCCTTGGCGTGAGAAGAACATCCACAAATCATGCATTTAGCATCCATGCGACAATTTTTTGTACCATGACCCCACTTTTGGCACCGACGGCACTGAATGGGTTTCTGGTAATTTCCTCCAGGTTTCTGAAAATGTTCCCATGTCACACGGACATCGAACATAATTCTTGCTTTTTCTAAATCTTTTATATTATTTAGTTCTTTTTTGTTAAAGAGAACTAAATAAAATTCTTGAGAAAGCCCTTTCCGAACAATGCCAGATTGGGTTCTCTTTTTCATAATGATTACTTGGACTGGGGAAAATTCAAGTAAATCATTTATTCCATTTTTGATCTCTTCAAGTGACTTATAGTCACTTGAGAGACCTTTCAAGACAACTTTGAACAAACGTTCAGTTTTGTCGTCATAAGTAAAAAAATTGTGCTTCTTCTCTTCAAGATGTTTGAGAAGAAGTTCACGATCTTTAAGAGTTTCCGGCAAAACGCGACAGTCTCCTTTCTTTGCGATTTAGAAGGAAACCTTGATTCCCCTAATGGAGTTCAAGATCTCCTGCCTAAATCCCCCAAATTCGGAACAACTGACCACGATAGGCGGCACTCTTTGCTTCCTCACTTGAATCAAAGAGCCTGGGCTAGAGGCTGCTTCGATTTGGTGTTCGGAAAATTTGTCTAGAGCATCAAACTGATTGCTCATTTCGATACAATTATTCATTTCACCCTTGAAAGAAAGTTCGCATTCCGGAGAAACGTCCTTTCTTCCATTCTTGCCACGTTTAGTGACAGTTTTAAATCCCTTTTTTTTTTGGAAGGAAGTTGTGAATTCAGAGATTCATCCTTCCTTTTGTTTGTTGTTGATACCATGTTAAGTTAATAAACGGAAGAAGACGTGACCTTCGAGAGGTTTTTTTTTTCCCTAGACGGTGTCCAAGAAGGATTACCACCGCTAGCTTTCGCCAACGGGTCCAACGAAAAATCGAAGGCACGGGTCCAAACAAGGATCGTTAAGGGATCAATAGTAGAAAATAGTACTGAAAAGTATTGTTTATGTAGCACTGAAAAGTACTGTTTTATTGCTTTAGGTAGTTTTTAAGAAAGAATTCGTGTACGCGCAGCACGAAGTTGAACCGTGCTAACTCATTTGTGTGTGATAGTTGTGACTCCGATTATGGAACTTCGTTTCATCTGATATATAACTTTCCAGTTTTCGCGCAACTGCGATTCCGATTACTTGGTAAACACTTATTAAGTGAAATGATTTCAGAAGCCTGAATATTCAAAACATTCTGTTATTCTTAACCCGCTGTGGTAATGAGCTGTAGGCTCTCTTTACGCTCATATGTTTCACAGTGCTCTTTTAGGGGAGCTGTTCGAACCCATCGTGGTATGAAGCTACATGCCATCATTTCACTTATGCGATTTTCCCCTTTTCAAGAAACCCAAGCCCTATTTCGTCCTATCATTTCCTTCCCTTTCCTTTCTTATCGGATAGATGATGAAATAGGCTCAAATATGGCGATGGCTCAAATCTCCCAAGAAAGAGCTTTTGGAGCCGGCCTTCTGATACACCGTTCTTTTTGAATAAATTGGGATCAATTCAAAGAATTAAAAAGTTACATTGTACTATATACCAACAAAAATATCTCATTCAAAATTTTATATTATTACGCCAGTTGTGACTTGAGAAAATGCCCTGAATTTTTTGTTTGGGGCCTCCTTCATGAGATCTGAGTAGGATCTTCCAAATCCCAAATCCCCTTGGTGATAATTGATTTCCTTTTTTAATCTTCCAGTCGTCGCGCAGTTTGCCACCGTCAGAACCACCACACTGCTGTTGTGAACGAAAAGCGAGCTGTTCTCACTAGTGTTGTACAAAATACAACAGCGCGACGACTGAAGTGTTAAGTATACTGTATCATCTGAAAATGAAGTGCGAGATTGGCTGTGGAGTTGAACAAGTGTAAAGATCTCACCAAGTTTTTTGAATTTTATTTTAGGTAGGGCAATTGCAGGAGAATATAAGCAATAAGGCATCAAGACTTATTGCTTATATTCTCTTGCAATTGCCCTACTTCAAGTCATCACTCAATTTGGTTTCATAGCTGGAGCACCCGATCTTGTTAGATTTTATTTCCGTACATTTCAAATTCTTCTGAATAAACATTCTTTCAACAATCTTCACCCCTTTTGCTAACATGATTTCCTTTTTCTCTTCCACAGATAAAACAAAATCTCCTCTGTCACCAACTGTAACATGTGTCGAAAAAGGACGGCATATCCGTTCCCCATCGTGACGCCTGGAAAGCGTCCAACTCCGGAATGAAAAATTAAAAATCAACTCAGTCTCAGTGTTCTTATGTGTGAATGTGTCGGAAAACTCAAGAAGAAACAAGTGAACCGTAACTCGTTCCTCATCCGTGACTGCAGAAGCCAGATCAAATCGTTCCTTAGACATCCAATCGGAGGCACAAAACGTCACCATAATGGACGTGGTCCTGTCCAGGCTGAACATCAGCTTGGATAATGTGACCCTTAGCACCAGCACCATCCGGCAGGGGCTCATCGAAGAGTACAGCAACAATCGGAAGGTCGGCGAGCCCGCCTACCACATACTGATTGTTCTGTACAGCATACTGATCATATTTGGCGCCACGGGCAACAGTCTGGTGGTAATGGCCGTCGCTCGGAAACCGCAGATGCGAACGGCGCGCAACATGTTCATCGTCAATTTGGCCGTTTCCGGTGAGTGGGCGAAAAATTGGTTGTTTGTGATAATGCGACAGATTGAATGACACGTGTGATGTTTGAGTTTATTTTGCTCGATTGAATTTTGACATGCCGTGCCGTTGTTCGAATGCCATTTGGTCACATTCTGCGGCTTATTGTTCGATGGGTAGTAAGAAGCTGTGAAACATAAATAAGCTTTTATTTATCTGCAAAAAATCAACCTTCTGCAATATTTTGATTTCAAACTGAAAACTGATGAGAGATGAAGCTTATGCCACATTTGTTTGTTGTTGACGAGACAATGTTTGTATGTAGTATACATTTCAGAAAAAAAACAACGTCAACGGGGTATGATGTTTAGTAAAAAATGGTTGTGCCGTAAACTTGGATAAAGCTTATCTTTTTTGAACAATTCCATTCATTGAAATTTTCCAATGTGTACTTGTAATCTTTTCATATTTTCAATTTGACGAACATCTTTTACGATAAAACATTCATTAATTTGTATCGTGTTCGGTGATAGTATTTTGTTCGTTTCGGTAGCTATTTAAATCGGTGCTCTCCCAAGCCATCTGTTCTTCGTCTTCTTGGCATTAAAAGTTCTCACTGGGACAGAGCCTGCTTCGCAGCTTAGTGTTCTTATGAGCACTTCCACAGTTATTAACTGAGAACTTTCTTTGCCAACGTTGCCATTTTAGAATTCATATATCGTGTTGTAGGTACGATGATACTCTATGCCCATGGAAGCCAAAGAAATTTGCATCACGAAAAGATCCTGGACCGACCGGGAATGAAACCCAGACACCTTCAGCATGGCTTTGCTTTGTAGCCGTGGACTCTTATCACTCTGCTAAGGAACGTGCCTAGTATATGAGGTAAAAATAAATATGAATAAAATTCAATTTTTCATTGATGCCCATTGGCGTAGGAACAGGGGGGGCAGGGGGGCATGGCCCCCTCCAGAATCATCCAGGCCCCACCCAGAATTTTTGATGACAATAAAAATAAATAAATCAAAAACGATTTAAGATGACGCAAATTCTTCTGGAATTATGTACATGACACTTGTTATTAACCAAAAAATTGCTTCAGTAGTTACGTTATGTAATGTTGTACAACTATATTGAGAAAACCTCGTTTACGTTACACAGCACAGTTCTGACTTCGGTGAGTCGTGCGACAATCGAAAGTTTAACCGTCCGATTGATTTCCCATATGAGAATTCACTAAAAAAAAATCCATAAATTAACATCAAGTTGTATGATGTCAGAAAATAAATAATTGAAAAAACAGTTACAAATTTTGTCACAAAATTACTAAAAATACTACTACGAAAATTAAGGTATAACTTTCTAGGAATTTCGGTATGAGAAACTTTTTATCAGATTAATGGCTAAAACAATGTAACAAAATCGGCCATAGTGTTATTCCAGCAATAAATTCTTTCTTTGATTTTGATTCAATGTTTTAAGTATTCGCATGAATAAATTTATTGCTTAAACTATATTATTTCAAGAAAACTTATTATTTCATAAATTATTTGATTGATTTCCAACAGGTTTGTAGCAAATTATATTCAAATAACTTTTCGATATTATTCATAGAATTTGAGTATTATCACATTCCTCAAGGTATATCAAAGGGTGGCTTCAGAACTTTTGCAAATCTCATGGAAATTAGTCAAATAATATTGTTTATACCTTCAAAGCGAATTCCTACTGGTGGACATCCATTCCTTCTATGTCTACTTTTTTATTATCAAGTTGATTCCGGAATACGTTCCCGGATTTGCCAAAAAAAATGTTACTTCTGTCAAATCTTATGCTGGGATATTTCACTGAAAATTCTACTAGAAATTCTTCTGTGAATTTCTTTCAATATTTCACAAAAAATTTATTACACATTCTTTTGCGTTGACAATCAATGGTCCTTAAGAAATGTTTCCATAATACATCACAAGTTGCATCAAATTTTTCTTTACTTTTTTTTTAGAAATTTTGCTTCAAATCTCCGGTTAATTCATGAATTGGAAAGAAAATTGTTTTTGAAACATTTCTTGCCTTTGAATCTTCAAAAGAAATTTGTTGAAATACCCCTGGAAAACTTTAGCTTCCAAAGTAAGCACAGCGGAAAAGGAATTTGTAGAGAAACATGTAGTAAAATAACTGGGAAGGAGGAAAGGAAATTTTAAGATATTCATAAAGAAATTTTTATTGATCTTTCATAAAACACTTCCGTAGAAATAATTTTACCAATTATTGTCTGATTCCAAATTCTTATATTTTTGGCCGGAATTTCTAGAGGCTTTCTGGCAGAATGCTAGAAAACCAGAAGTCAAGGAAGGATAGATTTCAAGGATAATTTCTAAAGATGATTCTGATGAAATCTTAGAAAAGATAAATTATAGGAGTTTTGAAAAATTTCAGAATTCTTAAACGTATGATTCCTGATTTTTGAAAGTTCATCAACAAATTTTCAAAGTAATGTACAATACATGTTTGGTAATGTTCTTAAAAATACCGGCAATATTTCCGCGTTTAAGTTCTACTGTACTACAAAATAATCGATAATAGACTATTCAAGTTACTCAACTAGGGTTGTCATGTCTATTACGGCTTAACCAGCCGACGGTGTTTTGAAAATACCTGAAGGTCGTAGACACAAAAGTCAATTTGGACAAATTGAGTTGTAAGATTGTGAAAAATAATAGAATCGTTCTGGTGGGCTTCGATCCCACGACTCCCAATACGCTAGACTGGGCGCGTTAACCAACTACGCCACAGAACGGGTAACGATTCTGCAGCGCAATCGGCCAACCTGAAACCAAAGTCCGTCACGACCCCATTTTCTCCTTCACAACCCTACACCTCCTTCGGCTCTCAGGGGCATCTCAGTTTTGCGTCGTCCGATAGATTTAGCTCACGGTTTCGCGCATGTTTTCGACGCCGGAGATTTTTGTTTTGTTTTTTCCTGTTTTGGAGCGTCTTGCTGGGTAGTGCTTCGTGAAGCCCAAGCAGGACAGTTCGGTTTTGCGTCGTCCGATAAGTTAGCTCACAATTTCGCGCATGATTTCGTCGCCGGAGATTTTTTTTTTCCTGTTTTGGAGCGTCTTGCTGGGTAGTGCTTCGTAAAGCCCAAGCAGGACAGTTTTTACATTCAGAAATGGAATAGTGAAAAGTGAAAAATGAAAAAATGATTTGTTTGATTTGTGTCCTCAGTACTGTTGGTTTTTGGCTGCCCTAAGTTCACCGAACCATCCGGAAGTGACAGGCAGCACATAAATTTAGAGAATCAATCCGGTGAGTTTGTTCCAGTATGATACTTTTTCTTTTGTGAGCTTTCCGGATCGTTTTTGTCCGCGTCGTGGAACTTCTGATCGTTTCTTGAACGGAAAATGTTATTTTCGGAGTTTGATAATTATGTTCAGATTGCGCATTCTGTCCGGGCGGGTGTTACGCAACTAACAATCGGTTGTGGATGCTTTTTAACCGTTCGATGACCCTGGATCGATTCCGCTTTTCGTATAATTTTGAGCAGAAAAACCGACTGTGTTATCCCAGGGTGTTTAGTTCGAACTCGCTTCCTTTCGTTTTTCGATTATCTAAAAATACAGTACCACCCAGTACAGTTTTTCAATGGGCACAGTACAGTTTTTCAATAGGCGTGATTTTTTTTACGCGTATCGTTATTTTTTACAATCCGATGACCCTGGAGGGATCGGTTTTGCTTTTTACTGGTTATTGAGCAAAAATATTACTGCACAATCGACAAGCATTTCGCGAAATACTATTTATACTATAAATAAGCTATTGTTTTCTCTTTTGATTGCCGGCATTCAAAAGGTTAATTTGAAAACGCTTAAACAACAAATATTGATGGTCTATCGCCAGCTTTCTAGGCGAATCCTGACAATATACCTTCCCCAACCTCCAACTCCGTAGCACTTATGAGGGTGTCGCTGAGTCGGTGGCCTCTCATTAAGTAAGTGCTACATCAACATTTCCTTCCCCTATCCCAAGTTACGGTAAAGATGGGCGTGGCCGGGAATAGCAATATTCATGCTTTTAGTATTCTTGTTTATGATTTGAACAAGGTATACTCCCCTGCCTTGTTCTTGAAAGTAGTCAGGACGAGATTACTAAAAGGAAACATGAATGTTGCTAGTATCCAATCTACGAAGTATACCGTAACTACGCTAACGCTAACAGTTTATATATAATAAGTACGTAGAGGACTTTCCAAAAGAAATGATTAAAAGAATTTCTAATACATTTTCTGGCTGAATTCTTCAAGAGATTGTTTAAGTAATTCGCTACAGATTCTTCGAGAATTTTTCAGGTGAGATCAGAAAATCTGGGTATTATTTTCTGTGGAAAGCCCAGGACGAACTTCGTGAAAACTGGTAAAAGAGTTTTTGATGAAAGCACTGAAAATGATGAAAATAATTTATAAAGAAATTTCCGTAGGAATTCTAAGAAGAATTTCTTCAATGAACATGATTGAATCCTTGAAAAATTCGTGGAAGAATCACAAAGGACAACATCCTTGTGATTTTTTCGCTAGAATTCTTGAAGGATTACAAAAATAATGAATTTGTATATTTAAAACTACAAATGAAACTGATGTGCCGTGAAATGAGACAAAATCACAAATTATTAAAATCAATACAAATCTGTTAAAAATACGAAATTTGCGAAAATCGTGATTATTGCGATCGACAATACATCTGTAAATTGGAGATGACCCAGCCGTGGGCTGAAAATCTCCCTTATAGAGATAATAATAATAAAACATCTGTAAAAACAGGTACATGCTAGGCCCCCTTAGGCCCCCTCCCGAAAAAAATCTTAGCTACGCCAATGTAATGATGCCTTAAGTTTCCGTCATTGAAACAGTCATGAACGACTCCACGCATTGACATTTTTAGTAATTTTGATGTGCATTTTATCGTGTTTCGATATCAATTTCACAAAAAATCCATAAACACAGTGGAGTGCTAACTCGGAACAAGAATTTATCACATATTACGCTGGAATATCTGCCAGTAACAGAGCTGCGTGGGATGTAGAAAACAAAACAGTATTTTATGCAATTCCATCATACAAAAGAACAAAAAGGAAGAAACACCTTGCAAAGAGAGTGTACATGCAAAGAAAAGCCCGGTTCTACTATCATCCCACGCCAAGTACATTCAACCTCTTGTCGAACGTCAGAGAAAATAACTAGGTAAGCAGAGGCACATGGGCGGAAAGATTTCCATAGCGTGACCATATTTTGCCGAACATTCCAACTTGGTCGCAAAATTTAGCATAATTTTAACACTGTCTGAACGCAACCGAGGAACATCTTCTCGGAAGGATGTGATGCCGATCGTTTTGTCCAAAATTGGCAACTTTAAAACATAGATGCTGTCGTCGAAATGGAACGTGACACTTTTTTTAGTTAACATTAATGGGAATTGTCTACTGGGGTGGATTTGAGTTTCAAGGCAGCGGTAACATTCTTGGCACGTTGCGAGCACTTAGCATTTACACATGTTTTCATGAACTATAAAAAGCGATCTGTTGCTTCCCAGGGGTTCGGATGTTTGTTTACCTGAACGAGTTCTAATGACCGGCGTTAAAAATCGTATGTAGGTCGTTTGCTTCGGATGAACACTAATTTTCATTATTATTTACGACAGTTGTATATTCTCACACATCATCTGGATTTGAGATTATACCTAAGCATGCATTTAACCAAAGCGACGAAAGCAGTCATCCAGCTTAATAAGATTTCATCATTTTACAGCGTCTTCTCTTTTCCATACATACGTAGTTGTGTGACGTCGAAGGGCATGGGCGTGAATAAGAAGCAGCCCTTGGAGGGGACATAGCCAGTGCTGGGAATGGTAATAGTAGTAGGCTTGAATTTTCGCGAAAATCACGTGGCTCTCCCAGTACAGTACACTATGGTTCGAAGGCGGCTAAAACCTCAAAAATCAAAGTGGTTTTCTCCGAACGGTAATATTTTTCTCGACTTCCTTATCATATTGGTGGTTTAAATCCAAAGTTTCAAGCAGATTCATTGAATTTTGAATTTTATACAACTCTTCGAGTGGACTGTGGACATGATTGTTCGAGAAAATTAATAATTGCGATCCATAATTCACCTGCTATTTATGAATTTGAAGAGAGCTCAAACCGCCATAGTATCTTTAGAGAAGTTGTTTGTAGATACATAAAGTACACTTGAATTGGATAAAATTTTTCATTGAATTTATACAAAGCAAATTAGGGCAAAACAGTCTTCAAAAAACATATTATTTTCTATAAAAGTACCCCAAGACATTAGTAGCCCGCGAATGCCCTTGATCAGAATAAGCTCATTCGAAAGCTAAAAATAAGAGCTTTCAAGTAGGGTACAAACTATTTTGCGAAAACTTGCGATAGACCACTTTCAACGCGGTTTAATGTTTACGGAGTGCAATTCTAGTTGAATAATAACAATTCTGTGATACGCTAGTACGTGCATTGCAATCGTAGTAGCCATGATTGCCATTCCTAGAAAAAACGAATAAATCACACCAATATTTTTCTTCATCTTCTTTCTGGCGTTATGTTCCAACTAGGACAAAGCATGCTTCTCAGCTTATATTTCTTATGAGCACTTCCGCAGTTATTAGTTGAGGACTTTCTTTGTCGATTGACCATTTTTGCATGTGTATATCGTGTGCCAGGTACAATGATACTTTGTGCCCTGGGAATTCGGGAAAATTTACTTTAAGAAAAAATTCTCGACCGGTGGACCTCGAACCCAGGATTCTCAGCTTGTTCTTGCTGAAAAGCTGCGCATTCACTGCTATGACTCTCTGCGACCCTTCACATACAATATTTTGACATTATACCTTAATTAAATATTGTCCACACCTTCATTTGGTATTATTATGGTATTGAAGTGCTTTGAATTAAAATTTGAACTGTTACTGAATCCACCAAATAAAATAACACAAATTAGCTCGTCTTATTTACATGGTCGAATGGAAATATTTCCTTCGATTTCCTTCCCTACGTCGATTTGCTTTTGCTGCCAAAGTAAGTATGAAAACAGACTAAAGCTATAGACATGACAATCATGCTGAAACTGATGAAATCGATGATACTTGCATTGAGGCAGGGTTAGATCTGAGATATTTAAATCCGTCAGTAAATAACTGAGAACAAGCCTGCCCAAGTTGACCATTTTGTATGAAAGATTGAAAAAATTACAAACGTATTGTTCAAACCTGTATATTCTAATTATCAGTCCAAACATTAGAAAATAAAAGTCCATAATACCTAAATATGGCATAAAATACGTTAAATATATGATTTCAGCTATTGTAAGGAGAGTTTGAGGTTTTGTCCGACATTTGTTCTAGATCGAACCACTGTGCAGTAGTTCAAAAACGTGAATCTCATCAAGTAGCCTATGTTGGGTGCACGAATTTTCTAAATCATTAGTGTCATTGAAGGCTCTAAATGCGGGAAATACAGCGGGAAATAGAACATTTTTCTACAGTAATTCTGGGTTGCCCTTAGCAACGGGTGTTTTGCTATTTTCAAGGCATTTTGCCTACAGCAGCGATGGGCGTGAGTTTCACTGGCTTCGCTGACTGTGATTGGCTTCGCTTGGCTACTGTAGAGTGAATTTCTGATTTTTTCCCAACCCTGGACATAGCTCTTACCAAATGGAAATCATTAGTTCTGTCAGAACATTACGTAAAATTTTCATCCAGATCTCAATAGACACCATGCCAAATATCAAACAGATTTTTTTTCTGGCTTTACGTCTCAACTGGGACAGAGCATGCTTCTCAGCTTTGTATTCCTGTGCGAACATTTTTTTTAAATTTCTTTATAAGTATCATTCCAAACATTACATTCATTTCTCATATATAGGTGTTCTGTGTTAGACAACACCATCATCCTAATTTGGTAGAACACATTTAAGATTTTATTAACATTTTATTAACAACCTATTACATTTCATTTGCTGAACCAGTTCAGATTTTTTACAGGTGAGTTGATTTCACCTGCTTATAAGAGAAAATCCTATGCGAACTTTTACAGTTATTTGCTGAGAGCTATCTTTGTCAATTGAAGATTTTTGCATGTGAATATCGTGTGGCAGGTTCGAAGATACTTTATGGCTCCGGGTGCCGAGAAAATTCCCAACTCGAACCCATGCCCCTCAGCTTGGTCTAGCTGAAAAGCAGCGTGTTTACCGCTACGGCTATTAGGAATATTGGGCCAAATTAGGAAAATATCCACGTTTTGTACCTATAAGTAAAAAGATGTTTTATTGCTGACGAATACGAACTTTTAACCGCAAACGAGGGACCAGTTCTAATCTAGGAAATCCTCTAGAAGTTTCTTTAGGAAAATCTCCAATGATTCTTTCAAGTATTGCTCCCGATATATCTCCACAAATTTATTCAGAGATTCTTCTTGAGATTTTTTCAGGTATCCCTTCGAAGATTTCTCATCGGTTTTTACTAGAAATTCCTCTGAGATTATGTAAAGTAATCTCAACAGCGATTTCTCCGGAAATTCTATTAGGAATATCACCAGTGATTCGTCTAGGGATATGATCACTAAGATTTTTGAGAACAACTCCGATAGAATACCTTCAGCAATACCTCCAAGAGTTCTGCCAGGAGTTTCTGCAGAGATTATTACAGGAATTTCAGTAGGAAAATCTCGCCAGAAGAATTTTGTTGAAGATGATGACACCGTTTTGTTAGCTACGTTTCGACAGAATTCTTCAAAGTTTTTCAGTATCCAATTTCCAATAATTGAGGTTACAAAATTCTTGGTGTTCTCTGACACCGATCGCAGTTCAGCTACTATGAGTACAAACTAGCCTAGGATAACAAATTTATAATGTAATATGCTGAAATCAATAGTTTAATTTGGAGTTCACGTTTTGCTCAAGTTTTAGTTTGTATTCTTTTCATTTTACTTTTTTGTTCTATTCATCCCTGACACATGTCATGTTGATCGCGAGTATTGGATGTCATCTCCACCAAACCGTTGTACCCAGGGAGTGTGGCAACATCCCCTCTCCCGTGGGATGACCCATTTCCGTCGCGGTCACCACTCGCTTCTTCATTTGCTCCGCTCACATCCAGCAACGCCAGCTTCACGGCCGGTCTAGAGTAAACGCCCCGAGAAGTCTGAACAGATGCTCGACGTGCTTGTCCATCCGTGCCCTTAATGACCTCAGTGATTCGTCCTCGTTCCCAGGAATTTCTGATGTTTTCGTCGATCACTACCACTAAATCACCTGGTTCAAGTGGTTTGACTTTCTCAAACCATTTTGTCCGACGTGTCAGCATGGGCAAGTATTCTATTATCCATCTGCGCCAGAAGCCGTTGATCATGTCTTGCGCAATGGCCCAGCTATGACGAAGACCGCCACGTGCATCTATGGGTGCACCAGCTGGATGCTTAATCCCACTTGACCCATAGAGCAGGAAGTGATTCGGGGTTAATGATTCTTGATTGATCCCTTCCACTGGTACGTAAGTGAGTGGTCGGGAATTCATCACGCTTTCAGCTTCCAACAGCATAGTTTCCAGGACCGCGTTCGTGTTCCTTGGATATTCGGAGATCGCCTTCATCGCTGTCTTAACCACGCGGACCATACGCTCCCAGGGTCCTCCCATGTTGGGGGCAGCTGGGACATTGTAGTACCATGTAGTGTTGGCGTTAGTTTTTACTAGAATTTTCACAAAGAATTTCCGCAAGAATGGCTCCAGTGAATCCTTAATAGATTTTTCAAGTAAAATTTTTACTATGGGTTCCTCCACAAATCCTTCCAGATATTCCACCTGGAAATTCCAGATATTCCATCCAAAAATCCATTATAAATCGGATATTTCTCAAATGTTCAGGAAATAAATAACTATATATTAGCTCTATTTTTTTATTGAATTTCCTCCCCCAACCTGCATGCTCGTACATTTCTCTTAACACTGCTTATAAGATCTTGGGCTAGGCTTTGTCCATATTTTTACACAATTTCTCCCAATTTTTCTTGTTTTTCCGTTTTTTTTCAACTTCTTCTTCTTCTTTATTCCCAAAACTTTTCGATTAGACAAAGTTCTGGTGTATTTGACGGGTTCGCCTCCTTCGGGATCACATTAACGCCCTTCGCTTCGTACCAATCTATTACAGGCGTAATGGCATGAAGTGAGATCCGGCCAGAACAGTGTAAGACCACGGTGAGAGCAGAGAAAGGGCAGCAAGCATTCCTCTCGATAAATCTGCCCGTTTATGGTGCAGGTTGTAACGAACGGCTTGCTGTACCGTCCGCAGTCACAGATCGTCTACCACAACAGGTACTTCTTCGCAAATTTGTCCATCTTTCTTTTCTGGAACTTATTGCGGGACTTACCGACAAAAAAAAACTCGAGAACGGGGATTTGTATGGTGACCGCCTTGATGTATGTCTTGTCGTCCATGACGAGTCAGCCTGGCTTCCACGCACACAATTTGGCCACCGTGTTTTGCGGGTTAGTCCAGTTTGGCGCCTTCCTGACCTTAAAAACACGTAACCCAGCCCGCTTCATTGTCTGTTGGACGAACCACTACAACGAATTAACCTTTTTGGCCATGTCTCGGGTGGAAACGTTCGGATTATCCTTAAAGTACTGCCTTATCTTCCGTGCCTTCTCTGAGTATTCCGTTTTTGGTTTTCGGTCGCTTCCAGCGCGCCGCTCGATGGTCTTCGTCTCCTGGAGCATCTTCACAACGCGGGACACTGTGGAATGGTGGACTCCAAGCCTTTTGCCGATTCATCTGTGTGACGAACCAGAATTATCGATCACCGCGCCAAAGATTTGCTGGCGTAGCTCTTCCTGTTTCGAATTCATCTCGAAAACTACAAACAACAAGACAACAAGATTTTTTTTCTAAAGATTTTCCAAGGGATTCTGTCAGAGATTCATAGATTGGGTCAAGGGATTCGCTCAGAGATTTTCTAGAGATTATTCTAAGGATTGCGCCCTGTAATACTACAGATATTTATTCATATGTTTTTCTAGAGGGGATCATCTAGGGATCTCTAGGGATTACTCTAAGGAATCTATTTTCCAAACCTGGGTTTTGCGAACCCCCCAACGTCTCTTGAGCTCACTTTTTAAACAGAGTGAGGCGCTGACAGGCTGGGGAGTCACGAAAACCAAGTTTGGGAAACGATGCTTCAAGGATGTCTTCATGAAATATTCCTAGAGGTTCTTCCAGAATGGCTCAAATAATTTCTTCAACCATTTTGCCGTGAGTCACAAGTTAGTCCCACCTGCATTTTCGTCACAAATGAGTTGAGTTCAGTTTTTAACATATCTTCCATTGCTTTTTCAGGTCCACTTATGAGATGATAAAGATTTATTCAGAAAAAAATTGAAAAAAAAAAAAACAGCAAGCAAAATTGTCCCATAATGAAAAGTAACCGCATATCAGACCCACTACAGACTTCCGCACTGTATAGCACAAAAATGAACCGTGTTTTGATCGTCTTTATATTTTTCTCGGAATAATATCTATCTAGTGAAAAGTAAATTGTGAAACTATCATATAGATTTGATCATGTTCCAATTCCCTGGAATTTTTAAAATATTCGTATGGAAAACGAGTTTGTGAAATTTACATGGCTTGCGATTCATGGCAGTATTTCTCCAGGAATTTATCCAGGGTTATTTCAAAAACTTCTTCAGTAAAGGAGTTCCTAGAGCAATTGCTGAAAAAAAAAATTGGAGGAATCCCTGAAGGCATTTTGAGAATAATTTCTGATTAACTTCTCTAGAGGAATTTGCACAGGAATTTCTGTAGGTCAATAATGAATCTCTGGATAAAAAATTCTCGGGAAATTTTGGATGATTACTTGGAAAAATCTTTAGAGTGATTCATCAGCAATTTGTGAAAGTCTTGAAGTATTTTCTTGTAGATTACCTTGAGAAATTTCTTGCGGAACCTCTGAAGGAAATCCTGGTGAAATCCCTGGAGGAATCCTTGAAGAAATCTCTGGAATAATTCCTGGAGGCATTTGGAGAGATATACCAGGGAAAATTTCTGCAAGTATGCTCGGAGGAATTTCTACAGGAATCACTGGAGAAATAACAGGAGTTTTTATAAGATCCCTGGGAAAATAAGCTATAGTTATAAGCATATAACTGACCATATGACGATGCAACTCTGTCACATAACCCGGAACCACAGCCGGGCAGCAACAACAGATGATTGATTAGAAAAACAAAAAAAAAATGTGATATTTACGGAAAACACCGACCAGCCTGTCGTCCTGCTTCTCGAGTTGTACCAGAATTTCTTCCATTTCCGCTGCTTTTTACGGCCACACTTGCTTCCTCAGAACTTTTTTTTGTTATTGCCATGTTTTGTTTTGACAGATTTTTCAATTTCCAATATGGCGTCTTGCCGTTATAAGCCATTTTATGAGCCTATGCATGCTATAAAACTTTTGACTTTTACTGTGCGCCCTGTTTTCAAGTTGCCCGTGAGATAGAGCGAGACAGCACCAAAACACGGCGCACAGTCAAAGTCATGAGAACAAAAGAATTTATGGCACGTACGGAGGCTCATGAGACGTTTGAATGATGTTGTCTGGCGCTCATTGTTATTGTTAAAAAACTAGCTTGATATATGAATGGCGCTGATAACACTTTTGTTAACTCCTTTACCGGCAGCTTCATTTTTTACCGCTAAAAAAATATGCAAATCGCGATTTTTTGTTATATTTTTGCACCACATTTTCACAAGTTTTTGAAAATCTTTTCTAGTTTCAGAATATGTGTTGATATTGCTAATTGGTCATCTAAATTCGGAAATATTCAAAAATTGCGACGCTTAGCCATAACTCACGTTAATATCTCAGGCTACAGGATTTTTATTGTATTCGGGTATTCACTACTCGGAATGATACATTAATGCGAGTATGTTGCAAAAAAAATGAAGTGTGTACTAGACCATGCGAAGCAATTATAAATTTGGATGTTCAATTTTTTTTAAATTTAAATCAGCTGATTTTGCATAACACCTTCAAATACCACTACGTTGAAGAACGTTTTTTAAGTTTCAGTTCTAAATGCATCATTGCGCGTTAACTTAACTACGCTAACGCTAACGCTAAATGCATCTTTGCGCGTTAACTTGCTTGCTGGACCACTGTGCAATTGTTACATGGATAGAAAATTGATTTTTATATCATAATTTACTAGTCATGAAAATCATAAAATGGATAGGTCACGATAACACGACGATGAATCATAATTTCGAAATCATTATTTTTCATAAGCTTAACATCCAGAATTACAACACTAAACGATGCACTCTGTATCAGCTCATTCGTATCGATAACCCACAATCCAGTATGGTGTGTTACATATCGCGTGTGTTGCATTACGACAGTCCAAATCAGGGTTTCTCGACCGGTGGTCCGTGGACCCCTAGGGGGCCGTGAAGACTTCTCAGGGGGTCCGCGAAGCCGTTTTTAGTAAGTGTTATTTTTTATATATTTCGTCAGTTTCATCCATCCTGTGTACTTCCTTAGCGAATTATTCAAGGGATTAGAAAAAATCGAAAATATATACTGTTTTCAATCAAACCACTGACGAAATCTTCTTGAATCCACCAGCAGGATTTTTAATGAAATTTTCTAAAGATGCTCATAGCAGAGGTCTTTAAAAAAAACTACAAAGATTCTTTAGAATACTCAGAGT
Source organism: Aedes aegypti (assembly GCF_002204515.2). NCBI lineage: Eukaryota > Metazoa > Arthropoda > Insecta > Diptera > Culicidae > Aedes > Aedes aegypti. The sequence goes on along the minus strand of NC_035107.1, from coordinate 264,920,083 downwards.
AGCTTACAGAGATCGAATCCTAGCATATTTTTTGAAAAAATATTTACGAGAACTTCGTGGATTCTCTTATTAATGTTCGAATTCTCTGAGCAGAATCTCAATAGAGAAACTTAAAAGTAGAAGAAGTACCGTGTACCTTTTAATTCCGCTCCTAAATGCTTATCTTTGACAGATACGCGTATTTCGACTACCACTTGCAGTTTTCTTCAGTGTCAGTTATTCGCATCCACTCGTGAATTCTGTTGCAACGTTTGATATACCCGAAACAATCCTTCAAATCTAGTAAAAATACGACGTTCCTCAGATAAATCTTTATTTTATTTATTAGATACCCCTGGAAAAATGTTGAACAAATTTTCTGGAAGCTGTTTTTGTTGAAATTTTATAAGTCAACTGATTTGTTGTAGGATTTTGTAAGATCCTTCAGAAGCTTCTTTATCCGATTCTTGGAAAGGTGTTTGGTAGACTCCTGGCAAGACTTTTAGTGGACTCCGAATGATCTTGGAACAATTCTTCCACATCTATGAAGGCGTCGGTGAGTCGCTGGTCTCTCTTTAAGTGTCATATAAACATTATCATTTCCTTTCCTCGTAACGGAGAAGAGTTGTAATTAAATTGTAAAGTATGACATGACAGTTTTAAGTATGTAATCTACGAATGCAACGCAATGCAATGCAACGGATTCTTATGTCGAGTTGGTTTTTGAACCTAGGTTGGAACTGGCAAAACCCGTTCTGAATTACAGTTTCAACCCCAACTTGAATCAGGTTCGACCGAACTTCAATTTGCTTGACGTTTATTTGTTTTTGTGTTGATCACCGACTCAGTTCCTAAAAACGAAAACGACATTAGAAAGATGTCTGATAGACTCATGGACTTTTGTTGGACTCCGAATGATCTTGGAATAATTCTTCCGTTATCTGTGGTAGATTACAAAGAAAATTATCGGGCGTGTTTGTCAAAGACATCTGTTGATTCATGAATAATCTATGAAAAGTGTTCATGAACTTTTGTTTGGAGATCATCAGCTTTAGGGGTCCGCGGAAACTTTGTAAAACTTTGAAGGGGGCCGTAGCTTCAAAAAGGTTGAGAACCACTGGTCTAAATCATTATATCATGAGTCCAAACCATGGTGTATTTTAAGAGGATGAGAAAACACTAGAACCATGATATTATGAGTCATAATTACGATTTTGTGATTCTGATTTCCTATGTTTTACGAAAGCTAGAAAATATGGATTCAAAATAGAGTTGAGCAAATAGTTATTAAGAAATTATGGAGGGGATCAGACCCCCATCTGGCCCTTCATACGTACACCAATTTCGAGGGTGTTATTTAAATAAGTAATTCGAATTTACCCATCATCGCTTCCCGCTCCTTTCGACAAGGAATTGATTTTTGTTCCCAGAACAATTTGCTGCTAATGTGATGACGTGACAGATTTCGTTTCGAACAATTTCACTCGAGTATGCCGGATGCTCCTCACACATATCTTTTCCTCGTTTCCGTTCACCCATGCTTTCCTGTTTTTTTTTTTTATATTTATTTTCCCTCTTTCCGATCGTTTCAGATTTACTACTGTGCCTGGTTACGATGCCGCTGACGCTGGTGGAAATTCTCACCAAATATTGGCCCATGGGTCGGTTGCCGTTCCTGTGCAAATCGATTGGCACCCTTCAGGCCACCAGCATCTTCGTGTCCACCATTTCCATCACGGCCATCGCACTGGACCGATATCAAGTAAGTGTGTTGAACGGGGGCTAGTGGAATTTGGGGCAAGTATACTACCTCAAGAATTTTGTTCTCTAATAACGCTTGGCTAGCGTTTCACACAAAAAAAAACGAAACAGAAAAGATTAATGTGGCTTAATTAATGATTAAAGAGAAAGTGAACAAAGAGAGCCTATCAATGTTAGATAGGTCCTTTTCAAAAGTTACGCGAGATTAGCTCCAGTGATACACACTCCCCAAACTCCGCTACAAACGGAAAGCGGGGTGGTGGATTTATTAGTTTAGTTATTGCTTGCTGCCGTTGGGTTCCCGCATGTTCTCAGCATGATACCGGGTTTTGTATTTTGTTTCGATCGATTCCACGAAAAGAAAAAAAAAACATAGGCAAATAACCGCTATTTTGGAAGTGGGTGGCCCATCCTAGAACAAAGGTTTTCCATTACGATTGATGCGGTTGGGGTTTTGTTTCGATCGAGCTTGGTTTCACAAAGACGTGCTTTGTCAAAATCAGCCATTTGTAGATAACGAGCATTTTCCTTTCTATTCATTGCACTTGATACGCAATGAAATCGTAATTAGCTAACAAATCTTGCTTTGAAAAGGTGATCGCATTGACATTGACTTTGATGTGGTTAATTGGGGAATAACCTGTCGTTCACCGAATTTCTGACACTGTTCTCAAATTAATTTCTAGTGCCTTGATAGCTTGAAATATTTTTCCAGTTAAATGGAAGCGATTTTCGATATTGGTATTCAATAAATTGAAGTTGTAGTTCCTTCAATTTATTTATTTAGTTAACATCTTAACAGATAACACTGAATCAACAATTTCACGCCAAAATAGGGTAAGTGTTCCCTTAGTTGTGGGTGTTCCTATAGTTGCGGTAGTGCCGTTCTCGCTGTTTTTATTACATTAACTACAGAACCGACTATAGGAACACAAATTAAAAATATACCGCAACTAAAGGAACAGTGTACCAATAGTGGAGGTATTATTTTTCACTGACATGCCGTGGATTACTGCGATGAAATCATTTTTCTCATTAAGTCAATGGTCGTTACTTCCGATTACAACATAAACATATACATTAATTGCGCTTCTTGAATTTAGGCGGTTAAATGAAGTTCAATCGTGCTTAGTACCTCCACTATTGGTACATCTACCCTACTCGGTTTGTGGCCGCATATCTCCATCCTCGATTCTGCTCCACGCTAGCCAAATCGCTGCACAATTAATCCGCGCACCTAGCTCGCTGCGCTTTAAGCCTTTTTGTATTGCCGTTCGCATTTGAGATGCAAATCTTGACCAAACGTCCTTCAAATGCGGAAACATAAAACAATCAAAGGACACCTAGCAACGATTGTATAAATCAAGGCCGACCTAGCAAGAACAATCTATCTTTGACATCGCATTTCTTGGAAAAAATCTTACCGCATTTGGTGTTCCCGCATTTGATATTTGCATTTCAAACGCACACAGCAATACCAACCGGATCCGAGGCGAACACCATCTTTGCAGGGTTGCTGTCCGACATTCTTGTAACATGCCCTGCCCATCGTATCCTTCCAGCTTTGACCACCTTCTGGATACTGGGTTCGCCGTAGAGTTGGGCGACCTCGTGGTTCAATCGTAACACTTCCCTGACACGCTCGAACCCACCACCTGCATGTACTTTGTCTCTGTGGTCGCATTCACCACCAGTCCAACTTTTGCTGCCTCGCGTTTCAGGCGAATGTAAAGGTCTGCAACCTTTTCAAATATTCGGCCGACAATGTCTTTATCATCCGCGAAGCAAACAAATTGACTGGATCTCGTAAAAATCGTACCCCAGCTGTTAGGCCCGGCGCTCCGCATAACACATTGTTACGCAATATTGAACAACAGACACGAAAGTCCATCACCTTGTCGTAGTCTCTGGCGGGATCCAAACGAACTGGAGCGTTTGCCTGAAACTTTCACACAGTTTTGCACACCTTCCATCGTCGCTCTTATCAGTCTCGTGAGCTTCCGGGGAAAGCTGTTCTCGTCCATAATTTTCCATAGCTCTACGTGGTCGTGCGACGGAAACGCACGAACGTGAGAGATTACAAAATCACAAATCGGTTCACTAACAAAAGAGTTACAGCGCTTCAAAGTGCCCTGGGGTCATATTGGTGCCAAACACAGATACACGGTTAAACAAAGGCTGTTCTTTCTAGTTATTTTTCACAGCAGGCATTGTGGGCTTGAAGGTAATACATATAACCTTGACCAAACTTCTAACAACCCATTCGTCCTTACGATCCATGCCATACTATCAAACATTTCGTCCTATCGGAATTCAGCCGAATGTCGCTATGTCCGAGCATACTTCTTACTATCCAGTTAGCTGTGGAGTATAGGCTATGGAAAATTCACACACAAAATGTCAAATTTGTTTACAAATATTATTCCACACAAACACATTGCAACACATTGAGGAATGCAATTGCGAAGGAATCACGTAAACTCGTTGATCCGTTTTCGAACCATTTCGTGCCATACCAAAACCATTCCATGATCCGGCATACTGGTGGCTTTAAAGTAGGCCATGGAAAATCTCTGGAGGAATAACTAGAAATATCTTTGAAGAGATGATATTCTCTTCATCCTGGGCCCCTTAGCATCCTTTTGGAGATAACTGCTGGAGTAATCCCTGAATGATTTGATATAAAAATCTGTTGCAATTTTTTTGGTGGAATTTTTGTTATCAATTAACTTGAACAACTAATAAAGGAATTTCTGGAGGAATCTTGGGTAAAGTTCTCAAATAATCCTTGGGAGAAGTTTTGGAGAATAAATTGAAGGAATCGATAGAGATGTTCTTGATCGAATACCTGAATGTTTTCCCTGAATAATGGTCTGTGTCATTTCTGGGGAAATCCATGGAGAAATTATTAAAGTGTCTCTGAAAAATTCATTTTAAATAGTTCTTTAATTATCAGACGAGGAATTGGCGAAGGAATACTAAAAGAATTAAAACAATACTTGTGGGAATATCTTCAGAAGTTCTAAGAGGTTTCTTAGTAGAATTGCTGTAGGAATTGCTATTTAAATCATTGTTTGGATCTAGATGTACTCTAAAATGGCTTACTGAGAAGCTAGTGGGCAAAGTCTAGGAGGATACCCTAATGGAGACGCTTCAATAATTACTGGAAGAATTATTGAAGGAAAAACTAAACGATTTTTTGAAAAAAAAAAGGTCATTCAGTCTGTTCTGGAGTACTTGATAGAAGACAGCTGGAGCAATTTCTCGAGAAATATTCAGAGTTATTCCACTACAAATTCCTGTAATGATGTGAAGTGAAATCTCTTGAGGAATACTTGGATGATTTGTTATAAAAAAAAATCAAGTAGAATCACTGAAAGAACTCCTGGAGAAATCTCTCCACTGGAGGAGTCTAGCAAACATCTCGCTATAGACACCTGTACACCACGTCTGAGGCCAAAATGGCCAAGATAAAAGAGCCACTGAATAGCCAGAAACAGGCAGCGCTTTCACAGGAATCACGAGTTGGAAGGAGGAAAGTAAAATTAAACTCGGAAACGGCAACCAAGAAGAATCCTAAACCGAAAACAGTGAAACGTAGGAACTTAGGGCAACTTCAACGGTAATCCATTTTTTCGCCCAAGTTTATATCAAAACTGGTACTATTAAAATAAAATAGACCAAACCGCACGCGCATGCACCGGTTGTTATATTTTTTTTTTCGATCCATTTTGAGTGTGATCAACAATAACAAACAAAAAGTACTGAACCAGCAAAATCTTAAGTTTATTACCGGAAGCTAGAATTTTCCACCTGATATATACTGATAGATGGAAGAGCTGCTGTTGTGGACGAATTTATGGAAGAACTTCGGCGCAATTTCCGGTTGAGCTCCAGAGGTGTTACCATTCTGGTACGTTTACCCTATAATTCCAATCCAGAGCTAGTGAGTAATAAACTAGGAGATAAGAGAGGTATGCCATACTAGAGTTCGGCATGAATTTGTAGAACAATATGTGTATAACAGTTTACTTTTTGAATTACCGTAATCCGGGGTAACATTGATCATTTTTCTGAATGTTTCTTTAATATTTCGTTTGAAAATGCAAATGTTGCAAATTTTATATTTTTAAAACAAGTACTGCCACCCATAGCTCGAGACCATATACTGTATTTTGTTAATTGAAAGATTTAAGCATGCTAAAAAAAATGTTTTAGGCGATTTTTTGAATTATCTGATATGGGGTAACATTGATCACATATATAAACAAAGTTCGGTAATACTAAAAATGTCGTTACTTACTTAAACCATGGCCCCTGAAGCCGAATATGAAGGCCAAACGCTTACAAGTCATTTACTTTTTGAGTTATTTTAAAATTAAAAACACCTCGAACCACAGAATACGCCTAAAGGTAGGCAATTTCTTAAGAAAATTCTACATTCTTAACAGTAATTCGGTTATGTTGCCTAATTGAGCATACTTATAAAAGTTTTGACAACGGAATCGTTTTCGGCGATGCCATTTTTAGTAAGAATCACATTTTCCTTGCTTATATCGTTTGCGGACTTTGTGTGAGACATGAATCTTCGGTAGTGTCATCCTTAACAATTAAAATCATTATTTCAAAAAGTTCATAAATTTACGTATAAGGTGAACTCAATTTTCTCAAAAACATTAACTTTCATCAGCTCATGAATATAAGAAAGAGAAGCACCATTCATAATTTGGAAATGTTTCATCAATAAATGATAATACGTACTTTTGATGAGATGAGTCATGCCGATCAATGTTACCCCGCTGATCAATGATACCCCGGATTACGGTATATACTATAGGTAAGCCACTCCCAATCAATCAACCGCCAAATTGAATGCCAGGAATTATTGTTAGCACACTATACATACTACACAAACAACTTGACAATATATATCACGGGATGACAGAAGGATAAGGTGGGCATTGGAAGTTTGGAATGGATCAAGGAGAAGGGTGGTGGATAAGTGGGTGGCTCAGAAGAGGGGGGGAGGGGCTTAGAGGTTAGCTAAGGGGTCTGAAGGATAAGATAGATCTTTCCAACTTGAACCACCAAAGTGTAAAGAACTATTCAGTTAAAATTCAGTTAGTCACTAAAGTGCCTTATATAGATAAATTGTGATATTTATCGTGGAGGATAATCGTTCGTTAAAAAGAATTCGGTGATAAATTACCAGCGAAGTCAGGTATGGAAGATATTCAAACGCCATTAGTCAGACCCAGCCCTAAGACCTCCCATTCGTGCCACAATAGGACCCATTGTTGCTTCTTAGCTTGAGCCCAGGGAAAATCCAAGCCGGATTTCCAGGCACTCCGCCGTAGGCCCTCCCCGGGTCCATCTACAAGTAGGAGGCACGCGAACCGGCAGCCATCTTGTTGGGAGACACCACGCCACCCGTTCATCCTCGAGAGCCCACCCATCCGCATCGCCCGAGTACCCCGTAAGCTGGCCAGCAACTCACACTACACCATACACGCCACACAGTAAGTGTAATAAAAACCTAATTAAAGTGATAAAGTGGTGTTGTTTTACTTTGGGCACTGATCAGTACCACAGCGAAGAGCCGACCCAGGGAAAAGAGGTGGTTGTTACTCGCCCCAGACGACTTCCGTGGCCGTGACCAGAAGTCAGGGGTACCCCGGTGACAAGGCCCATCTGGCCGAGTCATCCTAGATTCGAGATTGTTTTATAACAGAGGAACATCCGAGGTATTTCTGGATGAAATCCAGGATAATTTAGGGAAGAAAGAAATTGCTATTGGAACTCTGGAGGGATTCCAGGAGGAACTCTGAAGGAATTTCGGAGAAATTCTAGGACTCTTGACAAATTTCCGGAGAAAAAATCCTAGGTGAATTCTCGGAGTAACTCCAGAAGAATTCCTAGGAGACTCCGATAAAATTTCCGGAGGAACAATGGAAGAAATTTGAAGGAATCCCGGTGAAGCTCCAAAAGAACTCCCGGGTGAACTCCTTAGAAAATCCATGTAGAAATCTGAATAAATTCTTGGAGGACCTCCAAAAAATTCCTGGGGGACTCCAAAGGATTTGCTGAATATTTTTTTTAAGAAACTCCGAAGAAATTCCTGAAGGAACCATGGAGGACATTCCGGACGAACTTTGCAGAAATTTCTAGACCATATTTCCTCGAGGAACTCCGAGGAATTTCTGGAGGAACTCCGAAGAATTCCTGCAGCATCTATGGAGGAAATCTGAATTACCGGTGAATTACTCTGAAGGAATTCCAAGAATTCCAAAAGCAACTTCGAAAGAAAATCCAAAAGATTCCCGGTGGAGCTCTGGAGGAACTTCGAAGGAAATGCTAGATCCAAACAGAAGAATTGCTGAAAGAACTCCGGAGGAATTTACGGAGCAACTCAGGAGGAATTACCGGTGAAGCTCCGAAAGAATTTCTGAAGGAATTTCCGGAGGAAATTTGAAGGGATTTCCGGAGGAACTTTGAAGGAATTCCAGGAGAAACTCAATACAAAAATCCTAGAGAAACTCCAAAGGAATTCCTGGAGGAGCTCTTAAAGATTTTTTGGAGAAATTCGGAAGGCATCCCTGTAAAAACTCTGGATGCGTTGCTGAAAAAACTCGGAGTTGTTGCAGAACTCTGGGGTTATTGCTTGAGGAACTCCAAAGAAATTCCTGGATAAACTAAGGACGAGATTCGAATGAATTCCCGAAGGATCTCCGGAAGAACTTTACAGGAATTACTGGATAAAATCCAGAGCAACCGCTTGAGAAACTCTAGAAAATTTTCTGGAAGAACTCTGTGCGAACTCCTGGTGGAAATTCAGAACTCTGGAGGAATTCCCGGAGAAACTCTTGAGAAATTTTTGAGTAATTCTGGAGGAAATGCAGGGAATTTTTCTAAGAAACTCGTAGAGAATTATTCTTCACGAGTTTCTTCGAAAATCATAGTGGAAATCCAGACGATTTCCGAGGTATTACTTGAACTCCTGGAGAAATTCCGGAAAAAAATTCAGGAGAAACCCTGGAGGAAATCTGAATAAATTACCGGTGGAGCTCCAAAAGAATTCTCGGTGGAAGTCTGAAGTAATTTTCGGAGGAAATCGAAGAAATTCCATCAGGAATTCTGTAGGATTTCAAAGAAATTCTTGCAGGGATTTTGAATGAATCATCGGAGAAATTTTTTTAGGGAAATTCCGGAGATACATATTCCTGATGGAATCATGGAAGGAACCTTGAAGAAAATCCGAGATGATCTCCAAAGAAATTCCTGAACTATGGAACCATGGAAGGAACCTTGAAGAAAATACGAGAGGATCTCCAAAGAAATTCCTGAGGTAGCTTGGAGAAATTTCTGGAAGAAATCCGAGGACTTTCTGGAGGAACTCTGAAAAATTTCCTGCAGAATCCATGAAGAAAATCCAGCCCTGTCGTCCTGCTTAGTCGCGCTTAGTCGACGACTAAGTAGCTTTTATGAGATTTTTTTTCTTAACGCCCAGTAGGACTTCAATTGAAAATTCAAGCTGTATCATCGACCAGAAGTAATTTGACTTTGTCTAATGTAGATCAGGAGCAACCTAACGCCCTGTAGGACGTCAATCGAAATTGTCGACCTCTATCAACGCCTTGACATAATTTGACCTTGTCTCACATAGATCAGCTGCATCTAAACGCCCTGTAGGGCATAATTTAATAATTCCAAGCTGTATAAACGCCCTGAGGTATTTGGACCTTGTACTATGTAGATCAGATGCATCTTAATGCTCTGTAGGAAATCAATTGTAAATTTCAAGCTTAATCAACGCCCTGAAATAACTTCACCTTATTCCATGTAGATCAAGTGCCCTGTAAAACGTCAATTGCAAAAGCTTTATCAACACCTTGGAGTATTTTGACCTTATTCCACGCAGATCAAATGCATCTTAACGCCCTGTATAACATCAATCTTTTAAGCTTTTTCAACGCCCTGGAGTAATTTGAATTTATTGCACATAGATCTTTGCGAAATTTGGAGCATTTTTACGCTTAGGAGAGAATCTATCGAAATTTCCGAGCTGTATTAACGCCTAACGCACGTTTCTGGCGTTTTTTTTTACTTTATTCTTTGTAGATCAAGTGCATCTCAACATCCTGTGAGACATCAATTGATAAAATCCGAGCGTTATCTACGCCCTGGAGTATTTTGACATTATTTCACGTAGATCAGGGGCATCTTAACGCCCTGTATGACACAAACCGATCCAACTGTATAAACGCCCTGAATTAATTTGACTATATTCACATATTTCACCCTGAGAAAGTTGGTGATGCTTTTAATGACTTTTTTTCGACGGTCGGTCAACAACAAGCTCGCAACTTGGCATCAAACGGCGATATAAATATGTTCAATACTATGGATAGATGCAATCTCTCTCTATTTTTGCGACCTACGTCAAAGGCCGAGGTATTTTCAATCATTAGTAATTTGGATGCCACAAAGGCAACCGGAATTGATGGATTTCCAATAGCTGCGCTGAAACAACACTCTACGCACCTTTCCGGCATATTAGCAGATTGTATCAACGACAGTATCAGTTTTGGTGTCTATCCTGAATGTCTGAAGCAGTCGCTAGTGTTTCCTGTTTTTAAAGGAGGAGATCCCATGAACCCTACTAACTATAGGCCCATCTCAGTTCTACCCGCGGTCAACAAGATATTTGAAAAGGTGATCTACATACGATTCTCAAGTTTCCTTGAGACCACCGGAATGCTGTATTAACATCAGTTTGGATTCAGACAAGGATCATCAACCGAAGTTGCAATTCTGGAGCTGGTAGACGAAATTTCAACTACTGTGGACAAAAAGAGTTGTGCTGGATCCATATTTTTGGATTTATCTAAAGCATTCGACACAATCAATCATGAGATGTTGCTGAAAAAGTTGGAAGCTTACGGCATTCGTGGAGTTCCTCTCAATATCATCAGAAGCTATTTGTTCAATCGGTATCAACAAGTCGTCGTCAATGGAATGAAGGGCAAAGCCTGCACAGTATCTTGCGGTGTACCACAAGGAAGCAATTTAGGTCCCTTATTTTTTCTCATTTATCTAAACGATATATCAAAACTACCATTTAAAGGTAAACCAAGATTCTTTGCTGACGATACTGCCATCTCATACAAAGGTCCAAACGCGGAAAGAGTCGTAGATGAGATGACACAAGATATGGAGCTTGTCACGGCATATTTGGAGAACGGTCTGCTAGCCCTAAACCTGAAGAAAACCAAAATGATGTTTTTCAGCTCACTCAAATGTGACAAAAAAATTTGTCCAGATCTGGTGATTAATGGTACACTAATTGAAAAAGTGACAGAATATGAGTATCTGGGGGTATACATCGATGAGCGCCTTAGCTGGGACTTCCACTTCGAACAACTGTCTCCAAATGTTCATCACTCTGTGGAATCCTACGGAAACTCTTCAAGTTTGTTCCAGCCCATGTTCTGATGAAAATCTACTAGTCTTTCATCCATAGCCGTTACCGATACGGTATCGCAGCTTTGGGCTCTTGCAATAAGGTTTATCCCAAACCATTACAAATTCAACAAAATCGCTGTATAAAGTCAATCCTAAGCTTACCGTACCTTTTTCCAATACGTGACCTCTACGAGCTACCTCAACATAAAGTGCCACCAATACTAGGGCTTCACATTCTTCAAGTTGGAACTTCAATGTACAAAATCATCAACGAGCAGAATATTCACCATAACTGGTCTTTTGCAAGTGCGTTTCATCAACACCGAACCAGATATGCTCATCATCTTCAACGACCGGGATTCAGAACGGAGATAGGGCGACGTCGATTTGCCAATGTAGGGCCGAGTATATATAATCAAATCCCAGAAAAGATAAAAACAGCTCCCACGCAATTTACTTTTAGACGGAAACTAAAACAATACATTCTTAATAATTGCAGAAATTTGGTAATTAACTAGTGATAAGAGTCATCTGAATTACAAACTAATTTACTATGAGACAGATAGGATACTGAACAACACCTTTTAAAGAACAATAGTTCAGTAGGAAATGTTCAAAATTATTGTATCGTATTTTTTATCATAAATAAATGAAATGAAATGAAATGAAATATATCTTTGCGAGACCTGGAACATCCGAGCTGTATCATCACCGTTGAATAATTTGACTTTATTCTATGTAGGTCAAGTGTATCTTAACGCCCTATAGGGCATCCATTGAAAATTACAAGCTTTTCAACGCCCTGGAGTAATTTGACATTAGTCCACGTAGATCAGTAACATCTTAACGCCCTGTATAACATAAATCAATCAATCTGTATCAATGCCCTAGAGTAAATTGAGTTTATTCCACATAGATCTTTGCGAGATCTGGAGCATCTTCACGCCCTGTTAAAAATCAATAAAAATTTCCATGCCGTATCAACGCCATAGAGTATTTAGACCTTATTTTAAATAGATCAAGTCCATCTCAACGCCCTGGAGGACATCAATTGAAAACTCCAAGCTTTATCAACGCACTGTAGTATTTTGATTTAATTACACATAGATCAGATGCATCTTAGACCCCTATATGACATCAATCGATCAAGCTGTATCAACACCCTGAAGTAATTTGAGTTAATCCCACATAGATCTTTGCGAAATCTGGAGTATCCTTACGCCCTGTAGAAAATCTATCGTAATTTCCGAGCTGTATCAACACCCTGTAGTATTTTGACTTTAACGTATATACATCAGGTGCAACTTAACGCCCTGTAAGACATCAATTGAAACTTTATCAACGCACTGGAGTAATTTGACCTTATTTCATGTAGATCATTTGAATCTTAACGCCCTATATGTCATCATTCGATCAAGCTATATCAAAGCCCTGGAGTAATTTGATTTTATATCTTTGCGAGATGTAAGTGTGTGTAATTTGACGTTATCATATGTAGATCAGGTGCATCAAGTTCTGTTTGTCATCAGTTGCAAATTCTAAGCGGTATCTACGCCCTGGAGTAGTTTGACCGTATCATTCGTAGATCAGCTGCATCCTAACGCCCTGTATGATGTCAAACGAAATTGTAGAACACCCTTGACCTAAGTCCACATAGATCAGGCGCATCTTAACGTTCTTTTGGACATCAATCGACATTTTTGAACTGTTAAAACATCCCGGAGCATCAAAAATCACCTGGAGGCTTTGTATGTGCAAAATTTCAATTATAAGATGTCGCGAAAAGGCTTTCTACGTACAAAAGTGGAGGCGATATACGCGCATATAATATGTGATGAATAATAACATACAATGCGAGTGTATAAATGTTCTACCGAACTAACCTGTGATCTTATGTGACTTAACTTATGATAACAAATGTTGATTTGACAGCTGCTACGGATTGATGCGACTTACTTTGTACGGGTGTACGGGACGAAACAAAATGTACAATTGAACTCAGAAAAAAGTGTTTTATGCAAGGAAACTCAACAATTTGACGAGTTTATCCACGGTGTTTGCGGGTTTAATATAATTAGTATGAATAAACGAGTTATAACGTGAACTTTCATGCGATTTCTGGTTGTCTGGGTGCGCATATTAGATCTTTGAAAAGTATAAATAACCAATAGAAATACCAATAATATCGAAAATCAGCTTTTTGGCGTAAAATTTTGGGTCCAATAGGCAAGCCTCGTTGTAAATGAAGCCCATCCTTTACAATTGAACTTGTTACAAAAACTTTTACCGGAAGAGGACTGCTAATGGACCCTTTTAAGCTTAGCAAGTGGTGGAATTTTCACTGGAAGCATTTCTACAACGCTGCGGAACTTTTTATATGGAAGGGGCATATTGCCCGGTTTGTTTTGAAACGTCAAGATTTTAACCGTTTACGTGAAACGTCTTGTACTTATTTTAGAATCTACCTGTTAAGAGAATGTTGCATGCAGAGCATGGCGAACTCAGTAAATAACGCTTTGACACCAAAACCGTAGAAGTAATGCATTTGCTACTGCGATAGAGCAGTTTTGCCTTAGGGTGGGGGGGGGGGTCGTATTAAACCTGTTTACCCTACACGCGTATCAATTGTAGCTCAAGCGATTTAATGTACAAAATAGTAGTTTACGTAACAAGTTGCAGAATGATGATTTTTACAGAACGAATCGTATGTTTAAATTTCGAAGATTATTGTAATAAAGAATTCTATTACGAATTGCGTATAATATTTTTTGCAATTTGGTAGAAAACCACCTGAGGATATGAGATATCATACTGGGACGTATTTAACTTTTTTTTTTGCATTTTTTGAGAATTGTCTTCCGAACTTCCTAGGTAGTGCTTGTCCTGCTCTTAGTTCAATCACAACGTGTTGTAGTTCCATGTTATTTATTGATTTTCTAATCTGGGGAATAATCCGACTATGTATACTAAATTCTATTCATTGCGAAACAAAAATATTTATTCTGAATTTTAACACCTTCTATACAACATTGGAATTAAAAGAAAGCGTACATCTTTTAGTACAAGTTTTGGGAAATTCACAGACCCATTTTTTGACGTTGGATAACGTCTTACGGCAACATATGGGGGTACAATTCAGAAAAACGAAAAATTGAGCATGTAACGAAAAATGGTCAGGTTTTGACCGCTAATAACTCAGTCATTTATCGATAGATTTTCAATATTTATCCATGAATCGATTGGAAATTTATCTACGCGTCGATTCAAATGGAGGACACTATTGATTATTAGCAACAAACTATTGAAACATCGTAAAACGTTGACCCCTTTCTTATCTAACCAATCACGTTGAAGCACATTTTTCGGTTCCGCTTCCCACTATAAAAGCGCACCGCACTCTGCTTCTTCCCTCATTCTTCTTTTTGCCGTCAGACTGTGAACACGGTCGGCGAGCAAATTTCGAGAGTCATTCGCGTCCTCAGTTCAGTTTTCAATAGGACGCGAATACAACACGCATTAGAACCGAAGAACCACGCATTTCGGAGCCGCAGCAACTGAAGCCGCTCATTTGAGTGCACCAGCCAGCATAATCGTTTTCGGCCAGAAATCGTCGCTACCAGCCAGTGCTCCGCTGTCATTGCCATGCGGGAGGCTAGCGCGGTCATTCTGGTTCATTAGATCGAGCGGCACAGCCGTCACCGTCCGTGTAATATTCCCTAATTTGTACGAGATGGCTGAAGAAAATCGACCAAAGCCGCTTGTTGAAGCGCACATCGTCATCCGCACCGCAAATCTCATCGGGCGATGCAGATTGAAACCAGTGCGCCGTCAAAATGTGTCCGTGTTACGCAAATTCAACAACTCAATCGGCCCTTTTGAGAGCCAACAAATGTGTTTTAAAGAGTTATTTGTATAATATTCCCTAATGTGTTTACCACATACTTGCTATAATATCTTAATTCATCTCATAGCATTATACAATAATTGATTTATTACGAATAATTGACAATACGGCAATTTGAAGCTGTTTTCGAGGATGCTGCTGTAGTGCCGTCGGGTTGCAATAACAGCATAATGCTAATCTGTACATCCCTTACCCAGACATCAGTTTCATATAGCCTATTTCCCAGATAAGAAAACGAAGAATATGAAAGGAGGAGCATCATCTGCTATTCTAAGGGTATAAAGCATCCCTTTTTCGTTGAATCTGGTTTCATTCTGTTTTCGCTTTCGAGCTGGTAAGAGCTCCTCCAAACCTGCTCAGCTCCTCGCCACCAGAGGCAAGCTGTTGTACGAGATGGCTGAAGAAAATCGACCAAAGCCGCTTGTTGAAGCGCACATCGTCATCCGCACCGCAAATCTCATCGGGCGATGCAGATTGAAACCAGTGCGCCGTCAAAATGTGTCCGTGTTACGCAAATTCAACAACTCAATCGGCCCTTTTGAGAGCCAACAAATGTGTTTTAAAGAGTTATTTGTATAATATTCCCTAATGTGTTTACCACATACTTGCTATAATATCTTAATTCATCTCATAGCATCATACAATAATTGATATATTACGAATAATTGACAATACGGCAATTTGAAGCTGTTTTCGAGGATGCTGCTGTAGTGCCGTCGGGTTGCAATAACAGCATAATGCTAATCTGTACATCCCTTACCCAGACATCAGTTTCATATAGCCTATTTCCCAGATAAGAAAACGAAGAATATGAAAGGAGGAGCATCATCTGCTATTCTAAGGGTATAAAGCATCCCTTTTTCGTTGAATCTGGTTTCATTCTGTTTTCGCTTTCGAGCTGGTAAGAGCTCCTCCAAACCTGCTCAGCTCCTCGCCACCAGAGGCAAGCTGTTGTACGAGATGGCTGAAGAAAATCGACCAAAGCCGCTTGTTGAAGCGCACATCGTCATCCGCACCGCAAATCTCATCGGGCGAGGAGGATTGAAACCAGTGCGCCGTCAAAATGTGTCCGTGTTACGCAAATTCAACAACTCAATCGGCCCTTTTCAGAGCCAACAAATGTGTTTTAAAGAGTTATTTGTATAATATTCCCTAATGTGTTTACCACATACTTGCTATAATATCTTAATTCATCTCATAGCATCATACAATAATTGATATATTACGAATAATTGACAATACGGCAATTTGAAGCTGTTTTCGAGGATGCTGCTGTAGTGCCGTCGGGTTGCAATAACAGCATAATGCTAATCTGTACATCCCTTACCCAGACATCAGTTTCATATAGCCTATTTCCCAGATAAGAAAACGAAGAATATGAAAGGAGGAGCATCATCTGCTATTCTAAGGGTATAAAGCATCCCTTTTTCGTTGAATCTGGTTTCATTCTGTTTTCGCTTTCGAGCTGGTAAGAGCTCCTCCAAACCTGCTCAGCTCCTCGCCACCAGAGGCAAGCTGTTGTACGAGATGGCTGAAGAAAATCGACCAAAGCCGCTTGTTGAAGCGCACATCGTCATCCGCACCGCAAATCTCATCGGGCGAAGAGGATTGAAACCAGTGCGCCGTCAAAATGTGTCCGTGTTACGCAAATTCAACAACTCAATCGGCCCTTTTGAGAGCCAACAAATGTGTTTTAAAGAGTTATTTGTATAATATTCCCTAATGTGTTTACCACATACTTGCTATAATATCTTAATTCATCTCATAGCATCATACAATAATTGATATATTACGAATAATTGACAATACGGCAATTTGAAGCTGTTTTCGAGGATGCTGCTGTAGTGCCGTCGGGTTGCAATAACAGCATAATGCTAATCTGTACATCCCTTACCCAGACATCAGTTTCGTATAGCCTATTTCCCAGATAAGAAAACGAAGAATATGAAAGGAGGAGCATCATCTGCTATTCTAAGGGTATAAAGCATCCCTTTTTCGTTGAATCTGGTTTCATTCTGTTTTCGCTTTCGAGCTGGTAAGAGCTCCTCCAAACCTGCTCAGCTCCTCGCCACCAGAGGCAAGCTGTTGTACGAGATGGCTGAAGAAAATCGACCAAAGCCGCTTGTTGAAGCGCACATCGTCATCCGCACCGCAAATCTCATCGGGCGAGGAGGATTGAAACCAGTGCGCCGTCAAAATGTGTCCGTGTTACGCAAATTCAACAACTCAATCGGCCCTTTTCAGAGCCAACAAATTTGTTTTAAAGAGTTGATTGTGTAATATTCCCTAATTTGTTCGAGATGGCTGAAGAAAATCGACCAAAGCCGCTTGTTGAAGCGCACATCGTCATCCGCACCGCAAATCTCATCGGGCGAGGAGGATTGAAACCAGTGCGCCGTCAAAATGTGTCCGTGTTACGCAAATTCAACAATTCAATCGGCCCTTTTGAGAGCCAACAAATGTGTTTTAAAGAGTTGATTGTGTAATATTCCCTAACTTGTTCGAGATGGCTGAAGAAAATCGACCAAAGCCGCTTGTTGAAGCGCACATCGTCATCCGCAACGCTAATCTCATCGGGCGAGGAGGATTGAAACCAGTGCGCCGTCAAAATGTGTCCGTGTTACGCAAATTCAACAACTCAATCGGCCCTTTTGAGAGCCAACAAATGTGTTTTAAAGAGTTATTTGTATAATATTCCCTAATGTGTTTACCACATACTTGCTATAATATCTTAATTCATCTCATAGCATCATACAATAATTGATTTATTACGAATAATTGACAATACGGCAATTTGAAGCTGTTTTCGAGGATGCTGCTGTAGTGCCGTCGGGTTGCAATAACAGCATAATGCTAATCTGTACATCCCTTACCCAGACATCAGTTTCATATAGCCTATTTCCCAGATAAGAAAACGAAGAATATGAAAGGAGGAGCATCATCTGCTATTCTAAGGGTATAAAGCATCCCTCCTTCGTTGAATCTGGTTTCATTCTGTTTTCGCTTTCGAGCTGGTAAGAGCTCCTCCAAACTTGCTCAGCTCCTCGCCACCAGAGGCAAGCTGTTGTACGAGATGGCTGAAGAAAATCGACCAAAGCCGCTTGTTGAAGCGCACACCGTCATCCGCACCGCAAATCTCATCGGGCGATGCAGATTGAAACCAGTGCGCCGTCAAAATGTGTCCGTGTTACGCAAATTCAACAACTCAATCGGCCCTTTTGAGAGCCAACAAATGTGTTTTAAAGAGTTATTTGTATAATATTCCCTAATGTGTTTACCACATACTTGCTATAATATCTTAATTCATCTCATAGCATCATACAATAATTGATATATTACGAATAATTGACAATACGGCAATTTGAAGCTGTTTTCGAGGATGCTGCTGTAGTGCCGTCGGGTTGCAATAACAGCATAATGCTAATCTGTACATCCCTTACCCAGACATCAGTTTCATATAGCCTATTTCCCAGATAAGAAAACGAAGAATATGAAAGGAGGAGCATCATCTGCTATTCTAAGGGTATAAAGCATCCCTTTTTCGTTGAATCTGGTTTCATTCTGTTTTCGCTTTCGAGCTGGTAAGAGCTCCTCCAAACCTGCTCAGCTCCTCGCCACCAGAGGCAAGCTGTTGTACGAGATGGCTGAAGAAAATCGACCAAAGCCGCTTGTTGAAGCGCACATCGTCATCCGCACCGCAAATCTCATCGGGCGAGGAGGATTGAAACCAGTGCGCCGTCAAAATGTGTCCGTGTTACGCAAATTCAACAACTCAATCGGCCCTTTTGAGAGCCAACAAATGTGTTTTAAAGAGTTATTTGTATAATATTCCCTAATGTGTTTACCACATACTTGCTATAATATCTTAATTCATCTCATAGCATCATACAATAATTGATATATTACGAATAATTGACAATACGGCAATTTGAAGCTGTTTTCGAGGATGCTGCTGTAGTGCCGTCGGGTTGCAATAACAGCATAATGCTAATCTGTACATCCCTTACCCAGACATCAGTTTCATATAGCCTATTTCCCAGATAAGAAAACGAAGAATATGAAAGGAGGAGCATCATCTGCTATTCTAAGGGTATAAAGCATCCCTTTTTCGTTGAATCTGGTTTCATTCTGTTTTCGCTTTCGAGCTGGTAAGAGCTCCTCCAAACCTGCTCAGCTCCTCGCCACCAGAGGCAAGCTGTTGTACGAGATGGCTGAAGAAAATCGACCAAAGCCGCTTGTTGAAGCGCACACCGTCATCCGCACCGCAAATCTCATCGGGCAAGGAGGATTGAAACCAGTGCGCCGTCAAAATGTGTCCGTGTTACGCAAATTCAACAATTCATCAATCGGCCCTTTTCAGAGCCAACAAATGTGTTTTATAGAGTTGATTGTGTAATATTCCCTAATTTCCCCTTTTCAGGGTCACAAAATCAATGAAAAAGAGTTATTTTGAATTAATACATTTGAAAAACAATTCTTCAATATAATCGACTAAGCTTCTGAATACATGTAAAGTGATTATTTTGTATTAACACAACATAATAACACACAATGTCAATAATAAATCAGAATTGACATGCGACAAATAGTGTGAAAATTAATTTGATTTTTAGCAAAAGAAATGTTTCATAAGTTTGTGACTGTCTCAAGCCAGCAAATAGAAGAGGCTAACGTTATCCAACGTCAACTTGGCGGTCGTATCTCGGAAACAACCTCTTACTTTTTAAACAAAACAATGTTACCGTCAAACGGGGTAACTTGCAACAGGGGTAAAACTTGCAACACTTCGACATGTAACCGAATTTTCGTTTCGTTCAGCATTGAGTTAAATTTTTATAATTTATTCCGCCATTTATTGACCTCAGGTATACAACAGAAGATTTCGGCGAGGGTTTGGGTATTGTTTCTTTTTTGCTTGGTTTGCTGGAGGTGAAAATCATATTTAACGTTGGATTGCATAAAATTTATGCTGAAAAACGTTCCTCGTACCAAACAAACGGTAGAAATATATCATTCGAGATAATTGTCATCAGTTACAGTACTTAGTAGTGTACAAAATGACAATATAAAAGTTTTGATAATTTGATGCTTAAACACTATAAAAATTCAAAAACGTTTTTGACTACCCTTGTGGGGTAACTTGCAACAGCTAATTTGATCTCAATTGTTTGATATTTCTTGCAGTTTATCATCGAAAACACATGAAAAGGCAAAATTGAACATAAAATTTGTGTTACTGTGTTAAAAATTTTTGTTCCGCGTTTAACTCAATACACGTTTGGTAATAAATATTAAAAATATTGCATAAATCGCACTATTATTAGAATTAGATTTATTTTCTTCATAAAAATAATGAAACATTTTGAAAACCTATATAAAAACTAACTTGCAGATCTGTCGTTGGGAATTTTCTACATGAAGTATGATAAAGGTAGTGTCAGAACACCAACAGAGACCATTTTAAAACAAACATATCAATATCTTATACGTCGCTTTGATTTGAATTTGTATAAAAAAAAAATGTTATGTGAACCATAACCTAAAGTACAATTGTATTTGTAGAAAAGTTGCATTAAAACGTTTTAATGGCTCTCCAATAACTGTCAAGACTTATGATATGCTAGAATTTGTGAACACCCTATGCAATACCAATGAAGTTTTCAATCAAATTGGTTTAATACTCATAATTCAATCAATAATTGCTTATCTGTACTCTTAGATAGCTTAGATAGCTGTTTATGATTATTGTCATACTTTTACTGCATAAAATTATTAAATGATCATAATAACATGATATAGGTTAAGTTTTCAATAGTGTACTTCAGGTAGCAGTATGTGTTGCATGTTACCCCACATCAGGGGTAGCATGAAAAATGTATACTTTTCGTCTCTCCTGATCCCCGAAGATCAAACATTGATAAAATTAATACCGTGTGGTATTCTTCACGTGGCGATTAGGGTACTAGATGGTTTTTGACTCATCTGAATCCTCAAATTTTTCATCCATTTAGCTTTGAAGTTGAAAATTGTTGCAAGTTACCCCGTTTGACGGTATTGCATATTGGTTCTCATGTGTTTGGAATACATATTTAGGTATTTGTAACAATTTTCTTATGTGACATTCTCATTAACGCCTGAGAGTTGAAGCACCCTCTGGACTATAGGAGCACCCCCTGGACCCTGGACCAAATCTCCGGAGGAATTCCTGGAGAGAATCTCCTAGCAATTGCTGTAAGAAATCCCTGCAAAAATTTCTGGGACAATCCGCGCAGGACTTCCTGGTCGTAGTCCTGTGAGAAAATCCTGGAAGAAAACCCTTTAGAAATATCTGTAGAGATTATTGGTGGAAATATTTAGAAATTCTTGAAGTTTATCTCCGGATGGATCTTGTTCCAAAAAAGTAGACTAGAAAATTGTTAGAAAATAAAATTTTATCAACATTTGCATCACCAATTTTCAACATGGTCTAATAATTTGGACCAAATCAGCGATTTGAACCACCGATTTGAAAGCGGACTAGGTTGGTGAAATGATCCTAGTCTTAGAGAAAGACACCAAGCAAAATGATTCAGCGTATAAGCAACTAGCACAAGACGTATTTGACGACGAGGCTGATGTAAGATCTATAACTGAAGAAGCGACTGTAACATTCGGGATAAGATCACCGATGCAGCGAAGGTTTCTGCTGCCCTCAAAGAGCAGTGTGACATCGATGTAGCCAGTAAGGCCATCCACCTTAGAAAAGGCCCACAGGGCACCCAGGCAGTGGTGGAAAAGTTCGCATCACGAAGCAGCTTACGAGTGTATACCAACGCTTAAAAAAATGCTAGGTGTGAGTAAGTACGCACCCGTCTGCTCGGGAGCACATGTCAAAGAAGTAGCAACATGCTCGGGAACGTTTACTCGCGAGTAACCAAGAAAGGTGGTATTTATTATGGTTTAGACAGACAATTGTATAACCATCGAATCGACAGGAAACTACTAATGACAGTAAACTACTTATAGTCAAAAACGCTTGGAAACCATATTTCCAAAAAGCACAATATGCCTCTGAACAGCTCCGAACGCTTTCACGAATCACTTTAGCTTCGGTTACTCGGGAGCACGACAGATGCGAGAGAGTGCTGACGCTCGGGAGCTTTCGGTTTTGTTTCTGTTCCAGTTCAGCAGAAATATTCGCCACTTTCCATCACTGCACCCAGGTGGCAGCGATTAGCCTGCTGGTTGAAGAGGCCAATAATGCTTAGTGTTTGGGCATGGGGCTCTGCACAAAAATCAATCCGGCTCTTTCACTCTTCCATGGAATTAGTAAACTAGTTAGTTGTTTACTAATTTCATGGTAGAGTGAAAGAGAGAGAATGATTTCTGTGCAGAGCCCCATAGGCCTCTGCACTGTTTGGATTTTGCATGGGTTTATGACGTTTACTGGCCTTGTTGATTACTAATTTCATAGCAGAGTGAGAGCGACAGGATGATTTTTGTGAAGAGCCCCATAGGGCCGACATGACGATACACAATCAAAATTTCTATCTATCTAGGTTTTACGATAGCAACAACAAGAGTTTCGTTGCGATCGATAATCGATGTACTCTTTCCGCATCACCCCACAAGCTCATGCCCCAAGCGCCGTATGCGGCTGATGAAGGAGAAGAAGTGGCGAGGGTGACGAACGCAGAGCTGGCAGAAGTCGTGATATCAACTGCGCCAAATAAGGCACCGGATCCGGACATGTTCAGAATCGCGATGCAATGCTGCATTGCTGAAGGAATCTTCCCGGATATATGAAAGCGATAGAAGTTCGTGCTACTACAAAAGCCGGGAAAACCACCAGGTGATCCGTCTGCGTATAGACCTATCTGTCTACTAGATACGATGGGCAAGTTGTTGGAGAGGTTGATCTTAAACAGGCTATTACCGAACACGGAAGGTGCGGACGGCCCGTCAAACATCCAGTTTGGATTCAGGAAAGGTAAATCTACTCTGGACGCTATCCAGTCGGTTGTTCAGACAGCTGAGGTGGCAATTGGAGCGACATTCGTTATTGCGCGTTAGTCACTCAGGATGTAAAGAATGCGTTCAATAGCACAAGCTGGGAAACAATAGCCCACGCACTTCACCGCCTCAAGGTACCAGGGCAGTTGTGTAAGCTATTTTGATTATTTTGATGGTAGGATTCTACTGTGTGACACAGAGGAGGGGCAGAAAAGCGGTCGAATTATCGCGGGAGTACCTCAAGGTTCAATCATGGGCCCGATGTTATGGAATGCGATGCACGATAACGTATTGAGCCTGAGTAAAGAGACAACGCTTAGAGGTTGACAGCTAGAATGGGATGACTCAACTAAAGATAGATGGACCCATCGGCTAATACCAAATGTGTCAGATTGGTATAAAAGAAATCATGGGGAAGTGAACTTCCACCTGACTCTGTTTGTGTCAGAATATGGTTGTTATAGGCAGTACCTGCATAGCTTCGGGCACTCAAAATCTCTTGCGTACCCCAAATGTGCTATGCAGGAAACAGCGGAGCATGTCGTGTTCGATTGCCCGCGTTTAATTGTTGTGAGAGATCGCATGCTCGCTACATGCGGAGGGGACACGTCCCCGGACAATATAATCCGGATGTTACTCACATCATGCTGGAATTGCAGCACCTACGGTGCGCCGACCAAGAGTTGGCTGTAGAGGATTAGCCCTACCGAGGCTTGTCCCCTGTTACATTGCTTAAGTCGGCTAGGAGAAGTAGTTTGCCTAGGCAACTTCTGCTACATGGGTTAAGTGCTATATGCACTAGTCCCTCTCCGGAGCAATACCGTAAGATTGTTCCGGGGAGGAAAGGGTCTGAGCTCAAGGGTAATGCATGTGCACTCAGTATACCACTTGAAAAACTCAGCGAAAATTGTTCAGCTATAGCGCATGAGCTAATTTTAGTGGGTAGTCGGTGTTGTGGCATTCCCACACTCCCTGAGTTACTTTCTGGCTGTAGATTTGCCCCTTGTAGAAAAAGACATTCATATAGGAATTTATTGAAGCATGGAATAAATATGTAGAAATTAACCACCAAAGTTTAATGGCCTAATTAGATCTATCAAGCTTATTTATCGTTTACTTTACGTAAATTAACGCTTCCCTTTTCTTTTTCCACAGGTCATTGTCTACCCCACTCGTGACAGTCTCCAGCGGATGGGTGCCATTGTGATACTAACCGGCATCTGGATCATCTCGCTGGTGCTTGCCTCGCCGATGTTCATCACCAGGCGGCTGATCCACTACGATGTCAACTTGCCCAGCCTGGGGATCGAGTATATTTCCTACTGCATCGAAGACTGGCCAATGGCACGTGGCCGAGTGTATTATTCGGTGTTCACCCTATGCGTCCAGTATCTCCTGCCAATTCTGATAGTGTCGATAGCGTATTTACGAATTTATCTCAAACTGAAGCACCGTCTCGTAGTAACGACCACTACCGTGAGCACCAATTCCAACTCGATGGATTCGCAGCCCGTACGGGAACGGGAACGAGGCCGGCGAATGCAACGAACCAACTACTTGCTGATAAGTATAGCCCTAATCTTTGGAATCTCGTGGCTTCCACTGAACCTGTTCAACCTGTTTGCCGACCTGTATCTAAGTGGAATCACCCAGGAGATCATGGTGGCATATGCCATCTGCCACATGATGGGCATGAGCTCGGCCTGTTCCAATCCGCTACTCTACGGTTGGCTGAACGATAACTTTCGTAAAGAGTTTAACGAGATCCTCTGCCGAAAGGAGTCAAGTTCACTCGTTGCGAACGGTGCCGGTGGAGGCAAAACCGTCTCACGAAAGATTCGAACTACAGGACCCGCTCCGGAAGTAACGCAGGTGGGCGTCTTGTGTCGACAAACGACCACAAGCTCAACCGTAGTAGACTCGGGCGACCAAACCGAGCTTACCGAGCTCATGCCGTGATCGGTCGAGTAGTAGAGTGCGCACACAGTTCCTCCCTAGTTATAGATGGAACTTCTGCGGGCCCTACTACTGGAACCGCTACTACCCAGCTACCAGTTGGACTAAGGTGTGCAACAAACAAACATAGAAAAAAAGAAAACACAATGTAGATCTACCCAAGTGCCCCAATTCCACTAGAACACATCGCAAACACCAGTCACTGATACCGCTTGGTAAATGATGATTCCACACAGCTGATGTATTGTCAACATCATTTGCCGAGTACACCTTTGTCTCTCTTGTAGCGCTGTGCTTTTGTCGTTTTTGCTTTGATTTTGGACATTTCATGGAAAGGTTGCGCAAGGAACATGCGGTTAAAAATTGCAAATTTTTCTCTCATATTTTGAAGATGACTCAAGTATAGCTTATTGGCAAATAATTCTTGATATTCTAGTTGCACAATTCTTTAAAACCGTTTTTAACGGTATGACTGTGTTCATTTTCATATACTGAACTACTATGTATGTAAATAATACAGAAGAAAGATACCATGAAATTTTCAAAATGAGAGAAGTTCAAGTCCAAACTATATGCCTCCACCTATGCTTAATTTTCCGTTGGTTGTGCTTGATTCAAATGTATGATAATGGATATTAATTAGGGATGAAACATTTTCTCTGAAAACAGGCCGCCATCGGCACACCTCGTTAAAATTCCAATATCATGTTACTGATCGCTGGTATATGCTAAGACTAGGGGGTGATCGTTCCGGTTTCCTCAAATTGGTGGACCTTTCGTATGCTTGCCAGCTAAACAGTAGGCCGTCCCTTATTTTTAGAAAATTCGAAATGTTATAAGTTCGTCATTGTAAAGTGCTCGTTTAGGTAAGAAAAAAAATCAGGTAAAAATTTAAAGTATGTAGGGTAAATGATGGCTTCGGCACCCTGAGGGTATTTTCGGCAGCACTAACTTATCGCCCTTGTTTACATTTATCTATGGAACAAGAGTTAACTTCAATGTACTCAACATATTTCTTGAACTATAATTTTCTATGTTAATCACATCTTTCACAAAAATATTATATAACATGGGTTTTATCATTAAATGAAATAAATGCTTACGAAATTATCGTCATTCGTGAGCTGCCGAATAAAACAACACAAGAACAGCTGACAAAAACTCACCACTTTAATAGGTGCAATTCTTCGCTCCAATGCCAATTTTTTCATAAAAACTACGCACCGATCACTTATGCACTATTGAACTTTTGATTTGTATATAAAGCACTCGAAAATACTTATTTTTTATTCTTTAAACCACAAATTGAAATTAATGCACTTTGATTTCCTCGGCAATCACTTTTTATTACTGGACTAGGTTGCTAGAAAACCATATTCAATTGCGATGTATTTATTATTCACGATTTATATTCACCGAAAAAATCGAACACAACTAAATAATTTATTGGAATTAGGCAACAGAGCATGCATTGGTAACAATTGTGCCTTTCAATACTTTCTTATTAGAAGATTGTAGTGCATAATCTTCGATATACTGAGAAACATGTAAAATAACTATTTTGGCAACACTCCTGTTGTTCTACAGGCAATCAGAGCATGTGAATTGATTTGCAAAGGGCCTATTCTGATTTTCTCATACACTGAGAATAATAGGAACGCACCTAAATTTTACTGGCAAAGTTTGGATTTTGATCCGAATGAGCCGATCGAACAATATTCATAAACCAAAAAAAATCGCAATCGGAATTGTTACCATTCATTCTCTCGGTAATAACTTGATGAAAGAGCGTTCAAGAGCAGTAACCTTTGCAGACCACAACCATATCGAGCCATTCAATGTGTCAGTGAACAGTTCAATTCACGGTGAAATTATCTACCTTTCAAATTTAAAGAAATTTGAAAACGAATGTACCGTCGTTGGGATGAGATTTGGCCAAAAATGCGTAAGTCCTCATTTATTTTTGAACAAATTTCGCAATTTGACTTGATGTGTTCGGCTAAATAAAAAATAAAAATAAAATCTATTCTCATTGCAAATTCTGAACAAATAATTGAAATTTGATTTATTTTTGCTTTAAATTGGAGACGTAAAATTTGCCCAAATTAAACATAGGAATCCCTTATGAAAATTCGCCACAAGAAGAAGGATTGAAATTCATAAATTTACGTTATAAAACCAAATTTGAAAACAAAAATATATTTCACGGAAACCTCAGGCAGGCATCAAAATTATCAGATAGACGATGATACTATCAGTTCAGCCAGATGATACTATCACTTCTTGTCTATCCTGATAGTATCACTGAGAGAATGGTTTCTATCAGAGATAGAAGATAGAGTGATAGTATCCCTATCCCAAAAAAATTTCATTATGATACTATCAGTACAACATCTCTCAAATAACAATGATAGAGGTTCTATCTTTTATTATAGAATAAGAATTGTTGGACGATTGTTATAGAAAATTAACAAAAATCCATATTTAGCAATCCAAAGTGGCGGCTTTAAGAGTGTAAGAATTGTTGGAAACCCATGCAATATGGGTATTTTCGGAACGGGCACAATAAGAATATGGCGTCGGACATCAATTTGCGTCATCCCCTCGTCACGCCCGTTCCGAAAATACCCATATTGCATGGGTTTTCAATGATTTTACCAAACCGGAGGCCGCCATCTTGGATTTCAAAATGACGTCGGACATCGATTGCCATCATTCCCTCGTCGCACCCGTTCCTAAAATATCCATAAAAACATACCTTGAGTTATTTTTATTGTTTTTTTTCCATTATGCGCAAGATTTTTTGTTCTGTATTTGTATCAATGATAGGATAGATAAGATTTGCTATAGAATTTTGCGAGTAGTATATTTTTCCCTAAAGATAGATGATAAAGGTATGCTTGATCCATCAGTGATGAAAAAATGCTGATAGTATCTCCATCCGTCTATCAATTGATAGAGATAATATAGTCTATCTTCTATCCATCATTTTTCAAGAAGTGATAGTATCCCTATCACAACCCATAGTGATAGTATCAAAAGATAGACGTGATAATGGTAGAGGGATAAATTTTAAGCCTGTTGCCTGGAATCGAACCAAGAACCTTGCGATCGATAGGCTCGTGCGCACTCCCCTCGTCTATCGACGCCTTGATGTGGGGTGATGCTAAAACGATACATAAAGCTTTCGTATTGCAATAATCGTTCCATCTTTCCTAAGGCAAAATATATGAATTTCTATAGTCCAGATCGCCGCGTGTAGAATTGATACGCAATAAGAACAAATCAAGAGAATCGTGTTCGACCATTCCACCCTCCGCAACGGTCTTTGAATGAAAAAAATAAATTTTGTGTTTGAGCCGCAACGTTTGAGCCTACTCCCCTCCCCTAGAGCGTTACGTAATGTGTGGACGGCGCCTTAGTCTGCACAAATTTAGTGGCGTTGTGTATTCAATATGACTCTCAGCTATTCTATTTATAACTGCAATGCTGTTCTCAGTGAAGTCTGTATTTTTTTGCATTGGCCCTTTCGAAGAGTAGAACATAATGAGTGACGTTCAATTTCAGGCATTGTCAACAAATACGAAAAGTTACCAATACATAACCTAGTTTTTGTAGAATTTTAGATTGCCAAAGAGAACAATTTTGTTGCCGACAATAGTAATAGGGTCCTAAAGCCATGTCCCAATTTTAGTACCAAACGCATAAGTTTAGGCCAAAAACACATGTTTACTCAATTTTCTAATGTTTTCCGTTGGTTTAAGCCCAAAAAACATTTTTTTAGATTTTGTCACATCCTTTGGCTTAAACTCAAATTTTGGGTGTATTTTGCAGCCTCCTGACACCGCCCATACAACCCCATTGAAAAATAACGAGCAAACATATCTGGTTCCCTCTGGGAAGTGGTTCCCACTGACAGCTCAATGTTTGTAAACAAATAACCGTTTGAGGAATAACAATCGATGATGGCGAAATCTTTTTCTCCGTAAAATTTCTTTACCCGCAAAACAACAGATATTCGAACAAACAAACGGTTGCAAACTATTGGATTGCAGTACAGAAAGTCAATTTGGGTTGGTGTGATTAGCTAGAAACACATTCTAGTATTGAAGGAAAAATTCCCTAATATGATTAGGCCAATGTACGTTGTTGCTCTTGAGTTTGATGCTGACCACGAAAACATGGCTGCCTAGCACCGGGTTGGTATTTTGTTTTCCGTGTCCCTTACGAAATGTCAGATAGGAACAACCCCAGTGGTAGAACTAAAACCCCTGTGGTGTTTTTGTCGACTAAGCGAACGTCAAACATGATCAAAAGTGTCAAGGTTCATTTATGGACCAAATTTTTTAAATTAAAGTTTAAACATGTTATAGCCATTATTTGAGTGGGAAAAATTGCTAAAATAGTTACAGTAACATGCTTTTTCGTGTTATTAAATAAAAACAAGATTTCATTAAACATTTTAGGACCCAATTGCATTGCCGATAAAAGAACAAGTGCCTCGTGACTTCGGTGAGGAAATATAGATGATTTAGAGAACTAAATAGTGTTTTGTGCATAATAATTAATGAATAAAGTGTGCTCAAGTGTACAAGCCCCTCCCTCCTCCACGTAACAGCTTTTGTATGAAAAATTTAAAAATTTTGTATGGACCGTAACACTACGGAAGACCACCTCCCTCCCCCTGATGCGATACGTAATATTTGAACGATCCCTTTGTAGTTATGAATTTTATGTCACCGTGCAGTGTTATGAAGATATCCACAGTATGAAATATTGTTTTACTTAAAATTCTATGCTGATTATCAATTTGTTACTAGTGGCTTTTTGTGATCATGTTGCGTACACTAGAGCAGCGAGCTCGATTTGGCGCACGGGGGTCATCTACACCTAATACCTTTAGGGTCGTTGGGGGATCACTTAGCGTCCACGTACGGACTTCAAATTTTTACCTGATTTTTTTCTTACCAAAACGAGCACTTTACAATGACGAACTTATAACATTTCGCATTTTTGAAAAATAAGGGACGGCCTACTAAACAGTCTGCTAAAAAAAACATCTTTACACGATGACTCATATTTCTCTCGGAACACAAGCAAACTAGTGGTACTGTACAGAATAAGAATGCTGTAGCTTTCATTTGAGGTTGAAAATAAATTGACCTCCATTTTCAATTTTGCCGCCATCTAGAATTCCGTCAGAAAACCAGCTTTTTACTATAAGCGCATCGCTCGTTTTGAATTCTGAGATAACCATCAGAAAGCTGAGAAAAACTGAGTAAGATCAGCAACAAAAACTAGAACTGAATAACAAAAGTAGGTTACATTCACGTAGTTGACGGGACGGAGCATACAGGAAAACATTTTTTAACAGCGACGATTAATTGAAATTTCCTACAATCAGATCGAAAACAAGCAGCTTCTGTAGTTTTGTAAGTCTGGCAGAGAACGTTTCCAAAGCGATGAGATTGCACCGGCCTCTGTAATAAGGCAGATCAGTTGGATTTGCCCAAGGCTGCTGGCGAAGAGCGTACCGAACGAAGCTACGTTGAACTCTTTTTCATTCGGATGATCTGCATAGTATGATGTGGATACCACACACCGATGGCATATTCCAGAACGCTTCGGACTAGCGTACAACACAACGATTTCAAAGCGTAGATGTCTCGATAATGCTGCGTACTACGTCGAATAAATCCGAGGGCAGCGAATCCTTTGGTAGTGGCGATGCTGATTTGCTCGTTTAATTGCAGTTAATGATCGATAGTTCAAGGTCGCAGATGGATTCAACGCGCTAGAAGATATCTAGGCCCACCGAGTATTCGAAGTCGATTCGGGACTGGCGTCGAGTGGAAGAAATGTGTTTACACTTCTTGGTGTTCAAATCCATTCCATTTTCAATGCACCACAGTTGGATCTCGTTAATATAGGCTTGAACAGCACTGCAGTCGAGGAGGGACGAAATGGTTCTGTAAATTTTCAAATCGTCGGCAAGCAGCACTTTAGCTGATTTCAGCCGGAAACATACATTATTCACGAACAGCACGAAAATCAGTGGCCCGAGGACGCTACCTTGGGGCGCGCCAGAAGTACTAGCGAAGTTTCGAGATTTTACTCCATTTATTTTGACGAACGCCTCGCAGTTTGTCAGATATGAATGGATCAGTAATCCAGCGCGAAAATCCCAGATGGTTCAGCTTCGCAACAGCGAGATCATGTGGAACTCTTTCGAAAGCTTTAAAGAAGTCGAAATATAAATGTCAATCTATCCAGCAGGATACTTTTCACTAAAATAAAAACAAATACCGTATCGTGAGTGTACCTGTTGAGAGAGATTCAGGTACAGTGGATGCCTGACCGTCCAATCAATTTGATTAGAAACCAATACTGTGGAAATCTCCACCAGATGTACTGGTTTACCAACTGCCCTTCTAGGCAACCCAAGGTGGACTTATTCTGCCAATCGGAAAATGAATGAAACAAGTATTGTGGAAATTTCCACCAGGAAACACTTATTCCAGGAACCTTTATTGGAGAAGAGAGTTCTTTCTTAAATAGAATAACTCTCATTAAAAATCAATGAGTAAATTTATTCTCTTACGCTGGCATGATACAAGCGATAATGAAAAAGAAAATCTAAACTTGGCCGCAACTACACTCGAACTACCTTCTACTCGGCCATTCTGCATTAGCGATAGTAACTCATCATTTCCCTACTTGCCTACGTGACCGAATGCGCACGCGCAATTACTGCATCTGTGTGTGTGACCATTCTGCTACCTCTTCTACCATGCTGACATTAAGCCCTTTAATTCTTGTTAATATTGCCACGTGCTTTTTGTGCGCACTCTAAGAAATGTTCTCTGAAATTATGAAATGTATAATTCAACAGTACCAACAGCGTACCATAACGTACCTCGCGGGATTTTTTACGTACCTCACGTTTTCTTCAATAAAAGGTGATCCTGCTGAAAAGATGGTCGATTTTTCGAAAATCTAGACAAACCGTTCCGATTTTTTCGAAAATGCATGTACCAACGATGTACCTTTCGGATCTAACCTCGGTTTTAAACGTACCTCAAAATTTTCCATACTTCCTTATATAAACTTTCTCAAATCGCTTTTTATGTATGATAATTGCACAGAATCGGATTCCTTGTCAAATTTTAGCCAGAAATCATGTAGAAAACTTTATACCTAAGTTGAAATTTGACAACTTTATGGAAAAAACGTAATCTCAGAACGCTATAAATGCGATTTCGAATAAACCCCTTAATGTATACTACAAAATGTGTTCATATAATTGCCTGGATGTATGCAACACTCAAGATTAAACATAGAAGAGAAAACATAATATTAGCCGTGATGTGAATGGGTTTAATATTTAACATGGAGATATGTAAGGTACCGTGGGGTAAGTGGATACAGAAAAATCAATGGTCAACTTCATTGTTATGTACAGCTAACGTTAATAATGTAGTTCAAACTTTTTTCTGTGGATGACAAATAAGGGACTAATGTACTGCAAATCGTCAATTATTTTGATTTGTCTGATTTTTATGTATTGAATATGAAGATCTTGAAAATTTACGCCAAATGATCCACTTGCCCCACCATGGTGGGGTAAGTGGATCACCAATAAAAAAAAAGTCTATTCTCAAAACAAATGAGGTGTAATTATGTATAGTAAGAATGATATTGCTCTCGTTCTTGTTATTAGTGCTAGTTATATTACATTTTGATACTTTTGAAATTAAAAAGCATCTTTATTTTATCAAAATGTTATGAAAAATATTTATACATTTATTCACACTAAAAGAAATATTGTAACTAGAATAATTTCGGGAAAATCCATCTGTTTTATTCTCATAAGGTATACAGAAGTATTGTAGAATTATTCCTAATGATGTTTTCGAAAAACACTCGTAGTTTAAAAATATTAGTTACATTTACTTTTGTTTAACAAACTGAAATCTTTTTATTCCATTCATGAATATAATTGTACCATCTGTCTAGAACAATTTATATCGTCAAATAAGGTACGATAATATGCTTTAAATTGGAAAATATGTTTATTTTGCTCTTTCGCAATTCAGCTCAGATAATCCACGATAAGTTTAATTTGAATTTTGCAATATTTATTCTTTTATATTTTTCATACCAGAGAGAAAGATTCAAAATACTTTTAGGTGGATTAGTTCAAATTTTCTATGGAACTTTGACAAATTTAAGCTAGGAATGAAAAAAAGTTGAAGGAAAACAACATTTGAGGATAATCAAACTAATTTAAATTCGCATTAGCAGTCTGGTAATATGCGATAACAATGCTTGATCCACTTACCCCATCACATTAAAAAGTAGGGGGAAGTGTACCATGTCTAATATATCAGTATTAATTTTAAAAAATCACATATTTTTCATTGTGATTCACTCAATTAGAACTGAAATGCTCACCATGTGTTAAAAAAACTAATAGTATTCGATTTTAGACAGTGATGCAATGGATTTTTGAATGACAGAAAACAATTTTGAAAAGATTTGATTTTTGCAGCTAATAAGTTTGTTTGTGTTAGTGTACGTGTATTACCAGTTTTGCAATAGTATTAGTGTGGACGTAAGAATATAACCTAAAACTAAACAATGGTGCGAAAACATTCAACATATTCAAGTATTTATGCTTAATATGGACAAATGATCCACTTACCCCACTGGAGTAGTGCTTCGTGAAGCCCAAGCAGGACAGTTCGGTTTTGCGTCGTCCGATAAGTTAGCTCACAATTTCGCGCATGATTTCGTCGCCGGAGATTTTTTTTTTCCTGTTTTGGAGCGTCTTGCTGGGTAGTGCTTCGTAAAGCCCAAGCAGGACAGTTTTTACATTCAGAAATGGAATAGTGAAAAGTGAAAAATGAAAAAATGATTTGTTTGATTTGTGTCCTCAGTACTGTTGGTTTTTGGCTGCCCTAAGTTCACCGAACCATCCGGAAGTGACAGGCAGCACATTAATTTAGAGAATCAATCCGGTGAGTTTGTTCCAGTATGATACTTTTTCTTTTGTGAGCTTTCCGGATCGTTTTTGTCCGCGTCGTGGAACTTCTGATCGTTTCTTGAACGGAAAATTTTATTTTCGGAGTTTGATAATTATGTTCAGATTGCGCATTCTGTCCGGGCGGGTGTTACGCAACTAACAATCGGTTGTGGATGCTTTTTAACCGTTCGATGACCCTGGATCGATTCCGCTTTTCGTATAATTTTGAGCAGAAAAACCGACTGTGTTATCCCAGGGTGTTTAGTTCGAACTCGCTTCCTTTCGTTTTTCGATTATCTAAAAATACAGTACCACCCAGTACAGTTTTTCAATGGGCACAGTACAGTTTTTCAATAGGCGTGATTTTTTTTACGCGTATCGTTATTTTATACAATCCGATGACCCTGGAGGGATCGGTTTTGCTTTTTACTGGTTATTGAGCAAAAATATTACTGCACAATCGACAAGCATTTCGCGAAATACTATTTATACTATAAATAAGCTATTGTTTTCTCTTTTGATTGCCGGCATTCAAAAGGTTAATTTGAAAACGCTTAAACAACAAATATTTATGGTCTATCGCCAGCTTTCTAGGCGAATCCTGACAATATACCTTCCCCAACCTCCAACTCCGTAGCACTTATGAGGGTGTCGCTGAGTCGGTGGCCTCTCATTAAGGTGAAAGAAAAAATGGCTCAAAAGTCAGAACTGAAAAAGCAGTTTTCTCCTTTTAAAACAATAAATTGATGAAAATAAGAACACACAGCCTTTTTATTTGGCAAATAAAAGAGCTGTGTGTTTTTATTTTATTCGATTTGTCTATTTAAAAAGAGAAAACTGCTTTTTCAGTTTTGACTTTTGTACCATTTTTACTTGGGCCTTAAGTAAGTGCTACATCAACATTTCCTTCCCCTATCCCAAGTTACGGTAAAGATGGGCGTGGCCGGGAATAGCAATATTCATGCTTTTAGTATTCTTGTTTATGATTTGAACAAGGTATACTCCCCTGCCTTGTTCTTGAAAGTAGTCAGGACGAGATTACTAAAAGGAAACATGAATGTTGCTAGTATCCAATCTACGAAGTATACCGTAACTACGCTAACGCTAACGCTAACGCTAACAAATGATCCACTTACCCCACTGCTACACTTCCCCCACTGTACCTTAATACTTAGGGATGTATAAATATCAACTATGATATATCATAAAAGTTTAATGTAATGCAGTCAAGGTTTCTAAAGTCACCTGAAAATCATTCCAAGGTTTGAAAACTACATTCCCACTGTACTCACATTGAACGTTCCTCGATATATTTCATATTTAATAAATAATTTGTATCCATATGAAGAAACACCCATATACCGTTTTGTCTCAAATTCCGAACAGACTCATATTCCGAACACTCGGTTTTTGTATGGCGATTTGGTTGAAATGTTTCGCTGAAATATGTCACCAAATTAGCTGGAAATGTCAGTCAATTGCAAACCAATTTTAACGTCCTCAAATTTATTTTATACCTCGGGAGTAGTGATGATTCTCTATTTCAAGGTCAGTAAAACTAGCTCAGATTAATTTATTTGCGAAATTAACCATTTGAATACGATTT
The DNA here is from genome assembly GCF_002204515.2 of Aedes aegypti. Taxonomy (NCBI): domain Eukaryota; kingdom Metazoa; phylum Arthropoda; class Insecta; order Diptera; family Culicidae; genus Aedes; species Aedes aegypti. The sequence goes on along the minus strand of NC_035107.1, from coordinate 264,884,398 downwards.
ATTCGTGCTGTTCGGAATTTGAATCAAGGTGTTCGGAATATGAGACAAAATGAACACAGTGTTAGGCATTTGAATCAAAATGTTGTTCCATTAGTTTGCGTAAAATCAATACTAAACAGGTTTAAATGAACATTTTTATCAGCACACCCAACAGCTAACAGTTAGACTAAGCGAAGAAATAAAAATGTTCACGAATATCAGCTAATTTGTGCTTATCAGATGCATTTGAAGTCACGCTCAGCCTTAAGTGTTCGGAATATGAGTCAAAACGGTATAGAGATTTCAGCCAAAGCGATTTGAAAAAGTTTATGTAAGGAAGTATGGAAATTTTTGAGGTACGTTTAAAACCGGGGTTAGATCCGGAAGGTACATCGTTGGTACATGCATTTTCTGAAAAAATCGGAACGGTTTGCCTAGATTTTCGAAAAATCGACCATCTTTTCAGCAGGATTACCGTTTTTAATGAAAACGTGAGGTACAGTATGGCCCAAAAAATGCGAAAATCGTCATATCATGCTTTATGGAAGTTCTTGTACGGAAAATGTGAACCAAACATAAATGTTATTTATTATTTGTATTGTTTGATCTGTTTAAACTCAGTTTTTCGCTTCAGACATGATTTTTATCTGTTACTTTTACCTTACTAGACAACAGTGGAAGCATACCCTCAAATTCTATCATGCAGTCATCGAGTTCAATATCTTTGTGATGAAATATTCTAAAACATTAACGATGGGGTGAGGTTCTCGTCTCCAGCATTCGCCCTTATAAAATGATAGAATGGGTTCATACCTGGTTTATTGGAGACTTGAACATATTTTCGAGAAAACGACTCATTTTGGAGAGCCGTGATTGAACCTTCATATAAGTGTAATAAGCGGCTCTGTTTTGCTAAAAACCTATGAGCAAGTATAGATATAAGTTGTCTCTAACCGAAAGAACAAATTTCTTCCTCAAAAAACTGTTAAAGACCTCTGTGTTAATTAATTAAACTTTAACAAAAAATAAAGGCATATCAAACAATTAAACGCTGTTTCTAACTTCGAGCGGACAAAACCTTTGAACTTCTTTGCATTATTATATTATTTTGAACAGTTAGAAATATATGGCAAAAATTGCCCTAGATAGCGAAGTTATGTCAGAATATACTACAGTAATCAGAAATTACATTCACTCACAAAAACAACGAAAACAAAGCTTGTGAATGTTAAATTCACGTTCAAACAATTTTCGCATTTTACTGTACGTTCAAAATCCCGCGAGGTACGCTATGGTATGCAGTTGGTACACTCACGATACGGTATTGGTTTTTATTTTTGTGAAATGTATCTTGCTGGATAGATTGACATGAAATATAAGGCGTTATCTGTTCTCGAGGGCCGTCGATACGAAATCAGTGAACAGCATCAGATTCATAGTGGTTGATCGCTTTTTAACAAAACCGTGTTGCGACTCGGAAATCAACGGTTGAGCAGCTCATGCAATGCGTTATGAACTAAGCTTTCGAAGACTTTAATCAGTGGTTAATAACCACGCAGCACAGAATGGAAACGACGCGGTAGTTCTCGGCAGTCTGATTGTACCCAGATTTAGAAATCGGATTTATTGAAGCCACTTTCCACAGTTGCGGAAAAGTACCATCCCGGAGCGATCTGTTGGAAGTAATGCATAAGTTTTTATCAAACACAGGAAACTGTCTGAGGTTTGTCGGTAATGAACGGTGGTGAGGTATTAGGGTAAATGTTTTCGAAGAAATATGCAATTATGTCAGCTAATACTTCAGGAGCGTTAGCGGAACATTTGGTGTGTGTTATCCAAGCTGGTACGCGATTGAAGCGTTTGCGGTTACGAATAAATCTCCAAAACAAAGAGAAATCTTGTTAAGCAGTCGTCTCCAGTCGTGAAATATAGGCCCGAGACGCTTCCGTTTGGCATTCGTTATACCGATTTTCTATTAAATGGAGATTGTCATAATTAATAACCGTTCTTGTCCGTAAATAATGCCTACGAGACTTGTGGAAGACATTCCGTAAGTTCTGTAACTCGGAAGTCCACCAAGGGTGCTTAAATGGTTGGCATCTACGACGGTACATTTTCGCTGAGAGTCCCATTCAGAGTACCGTAAAACGGGGTAACTTTGATAATGCGGGTAACTTTGATAGTGCGTAACCCACCGCATACTGAACGAAATATCATAATTTCTGTTAATCAGTTAAGCAAAATGAATGCAAAACTAAAGAATATTAGTATGACACTTTATTTAAGAGCGGTTTTCATTAGAAATAAGAACATTTTAGGCTTTTTATACGAATTTAAAAAAATTACACAATTTTAGCATTTTCGAAACGCTTACAAACAATCTGTTCTGCGATCACTACTTGATGTAGTTTTGAATAGTTGGCCACTTATCTTTGACAGCCTAGTTATCATAGAACTTGAAATCGGTCTCCAATCTCTTAGCGAAAAGTATTTTCACAAACTGGGACCATTTTTGTAATCTAAGTCACAAATTTCCATATAACGTTAAACGCCTAGAGGTATGCAATGCCCTACAAATGTTCGTTATTCATTCAATTTTGTTCGAATCATACTCCATTATCAAAGTTACCCCAAAACAGAAAACCAACTTTCGATTATATGAAAAATTATACATCCATTCATAATAAATCTTTTGCCAATCTATCGACTGTAATCGATAGCTAGGATGCCAGTACTTGTTTTAAAAATATAAATTGTACATCTTTGAAACAGCATGCATAAATATTCAAGTTTTCTTCGAAAAAACTATCAAAGTTACCCCGTTTTACGGTATCATAAAACGTACGTACCATCTCATCTGTTGTCTTACCGTGAAACAGTGCAGTCCAGTCGATGGAGGAAATTGCGTTGTTGAGATCATCGAAGTTGCAGAGACGAAAATCGTAGTCATCTGTTTGATTCGAATCCATAACGTACTTGCCTTGACACCTTTATGGCTACAGCATAGCGTCACGCCATTGCCGGGCGTGTTGCAGAGCTTCATCTTCGTCGGTCTTGGGCGAAACTTCTCCAGTTGCCTCGAACGTTTAGGGTCGTCAGGTCCTCTTCCACTGCGTACAGCCACCGTATTCGTGGTCTTCCCCAAAACCGCCGACCTCTACCTGGTTTCCTACTGCAATTCTTTCTTCCGACATTCGCACTAAGTGACCACCCAGACAACCAGAATGTACGTTTAACCAAATCACCTTTTGCGTTATGCGATGCTTATATGTTCAAATTTTCACATATAAGATGTCGCGAAAAGGCCTTATACGTACAAAAGTGTAGGCGATATACGTGCATATTTTATATGATGAAACATAACATGCAATGCGAGTGTGTAGATTTTCTTGCGAATTAGTCGGAACTCTTACGCGACTTAATTCATCATAACAAAATTTATTTGACAGCTGCTACGGATTGATCCGATTTACTTTGTACAAGTATACGGGACGGAATGGAATGTACATATGAACTCATAAAATAGCGTTTTATGCGAAGAAACTCATCGATCAAACAATTTCATCCACCAAGTAGTGCTGGTGAAATGCAGTTTGTACAAATAAGTGACTTTGTTCGTATACTGCTATGCGACTTCTGGTTATCTGGGCAGCCCACTGAAGTCTGCCGTATTTTACACGCTTGATAATATTCGCATCTTTGTACACTTGATAGGACTCATGATTCATGCGTCTGCGCCACACACCATTTTCGAGTTTCCCACCGAATATTGTCCGCAGCACTTTACGCTCGAAAACACCGAAAGCTTTCCGGTCTGCCTCTTTCAACGTCCACGCTTTGTGCCTGTACAGAGCCACCGGGAGAATCAATGTTTTATATAGGGCGAATTGTGTTTCCGTTTGCAAGCTGCGGAACCTAAGCTGGTTACGTAGTCCGTGAAAACCCTATTCGCAGCAGCAATCACTTCGCGGGAAACGTCGTAGTCACATGTCACAAGTGTTCCAAGGTAAACAAATTCTTCAACAACTTCAAACACATCAAACACTACCTCAGCACCTACACCACCAAGGCCAACTATATCTCTACCTAAAACCATGTACCTTGTTTTGGTAGAATTATTGGCCTATCTTCACTGTCTCCCTCTTCAGTGGCACGAAGGCCACTGGACTGATCAGGGATCGATTCCAATTAGGTTTATATCGTCCGCAAAGCCGAGGAGCATGTGCGACCTTGTGATAATAGGGCCATTTCTCTGCACGCCAGATCTCCTAATAGCACTCTAGAGTGCAATGTTGAACAGTAAATTCGAAAGTACGTCTCCCTGCTTCAACCCGTCTAACGTCACCAACGAGGTTGACACCCCGTCTGCGATCCGAACACTTGATTTCGAACCATCCAACGTAGCACGTATCAGCCTAATTAGTTTCGCCGGAAAACCATGTTCAGACATTATCTGCTACAGCTCATTTCTTTTTACTGAGTCGTACGCCGCCATGAAATCAATAAACAGATGGTGAGTCTGTAAGTTATACTCCCGGAATTTATCTAGGATCATTCGCAAGCTAAACATCTCGTCCGTTGTCGAACGGCCCTCATGGTTTGGTATTCACCGATGAAGGACTCCTCGACCGGTTTCAGTCTGTTAAACAGGATGCGCGTCAGAATTTTGTACGCCGAATTCAGCAGGGTAATTCCTCTGTAATTGGTACACTCCAGTCTACGCCATTTCTTGTAGGCCATCCAACCAGCCGGTGGGCAATTCTTCGTCCTCCCATAACTTCAGAAGTACTCAGCGGATCGACTGGTAAAGCTGCTTACTTCCGTTCTTGAGAAGCTCGACCGGGATCTCGTCCTTCCCAACAGTCTTACAGTTCTTCCGCTCGCTGATAGCCTTTTTAACCTATCCTATGACCGGAAAGTCCTGACATCCATGACATCTGAGAAATGTCGCCCATCAATAAGCACGTGGTCTATTTGGGAGCAGGCATCGCCATTCGGGTGTCGCCAGGTGTGTTTGCGGAGGTTGCCTCAGGCCATTATCATTGGTAACAGTATGAAGGCTTTCCGTTCCAATGACGAGTCGGAAGAAATTTTCTTTCCCGATCTGCGCATTTGCGTCGCCGATGTCTATCGTGACATCTTGTTTTGGGCACTCTCCGTAGGCCTTATCCAGGCTCTCATAGAACTCATCCTTGATGTCATCGGGCTTATCGTTCGTTGGCGCATATATGTTCAGACTGTAGTTGAACAACTTTCGGTCGCTTACCGGTTTCCACCGAATAATTCGCCTCATCTGCTTCCCAATCACTATGAAGCCAACTCCACGTTCTGCTCTGTCGCCACCGCTGTAGTATATGAATGAAGTGTAGGTGATGGGGTCCACAGCTCGGAATTCACGTTCTCTGGTTCTCGGCCAGCGTATTTCCTGGATAGCTTCCTCGTTCACGCCGACATTCCGCAGTTCACGAACCAGGAGCCCAACACGCGCGGGTTCATTCAAAGTTCTCACGTTTCAAGATCCAACTTTCCAATCGTTGTCTTTTATTCGTTGCCGGGTCTGTTGCCGTAAAATGAATCCGTTTGCTCTACTTTTGCCTTTCTTGGTTGGTGAAGAGTCTTCGATAGGCCACCTAACCTGGGTTGCGCTACTTACATCGTGCTAGAGGGGCTGCTTCCTCGGTGCTGACACGATACAGCATTGTCCGTTTGTTCTTTACATGATGACCACGATCATAGCCATCCACCTTTATCAGGGCTTTGTACCTGTAGCTCTGGTTCTCAATAGTTTCAAGTTCTTTCGGACTTGCTACTATGGAGAGCCGTCATGCGCTAGCGGTGATAAGCGAAGAACGAACGGCATATCGTCCCCTTAATGCTACAACTAGATAACTCGAAAATCAAAATTTTGAGATGTGCAACTTTGAAAGTATGACCGTTTAACAAGGTGATGGTTAATCGCAGAGATTATGATTGAAAAATAATCTTTAACTTGTATATTTTGAATCACACGCTTGAGACCTGTGGATATTTTGCAGATCTAATTAAGAAAAATGTTTTGACATATTGAAGTCAAAAATTTCAAATTTCGAGTTATCTAGTTGTAGCATCAAGGGGACGATATGGTGGTCATCAATCCCGAGGAGAGGTGCCGGCAATTTGACTAACTCTCCATCACCTGATTCGTTGACGAATGCCAAATCGAGTATTCGGCCGTTCGTGTTTTAGAAGGTATTGATTTGGTGCAGACCTGAATCAACCATCGTTTCAACTAGGACGATTTCTTGTTCGGATGATATGTTAGAAGGGTGCAATGCGTTAATATCGTCATCGATTTCCCAGTAAAGAGAAGGAAGATTATAATCGCCCACCACGACGATCGTATCTGCTTCCGATATGCCTTCACATAGACGCTGGTATGCTGAGGAGTGTGCTAAGCAGGCTTGGTAACTGTGACCACAATTTACCACAGTTCATTGATTCTGCCAGTCAATCGAAACACAAAACAGCAGCAGCATCAATACCATCAGGCGTTGCGCTGCCAACGGTTTACGCACTGCTTGAATGTTTTTGTCTCTCCACTATGATCATTTTCGGGCAGCCATCCCGAAAGGAATGATTGGAAAAAATATTAAATAATTCAATCACTAATATTTTGCTCGTGTTTTCAATGAATTGAAATCTATTAGTACTAACAGCAAGAGCACAATCATTCTGTTGCGATACATATAAACAAGTTCGATTTTATGCCGCCTTTATCGAGCAAAACGTCAAAACCCAGAAAACCGGAAAAATCGTGTTACCACTGTGCTCGAGTCTTTTCGCATTCGGGTTTGGATGAACGTTGAGAAGAAGAAGATTACAGTTTTGAAAAGCCGTGACATTTTTTTTGTTTTGAACGGTCATGGTTTGCTTTGTTAAATCATCTTTGGATCTCTTGTTTCAACTATTTTTATTCTCCGCTTTCAAATCTTCAACCACCTTGTAACCGCGGCGGACTTTGGGAGACCCTTTTTAATCGGGAGTTTGTTCTTTCACTTCGCGAAGCACACACGTCACGTTTACTATGCGGACTAACTGCGGACAGAGATTTATTCTCGACGGGAAAGTACGTACACTACGAGATGATAAAGAGATGCGCACTGTTCGGTAGTTTGTATTTAACTAACTGGTACTGGTTTTCATATCGTAATATATGACAAATTGAGTCCAAAAGGGAAACTGAAAAAAGCCCTATCCGAAGATCGAAATCGCTTTTCTCTCGCTAGCAGAGTGCTAGTGATAAGGAATAATGATTGATAGTAATGCACTTATGGTCTAATCCATCGGTGTACTAAATTCACTCGGTCTGAGAATTGTGACACTTGAGCGGGGCACGCTTCCGTATGATCTCCACGTGATCTGGACCCGCTCTAGTGTCAAAGTTCTTCGACCGAGTCAGTTTAGTACACCCGTGGATAAGACCATAGTATTGGTACTAATAATTTTAGAACAGTGAGTACGTGAGAGTATATGAGAGTAGGAGATACTTATGCTCTTAATCCTAGGGTGGCTCCAACATTTGCCGGCCCCTGTTGAAAGGTCGTAGCTTTCAACCATAGAGTAAAGTGGGGCAAAAGTTCGAGTGGGGCAAGAGTTTCTTTTTAAGATTTCTAGCTAAAATCAAATCTAAACTTAGAAATGTCATGGTGGTTCGAATGCAATTCAAGTAAGAGACTTTCACTCCAAATATCATAAAAATCGATTGAGATTTGGAAAAGTTATGGCTATTTGTTGTTTTTCGACGTAAATATTGTAATATTTGGTCAAACTTTCGATGCATAGAACCAAATGAAGATAAAATATTTTTCAATATTTTATGTAAGGGCGTTTCTAGGCCTATCATAAGGATACTTTGACGTGTGTTAGATTTTGCATAAATAGTTAGAATCAATTTTTGGCCCATAGCGGGGCAAAAGTTCGAATCTGCGGGGCAAAAGTTCGACCCATGTATAAATCCACGGAAAAATTTTCAAATATCCTGAAATCTACATATTGTCTTCAAATTTAGCGCAATTTGCCTGATCGTGCGAAAAATGTCACAAAAATTTTACATTTCCACTTAGTTTTGCGAAAATCTGCTATTTTTTGGGTGTATTACAATTAACCTTGTTTTGGGCAATTTTTGATGAAAATTTAGTGTGTATTTTTCGGCAAACATAAGTTTACGGCTGGTTTAAAGTATGCCTGGCATAAAAGTATTGATATTTTGTCTTTTAGCCATCGAACTTTTGCCCCACACTAGATTCAAACTTTTGCCCCACCGGTGGGGCAAAAGTTCGAATAAGACAATCAATTTTGAAACTGTTATAACTAAAAATGGGTAAATATTTTAACACAAGTTTGTTTAGCAAAATTATAGCCAATATGTTGAAGGTTCGATGTATGGTATTTGTTTTGTTTCATCTGCGATTATTTTCCTGGAAATTTTGATTATACCACTAAGGTCGAACTTTTGCCCCACCTTACTCTACAGGCTGATACGGATGGACTGAGAGAAGAGGTGCTGGATGATCAATCGCCGTCGGGTACATTCGTCGCTTCTCGGAAGACTCGCCGGTCTGTTTTGATTCCGCTGCCTCTCAACACCGCAGGTTAGCGACCTCGGCGATCGTACATCGTTGCCAGTCATCTAGGCTGTCAATCAGTTGGCGGTATCCCATTGCTCGTGGTGACGTCATCGGGGTTTCCTCGCTACGACGCACGCGACGGTCGGTTGGGTGGGGTTCATCTCGCATTCATCAGGTTGGGCGTACTCAATGGTTGGCCATCGGAGCAGCCATCGATGCGCAGCACATGCCGGAGTACAAACATTCCTTAAGTTTTTTGAAAATTCATTATACAACATTACTTACAGGGTTCGGAGGCCCTAAAGCCTCCGATCGTTGCGCAGTACTAGAGTACTGCGATGGAAGACTCGTCTGGGTTGGGACCAGCCGCGCCGGCCGGTTCTGTTGTTGGTTGCCGTATGGGGAGCACGCAGATCTTCGTGATTGCGCGCCGGTATTCTCCATCTGCTGTCCGGACATCTATGACCCGGATGTTGCCATCGTCTCCACGGATAATGTTGATAACCCTTCCAATCTTCCATACTTCCACTTCAGAGGCGGAAGGTCGTCTTTTTTCAGTAGAACCATCGTTCCAACGACGATGTTGTCCCGAACACGTGTCCACTTGGTGCGTGGGTGGAAGCCAGATAGGTAGTCTGTTGCCCATCGTTTCCAGACTCGCCGGAGAAGCTCTTGGTTGTTTTGGTAGCGGTCTAGTCGATTTTGTGGCACATTAGAGAGGTCGGGTTCAGGGAAACTAGTGAGCGGACGATGAACAAGGAAGTGACCCGGGGGTAACACCTCCAGATCGTTTGGGTCGGCCGTGAGGGGGGTCAGTGGCCGTGAATTTAGACAAGCTTCGATGCGGGTCTGCAAGGTAATCAGTTCGTCCTGAGAGAGAACGGAATTGCCGATGGTTCGGCGAAAGTGTTGTTTAAAGGACTTCACCGCCGCCTCCCACAACCCACCGAAGTTTGGGCTGCGGGGTGGGATGAACTTAAAGGTGATGCCTTCATCTGCACAGTGGTTGACTACTTCACCCTGGTGCTGCTGTGAACACTGCGACACTGCTTGGCCAATTCCTTCAGCTCCCTTGCCGTACCTCTGAAGTTTGTGGCGTTGTCGCACTCTATCAGATTCGGCTTTCCTCTTTGAGCGATAAACCGGTGCAGCGCTGTTAGAAACGCCGCCGTGGAAAGATCGTAGACTAGCTCTACATGAACTGCCTTAGTGACAAGGCACACGAAGATGGCTACGAAGCACTTTATGGGAGGTGCCTTCCGGATTTTACGGTAGTAGAACGGTCCACAGAGATCTACTCCGGTGTTGAGGAACGGCAACGTCGGAGTAACTTGCTCTGGTGGCAAATCTCCCATGATCTGCTCGAGGTTACGAGGGTGGCAGCGAAAACAACTGACGCAAGAGTGAACTACGCTTCGGGCTAGGTCGCGAAGCCGAAGTGGCCAGTATTTCTCCTGGACACAGGCTGAAAGCAACTGCGGGCTGACGTGTAGGTTATTCAGGTGGTAGTAGATTACGATAGCAAGTTAGAGGGTGTCAGGCTGGCAAGATGATAGGGTGCTTTCTGTCGTCGGAGATGGCCGCGTGTCTCAACCGGCCGCGAATTCGAAGAATCCCATCAACGAAGATCGGAGTGATGTTTCGTAGAACCGAGTTTGGCTCAACCTGGCCGTTCTTAGCAACAGCGGCGATATCCTTCACGAAAGCTTCTGGTTGGGCAAGTTGGACTAAGGTGTTTGTGGCTTCAGCTAGTTCCGACGTTTGTAGGAGTTCGTATCTCCGGTCTGAACGGTTGTGGGGCTTGCTGTTGTGGCCGAAGCGACGCAGAAGAGCAACAGTACGAACGAGCGCCGGAAACGACGATCGAATGGAGAATACTTCGCTTGGAGGGACCACCTGCACGGGTAGTGAAACTATTCGTTCTTCTAGGTCCTCCGGTGGCAGGTCCACAGAGATTTGTGGAGTGAGAAGCGGCCAGAACCGTGACGGTTGACTCAGCCATGGCGGACCATTCCACCAAGATTCGGTTTCTTGAAGCTGTGCCGGATCCATGCCACGGGAAATGATATCCGCGGGATTTTCGATGCCTGGAACATGCGCCCAAATACCGCCAGCCGTCAGATGTTGCACCTCCTAAACGCGATTCGCAATGAAGATTTTCCATCGCAAAGGCGTCGAGCGAAGCCAGTGCAGGGTGATCATGGAGTCTGACCAAAAGATGGCCTTGACTTTCAACTTCGTGCTGGCTTGAACTTTATGGTGAAGATGACTCAACAGAAGCGCCGATGAGAGTTCTAATCTTAGCAAACAGATGCGCTTCTGCTTCTTCAAATCACCGAGAGGAGCCACCTTCGATTTGGTGGTTAGCAGGCGTACAGCGATCGTCCCATCCGTTGATACGGTTCTCCAGTAGATGCAGGATCCGTATGCCTTCTCCGAGGCGTCGCAGAGCCCGTGGGCTTCAATCGATGCGAGAGTGGAGACAGGCGACGGCCATCTTGGTATGCTGATCGATGCTAATCCATCCAAGTTGCTGCGGAACTCCAACCAGTGCCACTGCTCGGATTCATCGAGTGGATCGTCCCAGCTCCTGGAAGTTCGCCAGAGGTTCTGCACGAAGAGTTTGGCGAGTAGCGGTCCAGCCCGAGAGGGTCGTAGAGCCGAGCTGTGTCCGACAGTACGGTGCGACGAGTGATTGATCCCTCCTGGGACCATTTGGGTACGGAGTAGCGAAACAAGTCGTCCATAGGCTGCCACTGCAGCCCCAGTGTCTTGATGGGAGCGGAAGGGGAATCCAACGAGAAGCTGGTTCGTTCGTCACGAAGCTCAGCGGGAATTTTCGAGAGGATTGCAGGTGAATTCGATGACCATTTGCGCAAGCTCAAACCTGCAGATTGCATCAAATGTAAAAGCTCCTGGCAGAGCTCTTCGCCTTCTTGCTCATCGTCAACACCAGTCAACATGTCATCCATGTAGAAATCTTCGGCCAGGGTAGCCGATGCGAGTGGAAAATTGTGCGATCCGTCCTTGGACAACTGCTGGAGGCACTTTGTTGCCAAGTAGGGGGCAGAGGCAGTCCCGTAAGTCACGGTTGTGAGTTCGAAGGGTGCAAAGTGGCTGGGTTGGAGAGCTGCGTCAGAGAATCCGCATCAGCGCTTGGTTCAGGGAGATTCCGCTATCCGTTCGCCAAGAAGCGTTAACCCGTATAGGCCTAAGTAAAAGCAAAAGTTGGAAAACCCTCACCGCTCCGCGAATTCTTAATTGATTTAAATAATTTTTTGTCAGTATACTAGCACACATATCTAGTTTCTAGAAGTGGACAGAGGAACGCGGAAATATTCATGTGGCCGGAATTATTCCGGTGGATCACTGGGTCAGGTGCGTGCGTTTGTGCCCCTGGATGTAGGCAAATTTAATTTAAATAATGTGGCCACTACATGACAGAATTTTAAGAAAATTGCATCAGTGTAAACCTTTTGATAAACGATTGAAATGGATAACTATGAGTTTGGATTTGATAAATCCTACAAATGACCATTTTCTGGTTCCGGGACGCCTCAAACTTACGATAAAGTGGCCAATTTGTATCTGAACATCTGTGCCAAGCTTATGGGAGCGCATAATGCACAATTATGTTTGATTACTACTTTTCAAGAATTGAAACGGTTCAGTATCCAACAAATCTATAGTCGGTTCTTCCGGGCATAACGTCCGAATGGCCACATTCGGTATATTTTAAACTGTGCAAACTCTTCATTTATAATGTTTAATATCAGATCTTAATGATTTATGCAAATTAAAATGATTGTCATTGCAAATAAATAAAAGTAACTTGTCATGTCCTAAAAAATAGCCCTTTTTACCTAACTTGACCCAGTGACCCACCGACATATTTCCGAGCTCCTCTGGCCACTTCTAGAAACTAGATATGTGGGCCAGTGGACTGACAAAACATCATTTGAATCCGTTGAGAATTCTCTGAGTGGTGAGGGTTTCAGTATTTTTGCTTTCACTCAGGCCTATACGGGTTAAAAACTACGCGAAGTTTTGTGGTGGTGCTTTCGGCCTTCTCAACGCCGTGATGGGGCAGATAGTAGGATGGACAATTCATTGAGGAATCCTCATCATTGACTTCTCGCATGTAGTTCAGCTGATAATATTCGTTGATGAAAGTCGAGTATGCTTCCATTAGCTTGGGGTTTGCTTGCAGACGACGTTTGAGGCAATAAATCTTCGTTTGGCAATTTCTTTGGAGTTCCCCAACTGACTAAGGACTGACGGACGTTTGGGAAGCGTGACTATGAAGCGACCGGACTGATCGCGAAAGACGTTGTCGGTGAAGTGCTTTTCACAGGCAGTTTCCTCGACCGAATGAGTATTGTTTGCCCAGCAGGATTCTATTTCCCAAAAACGAGACAATTGTTCGTCGATTGATTCTGATCTATCGCGAACAGGGCATCGATGTAAGTTTTTACAACTAATTTCTTATTGTCGAACCGCCTTTCCAAAATATTCCAAGCGACTTGATAATTCGCAGCGGTGTGCTCGACGGATTCATACACCTTCTTCGCATCGTTGGACAGGGAACCAACGGGATACGACAGCTTGTCAATAGGCGACAATTGGGGGTTTGAGTCAATGAGGGATTTAAAGGTGTCGCGGAAGTGTATCCATTCCGAAACTAGCCCAGAAAATTTAGGGAGTGTCACTTCTGGGAGCTTTATGCGAGAATAAAAATTATCGGAAGCGGGATTTCTAGAGGTGGTAGGGACAACTGATTGTATTTCCGTGGTTAATTTCCGGATTTCTCTTGTGAGAAAACTATGGACCCGTACGTAATCGTTTTCGAACCCCTGTCGAATAAGACGATTAGCCTCTTCTGCGAGTCTATCACCCTCTTCGTCTGTTTCGGACTGCTCGGCAACGTCACCGTGCACTTCAATTTTTAAACGATTGGCCTGAAAATCATTGTACAAGGCCTCTGCTCGTTTCTTCCATCCCTCAAGCTGTCCTCTATCACGCTCAGCACTGAAATGTTCCATAAAATGCCTCAAATTGGTCATGGTGTCCAGATAGAACCGCTCTTGGCGGGAAAGTGTCATCATGTTCGACGACATTTTCCACACCCCAGCGATAGACGACGATATCAATCAATCGGCTCAATTCTCACCTACGCTCACAAAATAATCGACCAATTTGAAAACCAAAGCACCAAGCTACCAACCAACAAGCTCACCCGGGATGAAAGCAATCGAAGCCAATTTCAATTTTCAGAAACGATAAAAAATAATCCAACCACCATGGAATATACTCACAGTACGCGACCAGCCCTGGTGCCTTTGACCGACGTCCTATTGTCGCAACCACCCAAGCCAAGCCAGCGTGCCTTTCTCGCCCAATGGAAACCACGCTATGTGCACATGGGCCGTCGCACCTCACAATCAATCAATTTTCGATCGGCACTAACGAGAACGAAGTTAATTACTTTCGATCCTTCGCGCACTGTTTGCCGCGTTAGGGGCAGAAATTCTTCTGCCGAACTGTCCGAATCTTCACCGTTTTTTCGGTCACTAAATGGTTTATCCGGTTTGACCAGGACCAAAATGTAACCGCGGCGGACTTTGGGAGACCCTTTTTAATCGGGAGTTTGTTCTTTCACTTCGCGAAGCACACACGTCACGTTTACTATGCGGACTAACTGCGGACAGAGATTTATTCTCGACGGGAAAGCAGTGGCGTAGCTAGGGTTTTCGGGGCCCGGTGCGGAGCCAAATTTGGGGGCCCTTCCATATAGCGGTGTGTGCCAATTCACTTGTCAATTAATCGAAACAATAATATGCTTTCAATCAATATTAATAGTGAGGATTAAAAATAATGGACCTTGTGTTTATCTAATGTTGAAAACGTTTATTTTTTTAATTTTTGTTTAGAAATCAAAATGTCGTTTAATGAAGAGTAATATGCCGATACGACCACTTCAGGGCTAATAGTGGCTACGTGTTCTCAACAAATGAACTTCAGAGACCCCATGCCTGAAAATTGAAAACAAAATGAGATTGAACATGAACCACATCTCGATAAGGATTCCTCAATTAATCCGACCAGACAACTCTCAAAGCGCTTTTCTTAAAGTTTATGTGGGATCTAATGATTTTCTTTTGAAATTTCTTCAGAATGTTATTCTTGTATTCGATTGAAGTTTTCTTCAACTATTAATTCGACAACAAATTTCGACATATATATCAATATTTAAACTTTTACGAGTAATTAAAATCAATGCAATAGCATTGCAACTTTTTGGCATCGCATCATGTGATTTGAAAGATTAAGGTGCTTCCATAAATCCGGAATAATGGCGAAATTTATGCAAATCAACTCAAATAAAATTACTAAAATAAAAAAAAATGAGATAGGCTCGGGCTGCAAATCTCCTAAATAAATATAGAGTAAAGTGGGGCAAAAGTTCGAGTGGGGCAAGAGTTTCTTTTTGAGATTTCTAGCTCAATTCAAAACAAAACTTATAAATGTCATGGTGGTTCGAATTCTATTCAAGTAAGAGACTTTCACTCCAAATATCAGGAAAATTGATTGTGATTTGGAAATGTTATGGCTGTTTGTCGTTTTTCGACGTAAATATCGTAATTTTCGGTCAAACTTTCGTTGCATGGAACCAAATGAAGATAAAATCTTTTTCAATATTTTATTTAAGGGCGTTTCTAAGCCTATCATAAGGATGCTTTGAGGTGTATTAGTTTTTGCATGAATGCTTGGAAACAATTTTTGGCCCATAGTGGGGCAAAAGTTCGAATCAGCGGGGCAAAAGTTCGACTCATGTATAAACTCACGGAAAAAAATGCAAATTGCCTAAAATCCACACATTATCTTCAAATTAAGCTAAATTTGCCTGATCGTGCGAAAAATGTCACCAAAATTTTGCATATCCACTTAGTTTTGCGAAAAGCTGCTATTTTTGAGTATATTACAATTAACCCTGTTTTGGGTAATTTTTTGATGAAAATTTAGTGTGTATTTTTCGGCAAACTTAAGTTTACGTAAAGTATGCCTGTCATAAAAGTATCGATATTTTGTGTTTTAGTCAGCGAACTTATGCCCCACACTAGATTCGAACTCTTGCCCCACCGGTGGGGCAAAAGTTCAAATAAGACAATCAGTTTTGAAAGTGTTATAACTAAAAATGGGTAAATATTTTGACACAAGATTGTTCAGAAAAATTATAGCCAATATGTTGAAGATTCGATGTATGGTATTTGTTTTGTTTCAAC
Source organism: Aedes aegypti (assembly GCF_002204515.2). Lineage (NCBI taxonomy): Eukaryota > Metazoa > Arthropoda > Insecta > Diptera > Culicidae > Aedes > Aedes aegypti. The sequence goes on along the minus strand of NC_035107.1, from coordinate 264,868,530 downwards.
TGCTATTGTTTTCTTGGAAACTTTGATTATACCACTAAGGTCGAACTTTTGCCCCACCTTACTCTGTCTACCCAGTGAACCACGTATCGTATAAGAATGTGCATCCAAAATCACATATTCATGCGTCCAAAATCAAAATCACACAAGATGCCATATTAAGCGTAATCAATGTCAATACAAGTTTTATATAAATCCCCAATACGATTCATAAACGACAATCTGTGTTGACAACAAAACATGTCGTAAATAGTGCAACATAGAATCGCGTTATGTTATATGAACTGACAGATCATATATCAATCCAGTGAGCATCGTATGAAATCGCAATAACTTAGCAAAAATTGCCACCCAAACTTTGTCTACCTGCTGACGATGGGCCTCAAACAACAACAAAGTATGTGTAGCTGTACATGAAACATGTATTAATATTGGCAAATAATCACCCATTGGATAAGTAACCCTTGGTGGTACAGTGGTATGGTGCCCGATTCCTGATTCAGAGGTCGCGTGTTCGAGACTCGCTGGAAACTTTTTTTTTATTTTCATCTAAATTTTGTGGCATCGTATATCTAATCGCAGAAAGTCCGAAAAAGTCGTGCCAAGTACGCATATAGCCTCCACTTTGGTAGGTATATAGCCTTTTCGTGCATTCTATACGATTGAATTGATTCATATAGAATGATGTATAACAAAAGTTATACCAACCAAAATGTTGACTGGGTATCTATCTCTAGTATATAGATACTAAAAAAATATATTACAGAAGTTCAGAATGGAATTGATAATTTCACGAGAAACAAGATTATAATATATTAAAACGATTTGGATAAACAAGTAGAGTGTCATTTTTTTGCTTCAATTCCTAATGATCTTCAAACGTGTATTTTCCAACTGTAACACAAGCTTTTTCATCAGCCTTAGGTTTGAATGCCATGTATATATCTTTAGATCAAGGAACAGGACTTAATTATTAATATATTTATTTCGAAATGACTCTATCGATCACACTGCAAGGAACTTAAGACACCTCTAGCTTAAAAAAAAAGAACATGAAGACACCAGAGAGGAACCAAAATGAGATCGAAAATGCACTAAACAGAAAACAGAAATACAAACCGTAACCTTATAGGAAACAGAAGATAAGAGTTTGATTTTTCATCATAGAATCAGACCAGACATTTCTCTTATTTTTGTAGTTCCTCATGACATTACGCCAGTATAACTGTATTTATTTCATCATGATATTCTTTAAGAATTTCGTGAGAATTTAGGTATTTACTCAAAGATTAATTGAATATTCCGAAGAATTCCTCCAAGAATTTTCCTAAGGAATTTCTCCAATAATTTTTCTTTGGATATCTCACGAGTGTAAACTGGATTTTTTCAAAAATAATTATAAAAAGTACCTGGAGGAACTTTACTTTTTGGAAAAATAGTAGTAATCTCTGAGGAAAATACTACCCGTTGGAGTGTTCAAGGATTGTGGAGAAAATTGTGGAGAAAATCCTCTTAGCATCTTTTAAAAAATCACTGGAAGCATTTTTGGGAGAATTGGTAAAAAAATCTGTAGAAGAATTTTAGAAGAAAGATCCCTGTATGAGTCCCTGAAAGTGTTCCTGATGAAATCTCTGACAAATATTAGAAGATTTCTTGATATTTTTCCTTGAGTCATGTGGGCAAAAATTCTTGGAGAACCTGCTGAACAGCCGCGTTACGTCTTTGAGTTTTGCTCTGGAGCCCGTAGAATTTTGCATTAGGATTCACTGCAATCATAATAAAGAACAAGACCATTTTGATTAAATTTGATACCTTCCATTAAAATAGAGACTTGCATTAAAAAAAACAGGCTCTAGAAAAAGACCTGCTAGCAGTCCAGCACAAATGTCTTCAACTCAAAACTGTTAAATTAATCTGTATGTTCAACAACTTGAATATTAAAATATAGAATAATCATAATGTGAATTAAGGTATACGAAGGGACTCATCAAATGAATTTCATTGTTGACCAATAATCACAAAAAGCTTTGAATTTAACCTGTAAACATCTAGTCGATTCTAAAGTATCAAAATGTTTTACTGCAAAAAGGGCCGCCACTAGAAAATGACCCTCGGGCCCCCATATTTGTAAATTCGGCCCTGGATATCTCAGTGTAATACCTGGAGAAATTGTTGCAAGAATTTCTGAGAGAACTTTCGTTGTATTTCCAATGTTGGACTGCTGTAGGAGTTTCTGGAGCAAATTTTGAAGTACCGTAATTCGGGGTGTAGTTGATCAGCGGGGAGAAGTTGATCATTCCTGTACCCACATGTATAGACTGTTATAAGAGCTATGACCCGATTTCAATTATCACAATTTCTTAGTTGTGGCATTACCTGATAGCTACTCTCGATTTTCATAAATTCGGTTTGGCATTCAGGGTAATTATTTCATGGAAAAACAGTTTTTTTAAGAAATGTTTGATGAACTGTTGAAGGGTTCTTCTCCAAACAATCGACTATTTCCACGACTATACAAAGCTACAATTTTAATAAACTGTTTCATACATTCCAGATATGTTCTGTGTACCCAGTTTTGAATTTATATTGAGGATACAAATTCTTTTTTTAGAGAAAAATCGATCTTTTTGCAAGAGGGTTGCTAATTTCAAAGAAAATTGCCTAACTTTAGGCGTTTAATGTGGTGTAATCTGTAATCCACAACTTACAATTAAAAAATTAACCGATTTATCAATAAGTTGTAAGATTTTTGAGTCCTGATTCAGATTCAGAGACCCCAAATTAAGTGAATAGCATATTTCTTTATTTTAGGAAACCTATCGCAGTAATTGATCAACTTCACCCCGGAATCAAAAACACCACTTTTTGATATCTAAAAAATGTTTTCGTTATTAAGATAATAATTCGTCAAAATTTCGTTTGTATAATTCGTTAAACATTCAACCAGTACAGGTTTTAAAAATATTTAGATGATAATACATGCATCCCGCTAGGAATTATAGCACAGAATCGCTCAAAAGTGATCAACTTCCCCTCAGTTTACGGTAATTCCTCTTAACATATCTTAGGAAACTTCAAGGCATATTCCAAGGAGGTTTGCTAGAGGAATCTCCATACGAACTCTTGTGGGGATCCCTGGAGAAGTCTTTGTACGTATACCTGATGAAATCTCTGAATGAATCTCTAGAAGAAATCCTGAAGATGAAAATCTAAGGACCTATGTATTATTTGCGTGGTAATCTCTGGAGCCTCAATAATTCACGTAAGACTAATGCAATACGAAAAAAGGAAAACGAATTTTTAGATAGATTATATGTTTTGCGTAAAATAGAGACTTCAGAGAACTTTGTTCACCTTTGTTCGCGTTATCGCGTTAAATCTTTGGTACTTTTCAAGAATGTATAAAATATTATGTACAAACATTCATTTCTAGGCTTGGTTCAGGAAAAGGCTTATAATGAAATCACAAAATGTTCCTAAACCTGTTCCTGGCTTCCTCAGGCTCAAGTTTTAGAGGGCCTCCTAATTTTTGATGATTAACCCCTCTATCGGCAGCTTAATTTTCCACCGCAAAATAAATATTCAAATCGTTATAACTCTTTTGTTCCTCAATACTTCTGCACCATTCCTTCACAAGTTCTCAAACAACTCTTCCAGTTCAGGGACCTGCGTCGATGCTAATCATTGGTAATCTGGTTCTAAAGATATTTCGATGTTCCTTGGGGGACCGACAATCTCCATATAAAATGTCTTTGGCGGCCATTTTGTTTTTGATCAATTTATCAAAAAAATAAAATGTGGGGTCTATTATGCCAGGTAATAAGGAGCTACTCTGAAAAAATCATACAAATCAATTAAGAATTCTTGGAGATATCTGAAAATTACGATGTGATGTTTTATGAAGTTTTTAAGATCTTTATTTGGCCAGCATGGTTCCAGAAACCTAAATGCTGATTACTTTAAGACGGCTGCACCAAATTGCTTCATTTTTTTCACAACATACTCTCATTAATGTATTGTTCCGAAGAGTGAATATCCGATTACGATTAAAATTCTGTAGCCTAAGAAATCAACGAGGGGTTCTGGTTACGGGTCGGTCCCCCAAGGAATTTTGGAATATCTTCAAAACCAGACGACCAATGATCAACATCGACGCAGATCCAAAAACTAGAAAAGTTTTTCGAGAACTTGTAAAAATATGGTGCAAAAACATCGAAAAACAAAAAAGTTATAACGATTTGAATTCTAACCTTGCGGTAAAAAATGATGCTGCCGGTAGAGGGGTTAACAGAACAATGTATTTTCGAATCCGAAACAATGATGTTCTGTTCAAAATTACTGTTCTATAGCGTTACAATAAACGCTACCTTCAGCAATATAGTAGATGATAAAGGGGCCCCTACCACTTCAGGGCCCCTCGTTATCTGATTTTCCTTGCTTATTTCAGTTTGTCAAAAATTCAATTTTCAATAGCATTAAAATTTTTACTAAGATTTCGGGGCCCCTAAGAGCCCGGGGCCCGGTGCGGACTGCACCCACCGCACCCCCCTAGCTACGCTACTGCGGGAAAGTACGTACACTATGAGATGATAAAGAGATGCGCGCTGTTCGGTAGTTTGTATTTAACTAACAGGTACTGGTTTTCATATCGCAATATATGACAAATTGAGTCCAAAAGGGAAACTGAAAAAAGCCCTATCCGAAGATCGAAATCGCATTTCTCTCGCTAGCAGAGTGCTAGTGATAAGGAAGAATGATTGATAATAATGCACTTATAGTAGGAACAAATGAGATATGTATTGGTACTAATAATTTTAGAACAGTGAGTACGTGAGAGTATATGAGAGTAGGAGATACTTATGCTCTTAATCCTAGGGTGGCTCCAACACACCTTCTGGTATGCATCTCGAGGTTCTAGAGAAACTGCATACGTTGATGTCATAGCGTTCTCGAAACGAGCATTCTTCATTCTTTTGCAACATCTTTTGCACAACCAGAAGGCAGAAGCATTTCCGCAGATATCCTTTAATAAAGACTCCGACAAGTGGAAGCATTTGTAATGGAAAGTTGCTTTACAGAAGCCACTGCACACCTCTTCAGACGAGTTCATGCTTACTGTTCAGCTGTTGCAAATTTCCATAATGTCAACCGCCGATTCAAAAAACATAATCGAGTTGCAAGCGTCACTCGAGCATTACAACCAGGTTTATATCGTTGTTGGCCACTAAACTGCCAACACTGCCAGTGACAGATGCGAAAATGATTGCACTCACTCATATATCGATACTTGAAATGGTTGACGGACCCGTCGATCGTTGAATGAATGTCTACGATGAGATCCGATCTACGAAACCGATAAATTACCACGGATAATTTCTGAAGGAACTCAGGTTATCAAAAGCTGACGGTGCAGACATATCTGAATCTGCGCTCCGTCGCACCGGTGAGCAACCAGGCGCTACACGACCTGAAGCGGCACCAGTATGTGCTGAACAAAACAGCGTGTTCGTCGTTTGCCGTTCCAGAACCGGCGGAGGAGAAGCGGGCTGAAGAAATCCCTGAGACGTCGGCATAGCGGATTGGCGATTGTTTTTAAACGGGATTGCTGTGGCGCCAGGACGAGAGAAGATTTTCCGTCAGCTACCCAATGGCCGTTCGACGGATGAAAGCCCTCAACAGTAAGCTGGAACGTAGTTCAGCGCTAAAGGAATACGCCCACAAAGCAACCGACGTCGGAGTCGCCACAAACAGCTGTGTGGTATCTGCCACTGAATGTTATAGTTAATCCACGAAAACCAGGCAAGGTATTGCTGATCTGGGACGCTGCAGCGTCGGTGAATGGGGTTTTCCCGAATTAAGAGTTGCTCAAGGGTCCGGATATGCTAGTCACCCTCTCACTGGTAATCTTCCATTTCCGAGAGCGTTCGTTGGGGACATACAGAAAATGTAGGGGAAGACGGGGTAAGAGCGCCCGCCGGGGTAAGACGGACCACCTTCAGTTTGGCATGAAAATGACGGTTTTCTTAAAAGTTCACCAAGCACTTTTCATAAATACAAGATTTTTGACATTCCGAACCATGTAGGATGGTATTTACATTAAATTGTTCATACCAAATATCAAAAATAAAGATTCTGCTCGTTTATATTGAATTTGATCTAAATTTAACAGATGCTCACTTGAGCATATTTAGCATATTAAATATTTAGCTTTAAAATGAGGCCATAGTTGTGAAAATTGCGCAAGCGGGGTAAAACCGACCACTGTTAATGGGGTAAGACCACCACCCCTAATTTATACCAAATAAAATGTCCAAACCATTTTAAAAGTTGTAACTACGATTTACATTACTGTTCAAGTAAAAGTACAAGCTGCCTCCGCTGAAGGGCCGAGTGGAGCGAACGGAGTTCTTACCGTTCGACGGTGATTCTTACGGATGACTATCGCATCAAGAGGCTAATAAACCAGCATTACCACAAGAGAAGCGGCCATGGATACCGCCAGGTTGTGAGGAACGAGATGCGACAGCTGTACCCCGTGTAGATGCAGTGGTGAGAAAGCTTTCGACATCCTGCATGTGGCGCAAGGTGTATCATTGTCGTCCTGAAGTGCCGAGGATGGCTCCGCTCCCAGTGCAGCGAGTAACGCCGAAATCTTGAGTTTGAGTATATGCTAGCGATCAGTTTTATGTTCTATGTATTTATAGGAATTCTGAATATGTGTGCCGATGGCGGCCTGGTTTCAGCAGGAATTGTGCATTGCTAAGACAGGTTGAGTGACTGGCTGATTATCATAAATAAATTGATTTAAAACTTCACAAAAAGTTGCCATTTATTCTAAATTGGCTGAATTATCCATTTAGTTTAGTCTATAAATTCAATAAAATAAACCCATAGATTCCAAGATTAGGAAATCTCATCAAATCCAATCGCATCATGACACAAACGAAATACATTTTTCGATGGATTCCAAATTGCTTTTTCATCGAACCGGCAAACGTTGAATGGGTCATTGAAGGTTTATGACACCTCAGATTTTGAAATGGCAAATCCTTCTCGGATGTCTGCCCTCTTGAAGGGTATCGGGGAAATGAGAACATAACATCCCTTGCTTTCTTGGGGTCTATTTTAGTTTAGATACGTTTAAGGCTAAAGAATTCGAACTTCAATCTGGTCAATCGTCAATTGTCTTGGATTAAAAATTTCCTCGATTTTATTTTGCTCGTGTAATATATAAAAGAGAAAATAGTATCAATACTCAAATAATCTAAGTAACTGTTCAGATGATCAGCCAGGAAGAGAAGAATTCTTGTTTCATTATTTTATTCCAATTGGCTTTCTTCAGTGATGCACATTAAACCATTGATTATAATGTATCTACAGATCTAGTGATATTGCACTAACAGAATTTTATTCATTTTAATTCAATTCGACTGATGCTTTCGCCACTATGTCTCAGATAGCACAAATAGCACTAATCGACAAAACTGCCAAAACCTCTTTCGCTTCGCTTCCTTTCTAGAAAGACACGATTCGGCACAAACGCTACCGAACGGTGTCGCAAGTTTTCCAACAAATATACTAATTTACCGTTTTCGATTGGTTTGTCACATGCTGCTCCTTCCGGGAAACTTCTACAGCACAATCCAAACTGGAACGAACACTCGGATGAATCGTTGAACCAACAGGACCGGATGAAGCTGTGCAACGGCGACGAGGACAGCGTTTGAGGACGGTTGCCAAGATATTGCTTCTTGTTCGACTTCACGGTACATCGCACCGCCAAAGACAGAAAGCGCACTGAAGCGAGTTTTCTGTGAATAAGGTGATAGGGGTAATTGTTGCACTGATAGTGGGAGCAGCTGGTGCGCATATCTGCGCTGGATTGTGGGACGATTCTAGGATACCAGTTGAAGTGGCTTTAGCTGGGATCTACAATAAAGCAGATAATGCACAACGAATGCAGAGGCTAGAGAGAGCTGCGCCTAAAGGTATGGATTGTATAGACGAAAGTGTGGTGAGTATGGTTTGTACAAAATAGGCAGTAATGCTGCAGCAGCTAACTGTAGGCGAATGTGGAAATTTAAATTCATAGCTACTATGAAGTGCCCGCATAATTTTACGATTCGTAATCTGTAGGCTGGGAAAAGCGAGAAAGATGCGAGAAAATGTGTGCAACTATTTTTTGCAGAAGGTGGTTCGACTCCATGCTTGTTTTCGATTGAATTCACATTTATTATACAGTAAACGTTACCAGTAGGGTCTCGGTGGTTCAATGCTGCTGCGTAACATATTTTTTAAACGAAATGAATAACTCTTATACAGTATTGGACAAAATAATTTGCAACAAATTGTTACACTTCAAAAATAACTTGAATTTCAACATATATTTTTGAGTGATTTTTCCAATCACGAGTTCAAAAGCAGTAACGGTTTGACTAGAGTGAATTTTTTGACGATTTTTTATACTTGACATAACTAAAAATTTTGAAGGAATTGCTCCAGAGTTTGTTCAGCAAAGTTGTAGATTTTGACGAGATGCACAAGTTTACTGAAGACAGTTTTTTTGTAGGATTATCAGATATTAAGATAATTAGTTTAATTTTTTTTTATTAAAAAAATCACTTTAGTTAAATCGTTATTACTTTTAAACTCATGATTGAAATAATTATTCAAAAATATATGTTAAAATTCAAGTTCTCACCATTGCCGTTATCAAAAATATCATAGCACATCTAGATTTTGAATCAATTTGCATGCAAGTTTGTCTGCACTCACGAATTCCAACCAAATTATATCTAAAATGAAAGTTTAATTCATGTATTGCGTGCTCGGTGGATTTGATCACAAAAAAAAAAAAAAATAAATCATTCTTTAAATTTCATGTAAATATCTATGAAATCAGTGTTTTATACAAATTTGGCGAACTGTAGCTTAAAAATTGTGACGTACTGGAACATTTCTGAGAACGGCATTAGATAGAGCAATCACAAATCTACTAGATACACATAATTTAAACCTTGAGATATGCAAAAATGTCATTTTTGTTACGCAGTATTGCCTATAAGGAAAGTGACAAACAATTGTGAGATCACTCGGAGCAAGGACAATTGTGTCCCAATTCACCAGAAGTGGAATATCCAAATCACTAGGTTTGCCAATGGACGGAGAGAATCTATGTAATTTTTTGTTTTACTTATCTCGTTTATTTGGTAGGCTTGGCATAACAGGCATAAGGCATAACAGAGGGAATCATTTAATTTTTACATTTTTGTTTACTTTTCATACTTTGTAATTACCTTAAAATAATGCTAGTTTGGGGGAACCGAAGTATCGATCCCCATACGACATGTTCGATATCCAGAATAGCCACGCCGCATCCACAAAGATTGCTTTCCGAGAGCCTAATAGCCTAATAGGTATGCGCGTTTAACGAGTAGTGATTGGACATAAGCCGACACATAACCCGAATGAAATCACGACTCAAGTTGTTCCGAATTTGCGGGATTTAGGCAGGAGATCTTGAGCTCCATTAGGGGAATCAAGGTTTCCTTCCAAATCGCAAAGAAAGGAGACTGTCGCGTTTTGCCGGAAACTCGTAAAGATCGTGAACTTCTTCTCAAATATCTTGAAGAGAAGAAGCACAAATTTTTTACTTATGACGACAAAACTGAACGTTTGTTCAAAGTTGTCTTGAAAGGTCTCTCAAGTGACTATAAGTCACCTGAAGAGATCAAAAATGGAATAAATGATTTACTTGGATTTTCCCCAGTCCAAGTAATCATTATGAAAAAGAGAACCCAATCTGGCATTGTTCGGAAAGGGCTTTCTCAAGAATTTTATTTAGTTCACTTTAACAAAAAAGAACTAAATAATATTAAAGCTTTAGAAAAAGCAAAACTTTTGTTTGATGTCCGTGTGACATGGGAACATTTCCAGAAACCTGGAGGAAATTACCAGAACCCCACTCAGTGCCGTCGGTGCCAAAAGTGGGGTCATGGTACAAAAAATTGTCGCATGGATGCTAAATGCATGGTTTGCGGAGGTTCTTCTCACGCCAAAGACGTCTGTCCAGTGAAGGAAGATACCACCAAGTTCATATGCTGTAATTGCGGGGCTAACCATAAGTCCAATTTTTGGAATTGTCCTTCACGCAAAAGGGCCATTGAGGCTCGTGCCAGGCAGATGAAAGGTAATATCCGTTACGATAACGGTCGTTTCCGGAATTTGCCTGGTAGAGTATCGAACAATGCTCATTTTTCAGCTTGATCATGAATCATACCCATCAGGAAGATCATAATCATGCTCATTCACAAACTAATTTTAATCCGTCGGGTAGCCGTTCGAATCTTTCAATTTCGAATGTATCTACCCACGGTAAATCCTTTGCCGATGTCGTAGCAGGAAATTCGAACTCCTCCCCTGTTCGATCCATGGGTACCCATTCTACTTGTTTCAAATCAAATGGAAAAAACCCTACCGCCACAGGTAACTCCGCTTCTTCGTCTACCGGAAATTCCAATGGGAAATCACATGACATGTCTGCCTCTGATTTTAATTTTCTAACTGAACAATTGAATCTAATGATTGATGCAATGTTCAAAGCCACCACTATGACTGAAGCAGTCCAAGTAGGTGTAAAATTTACAAATCAAATTGTTATTGGATTACGTTTTTCTAATGGATCCAAATAATAATTTAAATATTTTAAATTGGAATGCTCGTTCTCTGAATGGTAAAGAGGACGAGCTGTTTAATTTTCTTAGGTTAATAACGTGCATATAGCAGTTATTACCGAAACGTATTTAAAACCTGGATCTAAACTCAAAAGAGATCCTAACTTTTTTGTTTATCGTAATGATCGACTTGATGGGGCATGTGGGGGAGTTGCAATCATCATTCATAGGCGTATAAAACATCAACTGTTTTCATCATTTGAAATTAAAGTTTTTGAAACTTTAGGTGTTTCTGTTGAAACACAGTTTGGTAAATATACTTTCATAGCTGCCTATTTGCCTTTTCAATGCTCTGGGCAGCAAGTTAATTTGCTCCAAACTGACCTGCGTAAATTGACTCGCAATAAGTCAAAAAATTTTGTCATTGGTGACTTTAATGCCAAACATCGGTCATGGAATAATTCTCAAAGTAATTCCAACGGCAGAATTTTATTTGATGAGTGCTCTTCAGGATATTTCTCAATTCAATACCCTGATAGCCCTACATGTTTTTCCTCTTCTAGAAATCCATCTACGATTGATTTGGTCTTAACCGACTCTAGTCATCTTTGTAGTCAACTGATTACTCATGCTGATTTTGATTCTGATCATGTCCCTGTTACATTTCAAATATCCCAAGAAGCGATTCCCAATCCTATCAGCTCCACTTTCAATTATTTACGAGCTGACTGGAATATATATACAACGTATGTTGACTCTAATCTTGATGTTAACATTTCTTTAGAAACTAAACTTGATATTGACAATGCTCTTGAAACTTTAACAAATTCCATTGTTGAAGCCAGGAGCATTGCAATTCCGAAATGTGAAGTAAAATTTGAATCCGTGATTATAGACGATGATCTTAAACTCTTGATCCGTCTTAAAAACGTGAGCAGAAGGCAATTTCAACGCACTCGCGATCCTGCTATTAAAATTATATGGCAGGATTTGCAGAAAGAAATCAAGAAACGTTTTGCTCAATTAAGAAACAAAAATTTTGAAAATAAAATTTCTTCATTGGACCCTGGCTCTAAGCCCTTTTGGAAATTATTTAAAATCTTGAAAAAACCTCAGAAGCCAATACCGGCATTGAAAGAGGAAAACAAATTATTACTAACTAATTGCGAAAAAGCTCAAAAACTTGCTATGCAGTTTGAAAGTGCGCACAATTTTAATTTAGGACTTACTAGTCCAATTGAAAATGAAGTTACTCGGGAGTTCGAAAATATTCTCAATCAAGAGAATGTTTTCGAAAATGCCTGGGAGACTGATTTGGAAGAAGTGAGAACTATTATTGAAAAATTAAAAAACATGAAAGCTCCTGGCGATGATGGAATTTTCTACATCCTCATCAAGAAACTTCCAGAAAGCAGCTTATCATTTTTAGTTGATATATTTAACAAATGTTTTCAATTAGCATATTTTCCTGACAAATGGAAAAATGCTAAGGTTGTTCCAATTTTAAAACCAGACAAAAATCCTGCAGAAGCTTCTAGCTATCGTCCAATCAGTTTGCTTTCCTCCATCAGTAAACTTTTTGAAAAGGTTATTTTGAACAGAATGATGGCTCACATCAACGAAAATGCAATTTTTGCCAATGAACAGTTCGGATTCCGCCATGGACATTCGACCACTCATCAACTTTTACGTGTAACAAATTTGATCCGTTCCAACAAATCTGAAGGCTATTCTACTGGTCTTGCTCTTCTAGACATAGAAAAAGCATTCGACAGTGTTTGGCATGAAGGATTGATTGTAAAATTAAAAAACTTTAATTTTCCAACATACATTGTTAGAATAATTCAAAGTTATCTGTCAAATCGTACACTTCAGGTTAATTATCAGAACTCCAGATCTGAAAGACTTCCTGTAAGAGCTGGTGTTCCTCAAGGCAGCATTTTGGGACCAATATTATACAATATTTTCACATCTGACTTACCTGAGCTACCTCAGGGATGTCAAAAATCTTTGTTTGCGGATGACACAGGCCTCTCCGCCAAAGGTCGAAGCCTGCGTGTCATCTGTAGTCGATTGCAAAAAAGTTTGGATATTTTTTCTTCATACTTGCAAAAATGGAAGATTTCTCCTAATGCTTCCAAAACTCAACTAATAATATTCCCACATAAACCAAAAGCTCTTTATTTGAAACCTTCAAGTAGACATGTCGTCACGATGAGAGGGGTTCCAATAAATTGGTCAGATGAAGTTAAGTATCTAGGGCTCATGTTAGATAAGAATTTAACTTTCAAAAATCACATTGAGGGCATTCAAGCCAAATGTAATAAATATGTAAAATGTCTCTATCCCCTTATTAAAAGAAAATCAAAACTTTGTCTTAAGAACAAGCTTTTGATATTCAAACAAATTTTCAGGCCAGCCATGCTGTATGCTGTACCAATATGGACTAGCTGTTGTAATACCAGGAAGAAAGCTCTGCAGAGAATTCAAAATAAAATTTTGAAAATGATTCTGAGGCTTCCTCCCTGGTATAGTACCAATGAGTTACATAGAATATCCAATGTTGAAACATTGGAACAAATGTCAAATACAATCATTAATAATTTCAGGCAAAAATCGTTACAATCTTCTATTGCCACGATTAATGCGTTATATGTTTAGGTTAAGTTAGGTTAAGTATATTAAAAACGTTTTTTTTTCTCTTACAAGCAGGTGAAATCAACTCACCTGTTAAAAAACTGAACTGCTACGGCAAATGAAATGTAATATGTGGTAAACAAAATGTTAATTAAATCTTAAATTTGTTTTACCAAATTAGGATGATAGTGTTGTCTAATAACACAGAATACCTAGATATAAGAAATGAATGTAGTGTTTGGAATGATACTAATAAAGATATTAAAAAAAAAAATCACGACTCAAGTCCAATCCTTTAAACCATGGTTTTTTCGATACCGTTGGAAATATGGAATGCAGCCATCCACTCATCCACTCGAACAGCATTCAGAGAACTTATGCTATGTTCAGACTACGGAGTTGTATCATGATTCATGATACAAGCGGTTTTCGTGACATTGGGCTAATATCATGTTTCTGTATCGTGATACTTCCATACATTTTTGACAGCTTCAATATCACCTTTTGAAGGTAATATTTTAAATATCATGATACAAACTGCTCGAATATGCTGCTCAAAATCAAAGTTTACGGCAACCCTGCGGGAATTTGACAGAAATGTCATTCTGTTTGTTTTAATTTCTTTTCCGTTTATTTTTGCTCTCGGAACAGCCGGAACAGTATTGAACGATGAATCTGGAGTTCTGGAGAGAACCACGTAGTTAGGACGGAGCTGGAGTTGGCCATGGCTGAGTGAGCTGGAGGCGGAACGAAGAAATATATCTCTACCCATTTGGCATGCATTTTTACGGATCTACTGACGGATGAGGAAAGTTGTATACTGGGTGTAAATAAATGAGGCCCACTTGGCTATTCCTGGCCTTGCACGTAATGTGGCCTATGGCATTCCAGATATGGGGGAAATATTTTAAGGGCAGCTTGATGGGGGTGATGATTGGAAGCTCCGGAGAATTGTACCATTAAAAGTTATTTAATCATCGATGATTTGTTTTTCTGTTGCTTCCAATAATTTCAGAAAATCATATAAAGATTTCTAGGTGAACTTCCAGTAAATCCTTAATGAATATGTCTGTTGTCCACGGGGATTCCGTTATGACCACGAGGAAATCCTGTGTGAATCAACCCCGATATTTCTTTTTCTCATTCTGCCTCATTTTCAACAAGATTCATTAGAGAAGTTTGAAGGTTTTTTTCAGGACGCTCGTGATTTTTCCAGATTCTCCAGGAACTCGTCAAGGAATTTTTCCCGGATTTTTCCGGAGGGTTATTTCTGAAATTCCTTTACGGAAGGCTCTAAAAACTTTTTGAATTCCTCCGAAAACTTTTTCAGCGTTACCTCCATAAATTTTTCCACATGTTTATCTGAAAATTCCTTCATGAATTCATCAGTAAATTCTTCTAGAAATTTGTCCAGGATTTCGTCCAGCAATAAATTTTTTGCAGTGATTCTTTAAGAAAGTCTTCCAGAAGTTTAACTGAAAATTAATTCGAAAATAACACTTCCTCCGAAAATTTCTCAAAATATTATTCCAGGAATTCCTCCGGAATTTTTTTTCCAACAATTAAATAAATTCCTCCATGTATTCTTTCCGGAAATCTTTCGGGAATATTTCCGGCATTCCCTCCGGAAGTTTCTCCTAAAATATCTATATTTTTCCGGGATCTTCACTTGTTATTTTACCTAAACCTATTCTGGGCTTTCTCCAGGGAAAATTCTACAATCAGGCAGTTAGAATAAGAAAATACATGGGAACCCTTTATGGAAATTCCGAAGGAAACTGCAGAGGAAATTTCAAAGGAAATTCCGAAGGAAATTTATCAGAAATTTCCGTAGAAAATTCCAAATGGAATTCCGAGGTAAATGACGAAGCTCCAAAAGAAATTCCGAATAAAATTTCGAAGTTAGATCCAGAGATAATATTAAAAGAAAATTCTGATAGAAATTCGAAACGAAATTCCGAGGGAAATTTCGAAGGAAAAAAAAAAAAATCCATGTGGATTTTCGAAGTATGTTTCGTTGCACGAAAATTGCGTAGAAAATTACAAATTAAATTCCGAAGGCACCTCCAAAAGAAATTGCAAAGGAAATTTCAAAGGAAATTCCAAAGGAAATTCAGAAGGAAATTCAAAAGAGATTCTGTAGAGAATTCCTAAGAAAATTCCAAAGAATATTCCAAAGAGTATTCCAAAGGAAATTCGAAGAAAATTTCCAAGCTCCTAAATAAATTTCAAATGAAATTCCTAATACAGTTTCAAAGGAAGCTCCAAAATTAATTCCAAAGGAAATTCCAAAGGAAATTCCAGAAGAAATTCGGAAGGAAACTCAAGAGGAAATTTCAAATGAAACTCCAAAGAAAATTTCGAAGGAAACGCTAAAGGAATCGCCGAAGGAAATTCTGAAAGTAATTCCAAAGAAATCCACAAGAACTTCCTAAAGCAACTTTCCGAAAGAAATTCTTGAAGAAATTCCAAAGGAAATTCTGAAGAAAATTAGATAGGAACATTCAAAGCATACAAATGAATTTTAAAGGATACTCCTAAGAAAATTCCGAAAAAAAATCGAAGGAAATTCCAAAGTAAATTCCGAGACAATTACAAAAGAAATTTCAAAAAAATATCAACGGAAATTCCGACGAAAATTGCGTAGAACAGTCCAAAAGAAATATCGAAGAAAATTCCGTAAAAATTCCTATCAAAAATTCTAAATGAATTTCCGAAAACTCCATAGGAAATTTCAAAGGTTATTTAAAAGGAAATTCTGAAGGAAGCTCTAGAACAAATTTGGAAATCAACTCCAGAGGAAATTCCGAAAAAAATCAAATGAAATTTCTAAGATAATTTCAAAGGAAGTAAGAAAGGAATTCTAAAGGAAATTCTGATGAAAATAAGATAAGCAGCCTCAAAGAAAACTGCAAAGGAATTTAAAATGATACTCTGAAGGGAATTCCGAAAGAATTTTGAAGAAAATTCCAAAATAATTTACGAGAAAATTACTAAGTTAATTCCAAAAAAAAAGTCCAACGGAATTTCCGATATAAATTTTAGAAGAAATTCTGACGAAAATTGCGTAGAAAATTCCGAAAACTCCATAGGAAATTAAAAAAAAAATCCAAAGCAAATTCCGAAAAAAAAAATATTTAAAGAGAATTTCTAAAGAAATTCCGAAGAAAATTCCAAAGGAAACTCCGAAGAATATTCTAAAAAAAATTTTAGAGGAAAAAAAGTCCTATTAAAAACATGTTTTTTAGCGCTTAACTCTTACTGTTTTTCCATTGTGAAAAGAAGAAGCTTAAACTCGTGATTGGTAAAACTATGAATTAATTTACTTTACGATTCGAAGCAAACCGATGCTACAGAAGATCGAATAAGTCGTAAACTGTTTTAGTTACTGTCAAATGCTGACTACAAATGCAATGCAAAAACCTCTGCTGGCAGCTATGTCCGCTAGCAGAGAAGTGGAATAATTGCTTACATTTAAGATTTTCCAAACGAAATTCGGACAAATGACATTCGGCCAAACGGCATTCGGCCAAATGACCCGGAACCTTACTAAAGTATTCCATCAGACTGGATCCTCTAAAATTGATATCTGAGCTGCCCCCGATGATGATATGAGCGTTGGCATCACTGCACATAGTCAGCGAAAGGCTTTTTGTACGCAGTGTACGACAACTCGTTTGAAATCATCCATTGAGGATGGTTCATCAAGTGGTAAATGTACCGAACGATAGACGTATGTCCTATTAAGGTCACCAACAGAAATATCAATTGTAACAGCACAAAAATCTCTGGATGTCCGCTCAGAAATGAGTGTAGCAACGATTGCTTTGCTAACGAGCACGCATGCACGAGGCATGGCATGCAAGTTCATGTTTACTGAAAGAAGCAAAAACTGGGTCCACAAGTTACCAAGAAAGAAGTTTCCCTACAAAAAAAAAAGGTTCTTGATTGAATTCCACTTGGGTTTTAGCATTTAGTATGGGGTTGCAAAGATTGATCGTTGTTGTTTCTTTTTTGCTATAAATGTTCCTAGCTATCCTAACCGTAGCCACTATCCAAACTAGGCAGAATTAAGGTGAAGATAAATCGAAGCCAAAGTTCAAATTTTCAAGAGCACGGATCTGGATAACCAAACATCCGTTTGAGCTGAAAACCTAATCGATTGGTCACCACCAGCTAGTGGCCAATCGATTAAGTTTTCAGCTTAAACGAATGTTTGGTTTTCCAGATCCGTGTCCTTGAAAATTTGAATTTTGGCTTCGATTCATCTTCACCTTAAGCTTTTACAGTCTCAGCACAATAAAGACCAGCAGCGAAAAAACTGATCAGTATCTCTCAAAGGAAAAGCACAGAACATTCTGTGTAAAACGCATAATGCGAAACCATATAGGTGAAAATTGGAACTAAATTACAACATCTTCGTAATCCCACCCTTATTTAGCCTCATGATTGAGACTGCCCCCTTCCTTAGCCGAGTGGTTAGAGTCCACGGCTACAAAGCAAAGCCATGCTGAAGGTGTCTGGGTTCGAAGCCCGGTCCGTCCAGGATCTTTTCGTAAAGAAAATTTCCTTGGCTTCCCTGGGCATAGTGCATCATCGTACTTGCCACACGATATACAAATGCGAAAACGGCAACTTTGGCAAAGAAAGTTCTCAGTTAATAACTGTGGAAGTGCTCATAAGAACACTAAGTGAGGACGTAAATTCCAAGAAGAAGAAGGAGAAGGAGAAGAAGAAGATGTTGTCAGGCACGGTTCTGTTGATTTTACGTATCCTTGAACTCTCGGAAACTAGGTGTGCTTTTTAAGATGATTTCTAAACTATTTTTGTATCCGATACATTGAATCAAATACTAGAGATGTTTGCTGGCAATTGTCAGAATTGCGCCGAGATATGGCAGTGAATCATGATTTTGTCTTAAAAAGTTTGATCACTACTGAGGCATATGCCTCTATCATACAGTTTGAAAATTTGGATAAGTGTCGTGCCTTCTAAGTCTCATTTTTTTTCGAACCCCTATATATCGGAAGCATAATTTATAGGTATTGCGGAAAATAAAATTCAATCGAACATTCTCGCATCTTCAGCTGCATTTCCACAGATCTCAGTACACGCTAAATTAATTTTAAGTCAAGTGGAGCAAGTGCCACTGTTCCAACCCCATTACAACCTATGCGATATATTTGAGCCCAGCAGTGAAATTATCTCTACAAATTGAATGTATGTCATACACCAATGTTGGATTGACTCAACGCATTCAATATGTACCGACGAATTCAATGTTACTGAAGACGAGAAAACATTCTTGATTTGAAAACCGAATATAATTTTTATTGTTACTAGGATAGAATTCATTATGCTGTTAGTGCTTACCCTGTAAATAGCGAATGTCCACATGATCGGCAGATTATAAATATGGAATGAAAAGAATTTGTATTGAAGAAAAAATTGTCCAGAAGACAATCGGTTTCTAAATTGTTCGTAAGTTGAGAGATGATGAGAAATCCCTATCCAAGTGTACAGAACCAAGACCAATTTCAAACACATTTGTATCTGAAAGAAGTGCAGTTCGTCAACGAAAGGTTCTAATAGTTCAAGTATTTCTTTTACAACACAGTCAAAAGTTTTATCAATGTTAATCCTACCGGAACGGAGACAAAACGAAACAAACACAAACGAAATATAGCGAGCGTGGTGATAGCCGAGAGTCAATAAATCGGAATTTGATTTTAATAAAGATGATTTCACTTTCAGTTCCGCACATATATCACATTCCACAACCTGCTGGCCTGCTGTCCCAATCAACCGTCAGCGATGGGATCCACCCAAAATGCCACTTAACCATAGCCATTATTGCGCAAAGCTGTATTCATATTAACCCATTTCGCCGTTTGTTATTTCCATACTGTTGGGTTGAAACAGTGATTCTCAATCAACGGGTCACTAAGTGAAGAATCGTTACATTGTACACATATAAGTATATCTTATTTTGGATCATTATTAGGTTCATGTATAAACTACTAGTCAATCGACCGCTCTTAGCTTAACACCTCTACAGGCAACTCCATATTTTCACATCAAAAAAAGTTTGAATCTTGATAACTTTTTTTTGTTTTTTGATAGATTTCCACCATTTTTTACAGGTAATCAACAAAATTTCTATTTTTAGAATTGGTGTCGATCATTCATCGGTCAATATCTCTCTGTATTATGGCTAGGCGTCGCTCCCCCAAGGAACTACGGAATGTCTCCGAAATCAGATGACCAATGATCTAAATCGATAAAAGGTCTTAAAAAAGAAATCTTAAAAAATGAATCGAAAAACAAAAGAAAAATTATCGAGACTAATTCTTTTTGTTTGAGGTAAAAAATAAAGCTGTCTGTAAAGGGGTAAATGTTAATAGTTTTCCAAAAATGGTGACCCATTGTTTGATCAACACTGGAAGAAAGTTGCTTTGGTCAGGGTCATGTCGACTCGGACGAACCAATATTTGTCCATTAACTGAACCGTGTGAGGGTCGATCCCGCTTCGGTTGGAGCGGAACTGAACCGGTGCGCGGTGGCCGATGGAATCTATTTCCACATCGGGTAATTGGACGTCACTGATCACCGATTGAGCTTTTTGTGTAGGTATGTAGATAGGTATAGAGGGTCTAGATTAATTTGGGTCGAGCTGGCGTGCTCTATTCAGGGATGCAGAACTTCCGGGCCAGATAATAGTAATAATTCGTGCAGTCTAACAAAGAGTAGGATGGCCATTATTGCATGTGTGATTATCAGATGGTGCCTTTGAAATAAATAACTGAGACGTAAATCATTTTGGCTTTTTGAACTCCAATCGGCAGGTGCAATCGCGAATAGTAAAATTCCCATAGGATAGCCAACCCATGTGAGATAGAATATCGATGCTTAATTTCGTACATCCCACGTTATATCATTTAGTTCAGTATGTAATTATATATTTGATCAAACTCAATCATCACTTATCACCAAATACTTCCATCTTTTAAATGCGCAGTAGAAAAGCTGATTTATATTGAATGTGATAACCTAAACGCTTTTCGGTCGGTAAAAAACTAAAAGCAAAACTACGACGTTTCGACCATTGGTTTGGGTCTTCTTCAGGAGGTTATAAAGATACCGGCAAGGACAGAAGACCCAATACTTTTTCCAATGAAGACCCAAACTAAGAATCGAAACGTCGGATGATTTAGAGTAATTATTATGTTAATTTTTTATCGACCGAAAAGCCAATTTAAGAGGGAACATATAGTTTATGGTTGTATAAGAATCGAATCATAATAGTAATTAAATCTGCATTTTTCGCTTGACTTTTGATACACGTCCTTGAATTTTATATTTACTGAAACGGACCGCGTCTAAACATAGCGTATAGCCAAAATAATTTTAAGCTATTTGTTGGCTGGAAGCTTATTCATCTGTTGGCTGTAAGTTTTACAAGCTGTTCGTTAAAAGCTCTTACTACATTTGGTAGGAAATTGTTCCACCTATTGGTTGACAGCTTTTTCAGCACACTACTTGAAGCTTTTATAGCTGTATGCTGGAAGATTTTCCAGCTGTGTGCTGGAAGATTTTTCAGCTGTGTGCTGGAAGATTTTTCAGCTGTATGCTGGAAGACTTTCCAGCTGTATTCTGTTGGCTGGAAGCTTTCCACGATCTTAGCTGGAGGCTTCTCTAGCTGTTAGATTAAAGCTTTCCCTGCTGTATGCTGAATAATTTTCCAGCTGTCGGCTAGAAGATATTTAAGTTGTCGGCTGTAAGTTTTTCCAGTTGTCTGCTGGAAGATTTTTCAGCTGTCTGATAGTAGCTTTTCCAGCAGTCTGCTGAAAATTTTTCCAGTTGTATGCTGGTAGCTTTTCAAACCCTCTACTGGAAGTTTTTCAGATGTTTTCTTGAAGATTTTCCAGCTGCATATTAAAATCTTTTCCAGCTGTCTATTGGAAGCTTTTCCAGCTGTCTGCTTGAAGCTATCTGCTGAAAGCTTTTACAGTTGTCTGCCGGAAGTTTTTTCAGCTGTCTGCTGGAAGGTTTTCGAGTTGTCTGCTGGAAGCTTTTCCAGCTGTCTGCTGGAACCTTTTCCAGTTGTATGTCGGAACTTTTTCCAGCTGTCTGCTGGAGCTTTTCCAGCCGTCTGCTGGAAGCCTTTCCAGCTGTTGGCTGGAAGCCTTTCCAGCTGTTGGCTGAACGCTTTTTCAGCTGTTGGCTGAACGCTTTTCCAGCTGTCTTCTGGAAGGTTTTCTAGTTGTCTGCTGGTAGCAGTTCCAGCTGTTGGCTGGAAGCTTTTCCAGTTGTCTGCTGGAAGCTTATCCAGTTGACTACTAGAAGCTTTTTCAGTTGTCTGCTGGAAGCTTTTCCAGTTGTCTGCTGGAAGCTTTTCGAGTTGTCTGCTGGAAGTTTTTCCAGCTGTCTACTTGAAGCTTTTCCAGCTGTCTACTTGAAGCTTTTCCAGCTGTCTGCCGGAAGCTTTTCCAGCTGTCTGCCTAAAGCTTTTCCAGCTGTCTGCTGGAAACTTTTTAGCTGTCTGCTAGAAGCTTTTCTAGTTGTCTGCTGAAAGATTCTCCAGCTCTCTGCTGAAAGTTTTTTTTTTATTTTAATTCTATTAAGGAGACTTTCAGCCAGTGGCTGGTTCGTCTCCGCTTGCTGAAAGCTTTTCCAGTTGTTTCCTGGAAACTTATCCAGCTGTCTGTTAGAAGCTTGCTTTTCCAGCTGTCTGCTGGAATATTTTTCAGCTGTCTGCTGGAGGTTTTTTCAGTTGTCTGCTGCAACCTTTTCCAGCTGTCTGCCGGAAGCTTTTCCAGCTGTCTGCTGGAAGGTTTTCGAGTTGTCTGCTGGAAACTTTTCCAGTTGTCTGCTGGATGGTTTTCGAGTTGTCTGCTGGAAGCTTTTCCAGCTGTCAGCTGGAAGCATTTCCAGCTGTCTGCCGGAAGCTTTTCCAATTGTCTGCTGTAAACTTTTCCAGGTGTTTGCTAGAAGCTTTTCCAGTTGTCTGCTGGATGCTTTTCCAGCTGTCTGCTGGAACCTTTTCCAGCTATTCACTGGAAATTTTCCAGCTGTATATTGGAAGCTTTTCCAGTCACCTCCTGGAAGCTTTTTCATTCATTTGCTGGAAGCTTGTCTAGTTGTATGCTAGAAGCTTTTCCAGCTGTCTGCTGGAAGCTTTTCCAGTTGTCTGCTGTAACATTTCCAGCCGTCTGCTAGAAGCTTTTCCAGTTGGCTGTTGGAAGCTTTTCCAGTGGTCTGCTGGAAGCTTTTCCAGCGATCTGCTGGAAGCTTTTCCAGCTGTTTGCTGGAAGCTTTCCCAGCTGTTTGCTGGAAGTTTTTCCAGCTGTTTGCTGGAAGCTTTTCCAGTTGTCTGCTGGAAGCTTATCCAGTTGACTGCTAGAAGTTTTTCCAGCTGTCTGCTGGAAGCTGTTCCAGCTGTCTGCCAAGAGGTTTTCCAGCTGTATGCTGCAAGCTTTTCCAGCTGTCTACTGGAAGCTTTTCCAGCTGTCTACTAGAAGCTTTTCAGCTGTTGGATTTGAAATTTTTCTAGCTGTTGGCTAGAGACTTTTCAAGCTTTTGACTGTAAACTTTTACAGCTGTTGGCTGGAAGCTTTTACAGCTGTCTGCTGGAAACTTTTTTAGCTGTTGATTGAAAGCTTTTCCAGTTGTTGGCTGGAAGCTTTTGGAGTTGCCTATTGGAAGCTTTTTCCAGCTGTATGCTGGAAGCTTTTCCAGTTATCTGCTGGAAGATTATCCAGCTCTCTGCTGAAAGGTTTTTCAGCTGTTGGCTGTAAGCTTTTCCAGCTGTTCACTGGACGCAGTTCCAGCTGTTGGCCGAAAGATTTCCCAGCTGTTGACAAGAAGCATTACCAGCTATTGGCTGAAAACTTTTGCAGCTGTTGGCTGGAAGGTTTTCCATCTGCCTGCTGGAAGCTTATTCCAGCTGTGTGCTGGAAGCTTTTCCAATTGTCAGCTGGAAGCTTTTCCCGCTGTCTACTGTTAGCTTTTCCAGCTATTTGCCATGATTTATATATGATTTATATATGATTTATATATGTGTAACATTATGTAACACTTTTTAATGTTATACATTGGCCTAACTAGATTTTTGATTGAGAGGGCTTGAGTTGTTCGGAATAAAAATTTCTTAAATAAAAATACGTACTTAGACGAATTGGTTTGTTCATTGGTTTGGTGTTGTTCAGACTCATTTCCCCGAAAATAACATTTTCCAAACTACGATGCCACGAACTACTACAGCCATGCTCTATCCTCCTAAGATAGAAAAGCAGATGGTTAAGCTTGAGTACTGCACACAACATCGATCAATTTTGATCCCGGAGAGCCACAATTCAAGTTTCGGTGAAATGAAATGAGTGAGTGAGTGAGTGCGAATCATTTCACCGAAACTTGAATTGCGGCCCACCGATATCGAAACTGTCGGATCTCATGTGCAACACTCAAGCCCAACCACCTCCCCCTCGATCTCAGGAATACAACGCACAGTTATAACAGTTTATAGCTTCACAAATCGAATTTCGGGGAAATGAGTCTGGTCAACACTGGTTTAATATTTTAGGAGGGGCTGAATCTTTCCCTGAAAAAGGAGGGATCCACCCTCCGGCCATTCATGCGATAATTATTTGGTATTAAATTATAAAGATGATGTGTTTTTCACTTCTGAGTTCAATAAAGTTGATTTGGTTTTTTTTTTTATCGAGGTGTTCCTCGATTATCTTATCCGAAACTCAATCATACGAAAAGTTGCTCTCATCCCAAACAAACTGGAATCTTTCGAGGGAATCGAACCAGCCGAAGTTCAGCCACCCGTATACCACACCAGTGCACCTCGGATTGCATTACAAGCACATATTAGATCGCAATGACGTCGAAACATGCTCTGCATCTTCCTCTCGCCATATAGTAATAGTGGGCACGGAAACACGAGATCCGAACAACGGTGCAACGAACTTTCGTGTGATTCGATTGGGCGGTGCGACGCCGAAAACGGCGGTAAACTTCTCATCCTCTTCCACCAAGTGGCGGGAGGGATTCACACCATCATCATCTCCAACTTGCGGTCTCGTTTGGCTCAGTGAAAACTTGCACCGCATCGACCGAACCGGTTTCGAACTATCGGTGTAGGGACAAACCGTGCACTTACGGTGGTTGGGTAGCAAAACGTCGAAAGGACAAAACCTCGATGGGACAGAATTGACTACTTTCAACGTTCTGTCCTTTAGACTTTTTATCCCAATCGATGTTTTGGCATTTGACGTTTTGTCTTCCGACATTTTTCGCACAAGGCCACTGACAATACGTTGTGAACACCGGACTCAATCAGTGAAAGTTTTCTACGGTTGTCGATATTGCCGCCACAGACGGTAACTGAAAACTGGCTGCTGCTGAGTCTGCATCTCGTCAGACAATCACCATATCCATGTAGTGGCGGATCTTTTTTCGTTGTTTGCCAACTAGTTTACTCGGGGAGGTTCCTATGAATACATTTTACGCAACACAGTCAAGCGGTTCGATTTTCCGTTTCGAAAAAAAAAAACGATCAAGAGACAGCAACCAACATAGGGAGATAGGAGAAACTCCTGAACTTGACTTTGCTGCAAAGGTTTCGGTTGGATGGATGTATGGCAGAGAAGGACGAGCGGGAGATTGCCGCCGGAATCTTATGTAGGTCAAGGAAATTAATTTGTTCACGCCCGTCGGCTCTTCGCACCGGCATCTTCGTCACAGCTTGTCAGACGTGATATAAGGTAAGGATGATGATTTGTTGTGACTGATACATGAGACTTTCATGGGCAAGTCTGGAAGCCAACATTGTAAGCTTTAGGATGGTTGGGGTGAAGATGGCTCCACTTGAATAAAGATAATATGAATTAGCAGTGATAGGACGGGATTAGCATGCGAATCGTTATTAGACGATTTTTTTTAACAATCCAACCTTATTCAGATACTGGGTTCACAATGACCCACAATCAAATTTCGGCCCACAATATCTCAGTTATGTTTTAACCAATCTTTCTGATTTTTTTTCTTCTTAGCATTATATACCCACTGGGACAGAGCCTGCTTCTCAGCTTAGTGTTCTTATGAGTATTTCCACAGTCATTAGCTGAGAGCTTTCTTTGTCAAAATTGCCATTTGTGCATTCGTATATCGTGCAGCAAGTACGATGATACTCCCCAGACAACCAAAATGTACATATATTAAAATCACCTTTTGCGTTATGCGATGTTTATATGTGCAAAGATTCCGTATAAGATGTCGTCAAAAGGCCTTATGCGTACAAAACTGGAAGCGATGATGTAAATTCACATATAATGCGAGTGTTCAGATTTTATCACGAATTATTGTGTAACCTTATACGACTTAGTTTATGATAACAAAGTTGATTTGACGTTCGCTGCTACGGGTTGATTCGACTTCCTTTGTACGTTTACACGGAACGAGACAGAATGCACTGATGAACTCAGAAAATAGCGTTCTATGCGAGGAAATTCATCAATCAAACGATTTTATTTACGATGTTGTGTGGGTGTGATGTTATTCGCACAGGTAAACGACTTTCTACGTGAACTGTTATGTTCTGGTTGTCTGGGTCTTTGCTCAGGGAAGTCAAGGATATTTTCATTACGGAAAGATCCTGGATCAACCGAGAATCGAACCCAGACACCTTCAGCATGGCTTTGCTTTGCAGCTATGCCATAACGCTGTTCCCTGAGCAGGTGAAAAAAGCTGCAAAAGATCATAACTTTTTGTTCTTACATAATTATTGACGATCACAATCAGCTATTGATTTGTTGGGAAAAAGACATAAAAGATAAAAAAAGTTTATCTTATAGTAACACACATATTGAGCTTTTTCAGTAATCCAGTCCGTATGGTTAATAACCATTGGGCGGTTCAACTTACGCGTGGTAGAGATGGATAAATTATGGGTGAAATTATGAAAAAACTCCACGTACTCGGCTGGGATTTGAACCTAGGACTCTTAAATGCTAGACGAGCACTTTACCAACTTAGCTACCGAGCCACTTGGAGACCTTGGTTTATCTTGTTAAGATATTATAAGATCAAAACAATATCTGGCAAATTTATAGATTAACCAACAAATGAATATTAAATTATTATATGACAGCGAAAAATAAAGAAAAACAAACAACCAGCTTAGAGCCCTCGATCAGATTTATAAACAGAGATGACAACTGTGGCGCTGGCGTCGATATGTTTTTTTTTTCGGTGGGTGCAAATTACGCGATGTATCGAGATTGCGAACATATTAAAGGACTCTGAAGATAGGGACTTCCGCAAGGACTAAAATCAAGCTCAGAATTCCACCACTTTGTGATGGCGTCGGTATGAGCTTACAGTAGGATATTGAAAGATATTTGAGAAGCTTCAGTGAGCGTTAAGTGGTGGGCAGCGTCCTATAGGACTGCACAGCAAAACAACATCTAGACTTTTCGTGGCACGTAAACTTTTATGATTGTCATGTATAACGAGTTATAACTGAATATTCAACGATAAATAATGTAAACTGCCTTATTGCACTCAGGAATGCTTGAAATCTTGAGTTAAACTAAAACATTTTTCGCGTACAGTATAATGAGTACGTATGTAACTGCAATGATTGATTTCTATTTAGCTCAGCCAATTACTCAGCCCGAAGACTTTCTTTGACTGTTGTTTATGGTTCAGTACAAAGTATTCATTGTTCTTCGTCGTTCTAAATCATGAAACACGAAGAGAAATCGATCACTGCAGATACGCCTGTATGATACTAAGCGCGAGATATCATGATCGTGCATTCAACATTCACCAATATTGCATGCTTTCTTGCATTTTGGAAGTGAAATTGCAAATGAGATTGTTCGGTTCACACGATTATATGATGAGTATTCGGTCAAAATAATGCGCATGAATAGATGGATGGCTCAGTCATTTCATGTGCATAATTTATTATTGAATTTTCAGCTTACAACATTTTTTGAGAGAAGATTGTCTCGTGTTTAATATTATGGTTTTTTACCTGAGCAAACTAAAAAAAACTAATATTGCGTATGACGTAAATTTCATTGCAATCAAACTACCCGATATTAAAACTAAATGATGTAAATATTAGAATTGTTTGCTGTGTGAGTTTTACATGATTGAAGCTAAAATTACGTTACGTGTAAATCTAAGATTTTTTTGGTTTGTGGAAGAAGGTTTCTGTCTTCAGCAAAGTTTCTATGGGCGCTTAGGACCCATACACGAGTAAAGAATTATTTCATTATTCTTTCGCTATATTGCGTTAGTGCCGATGATCGTTCTCAATAGGAATCTTATAAAATTTCTCCGCAGGATCCTTTTGCTATTTCCAACTTTTAAGATTTCTCCTTGAAAGTTATACTAGTCTCTTCAAAGGTTATTTATAATGTTATTCCCTCTGGAAGTATCGCAGGACGTCCTACTGGAATTGTTCTAGCAATTATTCAGCCAATTTAGGATTTCTTCCATGTTTTTTAAGAAATCGTTTCTGGAAAGTATTTGGTTCATATGAAACACAAATTCCGTAACGATACCAATCTAAATTTTTGACCCCCTTACTCCCTAAGTAACAATAAGAAAATTTTCTTTAAATCCCATCCCATCTAATTACGTAACGCTCAGCCAAGACTCTTCCCCTTATTTTTCATATTTATTATGGAAAGTAGGTTGTACTAAATAAATAAATTACTTCAATTTAAATGAAGATATCTCCTTTTAACGTTTTGCTTAAGCATTCTCTTCTCTACGTTAATTGGCTGTTTTCAACCGCAAACATTTATTACGTAACGGTAACCCGAAGTCCCCTTCCAGTAAGTATAAGCTCAACTCCTTCCTCCCAACATTACGTTATGTTTACACGATCTCTAAGCTTGTGAAACTCTATTATAGGACTGCCCTTCCTTTTTCAATCGAGGGCCAAATCTCACGTACAATGTTGTGTAGAAGACCAAATGTTTTAAGCATACACGGGTAGAAATCAGAATCCAAAAACAAGATTATGACTCATGATATCATGATTCCAGTATGTTTTCATCTTATGAAAATACACTATGATTTGGACTCAAGATATCATGAGTCAGATTGCCGTAACGCAACACACGCGTTAGGTTTTTGTTGCTGATTGCTCGGAATCATGATTCAAATGCTAAAAATACTGTGTCGCGCAGCCGTTTATGATCGACAAAATAGCAAATAAATAGCATACACTGACATTTGAGCCAAGAACCTTCCGATTGATAGCCACGCAACCACATCGTAATCTTGAATTAAGAGTGATCGATACAAATGAGCTGAAGCAATGTGCACCACGTAGTGTTTTCTCACTAGGTGTTACGCTTATGAAGAATCATGATTATGACTCCAGGAACCATGAGTTGTGATCCTGATATTATGACCTAACTAATTTATGAATTTCATGATTTGTAAATCATGATTTGGGGATCAGATTTTTATCCGCGTAGTAGTTTCATCAGAACGCTGTCACAAATTTTCATAAGATTTTATCAGGTACTTATCTAGTATTATTGCAAAATCCTGCGCAGGGCTAGGCCCCAAGTATGAAGTTCCAGATGATGTAAAAATCCTGTGAAGGATTATGTGGAAATTGTACTTAGGATTTCGACAGAATCTTATCAAGACAAATGTTGAAACCCTGTTCTGTAATCTGAAGAAGCCTATCCTGCTAAGGATTCTGCAAGATTCAGTGTGAGTTTTGTAAAAAAAAATCAAAATAAAATCTAGAATTTGGTTATGGCTATGATTTAAAAAAATCTTACTAAAATTTTTGTGACAATCTTGCTCAACATTTTGTGGGAATCCTGCTCAAGTTTTCCATGAGGAATCCTGTAAAATCCTGGTTGAAACTGTATTATCCCGCTTCAAGATATGCTTTATATTTGTAATAATCTGTCTCAGGTATAAAATTTGGAAGTCTATGAGAAAAATATTCAAATTCAATTTCAGCCATTCAATAAAAAAATACTCAAGCAAATATAGAAGGATCAAGAAATGCAAAGAGTCTTAAAAAAAAATCATGAATTAGAATAATCTTAAGTTATAATAATTAGCCTTGGAATGTTCAAATATAATGATGAAAGAGCAGATAGGGGCCACATATGAGTAGCTGTTCGAGGGTCGCATAAAATGGAGCCGTGGGCCGTGCGTTGGACAGACCTGTTGTTTAAGAAGTTCTTTTGTAAATCTCTTTATTTTCTAAACCTTCTTTTCTATTAAAAAGTTTATTTTTCTGGAATCCATCAACCAACTTCTTTTCGGAATTCCAGCAAATTATTTTAGATAATGGAATTGCGTCAGGATTTCCTAAGTAATTCCTCATGGATGTTTTAACCATAATTTACTAAAAGAGTATCTTTACTGAGTATATTTCTGAATATCCTACCGGCGTTTATTCTAAAGAAAATACAAAAATGATTTTTTTATATCCAGAAAATACATTTGTTTAAAAGCTTTCATCATGAAAAATCTATAGACTTTTAATGGGAGATTTATCTGAAACTTTAGGAATTTCTCATGAGAATGTCAATAGCAGCTCATTTTGGAATTTTACTGCTGCTGTGCTTCTGTGAATCCTACGATAAAAGTCTTATAATTTTCAACAGAAAAAACCTTACTGTATTTTCCGACGATCTTGTATGGTTTTAATAGACACAACGTACCTTAGGTGATCATGAAGGGTTTTTTAATTCAATGTGTTCTAAGAATTTTCTTCGGAAATATTCAAATATGACGTCCATTGCCCCCTCCTCCCTATGTCTATTATTTTCCATTACCTTATACACGTACTGGCACACTTTCGTTGACCGCCCTCCCTTAAACGAAAGACGTCATTTTTGAACGACACCATAAATAATTTAAGAATTTGAAGAATTTACCCAAAAAGCTTTCCTGTTATTTCTTGAAGTACTTTCGATACATCCTACTAAAAGTTTCTTGAGCTATCGTTAATTCACTCTAAAAAAAAGTTATTGAATTCGAGAACAATGAATATTTCAATTCCCTGATGCATCTATGGAAAATTCTATGCAAGAATTGATTAACAGATGCCTGGAGAATTTTCGAACATTGATTGATTTTTATTAATTTTAAGGGGCAGTTATATCTCTGTTCCTCCAACCTTGGTAAGCACTGCAAAACGGATCGCTGACAGATGCTCTCTTTAGCGATCTTCCCACTTGCAGATCACTAGATGGGAATCGGAGTTCAATATATTAGTAATCAATTAATATCCGGAAGTACAAACCAAAGCCAGCTGCACGTTGTGATGAAAATCTTAACTAAACTATTGTCCATGCGGAAGTCCTTAACCTCCTGAGCAAGTTTACCGAAAACAGCATGTATTTCGCCATCTTGAGATATCGCATAACCCTTATCCTCCTAAACAGCTTTCTGAAGACAGTCTTCTTCTACATGCTTACTGTTTCGTGATATTGCACAATTAGACTTTACTGAAGTTCATATCAACTCCAGCACCAATTGATGTTTGAATTCTTAGCTAAACTAGAAAGCATGTTCCAGAAGCAAGTTTGCTGAAGATATTACGTTTTCGAAAGGTCAGCATCTCGATCAATTTAATATAATATAATATAATATAATATAATATAATATAATATAATATAATATAATATAATATAATATAATATAATATAATATAATATAATATAATATAATATAATATAATATAATATAATATAATATAATATAATATAATATAATATAATATAATATAATATAATATAATATAATATAATATAATATAACAGCCATTCCATGAAAAACCGATCTAGTGGGTCTCCGAATTCCGTGAAAATTTGCTATTTTGTTCCTTATCAGAAATAAGGATACACGTATTTTTGGATTTTTTGATTAGGATGACCATTTCCGAAATAAAGTGACCAGAAAAATCGCGATTTTGCAACATTTTTATTTTTAAAAAATTATAACTTTTGAACCGTTTGACCGATTTTTAATATTTTTGGACGAAATGAAGGTTAAAGATTTTGACTTTTTAGGAAAAATATAAAATTTCACAAAAATTGTGTTTTTTACATGAAAAAACTCAATAGTTTCCGTTTTTCGTGTTTTAAAGGCCTCGGGACCAAAGGGGCTATTGCTGTTCTCATTTTTTTCTTAAAAGTTCAGAAAATTTTACGTAAGCTGTCATATTTTCAGCGATGTATTTTTTTTTAGTTTTTGAGATATATTTTTTTGAAAATAAAAAATCAGTCATTTTTCATCGGCACACACTGTAGATTTCAGCGCATTAGATTTGTAATGTTTAAAAAAAATCATAACTTTTGGGCAGCTCAACCGAATTCCAATCTTTTTTTATGGAATGAAAGCTTAAAATTTCAACTATTCAGACAAAGTTGAAAAATCTGATAAAAATATGTTTAAACGTGAAAAAATATAAAAAACTCTAGTTGTTTTAGAAATTGTCATATATTTTAATGTGAAAAAAATTTATTTATTTTCAAAATTTTCTATTTTTTTCTATTTTTTTGAAAAGTTAAGACCTTAAGCTTTCATTCCATAAAAAAATATTGGAAATCGGTTGAGCTGTTCAAAAGTTATGATTTTTTTAAACATTACAAATCAAATGCGCTGAGAACTACAGTGTGTGCCGATGAAAAATGACTGATTTTTTTATTTTCAAAAAAATATATCTCATAAACTAAAAAACATACATCGCTGAAAATTTGACAGTTTACGTAAAATTTTCTGAACTTTTAAGAAAAGCAATAGCCCCTCTGGCCCCGAGGCCTTCAAAACACGAAAAAACGGAAACTATTGAGTTTTTTCATGTAAAAAACACAATTTTTGTGCAATTTTATATTTTTCTCGAAAAGTCAAAATCTTTAGCCTTCATTTCGTCCAAAAAGATTGAAAATCGGTCAAACGGTTCAAAAATTATAATTTTTTTAAAAATAAAAATTTTGCAAAATCGCGATTTTTCTGGTCACCCTATTTCGGAAATGGTCACCCTAATCAAAAAATCCAAAAATACGTGTATCCTTATTTCGGATAAGGAACAAAATAGCGAATTTTAACGGAATTCGGAGACCCACTAGATCGGTTTTTCATGGAATGGCTAATAATATAATATCAGTGGCGCGGGAAGTGGGTAGGACAGGTAGGACATGTACTACGCACAAAAACACCTGGGTAGGACAGTCAAAGGATTGTCCTACTCAGGATTCAAAAATAAAACAATGTCAGCAGAAGCTTGAAAAACAAATTAAACTATTTATCATCTGTTCAATTTACATACAAGCTCGATCAATGTCGTACTTAGTCTTATGGAGGATGAAAGACACGATAAGGTTTTTCATGGTATTTTCCTGCCAAGTACAGCGTGACATGATTTGTGCATGACCCACGAAAAGTTCTAGCCCGTGAGAAGAACGATTGAGAATATCTATAGTGAAATTTCTGGGATACTTACTGTAATAATTGATACTGGAAACGATTTTTGAGAGTTTATTTTTTGAAGAATTGTTGAAGAAATTCCTGCGAAATATTTGATGGAGCTTCTGCGCGATGAAACATTTTTCAATCATCTTCAGTTTCTCCTTAAAACTTTTGCAATTACTCGGGTCACTCCGGCGCAATGAAAAAAAAAACTACACAAAATTCACAGAATGTTTGCTGTTTATCCATTTGTTATCGTGTATCGAAAAGTAGTTGCAAACATTCAAAACGGTATATATCAGAGCATAATTTATCTTTTTAAAAGCTTTTTTCATGCAAATCTTCATCATGTCATCAAATATTGAAGCAACTATAAAAATATTGAATAATATGTAGTCTTAATATAAATACAACAAAGTTTTTAAAGCATGGAAAATAAAATCTTGCATAAAATTACATTTTTGAATTGTCTTCTGAAGATTCGATGATTTGTATTGAACAAAATGTATATCAAACAAAATAGGATGAAAAGCTTATTCTATCGGAAAATATATTTACTTCACACAGCACGTTAAAAGAAATTCAAAAAAAATATTTCTCTTTTAAAGTCAATTATTGGAACGAGGTCGGTTTAAGAAAGTCACTTTTGTTCAATCAACTTTTGAAGCTCTATCATATACAGCTGAAATTATATAGAGAAACATTTTTTGCTTACGTTACTTCATAAATATGCAAAGAAACTTTTCCAATCAAAAAACAATTTTTTATTCGTTACAATCGTTCGATACTACCATTAACGTGTAGAAAGAAAAAATCAAAATACAAGGTCCTTGAAAATCGACTTTTTTTCGATGTTTGCTCTCAAATGCTTGTTAATGAATTATTCAAAATATGTTTTACACTATGTCATGAGAGTTGTGGCACAGAATATATTGGCATAAACAGAAACCATTTTTTCTTAAAATTTAACACATTTATTAACGTATCAATTTTTTCAGAGGTGTGCACGATTTTCATCGACATCTGTTAGTAATTTGAAAAATTATCATACAAAATGCAACTTTATTGAAACAATACCACCGCATCATAATTTTTAAATACATTGTTAAGAATTTCCGATCAGAAAATAGTTTGTAGGTTCAACCCATTATTTTTGAGAATGTTTTGAATGTTTGCGACTACTTTCCGATACTTTCCTTACCTAGGAATAGATGAGGTAATTTATTTGTTCTCCGGAAAGGTTGTTCTACCTCATTAGTTGTAAAGGCATACAGTTAATAAAATTAAAAATATAAAAAGGATGTACAAAGATATTCATATTTTTTTTAATATGAATTTAACAAGGTTAGATAACAAATCTTGATCCGATGGTGTATTAGGTTTGTTCATTTTTTAATGCAAGTTCGAAAAATCACAGACAAACAGACGTCACACTCTCATCGTTGTCCATCGACCACCTTTTTAACTGTCAATACAAAAATATGGTAGGTGGCCAATCCACCACCTGCAGTGCTCGCATAGTTTTTTTTTGTGTTTGACGTTTACACACTACCGCCATCTGTTGGCCTGTCGATCAAACACACCGAGTTTAGTATTGAGCGTGCATGTTGTCGTAACTATGATTTTGATCGAGATTTGTTCTAAGTGTTACGTCTGTTTGTCTGTGGAAAAATTGTCGATTTTTGATGGAGACCATTTATTAATCTCTGAAGCATCTATTATAAAATGGTCTCTAAAGTATATTTTCCCTTATTCTGCTTGCATTGAATCCTGATGCAAAATTGTACATGCTCTGAATAAACCTTCAGAGACTATAACGGGTTTAAAACCCTCTTTGAGAAACTTGTTTCAGATTCCCCGAGGAAAAGCTTAAGGAATTATTTGTAAGGATTTCTTCAGAATTTGATCCAAAAAATTCTTGAAAACACCAAAGTTACTAACTCCAGTAGTTCCTGCAGATATTGTTACTCCAAAATTATGGTAGAATTTCCCGCAAATATTTTTCACTAATCTTTTAACCAAATTCTCCAGTTGCTACTCTATGAGATCTTCAAAAGATTTCTACAGAATTTCTTCCGAGGAAATCCACAAAGGTTTATTCCAGAATGTTTGAAAAAAATATCTTTCACAATAAACCTTGCAAGAATTCCTCCACCTGTTCATGTGAATTCCTTCAAGACTCCAAACTCCTAGAAGTCCAAAACTCCTTAACCTTCCTTGTGCATTGGGGTCATTTTTGGCCAATCGGCACGGTAAATAAGCTGTAACTTTGTAGAGAAAAGAGATATAAATCTGAAATTTTCTGACTTTTCTTAACTTTTGAAAACGAACATTTTCGTGCTAAAAGAAGCTTTCAGCGACCTCTAGGAGCGGCGCTACAAAAAAGTGACACATTATGCATTAAGGATCAAAAATGACCCATGACTTTGAAACGCTCTCAAAAATACATTTCTTAACCGATTTTCGTTCTTTTAGCTTTATATGAAAGATATGGAACTCAAGAATAGAACCCTGGAAATTGCTTGTCAGTATGGCAATTCTGGGCACAAGGGCACAAGGGAACCTGGAACCTGTTTCAGAAAGAACTAGCGTATATCATATTCAGCAGTTCATACACATGTATATAACGACGGTTCGAATTTCATGGTTTTTCATTCCGATTAACAAGAGCACCAAGAGGACCAACATTTAGATTTGGCTGGTATTTCGGAGTGTTCCGGAACCGGTTCCGCTAGGGTGTGATGTGGACATTTTCAGACCATCATATAGTACCATCATGCGACGGCTCAAAATACATGATTTTTCATCCAGATTTAAATGGACACCATGCCATATACCTGACGTTACGCACCTAGTGGTACAGAGCCTGTTTCTCAGCATTTATTAACGGAAAGGTTTGCCATCTTTCTATTTTTGCCTATGTATATCGCTTGGCAAGCACGATGATACTGTATGCCTGGGAAGTCGAAAAAAATTTCCAACCCGGAAAGATCCTCGTCCGGTGGGATTCGAATCCATGCCCCTTAGTTTGATCTAGCTGAGATGCTGCGTGTTTACCGCTGGGCTTCCCAAACATAAAAATATTATATTAGAATATCATTTCCGTTACGGCCAAATTAGAAAAAAAATGATTATACAGTCAACTCAGCATAACTGGATTTTGAACGGACCAGGGAACAAGGGCGGTATATAGTCAAAGCTAGAGTAACCTGACCTGACCTGACCTGACAGAGTTGAAACAGATTTTGCTATTCCGTTATCGCGTTTTTTCTAAAAAAGTATGTTATAATTTTTAATGATTAGTAGTTAAAATAATAAAAATTATAACACAATTTACTGAGTAGTGTGTGGTCTTCCGATTCCATGGCATGCTCTTACAGGGTGAGCGATGGAATCAAGACCGTTCGTTTTCGGTCCGCGTGGCGCGAGTGCGAAAAGAGATTCGCGTTAGTAGTGTGTAGTCTTCCGATTCCATGGCATGCTCCTGCAGGGCGAGCGACGGAATCAAGACCAATTGTCCGGAATCAAGACCAAAAAAATTCGCGTTTCTCAGTTAGTATGTATGCTTCAAATAAAGCTGAAAATTGTGGCTGCTCAATCAGGGATGAAGGATCCATTGGTGAGCTCGTTTCATGCTTTTTTTTATTAATCTATAAAATGTGTATGACCGCACATTTAATCGTTACAACGGTCGAACATAAATATGATTATTCAACAAACTATGAATGCTTCGTCACTGTAAGTGTCGGTATAAACTCTAATTCATTTTTTTATATAAAATCCCTTGCATTTTACCTTTATTTTTATAAAAAAAGCTTTGAATGGTTCGGTCTGTTTGTCTGTGCTAGTAGTATAGACTTACAAAACGTTAATTTTATTCAAAACACATTGAATGGTTCGCCACTGTAAGTGTCGGCATAAGAATATTATGTGATGGTCCAGCCACTCGATCTGAGGAATGTTGCTTTTAGCTATTTGTTCAACAAACTTTGAATGGTTCATCACTTCAAGTAACGACATTATTTACTCCTATTTGGAAATTTTCCATGTCAATTGAATATATTATATTCCTAAGCATGATAACAAATAATCGTTTATCATAGTCTAATCGCTTATCAAAGTGAATCCTGTGACCCAAAGATCCTTCCCATTAACAACCATCCCTCCTAGTAACCTTTGTGGAGATGCAGAGGAAAACACGTTCTACAAATAGCAAAGGTTACACACTAACATTCCTTCCCTCAATCCCACCTGACTGCAAGAACGTGGCGCCGTTATTGACCATGTATTAATAGAGTCACTGAATTATGCACACTGAAAAAGATTATGGCCAATCCCAGCCGAACTTCTAGTTGATTCTTTGTGCATCTTAACTGACTGGTCAATCACGGAATAGCAACCATTGATAAGTGTATTCAGTCTTAGCTTAGCTAAGCTAAGCTAAAAATTATAACACAATTTACTCTAAACTTAACTGAAACAAAATATGTTATAATTCAAACAAAAGTGTAACTCATTATGTTTCGAATCAAACCCAAACATAACTCATTTTGTTATTTTCCATTACTTATTTGTACAATTTGATATGAGCAATGCTCTCACAAATTTTATGAAAAATGTGTTATAATTATGTTCTAACTAGTAACAAATTTGAAGCAGCTTTTGTTAATATGGTTGTGTTTCAATTATGTTTAAATTTCTTCCATGAATTCAAAGTACTTCTAGCAAAAATGAAACAAAATTTGATATTTGTAATAAATCTTGATATAATCGAGCTACAATATTGTTGTAATCCACTGGTCGGTAGTAGATAAAATAACAAAAAAATCAATACATTTTCCTCTATACTAAACAAAATTGAAACAAAATATAATATAATCTAAACAAAAATGTAACTTATTATGTTTCAAATCAAACAAAAATTATTTTGTCATTATTTATAACTTGATTATAACAAAATTTGTTATGTTTTTTATATGAATAAAAGCGCACATGTATAAGTAACTTCCCTCCGATTTTTTATCACGATTTGTTTTATAATTATGTTATAAATTTAAACAAATTTGAAATAGCCTTTGTTATTGTAACTTATTTTGTTTCAATTATATAAGGACATTGTTACAACTCAACGTGCATGAACAAAAATGAAATAAAATTTGATATTTGTAACAAATCTTTATATAGTTGTGATACAATTTTGTTGTAATCCACTGATTGCATTCTGTGCACGTGCTGCAGCCTTATGTGCAGGAGCCATAAGATCCAAGATAATCTCTACTGTAATCCTTACATCGATTTTTCCATGGGTTCCACAAGCGGTTACCCTGAGATTTCTCCAAGAAACAAATTTTGTTCGCTACCAGACCGTTTCCGATAGAACTCCAGAAATACCAGCAATTCCATCAGGAATATTGCCAGTAGTTCCTCCAGTGATTCCTCCATAGATTCCTCAGAAAACTTTTTCAGATATTACTTCTGGGCCACCCGTCTAGAATCACATAACAAAATTATGACATATTGTAACTGTCGGGGAACCGTCCGACCGAAATGAGATTTGACCTCCACTCGACCTTCACCAGAACGTACCTTCCTTAGTCCTTATCCAATCCAAATCCTTGATCCTGGCCGTCCTTGTTCCTTCATCCCTTCAGGTCCTCGTCATCCTTATGCCTTCCTTCGCATGCAGTTAAACACACATAATAACACACGAAACACAACTTTATTCTTACATAAAAACACTACATTAACTTTATTAATTACGACACTAAGGCTAACAGATTAAAACGAGCAAGGGTTCGCCCCTTTGCTTCTGATCGCGACGACGTTTGGATACCAACTAAACTCTCTGCTACTCTCCGCTCCCGATGACCATCGATGACCGTCCGCTTAGTGGTAGTAGGTAGTCCGAGAGTCCGCAGTACTAAGAACCGGTAAACTACTACAACCGTATTAGCCATAGTAGCGCAAACCAGTTTATAGCATCCCTGGAGTCCCTCAACGTGACGAGTATCATTACTTCATCCGAGAAATGCTGAAGCTGCTTGCAGACATCCTCACCCACCCTGAAGTTGCAGGAAAACTTCTGAAAATAAAGAAAATCTCCTCTTGACGCACTGGTTGGAATCTTCAGAGTCTTCCCTAATCCTCTTCAGTTAACGTTGGTAATAAACACAACTTTACTAC
Organism: Aedes aegypti; assembly: GCF_002204515.2. NCBI lineage: Eukaryota > Metazoa > Arthropoda > Insecta > Diptera > Culicidae > Aedes > Aedes aegypti. The sequence continues at coordinate 264,829,564 of NC_035107.1, read as the reverse complement.
TGGTCGTTTCAAACTTCCAGTCGCTGTCCGCACTGTAACTACTCGAGTGATTCCATCATCGCCTGGATGTAATTCCTCTATTCGGCCCATCTTCCACTGTGTGGGTGGTTGATTAGAATCGACAATAACAACCAGCCTTCCAACTTGCACATCTACTGCTGGCTGCCAATGTTTTGATCGAGCCTGAAGTTGAGAGAGATATTCGAGACGCCATCGTTTCCAGAAATCCTGAAGCTGCCGCTGTACGACTTGAAACCGTGATAAGCGATTAAGTTGAACATCGCTAAGATCTGGATCGGGTAAGGCAAGAAGCGATCCACCAATCAAGAAATGGGCTGGAGTCAATGGCTCTAAATCCGATGGATCGTCTGATATGGATGTTAATGGTCTCGAATTCAAGCATCCTTCCACCTGCGTCAACAAAGTAAAAAGGTCTTCGTGCGATACTGAATTGCCTCCAAGAACTCTTAACAGATGAAATTTCGCTGACCGAACCGCTGCTTCCCATAAACCTCCGAAATGTGGAGCACTCGGAGGGTTGAAATGCCAATATATGCCTTCGTTGGCACATTCTCTCGAAACCGTCTCACGATGTGTTTTGTTTTTCAGCAACTCGAACAACTCCTGGATTTGATTTCTCGCTCCCACGAAGTTCGTCCCATTATCGGAGTAGATGTCTGTGGAACGACCCCGGCGTGAAAAGAACTTTCGCAATGCCTGCAGGAAACGCTCTGTTGAAAGGTCCGACACTAGTTCCATATGGACGGCTTTCGTAGCCATACACACAAAGATTGCGACGTACGCTTTAGTTGGTTTGCGTCCTCGACCGGCCCGCAGATACACAGGTCCGAAGTAATCAACGCCGGACTTCGAAAACGGTCTTGAAACTGTGACTCTAGCTGCTGGTAATTCTCCCATTTGTTGCTGCATGATTGATGGTTTTGCCCTGAAGCATCGCTGACACTGATGTATTATCTTCTTCGCCAGATTCCTGCCACCGAGTGGCCAGTAACGTTGCCGAACCGTCCCTAGGAGCAATTGTGGCCCAGCGTGAAGGTAGATTTGATGAAAATGACGGAGAACCAACTCGGTGAGTGCGTGTCTTGCCGGTAGGACGATCGGATGTTTGGTTTGGTGCGATTCCTCGGAATGAGCTAATCGACCACCGACTCGTAGGATACCATTTTCGTCGATTCGAGGATTGAACCATCGTAGAGGGGAATTCCGTGCCACCGAGCCACCAGCCGTTAGCTTACCGATCTCGTCCACGAACGATTCCGCCTGAACCTTGCGGACAATCATTTGTTCCGCTAATTGTAGCTCATGCGTGGAAAGATATCCTGTCTGTTTTTCAATTGCTGAACATAGTAAGTTGTTCAGGAAGCGCAACCAGTATGCTGTCATCCGAATCAATCTAGTAAACGACGAAAATTTTGCTACTAAATCCGAAATGAACCCAGACTCCTTCGACGCAGTGCACGCCACCACATTGCGACGCCTTTCCAGTTCCTCTTCTGGGTGGGTTTCCACGGGTTTAGGCCATTTTTCAGGGATTTCCAACAGCCAGGTAGGACCATGCCACCACATATCATTTCCGACGATGCTGGTTGGCGAAACCCCACGCGAAATCAGGTCAGCAGGGTTAGTATTTCCTGGAACGTGTCTCCATTGATCAGATTCCGTCAACCCTTGAATTTTCGCAACTCTGTTTGCGACGAAAGTTGTCCATGTTCCTGGTGGTGAATTGATCCAGTGAAGCACACAGGTCGAATCCGTCCAAAAGTGAACCTTCTCTTCTGCTTTCAGCGATTCTGCCACCTTTTCCCAGAGTTGCGATACCAGAAGCGCACCGCATAGTTCCAACCGTGGTAGAGATTGCACCTTGAGTGGTGCCACCTTTGATTTCGATGTGAGCAGGTGTACTGAAACTGAGCCGTCGTCCCTCTGACTTCGAACGTAGATTGTCGCACCGTAGGCAACTATCGAGGCATCCGAGAAGCAGTGATATTCTACAGATACTGAGTTTGGACTAACTACGCATCGAGGAACCCGAATTTCATTCAACATCGGAATTTGCTTATGGAATGTTCGCCATTCCTCACCCACCATTTCGGGTAGTGGGTCGTCCCATTGGGGAATGCAACCTGCTTCATTCTTCAGACACCAGAGCCGTTGCATGAAGACCTTTGCTGATGTGATCGTCGCTCCCAGCAAACCCAACGGGTCGAAAAACCTTGCTATGTAGCACAACACCTTTCGCTTCGTGAGAATCTGATTTTCCGTTATAGGAGGGACCTCGAATTTGAAACGGAATTGATCTGCGTTGGGAAGCCACGTAAGGCCCAATGCCTTCACCTCTGCATTCTGGTCCCAATCAATGCCATTTGAATCTGGTAGTGCCAGATTTTCGCAAGGAATACCTTCAAGTACTTCAGGACGGTTGGAAGCCCACTTTCGCAATTTGAATCCACCGCTATCCATCATTGCGTCGACTTGTCGCCTCAATTCAATCGCAGATTCGACGTCGTCTGCTCCAGAAATAATGTCGTCCATGTACACGTCCTCTTCGATTGTCGGTGCTGCCAGTGGAAACCTTTCTCGTTCATCGAATGCCAGCTGTTTCAAGGTTCGAGTGGCGAGATATGGTGCTGATTTGGTGCCGTACGTCACAGTAAGGAGCTCAAACGGTACCTCCTTCCCATCAGGAGTACTCCACAGGATGCATTGTAGCGGCGTGTCCTCCAAACTCGTCCAAATTTGCCGAAACATTTTCTCGACATCAGCTACGACCATTATTTGACGAATCCTACTACGAAGAACGATCGACCTCAGATCTTGTTGAACGACGGGTCCAGCATACAGTGCATCATTCAACGACACACCCGTAGAAGTTTTACAGGAGGCATCGAAGACCACTCTCACCTTCGTCGTGGTACTTGACTCCTTGATAACTGGATGGTGGGGCAGAAAACACCGTTTAACTGCCTTTTCCTCGCTTTCATCCACCATTCGCATGTGACCGAGCTCCAGATATTCGGTCATGAAGTCGCTATACTGTTTTTGAAGACGTTCGTCTCTTGACAACCTTCGTTCCACCGCTCGCAGCCGCTTCAGAGCGATGTCCTTTGATTCACCAAGGCCTGCCAAAACTTCGTTGTTCTTGGGAAGAGAAACCGTGTATCGTCCATCCGAGTCTCGCTTGACTGTGCGCTCGTACTGCTCCTCGCAGCGCGCTTCTTCTGGAGAGTATTTGCTGACGGCTCCCACTTCTTCGCAGGACCAAAACCGTTCCATTAGGTCCTCCAGATCATCGAAAACTGCCATGTTGCAAGTGTATTTGGTACCTTGACTTGCAGAAGTGACTTCGCCTGTCACTATCCACCCAAAAACGGACTCGGTGAGTACAGGCAGGCCCATGCCCAACTGAATTTCCCTTCCAGACGGGAAGAAACTGAAGAAGGCTTGGATTCCCAACACCAAGTCGACCTTCCTTGATCGGAAAAACTCCGGATCCGCTAATTCGATGTCTACCGGTATGTCCCATCCATTTGCCTCAACTGTAGAGGTTGGAAGGCAAGCTGTAACCTTCGGTAGTACCAGAAATTCCATCGTTCGAGAGTATGACGAAGTTCGAGATCTGACGGCCGCCTTGATTTTACGAGATGCTCTTGTGCCAGACTGTCCAATTCCCATAATCGAAATGTTGGCCTTTTGAACTGAAACCTTCATCATCTGGTACAGATTCTCGGAGATGAAGTTGCACTCTGACCCTGAATCCAGTAGTGCACGTGCTGGATAGCGAGAGCCCTGGTCGTCCTCGATCACGACGACTGCTGTAGCCAGAAGAATCTGCGATGAAACACACTGTGCCGCGTTGGAAGAAGTAGATTCAACCGCTGAGGCATTCGCTGCCTTCGAATTTGCACTTGTGTCGTTCTGCTGAGAATTGTCTCTCAGATTCGCCTTCCCTGAAGATTCTTGGCTTCCGTTTGTTTCTCCTGCCTTGAAACACAGCAACGTATGGTGTCGAGCCTTACAATACCGACAAGAAAACTTTGACGAGCATTCTCGAGCTAGATGACCACGCTTGAGACAATTGCGGCAGAGTGACTGAGCCCGCAAAAGGGATTCTCGACTAGAAATCGACATCTTCAGAAAGTCTGGACACGTGTGAAGTCCATGAATCTCCGTACACGAGGGACACTTAGCGTTGTTCGACTGTACGGCGTTATTGCTGACTTTCGCTGAAAATGGCTTCCGTTTCGGTTGAAGGACTTGATCGACTCTCGATTCTACTTTCGCTGGTAGAGCCTCGAGAATTTGGATTCTCCGCTGTAGAAATTCCAGCAAGTCCTTGAAGGTGTCCTGCTGTTTCGTAGACGAATGTTCTTCCCACCCTCGTCGTGTAATGGGATCGAGACGAGAACTAAGGAGTTCCACCAGCAACAAATCCTTGTATTCGGCTGGCTGGATAATCTGGTCGAGTGTCTGAACCACACGGTCGAATCCATCAACCAATTTGTGGAGTTCCGTGATTGATTCCTTGCTAAGCGAAGGCAGTTTGATAATTGCTTGCACTTGCTTCTTCTTTAGGAGTTTGTTGTTGTTGTAACGTTTTAGCAACGTCTTCCAAGCAACTTGATAGTTGTCCCTGGTGATCTTTAGCGGATCGATTAGTGCCTTAGCCTCGCCTGCTAAGCACCCCTTGAGATAGTGGAACTTCTCAACTTCCGGTAAATCTGGCTTCTCATGGATCAAGGAAGTGTAGAGATCCCTGAAACTCAGCCAGTCATCGATATTACCATCAAAACATTGAAGTTTGATTTGAGGTAATCGAACGTGGTCCATAACGCCATGTAGAGTGGCATCTCCGGAGCGAATTGATTGGTTCTGGATAGAATTACTCTGGAACACTTGAGCCTTCTCCGCTAGAAACGATTTCGCATCGTAGTAGCGATTTTCCATCTCCAATTGATCCTTCTGAAGACTCTCCTGCTCCTCGAACTCCTCGTGGGCTTCGATTTCCCAAATAGTTTCACTAATTTGTACCCATAGCGAATCTAACTTCTCAAGACGAACATTGATTTGAGTGGCTGAAGTATCATCCTTAAAGTTTCTAACAAACTGGCAAATATTGCTTAAAGATAATCTGAGTCCCTTGAGCCTTGTAGTCAACGACTTCAAGGAATCAGCATTCCTCGTGATGGGTTTCGACATGTTTGAAAGCCTCTCGTAACGGAAACTCGAACTAAAGTTGGCAGTTGGGCAGGATGTTCCACTCGCAGTTCCGTTGAATCGTAGCAAAATCCAAAATCGGAGAAAACGGAGATGTAGTATTCAAATTTGGTTGCTTCGGCTAGACATATACTGTTCAGCTCACCTATGAGAAGAAACAGTGGCACCACCGAAGCCAAAGCAGCAATCTCCAATTTGATTCACCTCAATGTATGATTATTCGCCTCAGATTCCGATTCAAGCCAGTGAAGCGCGAAGGAGTGGAAAACTCAATGTAGTATACAAAATTGAAACTTCGGCTAGACATATACTGTTCGCCTCACCTATGAAACAACAGCGTGCAATGGTAGCCGAGTTCAAAAATGCCTCAATTCGTCACAATTCATCAATTTCGTGGCGATAAATGGGAAATCGTCTCAATTCAGATCCAAATCAGTGCAGCGGAGAAAGAAGAACCAATGTAGTTTCACAAAATGGCCTGCCTCGGCAGGACATATACTTAGTCTCACCTGGAGAACTAAAGATGGCGCTGAATGCAGTAGTTCAAGTCCGAAAACCAACGTAAACCTCAGGGATTGCGTCCATAAATGAGTTGACTCGCAACGGTCCAATTTACATCGAAAGGAATTAAATTTATTCAGGTGTGTAGAATCAATCATCCAGCTTCGGCCGGGCATATACTTTAAAGTGTATTTACCTGACCGCGATGGCCGTTCCGTGATGCCCAGGCTTCGAAGCTACTGCGACGGCGTGCTAGCTGTCTAGTGGTCGCAATCGATCGTTCGTTGTCGTTGAACACAATCAAATCGTCGTCCTCGCCGTACGTAATCGTCACCGCTTTCGCCGTTGGATGGAAGTCGCAAATCAGTTCTTCGCGAACCGAATTCTTCACCGACGTATCCGTTGATTGATGGTCCACACTTTCCACACCGAATAATCGCAGCGTAGCAGCTCAATACACCAGATTGCCGTCCAGTTGGGGCTCGATAAATCACAGTCACACAAGAGATCGAAGGGTTTGCGTTAGTGGGGAATATTGAACATGCTTCGGCAAGACATTTACTATATTTGTTCTTACATACCTGACCGGTAGTAGAACAACGCTCTGGTTATTCTACAATCCTGTAGACGCTCCAAGAATGCAGGCCGAGTTCAATTTCCCACTCGAAGGCTTCAGTCGATGTCGCTTCTAATCAATGACGGCAAATGGTTTCGGAACCGTCCCTTCGATCAATTCCAATTGACTAGATGAAGGATGGCGGATGGATCCTTTCACACGATCTTGAATGGCCGAAGGATCCTTTGAAGACGGCTTGAGATGGCGACTACTCCCTTTGAAGATCCTTGAGATGGCGATGGATCTATTCACGGCACTGTAGTATGGCGGAAGTCCTTTGTCCAAAGAATGGCCTTTTGATGGACGTTCTTGGCGCGAAGTGGTCGAAGCGTCGAGATTCGACCGATCTGAGGTCTGGCGATAGTGGAAATCCGGCTCGAAGGACCAGCTTATGTCGGGGAACCGTCCGACCGAAATGAGATTTGACCTCCTCTCGACCTTCACCAGAACGTACCTTCCTTAGTCCTTATCCAATCCAAATCCTTGATCCTGGCCGTCCTTGTTCCTTCATCCCTTCAGGTCCTCGTCATCCTTATGCCTTCCTTCGCATGCAGTTAAACACACATAATAACACACGAAACACAACTTTATTCTGATTGTACGACATTTCCCAGAATGACGTTCCCCAGAACGACATTCCCCAGAACGCCATTCCCCAGAATGGGACATTCCCCAGAAATCCATTCCCCAGAATGGGACATTCCCCAGAAAACCATTCCCCAGAATGGGACATTCCCCAGAAAAAAAATAACAAGAGATTTTTGGGGTGTTAAAATCCAGTTAAATGGTAAATAGTAAATAGTGAACGCATTTAACTGCAAAATTCGAGGAAACCCAAATTATAGTTTTCATAGGTAAAACTTTTTCGTATTTTTTTTAACGACATTTTTTTGCAGTCTTTCATTTTTTGACTGGAGAATCTTTAAATCCAAAATTCTAGAAATTCATCAAAGACTGCGCCACCTATGGTCAGAAATGTAATTCGAACCTTTTGAACCATTTTTATATATTTTTGACGATTTTCTCCTTACAAACTTCAAGCACGTTTAGTCCCTCCTTAGAGTTGATGAACTCTGTTCAATATATACAATATTTTATTGTAGTCTGATTAATATGGGCCACCACAGTGCACAAAGACTACTATCTTTTGTAGCTTTAGTTTAGCTATGAAAGGAAGTTACCAAAGACAAGATACATTTTCTTATATAATTGTATTCCATTAATCTACATAATTACGAAGACAATAAACCTAGGAAGAACAGCATATGTTCAAAAAAAGGGAGAATATTCTATGAAATTAGAAAACATATTCCATCAATTTATTTTGTATACAAATTACCCTTTGAAAATACAATTCGAAAGAACAACCAATTTTAAAAGAATGAAGAATAGTTATGAAAACAAAAAAAAATCCAATAGCTTGGGTCAAGTTTGATCATAAACATAGTATGACATATGTAAGAACAGCTTATCTTAAACGGCTGTACTACTTTCCCTCGAATGTCGGATCCCCAAATGTCGTTTCCCCGAACGCCAGTTCCCAGAATGCCAGTGCCCCGAATAATCCATTTCCCCGAATTGCCTAGTTCCCTAAAAGTTTTTAGCTCTTATAGTTGTCATAACTTTTTGTGTTTCAAAGTGATGATGCACCCTTCTTCACTTCATTGGCGGTTCTTTAGAGTTTTACCATCATCTTATTAATTTTTGACAAGATGTATTCAGTCGAGGTTGACGTTATAATCCATGTTGTCTTCTGCTTTTAATTCATTTAATTCAAATTTTAATCAAGACTATTCTTGCACTAGTTTGAACTGCACCACTTTTCGGGGAAACGAGTCATTCGGGGAAATATCTTTTGGGGAAACGAGTCATTCGGAGAGGTGGCATTCCGGGAAATGATATTCAGGGAAATAAAAGTAGTACAATCATGTTAAGTAGATGTAAAATTGTAAAACAGCATTTTCCCTTAAGATTTTGGTTAGGTCTGCCGATGTACCACGTAGTCATTTATTTTAGATTTTCAAAGCACCTCCTGCCCCCTTCGTGATCTTTTGTCCGTACAAACGTTTTGAAATTTGTAAGGGCCTTGCCTTTAGCCTAATCATGCCCCCCCCCCCTCATAGATGACCAAGTGGTTTATGGACGGCCCCTTAGATGGTTAGCCTGATACAAGAGAAGCAAACACTCGCCGTTTAAAAGGTTTTTTTGAACTCAATTTCGATTTTATTCGCTTGAGTTTCATAATAATGATTTTGACAAAATAATATTTTGGTTGATTTGACGTCTGTGTCCGGACTTCGAAGCTTCTGGGAATTCGAATCAATTCAGTAGGTACATTTTAACGACAAAAAAAACTGAATAATAACATTTTTTCCACTCCTTAATAACGTATAAAAACGATTCTGGGGAATGTCCCATTCTGGGGAATGGTTTTCTGGGGAATGTCCCATTCTGGGGAATGTCCCATTCTGGGGAATGGATTTCTGGGAAATGTCCCATTCTGGGGAATGGGTTTCTGGGGAACGTCATTCTGGGGAATGTCGTTCTGGGGTTTGACTTTCTGGGAAATGTCCTACAACCCTTTATTCTTACATAAAAACACTACATTAACTTTATTAATTACGACACTAAGGCTAACAGATTAAAACGAGCAAGGGTTCGCCCCTTTGCTTCTGATCGCGACGACGTTTGGATACCAACTAAACTCTCTGCTACTCTCCGCTCCCGATGACCATCGATGACCGTCCGCTTAGTGGTAGTAGGTAGTCCGAGCAGCACTAAGAACCGGTAAACTACTACAACCGTATTAGCCATAGTAGCGCAAACCAGTTTATAGCATCCCTGGAGTCCCTCAACGTGACGAGTATCATTACTTCATCCGAGAAATGCTGAAGCTGCTTGCAGACAGTAACAAAAGCTGTTAAATTAACAAAAGTTCATATAACTTTGTCAAGATGGCTTTGTGCTCAACTTGTCACATTTTTTTGTATCAGATTAATTACATGACATTTGTTATATTTCTTACACTGCATGTGTAAGTTGGTTGTAAATAACATCTAAAGTTATGAACAATAACAAAATTTGCAATAATGTTGTTTTGTTGTGACAGGTCGGTAAGACGTTTTGTAATCATATTGGTATAATTTTAATAGGATTTGTTATATTATATATTTATTTTGCGTTAAATTTGTTATTTCAACTACTAACGGTATATGTTTTATAACAACTGGTCTTATAATAAAATCATATAAGATCAAAACTGTTATAATCTTGTTTCTTTTATTTGGTCGGGGACTCTTCTTAGCATTCCTCCAGGAATATTTCTTCAAGGATTTATGCAGTGATGTCTTTAAGGCTTCCTTCAAGTTACAATACAACGATTTCTTGAAGCATTACTCCAGATATTTCTCCATTTGTTTCTCCAGAATATACTTGGGTAGTCTTCTCGAGATTCTTCTACGAATTATTCCTGAGACTTCCTCCGGGATCGCTCCCGGAATTCTCCTGGAGAAATTCATCTAGGGATTCTACAATAAATAACTTCTTGAATTCCTTTAGGGATTCCTCAAAAGTTTACTTTAGGAATTCCATCAGGCATGCATCCAGGAAATCGCATCATGAATTCTAAGGATTTTTTCAGGTAATCTTCCAGGAATTCCCCTTCAAATTTCTTTAGAGACTCGTTCTGGGCCTCCAAAAGCTCCTCCGGGCAATTCTTCGAGTAACCTCTATAAATTCCTACATAGATTTACCCATGAATTCCTCCAGAGATTTCATCAAAATGAATAATAATTCATCCTGAATTTCATCTGCGTTTTTTTTTTAAAGATTCCTCTAGGAACTTCTTTTCTCAAGAAGATGTTTGAAAGAAAATAGATGAGGTCCTGAAAAGATTCCTAGAGCAATCCCTAGAGAAACCTTAAAAAAACACCTTCAAGCACCACACCAGACCACGGACTAGCATGCAACGCCCAATTTCACAATCGAAACACGTTCCTGACGAAAAGTTTTCCTAACTGAAGCGCACAATCCTTGGTAATCCGTTGAAGAATCCCCGGTTGAATTCCTGGAAAAATGTCTGAAGTAATTCTTGCAAGAGCCAATCGAGGGATTCTTAGAAGAATTCTCTAGAGGAATTCATGAAAAAATCCGTGGAACATAAAATATGCTTTTTGGCTCCGCTGTTTTTTTTTTACCGGCTTTTTTATAATAAAGACTGCGTAGACGAAAAGCATATTTCATTAAAATGTGCAGTTGATTGTCTACCAGCCCATCCTTGGACAATTTCTAGAGGAAATCATTAGGATTTTTTTAAAGCAATCCTTTGTGATATTCCTGATGAAAAAGCTGAAGAAATCCCTGCAGGAATCGCTGTAGAGGTTTTACTAGAAAAATCCATGATTCCATGAAGAGAATTAAAAAAAATCAATGTAAAGCATTTACTGGAGAAATATTTGTATAGATTTTCGTACAATAATCCCTGAAGCAGTTCTAAGCATCATGTATAACTTAATTCTTGCAGGAATTCATAGGAGAATCACTGAAGAAATTTCAAGAAGAACTCTTAGAGGAATCCCTGTTGGTGGTTCAGAACGAGTCCAAGTCAGTCTGGAGAAATTATTAAAATAATTCATGTCGCGATTTTCCTTGTGGTAACTCTAGGAGAATTCCTCCAAGAAATTCTTGAGGAATTTGTCAGTTGAGAAACACCTGTAAAAATTCCTGGTAGAATCCCTGGACTAATTTCGAGAGGAATCCAAGAAGAAATTTTCGAAATAATTCCTGGAAGCATCTTGAGAGGACTACTTGGAGATATCTTGTATGTTTCCGTGGAGGAATCATCAGAGAAAATTCTGAAGAAATCATTAGATAAATATCTTGAGTAACCATTGAAACAAAATGTCCTAGTGTGACTCTTAGAGAAATTCCTGGGGGAAACCTTGAAGATATGAACATAAACATACTCTAACAATCCCCTCATAGAAAAAATGTTGCCTTGAAGATTCTCTGCATGAATCCTTGATTTTCTAGAGGAATCTCTGAAAGAATACCAGAAAAAATCGCTTAAAAATTATCTGGATAAATTCCGCAGCTTTCCTGAAAGAATTCCTGGAACAGATCTTGGAGGATTTCTGGAAGAAACTCCTGGAAGAATCCCAGTAAAAAAATTACTTTAGTAATCACTAGAGACATTCTTGCAGAAACTCCTTGCGAAATCTCTAAAGGAATCCCTGTAAATGTCTTGGCTGTCTTGGTTGTGTAATTCAAACAACACGCCACGCCGTTCCCATAGGGGACGTTAGCCAAAAAGAAGGACGTTTCAAGTAATACTGTTCTATATGGTATACCCTCTTCATCATCTAATCCAATTTCTCTCGCCGTTCCCTTACGGTACCTATCCATCTAGTATTCATTGCTTTTTTCTCCATGCTCCCTCTTACTTCAAGACCGATATGCCGGTAACCAAATTAAATGCCTGTAAATATTGTTTGCAGGAATCCAAGGACGAATTGCTTATCGAATCCCTGCAGAAACTCCAGGAGGGATTCCTAAGATATTCAGCCTATCAAGAGCCCTATCAAAACTGGTCTAAAATGTATCATGGAAAACAATATTTCTTCCTGGAGCAATCTCTGGCAAAAGCCCTAGTGAAGAAATTGCTGTAAGAATTACGGTTGAGATTATTCGTGAAGGAATTTTCGAAATAATTCCTGGAGAATTCTCTGGAAGAACCTCTTGAGATATTTAAAGAGTGATTCTTGAAGGAATATCTGAAGGTTTTCCTAAAAGGATGTCTGGTGCCCTATTTGAGCAGGTCTCAAAATTGCGATTGATGTCAAAAGTTATAATAAGGAGTGTATCGAAAAGTAGTCGCAAACATTTAAAACGGTATATCTCAGAGCATAGTTCATCTTTTTGAAAGCTTTTTTCACGGAAATCTTCATCATGTCATCAAAAATTGAAACAGCTAAAAAATATTGAATAATATACAGTCTCAATATAAATACAACAAGGTTTTTAAAGCATAGAAAATAAAATCTTGCACAAAATTACATTTTTGAAGTGTCTTCTGAAGATTCGATGATTTGTATTGAACAAAATGTATATCAAACAAAATAGGATGAAAAGCTTATTCTATCGGAAAATATGTTTACTTCACACAGCACATAAAAAGAAATTCAAAAAAATAAATTATTGCTCTAAAAAGCTCAATAATTGGAATAAGGTCGGTTTTAGAAAGTCACTTTTGTTTAATCAACTTTTGAAGCTCTGTCATATACAGCGGTAATTATATAGAGTAACATTTGTTGCTTACGTTACTTCATAAATATGCAAAGAAACTTATCCAATCAAAAAACAATTTTTCATTCATTACAATCGTTCGATATTAGCATTAACGTGTAGAAAGAAAAAATTAAAAAACGAGATCCTTAAAAATCGACTTTTTTCGATTTTTGTAATTGCTCTTAAAAGTTTGTTAATGAATTTTTCAAAATATTGTTTGCACTATGTCATGATAGTTGTGGTACAGAATATATTAGCATAAACAAAAATATTTTTTTCTTAAAATTTAACACATATATTAACATTTCAATTTTTTCAGAGGTGTGCAAGATTTTCATCGACATCTGTTAGTAATTTGCCAAATTATCATGCAAAATGCCACTTTCTCGAAGTAATATCTCCGTATCATCATTTTTAAATACATTGTAAAGCATTTCTGATCAAAACATTGTTTGTAGGTTCAACCCATTATTTTTAAGACTGTTTTGAAAGTTTGCGACTACTTTTCGATACACTCCTTAGTTATAAGTTAGAATTATGTCGAATGATTTCGATTCCTTATATTACATTTTTTTACTAATTTGATAATAACGGAAATATAATTCAAGTATGATAACTTTATGTTTAAGAGACCCATATAGCCTCAGCGATAAACGCGCAGCTTTTCAGTAAGATAAAACTAATGGGCATGGGTTCGATTCCCACCGGTCGAGGATCCTTTTGGGTTGGAATTTTTTTCGACTTCCCAGATATACAATATCATCATGCCTTGGCATATATACATAGGCAAAAATAGTCAGATGGCAGACCTCTCCGTTTATAAATGCTGAGAAGCAGGCTCTGTTCCACAAGGTGCGTAACGCCAGGTATATGGCATGGTGTTCATTTACATCTGGATGAAAAATCCTGTATTTTGAGCCGTCGCATGATGGTACTATATGATGGTCTGAAAATGTCCACATCACACCCTAGCGGAACCGGTTCCGGAACACTCCGAGATACCGGCCAAATCTAAATGTTGGTCCTCTTGGTGCTCTTGTAAATCGGAATGAAGAACCATGAAATTTGAACCGTCGTTATATACATGTGTATGAACTGCTGAATATGATATACGCCAGTTCTTTCTGAAACAGGTTCCAGGTTCCCTTGTGCCCTTGTGCCCAGAATGGCCATACTGACAAACTATTTCGAGGGTTCCATTCTTGAGTTCCATATCTTTCATATAAAGCTAAAAGAATTAAAATCGGTTAAAAAATGGATTTTTGAGAGCGTTTCAAAGTCATGGGTCATTTTTGACCCTTAATGCATAATGTGTAACTTTTTCTTAATGCATTAGGAAGGTTAAGGGGTTTTTCGAACAAATCTGTTCTCTTTTCTAGGCATTTTTTCAGCACTTCATCCAAGTATTACTTCTGCAGCTTTACCCAATATTTTTTAAAAAGTATATGAAAAATCCCATGCAATCTTCATAAGTTCATTTAAGTTATCACGCCAGTTTGTACTACAGCATTTTTTCTTGCACAAATTTACATAGATACGCTGTCCAATATTTTCCGAGATATTTCTTTAAAAAATCCTACGGAATAATATCTCAAAATTGCTTTTCCGATTATCTTAGCAAACTATCTAGGAAATCTTTTAAAACTCCCTAAAGATTTCAGGAGTTAAAATAGGGATCCTTATTCTTTAAGGGTCATTTTAAAACATACCAAGTTTTATCAAATGTTACTCTGAGATTTTCTTTAAAAATACTTCACGGATTTATTTTTCAGAGAAATTTTCCTGGCGTTTCCTCAAAGACATTTCTGGAAGTATTACGTAAAAAAAAATTTGAGACTTACTTGAGAAAATCTCAAGGAATTACTGGAGCAATATATGTAGAAATCTTAGATGGAATCTCTGGATCAATTGTTGAAAATATCTTTAGAGAAATCCCTAGTTGAAATTTTATATGATTCCTAAAAGACAATTTTAAAGGAACTCACTAGATTTTTTTAGAGAAGTTATTCTTTAAATTTTAGAGAATGTTTTGGCTGGGAATCTTAGAGGATGTCCTAGGCAAATCGATTAATGAATCACTGGATAAAATCTTGGAGGAATCGGGACCTTCTTGCTAAATTTCTCGAAGAATTTTTGAAGTTATTTAGGTGATTTCTAAAATAATATTTGAAGAAATCCCGTTTCTGTGTTTTTGTTTTCATCTTAGTTGAATTCTTGAGGTATCCTAAACAAAATTAGTGGAGGAATTCTTTGGGAAATAACACTAAATGAACTGCTTTAGAAAATTTTGGAGCAATATTCAAACATTTAGGCATATACCTGAATTAATTTCTGATGAAATTCCTGGAGAAAAGCTTTTTCATGGACAGTAATACTTGTTGTAATGTCACGATGAATTCTCGAAAAAAAAGTATTAGAGCTTTGAGAAATGTCTGCTCTGATGCTATGAAGAATCAAATATGCTCTTATTATGTTTTCTAGGTTCCTGTTTGGTTTCTTTTCGGCCGCTTTATGGTTCCTTTAGGGCTCGTTTCAGTCGCTTTTTTTTCTTGCAAAAGTTCTGCAGTTTCCTATTTTAAGGCACTTAGTCGCTACCAGCTTTTAAAAGACCAAAAGCTTTCTTAATTTTGAGGTAACGACTGGCATGAAAATGAGGGGGTAAGAAGCAAAAAAGTGTCAGTAACAAAAGCCTAAATTTTGAGATAATTTACTTTGATTTTTCAAACATTTTTTCTTCTGTACAATATGTATGGTATGGTAGTCAAAAAGAATTATGTCAGAGAACGCTTGGAAACAGTAGAGTTTGCTTAACTCATTTCAAAACCGACCAAAATGGCACTTACACTTCTTTGCGTTTGGGTCTCTTACATATACATATATTTGCCAACGTTTGTCCTACCCATGGTTTCGAACGTGGACGCGCCTCTGTATAATATAATATAATATAATATAATATAATATAATATAATATAATATAATATAATATAATATAATATAATATAATATAATATAATATAATATAATATAATATAATATAATATAATATAATATAATATATCATAATATAATATAACATATTATGTAATATGAATATAATGTAATTCCACATGTCCAACATGTCCATTTCTCATCAGTTTTTGGTGATCGCTGGAATTTGTAATGGTATTTCATATAATTCTCACAACGTTGAGGCTTATATCTTTCAAAAAGGTTAAGTTTTTTCACTAATGTAAAAGTACACATACAATATTGAAAACACATTTACAACTTCTTAGAATTCCTATACAAAATGGTCAACTTTGGAGGGTTCGATCTAAATTATTCATACATCGGTATGAATAAAACATTTCAGACATTCCTTGAATTTGAATGTATGTTTTTCATTGATTTTTTCTTCATCTACGGGATTTTTACGAGAAAAACAATTACGTTTTAACTGAAATTCATATTCTGATAAACTTTCATAGTTGACATACAGAACTCATAAATGAAGAATTTGCTTCATGATTCCTTCAGCAAAGTTGTACATTTAGACAAGATGAACATTGACAAGGTTGTAGAAGATGTTTTTTGTAGGTCATTTATAATTTTTAAAGTTTTTCGACAACAAAAAATGTTTTTGGGCGCAACGTTGTTACAGAACTTGTAAATGAAAAATTTACCTTCTTTAAAATACTTGTTGAGTTTAAAGAAAAATCTAGGTTATAATGTTAGGCTGTATCTAGGTTATATCTTTCTCCTCTTATTCTGCTGTACAAAACAAATTCAAATAGGTATATTTTGAATGCCTTAGCTCTTCTATTTGTTTTTCAGCTTATGATTATTGGTTTAAAAGTTTTCCAGAAATTATCTCACTCTCAACGCCTTGTGGAGCTAACGCTGTAGCATAATTAAAAACCAGATCACTATAGTGAAAAACTGTGTCACATTCGTAAATGCAAATAACTCCATTCATCAATCCACTAACTACACATTGTGACGCACACAATTTGCAACCGAAACATTGGAGCAGAAGTTCCGGTCTATTTGCGGTCGATGAAACTGAAATCCCACGTTGATGACAACTTTGCTGCGGATGGGAAACAGCACCACCCCGCACAGTGCTTCGAACGTATGGCACTTGGGGACAAAAGTCATAACGAGATGTTTTATGCGGTTTTGCCCTGCGATGTTGAGGAGTATCTCGTTATACATAAAAAATAACGCATTATAAGCATAAATGACACATATTACATCAGTAATAGCATGAGTGGCTTATAAGTCAAATTTTACATTTGACACCATAAAACAGTGCGCGCTTGGAAGAAATGTTCAAAATAAAATGCATGAAAAAGTACTTGAGTCGTTCGCATGAACGATGTATGTGACATGCATAACCATAAAAGTGTCTCAATAACCAACTTCTTATAAAAATATTGAAGTGCGGATTATTACAATGAATAAAATTAAATCCAATAAAAAAGGTTGAATAAAGTTTCTTTTTATTAGCAACACAATTCATTTACGACCTATTTATCATCCGAGAACTGAATTATTGCTCCAAAAGAAAATTGAAATGTCGTTTGACCAAAGGGTTTTATTTTCTTTTATTTCGATCATTTTCAAAGGAACGTCGCAATGGTTCCGGTCAGCAAATTTTCATCCGATATTCCTGCTTCCGAAATTGTTTGTTTGTATATGCTGTGTCCTGAACTTCCATCGAAGCCCCACTTGCAAACCAGTTTTACAGCAGTAGAAGCTTCCAACAAAATATCCTTCATGATACTGGATGCAGTACAATTCATGAGCTGTTGTAGATCGACTGCAGCAGCTGTTTCTGATACAGAAATCGGTTTTGGAATAATGTTTTGTTTCTCTTGCTTTAGCTCATAAAGTCTAGGAAGCAAGTTCGGATGTAATACGTTCAAAGTGGTTCGAAGCAAATTGTACTTTCGTTCCGACAGATCTAAATCAATGTTCAAAGCTAATGCCTGTGCTGCAGTCATGACCTGTACTTGATCCCCACTCGAAGAATTTGATAAATTGTCCGCGAATGCGAGCTCTTCGTTGATAAGATCTGCAATACGTCCCTTTTAAGTTTTTCTTGAACATTCATTGAACGGTTTGTGAGGCCCCATGGCAGCCTTTGCAGCCGAGCTGGAAATATCTGCATCGTCAGTTTCCTGAATGCACGGGGGCTGAACTGTTTTTTTTGTATGATCTTCCACATTTAGCCCACTTTTGGTTTATTTTGCAACAATAAAATTTGCAAAACGTCTTTAGCTCGTTCTCAAATATCTTGGAGAAAGAAACAGTGCCATAACATCTGTACATGAAATTCAGAGCATGATTTTTCCGATTGGGTGGAGATGCAGACAACTACTACTCGAAACAATCTTTATTGATGGTTGTGGCAGCATATCCTAAAAATCATAAGATGACGTACAATTGGCAAACATATGCAGCTGGAATCACTTCCAGAATTTAAAAAAATACTTCAAATTTTATTTTTAAGTGAATTTCAGAAAGGTATTTTGAGGTACTTTTTTGCACGGGCAAAAAGAAGATAAGTGTTTTAATTTTCTTCTATATTAAAAAGCATGTACCTCAGAAGCATCTTTTTCAACAATTGCTAAAATATATCACAGAAAATTGAATGGAATGACTCCTACTTACTTGTTTCAATACGGTCCATAACGATTTTCATTTTGAAAATATAATAAGGATGGGAATGAAGCGAATTGTAGAGGGACTGGATTGACACGAAAACAATGAATAATAAAGAAGAATGAAACAACTTGTCAACACGTGGTGTTTTGGTTTGTTTTGAAAACTGCACGAACTTTCTAATATCTGTACTACACGCTCAAAACATATGTTAACATCATGGCCTACTTGATTCGGTCGAATATGAAAGTTGATTTTTTGACTTTTGTCCAAGGGACGAAGCACTGTGCCCCGTTAGTATGAAGAGGCACATCCGCTGGGGCTATTTGTAGGTTTGTTTTATCGTGAAATGCAGCAGTAAATACATTACTTGCAACATTGTCATCAGTGTGGGTGCAATGGTTAAACAGAGCAAAATTTTGATCGATTCCCTTATGTTGGCTGGTGCCCCGGGAGCGTATCAGGCTGGTATCATGTTGGATAGATATGCATCATGCTCCATACTCCCACGGTCTAATGCACATATCATCAACTGCCGATTTATATTTATGCTATCATCGTTCATACGTCGAAACAATTAATTTACTCGCTCAGTGGACCAAAAATCAATAGAGGCGACTCTAGTCGCGTTAGCTAACACAGTTTGAAGGTTCATTATTGATGACTCAATTATTTGCGCATTTTGAGTGTTCCGTATGCGTGGTCAAGTAAGAATTTCGAATATGTTTCGTATGTATAAATCTGATATTGAATTCTCTAATCGAAATGAATATTTTGGTTTTTTAAATCAGTGGTCATCAAAATCCTGCACGTGCGCCGAAAATTGTGGTAATGCTGCGATTTTATGGTGGTTAACGTAGTTTACATACTCTTATATGTTTTTTTTAATGCTATTTGCAGCAGATATAATTGTGTTTCGGCTTACTTAATTAATGATTATGCTGATATTTTGAGGAAACGCCCAGATTTTCAGTATGTATACCTCAAATGAGATCATGACACCATTGAAGTTGATTACCCACGCAATATCTCAACGCACCCACTATGGCATAATTCTAGTGTTTTGATTTCGCTTCTATCTTTCTCGTTGCGTAATATCCGACCTGATGCCTACATAATTCTATCAAATTATCGATAATTCAAATTTAACCGTTTTCCCGGTAGGCTTCCATTTGTGGTGGCAATTACAAGGCTGACTGTGTTGTCGGGAGGTTAATCGTTTCGTGAGCTATTTGTGGAGCCGGAGAAGAATGTGGCACAGAACCATCAGTCGATGGTAAGCCACCTCAAACGAATGCCGTCGAAATGCTACCCAATTCCAAGTTTGCTCCGGGCTTCACGCCTCATTCGGTTCCGCACAATGATGTACCGTCATACGGGGTAACATGCAACACTTTTCAACTTCGAAGCTCTGTAGATGACAGTTCAAAAGCTTTACATAACTTAAAAGCAATACCCGAGCAGAGGCGGATAACTGGATGATATCAAAATGATAACAAGTTTAATGATCACTGTTATCAATTTGATATTCTGTTATCAATGATAACCGAATGATAACAAAATTGGTTATCAAAGTATCCGTGACAGACATTATTGACAACAGGTTGATAACAAAATATGTTGTCACACATCCTTCCCATAACATTTTGACAAAGTGTGTGTTGATAAACAAAGTTGACTTTTCGTCATACAAAATTATTTAAAATTTAAATTAAGCTTGAGTTTAATCCCAGATACATATCTCTCAAAATTTGCCCGTGAATTATGACCATAAAATTAAAAAAAAATGATCTTGTAAATTTAGTTCTCAACTTGAACTCAGTGATAACATAATTTATACTTTGTTATTCGACAAACAAATTTGAGTTCTCATTTTTGTTATGTTGGCTGTTAATTCAGCCAAGATGATAACAAAATCAGTTATCAAATGATGATAACCAGGTTACAGGATTTGTTATCATTTTGCTATTCAACTTTGCTCGGGTATGGTGTCCTGATCGCACAAGTATTCATCAAGACCCAACTGAGGATTGTGGGTTCGAATCGCACCGGTCAAGGATTTTTTCGTAAAGGAAATTTACCCGAGCTCCCAGGGCATAGAGTACTTTCGTTCCCACCATACGATTAGCGCATGCTTAATAGTCAATTGGCAGAGAAAGAAAGTAAATGGCAAGAAATAATCATTTGGTACCGTATCGACGTTTCGCAAGTTTACCTGCTGGTGAAAGTTACCCCGTTTGACGGTAGACGAATATTTTCTGGCGGCTTTTAATCTAACGGTTTGCTAACGCTTGCGGGTTACAGTAGCACGCGTGTTTTTTATGGGTTTTCGTTTTCTCTCGCATCACAGCTACCCATCCTACCTACTTTTGAATTTCATAACTCGATTTGAATGCCCCTACCAAAAGCATACATGGTCCGGTCCATGTTTTCGCAATTTACTTCCTCTCAAAATGTAGATCAAACCTGCGGAACAAAACATACACAAACTGCCATTAGCTACTACTCTTGGCGCGTTGGATTCTCCCCTCTAAGAGATTTTTTTACAATCCCATTCAACCGAAAATAACGCCGTTCTGATTGCTCGATAAGTATATTGAGCTTTTTTGTCGATAGTTATCAGCGGTGAATATGTGTGTCGATGAGTTTGCAAATCAAACGAATCTATGGGCGTAGCCAGGATTTCTATTAGGAATGGGCGAAGACATTATTCACCAATTTATCAAAAAATGAAAATTGTTGACACTTTTCGCATCCTTTTTGCGTGGATATTCTAAACATTTGCATGAAAATCAACATTAACACGTAGGGTACGCGATATGTTTTTTAATATCGATTTATAAAACGAACAGGCTCTGCCCCAATGAGGACGTAAATGCCAAGAAGAAGAAGAAGCTACTTAAGTGCAGGAAAGTAGGCCGTTTCATGTCAGATTGGCGTGATGAAAAACAGCCTATTACGATGAGAAATTGCAAAAATATGTCATGAAACGGCCTACTTTCCTGCACTGAAATATGCAGTGTGGGAATAGTCATTACGCAACTGTTTTGAGTTGCGTAATGAATTACTACACAACAATTTTTCAGAAATTGTAAAATGATGGTGAATGCATTCTGGTGAATGGTTTCTGGTACTCTCAAGTGGTCTACTACGAAATTGCAAAAAATGTTGTACGCAACTCGTTGCAGAACTCAATTTTTACAGCACTCGTTGTAAATGTACGACTCGTACTGTAAAAATCATCATTCTGAAACTTGTTGCGTAAACTACTATTTTGCAATTATCAATACAGTGCCGTAATAATCATTATGTACAATGGTTTTTTATGCTACAAGTTGCAAAATGATATTTTTTCGAATTTTGTAACGAGTTGCATACAAAATTTTTTTGCCATTAAAAAAATTCGATTCTGTTGAATTGTTTTAATTAGCATTAACGTATTTTAAAAACGTTCACGTGAACATCCTTGAGTAGTATCGACTCAGTATTTTCAATCGAGTACGTTGTAACACAAAAGCATGACTGTCACAAATTTTCACATTCGCTACGATTTCATACTGATCTATGTTCTGAATTCAAAAATAGACCAAACAAATTCTACAAGTAATTTTCAGCTATGTTGTGCAAGTGAGATGGAGACTTTGTCACACAATATAAGAGATAAATTTATTTTAACTAAACCTAATATTACACATCAAAATCCAAACAAAGACTTAAGGCTTACGTTCTAGTTCCTGTTCTTTATATTAACTCAATACTTAGCGTCAGCGGATCCCTCATTGATCGTTCAATTGTTTTGTCCCCAAGTTGAACTCTGCTGCGTTGACGATCGCTTATGTTGGGTACATCGAACCACTATCGATTGGTGTTGCTGGCTCAACATGGTAATCTGGTTAAAGTAAGGTCGCATCGGTTGCCAAGGCTCACGGTTGTTTTTGTTGGTTTGCTAGGGAGATCTTTGGTCGTTACCAGTGAATCAATTGTCACCCAACACGCAGCAACAAAGACATTGTCACCTCCTATTCTTGTTGCAACAAATTTATTCCGCATTATCAGTATGACAATGATCAATCACCACGTCCGTAGCGATTTTCTAGGCTTCGCATTGCAATTTTCGAGAACTTTCTCCGTTTTGGTAAATAGATTGGCAATATTTACCAAATCAAACAGCTTCCATAAAACGAATTTGGTTTAGTGTTTAGAATAACTGATTAATCACGTGCTGAAAAGGTTGCAATAATGTTGCGCCCTATGATTGCCATGACAATTTGGCTTTTGATTGTATCCTTATTCGCAAAATTTGGGACAAACGTTTGTGAGCGAGCTTGCTTTGTTGTTTGTTTTTTGGTCTGTTTTGATGACAATTTGATTCACTGGTCGTAATGTACATATAAAGTTGTTTTACATGTGCTAAACTGCCTACGCAAATTATCATGTATAGGACTTTTTCGGAAGCACAATAGTTGCTTAAAATCCTCTTCTACATCCACAAGGCTTTCCAATTCCAAATCAGAACCACATGCAACGGGTCCGGATCGCCCAAGGGATAAAGAAGCTGATTGACTAAGTTATTTAAAAAAAAACCTTAGTAACTGAATGAATGATGTATGAAAAGACCAAGAAGCTCAATTGCGACATCCAAAACATCCAAAAAATGTGGTAAGGTACCGTGGGGTAAGTGGATACAGAAAAATTAATAGTCAACTTCATTGTTATGTACAGCTAACGTGAATAATGCAATTCAAACTATTTTCTGTGGATAACAAATGAGTGACTAATATTCTTCAAATCGTCATTTATTTCGATTATTCTTTTTGTGATGTTTTGAGTATGAGGGACTTGAAAATTTGCGCCAAATGATCCACTTGCCCCACCATGGTGGGGTAAGTGGATCACCAATAACAAACATCTGTTTTCAAAACAAATGTGGTTTAATTATGTATAGTACGAATGTTAATACTCTTGTTCTTGTTATAAGTGATTGTAATGTTACATTTTAATGCTTTGAAATTAAAAAGTATCTTTATTTAATCAAAATATATGTTTTTTTTTTATAATTAGTTCACAATAATTCGAACAAAAAAATATATTGTAGCTAGAATAATTTGAAGAAAATTCATCCATTTGTACACGATCCTCGAAGTGTCTTCATGGGTTTGTAAACCACAGTGTGAGCGATGAAACTCGACTGCCTTGGATTCAAATGGAATTTTGCACATAGTTTCGATATAATAGAATAAGTTTTTTCCACTGGTGGAGAGACCATTAAAAATCAAGAGTAACTTCTGATAAGGGAGTAAGTATTTTTCACCATTATAAAAAAAATGTACCTCGGAAACCGTTTGTTATAGAGAAAAAATGTCTGAGGAGGGATGGTAGACAATCAAATAGGCTTTGTAAAAAAATATACACTGAAAAAAAAAATACCTTTATTTTCATGAAAAAAACGAAATTAAACCTTAAAACACAAATTGCAAAAAATAGGTATCTTCGATTTTTTCAAATTTTTTCTGTAAAATTTCAATGTAAACCAGATGTTTTAAGCACAGTTTCAACATGGTGCAATCTAAAATAAAAAAAAAATTAAGAGAAACTTTTGGTGCATTTCTGAAAATTCAATTTCTGGCCGTAGAAAAGACGTTTTGATGCTGTAATATGATTCTTCACCCAAAAACAATTCAAAATGCTGATAACAATGATCTTCCTAAAACTAGCCGTTTTCAAGATATTAAGGATTCAATTATATTAATATCATAAAACTTAAGAAAATACGCCCGTTTCATAAGTTACTCCAGATGCTCCACCAACAATGTTACGTTTATCTCTTTCCACATTAATATCCCATGTTTTAAGGGCAGTTCCAACATGGTGCAATTTAAAATAAAAATTTGGGGTGGGTAATGTCTATTACATTACCGCGGGGTTGACGTAGAACTACGATGATTAATAATTTGATTTGTCATGTGTATGAATTTGTAAGTGTACTAGTTTTGTGTTGTTATTGATCGGATGAAGTTTTCAGAAGTTAACTCTTTTTGGACTCATTTTGGTAGTCCTGAAAAGAACCATTTGTCGTTCTGTGGTTCCGAGAACCAGTGTTTGGTGTTCCAGGAATAATGCCAGATGATTGAATTTGTTTGTTTGGTCGTTGCTTCCTTGTGTTGCTTGGTTGGGTGATCGGTTTCTGGCTCCAGCTGTAGTTCGCCAAACTCCTCCAATAGATTAGATGTTTGATAGCTCTGGTGCTTCGATCGTGAGAATCAATAGAATCGTTCCAGTGCTTTGGTCTGTAGCAATATCCATTGCATGAGCATTTAGGCTCTGTACATTGATACTCATCAATATGCAGGCTTGGCCGCTATGATCCAGTATTTCACGCAGTTCGTCTCAAAGCGTCACTCGATGATTGCCTAAGCGCTGCAGCTCATTCCTCAAGTCAACCCTCTTGGGAGAAATGCTGCCTTTGGCGTGATGGAACTTAAAAATATTGGAAGGGTTTGTCAAAAATAGTTCTTGCAGTGAAGTAACCCGCGACAAACAAGCATATACCAATTGCTGATCCTGGCTTTTGTCATAGTCGTACACGACCTCGGGGAAAGTTCCACCTTGCGACTTATGAACAGTAAAAGCACAGGCACTAACCATCGGGAACTGAATGCGTTTGAATTTGATTATGCCGCACAGTTTGAAAGTAAAATAAAAATTCTCTATACAGGAGTGAAATTGGAATTTCAAAACCAAGAGCCTTACGTTGGCATGAAATATTTTAAATGTTTGCTGGTTTAACGAAATTCCTTGAATGACACCTCAATTGAATGACAAGACATCAAAGGGTCATGTCGTTTACTTACTGAATCCCACATACCTGTACAAATAGTTTAATAACTGTTTTAAAAGAGAACGTTGATTTCAAGCAAATCTATAAATAGGGGTGGCTAGAGAAAATTTGACGTCATTTGCTTTCCATTCTCCGCTTGGATCGCATCTCAGCAGGCAATAGATCGTCTGGCTCTGACCGGGCGTGCTTCTCAGGCACAGACATCGATAGCGAAAGACCTCCCCGTTTGTCTTGCTTCGCTCAAATCAAACAGTCGAGCGAGCGAGAGAAGATGCCGTCCACTGAGCCAGAAATTGCGTACGAATTTCATAAGAGAACGCTTGTGAATTGATTTCTTGACTGGTTTTCTCTCTTTCATAAGATTCTTATGAAACACAAAACGTCCGATATTCACAAGAAATTGTTGTCGTTATCATTAGAGATCTTATGAATATCTTTATTTTCCTAAATTCAAAGAGCGATTCTCTAAATACATAATGGTAATAAAGAATTCCATAATTGATATCTATGATCCTTCATAAGAGTATCTTATGATATTATACCTATTTGTATTATGAACGCAATGATCGATGGAAGTTCACAAGTTTTTCTTATGAGTCTCATTAGATGCTTCTTATGTCTCTATTCCAAAAGAATTTCGTATGAAATTCTTACGTGGTTTTTGATAGGAAGTCGACTGTTTTTCACAAGTGTTACTAATCATTGTCATACGCGCGCTCATGAATCTCAATCATGTATATTTTGTTAGCATCTCTCCACGTAATCCATAAGATTTTTGTATGAAATTGTTAAGAAAATCGTACTCCATTAGATTGTCTTATGAATGTCAATGATCAATGCGTTTGATATCCAAAAAGAGTTTCTTATGGAATTATATCTGTCTATGTAATGAGTGTTATTTCATAAGTCTGTTGTGGAATGTTATAAGATTCTCGAATGAAGAACAAAATACTTCTTATGTCGTTATTCCATAAGAAATTCTTATGTACCTCATACGTTCCGTTTCCTCAGTGTCTGAAGCCAAAGTCATCACCGCTGTCGCCGCCAAAAAGAAGAAGAAGAGGAAGCAGTCCACAGGAAAATTTGCGGTCGAACTGTGAACACGGTCGGGCGAGTCATTCTCGCTTTGTGCTTCACCGCTTGTTTGCGTTCACCCAGCCATCGTCATCGCCGCCATCATCAGATTTCGACTTAAGCCCGCTACCTGTTACTGTTGTGCGCCATCCACGCCACGAAACTTTCGGTTCGTCGTATAAGCTAATATGCTCAAATATATACATTTGAGTTGATGATTCCCCGTTTGACCATGGCAATCAACTGATAACATACCGCAGTGTTATTTATCTGTAAGAGCATCAAAGCTAACAAAGCCATCGGCCCTTTGCAGGGCCATCAAATTAGTGGAAAAGAGTTAAAAGATAATTTTTTCCGACGTTATATATGACTTCTTATATTCCTAAATCAATTTCACAGCTTCATACAAAATTTCATTTGTCATGAATAATTTATGACTCAACCATTTGAGATTGTACTCGCGGACGCTGCTGCAGTGCCATTGGGGTGAGTGCTCTACATTCCACAACGATTGTAAAATAGAGTGCCATTTCCAACAGCGTCTTTGATGTTCCATATTTTATGGGAACACTTTGATTAGCAAAATTATCACATGTAACAAAATTGCGACATATTAAGAATGCTTTTGAAAATACATTCTCATTGAACAATTGTAATAATTTTGGCACCCTTGGATCAGAAATTTACCTTCATAATAAAGAAAATGATTGATTATCTATTGAATATTTAGTTGATGTCAACCCTTCCAGCAATTCATGTTCGACCAATTTCTCACGCAATAGCATTCTCCGCAATTTTCAAGTAATTCCAAGCCCAACACATTATTGGCACATACCCATTTCCCAGATTGGTCGATCAGAAAGCGAAGAGCACAAAAGGGAGGAGCATCATCTGCTACTCTGAGGATATAAAACATGCTTCCTTCGTCGGATTCAGTTTCATTCCAATTCCGCTTTCGAGCTGGTAAGAGCTCCTCCGAACTTGCTCAGCGAGAAGTACCTCGCTGCTAGAAATCTGCTGAGCTGTTAATCTTCAAGCTGCCAATCCAGCATCTGGTTTGTGAAATCGCTCAAGATTTCTAGGTTGACCGATCCGCGCTTCTAGATTTCGACTCGTGGTAAACTCGTGGTCACAGCATCCAAGCTCAATCGGCCCTTTTCAGGCCCAACATACGTTCATAAAAGGGTTTATTGGATGATATTTACTGATTTATCTATAATGATCTAAATATCGCGGTATACTACAATTTGGTTCACATAATTTACCCCACATAATTACATGAATTTGAGAATTTACCGCTGCAGCGCCGTCGGACCGTAATAACATCATACTACTCAGCATTGTATGGTATTTCTAACAGCATCGTTGATTTATTGTATAATGGGGGAACACTTCCTAAATTCTCGAGTATGGAAATTGGAAAATGTATTAAAATTGCAACAGATTTTAAATACTGTTCAACAAAATGTTTCCTGACCCATTGTAATGAGCAACTATTGATCTGAAATTTTTCTACATGTTAGTCTATTGCAAATGTCATAGCATATAAATCAGAACACATTGAACATTGATCAGAAATATTTAAAATTTGCACGAAACCAAAACATGCGTGATTTTAATTAATTGTATGCTATTAAAATAATGTTGATATTTTTACTGTCCATACGAACGCGCATGTGAATTTTCCAAGGTATGTAAATCCCTAACCAAGACATCAACTTCATGTATCTTATCCTAGATTGGTCAATCAGAAGAAGGCGAAGAATACGAAAGGGAGGAGCATCGTCTGCAATTCAAATTATGTAAAACATACTATCTTCAACAGATTCGGTTCATTTAAGGGACGAATGACCTTCGGATTAAAATCCCTCTGTAACAACAACAGGATTCGGTTCATTTCATTTACACTTTCGAGCTAGTAAAAACTTCTCGTGATAAACACAGTATAGCTAGTAATATTTCTTAATGTGCTTATTGCATACTTGCTATAATCTCTTAATTCATCTCGTAGCATAATAAAATATCTGATTTATCACGAATAATCGACAATACGACAATTTGAGGATGCTGCAGTGCCGTCGGGATGCAATAACAGCATAATGCTCATCTTGTACGTTATTTGCCAAGACATCAATTTTATATAGCCTATTTCTCAGATTAACGCAATAGACAACATGTAGAAAAATCAATTCAGATCAATAGTTGCTCATTACAATTGATCAAGAAACAGTTTATTGATTAGTATTTAAAATCTGTCGCAATTTTAAAACATTTTCCAATTTCCGTACTCGAGAATTTTGGAAGCGGGGGCCATGACTGGTCCTGGCTGGAAATATTCGTGGATGGTTGGTTGGTTTGACTTTATTAACGAGATTTTTTGCCCTGGGTTAGTTCATCTCGGGACCAACGGCTTTACTTCCCTTCCGAAGGAAGCCGTCACTATAACTTTTTACATCATAAGTGACTATGTCGGGGATGGGATTCGATCCCAGGTCCTCGGCGTGAGAGGCGAGTGTTCTAACCACTACACCAGGTCCGTCACCATATTCGTGGAGAGAAACTCGACCCTTTGCTGCAGGAATTTCATTAACAACTCTTTGGTAAACCAGACATTTTCCGAGGAAAATTCTGCTAAAAGAGAACTTTTTCAAAACAACTCTTATTGATTGGAATATTTATCAACAACTCTTTGTTAAGTAAAATCATCCTAAATAACTCTTTGCTCCATCGCCAAACCAAACCATTTCATAGAATTCATCAAGTACAAGAATATGAATGGTAAGGAGAGGCAGATGGTGTATATTTCGCTGGCGTTACTTTCCAATAGGTCGCCGGTAGGCGCTGACTACTAATCCGTCCACAGAATGATTTTCAGTTGTTGCTTTCGCTTCATTGCTCTCTGGTTCCGTTCGCTACTCGCACACTGCTGTGGCTTTCACGCGCTCTTCTTTGCTGCTCCGCTGCTTGATCCGTTCGTTATGCCGTTCGATTTGTGAATGAGCTGGGAGCAGAACAACCAGTGGTTTTATTTGCTCGAGCTCCGTTCACCGATGGCGAATGGTGGGGTTCTCGCTTGGTTGTTTCGTCACTCCGTTCGCTACTCGCACGCGATTGGTTATTGCTTTCGCGCTATTTTCGTTGATGGTTCTTCGCTGAGAAAAAAAACTGCAACTCTTTTGATTTTTCATGCAAAATGACCAACTTTGATAAACCATATCTCAGTTATTTATGAACCGATTTGAATGAAATTTTCACAGAATATCAGACATAACATATATTTTTGAGTGATTTTTCCAATCACACGTTGAAAAGCAGTAACGGTTTGACTAAAGTGAATTTTTTGACGATATTTTTTAATTGACATAACTAAACATATTGAAGGAATAGCTTCATGGTATCTTCAGCAAAGTTGTAGATTTTGACGAGATGAATAAGTTTGCTGAAGACAGTTTTTGTGTAAGGCTATCAGAATTTAAGATAAAAAGTTGTGAATTTTTCGTCGAAAATTACAGTTTAGTCAAACCGTTATTACTAGTTTATAAGTAATCTGCTGTAATTGGAAAAATTATTCAAAAATATATGTTAAAATTCAAGTTACATCTGATGTTCTGTGAATGTTTCATTCGACAATATTTCCATAAATAACTGAGATCTAACTTACCAAAGTTGGTCATTTTGTATGGAAAATCGAAAAAGTTGCAAATGCATGTGAATAAGTCGGGGCCTTCCTTAGCCGAGTGGTTAGAGTCCGCGGTTACAAAGCAAAGCCATGCTGAAGGTGTCTGGGTTCGATTCCCGGTCGGTCCAGGATCTTTTCGTAATGGAAATTTTCTTGACTTCTCTGGGCATAGAGTATAATCGTACCTGCCACACGATATACGAATGCAAAAATGGAATCTTTGGCAAAGAAAGCTCTCAGTTAATAACTGTGAAATTGTCATAAGAACACTAAGCTGAGAAGCAGGCTCTGTCCCAGTGAGGACGTTAATGCCAAGAAGAAAAAGAAGAAGAAGAATAAGAAGTTGTGAATAAGTTTTCAGTTTATTCGACAAACCAGCTAAATATTTCATGGGTGCACAACAGCAACAGGGTAGCGGATCACAGGGATTTAGTTGAAATCTGGAAACGTAGCTCAATCTTGAGCGATTTCACAAACCAGATTCTGAATTAACAGCTCAGCAGGCTTCTAGCAGCGAGGTACTTCTCGCTAAGCAAGTTCGGAGGAGCTCTTACCACCTCGAAAGCGGAAATGGAATGAAACTGAATCCAACGAAGGCAACATGTTTTATAACCTTGGAATAGCAGATAATGCTCCTCCCTTTTGTGCTCTTCGCTTTCTGATCGACCAGTCTGGGAAATGGGTATGTGCTAATAACGTGTTGGGCTTGGAATTACTTGAAAATTGTGGAGAATACTAATACGTGAGAAATTGGTCGAACATGAATTGTTGGAATGATTGGCATTCCCTAAATATTCAATACGAGCTATTGATAATCAATAGTTTTCTTTATTATGACGGTAAATTTCTGATCCATGGGTGCCAAAATTATTACAATTGTTCAATGAAAATGTCTTTTCAAAAGCATTCTAAATATGTCGCAATTTTGTTACATGGGATAATTTTCCTAATCAAAGTATTCCCATAAAATATGGAACATAAAAGGCGCTGTTGGAAAAGCCACTCTATTTTACAATCGTTGAGCACTCACCCCGACGGCACTGCAGCAGCGTCCGCGAGTACAATCTCAAATGGTTGTGTCATAAATTATTCATGACAAATGAAATTTTGTATGAAGCCGTGAAATTGATTTAGGAATATTAGAAGTTATAAATAAAGTCGGAAATATTTCTCTTTTAACTCTTTTCCACAAATTTGATGGCTCTGAAAAGAACCGATGACTTTGTTAGCTTCGATGTTGTTACGGATAAATAACACTGCTCGGACCAGCAAAACTCAGGGGGCTTCTGGTATTTACTGCTAACGGGATTGCTTCTTGACCACCAATGACAGACATCACGAGTCGAAATTTTGAAGCGCGGGTCAACAGCTCCTCGGCCGATGAAATTTGCGGCGGCGATGGCGATGGCTGGGTAAACGCAAACAAGCGGTGAACCACAAAGCGAGAATGACTCGCCCGACCGTGTTCACAGTTCGACCGCAAATTCACCTGTGGACTGCTTCCTCTTCTTCTTCTAGGCGACGCACAGTGGGCAAAAACCGACCCAAAATCGCACTTATTTCGTGCCGCTTATTTCAGGAGGTGGGAAGTAGCTATTTTCATTGAAAAACATGCGAGAAATCGAATGGCGCCATTTTCATTCACCGCACGCCATCGGAAGTATCTCATTTTGTCCCATTTTCCCCTTTCTGATATGAAAACTAGAGTTTTTAGGAGTTTATTTGCTTTTGCTGATTAAAATCGATTAATTATATAATTGAAAACCCATCGGCAAACCAAATATGTATATGAAAAATAATATTTTTGGACAAACTTGGCCAATGTACCAGTTTACCCCTTTTTCCCCTATAATTTAGACATTTTGATAGTTTCAATAAATTCCTCAAAACTGACACTTGATTTACAATTCATAACTCGCAAACCCTTCCACTAAAAGTTTGCGAAATGGACTGAGGGATATATCGAACTATGCGGACCACGATAAATAGCTCTTTTTACCCCTTTTCCCCTAATATTTCTTCATATATGTCAGTTTTACGATATTTCATATTACTGCCGTCAGATTTTCAATTCAAACCGACAAATCCTTTCGCAATACAGTAAGTAAAAGCAACATATGCGTGAATCATGATTTACGAACCATGGTAAATAGCTCATTTTTCCCCTTCTCCCCTATAATTAGCTTTATACGAAGATTTACTATTTTTCTGAATACTGCAGTTAGATTTTAAACTTTAAACATATAATTTATTTTGTAAAATAGTATGGGAATTTGACAGATGCATATATAAAGCTCAGCGTACCATGGTGAATAGCCCATTTTACCCCTTTTCCCCTACACTTCGATACTTATGGAAGTTTAAGGTGAAACAGTTTGGAATCATCTTCTAAGATTGCACTGAAACTTCAAAGGCACAAATCTCGCGAAGAACGGCTTCCAACAACAGTGAACTTTTTATTTTGGCTTTGTGCACTAGCAAAAAGCTTAAAATAAGAAGATCAGAAACGTTTGCCAACTATTTCTCCAGTTTAGTGCCTTTGAAAACGTGAGTAGGGCACAAGTCGGCCATTGGGGCGGCCATTTTTGGATTCCGAGATGTTTCACCTTAACGATATTTCACATTACTGCCGCTAGATTTTCAACTCGAACTACCAAATCCTTTCGCAATACAGTAAGTAGAAGCAACATATGCGTAAATCATGGTTTACGAACCATGGTAAATAGCTCATTTTTCCCCTTCTCCCCTATAATTAGCTATATACGAAGGTATTACGGTTTTTCTGAATACTGCAGTTCGATTTTAAACTTTAAACATATAATTTATTTTGTAAAATAGTATGGAAAATTGACAGATTTGATACATGCAACGTAGCACGGTGAATAGCCCATTTTACCCCTTTTACACTATACTTCGGAATATATGGAAATTTTACGATATTTCACATTACTGCCGCTAGATTTTCAACTCAAACTACCAAATCCTTTCGCAACACAGTAAATAAAAGCGACATATACGTATATCCTATTTAACCAGTAAAGGAAAATAGCTCATTTTGACCTTTTCCCATCATAATTTTCAAAACTGACGTCACATTTTACTCCAAGCTAATTTCTGAGATTATGACAAGTTAAGCAAAGAAGGCTGTATATTTCAGAAGTCATCCGTCGACTCCCATAGTAATCCCGCCACTTTTATTGACAAAACCTCGAGTGACAGAGCCGTGTCGGTCGACGGTTAATCCAGTCGAGTCGTTTTGGTCGACTCGAGTTACAAAATTGGCTCCATCAACTCTAAACGAAAGGATTTGGTAGTTTGAGTTGTAAATCTAGCGGCAACAATGTAAAATATCGTAAAACTTTCATATACACAGAAGTATAGCGGAAAAAGGGGTAAAATGGGCTATTCACCATGGTACGCTGAGCTTTATATATGCATCTATCAATTTGCCATACTATTTTACAAATAAATTATATGTTTAAAGTTTAAAATCGAACTGGAGTATTCGGAAAAACCGTAAAATCTTCGTATATAGCTAATTATAGGGGAGAAGGGGAAAAATGAGCTATTTACCATGGTTTGTAAACCATGATTTACGCATATGTTGCTTCTACTTACTGTATTGCGAAAGGATTTGGTTAGTTGAGTTGAAAATCTAGCGGCAGTAATGTAAAATATCGTTAAACTTCCATAAGTATCGAAGTGTAGGGGAAAAGGGGTAAAATGGGCTATTCACCATGGTACGCTAAGCTTGATATATGCATCTGTCAAATTCCCATACTATTTTACAAAATAAATTATATGTTTAAAGTTTAAAATCGAACTGCAGTATTCAGAAAAATAGTAATTCTTCGTATAAAGCTAATTATAGGGGAAAAGGGGCAAAATGAGCTATTTACTATGGTTCGTAAATCATGGTTCACGCATATGGTGCTTATACTTACTGTATTGCGAAAGGACTTGTCGGTTTGAATTGAAAATCTAGCGGCAGTAATATGAAATATCGTAAAACTGTAATATATGAAGAAATATTAGGGGAAAAGGGGTAAAATGAGCTATTCATCGTGGTCCGCATAGTTCGATATATCCCTCAGTCCTTTTCGCTAACTTTTAATGGAAGGGTTTGCGAGTTATGAGTTGTAAATCAAGTGTCAGTTTTGAGGAATTTATTGAAACAATCGAAATGTCTAAATTATAGGGGAAAAAGGGGTAAACTGGTACATTGATCAAGTTTGCCCAAAAATATTATTTTTCATATACATATTTGGTTTGCCGATGGGTTTTCAATTATATAATTCATCGATTTTAATCAGCAGAAGCAAATAAACTCCTAAAAACTCTAGTTTTCATATCAGAAAGGGGAAAATGGGACAAAATGAGATACTTCCGATGGCGTGCGGTGAATGAAAATGGCGCCATTCGATTCCTCGCATGTTTTTCAATGAAAATAGCTACTTCCCACCTCCTGAAATCAGCGGCACGAAATAAGTGCGATTTTGGGTCGGTTTTTGCCCACTGTGCGACGGCAGTGGTGATGGCTTTAGCTTCGGACGGCATCTTCTCTCGCTCGCTCGACAGTTTGATTTGAGCGAAGCAAGACAAACGGGGGCGTCCTTCGCTATCGATGTCTGTGCCTGAGAAGCACGCCCGGTCAGAGCAAGCCGATCTGTCGCCTGCTGAGATGCGAGCCAATCGGAGAGTGAAAAGCAAATGACGTCAAATTTTCTCTAGCCACCCCTATTTATAGATTTGCTTGAAATCAACGTTCTCTTTTAAAACAGTTATTAAACTATTTGGACAGGTATGTGGGATTCAGTAAGTAAACGACATGAAGCTTTGATGTCTTATCTTTCGATTGAGGTGCTAATCAAGAAATTTCGTTAATCCAGCGAAAAGTTATAAACGTTTAAAATATTTCATGCCAGCGTAACGCTCTTGGTTTTGAAATTCCAATTTCACTCCTGTATAGAGAAGAAAGACGTACTTCTACGTCAAAAAGTTTTCTAAGAGCAACTTTTGGTGTATTTCTGAAAATTCAATTTCTGGTTATAGAAAAGGCGTTTTGATGCTGCAATATGATTCTTTATCCAAAAACAATTCAAAATTCTAATATCAATGATCTTCCTATAAGTAACCGCTTCAAGATGTTTGGGAATGAATTATATTAATATCATAAAACTTAAGAAAATACGCCCGTTTCTTGCAGTATTCCAGATGCTCCATCAACAATGTTATTTTAACAACTACCGAAAAGCTAAACATTACATATAATTTGCAATTGGATTAGATGGACAAATTGATGTGAAGATTTGCGAAAAAGTTACACGTCTTCTCAGTGAGAATCGAACTCACGACTCCCCGATCTCTAGTTGGGGCGCGTTAACCACTACGCCATGAGAGGACTCATGAACGCAGAAGTTAACCTGAATTCGATTTCAGCTCAATAATCACGTGGTCCTCTTTCGCAAAGTGCACCTCTTTCGGAAGAATTAGATGCCCATCCAAACACAACGCTTTCTATATATATCCAATGCCTAGCCCGAGAGCGCATTGTTTTTTAGGTATAGGAATAGCACACTACACTAGCCAGCAACTGCGCTGGCTGAGGTTTCTATTGTGTGGGCTTCCAATGGGTCGCGACGTTCTCAAACGACCGGTTACGGAACATGAGTCCGTTGCTCGATAAATACTTGTTTTAAATATCACGTTTCGGAGAGAAAACCAAGGGTTTCCATACTGTTCCAAAATACTCCTAAAAGGGTTTACCGAGGTTTCCCAATATGATCTTAGATTGTCTAAGGGATTTGGTAAGTAAATTTTTAGAAGTCACTTTGAAATGCTGTTAACCTTCAGAATCCTTTAGAAAACATTAACAAAACATCTGAGGATATCCTAAGAAATCCCTGAGAATACTTTTGGGATGGTTTTTGGGATTCCTGTGTAACGGTAGCCCTTTTTGTTATTTGTTTATTAGTTAATTGTTTATTTATTTATTATTTTCTATTAAAAATTAGTCAACCAAATTGAAATACATTTAAATATTTATCAACAAAAGTTACATAGACATTTCCGGGAGCCATACCGTGAGATCCTATCTGAGGAAGAACAGAAATATTCTCGTCCACTTTGTTCCAGATCGTGGTAGAAGTAGGATCGCGTAGTGTAGTTTCTCCTGTGGTGTGATTTCGTGAGTTTATTTAAAACGTGAAGTGTTCTTTAACCAGTATTAATTGTCCCCATATCCCCGTTTAGGCCTGAAATAGTCAGCTAGATTGTGCGGTAATTCGTTGTGCGTGTTGAACTCGAGTTGACCAGTTCAAAGGTAAATGACATTTATTGTGTGTCCTATATGTGCTAATTGTGTCCGTCTAGCCAAGCGCAAGCTTCGGCTGTTATTTTCTAAAAATAGAGCTCACGTACATCGCACAAAGCAACGAGCGAAAACGTCCCGCTGCACCACATCACGTCGCGCGTCCTCCACGTTCTGGTGCCAAAGTTCGCCGGCGCCCTGAGGCCGGAAAGGGGTTGCGAACGTCACCAACGCACTCCAGGCAGAATACCATTCGCCTACCGTCATCTCGTTGGGACCAGATCCTTGTAAACGCCTGAACGCCCTCGTGAATGAGCGTGATTCCGTAGGAGCAACGTAAGCCATCAGAGCGTCATCCTGAGGTAGCCTACGTCATCGGCAACGCCATCATGCCGTAAGTTCGGAGAGTGAGCTTTGACAAACCGTGAGTAAAACGCAACGTTGCATGCAAGAAGATTAGCACGGACACACAAAAAGCGCTAGAGAGTAGAGATTAGAACCGCACACGTTAGTTAGGAAGGGGGATAGTAGAAGACGAAGAAAGGTCGGCCGAAAAGTCGTTAACGAAAATGTAGATTAGTTAAATGTTAATAAATGTCTTTTTTGAAGTACTTGTTTCCCTAAAAGCCATGTGTTAGTTAGTGATAGTTGAGAAAGTTGAAGTACGTTTCACGTTTCGTTTTGTCTTGAGTTTTCCCGTTTTTTGTTGAGGAATCCGCCTTCCAAAGCGTTATGGAGTCGAAGTGGTTGGGAGATCTCTGCCCGTGATGAGAAAAAGGGTCAGGTCGAGTTCTAGGATTCGGTTGTCTGTCGGGATTTGTTGGTTAGGTTTGTGTGGTCTCAGTTTTTGAAATGTTAGATTCCGTCGAGGCCAGGTTGAAGCAAGAGTCTGCTCACTTGTTCCCGAACACTGTTAAGTATTTGAAAGCTGACTCTTCGGTCAGTACCTAGCCGGGCACCGTAAACACGACGAGTGGTCCTCCTCGGAGGTGGCGCTCAAGCCACTCGTTTAAAATCCAGTCCGGAAGTCAAAAGCAGACTCCGAGCCGCCTTTAGGCCGCTACATAATTGGCGCCCAACGTAAAATCAAACTTTATGAGTATTATGGGAATGTCAGTAGTGTCAGTGTTATGTAATGAATGTTTAGAGTCCAATGTAATGTAGAGTCACAGTGCTAGGTTATGA
This sequence comes from Aedes aegypti, assembly GCF_002204515.2. NCBI lineage: Eukaryota > Metazoa > Arthropoda > Insecta > Diptera > Culicidae > Aedes > Aedes aegypti. The sequence goes on along the minus strand of NC_035107.1, from coordinate 264,792,195 downwards.
AAATTTAGTGTGAGTTAAGTTATTCGGATATTTGTGAATTGAGGCTATTTTGTGGAAATTTATTTAGGAATCTTGCGTAGTACATATTGCTATTAAGTTTATGTTTGATTATTTGTTTCTTCATCTATTTATTACTTTGTTTGTCTATATTTATTTATATTTTCTTATTTTTGTATAGTTATTACATTTGGTTTGTGATTTGCAAAATTCCTTGAATATTCTACGTTTAATTTAACAATAATTACAAAATGGCTAGTAAATTTCCTTCCGCTTCACATTTGTTGAACGATGAAGTTGACTACGAATTAAAATTGCGAAATTACGGTGAAGAATGTGGTAAAACCTTGGAATCCAAACAAAGAACTTTGAGAAAACTGTTACATACGGATAGGGCAGAGGATAGAGATTATCGTTCAATGTATTCCATCGATCAGGAATTTGATCTGATTTCCTCCAGGGTAAATTCCATTGCTGCTTCATTGGCGCAGGCTTATGACACGAAGCTTATTTCTCGCCTCAAACACTATCATTTGAGAACACAGCGTAGCAATGCTAAAACAAACGAGGCAAAAATGATGAAAGATTCTTTAGTAAAGCAAATATCTGAATTGATTGCGGCTTACAAGCCTAAGAGTCCTTTGATTCCAGTAGGTGGACAAGAGGAATCCTCGCAAGATGAAGAGGAAACTCGAAATAGGCATTTGAAAAAAACTGTAGACGGTCAAGGGTTAGACTTACAATCGGCGATAGAAACTGATTCAAATAACCCTCATGTAAATTTGGCGCATAAGGTTCAGAATTTGGAAACTCAGCTGAATCAAATGATGTCATTGTTACAACAAGTGTTGGCCAAACAAGAGCAGAGCGATCAGAAGCAAAAGCAACCTGAAGCAACAAAATACGCGAATAGAACCGGGACAATTCCTAAGAATTCAAGAAGTCAAGGTTTTCTACCAATACAAACTGGGTCTGCTTTGGGGAATGGAATAGCGAACGTAAATACTGGGCACAATTTCAGGGTGAATTCAGCGGGAAGGCTACGCGACGAAGCTGAAGCAAGTCACGTACTAGATAATGGGCAATTAGCGCAGGGAGGTCACGTTGGTAGTTTCTTACAACAGCAGGATGCTACACAGCAGTTGCCTGATCCCGTAGGTCTATTCCAGAGAGAGGATCAGCTCAACAACCCTTCAGTGAATCCACCTTTCAGATTCCAAAGAGGTCAATTGGCTGGGAACACCGGTCCGGGACCGTCAGGACGTTTTTCAGGAGTAGCACAGCATCCTGACTGGTACAACGGTATGAGGGATGAAAACTATCGGAACAGTCCTTTGAGAAGTCCGTCTATCAACGAGAGTCTTCAAAGAGAGAATAGGATGCAGTATGACAGGCGAATCGAAAAATGGAACATTTTCTTTGCGGGTACGCCGAGATCACCAACTTTGGAAGACTTTATTTATAAAGTCAAAGTATTGGCGAGCATGAACGGAATTCCATTAGACAGTTTGATAAGCCACATTCATTTGTTGCTAAGAGATGAAGCTTCAAACTGGTTTTTCACATATTACGAGGCAAACTGGAATTGGTACGATTTTGAGACGAAAATCAGATACAGGTTTGGAAACCCCAACCAAGACCAAGGGAACCGTCAGCAGATTTATGAAAGAAAGCAACTAAAAGGGGAAACCTTTATAGCTTTCGTCACAGAAGTCGAAAGACTGAATAAGCTGTTGACGAACCCGCTATCTCCTCAACGAAAATTTGAAATCATATGGGAGAATATGCAACAGCAATACCGATCAAAGTTAGCGTGTTTCCAAGTAAATAACCTAGACCAGCTGATACAACTCAACTATCGTATCGATGCCAGCAACCCAAGTCTACACCCGGTCGGACCGAGACATGTGGTCAATAACATCGAAGTGGATTCTGATGGCGAGTCAGCGGATGAAGAGGAGATCAACGAACTTAACAAGAGGTATCAACGAGGTCAAGGTGGTTCGAGACAGCAACAGAAATTCGGATCAAGATCTGAGGAAGCCACTAGATCACCACTTTGTTGGAATTGTCGGAGAAACGGGCATTTCTGGAGGGAGTGTAAGGAGGCAAAAACAACGTTTTGCTACGTTTGCGGTAACCCAGTGACAATATCGACAATCTGTAATAGCCACCCGAAACGGGATTCTTCTCGGGGGGTTACAGCTCCACAGAATTCGGGAATCTGAATTCGGAGTGCGTAGACGGGAACCTTAGCATTCCTCTTAAATCCTCTGTTCCCATTTCTTCCAAACCATACAACGATCCTTTCAAAAGTCTTCTCGAAGTTAACATACGAACAAACCAATGTCCACAGGTGAGAGTAGACATATTTGGTGTAGAGTTTGAGGCACTGCTTGACTCTGGTGCCGGTATTAGCGTAGCGAATTCGACGGATTTGGTTGATCGACATGGACTTAAACTTTTACCATCGCCGATCAAAATTTGCACAGCGGATAAAACGCAGTACTCTTGTACTGGCTATGTAAATGTTCCAGTAAAATTTAAGGGGATTACTAAAGTGATAGCTCTAGTGGTAGTTCCAGAGATATCAAGAGAGCTTATATTGGGAATAAACTTCTGGAAGGCGTTCAATATCAAGCCCATGATTCAGAATGGTTCAAACTTCGAAGAAATTGCGTTGATTCAAACGGCGAATACAGGAAACACACAAGCAGAGACTTTTCACTTCTTTTTGCACCCGATCGAGACACTACCGACACTCGGAAAACTTGATCCGGATGAGTCGTTGGATATTCCCGGACTGGAGCTTCCAGGACCATCACAAGCGACACCGGAGTCGATCGAAACGGAGCACGAGTTAACACCGGATGAAAGGGCGTTGTTAACAGAAGTAATACGCGAGTTCCCTTGTACAGCTGAAAACAAACTAGGTCGAACTACGTTGATACAACACGAAATTATACTGCGTGAAGAGTCGAAACCAAAGAGGCAACCGTTGTATCGTTGCTCTCCTTCCATCCAAGCTGAGATGGATAAGGAGATTGAGCGCTACAAAAAGTTAGATGCGATTGAAGAATGTTCGAGTGAGTGGGCGAATCCTTTGGTCCCTGTTCGGAAATCGAATGGGAAGATCAGAGTGTGCCTAGACTCGAGACGCATCAATGCCATCACCAAGAAGGATTCGTATCCAATGAGAGATATGAAGGGTATTTTTCATCGACTCAAAAGCGCAAAATATTTTTCGGTGATCGATTTGAAGGATGCTTATTTTCAGATCCCGCTTAAGAAAGAATGTCGGGACTACACCGCCTTTAGAACCTCAAAAGGGTTGTATAGGTTCAAAGTATGTCCGTTTGGTCTCACAAATGCACCCTTTACCATGTGCCGCCTAATGGATAAAGTTGTTGGCTTTGACTTAGAACCTCACGTTTTCGTGTATCTAGATGACATTGTGGTGGCTACGAGAACATTGTCGGAGCACTTTCGACTTCTGCGAATTGTGGCAAACCGTCTAAAGCAGGCAAATCTCACAATATCTTTAGATAAGTCTCGATTCTGTAGAAAGCAGGTAAACTATCTGGGTTACCTGCTGACTAACGAAGGAATCGCGATTGATAACTCGAGGATTGAACCAATTTTAAACTACGCTAGGCCAAAATGCGTTAAAGATGTACGCCGTTTACTGGGATTGGGTGGATTTTACCAACGGTTCATCCAAAATTATAGCAAAATCGTTGCCTCAATATCCGACTTACTACGGAAAGGACAGAAGAAATTCATATGGACGGAGAAAGCGGAAGAATCGTTTCAGGAGCTGAAAGCGGCATTGGTATCTGCACCAATTCTAGCCAATCCGGACTTCCGGTTACCATTCGTGATAGAGTCCGATGCATCAGACAACGCTGTTGGGGCTGCATTGGTACAACACATTGAAGGTGAACCACGCATTATTGCTTATTTTAGCAAAAAATTAAGCAGTACTCAAAAGAAATACGCCAGTGTCGAGAAAGAGTGCTTAGGAGTGCTCCTAGCAATCGAGCATTTTAGACATTTCGTTGAGGGAAGCAGGTTCAAGGTTGTAACGGACGCAAGGAGCCTTCTATGGCTTTTTACAATTGGTGTCGATTCAGGAAACTCGAAGCTTTTGCGGTGGGCTCTCAAAATCCAGTCGTATGATATCGAGTTGGAGTACAGGAAGGGAAAGCAAAACATTACAGCAGACTGCCTCTCGCGCTCAATTGAGACCTTGCCGTTGATGTCACTCGATCCAGAATACCAGGATTTAGTAGACCAGATTATAAAGAGCCCACAGGACTACAGAGATTTCAAGGTAGTTGATGGGCAGGTTTATAAATTCGTGAAAAGTTCCGAAGGCTTGGAGGACACTCGATTTTGCTGGAAGCGTTACCCTAAAAAGCTCGATCGCGAGTCGATTGTACGGGAGATTCACGATAAAGCCCACCTGGGATTCACTAAAACATTAGCTGCCGTTAGGGAAAGATATTTTTGGCCATTGATGAGTTCCCAAATCAAAAGATTTTGCCAACTATGTGTAACTTGCCAAACGAGCAAGGCTACAAATGTCAACACAACTGCTCCAGTGAAGATGCAACGGAAAATTGCTGAATTTCCGTGGCAATTTATAACCATGGACTATGTGGGTCCTTTACCAGCTTCGGGGAAGGCCAGAAATACATGTTTGCTTGTAATTACGGACGTATTTAGCAAATTTGTGTTAATACAACCATTTAGGCAAGCGACTGCAGATTCCCTGGTGCCATTCGTAGAAAATATGGTATTCCAACTGTTTGGTGTACCAGAGGTAATACTTACTGACAATGGTACACAATTTGTGTCAAAGTCTTTTGAAGAGCTTCTGGCTAAATATCATGTTACCCATTGGAAGACCCCTAGTTATCACCCTCAAATTAATGATTCAGAACGTGTTAACAGAGTCTTAACAACTGCCATACGGGCAACTATTAAAAGGGACCATAAAGAATGGGCGAATAACATTCAGGCTATCGCTAATGCTATAAGAAACTCGGTTCATGAGGCCACGAGATATACTCCATATTTTGTGATGTTTGGACGCAACATGGTCTCTGACGGTAGGGAGTATAGGCACATGAGAGACACGTCCGAGGAAACAGGTAGCATAGAGTCCAACGAAAGAACGAAACTTTACAGTGAAATCCGTGAAAATCTTAAGAAAGCTTTTGAGAAACACTCAAAGTACTACAATTTAAGATCGAACGCAGACTGTCCTAAATACGTAGTAGGAGAGAAGGTTTTGAAACGAAACACCGAACTGTCAGATAAAGGCAAAGGGTACTGTGCCAAACTTGCACCAAAATATGTCCCTGCCGTGATCAAACGTGTGATTGGAGATCATTGTTATGAGCTAGAGGACGACAAAGGAAAACGAATTGGAGTTTTCAACTGTAAATTCCTGAAAAAGTTTTCTTTGCCAACCTCTAATTAATGTTAACTCGATTTCAAGCTATGCATCCTTTCTATAAGGTAACAAAACGTCTAATGACGTCCCAAAATACATTAATGGCACTTCATTCACTTGATAAATGATTCATTCGAATGAACTGATTCACCAGCTATGCACCCATTTGCTCAATGGGAACAATGCGCCTTGAAGGTTGCCTTAAAATCAACAATGTTGCATTCAGATCGAATTGTTTCATTATCAAGTAGAGTTTTCTTGGGAACAAGCTATGAATACTCAGTGAGTGGACCAAGCAACTATGTTGCACAAAAACATGACCGGCCATTCATAAGGGGCTCCTCGGTTTCCGAGTTGAGCAGTCCCACAACAACACGATTCACTACTGGTGACAACCCTTATGAATGTGCATGGAATCAGTGTCTCTCACTTCAGAAACAATGATCAAATTAAGCAAACAAAATCTCCATCACAGCTATGAACCTCAATACGAGCAACCATTCGCAAGAAAACCTGACGAGGAAACGTTTCTAGCAAGGCTAGTGACGAAGGAGTATGGAAGAGGTAACTCTACCTAGCCTGAATTTCCTCGAAGAAGATCAACGCGACAGCTATGCACCTCAATTTGAGCAACTATTGACAAGAAATACTGACGAGGAAACGTCTCTAGCAAGACTACCGACGAAGGTGTACGGAAGAAACAATCTTACCTAGCCTGAATTTCCTCTAATATTAGTAAATTAGCAACCTAATCATAGCATCTAGATTAGTACCTAAAGTAGCGTTAGTTTCCTTAGCACATTACGATATTTACGATTCAGTCGATGATTTCGTTTGTCTTGTTTCGTCAATGTAAATAGGTCCATAGTTTGTACATAGTCGTGTTCCCATCCATTCATAATATCCATTGAAATGTCCGTACAAATTTTCCAATACGTTGATGTCGATAGTCTACAGTGTCAATGACGTCACACGTTCATTCAGTCCAAGTTTTATTGATTGGTCATCATTTGCTCAAAGGTTGATGAGGTTCATCATCATCTCTGACAGTATCGTGTTATTTCGTTCGTCCTGTCCTCAAGTTGGGAATATTAGTCCAATAAGAATAGCAGTAAGGTCTGAATCTTGTCCCAATAGTTTTTGTAAGACGTATGTTGTGTTCCAATGATTCTCACGCCGCAGCACCTGTAGAAGAAACCATAAAGCATTCAATTCCAGGCAGGAAAGCATGACTTGAATACTCCCCCCGTAAATTTTCTCCTTGATAAAGATGTTCTGCATCGAAGTCCCATCCAGCAACAAAATCTCAGGAATCCGTCCCGTCCAGCAACAAAAAAACAGCTATTCCACACTCTGTCTGACTCCTAGTGAGGTGTCATGGTTCTGATTGGAATCTAGTTCCGGTGGTTTGACAGTTCGATGGCTGCGTACGTGTTAGGTAGATTCTGCACTTGTGGTGTGAAGTTAAATGTGAAGTGTTGTATAACAGTTGAGGGGTGTTAAGTTTAGTTTGCTTTTTTGAGTTTCGGGTGACCAGAACAAGTTTCTGGTGTGGAAACTCAACTAAGTTTTAGGTTTAAGTTACGTTTTGTGAGAGAAATGGACAAATTGCCTGGAGTATAGCTTCGGGGTGAGCCAGATCTCTGCAAAATAGATATTTGCGGTAAATTCGAAGGATATTTATGTGCTCAACGTAATGATTGAGGTTACAATAGAATCCGAATAAGCCTGTATTTTGGGATTTTAAGAATTTTTATGTAAAATATTTTTCCAGATTCGACTGAATCTGCCAAAAGTACGTTTTGGATTAAGTTGGTTTGAGTTTTCAGATTTGTGAAGACAGAATACACCTAACACGTTGGCGACTTCGAACTGGAAAACATTTTTTGTATTTATTCATATTTTAGCATTTATTAGAGCCTTGTACATAATAATTCACATTCCGAATTTAAGTAGTTATAGTAGAATCAGTTGGCAGATTTGCTAGAGGATATAATGATTCGCTGGAGACCGGAGTCACGCGACGCTGATGGTCAGTAGCAGATACGGTCCGTGATAAATCTGTAGTCTGAAAACAGGGAAGGAGTCAACTTTCAGTTGATGATGAAACCATATGACCCCGAATTTATTGAACTCTAAGCAAAGTACGTCGAACGATTCGACTTTTGTAAATATTAATCGTAAGTTAAACCCTTACGAAAATTTAGTTGAATGAATTCAACTAAATTTTCGTAACCTTAGCATGGAGTGATGTAACGGTAGCCCTTTTTGTTATTTGTTTATTAGTTAATTGTTTATTTATTTATTATTTTCTATTAAAAATTAGTCAACCAAATTGAAATACATTTAAATATTTATCAACAAAAGTTACATGGACATGATCAAAACCAAAATGACACGAACAATTCAGAAAATTGCATACAACTGCTTCAAGCGTAGATAGGTTATCCGATACGCAGCGTAGATGCGCAAGACCGAGAATCACTGTTCGTGTTTTCGTTACCGTGTTAGAGAACCCCGAAGTAGTCTGCTTTTGAATACTTGGCTTTGTAACGGAATGACAAGAAAAGGCTATTCAATCGCGACGGAGATTTCAATAACTCAGATCACACAAACATAATTAACGGAGACCGTCAGGTTTCTGTTTCCGGGAGCCATACCGTGAGATCCTATCTGAGGAAGAACAGAAATATTCTCGTCCACTTTGTTCCAGATCGTGGTAGAAGTAGGATCGCGTAGTGTAGTTTCTCCTGTGGTGTGATTTCGTGAGTTTATTTAAAACGTGAAGTGTTCTTTAACCAGTATTAATTGTCCCCATATCCCCGTTTAGGCCTGAAATAGTCAGCTAGATTGTGCGGTAATTCGTTGTGCGTGTTGAACTCGAGTTGACCAGTTCAAAGGTAAATGACATTTATTGTGTGTCCTATATGTGCTAATTGTGTCCGTCTAGCCAAGCGCAAGCTTCGGCTGTTATTTTCTAAAAATAGAGCTCACGTACATCGCACAAAGCAACGAGCGAAAACGTCCCGCTGCACCACATCACGTCGCGCGTCCTCCACGTTCTGGTGCCAAAGTTCGCCGGCGCCCTGAGGCCGGAAAGGGGTTGCGAACGTCACCAACGCACTCCAGGCAGAATACCATTCGCCTACCGTCATCTCGTTGGGACCAGATCCTTGTAAACGCCTGAACGCCCTCGTGAATGAGCGTGATTCCGTAGGAGCAACGTAAGCCATCAGAGCGTCATCCTGAGGTAGCCTACGTCATCGGCAACGCCATCATGCCGTAAGTTCGGAGAGTGAGCTTTGACAAACCGTGAGTAAAACGCAACGTTGCATGCAAGAAGATTAGCACGGACACACAAAAAGCGCTAGAGAGTAGAGATTAGAACCGCACACGTTAGTTAGGAAGGGGGATAGTAGAAGACGAAGAAAGGTCGGCCGAAAAGTCGTTAACGAAAATGTAGATTAGTTAAATGTTAATAAATGTCTTTTTTGAAGTACTTGTTTCCCTAAAAGCCATGTGTTAGTTAGTGATAGTTGAGAAAGTTGAAGTACGTTTCACGTTTCGTTTTGTCTTGAGTTTTCCCGTTTTTTGTTGAGGAATCCGCCTTCCAAAGCGTTATGGAGTCGAAGTGGTTGGGAGATCTCTGCCCGTGATGAGAAAAAGGGTCAGGTCGAGTTCTAGGATTCGGTTGTCTGTCGGGATTTGTTGGTTAGGTTTGTGTGGTCTCAGTTTTTGAAATGTTAGATTCCGTCGAGGCCAGGTTGAAGCAAGAGTCTGCTCACTTGTTCCCGAACACTGTTAAGTATTTGAAAGCTGACTCTTCGGTCAGTACCTAGCCGGGCACCGTAAACACGACGAGTGGTCCTCTTCGGAGGTGGCGCTCAAGCCACTCGTTTAAAATCCAGTCCGGAAGTCAAAAGCAGACTCCGAGCCGCCTTTAGGCCGCTACACCTGGTTAACTTGAAAACGTTATTGGGGTACCTAGGCAACTTCTAAGAGCCTCTTGGCAGCTCTTGGAAAAATCTCCAGAATCGCATGGAAGGCACCAGCATACCTTTGCCAGCACTTGGAAATTTCATAGAATTCTTTGAAAACTTGTGTGAGCACTTTAAGAGTCCCATGACTAATAATTGGTACGCACTGAAAACCTCTTAGGTACTCAAACCCCTCGAAGACCATTGCTGAAGATGCTGTTATGAAATCCTTATGGTATCCCTTTCTAGATGATTTTTTCATGATTTATCTGAACGTCAATCTAGAGATAGGGGAACTGTGGGTAAAATGAACTGGTTTGTTTTTACGGTAATTATATTATTAATTTATGCAAAACATAGCACCTTCCTTAATTCTTAATTCTCAGAATAAGGAACTGTCAGACATGAACTGTCAAGAGGAACAGAAGTCTAGAACTGTCCAAAGCTGGAAAAGTAAACAAAAATAGAGTACGTCTCTCCGTTTTCTCATATATGATGTAAATTTTCACTCGTGAAATTTAAGGTTTTTATGACTAAAACCATCAAAACTTGACTGAACTGCGTAGCAGATGGAAATTGAAAGTATTTTTATGTTATAATTGTCAAAACGAATTATTTGTATATGGGTAAAATGAACCACTCGAGATGGGGGTAATATGAATATCGGGGCGGGGCGACCATGTACCAGATGCCGAGAATCATACCACAGCCCGTTCAATTTTAATGTTGTTTATTTTACCCCCGCATGTTTGAAACATTGACTCTGTTGAAAAAAAATCAATATTTCAATAATGTTAACAAAATTCCATTTCCCTCACAATATTTCAACTTGTTACATTGCATAAACATCCTTCTTCAATTCTGAGCAATTCAGAAAGTATCTGACACCGTAATAAGCAAGAAATAATGGAAATTGCTCAGGGCGTTCATTTTACCCCCAATTCCCTTACCGCTGATATCACTTTGAGAGTGCATTTAGGGTTGCCTTTTTATATTCTTTCAAAATTGACACCGATAATCTCTGTAGTAATCTAGAAACATTTCTCAGATACAACTTTTTCAGAAATTGATTCAAGAATTTCTTCCTTATGAACATATCTGTTCGTTCGAGTACGAGAGAAGGACTCTAAGCTAAACTGTGCATTATGGCCCTCCGAACATTTAGGGGGAATGGTCCTGTGGAAATCTAGGGGGTTGGTATCAGGCCCTGCAAGCCAGCCGTATAAATACATGAGCACAGGAACGTCAACGAGAGACCAGAACAATCGGCAAAGAACACAGCGACGGAAATGGACTAGCGATTGGAAACTCGGTACGTGGAACTTCAAATCTCTCTACTTCATCGGCAGCACACGCATATTCTCCGATGTACTGAAGATCCGTGGTTTCGGTATCGTAGCGCTGCAGGAGGTGTGCTGGACAGGTTCGATGGTGCGAACGTTTAGAGGTAATCATGCCAACTACCAGAGCTGCGGCAACACATGTGAGCTGGGAACAGCATTTATAAAACGAGTACGACCGCTACACAAGCCACGACGTCCAGATCATCATAGGAGATTTGAACGCTCAGGTAGGCCTGGAGGAGAAGTTCAGACCAACGATTGGAAAGTTCGGCGCTCATCGGTTGACGAACGAGAACGGCTTACACCTGATAGATTTCGTTGCCTCCAAGAATATGGCTATTTGTAGCATCTTCCATGGCGCTAACATTGACTCCAACCACTACCTGGTGATGGTGAAACTGCGCCCAAAACTATCCGTCATCAATGACGAACGGTACCGACGCCCGTCTCGGTACAATCAAGCGGGACTGAAACAACCAGACATCACCAATGCAACGCTGCCGGATGAGAGAGAGCTCGATGGAGCCCATCTTGAGAACTGCTGGAGGACAGTCAAAGCTGCCTGCTGGACGCTGCGGAAAGTATTGTCGGAAACGTGAAACTAAATTCAAGAAACGATTGTTAAGACAAGGAGTGCCAGGAGGTTTAGAAGGAGAATAATGCAGCGCGGATTGACTTGCTGCAGCATGGTACGCGACAGAAAGTGGAACAATTCGGATTGAAATGGAAACACTGAACCCGCCTATTCCGGGACAATAAGTCCCGCCTGGAAGAGGTGGAATGCCAAGAGATGGAGTTGCAGTACCGTTTTGAAGAAACGCTGAAGTTCTACAAGAAGCTCAATGCATCCCACAAAGACTTCACGCCACGAACAGGAAAAATGTGCAGGGATAAGGATGGAAGCGAGGTGATCGAAAGGTGGAAGCAGCCTACGATGAATACCTGAATGGCGCAGAGAACACAGGCACAGAAGGTCGGGACAGCAATGGTGATGGCTATGTCAGTCCAGAGAACAGTAATAAACAACCAGCTCCCACTATGGGGGCACTATGGGGGAAGTTAAGGATGCCATTCAACAGCTCAAGAACAACAAGGCCGCTGGCAAGGATGGTATCGGAGCATTGCCCCATCTACAAAAAGGGTAACTAAACTATCGTGCAATCACTATCCTAAACGTCGCCCAAAAAGTGCTATTCCAGATTATCTTCCTTCGTCTATCACATATAGCAAACGAGTTCACGACAAGTTATCAAGCAGGTTTTATCGATGGCCATTCGACAGCGGACCAGATCTTTTTCATGCGACAAATCCTTCTGGTGAGTCTGGTCTCCACGTTCCACCTGTTCATAGATTTCAAAACGGTATACGACAGAATTAACCTGTAGAGCTATGGAAGATCATGGACGAGAGCAGCTTTCCCGGAAAGATCACAAGATTTATTAAAGCATCGATGAACGATGTGCACAACTGCGTAAAGATTTCGGGCATACACTCCAGTTCATTCGAATACTGCAGGGGTCTACGACAAGGTGATGGACATTTGTGCCTGCTGTTCAATATTGCGCTTGAAGGTATCATACGGATAGCCGGACTTAATAGTCGAGGCACGATTTTACGAGATCCGGACGAAATGGATATTATTGGAAGAAAATTTGAAACGGAGGCAGATTTGTACACCCGCCTGAAACGCAAAGCAACAAGAGTCAATGTGTCGTCAAAGGTGAATGTGTCGAAAACAAAGCACATGTTGATAGGCGGAACTGAGCGCGATTGGGCCGGCCTAGGAAGCAGTGACGGGGATTTTTAGAGGTGGTTGCCGTGTTCGTCTACCTCGGGCATACTGACGACCGACAACAAAGTTAGTCATGAAATACGAAGGCGCATCAGCAGGAGAACGGTGAGTGGCGGCGGAGAACGAACTACGAGCTCGCAAGGCTCTACGGCAAACCCAGTATCCAGAAGATGACGAAAGTCAGAAGGGTGCGTTGGGCAGGGCATGTTGCAAGAATACCAGGCAATTGCCCTGTAAAGATGGTGTTTGCCACGAATCCGACCCGAACAAGGAAGCTTGGGGCGCAGCGTGCTAGGTGGATTGACCAGGTGCACTAGGGCGTGGAGATCGTGGGTCAGAGTCAATGGTGGAGAGAGGCGGCCATGAACCGTGTGAATTTGCGTTATATTGTTGGCGAGGTTTTATCAAGTTAATTTATGTAGAGTTAAATATATGAATGATATTTTCTGGCGTGTTTGTGTACATAAAATGCACAGGATGGTTTGTGTGCCAAAACACGGGAGCCCCTCTGGCTACGCCCATGAACGAACACTACTACCGCTGATGCTGCTGTTGCTGCGGACACCACGGGAAGAAACGTTTTGAGAACCATCCATGGGTGTGCGGTGCATTTTTGGGCGACCGTTATGCCGACCATTTGAGTGCCAATCAAGCACACTGTGCGCTATCGAAAGTACATTTCGATGATCCGTCAAAAAATCATAACCACATAATCGAGAGCATTGGACGGAAAAGCATCAACGCGTACGAATGGCCCTCCGCTGGATTTTGACGAATCAGGCACACACTTTGTCTGAATCAATGAATTATAAAATTCATACTTCGATTTTGTTTTTACTAGAGATCAGTATATGGGTTATATTTTCAAAACGGAAGGTCTTAAAATATTTTAACACCGACATTTTGATTGTGTTTCACTTTTCAGCATTTTTTCTCATTTTGAAAACCAGGGAAATCGAGATTTTCGATGCAATTCATCATATATAAAATGTATGGAAAAATTTCGCCTATAGGAAAATTCAAATCCTTTAATTATGTAAATATAAAATTAATGAACTCATTGTGAGATTATTAAATTCTACTGGTACAGACATACCGTGAGGCATCAAGGATTGTTCGCTTGGTGCAGAGGGTATGAAAGATGAGAAGGAAAGGTAAGTAGTTTGGTGTAATTGGGTTCAATACGCATCAAAATAATTAGGACAATACTGTATATTATAGACTAAAATCACACAGCTGATATCATTTGCTTAAGGGGGCAAACTGCTAGTCATAATAGGATCGTAGTAATTTCCAGCAGAAAAAAAATCCCCCTCAGGCCAAAGCGAAAAGTTAAGGAAAAAACAGTCCGCGACTGCGGGAGGCGACGGTGTGGTTGCGAAAAAGAAATACGCTTTCTTTCCGAAATATGATGGGCAATAACAATCATTGAAGTGCGTGTGAGCGGTTTGATTGTTTTCGGTTTTCATTGCAAACCGCGCGCCGCACTGTTATTAGTTTGGACATTACTACATGTGCTTTTTTTGTCATCTTTCGAAATGATGAAATTTCATGGGTTTATCTGTTGAATCACATACCATGCCCACTCTCGTTGCTCGTTATTATCCATGGAATACTACGCCATCAACTTTCTGTGAACGTGAAGTTGTGTGAAAAAGGTTGTTCAGTAAAAATATTCTCTTCTTCTTCGTCATTTTTGCCTTACTTCCCAACTGGGACAGAACCTGTGTTTCAGCAATATGTACTGTATGGGCACTAGAGTGATGCAATTTTTGAAATTTTGGCTTCTTCTTAAACGATTTTAACTATGGTAATAGCATCCTCTTAATGTTTGAAATGATGCGGACGAAATTTGACTGTGCACACGCCATTAAAAGTTTATATGGAAATTACTATGGAAAACCAACGTTTTGTATTCAGCCCTTTATCTTTTCGTCAAAATGTCAAGATTGGACGTCAGGATAAATTGTTATTCATCATCATTAAGAGGGTTTACATATAGGATGCATTTCCCACTGGTTGGCAGGCAACATGTTCTACAGCAAAAAGTAGTGTTGCTCTGATAGTAGTGAAATGATCATCTCAGCATGATTTAGACTTTGTTACCTAAAATAACAAATTACCCTTACGTCCTATCAAAATGTGGTCTTCAGCAAAGTTGTAGCTGGAGATTTCACTTTAGAAAAGTTTATTTACTTTTCCACAGAGTATCAAGACGAGCAGTTAGAGAACTGAACACAAAAGGTTTGCCTATGCCATAGTAGTTTCCGTATAAACTTCTAATGGCGTGTGCACTACCAAATTTACTTATTTACCACAAATTTACCATAATTTACACCGTTTAGGCATAGATGAGCAAAAACTTCAAAATTTATATCAATCTAATGGGCACTTCCAGCACTTATTGCATCTATGTATAGTGTGATTAGCACAAAGTTTAGCTTTGGGCTGCAAAGTTGAGAGAATTTCGGATTCCAAAATCACTCCTCAAAATGGTCTCAACATGGCATGGTCTTGTTGACTAACAGTGCATTTACAAGAGCGACCATTTGGGCCTCAGATTAAGACATTTTGATAGCTTATACCCGAGAATAACTTAAGTTCTTTGTGGAAAACGTTTTCTTCAGCACTTACTGACAAAATTCCCTTAGATGTTTTAATCCAGCAAGTAATATAGGCAGGACCATATAAAATATATTCTTCAATAAAAAATTCCGGCAAGAAGGTCACAACATTTTAAGATTGGATGGAATGATGTTTTCTTTTGAAGTTTTGTTCGCTGAAACTCACCTTAATTCAATGTTCCGCAATTATGATGCACAAATAATAGTTAAAACTCTAATATCTCAAGGTTGAATCAGGTCAAGAGGTAAGTTGGTGCAGTTTTTCGAAATTAAGCATCGCGGCGCCCTGGTACACCTTAATGTTTTACCAGGCATGCCGCAAGTTGATTATAAACTAACTAAGGATCCGGTATATATTCGCGGAAAACCATAAGAAATTGTGGAAATAACCGTAACAAACCAAATTAAGTAAATGATAGTCTAGTAACATCTATTTTTTCGCAATATTATATGATAACATATGTACAAGCAAACTTTATACAGCTGTATTCTTATTTTATTTATTCATTTATACTTCATTCATGTAACGCAAGATTTACAATCTTTTTATATGTTACAATTTGTAGATATTGAGTAGGTTGTGCTATTTCTTATTCATGTAATAGTTCTGTTGATTTTACTATTAATTAATTGCTGTGTGCTTGTTTAGTGCGCTCAATTCAACTCCAAGAGTAGGTCCCGTTCAAAGCTCGAAAAATTAACGGATAATTTTAGATTCAATGGTAGGCAATTCCAATTAATTATACCTCTTATAAACATCGAGTGACTATAATAACTGGTATGATGTAAAGGAACAAGAAGACTTCTTGTTCTGGTGTTTCTACATGGATTCAACTTTGAGGATAGATAACCAGGATTACCAGTGTGGAGTTTAGATTATCAACGAGAAAGGAATCATCCTCCACGCGATGCTCACACAACTTACCCAGCCAAGTATCGAATCGCAAGTGAGGCAGAGTGTGAATGCATCTAATGTGCAAGTGACAGTATTGTGTTAGTCATGGATACGTACATTGACAATATGACAGTCCGCATCACAGAAGAACGTCTAAAACCGATTGCTGTGATCAACCCTCATGCCACTTATCAACGCAGTGGATTCTGTATCCCACATTCTTCCTCTACTCCAAAAAAATTTGAATTTCTTCAAATTTAAAGACGTCAAACTTCTAAAATTGATGAGTGAAAATAATTCTTATATAAAGCATAACTTCCCAATAGAATTTATTTCAATCAATTTATTCATTCAAAGTTCTTTTTTTTCAATTTATTCATTCAATGTTCTTTTTTTTTTTAAGATAAAACATACAGTTATTTTGACGATTCTGTAATGCCATTCAAAATCATCCATATTCTATGCTCAATTATAAAAATCTTCTCATGAATACTTGATGTACTTTTAACATCAAATTTGGAATGGTCATACTCGTTACATATTTTAGAAAATCTTTTTTCCTTTTCTCCAATTTCCCGTTTTTGTGTCACTTTTTATTTGTAAACAATACTTTTGTGTTCCATTGTATTTTGGTTACACACAACTTCGAAGAAACAAAACTCTATAGGGTAAGTGTACCAGTTATGGACATAGTGGTTCAGGACATAACTTTATTCGAATACGTGTGGAGTTTAGATTATCAACGAGAAAGGAATCATCCTCCACGCAATGCTCACACAACTTACCCAGCCAAGTATCGAATCGCAAGTGAGGCAGAGTGTGAATGCATCTAATGTGCAAGTGACAGTATTGTGTTAGTCATGGATACGTACATTGACAATATGACAGTCCGCATCACAGAAGAACGTCTAAAACCGATTGCTGTGATCAACCCTCATGCCACTTATCAACGCAGTGGATTCTGTATCCCACAACCAGATGTGAGTATTTTGTAAATTTTGAGAAGATGAGTATTTTTGTATATTTGAGAACTGATCAAAAGGACAGCTAATTAAAGATGTTTGAAAATGGGTGACACTACCAAATCTTGGTATGTTAAAAACAAATCGAATGCAGGAATTGAGTGCAACACGAAGCTTATTTAAGCTGTTTGCGGTAGCATTCAAATAAATGAAGTCATTATAGATAAAATGTGGATAAATAAGGGATTTGAACAATTTGATTTTCATTTGATAGCTGAGATGATTAGTAGTAAGTGAGAGCTGTTTTAGAATACCGTATATTTTACCAACTTGTGAATCTAATTTAGAATTAAAAATGACTCCTAAATTGTTTACTTGGTCTGCTAATTGAATTTGCTCATTATTCATGATAAGTTCAGGCATAGAAAAGTGGGATCGTCGATGCCGATTAATAAATACTGCTTTAGTTTTAGTTGTGTTAATAGGCAGTAGATTCTCTTGAGACCACTGAAACACCTGTTGTAGATCGTAGTTGATTAACCTAGACATTTCCATGGTACTTGTTCTAGAATCAGCACAGAAATAAATTTGTACGTCGTCGGCGAACATGTGTACTGAGCAGAATTTTAATGCGGCTGGAAGGTCATTTATGAAAAGGGAAAAAAAGAAGGGATCCTAAAATAGATACTTGTGGTACCCCTGAATCAATTGGACGTGAAGAAGATAATTGACTATTGAAAAACTATTAATACTGATAACTGTTTGGTATCTATTTGTAAGATGAGTTTCTATTAATTTGACAGCAGGACGGGAGAATCCAAAAAGAGCACCAAGTTTATTCAACAGTTTTCTATGTGAAACACGATCAAACGCTTTCGCAAAATCTATCAAAAGAGAACTGCTATCCCTTTTTTATCAATTGATGAAGTAATATCATCATGCAAACCTGATTGAAAGGGACTCAAAAAATTATTTCTGTTCACATAATCAGAGATTTGAGCAGAAACTATTTTTTCAAAGGCTTTGGAAAGTGCATTTAATATGCTAATGGGTCTGAGGTTTGAAATGCTAGTTGAACGAGGCTTCTTTTTTATTGGAATCACTTTTACGTATTTCCAAGCTTGTGGAAATTTGGAAGTTGTAATGATTGTATTGAACAAATGAGTGTAAAGTGGAAGGGCTAGTGGAAGCATAATATTGAAAAATTCTATTGGAAGATTGTCTAGATCACTGGCATTAGACTTAATTGAAAACA
This sequence comes from Aedes aegypti, assembly GCF_002204515.2. Taxonomy (NCBI): domain Eukaryota; kingdom Metazoa; phylum Arthropoda; class Insecta; order Diptera; family Culicidae; genus Aedes; species Aedes aegypti. Next base: position 264,773,889 of record NC_035107.1, on the reverse strand, counting down.
GTGCATTAACTATTTCAAATTCTTCTACACATCTAAAACCAAAGGGACCGTAGTTTAAGTTTAAACGAGGATTTTCATCAGAAGAGTAATTTTCTTAAAAGAAAGCATTGATTTCTTGTTGGCTATTCCTAAACTTTTAATGTTTCTCCAGAGTTGCTTACTGGGAACATTTGTATTGATCCGCTGATTGTAATAACTTCTCTTTGCATTCCTAATAAGGCCGGAACAAATTTGATATTTTACTTTTGTCTCCCCCCCCTTCAACATTTTCAAAAAGTCAGAAGGGGGAAATAAATAAAATATCTTATTTTCAGTGTAGGTTTCCATTATTGTTCGTGTTTTTAGCTAGCTTTGTAATTCGTCTTTACTTTATTATATGAGATAACAGGTGTTATTGGATTACAAGTCCTCAATTTGTTTGTTTTACTGTAACAGTGTGGCCTATGAAAATAGATTTTTTTATGATTTTCGTGAATTCTTCTTCTTCTTATCATTACGTCCCTACTGGGGCAGAGCCTGCTTCTCAGCTATTAATGATATTAATTATTAATGATAACTGTGAACACTTTCACAGTTATTAATTGAGAGCTTTCTTTGCCAAAGTTGCCATTTTCGCATTCGTATATCATGTGACAGGTACGGTAACACTTAATGCCAAGGGAAGTCAAAATTTAAAAAGTTTGAAAATTCAATCTCTCATATCATTTTTACAATCCTTACCGTAAAAATAGAGTTCGGTGAAATTTTCAGCTTTCTAGGTGGCCCAAAGACGATGTTGGTTTATATGGAAATTACTATGGAGAAATGTTGAAAAATGTTCCAAGCACGTTAGTACTGGAATGTAAGTAAAAAATTATCATCCTATAGTAAAAACTCATTCTTCAAACCATAATTAAGAAGTTAGTCGAAGAGAGCAATTCAATCCGACCGATAGGAGAAAAGATATTCATGAGTTTGTTAGCTATTAGCTTCACAGCCCAGCAAACATCTACAAAAATCCCAAACAAAATTTGCTCAAAACGGATTTGTTTCCTCAGCAACATCCTTCATTAAGACATGAAGAATAAGTTTTCCCTATGGGATGATATGTTTGTACTTACAGTACTAACGTAATTGGAACATTTTTCAGAATTTCTTCATATTAATTTTCATATAAACCTACATCGTCTTTGGGCCACCTTCAAATCACATAGATAGCTGAAAATTTCACAGAACGCTATTTTTATGGTAAAGATTATAAGGAAGATATGAGAGATTGGATTTTCAAACATTTTTAAAATTGGAATCGCCCTAATGTTACATACATGTTGGACCAAATTGATACAGTCTAAATATGATTTTTAGTTGCATATAAGTGCAACATTTTCGCAGTCTTCTTGAAATTGTTAATAGCTAGAGTACAATTTGAAAGCCGTTTTATGAAAAATGTTATACGATCGATGTTACGAACAATAAAAAAATGTCGTGTTTATTATTCAAACATTTTGATTTGACGGATATTTGTAGCAAAACATTGTTTTTCACCATATGATAATAAAAAATGATGAATTTCCCTAAATTTCCATTTTATTATTTTTTGTCCCCCCCTCGACACATTTTGATGGAAGGTGACAAAAGAAGATTTTAAGATTTGTTCCGGCCTAATTGTAGTTACCCTGTTTCTCAGTGTTTTGAAAAGAAGATTATGAGATTGTAAGCGACTGGCCTTCCAGTTTCTTTAAGCTAAATCCCTATCAATTATAGCCTTTTCAATGTCTTCATTATACCAAGGATTTTTTTCTGTATTTACTGAACTTAAGAGGGAAAAATTCTTATGTAAATATTGGAAGTGTTCATTCAGAATGTGAATCAACATATCAGAATCATTTATACTATGGAAATAATTCCAATCTATGTTATTAAAAGCAGTAACTAATCCTTGACTGTCAAAGTTTTTGTAATCACGATGGAAGAAACCTTGTTCGGATAAATCGGAGAAAATATCTAGAACTGCAAGAATCATATCATGTCTGGATATACCAGGCATAGATACCTGGTTAATTCTGAAGACAATCTCCGGAGAATCAATAATGAAAAGGTCAAGTAAAGAGCAACCGGTTGTATGGAAATAAGTTGGTTCTTGATTTAAGCAAACATATGACAGGTTAGATAAAACATCTGTAAATCTGTTGGTCCTAGGTGTAACTTTTTTTAAGTCTGTGTTAAAATCCCCCGTAATGAACGTCAAATCGTATTTTATTTTGAACTCCTCGAGATGTTCAAAAATCAAATTACTGCAATCGTTATTCGGCGGGTTGTAGTATACACCAAGAAAAAACTTGCGATTGCTTGTAGCAATTTCAAATAGCAAATATTCGGTAATAGGACTAGGTTCATACGGACTAAAAGTAGACTTTTTTAGGAGCTTCAAGCATAGATTTTGCCTAAAGTAGACGCATAGTCCACCACCATGGCGGTTTCGATCATTACGAATTAGATTGTAGCCCTCAATTCGAATCATCGAATTATTGATTGATTCATTGAGCCATGTTTCAGACATACAGACGATGTTAGCTTTACTGTTGAAAAACACCGCTTTCAATTCATCAAACTTGGAAAACCCTCGAGCGCAAACGCTCTGAACATTAATATGGCATATATTTAATTTATCAGTCCTATAAACTGAATTCATCACCATTTTAGTAATGGTGCTGCTTGAAGAGGTATTGTCAATTGGTGAACTAGCCATAATCTTCTATAGTACAAACACCGAGCCAAAAACGAACACCTATCCAAGAGATGAGAGAACGCATCACAAACACAACAGCAAGCAGGATCTTTTTTTTTTTTTTGTAAGGCACTCCGTGCTCGAGGCCACTACTGTGCCGGAATCGGTTGATCTGTAGCATCTTAACCGATACAGATCGAGAGGAATTCGCGATAAGGGCCTATCTGACAATTCAATAACAATGAGAAAATAACCAATGAAATTCTCATGTGCAATTTTTAATCCCGATTAGAGAAAATATACTCAAACTTAAACCTTTTCACTTCAACACACATTTTATAAACCTAGTTTTAAAATCATCATCAATACCACACACCTCTCCTACAATTTCCCTAGCTATTTCGTACTAAAAATATATTATAAGGTTTCGCCTTAAACGCACTCAAGAATGCCAGTATCGCCCAATGTTATGAGCCTGTAATCGATATTATTTTCAGTGTTGCCTATTACTTTTGCGCCGTGTTTACATTCTGGTTTCAATTAAGCCTGCCATGTACGCCTTGTTTATTTTTTGTTTGCAGTGTCGCCGTTTACACTCGCCGTGTTTTGATTTCGATTTCAGATGCGCCCATCACTTTGATAAACAAAAACACAGGCGTAATCAATAAAGTGTGTGGTTTGGTTTGAGGTGAAGTTTCGTCTTCTACAAATTTGCGTTTTTTGAATAGTTAAATTATCGATAGAGGAAAAGTTCAAATGCAATGAATAGACAATCAAGCTACAATTTCAACGCTATATTTTCTTAAATTGTGTACATTTTGTCAGTTTCGCCTGATTCGCGAATCTTTCTAGAGATCCATTTTTAACTTTACATCTACACTCTCTCCTACTCTTTTACTCCCACACCGATCAGGTAGGAGAGAGCTCTGCTATTTATTAGTGAGGCTAGTTGCCTGCGAAGAGGGTCAGTTTGTCTCAGTCACCATCTGATGCTGACGGAGGATGGATGTGCTTCCCAAAGCACGGTCCTCCGTTAGGGTCTTCTGGTGGCTGGGCGGATATTTTGTGGAGGGGCTGGGAATCGAACCCATGACCCTTCCGCTTATGAAGCGAAAGCGTAACCTCAAGGCTACAGACCTACACCCAGGAACTTATAACTACCAAGAATTAACAAATCAATTGAATCCTTAGCTAAGCTTCTGAATGAATGGTTGTCATCGTATTCCGGCAGAAAGTATAAATATATAGATCGGCAAGCAACAGCAACAACAGCACATCAACTGACCGAACAGCAACAGCAGCAGCAGCAGCACATCACAAAGCAAATAGGCCATCAACAGTTGCCAGGCATTTCCGTTGATATGATTTGACTTTCAGGAAGGAATAATCATGGGAAAACAAGGATGGGAAACACAGGAAGAAATTTTGGTAAGGATAAAGAGCATAATGAGGAAAGGTTCAACTCAGTATTCTATAACTTTCAGGAGGGGAAGATAACATGGAAAGAAAGGAGAGGCAACATGGGAAGAAACTGGGCAGGAGAAGAGAAACTTATTTGGAAAGGTTTAGAGTTTCTAGAAGCGCCTGTTTGGTACGACAGGGATGAAATGGATCCATCTTGTGCAGCTTCACCAGAACCTCGCCGTCTCTGATCGACACCTTCTCGATGAGTCCAGCTTTCTTCATCCTCATTGCTGTAGATCTAACATCTCGTACTCATTTTGATAGGCTTTCATTGATGAATATACGGGACAGACTTCCATTGATATCGTTGGGGTTCGGAGAGTAGCCAATATCCTTTAAGCAAAGGGACAAATCTGACAGATAGCTTTTGAAGAACTTGTATCTACTAGTACGGAGTGCGAAACGGCAGACTATGAAGGATTTATCTGATGATGTTGAAGGTAATCGATCCAAATCGACAACAGGTACATCTTCATCCTTATATCCCAGACGTTTGGCGATACTGCGGAAAATTTCATACAGGTTCTTTATTACATCGTTTGGAATTCCCGAAATGATCAGTTCCTTGCTTCTGTTGACGAACTGTAGCTTATCGTTGATAAACAATGAATCCGAGCGAACTTTTTTCACACTCTCGATCATTTGTTCGACGTTGGCTATGCTCTCATTACGGATAGTCGAAATACGGGCCTCAATGCAGTTGATCCTCTCACTGAGTTCATGCTGGTAAGCATTGATTTTAGATGCAATGTTGTCTTGAACTTTCTGGAACAACAGTTGCATCTTTTCGCAGAGCTCGTCAAACTTGTGTACATTGTTCAGCAAACCATTGTAAATAGGAGTATCCACTGTTTTTATGGCAACGTCAAGTTGACAGGTATGACGTATCATACAACCAATACTGAACTTGCTGAAGGGGTTTCACAGAAACAATTGTTGCTAGTAGTAGGTTCTATAAGATTTTGTGAACCGGTTTGTAGAAAAATCGGCGACGAATTGAAATGAAACTTCAGATAGAACAGCTACCACAATTGCTCGTCTTCAGGCTTCAGATTAATGTAACCATAGATGAAGCCGATTAAAATCAGGAAACTAGCCGGAAGATGAGAACTACTTCACTGTGCACTAGCAATCACACATCCCTTCAGAATCACTTGATTCTTAGGCACTTTTTTGAAGCTGATTCTTGAAACTTGACTTGTTCCTTGTCGAGGAATGTTGTCAATGTGCCTCCATGTTCAGTGATCAAGATTTTTTTTATAATATAGGCTTTGATACAGATTACGATTTTTCAAAACATTACAAAATGATATTTTTTGAAAGAAGAGCTAAGAATGGGATCATCATCTAATTTTCAAAGTCTTGACTCAATCAGGCGTCCTCCAAACTCGTCAATATTTGCCGAAACATTTTCTCGTCCATTACATGACGAATCCTACTAAGAAGAACGACCGACCAAGGATCTTGCTGATACACCTGTACAAGTTTTACAGGAGGCAACGAACACCACTCTCATTTTCGTCATGATACTAGACTCCTTGATAACTGGATGGTTGGGCAGAAAACACCGTTTAACTTGCCTTGCTTATCTACCATTTGCATGTGACCGAGCTCTAAAAATTCGGCCATAAAGTCGCAATGTTGTAAGCAATCACGGTAGTCAACACGTTTTCGTTGATATTCGGCAGTGATTCTCTTAAACATGCATAACACGAGCGATCAAACGAATGTCGAAAAGATAAATGTCAATTGAATGCCACTGACACGATAGCTTCGCTAGGAAACATTACGGTTTTGTTTATTTCTGTTCTGATTTCAATGTATGTGTGTCACATTCGACATAACAGGCAAGATCAAACTATTCATGTTGTTTATGATCCGATGTCTGAATTCTTTGCAAATTTCATCGTGAATCCTTATGATTTATGCAAATTTTATCGTGTCAGACGAAACTCAATTGACACTTTTTTGTGTTTGTCAGCTTTCATTCTAAAGCTCGTGCTGTGACTGGTTGACCATGACAACGAAACGAACGTCGCGCAAACTGTCGAATGCTTACAGCACTGGTCGCAATACTGTTTTCGAAGACGTTTGTTTCTTGCCAAACTTCGTTCTACTCTTCGCAGCCTTTTCAGAGCGATGTCCTACGATTCACTAAGTCCTTCCAAAACTTCGGTGTTCTTGGGAAGCGAATCCGTGTATCGTCCGTCCGATTTTCGCTCGTACTGCTCCTCGCAGTGCGCTTCTGCTGGAGAGTATTTGCTGACGGTTCCCACTTCCTTGCAGGACCAAAACCGTTCCACTAGTTCCTCCTGGTATTTGGTATCTTGGCTTACTGAAGTCAATTCGCCTGTCACTATCCACCCAAAAACGGAGTCGATAGGAACAGGCAGGCCCATGCCTTACTGAATTTCCCTTCCAGACAGGAAGAAGCTGAAGAAAGCTTGGATTCTTAATACCAAGTCGGCCTTCCTTGATCGAAAATGCTCCGGATCCACTAATTCGAGGTCTACTGGTATGTCCCATCCATTTTCCTTAACTGTAGAGTTTGGAAGGCAAGCTGTGACCTTCGGTAAGATCAGAAATTCAATTACTCGAGAGTATGACGATGTTCGAAATCTGACCGCCGCCTTGATTTTACAAGATGCTCTTGTGTCAGATTTTTCAATACCCATAATCTAAATGATGGCCTTTTGAACGGAACCCCTCGTCATCTGGTACAGATTCTCGAAGATGAAGTTGCACTCTAACCATGAATACAGCAGTGCACATGCTGGATAGCGAGAAGCTTGGTCATCCTCGATCACAACGACTGCTGTAGCCAGAAAAATCTGCGATGAAACATACTGTGCTGCGTTGGAAGAAGTAGATTCAATCGTAGAGACATACGCTGCCTTCGAATTTGCACCTGTGTCGTTTAGCTGAGCGCTGTCTCTCAGATTCACCTTTCTTGAAGTTTCTTGGCTCCCGTTTGTTTCTTCTGCCTTGAAACACAGCAACGTATGGTCTCGAGCCTTACAATACCGACACGATGAACGTTATCGTGCTAGATGACCACGCTTAAGGCAATTGCGGCAGAGTGTTTGAGTCCGCAAAAGGGACTCTCGACTGGAAATCGACATCTTCAGAAAGTCTGGACACGTGTGAAGTCCATGAATCTCCGTACACGAAGGACACTTATGGTTGTTTGATTGAACGGCGTTATTGTTGACCTTCGCTGAAAATGGCTTTCGTTTCGGTTGAAGGACTTGATCTTCGCCGGTAGTTCCTCGAGAATTGCGATGATCCGTTGTAGACATTCCAGAAATTCCTTGAAGGCGTCCTGCTGTTTCGTAGACGAATGTTCTTCCTACCCTCGTCGTGTAGTGGGATCGAGACGAGATCTAAGGAGTTCAACCAGCTATATATCCTTCTATTTGGCTGGATGGATAATCTGCTGGAGTGTCTGAACCACACGTTAGAATTGATCAACCAAATTGTGCAGCTTCATGATCGATTCCTTGGTAAGCGAAGGCAATCTGATTATTGCTTGCACTTGCTACTTCTTGTTGTTGTTATTGTAGCGTTAAGGTAACGTCTTCCAAGCCATTTGATAATTGTCCCTGGTGATCTTTAGCGTATCGGTTAATGCCTTAGCTTGCCTGCCAAGCACCCCTTGAGATAGTGGAATTTTTCAACTTCCGGTAAATCTGGCTTCTGATGAATCAAGGAACTGTAGAGATCCCTGAAACTCAATCAGTCATCGATACTACAATCAAAATATTGAAGTTTGGTTTGAGGTTATTGAATGTGGTCCATTACGTCATTTGAAGGCTCTCCTGCTCCTAGAACTCCTCGTGCGCTTCGATAGTTAGACTAACTTGCACCCATAGCGAATCTAGCTTCTCGAGACGATCTTTAAAGTTCCTAACAAACAGGCAAATATTACTAAAAGAAAATGTTAAACCCTAAAGTCTCGTAGTCAACGACTCCAAGGAATCGCCATTCATCGTGATGGGTTTCGCTATGTTTGATGGCCTCTCGCAACGGAAACTCGAACTAAAGTTTGCAGTTGGGCAGGATGCTTCGCACGAAGTTCCGTTGAATCGTAGCAAAATAATAAATCAGGGTAAAACGTATTCAGGGTATTCAAATTTGTTTGCTTCGGCTAGACATATACTATTCAGCTCACCTATGAGAAGAAACAGTGGCACCACCGAAGTCAAAGCAGCAATCTCCGATTTGATCCATTTCACCGTATGATTAGTTACCTCAGATTCCGATTCAAGCTAGAGAAGTGCGAAGGAGTAGAAAACTCAATGTAGTATTCAGAATTGAAACTCCGGCTAGACATATACTGTTCGTCTCACCTATGCAACAACAGCGTGCAATGGTAGCCGAGTTCAAAAATGCCTCAATACGTTACAATTGATCAGTTTCACGGTGACAAATGGGAAGTCGTCTCGATTCAGTTCCAAATCATTGCAGCGGAGAAAGCAGGACCAATGTAGTTCAACAAAATGATCTGCTTCGGCAGGACTTAGTCTCACCTGGAGAACTAAAGATGGCACTGGATGGAGTAGTTCACTTCCAAAACCCAACGAAAACCTCAGGGATTGCGTCCGTAAATAAGTTCACTCGCAACAATCCAATTTGAATCGAAAGGGTTGAAATTTATTGAGGGTGTAGCACCGAAAAATCCAGCTTCGGCTGGGCATATACTATTAAGGTGTATTTACCTGACCGCGACGGCCATTCCGCTCCGGGCTATTCTACAATTCTGTACACGCTCCTATGCTGAAGGCTGAGTCCAAACCCCCACTTGCAGATGATGATTGATTGGCGGACGATCGTAATAACGGCAATGGCTTGGACTAGGATTGTCAAATCCTATTGACTATGTGAAGGATGGCGGTTGTATCCTTTCGAACGATCTTGAATGGTCAGAAGATCCTTCGGAAACGGCTTGAGATGGCAACTACCCAAGTAACCAATAAGCATTTAAAATAGCTTTCATTTAGCAATATATGCGTCTCCACGGCAAGGTATCTAGTGCTTGTCGAACATATAGCTGCCAGTAGTGCTTCTTCATATAGCAGGTTTTGGCGAAATAACGGGCTGCACCTTCAGGAACGTTCCATTTGACTGTCAAAAAGCGTAACGCCTGTGAGAAAAGCAAACCAAAACAAAAATATTTGCATTCTTTTTCTCTCGTCTCGCCGCTGCTGTCTGGATTGTTCAAGTTCCTCTGTTTTTGGTCATATTTTGTATGTTGCGGCTTGAAATGACGATCCGGTGATCGTTGAGCAAGGAATCCGATAGCGATGGTTCGCTTTGCAGGACAGGCTACAGCTGGGTTGGTGCCGAGCAGTGATTTTGTGCTTTACTTAAGGTAGGTTTTTTTTCGCACAGGTTCAATTCTGTCGCGTTTTATTTACGAGCAGGATATTATTCAATGATCATGGGTAATTCCTGCTGATAAGATTAAATTGAAAAGAATGCAGTAGTCAAGTGGCTTCTCCTCCTGGCAATATGTTTTTCTTAAAATACATCCCTTAGCATATCAATAGCAGCAATTGTAATTGCTGGAAGCTTTCTGATTTTTATGTGAGAGAACAAGTATAAAAACATGTTTAGTTTTCCCACATACTCTGATAGTATCCTATAAGATTTTCTGATAGAGCGAGCGATATCTAAAATCTCGCTTTCGTTAATTGCTTCCTACAGTGAGAGGCAAAATAAAGTGCCCACCTTACCAGTTTTCGAATTTCTCTCATTGATTTGGTTCAAATTAAAGTTAACACACCTAAATCTTTTGTGATATTTTATTTTTGATGTTCTTTTAAAGTTGCACTTACGAAATTTTGATTAAAAAAAGAATTTTACTTAAAGAAAAAGAAAATCAATTTGTATTGAAAAAAAAGTAGTGACAAAAATAAGTGCCCACTTCCTTCTTGGCCCCAGAAAAGATGATTTAAGAAAAATAAAAAGCAATTTAATAGTTAATGTGTCCTCCTTTGGCCTTAAGGACTTGCTGGAGGCTCTTCGGCATGCTTTTCACCAGGTTTTGTAGGTGTTGTGGATCTAGTTCTTCCCAGGCGCGCTCCAAGGCTTCAAAATAATTATTTTTGTTGGTAACACCAGTTTTTTCAACCCTGGCATCGAGAATCGCCCACAAATTCTCGATGGGGTTGAGGTCTGGGCTTTGTGGAGGCCATTCCAGCGGTTTAATCCGACAAGACCGGAAAAAAGACTTGGTCTTCTTTCCAGTATGCTTCGGGTCGTTGTTCTAGAGAAATATGAATTTCTCTTCAAGGCCCGTCTGGATCAGCGAAACCTCCAGATTTTCCAGCAAGATGTTAATGTAGGAATCTGCCATCATTATTCCGTCGATTTTCACGAGGTTTTCTACTCCACTCCATGAAAAACACCCCCAGACCATCACATTTCCTCCTCCATGCTTCACCGTTCCTTGGATGTGGTGCTCTGCATCACACACGAGCCCGCCGCTCTCGGTTAGACAGCTCGAGCTTCAGGAGCGCCACATCCAAGGAACGGTGACGCATGGAAGTGTGATGTGATGAAATGTGATGGTCTGGGGGTGTTTTTCATGGAGTGGAGTAGGAAGCGTCGTGAAAATCGACGGAATAATGACGGCAGATTCCTACATTAACATCTTGCTGGAAAATCTGGAGGTTTCGCTGATCCAGACGGGCCTTGAAGAGAAATTCAATTTTCTCTAGAACAACGACCCGAAGCATACTGGAAAGAAGACCAAGTCTTTCTTCCGGTCTTGTCGGATTAAACCGCTGGAATGGCCTCCACAAAGCCCAGACCTCAACCCCATCGAGAATTTGTGGGCGATTCTCGATGCTAGGGTTGAAAAAACTGGTGTTACCAACAAAAATAATTATTTTGAAGCCTTGGAGCGCGCCTGGGAAGAACTAGATCCACAACACCTACAAAACCTGGTGAAAAGCATGCCGAAGAGCCTCCAGCAAGTCCTTAAGGCCAAAGGAGGACACATTAACTATTAAATTGCTTTTTATTTTTCTTAAATCATCTTTTCTGGGGCCAAGAAGGAAGTGGGCACTTATTTTTGTCACTACTTTTTTTTCAATACAAATTGATTTTCTTTTTCTTTAAGTAAAATTCTTTTTTTAATCAAAATTTCGTAAGTGCAACTTTAAAAGAACATCAAAAATAAAATATCACAAAAGATTTAGGTGTGTTAACTTTAATTTGAACCAAATCAATGAGAGAAATTCGAAAACTGGTAAGGTGGGCACTTTATTTTGCCTCTCACTGTATGGTATAATCCACAACGGAGGGAGAGAGAAACACTGTAGTTTCCAAGTGTAACATATTATTTGCACTCTTCCTTTGTTGCATTCGTACAGTAACTGAAAAGCATTTCAATTGCTACGAACCGAGAACAATCAATGCAGTGGAAATGCTTTTCAACAGCATATTGATTTTGAACTGCAATGATTCTGCTGATTCAAGGCTGCTAAGCAATCAAATTGCTTTAATATGGCTGCAAGCAATTCAAATGCTGAAAGCAGTCTGTTGCGCGGCTTATTAAAGTGCTTATCGGTTACCTGGGTACTATTCAAGGCACTGTCCGAAGAAAGGTCTATTGTTCTTCTATCTATTGATAAAATATAGAAAAACCATCTTCGACAAAGCTGTTTAGGAGATCAAGGGCTGACATGCGGTGAGTATTCAATTTCGGAATTCCACCAACAGGTGGCGCTAGTGTGCATGATAGTTTTGTTTTGCGAATATTTCACGATCCTGACCACTTAGAAATATTACGTATTTGGCAAAGTTGATCACTAGCTCAAGGGCTACCATCATTTGAGCCAATTAATTCGAAATTTTGCCACTAGGCAGTCCTAGTGCGAACGAAACTATTTTGCGGATATCTCAGGAACCTGACTACGTATAAAGCTGGCGTCTTCGACAAAGTCGTTCAGTAGCTCAAGGATTATCATTGTTAAAGGCAAATGATTCAAAATTTTGCAAATTCAAATCAGCCAGCGCTAGTAAGCATGAAACTTTTTTCAGTTATCTGTGGAGCTTGGCCATTTAGTAAGATGGTTTTTTTTTTCTTTCTTTATTTACGAGATTTTTAGCCCTGGGCTAGTTCATCTCGGGACCAACGGCTTTACTTCCCTTCCGAAGGAAGTCGTCACTGAAATTTTTAAGTGACTATATCGGGGATGGGATTCGATCCCTGGTCCTCGGCGTGAGAGGCGTGTGTTCTAGTAAGATGGTGTCTTTGGCTTTTAGTTGTTCAATAAGTCAAGGGCTATCATTATTCTAGATTGTTCCATCAGGCGGTGCTAGTTTGAATGAAACTTTCGTTTTGCAAATATCTCAGAATCCTGGCTACTTAGAAAAATGGCGCCTTCAGTAGCTCAAGAACTATCATTGTTTTACAATCTCAAATCTCTTGGCTTGAATAATGATAGCCTTTGAGCTACTGAATAACTTTTCTAAGTGGTCAAGATCCTGAAATATCCGCAAAACAAAATTTCCTGCCCACTAGCGCCACCGGGTGGAAAAATCTTGAAGCTTTTACCAAAAATAATGATAGTCTTAGAGCTACTGAACAACTTTGCCGAAGACACCATCTTTCTAAGTGCTCAGGCTCCTGAGATACATGCAAAACAAAATTTGCATGCACACTAGCGCCACTAGTTGGCAACATTTTGAATCAACTAGCTCGAGCAAAGAGAGCCCTTGACTTACTGGACAACTTTGTCGAAAACGTCATATTGCTAAATGGACAGGCTCCTGAGATATTTGCAAAAGAAAGGTAAAAGTTTCATGCACACTAGTGCCACCTAGCGATCCAATTCCGAATTGAATAAGGTACCATCAGATAGCGCTCCACCTCCAGAACAACTTTACTTAAGACCCCATGTTTCGAAATTATTTGGATTTTGAAATATATCGATTTAAAATTTTAGCCTACTCGATCCGTATAAAGTGCGTTCGTTATTATGCGACTTCTAGATGCATTTGTTGATTTGTTGACAGTATTATAAAGGGCCATATTGTAAACAAAAAGTGTTGAGTATGGTACTTAAGAAGATTTTGAGGAGTACATTTTGGGTTGGTGTCGATAGGTTTTTTTTAATGATAGCATATAAACACAGCTGTTGTACAAAGTACAACAGCGCGATAGCCCGAAGGTTAAATAAATGGAAAACTCAAGCGTTTTGAATATGACAGAATGTGATGGACTAGCCATGTATCTCGCTTGGTCATAGCGAAAAGTGGAACAAACAAATCTAATATCAAGCAGACAATTTGTAAGAAGTTTAGCCCAGGCTTGGGAACTGTGACCACTATTCACCACAGTTCATAGATTCTGCCAGTCAACCAAAACACAAAGCAGCAGCAGCATTAATACCATCAGGCGTTGCGCTGCCAACAGTTCACACACTGCTTGAATGTTTTTGTCTCGCCACTATGATCGTTTTCGGGCAGCCATCTTGAGGTGAATGATTGAACAAAATGTTAATAATTCGCTTGTGTTTTCAACTAATTGAAATCTATTGACGCTAATAGCAAGAGCACAATCATTCCGTTGCAATACATATAAACAAATTCAATTTCATGCTGCCTTTATCGAGCAAAAATGCAAAACCCCGAAAACCGGAAAAATCGGGTCACCACTGTGCTCGAATCATTTCGTATTCGGGTTTGAAAAAACGTTGTGAAGAAAAAGATTACAGTTTTGAAGAGCCGTGAAATTTTTTTGTTTTGAACGGTCATGGTTTGCTTTGGATTTTGATGGTCGTGTAGAAAAATGTGAATGTCGAGGTGATAAATGTTTGCTACAGTACATTTCCCATCCCTGATCTAACCCCATCGCAAACTCGCACTTGATCGGGATTCAAGGCAACTCAACGTTTAGGGCAACTGAAACGATTGTCCAAAATCGGGTTCAGTGGTATAGGTCTATTTATTCGGCATATTTTCAATGCAATAATAAATAAGTTCTTTCCTTCCAGCATCGAGTAAGAAAGTAAGAGTTTCTTCAATTTTTGTTAAAAAACCCTTTTCAACTGTCGCTATCTCCTTGATTTTTATTCACCATAGCTTTAACCTTTTACCTCTCTCAAGTGAGGTAATCGTCCGGTCGAAAGCATCTCATAAAATCACCAAATCTCCTTTCGGCCTGCTTCCGATGTGATGACCGTGATGGTGTAATGGTTCCGGTGCACCCGCTCTAAGCTACCGGTCCGTCCATTTCGCACGAGCAATCGATTTTCTAATGTTGAGAGTCGTGGTAGCAGGTTGACCCACGAACAAACGGTGGGAGCCTGCTGTTTTCTTCTTGTTGTTGGCATTACGTCACCATTGGGATGGATCCTGCTTCTCAGCTTAGTGTTCTATGAGCACTTCCACAGTTATTAACTGAGAGATTTGTTTACCATAGTGTCCATTTTCGCATTCGTGTATCTTGTCGCATTTTCATTACGAAAAGATCTTGGACCGAGCGGGAATCGAGCCCAGACACCTTCAGCATGGCTTTGCTTTGTAGCCGCGACTACAACAAGGCATAAAAACACTTCTGCTGCCTATAGATGCTGATTAATTGATAAGCCACAAAAAAAAACACCTTATCTTGCAGTTGAAAGCGGTGGACCACTGGAAGCTAGCTGTTTACTCAAGGAAACGAACACTTCTTTGCGTTCAGCCAAAGAAAAGTGTTTTTAGCCACTTTTCTTCGCTCAAGCTCATCATAATTTGTCGGTTGTGCACCGCTTATAACAACGCCCCTCATTCATGGTGGAGCACGAACAGCATCGCACTTCAGCCGGAGAGGACCAACTTTGGAGCTTTTGTTGGCCAGCATAAAAGACGAAGGAGTGGACTTGGGGCCCTTCCCCCGCCCGTTATGAGCTGGTAATGTTCAGGTTGGTTGCCTCGAGGTGTCTAATTAATGATTTTACACACATTCCGGTGTATTTCCTTTTCTGGTATTCCCATTGTGAACGTTTTTAATTTGCATCTCGTTTAGCCATATTTCACCCGTCAACTTCGGAGTGCTATTGTGAAGTGAGTGAAGGGCGAAATTTGCAGGATACTTTGGGCAAAAGTGGTTTTACTTTCGTTGGAGGTATGGGGAATATGGGCTCGAATTTGAATCCAAACAGTTTCACTCGAACCCATTTTGGGGCCATTGATTCGATTAGTCACTGAACAAACAAAGCTAATTGAGACGTAAACTTGTGCCTATCTATCAACGTAAGCTGACGCCGCATAAATATTGCACGCGCCGTTTTGGAAATAAGTTCTGCTTGAATCCAAATTAAGCGCCGCTTTCCGGCCCGGAATGGAATCGAGAGTAAACGTATAGTTCCGAAAACGTCCGAACAGGCAAAAAACAGTGCAAACCAGAGAAAGTGAACGAAACTGGCAATGAATGGGCTCAGAGCAATCTCTCCGGTGATGCTTTGTTGGGTGGAAGAACGATGGCTTCAGTAGTAAGTTAGTTCGACCCGTAACGCGGGTAGATCACCTTTACGAGGTGCGTTACGGGGTAAGATCTACCATATTGTACTCTTGTTGTATCTGTTCTTGTGAATACTTATAAGTTACGGTCGGAAGAGTATAAGAGAATAACAAGCCACTAAGACCCACCTATTTGTCCTAGATGATGAGGAGGTCGAAGTGGAAAAATGGCTCAATCAGCAACTGAGGTTGGTTTCAACTCATGAGACAATTTCTTTCCGAGTTCAAGAGTTTATCATTCGATATCTAGGAGGGAAACGATTCCGAATCGGTGGAGTAGCAGAACTCTTAAATTCTAAAATAAGCTCTCTGTTTCAAGGAATCTAAATGTCTCATGCGATGAAACCTGTTCACAGTTTCAAAAAACGACTTTGAACCTTATAAGTAGAAGCAATAATTTGATACGCTAGAGTACCGATGCATGGTCAAAATCAGTATCATTCAACCAGCTTAGTGGCCGAACCTGATTAAGGGGCGCGCTTTTGAGAGTTTAATGGTGACAAACTGTTTTCTCCAAAAGGTATAAATAGCGGTATCTTTTTCTAAAGAGGCTCTATGCAAAATGGTAAAGAATGATATTTGTATAAAAAACGACTACTTCATTATTTCTCAATAGTAATGGAGTAGAACGACATGCACTAAACAAAGGGCACGGGTATACCACAAAAGATCAAAAAACTGGTCGCAGTGGTTCATCCCGAACAGAAACAGAAACAGAAGTTAGTTCAAAAAAGAACTCTAAGGATTTAATTAACCCGTATCCGACCGGGTTAAGAAAAATAAATTCAAAAAATTCTCGAGAAGCTATTTTCTATCCGATTTGCAAACTTCTTTCACTATATGAAATCCAAACTCTTCTACTTTTCTATGCTAGGGAAAGTGGTCCAAAATTTTGCCTGTGGCCGGAGTTATTCCGGTGTCCTCCTGGGTCAAGTCGGGTGAAAAAATGATCAACTTCCTTTCCTGAACAGTTTTATAATACTAAACTGTCATTTAACTACTCAAGTTTTGTAGGAATAGTCAATCGTGCAACATGAAAGATATTCAAGTGATTTAAGGAGTCACTTTCTGTAGTATTGTGTTGATGTATGAATTAACAGTAGGCCATGCGGAAGAGCGATGACAGGAGGAAGAGTAAATAAACCATTGTGATTCTATGTTCCAGAACCTAAAGCTGTATTTTCACTCTGCTAAATTGGCGACGAGTGTTGGTTCGGATCTCATTATACCTTCAGTTCAAGGTTTGGAGGATTCGTGTGCAAGTGTCTTGAAAATGATCATCTGTCCCCCGAACGGGAGCGAACCGGAAGAAAACCAAGGATCAGGTCGGAATAATATATGAAGAACAAGAAGCACAAGGTCCAGTTTATTACTTTTGGTGACCAGAGCGTATTCGAAACTGTAGGTAGCCTATATATTATTTAATCCGCGATGATTGGTTTTGGTTGACGATATGAGGAATTTGATAGTTGACGGTGTGTCGAGTAGAGACAGACAAGCTGTTCTAATTACGAGAGTGCATCGCGGGGGATCCACGCACAAAAGAGCATCAATTCTTAAAAAAAAATCATTAAACTATTTTGAGAACTGTTTGTTTCTCATAAATATAAATCAATATTGGATTACACATTACACATCAGTTTCAATGTGGTGAGAATTTTCGATTTTATCGCCATCATGATGTAATCTCATATATGTTGATATATTTATAAACGCAAGTAACTAATTGTAATTTTAACCTTTGAAAAAAGGAGGAAAAAAACCATAGAGTGCTTCGTGAAGCCCAAGCAGGACAGTTCGGTTTTGCGTCGTCCGATTGATTTGGCTGACGGATTCGCGCGTGTTTTCGTTGCCGGAGATTTTTTTTTTTCCTGTTTAGGAGCGTCTTGCTGGGTAATGCTTCGTGAAGCCCAAGCAGGACAGTTCGGTTTTGCGTCGTCCGATAGATTTTGCTGACGGTTTCGCGCGTGTTTTCGTCGCCGGAGATATTTTTTTTTTCGTCGAGAATGGATTACCAACTGGTGAGTTCGTTTCATCCTTTTGATAACACTTTTTTTTTTTGAAAGCGTATCTTTTATGTAATGTTAAAACAAACTTTGTTTGGTTTGTCACTGTAGGTGTCGGCATTATGCTTTTTTCCTATACAATTTGAATATACATATATTTTTCTCTTTTTGACATTATTAAAAATTATCTTTTGAATTGTTCGACATTGTGAATGTTGACGTATTTTCTAAAACTTCTACCATATCGAGACAAAATGCACAGTAATACTCATATGTAATTTTCAAACAAACTATGTATGGTACCTCACTACAAGTGTCGGCATTATTCCTGTTTCATATAAGTTAAAATATACACATGTAATTTTCAGTTTTCGTCATTATTAAAAACGTCTTTTGAATTGTTCGACATTATAGATGTTGACGTATTTTTTCCAAAAACTTCTCGAGACAAAAATACAAAACTAGCTTTAAATACAAGTCGTATATTTCCCCCTTGTCCATGGATCGCATCACCGACCAGAGGTGACTCCCAGATCTTTTCCTCCCTCACTAATAAACACCCTTCCCGTGGTGATTGTGGAGATGCAGAGGTATTCTCGGTCTTTAGAAGCAACAATCATTACACCCTAACATTCCTTCCCCATCCCAACTGACTGTAAGGACTTGGCCGGCGCCGTTATTGATCAATAATATTAGATCTGCTAAAATTGCACTTCGAGAGTAAGCGGAAACTCCCATCCCTTATTCATTTGGATCGTAGTGCAATTCTTACCAGTTCCGATCAATCACGGAGTAGCAACCATTGACATGTACAGTCAGTCTATGCTATGCTATGCTATGCTATGCTTGAAAAAAGGAGGAAAAAAACCATAATTTTAAAAAATTGTTTAGTCTGCAATTAATTACAATTTCTTTTTAAGAAGATTGAAATAAGATAACCTCAATGATTGCTTCCTATTTCTGGAAAAAATGAGGAATAAATACAACATTGTTGAAAATTGTAGAAAAAAAAACTAAATCATAATTGTACAAGTCTGCTAAAAACAAACGTATGGATTATTTTTCAGGTGTTGAAATGCGGAAAATAAAATATTAAAGTCGAATTTTAAGAAATAAGGCTTAAAATAATGTGTAATATCCATTTATGAAGGGTTCCCAACATAAGATATTAAAAGTGGTCATCATTATATCGGAAAACTGTACTGGATCAGTTTGATCAATAGTTAGGAATACGATTCCTGAGCATTAGGTAAATTAAGATTAACATATTGGCTTAATACCGTGCTTGAAAAATCATAATTATAATATATTCCACATAATTTTGCCAACCCATGTGTTGGTAATCTTCTCATTTAATAATTATGTACGCACTATAAGAATAAGAATAAGATTTTGGCTGCTTGAATATGAATAGGGCCATTTGTTTTGTATCTTTTATGTATTTTGTGATTGGAGTTTTGCCAAACATGATATTTCTGAATCAATAAATTTATGTGAGGTATTATACAATTTTAGATGCATGATTCGTATCATAAGTTGATATTATAATTAATTTGTCGCATTTTTTAAAGTAGAAGATGTCAACGGTATATTTTGTTTTGAAATCATAATTTGAACTTGATTTAGTTGATGTTGTTACTTAATTGTGTACAATGCTATGAAAATTCAGAAATGAATAAATAAATACAGATTGGTATTCAATGAACAAAACAAAAGGAACACACATTTTACGTTAAAAAATCCAATCAATATGGTTGTTTAACCTGATTTATTTGTAAGGATAAAATAACTGACCCTTATAAAAGATACCTCCTTGTAAAGATGTGGTTTAACTATGTTCTATTCCTAATTATTATGGTATTTGTATGATCCGATAATAGATTGCATAAAATAAATGAATTGGAGCAAGAGATTAACTTTAAAAAAAATGACCACTGAAATGTTGATCTAAACTGAAAATATGAAAATTGATAACATTGAGATGTATACTATTAGCTTTACCTTGAAATTGATATGAAACAACAATAATTCGAAAGGTTAAAGTTCGCGGGTACAAAACAAAGCCATGCTGAAGATGTCTAAGTTTGATTTCTGGTCAGTACAGGATCTTTTTTATAAAGGAAATTTACTTAACGTCCCTGGACATAGAGTATCGTCGTACCTGCCATGCAGATGCGAATTTGGCAACTTTAGAAAAGAAAGCTCTCAGTTCATAACTGAAGAAGTGCTCATTGAACACTGAAGCTGAGATTCAGACTTTGTTCTAGTGAGGCCGTAATGCCAAGAAGAAGAACGATTATCTAGCAGTTCCGGACAAACAGGAAGGTGAGAAAAAGAAACATTCGGGCCATTTCCAGAATGAAATGAAGCAATATACATAATGAACAATCTAGTTTCAGTTTCCTGATTAGTAGAGAGTAAAGGGAATACTTCAAGTAATTCCGGTCTACTTCTCCATAAGAAACGAAGAGGATAGAAAACCTGGTCCGTTTCTGTAGCAAGAACAAAGGGAGAATGTGAAAATTCAGCCCATTTCTGAAAAGAAATGAAGGAATAACACAAATCGTCCGGTCCGCTCTTAGCCAATATGAAGAGAGTAAAGAGAACAATTAATGATTCACTGAAATTTTTAGTGACTATCTCGGGGATGGGATTCGATCCCAGGTCCTCGGCGTGAGAGGCGTGTCTTCTAACCACTACACCAGGTCCGTCCCCTTGATGCTTTGAGTGCATAAGACCCTGTATGGCCATTGAGGGCTCACCGGAAGATCCGGAACATCCGTAAAAGTGGTCAAATCGTTAAAAATGACTTGGAAAGCCGCGGTTTTTTTTTCAATCTCACTTGTTTTCAACATACAGTGATCCCTCCATGAGTCGATGTTCCATGACTCGATATCGACTCATGGAACCATACTGGAAACAAAATTTCAGGCTTGCTATGATGGTCCCTTCAAACAGCTTTCCAAAGGATTGCTGTTCTATGACTCGATATTTCCATGAGTCGATGGTCCCTTCAATATCGACTCATGGAGGTTTCACTGTACATGGAAACCCCCCGAGTGGCCATAGCTGATCATAAAACGTTCTATTCATTAGTTTCGTCCTTTAATGTAGAAAACTAGTGTAATAAAAAACAACGAGAATTTCCGAGACATCTTCTATAATAAGGCCAGCTTTACGGATGTTCCGGATCGTTCGGGGGACCAATCAGTAGCCAACTAGAGTAACATGGTGGCCTTAATACTGAAAACAATAAATTTTCAAAAAAATTTGGGGTGGGTAATGTCTATTACATTACCGCGAGGTTGACGTAGAACTACAATGATTAATAATTTGTCATGTGTATGAATTTGTAAGTGTACTAGTTTTGTGTTGTTATTGATCGGATGAAGTTTTCAAAAGTTAACTCTTTTGGACTCATTTTGGTAGTCCTGAAAAGTACCATTTGTCGTTCTGTGGTTCCGAGAACCAGTGTTTGGTGTTCCAGGAATAATGCCAGATGATTGAATTTGTTTGTTTGGTCGTTGCTTCCTTGTGTTGCTTGGTTGGGTAATCGGTTTCTGGCTTCAGCTGTAGTTCGCCAAACTCCTCCAGTAGATTAGATGTTTGATAGCTCGGGTGCTTCGATCGTTAGAATCGATAGAATCGGTCCAGTGCTTTGGTCTGTAGCAATATCCATTGCATGAGCATTTAGGCTCTGTACATTGATACCTACTCATCAATATGCAGGCTTGGCCGCTATGATCCAGTATTTCACGCAGTTCGTCTCAAAGCGTCACTAATCGATGATTGCCTAACCGCTGCAGCTCATTCCTCAAGTCAAACCTCTTGGGAGAATTGGCGTGATGGAACTTGAATAAATTGGAAGAGTTTGTCAAAAATAGTCCTTGAAGTGAAGTAACCCGCGACAAACCAAGATATAACAATTGCCGATCCTGGCTTTTGTCATAGTCGTACACGACCTCGGGGAAAGTTCCACCTTGCGACTTCTTCTTCTTCTTCTTTCTGGCATTACGTCCCCACTGGGACAGAGCCTGCATCTCAGCTTAGTGTTCTTATGAGCACTTCCACAGTTATTAACTGAGAGCTTACTGTGCCAATGACCATTTTTGCATGCGTATATCGTGTGGCAGGTACGAAGATAATAAATCTTCGAGCTGTTTAGTAGAATACCTATAAGTAGATGAAAAAACCGAATTTAGTACTATACCATTTAATTCCACTAGAGTTTGTATCCTTTGACAGATACGCGTATTTCGACCTCAACTGTAAGGCCGTCTTCAGTGTCGTGTACTAGTCGAGTCTAGTACACGACACTGAAGACGGCCTTACAGTTGAGGTCGAAATACGCGTATCTGTCAAAGGATACAAACTCTAGTGGAATTAAATGGTATAGTACTAAATTCGGTTTTTTCATCTACTTATAGGTACGAAGATACTCTATGCCCTGGGAAGTCGAGAAAATTTCCAACCCGAAAAGATCCTCGACCGGTGGGATTCGAACCCACGACCCTCAGCTTGGTCTTGCTGAATAGCTGCGCGTTTACCGCTACGGCTATCTGGGCCCCCTTGCGACTTATTAACAGTAAAAGCACAGGCACTAACCATCGGGAACTGAATGCGTTTGTATTTGATTATGCCGCACAGTTTGAAAGTAACATAAAAATTCTCTATACAGGAGTGAAATTGGAATTCCAAAACCAAGAGCCTTACGTTGGGATGAAATATTTTGAACTCTATAACTGTTTGCTGGTTTAACGAAATTCCTTGAATGGCACCTCAATTAAAAGACAAGACATCAAAGGGTCATGTCGTTTATTTACTGAATCCCACATACCTGTACAAATAGTTTAATAACTGTTTTAAAAGAGAACGTTGACTTCAAGCAAATTTATAAATAGGGGTGCTAGAGAAAATTTGACGTCATTTGCTTTTCATTCTCCGCTTGGATCGCATCTCAGCAGGCAATAGATCGTCTTGCTCTGACCGGGCGTGCTTCTCAGGCACAGACATCGATAGCGAAGGACCTCCCTGTTTGTCTTGTTTCGCTCAAATCAAACTGTCGAGCGAGCGAGAGAAGATGCCGTCCGAAGCCAAAGTCATCACCGCTGCCGCCGCCAAGTAGAAGAAGAAGAAGAAGAAGAGGAAGCAGTCCACAGGAAAATTTGCGGTTGAACTGTGAACACGGTCGGGCAAGTCATTCTCGCTTTGAGCTTCACCGCTTGTTTGCGTTCACCCAGCCATCGTCATCGCCACCATCATCAGATTTCGACTTAAGCCCGGTGATCCACTACCTGTTACTGTTGTGCGCCATCCACGCCACGCAACTTTCGGTTCGTCGTATAAGCAAATAACTTGCTCAAATTTATACATTTGAGTTGAGGATTCCCCGTTTGACCATGGCAATCAACAGTCATAGTATATAAATCAGAACACATTGAACATTGATCAGAAATATTTACGAAACCAAAACATGCGTGATTTTAATTTATTGTAAGCTATTAAAATAATGTTGATATTTTTACTGTCCATACGAACGCGCATGTGAATTTTCCAAGATATGTCAATCCCTAACCAAGACATCAACTTCATGTATCTTATCCTAGATTGGTCAATCAGAAGAAGGCAAAGAATACGAAAGGGAGGAGCATCGTCTGCAATTCACATTATGTAAAACATACTCTCTTCGACAGATTCGGTTCATTTAAGGGATGAATGGATTAAAATCCCTCTGTAACAACAACAGGATTCGGTTCATTTCATTTACACTTTCGAGCTAGTATGAACTTCTCGTGATAAACACAGTATAGCTAGTAATATTTCTTAATGTGGTTACCACATACTTGCTATAATCTCTTAATTCATCTTGTAGCATCATACAATATATGATTTATCACGAATAATCGACAATACAATTTGAGGATGGTCCGAGAACGCTGCTGCAGTGCCGTCGGGATGCAATAACAGCATAATGCTCATCTTGTACATCCCTTGCCAAGACATCAATTTAATATAGCCTATTTCTCAGATTAACGCAATAGACAACATGTAGAAAAATCAATTCAGATCAATAGTTGCTCATTACAATTGGTCAAGAAACAGTTTATTGAACAGTATTTAAAATCTGTCGCAATTTTAATACATTTTCCAATTTCAGTACTCGAGAATTTTGGAAGCGGGGGCCATGACTGGTCCTGGCTGGAAATATTCGTGGGGAGAAACTCGACCCTTTGCTGCAGGAATTTCATTATCAACTCTTTGGTAAAGCATAAAATTTCCGAGGAAAATTCTGCTTAAAGTGAACTTTTTCAAAACAACTCATTTTAATTGGAATATTTATCAACAACTCTTTGTCAAGTAAAATCATCCTAAATAACTCTTTGCTCCATCGCCAAACCAAACCATTTCATTGAATTCATCAAGTACAAGAATATGAATGGTAAGGAGAGGCAGATGGTGTATATTTCGCTGGCGTTAGTTTCCAACAGGTCGCCGGTTGGCGCTGACTACTAATCCGTCCACTGAATGATTTTCAGTTGTTGCTTTCGCTTCGTTGCTCTCTGGTTCCGTTCGCTACTCGCACACTGCTGTGGCTTTCACGCGGTCTTCTTTGCTGCTCCGCTGCTTGATCCGTTCGTTATTGCGGCGCTTATATTAAATCCACATCCAGCGGCGGCGGTAACGCGCAGAAGATATGCGCGCAATTCAAACGCAACGTCAAAATTCAAGTAGGCTTGGATATTTTCGTCGTTCAAGGACACAAATGTTTCGAATTTGCTAAATCTAAAACATTTGGTGATTTTCATTAATACTGCGACCGTATATCGACATTTTCTTATAATCGCATTACGTGGATTTATCTTGCAGAGCACAATATGCCGTTCGATTTGTGAATGAGCTGGGAGCAGAACAATCAGTGGTTTTATTTGCTCGAGCTCCGTTCACCGATGGCGAGTGGTGGGGTTCTCGTTTGGTTGTTTCGTCACTCCGTTCGGTACCCTCACGCGATTGGTTATTGCTTTCGCGCTATTTTCGTTGATGGTGTGATTCTTCGCTGAGAAAAAAAACTGCAACTCTTTTGATTTTTCATGCAAATGACCAACTTTGATAAACTATATCTCAGTTATTCATGGACCGATTTGAATGAAATTTTCACAGAATATCAGACATAGCTTAAATTTTAACATATATTTTTGAGTGATTTTTCCAATCACACGTTGAAAAGCAGTAACGGTTTGACTAAAGTGAATTTTTTGACGATTTTTTATAATTGACATAACTAAACATATTGAAGGAATAGCTTCATGGTATCTTCAGCAAAGTTGTAGATTTTGACGAGATGAATAAGTTTGCTGAAGGCAGTTTTTGTGTAAGGTTATCAGATTTTAAGATAAAAAGTTTTGAATTTTTCGTCGAAAATTATAGTTTAGTCAAACCGTTATTACTTATAAACTTGTGATTGGAAAAAATATTCAAAAATATATGTTAAAATCAGTGGGGGTTGTGTACAAGACACGACCGCATGACGTTAACTACGCCAAGTGATTTTCTGCATTTGAATTTAAGTCGATTGTCATAGTTGCAGCCTTCCTTTAGTTCAAACTAAATATTGTAACGGTCGCAACATTATAGATTTTCAATTGACACCCAGTATATTGCCGTAAGACGTAGTTAAGGTGAAGATGAATCGAAGCCAACCTCAAATTTTCAAGAGCACGGATCTGGAAAACCAAACATCCGTTTAAGCTGAAAACTTAATCGATTGGTCACTCGCTGGCGATGACCAATCGATTAAGTTTTCAGCTCAAACGGGTGTTCGGTTCTCCAGATCCGTGCTCTTGAAAATTTGAGGTTTGGCTTCGATTCATCTTCACCTTAACGTCAAAATTTATAATCTTTTATTACGTGGGGAAAGAAGGGGAACCAAAGCTGGCAAATTTTGTGTTACGTAATATGTGAATCATTCCTTAACAATAGAAAATATATTGCATCCCAGCGTCCTCGGAAACATCCTCAAATTGCCGTATTGTCAATTATTCGTAATAAATCAATTGTTGTATGATGCTATGAGATGAATTAAGAGATTATAGCAAGTATGTGGTAAACACATTAGGGAATATTACACAAATAACTCTTTAAAACACATTTGTTGGCTCTGAAAAGGGCCGATTGAATTGTTGAATTTGCGTAACACGGACACACTTTGACGGCGCACTGGTTGCAATCCTCCTCGCCCGGTGAGATTTTCGGTGCTGATGACGATGTGCGCTTCAACAAGCGGCTTTGTTCGATTTTCTTCAGCCATCTCGTACAAACTTGCCGCCGCTTGGTGATCAACAGCTTGCCTCTGGTAGCGAGGAGCTGAGCAGGTTTGGAGGAGCTCTTACCAGCTCGAAAGCGAAAACAGAATGAAACCAAATTCAACGAAGAAGGGATGCTTTATACCCTTAGAATAGCAGGTGATGCTCCTCCTTTCAAATTCTTCGTTTTCTTATCTGGGAAATAGGCTATATGAAACTGATGTCTGGGTAAGGGAATTACAAGATTAGCATTATGCTGTTATTGCATACCGACGGCACTGCAACAGCGTCCTCGGAAACATCCTCAAATTGCCGTATTGTCAATTATTCGTAATAAATCAATTATTGTATGCTGCTATGAGATGAATTAAGAAATTATAGCAAGTATGTGGTAAACACATTAGGAAATATTACACAATTAACTCTTTAAAACACATTTGTTGGCTCCGGAAAGGGCCGATTGAATTGTTGAATTTGCGTAACACGGACACATTTTGACGGCGTACTGGTTGCAATCCTCCTCGCCCGGTGAGATTTTCGGTGCTGATGACGATGTGCGCTTCAACAAGCGGCTTTGGTCGATTTTCTTCAGCCATCTCTAACAAATTAAGGAATATTACACAATCAACTCTTTAAAACACATTTGTTGACTCTGGAAAGGGCCGATTGAATTGTTGAATTTGCGTAACACGGACATATTTTGACGGCGCACTGGTTGCAATCCTCCTAGCCCGATGAGGTTTGCGGTGGCGATGACGATGGGCGCTTCAACAAGCGGCTTCAGTCGTGGCGGCGTGTTGTTGTTCCATTTGCGTTCTATTGAAAACTGAGCTGAGAATGCGAAAGGCACTCGAGACTTGCTCGCCGACCATGTTCACAGTCTGACGGCAAAAAGAAGAAGGAGCGAAGAAGCAGGAATCGGTCTGCTTTTATAGTGCGAAGCGGAACGCAAAAGAAGCGTGGAAAACTGCTTGCACGTGATTGGTTGCGTAAGAAAGGGGTCGACATTTTCCAAATTTTCAATAGTTTATTGTCGATATTCAATAGTTTTCTCCATTCGAGGAAATTGCTGTATACATTTCCGACCGATTGGTGGGAAAATTTTTCAAATCTATCGATAAATGACTGAGTTATTAGCGTTCAAAATCTTTCATAATTTCGTGACGGTCGCAAAATTTTAGATTTTCAATTGACACCCAGTATATTGCCGTAAGACGTAGTTAACGTCAAAAACTCAAGTTACATCTGATGTTCTGTGAAAGTTTCATTCGAAAATATTTCCATAAATAACTGAGATCTAACTTACCAAAGTTGGTCATTTTGTATGGAAAATCGAAAAAGTTGCAAATGCATGTGAATAAGTTGGGGCCTTCCTTAGCCGAGTGGTTAGAGTCCACGGCTACAAAGCAAGGCCATGCTGAAGGTGTCTGGGTCTTTTCGTAATGGAAATTTTCTTCACTTCCCTGGGCATAGAGTATAATCGTACCTGCCACACGATATACGAATGCAAAAATGGAAACTTTGGCGAAGAAAGCTCTCAGTTAATAACCAGTGAGGACGTTAATGCCAAGAAGAAGAAGAAGAATAATAAGAAGATGTGAATAAGTTCTCAGTTTATTCGACAAACCAGCTAAATATTTCATGGGTGCACAACAGCAACAGGGTAGCGGATCACAGGGATTTAGTTGAAATCTGGAAACGTAGCTCAATCTTGAAATCTTGAGCGATTTCACAAACCAGATTCTGAATTAACAGCTCAGCAGGCTTCTAGCAGCGAGGTACTTCTCGCTAAGCAAGTTCGGAGGAGCTCTTACCAGCTCGAAAGCGGAAATGGAATGAAACTGGATCCAACGAAGGCAGCATGTTTTATAACCTTAGAATAGCAGATGATGCTCCTCCCTTTTGTGCTCTTCGCTTTCTGATCGATCAATCTGGGAAATGGGTATGTGCTAATAATGTGTTTGGCTTGGAATTACTTGAAAATTGTGGAGAATGCTAATACGTGAGAAATTTGGTCGAACATGAATTGTTGGAATGATTGGCATTCCCTAAATATTCAATACGAGCTATTGATAATCAATAGTTTTCTTTATTATGACGGTAAATTTCTGATCCATGGGTGCCAAAATTATTACAATTGTTCAATGAGAATGTCTTATCAAAAGCATTCTAAATATGTCGCAATTTTGTTACATGGGATAATTTTCTTAATCAAAGTGTTCCCATAAAATATGGAACATAAAAGGCGCTGTTGGAAAAAAGCCACTCTATTTTACAATCGTTGTGAAATGTTGAGCACTCACCCCGACGGCACTGCAGCAGCGTCCGCGAGTACAATCTCAAATGGTTGAATCATAAATTATTCATGACAAATGAAATTTTGTATGAAGCCGTGAAATTGATTTAGGAATATTAGAAGTTATAAATAAAGTCGGAAATATTTCTCTTTTAACTCTTTTCCACAAATTTGATGGCTCTGAAAAGAACCGATGGCTTTGTTAGCTTCGATGTTGTTACAGATAAATAACACTGCTCGGACCAGCAAAACTCAGGGGGCTTCTGGTATTTGCTCCTATCGGGATTGCTTCTTGACCACCAATGATGATTTCATCACGAGTCGAAATTTTGATGCGCGGGTCAACAGCTCCTCGACCGATAATTTGCGGCGGCGATGACGATGGCTGGGTGAACGCAAACAAGCGGTGAACCACAAAGCGAGAATGACTCGCCCGTCCGTGTTCACAGCTCGACCGCAAATTCACCTGTGGACTGCTTCCTCTTCTTCTTCTAGGCGGCGGGAGCGGTGATGGCTTTAGCTTCGCACTGCATTGATTTGAGCGAAGCAAGGCAAACGGGGGTGCCCTCGCTATCGATGTCTGTGCCTGAGAAGCACGCCCGGTCAGAGCAAGCCGATCTGTCGCCTGCTGAGATGCGAGCCAATCGGAGAGTGAAAAGCAAATGACGTCAAATTTTCTCTAGCCACCTCTATTTATAGATTTGCTTGAAATCAACGTTCTATTTTAAAACAGTTATTAAACTATTTGGACAGGTATGTGGGATTCAGTAAGTAAACGACATGAAGCTTTGATGTCTTATCTTTCGATTGAGGTGCTAATCAAGAAATTTCGTTAAGCCAGTGAAAAGTTATTAACGTTTAAAATATTTCATGCCAGCGTAACGCTCTTGGTTTTGAAATTCCAATTTCACTCCTGTATAGAGAAGAGAGACGTACTTCTACGTCAAAATGTAGTGTTGTAGGGTAAGTCACGTTAATTGGCCACTTTTCCGGATATTTCGGATCTTCCGATGAGCCCCCCAATGGCCATACTGGGTTTTTACTGTCCACTTGTACATTTCTTACCAATCCTTGATTTACTGTTTGTGCCTTGACATTTGCATAATTTGTAGAATGTTGAATGTCACAGTTTGAACCATTTTCTCCTGCCATCTGAGATGTATCGTCCAGCCAACCCAAGGTGAGTTTATGCGCAGTCAGTGGGAAATCATGCGACACAGCATCCACAGGCAGGCCTCATGCTTTTATCATCCAGGAAAGTCTACTGGCATTTGGTGACACGTGACGCGTGGTGGAATTTCGGACTGCTGACCAGACAATGCTTTTATGAATGTCAAAATCGTGACGCGCTGGCAGCGATGGATGCTGACCAGGTTCCAGCTAACCTGAGCCTAAAAAGAGCAGGATCAAAAGGGATGTGACATGCTGTTTGACGTTGTATTTGCTACGACAATAGCGCTGATATCTGCGTATATAGCTTGAATGTTGTGGGATGATGGGCAATCGTATGTATGGAAATACGTTGAATTACACCCGTGTCGTAAAATATAATAAATGTGAAGTTTATTGAAGAATTCCAATGCAATCCGCTACGTATGCTCAAAAATAACAATAAACGGCTTCATTTTGTTGATATGTATCTATGAGAATGTTCCAGCATCCTCATGTTCTAGTGACTTTAAACAATTCATAATACCCACATAATTTGGTAGGAAATATCAATTTGGCTGTGGTCAGCTACTAGGAATGTGAAATTCAGCATTGTTTGGTTTCTCAGAAACTCACTAACACAATCAGTAGACTATGGGCTGGAAACGTTTTCTAGCGGGACATTTTTTACTAAGAATTAAAAAAACCTGGCTTGTAGAGAATTGACACTGTGTGGGATTCCCTTGCGTGCCTATCCACTGAAATCTAGTCCTCCTTTTCGGCAGTCAAAGCATCAAGAAGTCAAAGAGTCAAAGAGGCAAAGAGTGTCATGCTGTGTTTCTGATGCTGGGATTATGGGCATACAGGGAAACGTTGCCAGCAGCCGTTTCGAGTGTGTGGTAAATGTAGTAGGGTTCATCCCGAAGATAAGGTCTCCCAAGTCGCTGAAGTCCCAGAAGGAGGTGTGAACTCGTCAGCCGACATCAACAAAGAAAAACCATCACGTACTAATGCTCAATTCAGTAAGCTCTGCCAAGTAGACTACCATGTCGTGTCTAGTCGTAAATTCCCCATATACGTAAAAGAAGTCGAAATCCAACAAATTCGGGTGGATTTGGGAATTTCCTACCCCCAGGCTCGAAGAGAATTCGAAGCTCGCCATGGTATTAACACCAAGCATCTCTCATATGCAGGAGTCGTCAACACTAGCAGGGACAAAGAAGTGTAAGATCTTGTTGCCACTGTTGAGCGGCTTCAAGCTGATTCCAAGCTCAAGGATCAACAAATCGCTCAGATGGAGAAAAGTTTTCAAAATCGCACTGTGGCGAACAGAATCGATACGGTACAGAAACACGGGACAATAGAAGAACTTATTCGTCGAGTAACTGAACTCTCAGCAACCGTTACAAGACTCGAGAAAGCACTTGCAGTGAAAGATGAAGAGATTGCAAAACTCCGTTCAGAAAAAACTGGCTCCGAAATACAATGCAGTAACTCTGTGACATCCATTCCAGAGACACTAGATACTCAAGATGCTCAACGAACAAAAGAATATGATCTCTGATGTAACGCCTCAGTGCGTAGAATGGCTGGCTGTAGAAGGCCAAAGCAGGGAAAACATCCGAAAAAAACAGGAACGAATTGAAAAAAACGCCAGAAGAAAAAAACGAACACGACGATGCAGCATCGGACGCAAGCATGAGTACCGCTCGTTCCGATGGTTCCGGAGTCACCGAAGCCTCAGCAAACACCCGTTCATCAAACACAGCAAAACAAAACCATGCCAAATCGTAGTACAGTAGCGACTCCCAAAGTCTCTCGCCCAAGGCCAAGCGCAAAATCAACAAGGCAGGAGGGAGAGGGAAAAAGTAGCAAACCATCAAATCAGATCAACATGTTCAGTCCTCCCTATCAGCCTGAAAAACTAGAACAGTCTTTAAACCACACCTAACTTTCAATCCAAACATTCCTAACTCGGACCACCAAAAACAGAGAGTCGACTGAACAACCGCGCGAAACATCAATCACCAACGAAACAACAAGAATGTCCAGCACACCTAATCCCCGGTTGACTAATAAGGAATACAAGACACAACAAAATGGACATCAGACCACACGAGCCAGCATGAACAATCTCCACCGTCTCACCCAAAGTTTTTGAATATTTTCCTCCTCTCAAAGCAGAAGTTACAAATTGTAATTTGTATGATCTACTTCACAAAATTCGTTACGGAGACACTGCGACTATAGAGCCTAGTCCATCCGGTCGAACGAACAACACAAAATACCGCTTAACCCACTCACGCACTGGAGGATCAATACCGTGTAGGATTTCCGTTGAGTCTACGTTGAACACTACGATCTCAACTACATCAGTCGTTCCCAGTCCGCGACATGCTGCTTCAGGGTTTACCGTTCCGGGTGCACCTACCATGGAGTCTAATTCAGGTTTGACCACCACGTAAGCTATAAATAATCTCCCAGATTTAGAGCTTCTGGTACGAGATAACCAACCTGCCATAGTAGCTCTGCAAGAAATTCATAAGGTCACCACTTCAATAATGGACAACACACTAGGTTAAAAGTATAAATGGACTGCCAAAGTCGGATCCAACATGTATCATTCTGCAGCAGTTGGCGTTTTGGCGAAACATCCACATTCTGTAATTCGACTAGAAACTGATCTTCCTATTGTTGCCGTTCGCTTATATTGGCCTTTCCCGGTCTCGATAGCTTCTTTCTATATATCAAATCGAAAGAGGCCAGACTTGTATAGCCAATTGACGGAAGTCATTGAAAAGTTGCCTGATCCAATGATACTCCTTGGTGACTGTAATGGACACCATCACTCGTGGGGAAGCCCAAGAAACAATTTCCGCGGATCGATATTAACTGAGGTTGCAAATGAGAATGGACTCACCATTCGCCGTGCCCTCCACTGGTCAAGCAGCTCAAGCTATCAGTACATATAATATAAATGTTTGGAGAGCATTCCCTCATTAAATTACATGTAAAATATAAAGCACATAATTCGGCTACAAAAATAGAACAAGGAGATTGCAGTTTAAAAAAATGTGTGTTATCAACATGATAAACTCCAAAGTCAGAATTATTATTAATAAAAGATCCATCCGTATAAAACATACATTGAGAATCAAAACCATCAAACTTTCGCTCAATTTTAATAAATAATTTAGCAATTCTCGAAGACTCATTAATTGGAATTTGTTTTAATTCCATTTGTAAAGATATATCAATTAATGGATGAAAAGAATGAACATTTATATCACAATTATGAAAAATATTGGAATGAAATGGAACAATATTTTGCGTAGAACAATAATCAAATGTTGTTATCATTTTACATGTTGGATTGATTTCATGTAAATCTTTTAGTATAGTAATTATTTGATGTTTATTATTAAAACATTGAACTAGGAATTTACAATTTAATTCATTAAAACGAATTTTGAGAGGAACAACTCCCGCTAAAACTTCGACAGATTTAGTATGAGTGGAATTCATTAACTTTAAACAAATCCTTAAACAGCGAATTTGAATTTTTTCAAGTTTTGAAAAATATGTTTGACTAGCACAACCAAAAGTAAAACATTCATACTCCAAAACTGAGCGTATTGTAGTATTGTAAAGAGTTATCATATCAGAAGGATGGGCACCCCACCAAGTGCCAGTAATGATACGAAGAAAATTGATTCTTTTCGAACAAATTCTCTGAATGTATTTGATATGTGAATTCCAGTTCAATTTAGAATCAAACCAAATACCAAGATATTTATACTCATCTACTTGTTCAATTTCAAATCCATTAAGGTATAAATTTACACTTATGGTGGAATATTTACGTGAAAATATAATAAATTTAGTTTTTGGAACTGAAAAAGTGAAACCATTATTAAAAGCCCATAATCCAATATTATCCAAACAAAATTTGCATGTAATGTCGAATAATTTCTCTGTTTTTTCCACTAACGGAAATTACCTTATCATCTGCAAATTGATAAAAATAACATCCATTTGGAATTACAGCTGATATATCACTAGTAAATAAATTATATATAAAAGGACTTAAGCAAGAACCTTGAGGTAGACCGAAATAACTAAAACGAACCATTTTAAAAGGTCCATTATGATAAAAATGCATTATTTTGAATGAAAATAAATTGTAGAGAAAATTAGATAAAATGGGAGGAATTTTATAATCATTCATTTTTTGAAAAAGTAAATCAATAAGCACGGAATCGTATGCACCGGATACATCCAAAAAAGTGGAAATAACATCCTGTTTTCTATTGAAACATAATTGAACTTGAGATGCTAAAAGTGCTGTGCAGTCACGGGTTCCACGACCTTTTCTGAAACCAAATTGAGAAGTGGATAGAATTTCATTCTTTTCAGCCCATAACTCAAGGCGATTTAGAATCATTCTTTCCATAAGTTTACGAAGGCAAGACAGTAAACTAATTGGTCTACGACTATCAGCCAGCGAGGGATCTTTACCAGGCTTCAGTATACTAACTACTTTAATTGAACGCCATTCTAATGGTAAAATATTTTGCTAAAGAAAACAATTATATATTGAAGTAAATGAACTTTTCCTTCATATGGTAAACTTTTAAGAACAATATATTTAACATTATCAATACCCAGAGCAGTATTGTTAGTTATAGATAATGCTAAATCAAACTCATCTATTGAAAATGGAGAACAAAGTTCAGGGAAAAAATTGATGGTCTGTTTGTTTTTAAAATTAATATTACAAGGAACAAAATCAGGACAAATTTTAGATGCAAATTGATTAATCCAACTATCTGAGTATTCCAATGTATTGGGAGTAGAATTGTCATGATTTCTTAAATTTTTTGCAACAGTCCACAATTTTGATAAAGAAGTTTCTCTATCAAGATTTTCAATAAAATGTTTCCAATAATTCCTTTTCTTGAATTTAGTAATACGAGTAAACATAGCTTCCTCTCTACAATATAACAAATAGTTTTCTCTAGTACAAGAGCGACGAAATTTTTTAAAAGCATCTGATTTGGTTTTCAAAGCGCTAGAACAATCTGCATCCCACCAAAATGTAGGACGCCTATTCTTTTGAATTTTGGAAACTGACTGTTTTTTCTGTGATTTTTGTAAACATTTTACTAAAATTTTAATGAATTGATTATATTTTTCAATTGGAGAACAAAGGTCTTCTAAATGTATCAATGAAGTGGACATCAAATCAGAAAATTTCATCCAATCTACAGTTTTTGAAAAGTCAGGAATGTGAAAATTATTTGAATTTGCACTACATGTTGAACCAGCAACTTGAATCAAGATAGGAAGATGATCGCTTCCATTTGGATCATTTATTGTTTTCCAAGATGATAAGAAAGCTAAATTACTTGAACATAACGATAAATCAATACATGAATTTTGTAATGGTGGCACAGCAACTCTCGTGTATGAACCATCGTTTAGAATATTCAAATTGAATTCATCAATAAGATCCATAATTAACAAACCACGACCATCAACTTTATCACTTCCCCAAGAATAATTGTGGGCATTAAAATCACCCAAAATATAAAAGGGAAAAGGAACATTATCTATAATCATTTTCACTTCAGATATAGAAAAAGACGAATTTGGAGGAGCATATAAACATATAATACAAAAATTAATATCATTGTGTTTAACAGAATTTATAACATGTTCAAGTTGTATGTTTAATGATAAATTCAAATACTTAAACTCAATGTCACTCCTAATACCAATCAGAACTCCTCCAAATGGAATATCCCGATCTTTCCGAATAATGTTAAAGGATTGAAAACATAAAGCTTTTTAACCATGTTTCATTCAAACAAAAAATATCAATGTTGTTATTTGCAATCAAAACTTTTAATCTATCTACTTTAGGAATAATGCTTCTGCAATTCCACTGTAAAATATTCAGAGAACTTTTATTTTTATGAGCCATTACGAAGCAAATAATGAAGCAATAATTGGTCCGAATGAATTCAATTTATCTAGTATTGAAACTAAAAATGGTAAAATCATTTTTATTATTTTCTTCCAAAAATCACTGAAACCCAATAATTCTACTAATTCTTCCAAAATACCTAACATTGAATTATCATCTTTACAATTTTTGTTTTCATCAGAAGAATTAGTATTTGCATTGAAATCATTATTTGGTGGATCAAACTCAACACGCTGAAATCCTGGGATTGTTTTAGAAGTGGAAGGAATCAAACAAGGAAAATTTTTGTCAAATGAATTTACTTTAGAATTATGACTTTCTAGAGGTTGAGTAGATGATTTGAGAATCCTTTTTCTTTTAGGGGGCGGCTTGTAAACAAAATTATCTGAATTCAATGAATTATCCTGTTCATCATCAAGTAAAGATTCATAAACATTAGGATTTGAAATGTCTTTTGAATTTTTCAAAATCTCTGAGTATGAAAATTGATTTCTATTTTTAAGCTTTTGATTATGTTTTGATTGATTACTAATATATACAGGACAATGCTTCAAGGCAATGTGTTTCTGATTACAATAAATACAACTTTCTGAATGTTTTTTACAATCGGATGATAAATGGGATTGTGCACATTTCGAACATTTAGGTTTATTCGAGCAAAATTGAATAGTGTGTCCAAAAAGGAGACAACGTTCGCAGTGCATCAATTTAGGATAATAAAGCCTTACTCGAAAAATAACTCCATCAACTTCTAGAAAGTCCGGAATTACTGATCCAGCAAATGTAATCTTAATGCAATTGGAGTGAACATATTGAGTTTCTTTGTCATTCAAAAAAAGCTTGGATAATCTGTGGCAATCTAAAACATTTACAGTCGAAATAGCTTTATTTTTGAATATTCCAATGCCGTGATTTATAATATCATTGCAATCTAAAGTTTCATCATATATAACACCACTGATTTCGCAAAAATCACATGGTGCGTATACACGATAAGAACCAGCAAAAATTTGGGACTCCAAAAGGGAGTTGGCGTCATCGCGAGAACCAAAAACAACTCGTAACTTGTCAAGAGAAACTTTTTTGATTTCTTTGACAGACGAGTATTTTTCATATATCTTAGCCGAAATCAATAAAACATTGATAGGCTTATCTTTTTTTCTAAAAAATACTATGAAAGGGCCAGAAAATGATGTAGGGTAAATTTTAATACGCGTTGGCTTTGTAACAGAAGATGGTCCTGGAGGAGGGTCACCTTCTTTTGAGCCAGAATCTTTATCATCCACATCCATAGCCGTGGTAGTAAATATTAATTAAAAAAAAACTAAACTAACAAACGTAACAAACTACTATAACAAAAATGATACTCATCAAAATTTTGAAAAATCAACTTGATCCGGGAAAGCTTCAACTTCAAAATGGCTTGAAAATACAAAATGTCTTGAAATTTATTCTTCACGCAAAAAAACTCCAACTTTGAAGGGATCCAAAAAAGTAAAAAATTTCTCAAAAGTTTTCTTCTTCCGCACCACACAGGATGTCTCCTACTTCTCGCGCCACACAGGGAATCTTCTTCTTCCGCGTCACACAGGAAATCGTCTTCTTCCACGCCACACAGGATGTCTTCTTCTCGCGCCACACAGGAAAACTTCTTCTTCTACGCACCACACAGGAAATCTTCTCCTATCGCACCACACAGGAATCCAAGTAGCAGGGATCTTGAAAATTTTCTCACCTGAAAAGCGAAAAATGTCAGCCGGTGCAAAAAAGCGCTAACAAGTTGTGTAGCCAAAGTGATGGAAAAAATGGTCAATAGAAGGTTGGTCCAATACCTAGATACAAACAATAAATTGGACAAAAGGCAACATGCTTTCCGCTCGGGCCAAGGAACTGGTACCTATTTTGTTACCTTTGGTCAAGTCCTAGATGATGCAATGAATCAAGGAGAACATGTCGAGATATCTGCTCTAGATTTGGCTAAAGCATATAATAGGACATGGACACCTATAGTCCTCCAACAGTTAGCTGATTGGGGTGTTATCGGGCATATGCTTTCCTTTATTAAAAAACTATATATCCGATAGATCCTTCAAGGTTCAGATAGGGAACCACCGATCACGAATAGTCCATGAGGAAACTGGAGTCCCACAGGGTTCAGTAATTGCGGTAACTCTGTTTTTAATCGCAATCACTCCGTTGATTTCGACTGCCTTCACAAAAGTGTCTTTACTTTCGTCTATGCTGACGATATCGTTATTGTGGTGGTCAGAAGCCTAAACTCATCCTTCGAAAACTCCAGGCGGCAGTCAATGCCGTAACAAAATGGATTGTATCCGTCGGCTTCAATGTCTCAGCCGAAAAAAGTTACCGAATGCATATATGCCGTCACAAACACCGTCCTTCTCCTAAAACCATAAGCATCAACAAAATCAATATCCCCAACAAGAAATTTCTGAGAATACTCGGGGTAATTCTTGACAGAACACTTAGCTTCAAAAAACATTTCAACAACTTGCGCATAAGCTGTAAATCACGAGTGAACGATCTCACGCAACCGGTCTTCTCGTTTTCGGGTGGCTAAAGCTATCTTGAACAGCAGAATATTCTATGGTTTGGAACTGACCTGTAGGGCTTCGGAAGAATTGTCGAAGCAAATGGGACCAATATATCATGGTGCAATAAGAGCCATTTCAGGCCTCCTTCCATCAACGCCAGCCACATCCTCCTGTATTGAAGCTGGTCTCCTTCCTCTAGACTACTGTATAGCATTGGAAATAGGCTGTAAAGCTGTCAGCTCCGCAGAAAAAACAAAAAGCGATGGGTACAAGGTGTGGCCGGCGTTATACTCCCACCAGTGAATGAGGTTCACTGGTGTGGATCCAGAAGCTGGCTTTCTTCTAATCTCAACATCGACTACTTCTTTAAATGTAGATTCTCCGCAGGGTCCAATCAGGCCGAGATCAAATCCGCTTTTGTAGAAAGAATGAACACTAGATACAAAAAATTTGAAATAAGATACACTGATGGCTCAAAATGCGATGGCGAAGTGGGCATCGGTATCCGCTGTAACAATTTTGCAAAGTCTCACAAGCTAAACAGTATCTGTTCAGTGTTTTCGGCTGAAGCGGCAGCTATTTTTTAAGCAACACAGCACCCAACTAACAAACCACTTTCAAATTTATTGAGTTAAACAAAGTCCAATGTCTAGAAAAAACAAAAAATCTGCAAAAATATAGCACCAAAGGACTTGGTTTCACATTTCATTTGAATGACTTTATATGATTTTACTTTGCTTACTGTTACTTTATAAGTATTCAAGCCATGTACATCAATTATATTGAAACTGACCTACCGTTGTCATCGTCATTCCAGCATGTCATCCTCTCAAACCGGGCATGTGGAAGTTATTTCCACCGTTTTATCCATTGAAGCAATCTGATTATGTTTCTAATAAATTACTTCGGTATCGTTTTGCTTCCGCGGCCGTCAACTTCAACATTGTTGTAACCTTGGCCAATGACTCTTTGCTGGACGTAAATCTTCTATTTTTAAGCGTTACATTCCAACTGGAAAAGAGCCTGCTCTTCAGCTTAGTGTTCTTATGAGTTCTTCCACAGTTATTAACTGAGAGCTTTATTTGCTTATTTCCCATTTTTGCATCCTTTTTTCCATTACCATTGGCAGGATTCGAACCCACGACCCCCATGATCTTGTTGAATTATTGCGTCTTCACCGCTACGGCTATCGGGATCCCTGGCTGGGCGCCAATCAATATTCCTTTTCACATTTTGCCGTCTGACAGTCATTGAGAGCCCGTTGGCGACTTCATCTCACGCGCTATTATTATAAGTCGCTACTCGGTTCAATTAATATGTCGTGAAATCAGTTTCGATATCATGTCATCTTGATGACTGAACCAATGAATTTTCCATCTTGCAGACGTTTTTGCTATTTTTATCGACGAGGCTGATGCTTTGCGATGAAAAGTGAGATTTTTATTTTCGAAAATCTGACACTAATTTGACCATCGTTCAACCGTTCCGGTAACCCAAATGTCGCGAGTGTGTAAATTGATAAATGGCTGCTGGTTAAAATTAGGTGTTCCGCCAAAAAAAAAGGTGAATTGCCGGTTCGATGAAACTGTATCCCACCGCTGATCGATGTGTAACCGATCCCGCTAAAAGGAATCGAAAGTGGTTGTTTTTTGCCAGCCTCCCCGGTCAGTGTGCCCCAATTGGGCCTCAAGTTAGAAAATTGCGTGTATGTAGTAGCGAAAAACGATGGACTTATTTGATGGCACAGTTCAGTTTAATTGAACTCGTTCAATATGGCTCATATGGGTTGCTTTCGGTTATAACGTTTGCGCGATATATTTTTCGCAACAAAAAACTTTTGAGGCCTAGGCCTATTTCAAGTTTGGCGAATGCTTTGTATCGCTGACGGTAGTTTTAAGACTACCTTGAATGATGAAACAGTTCCCGAGCAGGAACGATTAACTCGTAGCTGTTTCTGCAATCCATATTTTGGTATTGTACGTTCATTAAGTATAGGTCGGTATTCCAAGAACTATCCACACCTCGATTAGGAATTAATACTATACCGTCTGTATCAGTCCATGATTGGCAATGTTTCGTAGGCAAGTTGTCAAAAGCGTAGGTATTGAACTACAATTGAAATTTTTTTTTTCTATATGAAAATTCTTCGTGTTTTATTCAGGTATCATTAGTTTGTATCAGGTGTTTGTAGAATCCAGTTTTTAACGCTAGCATGCCATAAAATTTGGATCACCCTCTTCTGACATTCTTTGTAAGCTTCGTAATGAGCTTCTGTACATGCCATACATTCTTTTGTTCTTTTGACTTTTACTGTGCGCCGTGCTTTGGTGCTTTCACGCTCTCTCTCATGGGCAACTTGAAAACAAAGCGCACAGTTGAAGTCAAACGTTTTATAGCATGCATAGGCTCATATTAAAAATATATTGAACGTCGTGTTATAGGTGTGTAGTAGTTTTCGACCTAAAGATTGACAAAAACACTGACCCTCAGGGCGCAGGCATATCAATTGCTAGTTGAGCTTTTTCAATGCGATTACTACCATTCTACCACGGTTTCTGCTGATATTCGAACTAAGCCGAGCAGTGGGTAAATCCTACACTTTTCCTCTCTAATTTTTACGCATTAATCTTACAATCAAACTTTTTCTTTCCAAAGACTTGCCTCTTCTAAATGATGTAGTAAACTTTAAAATAAGCCTTCAATAATATTCCTCCAAGCATAATTTAAAGCCTCATCATAGCAAAACCAGTCATGTGCGGCTTAAAGAGTTAGTACAACACAACGTTTATTCATTTTTGAACAATTTTGAAACGCATTTCCCAGTGCTATTACTTATATATTCTGCCAGTTTGTATAAAATATAGAGTTTTGTTGACTCCTTTTATTCCAAAGCCCATGAAAAGTTTACGAATGGCTATCTGAAACCAAAGACAAGCTAACCCATGGACGGATTAGGATTGAACATCATGTACTGTAGCTGGAACATGTCTGAAAACGGCATCAGATACAGCAACCCCAAATCTACTAGAGATACATAGTTTGATCCTTGGGACACATCAAAATGTAATTTTTGTTACGCTGTGTTATTTGAAGTATTTTATTTTTCCTGCTCTGCAAGGCTCTTTTAAACCTTATTCACATGGTCAGCATTGAAAATCATCTGGTATGGATTACAGTATTCTACAGTGATATTTTTCTGCTCGGCTACTGGGCAACTTTGTTGCATTCGTTTGCTCATATCTTTTGAATCAATATATCAATTCTCAAAATTTATCGGTTTTGTGATGGGGATTGTTTGCAACTCAAAAAGCATCCACAAATATTTGGGTACCGTTAGCCAATCTGGTTAGATATGTAGTGTACACATTCTACCACCGTTTAACTTAGCAAATCTGTACCCAGTTTCAGAACGCTGGTTCTAGTTTGAAAGGACCTAGTTTTACCCATAATGAAGAACTCTAAACAACACAGTCGCACTGTATAAACATTATTGAAGGAAAAGATAAAACAATCTGAACGTATTTATGCTTAGTTCAGAGCTCCTTCAGTTGAATATGCAATTGAAATTCATATTTAAAAGCTAAATTGGAACATTTTGAAAAGTTCGATATCATGCCGGGACTCTGGTTTAGTAACAAACTTTTACTTAATGGTGTAAGTGGATCAAAGCTTTATTTTATTCAATTCCAACCAGAATCCTGGAAAGATTTGAGAAGCTCCGAAAGTTTATGATAAACTCTGTCAGAATCTAAATCCTTGCTGGATTGTTATCAGAATTCTCTCTGGATTCTTATCAGAATGATCAGAGGGTTCCCATTAACCCTCAAAAGATCGAGATGAACCTTTTAATTTTTAAATGGTCACAGTTTGAAAATCAGTACATCTATTGATTTGAAATAAATTCTGAATTAAATGTAATTATTATGTCTTATAATCCTTGAGTGAAACATCCCCTTTGATCACTCTCCCTTTTAAAGGTAACAGAAAAACGTGGACATGAGGGGTCAAATATTCTGATTGGAAATTCATCCGCTAGGTGCCACTAGTAAACTGGAATCTTCAATCTCTACCTCAAAATGTCTTCGAAAAAGATATTCAGCAAATTGAGGGCTATCTGGCAGCGATGAGCCTGATTGAGAATGTTCCCGTTAGGTGGTGCTAGTTGTCCGTACCTCACGATCCTTATGAGCTGAACGATTGATGCCTTCGTCAAAGCTGTTCAGCAGTTCCAGATAGTCTTCAATCTGCTGAACAGCTTGCCAAAGACACCAGTCTGTTAGTTGATAAGATCAAAGGACAAAGACAATCAAAGAAAATTCGTTACTAGCGTCACCTAGCGGATGAATTCTCATTCAGACTCTACACCGACAGTTAGGCCTTATTCTGATAGACAGCTCTGACAAAAGCACCAACTTTCTGACTAATAAGGATCTTGAGATACAGGATATTGGAGGAAATTTGTTACTAGCGCCATCCAGCGGATGAATTCTGAATTCAATGATTCACCTCCAAATAGCCGATGAATATCTTTGCCGAAGACACCAACCTTCAAGCTGATAATGATCTTATGGTAGAGAAGATTGAATATATTTCAAGTTGTGCTACCTTTTTCAATCAGATTCTTTACCGCCGGATATCTTGATCTTGTTCAGCAGATCTGCCTGAAGAAGAGCAGCTTTGTCTAAAACACCAACTTTCTAGCTGATGATGATCTTGAAATACAAACAATAGAAGACAATTTGTCACTAGCACCACCTAGCGGATGAATTCTCAATAAGATTTTTCATCGCTAGGTAGCCCCTGATCTACTATATAACTTTGCCGAAGGCACCAGCCTTCTAGCTCATTGAAATGTTGAGATATTCGTTTGAGGCTAATGTTGCACTCCTCGTACTCAGGCTTTTTCCGTTACATAGAAAAGGAGGAGGGGTCTGGGGAGATGTCTC
Organism: Aedes aegypti; assembly: GCF_002204515.2. Taxonomy (NCBI): domain Eukaryota; kingdom Metazoa; phylum Arthropoda; class Insecta; order Diptera; family Culicidae; genus Aedes; species Aedes aegypti. The sequence goes on along the minus strand of NC_035107.1, from coordinate 264,730,963 downwards.
ACTCAAGGTTTGTAAGACCAACTAACCGCAGTTATTTTAAAATATTTTTTAAAATTGATTGTTCTACTGGTCTCTTATATGTGGCAATTTAAAATTTTTAGGTTCATCTAAAGCTTTCAAGGAATAAAATCTCCTCTCCTCTTGTCAGAATCAGAATCCTCTCAGAAATCTCATTTCTGGATTCTTATCAAAATCATCTCTGGACTCTTATCAGAATCTTCTCAAGCTTCTCATCAGAATCTTCACAGATTTCTCATCAGCAACAATTTTGGTATGCTGATCAGAATCTTCTCGGAATTTTCATCAGAATCCTTTTTAGGTTCTCATTGGTATCCTATCAGATTTCTCCTGAAAATCCTCTCCGAATTCTCAACATAATCTTCCTTGTATAGTAATCATCCTTACAAGTTTATCTTCAGAATTTTCCCAGGATTCTTATCAGATAAAAGACAGGATTGGTGGTCTAATGGCTACCGCTTCTGCTATATAAGCAGAAGGTCATGGGTTCAATCCCAGGCCCGTCCCTTTCCTTGTACTTTGTTGCTATGTATCTTTCACTTGCTTCTATCAACCACTCTTAATATATCACAGTTGATCTATCACGGTTCATAGCATTTGCTTGAACCCGAGACGGACAGAAATAAACCGTTTCCCTACGCTTCAATTCTTGCATCATTATAGCACGCCTTTTCTTACGCCTGATAAATAGGCAGTCTGTTATCCAAGCTAGCAAGCCTCTCTGCCATAAAAATTACCCCTCCCCTTCACCCTTCCCGCATGAACTGGCGTAGACGCAGTGGTATATACGGTCTACCGTGGGAGCCAGTTAAATGCATCATCAACTCCTTCCCTCATTGCTCTGCATTCTGACGTGGCAGGCACCATTGTTGCCTAAAAATAGATGTCACCAGCACTAATACACTGAGGATGTGTGTTAACCCCAAGCAGTCATCTGGTTGGTTCCTTGTGTAAGAACAGCTGATCTAGCGATACTGGAGTAGCAACCACGGGCGGCCAATCATGCTCAAGCTCAAGTTCAAGAATATTCCCAGGATTCTTACCAGATATGTTTGAGGATTCTCATCAGAATCTATAACTAGACTATAATGAGAATCATCTCCGGATGCTTATCAGAATGCTCTCAGAATTCTCATCGAATCCTGAGTCCTTCCTGGACTCTCATCAGAATCGTTCCAAAATTATCATCAGTCTCCGGATGTCTAGAATTCCCTCCCCTTCTAGGAATACTAATCAGAATCCTTTCTGGATTCTCAACAAAACCGTTCCAGGATTCTCATCTGGAAATAGAATTTTCATCATAATCTTTCTTGGATTCTTATCATATTCGTTCCAGGATTATCGACAAAGTCTCTCAGGATTCTCATCGGAATCCTTGCAGAGATAGCATGAGAAATCAGAATTTCCATCACAATCCTTAAAAGATTCTCATCGGAGCTCTACCAAGATTATCATTAGAATATCTTAAGAATAGTTTCAAGATATCCATTAGAATACTTCAAAGATACTCAGCGAAAAAAAATCTAGTATTGTTGCCATATCTTTTTGTTCTGAAACCATGAAGAATTCTTAGCATGACCGTACAATTCGTAGTTGCTATTCCGTGATTGACCAAAACAATCGAAGTCGCACAGAGATCCAAAGAATAGGGCTTGGGATTAGCTAACCGTTTTCAACGTGTTAAAGTCGATAAAGGCGCCGCACGTCCTTATGTTGATTGATGTGGAAGTTGGGGTCATTTTTACCCGACTTGACCCAGAGACCCACTTGAACAGCTCCGATCCGACAGGCATTTCCAAAATTCCTAATGATCTTCAAAAAACTATACATCCAGACGATTCCGTTCGATCAAAAACGAAGGCAATGCGACATAAATTGACAAAATGGCAGCAGTTTGAACTTTTTTCCCTTTGCTGGGGGGATACGGGTTACGGATTCTTTGCAAACAAAACTTGATCTTGAAAATGCTCTCGAAATTTTAACAAATTCCATTGTTGAAGCCAGAGGTATTGCAATACCAAAATGTGAAGTACTCCGTGATTATAGAGAACGATATTAAACTTTTGATCCGCCTTAAAAACAAGAGAAACAGGCAACGCACTCACGATCCTGCTTTGAAAATTATAGAACAGGATCTGCCAAGAGAATTTGAAAAACATTTTTCCCAATTAAGAAAGAACAATTTTGAATATAAAATTTTTCAATAAGATCGTAGATATGGCAAGATAAATATAATGTTCGGAAAATGCTCAATTCCATATAAATAATTTCCTTCTATTTGCGTATGACCTTGCCCACTAATGTCGGTTATTATTCTGTGCATGATAAGCGCCAACCAGTCGGTAACATTATCTTCTCCCTAATCAACATCCTCCCTGACCAACATTGACCATCGGACGATTTCAATCAAAACGAGTTAGCCGCATCCTCTAAACCATTTATAGGCATAAAATATACCAATGACAGCATTTTTACCATCACTGACCATCGTTTCTACTGCGAATTATTAACAAGTGAGTTCCCCATCATTTCTCCACCCCGCCTCCCACCACTCGATGACGACACATTTGCCCTGCTGCGAGGAGGATGCGGCGCGGTGATCATCATCATCATGAGAAGAAAGTGAAATCGATTATCACTTTCGTCCGCCGCAGTCACCGCCACGAACTTCGCCAGCGTTTGTTGTACCGAGAGCGTAGAGAAATCAACCGACGGCGATGAGCCTTCTCATTGTTTGTTTTGCTAATTACTGTCACCTCGTATCGTTTGGCCGTTTGGCACGGTGACAAACAACCCCACCATCATAATCATCATTAGAGGGGCCAAACACGTCAAACCGGTGGTGCACTGGGCAGGTAACTTCCGGCTGCCCTAGTTCATCCATGTGCTGCAGGTATTTGGTCATTCGCCAAATCAAAGCCAAGATCTGCCAGAGCATGCGCGGGCAGCAGACACATCTACTTACTTTCACGTTAATTGAGTTGTCATGGGCTTCGAAAAGAGACATACCGCCAAAGAAAAACCCCCTAAACCGTGTAGCGACAAAAAGTTATAAATGAAAAAGGTGGTACCGGCAATTGGGGTAACTTTGATTTGAACTGCATTTCTTCAGTAATCGCGGGTCGATTTTCGGTTTTAGGATAGCTTTGATAAAGCAAAAGTAATGTGAGCCAAACATTATCTAAGATACCCTGTTATACGGTACCCCATCATTGGCGTGGCATCACCTTGCCATCATCGAGTGCACACATTTTAATGTTAATTATCCATCACAGAGTGCCACTGCCACTGTGGTACACTTGATGTGGTATGCTTTCTACTATAGCATATAGCAGCAGGTTGGTGACACGATGAGCGACAGGCGCATTCTCTTTAAGGCTGCTGCTGATATGTCGTCGGAGTTAATGCCCCAGTATATGGTAATTGGTTTGCAGTGGATCGACATTGAATGATAAATTTGGAATGAATGACTAATGGAAATGCAACGGTGGACAGGATTTGGAGTTTAGTGTCATTTATATGGATGGGTTAGTTTTGTTCATAAATTTTGCGAATGGTGACAAGCAAAATAGGGTTTTTCAGTTCCAATGTCGTCTGGTCTGTTAAAGAAATGTTTAGATGGATGATTCCAAACATTTTTGTCGTTTACCTGTTTTACAAGCTACAGTTGCCTTTCCACATCTTGATGTTCTACATCTCGATATCTCTCCCTATGTCGATGATTTGTTCGGTCCCTTCATTCTGCATACATTTTCACTCTCCATATCTCGATATCCTCTTTATCTCGATGTGATTCTTGTTCGCAATTTTCTCTCCGTATGTCGATATGCCCATTATCAAAGGTTACTAGACTAGATTCTACGGATTCAAAACAATTTGCAAAGACGAAATGACGTCTGTTTGTTTTCAAATGGTGTTACTTCAAAACAAAATAGGGTTAGGTTAGGACTAGTCCAAACAAAAATCAATTTTTTCGAGTATTCTAGAGTATTCCCAATCGAGAAAACATTTTCAACAATTTTTAGAGGACTGATTTAGAACAAGTGATAACTATTATCGAACAAAAAACTCGGAAAGTCCCTGGCGAGCATTGAATTTTTACATTACCATCAATAAATATATAAAAAATGAAAAAATGCCGAAGCTTTGAACGTGAACAAAAATCTTGCCTCTAGCCATCATACAATGAGATTGATTTGCTTCAATACTTTGTTGTGAGCAACATGCACCAATGTGAGAGAATAAAAATGAATGCCAGGTTTTTTTGTGCTAAGACAATGATATTTGCGTTAGGTTATATACCGTCAAGCTACCATTCACCGTGCATTTAAAAAAAATCTGCACTTCAAAAAATTACATTATTTTTCCAAATTATTTAAAGCGAACTAGAATACCAGTACAAGGCGTACAGTTATACCATAATTCAGTAAAAAGTCTAAAATTAGCGATGCATATAAAAAAATACTCAAAAATGATGTTTACAAATGTAATGTTGAGGTCGCCTCGTACCGTGCTATGTCACCATTTACCGTGCACACTGGTGCACCATTTACCGTGCGTATAGTTTTCGTCATGATTTAATTTCGTATCTTGAAGAAACGTTGTTGGTGGAGCAACTATGTTGCTAGAAGTGTGCGCACTCAGTTTTAATGGTATTCAAACCTTATTTTAAAATGAAAGCCATAGAATGTTGGAAAAATGAGTAAATCATTATTTTATCATTGAAATCGTTATAGGAGGTTTGACTGTATTGTCCAAACCATTTCATATTCGCTCAAAAATTAAATATGGAGTAGTTTAATCACGACATAACAATAAATCCAATATTACCCAATCATTTCAAGCCTTTTACACTAATGCACGGTAATAGGAACCATAAATAATAAGAAGGGTCCATTCACCGTGCATTTGTGTTTCGACTGAAACACAATAAAAAAAATAATTTGCATAAAACCTCATGATTCATACGATTAAATACATGTAACTAGAAGTATCTACAGCGAAAACTTATTGAAATTTTAAAAAATTTGATACTCTAACGTTAAAATGAAAAATGTGATTTTGGCGTTTCTACTAAGATTAAAAAAAAATCCCATTATTTAACAGATTTCACATGATTTTGACTACTAGAACTAGGTTTTTAGAAGACTTTGTGACAAGAACTACTTCATTCCATCAGTTTTACCTTGTATTGCTGACAAAAGAATAATTTGTGAACATTGTATGAATATTCTGTAGGAATTTGTATGTTTGCACGGTGAATGGAGGCCGCACGGTGACTGGTGACTTGACGGTATTATGTTTCACAACGTTAATCATAGATGTCCATAATTTGATTCAATGTTTCTCGATGGTGGTACAAAGAGGCTTCTGCAGAATCAATTCGCATTGGCGTAGGAACAGGGGGGGCCAGGGGGGCCTGGCCCCTCCAGAGTCATCAAGCCCCCCCCCCCAGAATTTTTGATGATAATAAAAAAAAAATTAACATGAAGCAAAATCTTCTGAATCAATGTAAATGACTCTTGTTAGTGACAAAAATCTCTTCAGAAGTTACGTTATTTTATGTTGTACTCCTATAGTGAGAAAACCTCGCTTGTCTTACACAGCATCAGCGTGGTGGTTCTGTTTTCGGTGAATCGCGCTACAACCGAAAGCTAAACCGTCCGTTGGTTACTGTTAGAAATGGCTTCTTGTTGTGTGTGATTAGCGCAACTTTTCGACACCTCCGTTACAAAAAATACCGTGTACAAATAAGTGCCAATATCCAGGAAGTTTGATTCCCAAAAATTTTGTTTTAATAATCCAAATAATGCTGTTTCAGCATAAAACAGCATATTCACAGCATTCTGATTTATCATGTTTTTGAAGGAATCCCTGCTCCCGGACACTTCGGTGATGATGATTTCCCTTATGAGAATTCACTTATGAAATCCATACATTAACTTAAACTCGTATAACATAAAAAAATATAATTGAAAAAAAAAACAGACAAAATTACTAAAGGATTTTCTTAGATAATACATAGTGGAAATTTTTGTCGAAAAATCAGGCTTAACATTCAACTTTGGCATGGCCAAGTCTTTTGTTAAGATAAATGTCAAAAATTTAACCTGGTGTGAAAAAAATGTATCAAAATCGACCGTAATGCTTTATTTCAGCAATAAATTCTCGCTTTAATTTTCATTCATTTTTTTTGAAGTATTTTTGTATGAATAAATTTATTGCTTAAGCTTTATTTTTACAATGAAACTTATTATTTCATAAATTATTTGAGATTTGTAGCAGATTTTTCAAAAAAAAAAAAAAAAAACGTTTCCATATTCTAGTTTTTTTAGAATTCTAGTATAATCAAATTCTTCAAGGAATATTGAAGGGTAGCTTCAGAAGTTTTGCAAATCTTTTGGAAATTAGGAAATAAGGAAATAATATTGTGGGACTTGCTCATACTTTCGCAGCGAATTCCTCCTGGTGGACATAAATTCCTTCTATGTCTACTTTTTATAAGCAAATTGATTCCAGAAGATGTTCCCGGATTTACCTAAAAAATGTTACTTACATGCATCAAAAGTTCAGTTTTCACACGCAATTCCTCCAAAAAAAAATTGATTCTGCCAAATCTAATACTGAGATCTGGGATATTTTGCTAAAGTTCTATTGGAAATTCTTATGTGAATTTATTTAAATAGTTTTTCCAAAAATGTTACTAAATATTTTCCGCAAAGTTTAACAAAAGACCTTAATAAATATTTCCAAAACACTTCACAAATTGTATAAAAAACTCTTCTATGTTTTATTTTTTTTCTAGACATTTTCTTCAAATCCCCGGATTATTCAAGAATTGGAAAGAATATTGTTTTTGAAATATCTTTTGCCTTTGAATCTTCAGAGGAAATTTGTTGAAACTCACGGGACAAAAAGAAATTGGCATAGCGGTAATGGAATCTGTAGAGAAACATGTAGCTAAATAACTGAGAAGGGGGAACGATTTATTGAGGTATTCATAAAGCAATTCATATTGATCTTCCTTAAACACTTCTGTAGAAATAATTTTACCAGTTATTGGCAGAATCCAAACTCTTGGTTTGAACATTTGTGTGACATGCGGGCGAAATTTTTAGAGGTATTCTGGCTGAATGTTAGAAAACTAGAAGTCAAGGAAAGATAGATTTGAAGCATAATTTCTAAAAAAGATTCTGATGGACCTTCTTGAGATACCTGTTTTATTTTTAATTTAATTAGAGAGGTTTTAACTATCTTGTAATTTATCGCTAGAGAAAAGATTAAAAATTATCTTCTATTGTACCGTTGCCCATCTATTTTTCTACCTGCTTCAACATTTTGTTGTTTCACCTTACTTCGCATGACGTTTTGAGGAACTTCGTACAAAAATCTTTTCATACTCCAAAAAGCAACATTTCCATGATTCTAAATAAAGGTAAATTGAAAGAATTTTGAAAAATTGCAGAATTCTTATACGTATGGTTCCAGATTCTTAAAAGTCTATCAGGAATTGCTTAACAAATTTTCAGAGTAATGCAAAAGTTTCCCATATGATTCAAATTCATTAAAATCTTGATCACGAATTTTACCACAATAGATCTTCGGTAACGTTCTTAAAAATACCGGCAATATTTTTGCGTTCAACTCCTACAATACTACAAAATAATCGATGATCTACAAATTTGGAATTTCAAACGGTAGGAAAAATGAGTTCTGCATCAATATGTTCAACATAGTATCATGAAACTTCGGAGTTCATATTATTTAAGATTTTAGTTACAAATACTTTCAGTGAAAAATCCATCCATCCTAATGATTGGTGTTAAAAATAATTTTCTATTATAAATGACACAGAAAAAAGAACAAGAATTTTTTTAGTAAATCCTACAAGGACCACCTAAGACTTTCTGTGAGGTACATGGTCAACAAGCTTCAGAAATTCTACGATTTGTTTCTTGAATTTGACGACAGGAATACAGTATTTTTTTTTTCAAATTATATTTACGCTGCAATTTTAATAAAATACCGACAAGGTTATTTCTTTTGTATGTTCTTCTTTCTGGCGATACGTCCCAACTGGGACAAAGCCTGCTTCTCAGATTAATGTTCTAATGAGCACTTCCACAGTTATCAACTGAGAGCTTTCTTATCCGATTGACCATTTTTGCATGTGTATATCGTGTGGCAGGTACGAAGATTTTCTATGCCCTGGGAATCGAGAAAATTTCCTTTACGAAAAGTCCCTCGACCAGCGGGATTCGAATCCACGACCCTCAGCATGGTCATGCTGAATAGCTGCGCGTTTACCGCTACGGCTATCTGGGCCCCCATTCTTTTGTATGTGTTTAAATTTTCAAAAGAGTCAATCGATTTTTCAAATCTGATATGGGGTGATTCGTAGAGGAATTGGTGAAGCAATCTCCTTAACAATATTGAGATAATCCAGGAGTAGTTTTGAACCTAACACTGTAGAGTGGATAAATTTTTGAATTTTATTTATAGAAGAATCCTGAGATTACCATTCGCAAAAAATGGGATTATTTTTAAAACCTTAAACAATACTTGATGTAACTCCTAAAGAAAGTTCAGGAATGAATTGCAAAATCTTAGTAAATCTGGTTAAAATTTTCTCCAAATAAATCCCAAAAGGAACGTTAGTGCGGTTCAAAGAAAAAAATCTCTGGAAAATACTTAGATGAATCTCCGGTGAATTTTTCGGAAGAAAATGAGGGAAACAATCATATAATTCTCTAAGAAACCCTTCAACGAATTACTCGGGAAATCTTTGAGTATTTTCGCGGATGAGTTTTTAAAAGAACAGTTGAATGTATTATGCTAGGAACTTTATAGAAATATTCTTTGAACATTAATCATGAATGACATTTTTTTAATTGAAATATTTTTAATTGCTCATGAATTTCTTGTGGAATATTACGAGGAATTCTTACAGTAACACATGGAACAGCCAATCATATTTTTTTCAATTTGGATAATTTTTGCAGCGTCTTTTTCAAACAATCCTGTAGATATATTTTAGGATGAACTTCACAAGCAAAGTTGGAAAAACTATTGGCGAACTCTCTGAAGAATTCGTGGAATGAATCCTTGCTTGGTGATCTTGAAGACATTTTTGGTGAGACTCCTAGAATTTTTTGTACTATAAAAAATATATCTTCAGCAATTCCAGAAAATCCTAAACAAATTGTTAATGAACACAGGTGGATTCTTTAAACTAACAATTGGAATTATATAATAACTACGTAGAAGATTTTTCAGGATAAACGATTGTAAGAATTTCTAATGCATTATCTAGCGGAATCCTTCAAACGTTTTTTTTTACCAATTCGTTAGGGATTCTTCGAGATTTTTTTTTGGTGAAATCAGAATGTCTGGGAATGAATATGCGTGGCAAATCCAGGACGAACTCAGTGTAAACTGGTACAGAAGATCTTGGATAAAGCACTGAAAGGTACAACAATAATTCATGAAGAAATTCCCGTATGAATTCTCAGAGGAGAGGAGAGGAGAGGAATCTCTTCATATCACATGGTTGAATACCTTAAAAATTTCGTGGAAGAATCACAAAGGATATTGTGAGTTTTTTCGATACAATTTTTGACAGAATTACAAAAAGAATGCATTCTTTTTCGTAGCGAAAATTAAAATTTACAAATATCACGGATGTGCTAAGAAATGAGACTAGATAACAAGTTAATAAAATCAATACAAATCTGATAATACTACGAAATTTGTAAAACAAGTATTTCGTAGGCCTCCCCTAGGCCCCCTCCAGCAAAAAATCCTAGCTACGCCTATATCAATTCGTTGCATTCTAAATTGATTACAAATGGAACATTAGTGATACCACGCCATTTTTCGATTTTTATTATAGATATGCATGATGTGGGTTTCATTTGAAGGAAACTGAAATGATGTTATTTATTACCAGCATTTAATTTAAATAACTTTTTACTGATTCCTAACTGTTTTACCGCATTGCTAAAACGGAAATAGATTCAACATGGTTACCACTAACATCCATTGGACAAATCAATAGAAATCATTGTTTGTCGTCATTTTTCAATCCAAAATGACAGCTTCTAGTTTTGGTAATTGCTTGAAACCCATGTAATATAATTATTTTTGGACTGATGAGTAGATTACGGAAATGGATGTCTGAAGGTTTAGAAGTTATTCAAGGATAATTACTTACGAAATCACTTGGATGTAAAAACAAAGATGTTTGACGCCCCTCTAAAACTTTTCGTGTAATCCTAGCTTTTCAAGCACAGCACAACAAATTGTATGTAACGAGCCCCAAAATAACGATATTCGCTCAATTTGGTCAGTATTCTTGCAATCTTGCCTGGTGAAAAAAAAAATCTTTTGATTACAGTAAACTTGCATGGTAAACTAATTTGTAAACTGCAGTTTGTATCCTTTGACAGATACGTGTTAACCTCAACTATTAGTAAACTATATGGTAAACTGTTTGCGCTGAGTAAAAACTATAAAAACTATAAGTATAAAAATGAAAGTGAAAGAAATATTATTGTCGATTTCATTTTAAATGAATCTATCGTTTCCGTACAACAGTTCCAGCATCCTTTTCGATACTTTTGATTTCACATTACTTCCAACTATTTTACAACCATAACATCGCTTTATCTAATCATCGCGTTCGCCGTGCCGCTACTTAACAGTTCTCCAAAGGTGCGACATTGAACTCTCGCCGTCAACGCATTCCACCTTTCCGCGCTCTTAAAAACCCCAGGGAGAAATTACTTCCAACGAGCCCTCGAATGCCTAAAACCAAACGACCACAACCGCGACCGCCAGTCAACTTCAATTAAAAGCGCTTTATGCTCTCTGTTTGTTTCTCTTCCGATATCTCTCTCCGCGATCGCTGCCTGCAACCGTCATGATCATCAGCAGCAACCCTTTTGCAACTGCAACGCCAATGTTGCTAATGATGATCGGGGTTGACATCCAATCGGCTTCTCTCGCATTTCTCTCTGCTGCACACAGGAGTAGTTTGAGTGGGTCATGGCCAAATATGACGAATTTTATTGTAAAAATGCCATTTTTCGTAGAAGATATCCTTGAGCTTGAGCTTGAGCTTGATTGGCCGCCCGTGGATGCACTCCAGTATCGCCAGATCAGCTGCACTTACACAAGGAACCAACCGAATGACTGCTTGGGACTAACAGGCATCCTCAGTGTATAAGTTCATTTTTCGTAGAAGATATCCATAGAATTAATCAAATGAATGAAACGTTGCAATAAGAAATCGTACACAAATTATGTCACGCTAAATTCCAACTTTTTCGCACTTTTTGTATGATTCCTCCGAAATTTTTGTAAGGCTTGTCACGCTTGGCTTGACCCCCTCCCCCCCTTGAAGCGTGACATTTTTTGTGCATGACCCCTAACGCGTTCAGAGTTGCACAATATCAGTCTTATCAGCTGATGGCTGATGGACTAAAACTACCAATATCAGTTGTGAATTATCAATATCACTTTGATCTGACAACCAACAGCGGTGATGCGACATTGCACTCTAGATCACAATCACTGCAGAATGAGTGATCACGTGGTAATTACCCAAGCTATTGATGTTTTTCAGTGACCAACACACAGTTTTAATCCGTCTGCAGCACTATCAAGAATATCATACCGATATATTGCCATTTTAATTGCTTAATTTTAGGCTAAACTTGACCCATCAGTGATATCCATAGTCTATTGCCATCAATGCACTGGTGATGGAGTAGACAGCATGATGTTGATGTGATACGAAATGATTCGAATTGTATCGCAGTCGGCCTGTACAAATCAGCAAATTTCAAACGTTGATAGTGACAGCAAGCAACTCTGAACGCGTTTCGTGACCAAATTGACACATTGAACTGCATCTTCCGGTTTTCTTGTGAAAAATCACCACTTCACCACTGTGCCAAATAATATTTTTATTTCGCGAAGCAGGGAAAGCTTCACAATTTTTTTTTTGCGAGCAGATAAACACACACTTTCTTTCTAACCAGACCTTTTTCGCGAAAAAAACTTCAGCTACTTCGATGATCTCCTTCAGCTCTGTTCAATCGCAGAACGTGAGTCCCAAAAGGTTGAACCGCACGGGTTGTTAGTGTAGAAGTTAAGAACTCTGTATTAGAACTCTCTAAAGCCTTGATTGCATCGAAAAGGTTTTCGTCCACCGCATTTAGTTGGGTTCTGGATTTAGCAGCTTTCACGTTATATTCGGACTTCGAAATATTGGCCATGTTCAACAGATCGCGGGTGTTCTTCGTGGGTGATGAGGATAACTCCGCTTAGCATCACAACAAGCTTCAGTATCAACATTTGAGGTTACCTTTTTCGTTTCAACATTATCTCGGCAAATGATTACTCATCAAATTTTGGCTACTTGAGCCTCAATTGCTTTGACACCTCGAGCGGTTGTGGCTAGTATTATCGTCAAAAAATAAATAAATGGCCATCTGGTGGCAATCTACACACACGTAGAGAAAATCATTGAAATTCACGTCATACTCGCCTGATTTATTAAAGCAAATAAAATGACGTAAATTTAAGTTACAAATTACGTAATTTTTCGTCAAATTGAACTGAATAAAGATCGGATCACAAAAAAAAATCAGTCACTTTGGACATAATTTTACAAGAATGGCGTTTGATTAAGTTCGAGTACCATCAAGTTTACGTCATTTCATTTTTTACATCGAGTATTTTGCTTACCATGAAATTTACGTAAAATGTAATATTATTTTTTTCTTAGTGTGTGTTCATTCTTGAAGCTTGTCACATTGTTTACATCATTCTGCTATTAGTTTGCTGTAAAATAGTGGCTTGAATTAATCTTTGTCCCAATGTCACCCCGGACGACGGTACTTTAGTTATTGTTTTATTTTCGACCAAATGATATTCGGCAAGAAGACCTTGAACCGTTTTAAAGATAGGAACTTTAGAGGCCTTACGCCTTATAAAAAGAAACCTAATATAGACCGAGCAGGCTCAGAAGAGAAACCAAACAGGAAATAAGAAGACATAATGAAGCTTAAAATTTACATGATTCAGGAATGTACTTCGACTGTGCCACTGGGCGTTGCATGCTAGTTCATTGTCTAGTGTGGTGCATCCTCCAAAGGGCAAATTGTCCACTGGAAGCATTACTGTGTCGGTGACTTAAAAAAACAGTTTTTATTAACAGTTCTAATGATATCCAACCAGCTATTGCTCTAAGGATATTTTATGAGTTTTTTTTTCATTTATTGGACATTACAAGTATTACTTAATGATTTTTTTTTTCAGATTTCTTCCATAATTTCATCTGAAACTCATTCAGGTATTTGCTCACAATATTCTTCAGATATATTTCCATTCTCCAGTTATATTCGTGGGCTTCGTGGCCGTGCAGTTAGTGTTACCAATCATCAATCGTTGTCTAGTATGGTGCTTCCTTCAAAGGACATAATCGTCCACAGTGGAAGTATTAACGTGTCGGTGTCTTTAAAACACCGAAGTCACACCTGTTTCGAAGTCATTCAAGATTTTCGTTTAGAACATCTTTAAAAAATCAACCAGGATTTTCTTCAAACACGCCTCGAGTGACTTCTTAGATTCTCCTCCGGAATTTGCGTTCAAGAGTTCTTTAAGATTTCAACTATGAATTTCACGAAGGATACCTATGGATGCCCTCAAAATAAAAACTATCTTGGAAATCGATGATATTTTTCACCTACATATTGTAGAATTGATACCTGAAAACTCCAGAAGGTATTTCTTTAATAAGCTCTAGAGTTTAGTTGCGTACATTTTTGTATCACAAATTGCTCCTTATTTAAAATTTGCCTTGTTCTATTGGGTTCTGCTTTGCTGTAGTTACAGTCAACTCTCCATAACTCGATATTGAAGAGACTTTCTTGTTACAGGACAAAAAATCAGTGCAAATACAATCCATGGGACCATCAAGGTAGCCATGAAAACTAAGTTGTACCATGGTTTTCTAACTCGATATCAAGATACGGACTATCGAGTAAAGGATACCGTTTTGTCTCTAACTGCGAACTTGACTCATATTCCTACCACTCAACTTAAAACAGTGATTTTTCTATTATTTTTTTTATATTTATCCACAGGATGATCAAGTCTTTCAAAATATAGGAGATTTATATTGAAAAGCATTGAATATACATATTAGTTTCAACGTTTAAATCGCCACTGTTTATATGATATGCCATATGAGTCAAGTTCGAAATTTGTGAAAAACGGTAAGGACTGTTAATTTTATAAAGTGGACACCTTGTGCATGCTATATCTTTTTAATTTATCAATTAAATTTCTATCGGTTTTCTGTACATCATTCGACTAGTATTGTACAATGTTGTTATAATTTTTTTTTTTTTTGGTGGTAAAATTCAGTTTTATTTACAGGTCATTTCAGGGTACAATACAGTTATTTACAAGTCAAAGACAAACAGGTATTTACACATCGAGATGAAAATTAAGTTGGTTAACATCAATTAAACCGTTAACGTCATTAACGAAGCAGATGTATTTTACAAAAATTTTTAGCATCTCAACTCTTGTTGTTTTCCTTATTCCGGGCAACGCCGGTCGCATCAGGTCTTCGAACGATAACCGTCTCCATCCATTCATCAGCGCGGTTAGCCTCTGTTGTACGACCGTCCATGCCGGGCCGACACGAGCACATTCGCTGAACTTATGCCGGAGCGTTTCGATTTGTTGTCCACCGCAGTGCACGCAAAATTCATTCTCTGCTCTCCGCATCACGAACAGCAGTTTGCGGTGCTCCCACTTCTCGTTTACAAACAGGTTTAACTTGGTTCGTTCCGCCGAAGAGAGCTGCTTAACGTGGATGCTACGCCACGCACGTGGCCAGTCAATCGTTGGATGATTTTGTTCCACCTTGGGCAAGTCCGTCTGCGCGACGAAATGCCGATGGATGAGATCGGCGGAGGGGTTTTCTTGGATAGGGGGTGGAATGTGGGAGTAATTTGAAAGGATTATTTTCAGGTCGGGATTATCGATTGAAATTGCTGGGCGAGGATTATCGTGGAAAAGAAGGGATTTATAATAGGGAAGGGAATCGATCTCTTTAAGATGACGGTTGATGGCGAGTGATTTTGCCTTCAACGCTGGCAGATGAAGGTTTAATCCCCCATGCTCCTTGCCAGTGTTGCACAGACTCATTTCCCCGAAAATAACATTTTCCGAACTACGAAGCCACGAACTACTACAACCATGATCTATCCTCCTAAGATAGAAAAGCAGATGGTTAAGCTTGGGTACTGCACACAAAATCGATCAATTTTGATCCCAGAGAGCCACAATTCAAGTTTCGGTGAATTGAAATGAGTGAGTGAGTGAGTGCGAATCATTTCACCGAAACTTGAATTGCGGCCCACCGAGATCGAAACTGTCGGATCCCATGTGCAACACTCAAGCCCAACCACCTCCCCCTCCATCTCAGGAATACAACGCACAGTTATAACAGTTCATGGCTTCACAATTCGATTTTCGGGGAAATGAGTCTGATCAACACTGCTCCTTGCTGCGCGCAAGCTGCATCAACGGAACGCGGGCAGGCATTCCTCTCCACAAGAACGCGCCCATCGTGGAGGTGACTTTCGCCGTGTGTACTCCTAGTGGTGGTAGCACCGACGAAACGTACCAAAGCTTCGACGTGCCGTATGTATTTAACATAATCACTTTCTGGTGTAAGGTGAGCAAACGCAGCGAGTGTAGCCACATTTGTTGCGCAAACTTCCCCCGCATTCCAATTTATCGTTGTCATCAGTCGTATGGAGTTTGCGAAACTGATACCCAGAATTTTAACTCCATCGGCTGTTTGTAGCCACTCGCATTGCCCTCATAAAATCCTACGTTGATTGACACCGTCTTTCGCAAGTTCAAGCGGGCGCCGGCAACAGCCTCGAACCGAGTGAATATTTCGTTCATCAGTTCGATCTGCCCGGCTGACGTCACGATGACGCTGATATCGTCGGCGTATGCGACCAATAAATCGTTCCCGCATGCTTGCTCGAGCCTACAAATCAGGGGGTGGAGGTAGAGCACGAACAGATGCATGGACAACGGGTCACCCTGCCGGACCGAACGTTGAATCTCAAACGGACGTGAGAGACGCCCGTTGATGAGCAGCCGAGAGGTGGATCGCAGTGTTGCCACATTTATATCTGTACCGTAGGCTCAAAAATCTTTTTTATCTGTACCAGGGATTCTGAAAATCTGTACCCAAAATCTGTACCACACACACAATATTGATTGTTGAAAAAAACTTTAATATTGATTTATTTGGAAATTTAACACAGTTTTTATTGAAATAATTTCGCTATTTAAATATTAAATTCAATGGAAATAGTATCTTTAAATAATAGTTTCGTGGAAATTAGTTTCTAATTTCAAGCATCTTTTAAATTTTGTGTCACAAAAATCGTACAGAATCTGTACCAAAAACTATTCGAAAATCTGTACCTTTCCAGATAAATCTGTACTTGTGGCAACACTGAGTGGATCGACTGGCAATGCGCGAGAGAAGAGCGATGAGATCCCGATTAAAGCCGAGCGAGCACATGGTGTCGAAGAGGAAAGAGTGCCGGACCCGATCGAATGCGTTCTCCAAATCAAAGCTGATAAGCTTGCCGGCGCGCCGGTGGTGACGGAGACTCGCAATCCGATCTTTCAGAGCAAGAGTGGCCTGAAAAATATTACCCTCCGAATTGGAGCATTTCTGCCCGTCGCTCAGCACGTGGTGGCCTCGCATGACGCACTCTAGCCTGGTCTTGAGAATGCGCGAGAGAAGTTTGTAATCGCTGTTGAGCAGCGAGATGGGTCGATAAGAACGGGCCGTGTTGTCGCCTCCCTTCTTCTTCACCAGTACGATGATTCCCTCCACAAAAGCAGGGGGAAGGTTGCCTGCTAGTGCTTCGTTGAGCAAGAGATTGAGCTCCCGATGGATTACATCGAACATGCGGAGATAAAACTCTCGTGGGATGCCGTCATTACCGGGAGAACGCCGCGGAGCACTCGCTCTGATGGCAGAAAGAATTCCTGCTGTGGTGATCTCGTCCGTGCAGGCTTGATTGATGGGATCATCGGGAGGGATCACACGCTCGCATGCAAACCCGTCATCGTTGTTGTCGTCTGCTGCTTCCTCTGTGTACAGACCCGAGAAGAAGTTGAGCAGATTTGCTTCGATCGCTGCTGGCTCGTCAACGGTCTCATTCTCCTCCGTTTGCAACTGGGTGATGACGGTCCTCTTCCTTCGTCTCTCCACCAACTGAAAAATCGATACGGGTTCTCCCGCCACGTATGTCTCGTTCATACGCATAAACATGTGCGAGAAATTTCGCTGATGCGCCAACATTTCGCCTTTCAAGCGATTGATTGTGGCCAACATTTCTGGGTGTTGGTAGTACCCATCGTACGCTAGCCGTAATTCCGCATATAGACGCTGATGTGCGTCATGGAATTCGTCATAGACGATTCGTGATTTGCGTTTGAAAAAGGTTTTGATTTTTGGCTTAACGTACGAAAGCCACCACTCGATCCACGAGCCGTAATTTCTGCGCTGCCGGGTCCAATATTGCCACTGTGTTTGGAACTCGGCAACGATCTCGTCGGTGAGAAGATACGGTCGAAGGGACCAGAAACCACGGCCGGGCTCATGTCCTAGCTGGGGGAGGCAGACACGAAGTGTCAGCGCTTTGTGGTCTGTGAACGAACATACATGCGTATGCGCGGTACGCAAATGCTCCCGCTAACCGCTGCTCACATATATGCGATCGAGGCGCGATTGTGCGTTCCGGCAAACGTAAGTGAAACCGGCATCTCGGGGGTGCAACTTTTCCCACACATCGTGGAGCTGCAACTGTTGCACAGCTGTTTTGAGGGCCGGGCTGGTGTTTGCGCTAGACGAGTCGCATGCTCGAAGCACGCAATTGAAATCGCCAGCGAGGATGATATGTTGAGTGGGATGGCGGAGATAGTAGGCGAGAGTGCCGTTGAAAAATTCTCCCGTGCTGCGCGCTGTGCAGAGCCGGAGGGAGCGTAGAGGTTGCAAATCGTAGTATCATGAACTCGCAGAGCGATAAGGCGGCTATCCAGGCTTTTCTCGACGTGAGATATCTGAATGTACTCCTTCAGAGCAACAGCTGTTCCTCTTCTCGTGTGGTCTACATTCGTGTATACGACGAAGCCAGGCAAGGAGAGCTGGTCGTTTTCCACTTCTTGCAGACACACAATATCGAGGCTTTGGCTGTGGATGAAGGCGCGCAGCGCCGCTAGTTTCGTGGGATTGGTGATGGTGCCGATGTTGAGGGACGCGATATTGTAGGATGTGAGAGCCATTACTGTTGAGAATCCTCATCCTGCTCGTCGTCATCGTCTTCTCGGCGTGGCTTTTTGCCGGGTGGTCGGCCTCTGCTTCGCCTGCTGCTCGTGGATGCCGACGATTCATCGGTCTCGTTGCCGTTGCCATTCTTGCTGTGCGATCGCAGCGCATGGATTGGCTTTTTGAACAAGTCCACCACAGCAACAGTGGGTTGGGTAGCTTCGGTGGCTTGTTGAGTCGTTCGGTAAGATGACGACGGACCTTGCGCACGATGCTGATGCGGGCTGGGGGACGCTGTTAAATCAATCTTGTCGGATTGACTGTTGCTTTTCGTCGCCGGGGCAGACTGTTCGGTCCGGCTCGGAAGCTTCGGCAGCTCGGGAAAAGCAGCCGGTGAGGCGAGCGATGGCGCGGTAGAAACTACCGATTTCGTGCTCGATGGTTTCACACCGGACGATTTTTTCGGTGGCTGACGGATGCCACTTTGCTTCGCTACGTTGGCGTAGCTCTTCTGCACCAGCAGTTTTTTATTTTGGACACATGATATGCCAGAGTGTGCCTGCTCTTTGCAGTGCTTGCATGAGAGCACCTGCCCCTTGTATACCACGTACGCCTGCTGCCCATCGATGGTGACCCAAGAGTCGATGTTTCGGTTCAGTAGCATACGGGCAGACCATATGCCGAGTGGTATGCCGGCGAACTCGTAGCTCTCTCCCCACGTTAGCTCGTGAACCGAGATCACTTCACCGAACACACGCAAGAACTCCACGATCTTCTCCTTCGTCACGTTTTCGGGAAGGTCATGGACCTTCACTTCGACACTTCCATCCTCGATGGTTATTCGAAGCTTGTGCTTCTTCCCGTCTATTTCCACTTCGTGACGTCCATCGTGTTCTTCAACAATTTTCTGTGCGAGCGTCAGGTCGCCGACCTTGACGAACGCACATTGTTCACCTCTACTACACTGTAGTCTCAGCACATCTTCCTTCTTCAGGCCGAGCACTGTGCGGCAAAAGCCGTGCACCTTTTCGAACGACGGCTTCACGGGGAAGTTCGAATAATCGATCCGAAAGGTGTTTTCTCGCCTCATCGCGTAATCACCACACACGCGACGCGGCACAACGGAATATCGATAGAACGATCTGAAAAAAATGCCTGACTAATGAGGAGCGCAGTCGTAAAAACGTCTATGCGTCTCAGAAGCTGAGCGATAACTGTTATAATAATATATTCTCTAAAAATAATTAAATTTTACACGAATATGAAGCAACATTTAGAACGATCGTTTTTTGGAGGTTATCAAATCAATAAATGTTATAGATTGGCTGGGAAACTCGACAATCTTTATTCTTTAATTTCAAAAAAAAGGCTTGTTCTTCGAAAGCATCATCAATCAGAAGCCTGATGGAAAAAATCAAGATATTTTTGGGGCAATAATTTAACAGATATAATAAAATCATTTTTCCCGATATTTTTAGAGAAAAAAATTTTGAATTTTAAAGAGAACTGATATGAGTAGATTTTTTTTTGTTTAAAGTACGTCCTGACGAAGTGCAAATATAGTATTAATATGAAAAATGACTCACGCCTACATAGAGTTACTTATTTAGTCCCCATGGTACATGTGAAGCACAATAGAAAACTAATTGCTTTATTTTTAGAAGACCTTTCAAAGCACAATGAAAATCATCTAAACTGGCAACACTGCTGTAATAAAATCTATTTCATTTTCCACATATTATTTTCATAACATGTTATCCTGAGATTATCCATTGAAATATTCGGGGAAAATCGTTTACAATTTGCTGTAGATCGATAAATACGCGTGCATGATTTTAAATGTATGAGACTTTTTAGTAAAACGACCGTAAAGAGCAATATTTATAATCAAGACCGCGGCTTAAACTCACGATTTAGCTCTCGTTTATACAAATATAGTTTCTTTAGTAGTCTAAACTACTTTTGAACACGCTTTTTACTTTTCTCTTTTGCTGGGAGTGAAAGGATGGTGTATCACCAACTTTCTTTATAACTGGATAAATCACTAAAGTTACCTAATATCAGAGAATAGTGGAATATAATTCATTTTTTTAAAGCTACACCTTTAGTAGAATAGTAAAGGATACAAACATACAAATTGTTCATAAAAATAACGATTTCTGTTTTGCGAAAAATAATGTTAAACTTTGATGAACCAAAATCATTTTCTAAGATCTTATATTTTCATAGCATTGTAGAATAATAGTTGAACGATGCACAGAAAACCGATTACGAATTTATCAATAAATGAAAAAGATATAGCATAAACAAAGTGTCCACTTTATAAAATGAACAGTCCTTAGCTGACTCATTTAAATCATGGCTGTTTACATGTTATTAGTAATTTCCACCATAATTTTAAGCTATGCTTTGGCGTGATACTTGACTGTTTGATTGCTATTTTTTCTACAGTTTCAACTATTTGTCTTTTGAAAATAATTATTTTGAGCTTTTTAATAAAGCAATTTGTACATTTTGATTGCGATTAATTTTAATATTTTTTTTTCCTTTTTTTGACATCGGCTTGGAATTTGTTTGATTGCAGTTGTGAATATTTTTATCAGTGGTTAATCCTTCTCTTAAACATTCACTTTTTTTTTAGAGATAGCTAAAGTTTGTAGTAATATAAGGCATTTCAGCAATATTTTCAAAATTCAAAGTTAGAGTTACGCATTGCATAGATTAATGGTATATATGATATTGATAATTTCAAACGTATACTGATCCATTTTTGATTGCTTGGATATCTTTATTATTTTGATAGTTTTGTTACGAATAATTTTATTTAAGATTTGTCCATCTTTCGACGTTGGCAGTTCTTAAGACTTATGCTTTGTAGCGCTCATAGGTACCTGGATAAAATGCAATACAAAAATAATATAACGTATTGTTACAGTACCATTCAAAACATTGGAAGTACAATACAGTAAATTGAACAATAACAATACAATGACGGTACGATGTATTCTTTTGAAAAATTCATAGTATATGATTTGTTGTAAATATGATGTATGAGTACTTCATATTGTCATCATATGTGTACATATGTGTACATACACATATTTAAATTTTCTCATACATGGCTTTTAAAAAATCGATACGATATATATATATATATAGGATAGGTGTACCAGTTATGGACATAGTGGTTCCCTATTTCGCCATACGGGATTACTGGAATGTTTTACATTTTGAAAGATTTTTTTGTGTTCTAAAAGTAAGATTCAATATATATCTTGATGTTTAAACATTCAAAAATATTTAAAATATGAAAGTTATCGAAATTTGACGTATGGCCAAATAGGGAACTACTATGGCCATAACTGGTACACTTTCCCTATATTTTTTATGGAAATTTGTGTATTGTTCTACAATACACATAATTCAACGAAGAGTACTTCAATTCGTGGTGAAAATGATTTAATTTGTATTTTGTATGGATTGACCCCTAAGTTATTGGGTAAGAAGTAAAGATCTTCAACATTGTTACGTTCGTCGTTTGAAAAATTACAGCTAAAGTCACTAACATTTGGATTTTTTTTTGCTTTTTGAACTTATTTTGTTTATTTCTGTCAGTCAATCTACACAAAAAATGCAACAGTTGTTTCACACAAAAAAATGAATAAAAATGTAAGAACGAAAATAATACAAAACAATACAGGATTAAGCAATTCATTCTTGATCTTCTCGAAAAATTTGTCCAAATTCCATCAGCCATTGTTTCGGGATTGTGCTACTTTTCCCCGAATGTCGTTTCCCCGAATGTCGATTCCCCGAACGCCAGTTCCCCGAATGTCCCGTTTCCCCGAATGCCATTTCCCCGAATGACCCGTTTCCCCGAAAAGTGTATCAGTTAAAATAGGTGCCAGAATAATTTTCGGTGGCAGGGTGGTGAATTAGAAAGATGATAAGCAATCAAAAGAAGCAGGTATTTGCTAATTCTCGACTATACACATGTTGCCAGAAATGCTGAAGACGGTAAAACTCGTAAGAACTGCCAATCAAAAAAAGAAGGGTGCATATCAGATGACCAGTACATTCACCCCCTGAAATGTATAAAGTTATGACAAATATGAGTGCCAAAAACTTTTCGGGGAAGTGGGCTATTCGGGGAAACGGGATATTCGGGGAACTGGCATTCGGGGAACTGGCATTCGGGGAACTGGCGTTCGGGGAAACGACATTCGGGGAACCGACATTCGGGGAAAAGTAGCACAACCGTTTATGTTGGTTCAAAACCCACTCCAGGAATACCTCAATTTTTTTCTAGAGAATTCTTTACAAAATACTCTACAAATCAAGAATAACAGATACAAAAATGAGTTTTGGAAGAACTGCTGAAGAAATTTGTGGTATAATTCTAGCTTAAATTAAATTCGAAACATTTACTAAATTCGGAAAGTTTTAGAATTTTTGAACCTTTTTGACGAAATTCCTCAAGACGGATCCCATAGAAAACTCAAGAGATTTTTGTGGAATTTACTTCAAAAAATATTGTTCATTTTTCTTCGTCTTTGGTGTTAAACGGATGGAATTTTTGCTGATGGTATTTGAATCTTACATCTTAGAAAATGTTTCGCATGGACTTTGAAGTATTATGGCGAACAGATTGATGTAGAAACCAATTTTTCCTACTGGCAGAAATTTCCGAATTATTTTTTTGGGGTAATATTAGTGTGTTATTGTTGCCGTAATGTAAGATTTTACTAAATTTAAATCTTGGAGGAAATGTTTTCGTTATTTTGAAGTTGTTGAGAAATTCCTGATGGACTTTCAGAGATCGGGAACCATGCGTAGGAGACATCTGCATTTTTTCAAAACTCCTAGAATCCACAGTTTTCTTTAGATTTTTTAGGTGTTGCTTTTAGGAGTATGAAAAGAAAGCTCCTGAAGAAAGCGTCATGCAAAATGTTGAAGCAGATGGACAGGAAAATATAAGTGGCAAGTTACAATCTTCTCTATGTACATCTTAATTTATCCATCCCCCTACACAGTTATTCTGCTAATTGCTGCTCTACAAATTTCTTTCTCGTTATTTTGATCTCAGAAACAAAAATTGTTTGTCAATATATTCGGATTTTTTTCTGAAGTACTTCTGATTAACTTCGCGAAAGAGTTTGTATTATTTTTATGCAAACTTTTTTTTTAACTGACATATCATAGAGCAATATCTAGTAAAACTTTCAGCAAAATATCACAGCATAAGATTTGGCAGAATCAATGATATTTTGAAGGAATTATGAAGGAAAACTTTGAAATTTTGAGAGGGTAAGTTAAATTTGTATTGTTGATTATATAAACAAATGTGACAATATTATTTGATTAATTACCATCAGATTTGTAGTAAAAACTCTTAAGTCACCCTTAGATAGTCCATAAGATATTGGATTATACTAAATTCTTCAAAGAAAAACTAAGGGTAGCTGCAGAAGCTTTGCTACAAGTCTCTTGGAAATCAGTCAAACATGTTTTCCTTAGAAAATTGTTGTTAAGAATTTAAGTAAAGTAGTAAATAAAAAACTGTGGGTAATTTTGCTAAACCTTTTCACACTAAGTTCCTGTCATCTGAAAAACAAATATCTAAGTTCAAATTTCTTAAAATGATCTGTAATATATAACGGAAATCATCATCACCGGCCACCTCGAGCATGGCATTCTCTAAAAACATGGGAAATCATAATGCAGGGAATATGCTGCTTGATGCCAAAATATTTAAAACAGCATAGTTTGTATCATTCAGAAAATACGAATTTTGGGAACCGAATTTTGAGGATATTGAAGCTTTTTCGTACAACAATATTCTTTGCAATGAAGATGTTAAGAAATTGCGCTTTTCTCACACAACAATGAACTGGTTTTAGTGATAATCATTTGATTGACAGCCGGGCGGTTAATTTTTGGTTGTTACGCGATTCACCGAAGTCTAGATCTACCCCGCTGATGCGTAAGATAACCGAGGTTTTCTAACCATTGTTAAAAATACTAAAGAATTTTATTACTGAAGAGTTTGTAGTCAATCAGCCATTCCATGAAAAACCGATCTAGTGGGTCTCCGAAAATTTGCTATTTTGTTCCTTATCCGAAATAAGGATACACGTATTTTTGGATTTTTTGATTAGGGTGACCATTTCCGAAATAGGGTGACCAGAAAAATCGCGATTTTGCAAAATTTTTATTTAAAAAAAATATTATAACTTTTGAACTGTTCGACCGATTTTCAATCTTTTTGGACGAAATGAAGGCTAGAGATTTTGACTTTTCAGGAAAAATATAAAATTTCACAAAAATTGTGTTTTTTACATGAAAAAACTCAATAGTTTCCGTTTTTATCGCTGTTCTCATTTTTTCTTGAAAGTTCAGAAAATTTTACGTATACTGCCAAATTTTCAGCGATGTATGTTTTTAAGTTTTTGAGATATATTTTTTTGAAAATAAAAAATCAGTCATTTTTTATCGGCACACACTTCCAATCTTTTTGTATGGAATGAAAGCTTAAAATTTCAAATATTCAGACAAAATTAAAAAATATGATAAAAATATGTTTAAACGTGAAAAAATATAAAAATTTCTAGTAGTTTTTAGAATTTTTTTTATTCGAAGTTTTCTATTTTTTTCTATTTTTTCTGAAAAGTTGAGACCTTAAGCTTTCATTCCATAAAAAAGATTGGAAATCGGTTGAGCTGTTCAAAAGTTATGATTTTTTTTAAACATTACAAATCTAATGCGCTGAGATCTACAGTGTGTGCCGATGAAAAATGACTGATTTTTTATTTTCAAAAAAATATATCTCAAAAACTAAAAAACACACATCGCTAAAAATTTGACAGTTCACGTAAAATTTTCTGAACTTTAAATAAAAAATGAGAGCAGCAATAGCCCTTTTGGTCTCGAGGCCTTAAAAACACCAAAAAACGAAAACTATTGAGTTTTTTCATGTGAAAAACTCAATTTTTGTGAAATTTTATATACTTCCCGAAGAGTCAAAATCTTTAGCCTTCATATCGTCCAAAAAGATTGAAAATCGGTCAAACGGTTCAAAAGTTATAAATTTTTTAAAAATAAAAATTTTGCAAAATCGCGATTTTTTTGGTCACCTTATTTCGGAAATGGTCACCCTAATCAAAAAATCCAAAAATACGTGTATCCTTATTTCGGATAAGGAACAAAATAGCAAATTTGCACGGAATTCAGAAACCCACTAGATCGGTTTTTCATGGAATGGCTGCAATAGTAAGAGTCATGTTAGTTGATTCAGAAGATTTTTCTACACGACAGAATTTAGTTTTTTTTTGGTATACTTATTATCATCCAAAATTCTGGAGGGATTCTGGGGGTTCTGGTCCCTGTTCCTTTGCCAACTACCATTCAGCTTTGATTTTGTGTATTTTATTTCAGTAGAGATTAATTCTTTAGATTTTGCTGTTTTTTCGAGTTTTTCCCGCTTTTAAAATTTAGATCATATGTTATTTTCATGAAAGGAAAACCAGAATAAATCTAAAGGATTAATCTCTGCTGAAATAAATTAATTGGGGAAATATTGACTATTTAGCTGTGAACGTTTTCGTCTGAAAATTATTCTTCATTCTGAAATACCGTGCACCCCCGCTAATTTGAAAGCAATCCATCGGGGTTCATTTTTAACTTGAACTTCTAGTCATCCTTTAAACAACAGAATATTGTACTTCTGGTTCAGGAAGGGTACACGCAACGAGGTACGCCATGTCATGTTTTGTAAGTGTGTTGGTGTGGCTCACAACGCTGCTAGCCACTTGGCCCGCGTTTTCAACCTGTGCTGTTTGGGCCGGCCCGCGGGAGAGATGATTGCTAGGTGAGCTTTGTTCGTAGTTGGCAGCCGTAGACCCACCCTGTTCTGGTAACCCCTTTGACTGTTTTGTTTTGATACTGCGTTCCGTTCCACATTGCTCCATTTCACTTTTCTTCGTTCCGTGAGCTAAACGATATTTGAACCATTTTTAGTCTGAACGATGTGCAAATAAGCGGGGGTCAAATTAAAAAGTGTTCAGATTAAATGCGGTCAAACCAACAGGGGGTACACGGTACTCTTATGGTTCTTATTGGCATTCAAACCTCAATTGCGTTTTCCGGAACATATTCTCTTACTGAAGTAAATATTAATTCCATGATTCAACGTAAAGGGGAGTTGAAACGACTATTACTAGCTACATGGTCACGAATCACACGGTTCGTTATCAAACCTTGCTTGTTAAATTTGTTCGCCTCGCATTCTTCCAACATATTCTTCCAGCTTTCTGTTCGTATGATCTTTTCTAGTGCTTTACTCCTACCTATGCTTAAAATGTAAAGCCGGATAATCTCCATTGCTCATGTTAGAAATTATGCCCGCGATTTTGTTCTAGTTACTCCTCTGTGCGTTGCATAGCGCGAAACCCCGACTGCAACGCTCCCAGAGAGAACCCAAAGCCAGTAGCAGCGAGCGACAGCAAATTTCACTGCTTTCTTTCGCCTTGATCGAAGATCAACTTCGTTGCGCGATCATTCGTTCGTTCACGATTCAGGTACCCGTGCTCCGTAGAGGGTCCGAGCCCGCGTTGGGTTTATTCGGTTGGTGAAATCGAACGAAGAAGCACACGATCTTGGACGACGACTACGACGAATACGGTGACCGCGCGCGTGATCCGTTCAGCTGTTATTGCCCGCCTTTCCATTCTTGCTTTTGCGCATTCGAGTGATACGTGATTTCGATCCATCTGGAAGTAGTGGCCGCTCCGTTCCGGGCCATTGAAGTCATCGCACAAGTAGGACTCCCCCTGTTTGTAGGTTCCCCCTTTGCGAACATCTAGCCATCCAGTGAATGTGGGTAAACGAAGCGTGCTTCTGTATTGCAGTTTATGAGATTTTTCAAGGAATCCAGAAACCGGAAGTGTCTACGTGACTTTCTTCAGAGTGATTTGGCAACTTTTTTTCGGAGTGGATTATTACCGTTCATGAGAAGAAATTTCCTAATTGAGATTACTCACAGTGATAGTGTACATAATTCGCGGATGAGTCAAGTGAAACGAGGATGATTAACCCCGACTTGGTAAGAAGTTGCACAACCAAGAGGATATAACACGACAAAGACGACACGACGAAGAATCGCAGGCGCGCTAAATAGCCTTTCGGCAGCCGGTTTGCGAGTGAAAGGAGCCGCAGTGTTTTGCGCAGGAGAAATTTTTGTTCGCAAAGGTGCGAAACGAAAATACACGCCACCGCGCCGCAGAGCAAATCGCTCGGGAAGTTGGGGTGAATGTTAAAGCCCTGACGTACAAAAGTGTGTTTGTGAGTCTGGAACGGATCTATATACGAAGGTACAAGGCAACTTTGCGTGGTTTTTGATTTTCGGCGATCGATCGCGAGAAAAGTTCCGTGTCTTGCATTCAACGTTTATGTGCGTCAATATTTTACGTTGCTGAGATTTCACCGCGGGAAGCCATTGTATGAATATTCAGGTAAATTAGACGGACTATTAGGGGTGAATGCATTTGAAATTGATTGAAGTGTGAAGTGCGAGAATTTCATACTGGTTTCTATATTTTGGATTTTATGTGCTACAATTGTCAATGGGTCTTTCCTAAGGCTAGTGGTAACGTCCGCGGCCACAAAGCAAAGCCATGCTGAAGGTGTTTGGATTCGATCCCAGGTCGATCCAGGATATATTCGTAATGGAAATTTCCTGGACTTCCTTGGTCAAGAGAATAATCGTTCCTTCCAGAGATATACGTATGCGAAAAATGGCAACATAGGTGAACAAAGCTCTCAGTTAATAATTGTAGAAGTGCTCATATGAACACAAAGTTGAGAAGCAGGTTGTGTTCCAGCTTGAACGTAATGCCAAGAAGAAGAAGACGTTACGGTCATGTTTTTTACACACCTAAATTTATAAAATGGAAAACTATAGTGATTCTTGCACCAAAGAGACTTTTTTCCTTTTTTCAATGGCTTCAAAGGCATGATTTATCCATCTCACAAAATAATAATCTTTTACCATTTCCGAATCCTTTTTGAGTGGTTGTTCTAAGGCAGAGGTTTCCAAACTTTTTGAAGCTGCGACTCCCTTTTAAGTCCTACAAACATTCCGCGGACTCCTGAGAAAGGATGCGCTTCAAACGAAAGTTTATGGGAATTTTCCAAAGATATTGGCCATTCCACGAATTTTTAGATTCTAGAGAAATTATTCATGTGCTGGATACAATTTGCACACTCACTAACTTAGCAGGCGTGTGGTTTGAAAGTTATTGACGTTTCAAAACAATTCAAAGCAGTCAAATAAATTGCATGAAAGTTTCTTTATGGTTATGTTCATTAGAAAGCAATTAGGATTGAAGTAAAAAAATCTCCACCGTATTGCCAGCTACATACCACTACCAGACTTATTTTACATTGTTCCTTTTGCATGGTCTTTGAAAGCTCGAACGGCCAATGACTGTGTGGTACTGAATGAACATTGTCATAGATCTTGTCTTCCAGCCCTGTTATGATGGCTGACAATCAAAAGCCTGTTGAAAGATATCCGAGAATGTAGCAGCGGATCGAACATCAAACGATCTAGTAGGCATGGCACAACTTTGACGCCTCACTCCTATAGTAACGTCAGAATGGAATGAAAGGTTTTTCGTGGGGCTCCCGCTTGCCAACATCGATTCTGAGCTTCACATTTGGCGATCCTGCCAGAATTTTAAATAATATTTCGTGTTCCTGGAGTGCCTGGATTCGTTAACAAGCGGGAGTGTCCACTAGAAAATGTGTTTGTGTCGAGTGCTTCTTAAACCGCGTGTGAAAATATGTGTTCAGAGTGATTGTGGAGTGAAGTTTGAATCTGATAAAAAAGGCATATATCTGTAAGTAAACAGCAATGTGGTATTTTTCTATGAACAAGAGAAAACTGATTGAAGAGGAAATATGACATGAATATGTATTAGCCGCTTCACTACTCGTTGAAGCAGCAATGTTTCTCTCTGTGCTTGTTGTTGTTCTTATTGAACACCGATTGAAGTGAATATTTTGTTTTGCTTTTGAATTCAAACAGATTACTTCGATGAAAATATTTGAATGTTAGTGTGTGCAAATTTTCCTAGCCATGGGCGATTTTGAATTGATGTTCCAAAAGTAGATTTTTCGTTCCAATTAATCGATTTTTTTTATGTTGGCACTACATGAAATCTTAATTCAAGGGATTTGGTCTTAATTTGAGCCGTTGTTCTTGTAAATTTGCTTACGATTGGAAAAATCGAATCGATTTAAAAAAAAATGGATACAAAGGATTCGATTGAATAAACGAAACGATTCGACATATCGAATTTGAATCGATTCAGTATTATCGATGTTTTGGTCAAATTTGCCCAATAGTGCACATGATTGTTTTCTTTCCTATTTGCTTCAGTACATTGTGTATCCAGTAATGTTTACAAGTTAAGTGTGAAGCATACTGAATCGGTAATTTTTTGTGAATTTTGTGTCGATAATCGGTGAGATCCAAACTATTCAAATCTTTTCAATTCTTTATTAGTTCTAAATAAATGCCATGTTAAAAAAACATGTATGAATGCATAAAAAAAATGTCCTTAACACGACTGGTAGTTGCAATGGAAAAAATGTCCTTAACACAACTGGTGTTTGCAATGCAAAAAAAATGTCCTTAACGTGACAGGTGGTTGCAATAAAAATAAATATTCTTGCCGCGATTGGAGTTTGCAATAAAAAAAATGTCCCTATAAGCGACTGGTGGTTGCAATATAAAAGTAATGTCTAACGCGATAAATGATTGCAAAATATGTCCTTAACGCGACTGTTGGTCGCAAACTTGTTCCTATCAATCAATGTTATTGATATTGCTAGCGCGACTGGTGGTCGCATATTTGTTCTAAGCAATGGTGGTGTACACTTGCCTCCGCGATTGGTGGTCGCATGATTGTTTCTATGAAGTGCTATTGATGTTGTTAACTCGACTGGTGGTCGCATACTTGTTCCATTGTGGTGTAAACTTGCTACCGCGACTGGTGGTCGCGTATTTGTTCTTAATAACTGCTATTGATGTTGTTAACTCGACTGGTGGTCGTATACTTGTTCTTAGCAAGTATTATTGATGTTGTAAGCTCGACTGGTGGTCGTATATTTGTTCTAAGCAATTGTGGTGTGCACTTGCTACCTCGACTGGTGGTCGCATACTTGTTCTTAGTAACTGCTATTAATGTTGTTAGTTCGACTGGTGGTCGTATGCTTGTTCTTAGCAAGTATTATTGATGTTGTAAGCTCGACTGGTGGTCGTATATTTGTTCTAAGCAATGGTGGTGTACACTTGCTACCTCGACTGGTGGTCGCATACTTGTTCTTAGTAACTGCTATTAATGTTGTTAACTCGACTGGTGGTCGTATGCTTGTTCTTAGCAAGTATTATTGATGTTGTAAGCTCGACTGGTGGTCGTATATTTGTTCTAAGCAATGGTGGTGTACACTTGCTACCGCGACTGGTGGTCGCATACTTGTTCTTAGTAACTGCTATTAATGTTGTTAACTCGACTGGTGGTCGTATACTTGTTCCTATCAAGTATTTTTGATGTTTTAAGCTCGACTAGTGGTCGTATATTTGCTCTAAGCAATGGCGGTGTACACTTGCTATCGCGACTAGTGGTCACAAATTGGTTCCTAATAAAAGTGATGCTCACATGCATGCGCGACTGGCGGTCAAAAATGTATCTATAGAATAATATATGTAAGCCCAATGATGTCTAGTAACTTAGTAGATCAAGGTATGTTATATCAAAACAAGTAACAACAGCCGAACAAGTCTTCGAGTGAGTATTTCCGTGAAAGTACGGTGGTTTGAATGTACAACAAGATGAGAGTCAAACGCTGATGCTACTCTGTTCAACATGTATATGTCAGTTTATTAATAGCAATATTTTGTCCAAAATTAGTTCGTCTTAGAGATGTCATTGCATAGAATTAGCTTGCCGTTTCTAATGAATGGAACAACATTCAACCGATCAATAAGTTCAACACCGTATCCTACAGCGGAAAAATGTTTCCAAGTCGCATGTACAAGTGAACAGTTGAGATATGAGACAGTATACATCGGGGAAGTTCTTAGCGATGTGAAAGATATATCCTGAATTCCTAAAAGCTTTCGTGATGACGAAAACGATGTGAAAACTCATCACTTAAAACTTTTTTTTCCTGAGAAGAGGGAGGATGTGTGGTACTGAATGAACATTGTCATAGATCTTGTCTTCCAGCCCTGTTATGATGGCTGACAATCAAAAGCCTGTTGAAAGATATCCGAGAATGTAGCAGCGGATCGAACATCAAACGATCTAGTAGGCATGGCACAACTTTGACGCCTCACTCCTATAGTAACGTCAGAATGGAATGAAAGGTTTTTCGTGGGGCTCCCGCTTGCCAACATCGATTCTGAGCTTCACAATGACCAGCAGCTGTAAAGCTCATTGGGAAGTTTTTCTTCGAAAAGATATTGTTTGCTGGATCCAAACTAATTGAGTCATCCAAATTGTCTCCAGAATCAGATCTGTTTCCCGCAGATTCAGGACATAATCGTTTAGAGGTTCGGCATTCCTCCTAACGGAAGAACTTTCAGCAACTTGATTTACGTCTTTCTCTAACGGTTCACCCAAGTACTCCACGTTGAGAAACGAAGTTAACTCGTCATTCTGCACTGAGCTCTGTAGTATTCTTTCGGTGGCGTTTATGGCCATGTTCGGATTGCATTTCTGTATTGAATGAATTAAATTCTCCGGTGGATGAGTCAGTTTTCGGCACCCAAAATCAAAACAAAGACGAAAAAAGTTAGTACCCAAGCATGCCACTAAACTAATGTGTGAGGTGTGCAAATGTTTACTGTACAAAAATTGTCTGCACAGTAGTCTAATAAGGTGCAAAATGCTCAATATCTTAAAAAAAACAGATATTCATGACACACATATCCAAAAGCCACACCACAGATAGTGCAAGAATGCTTCCAAGATCACCTATTCTTCTCCTTCCTGGCGTTACGTCCATGCTGGCACAGAGCTTGTTTCTGAGTGTAGTGTTCCTATGAGCACTTCCACAATTATTAACCCGTTAACGCCCAAGGTATCTCACAATTGGAATTCAGCTCCGTTTTTGTTACTCATAGTCGTATTCCCATAAATTAAACCTTATTTCACCAAAAAATTTCAAGTCTATGGTGAGGATCCAAAAAATTCTTGAAAGTGTGTCGTCCATATCTAGCTGTTCTATAAGTTTATTTTTGAGATTTATCAAATATATTTTCATGCAGATCGACCCATTACAATGTAAACAAGTTGGAAAAAACTGCTGGTGAGGGGTAATTCATAAATTACGTCACGTACAGAAGAAGAAGGAGGGGGTTACAATGAAACGTACCTACTCATATAAAAATTGGAATCCATACAAAAAGTGTGATACAGAGGAAAATTGAGGAGGATGAATATGGCAAAACTTTGCGTGACGTAATTTATGGACGTACTCTGATAAAGAAATTGCAACATAAAGAATCAAAATTTCAGAGGTGAAAGGTGCATGCCAGAACTAAATAGTTTAGTGACTTCAATTCAATATTTTGCTCTACCACGTAAGTAAGATACAGAAATACATACATTCTCATACATGTACATGTACAATAATGTACACTTAAGCCATTTATACCAAAAACAAAATAAAATCTTACATCAAATATTTTGATTTAGAAAAAAACCTACAGATGTTTCAGAATAGTCTTCAAAAAGATTATATAAAACTTGCCAGCTGATAATGGAAACATAACTATCAAAATATTTTTTCTGGTTCAAGTTATTAGTATACAATGTGACTCTGATCTGACAGTGATCGAAATTCATATTTGGCAATATCAGAATTTCGTTAGTGCTGATCAAAAGTTAGTCCTTCAGTCCAATGACAGTCAAATATTGGACTCCAACTATTACATGCTTTACAGATGTGAATATTTGAAGCCAACATTATTCGGCTATAACGTTTAAGTTACTGCATCACTGATGCATATAGTCTTATTCACCGATAGAACCGAATCCACTCAGTCCAAAATTTTTGACACTAGAGCTGGCCAGAATACCTGGGGAGCATACTGAAGCGTGCCCGCTCAAATGTCACAATTCTTGGTCCGAGTGAGTTGAGCAAGGAAGGCTCTTTACTGCTACCTCAACGCGTCGCTGGTTCTACAAAGTAAACAACCATACAAAACTACGACCAAACAATGGTGAAGGCGTAATCAATTTTCTCGAAAACATTCATTTTGGGAATTAAGTAGAATTTTTAGATTAAATTGGCAACAACGCACTGCAGTAGCGCGTAGTAAATAACTGCTTGTAAACAATATCTTTCAAGCGCATTTATTACCTGTAATTTTGCGAATAATATTTTTTTCTTTCCCACGTTTAAGTCATAAAACTGGTTCTGGACTTAGGTTGGCGGCTATTTAATATTACTCTCATTTGACAGCCGTCCTTCACCCTTGGAGTTCAGTTCATGGATGGATAAGTCAATTTGTCGGTTTTTTCGTTCTTCACTCCCTTCAAAAGATAAAAAGATCTAAATGGTGTTAAGGTTCGTCTAAAAATGTAAGGAGCATTACATCCAAAATAAGCGATTGTTGCTCGAATCGACAGTAAGTATCCATTGTTTTGATCTAGGCAGACCAATTTCTTATTGGTTTTTTCCTTGATGTTTCGCACATAATAGCAATTCTCAGCTAATATGTTTGTTTGCGAAAATATCTCCTTTAGTTGGTCATCGTTTTCGAAGATACCAAATTTTTTATCACTATACTTCAATCATGAGAATGACTTCCGAACTAAGAAGGTTTTAGGCGAATAGTTTTCTTTGGATTTAATCAGTGGACTGATATATAAGCGAATAAAATGTGTGCCCAGTAGTGCCATTTAGGTGATTTCCGAAGTAATAAGTTTCCAGGCGAATAGGTCTCATTCAGTTCTCCAACTTTGTCAAAAACATTAACTTCGTATCCAATCTCTAGATTGAGATAAAAGCAAATAATATGTTTGTCTACTAGCGCCACCTTGGGAGAATTTTCCAAACTACTATGTTTCTGGGCGAATAGATCCCATTTAGTTGAACACTTTTGTCGAAGATACAAATTTCGAGAGTTCGATTTTTTTCAGTCTCATCGCTGGACTGATATAAAAAAAAAATAAAATATTTGACCACTAGCGCCACCTTGTGAGTGTTTTCCGAACTAATATGGTTTTAGACGAATAGGATTCATTTAGTTGTTCAACATTGTCCATGACACAATCTTTGTATCTGATCACTTGACTGAGATATTAGCAAATAAAATCTTTGCTCACTAGCGCCATCTTGTGAGTGTTATAAGGTTTTATGTGACTAAGTATCATTTAGTTGTTCAACATTGTCGAATACAACAATGTTGTATCTCATAACAGAACTTAGATACAAGAAAATACAATATTTGTCCACTAGCGCAATCTAGTGAGTGTTTTCCGAACTAATAAGTTTTCGGGCGAATAGATCTCATTCAGTTGAACAAATTTATCGAAGACACCATCTCATCACTGAACTGAGACATAAACAATCAAAATGTTCAATCGCTAGCGTCATCTTTTGAGTGTATTTCGAACTAAAAAGGTTTTAGGCGAATATGTCTCATTTAGTTGATCAATTTTATCGAAGACATCAATTTTGTATCTAATAACTGGACTGAGATACAAGCAAATAAAATCTCTGCTCACTAGCGCCATCTAGTGAGTGTTTTCCCAACTAATAAGTTTTCGGGTGACTATATCTCATTCAGTTAAATACATTTGTCGAAGACCACAACGTTGTATATCATCACTGAACTGAGATATAAACAATCAAAATGTTCGACCATTAGCGCCATCTTTTGAGTGTTTTCCGAACAAATAAGGTTTTAGGCGAAAAGATCTCATTTAGTTGATCAACTTAATCGAAGACACCAATTTTGTATCTCATAACTGAACTAAGATATAAGCAAATAAAGTTTTGGCTCACTAGCGCCATCTTGGGATTATTTTCGAATTTATAAGGTTCTATTTGAATAGGTATTACTTAGTTGTTCAACTTTGTCGAAGGCACCATTTTTGTATCTCATAACTGGGCTAAGATGTAAGCATATACAGTTTTGGCTCACTAGCGCCATCTTGGGAGTGTTTTTAGAATTTATAAGGTTCTATGCGAATAGGTATTATTTAGTTGTTCAACTTTGTCGAAGACACCATTTTTGTATCTCATAACCGGGCTAAGATATAAGCAAATAAAGTTTTAGCTAACTAGCGCCATCTTGGGAGTGTTTTCCGAATTTATAAGGTTCTATGCGAATAGGTATTATTTAGTTGTTCAACTATGTCGAAGACACCAATTTTGTATCTCATCGCTGGACTGAGATATAAACGAAGCAAGTTGGAAAGTTGGTTCATATGTTGCTTAAAAACGCGACATTTGTTGGCGTCTGTGCGCCACCTGGTGAGTTAATTCTGAATTAAAATAGTTACCAAGTGGAAGTCAGCAGTCCTGTGATCAACTTTGCAGAAGACAGTTTTCTCCTAAACCTCTTTATTTTCAAGATATTTGCACTACAAGTACTGTCCTATTTATAGGACGCTGGGCGTTCGGGGCTTCTGTCCTATTTTTAGGACGCTGGGCGGATATGGGTTAACTGAGAGCAGACATTGCAGACCGCGCTCTCATTTGATTTTGACGCACGATCAAAGCAAGCGAAGAAAAACATTCCATCTGTTGCGGTCTAGGATCGGCAGTGCATCGCAAGTTGTAACAAGTCTGATAAATAGAATCAGCGAACGAGGGATTCAAAAAGAAAGCGATGATAAAATCCATTTTTCTTGCTATTTTACTGTTGGGGTAGGTATTTTACTTTAGTGGTACGATAAACAATCCCCGAACTTCCAATAGCAATACTGTCCCCCAGGTTTGGACTTGTTTAGAGGTGTTTTATCATGCAATGCTATCCCCCCAATCTGAACAAAGTTGTAGCAGTTTACGATAAACAGTCTCTAATAATGTGCAGCATGTTGAGATAGTTACGTGAGAGATTTCCTCAGCTTTCTCAGGATTCAATCCCTGACTGAGAGCATTGTTCAACATTGACTATTTTTTATGTTTTTCGGAATATTGTATTGCGAGTACGGAATTTCCAAGAAAAAAAATTCCATTACGAAAAAAACCTCGACCGGTGGGATTCGAGCCCACGACCATCCGATGATCTTTCTAAATAGCTGCGCGTACACTACTAAGAACATCGGATGTCCGTTAATCTTTCCAAGAGTGTGATAAGAGCTGAAAAAAGATAAACCAGATAGTTGAGAACTGTCAATGGTTTGAGTGGAAACAGCAAACAATTTTAAATTTCTATAATCTCCCCAAGTAACAATTTAGGTTTTACGAATTACTTCCAGAGTGCTACAAATAAACGCCCATAAAACCACGGTCAAGGCACCGTTGCCTACATCGCATCCCCCAAAACATCTTGTAGATTAGAACGTGATTAGTTGGCTCACTCTGAAAGGGGCTATGAAATGTATAATTATGTCACACGAATAAAGCGAAATAGCATTTATGGTAGCTATTTTGAGGCCACATGTTCTAGACGAATGTCGCTTCATCTTGAAAATGATTTTATCATAACGGCGATCTTGCCAGATTTATTCCAACGTAAACAAAACAAAATAAGATTGAAAACACGGCTGTGAAAATTTATTTCGTAGTGTTTTTATTTGAAGTAATTTATTTGGATATAGTGCTCAAATCTTTAGTGCCAAGTGAGATTTACTGTGAAATGTGATAAGAAAGAAGTGAATTTGCCTGTGCCCCCTCTGAAAGTGGCATATTTCTAGTTATTTAGCAATTGCTAAAATAAATCGCCAGGTGAAGAATTCAACATTTCTGGGTTTGATTGGGTAGTAATGGTGCTCTAAATTATATTCAGTCAGTTTAATCATCACATCATAGCATCTTATGAACGAATTCATGGAGATAATATGGTTTGTAAAAATGAAATTGTGGCAACAGTTGTTGTTGTTGTTGTCGAACTCGTGCACGTCTGCATATTGGCTACTGATTTTGCTCTATTACAGTTGAATTGCGAACGTTTAATTTTTCAGTTTATGTGGAAAGACGAAAATCGTAAAGCTTGAGCTTGGTTATAGTAAAGAAATCACTTTATTGCAATACAGTGTCCAGAAAATTGAAATACATATTCGAACGAATCATGATCTGTGCAAAGTGCCATTTTCACATCGCAACGGGAGAGCAGCCGTACATTGTGTGCAATGGATTGTGTAGCAAAATGTACCATGCCGATTGTATTGGATAAAAGCAAGCTCGATGCAGTGTCTCCGCCAAACAAAAACAGCTTTTGGTTATGCGACGAATGTCTAACCGAATTTGTGAAGTGGAGAGCGGATCAGAAGAAGGCAGACGTCTCGATCGGAATCGATGCTAAATGTTCACTGCAGCTTGATGTCGAAGAATTGAAGATCAAAGTAGCGTCAATTATGTCTAAACTGGCTTCAAACGTAGCGAACTTCTCTTTTAACTCAGTGGAACGACATTCAACGTCATGCTCATCATCCCATCTTGAAAATGGGACCAGAAGGGAAGATTGCTGTGGGACATCATTTCGGGCTGACAATTCTTCACGCTCACCCGATCCAGGAGACACCGATGGAGACTTTGCGTTAACATTAACATTGACGGGAGAGTCTCTGAACGAGAAGTTATGCATCTGGTTTCTCGATGTTTAGACGCTTGTGAAACTGAATGTAATAATGTTAGAAAACTCGTTTCTCGTTCAATTGATTGCAATAGTTTGGACTATGTTTCGTTCAGAGTTATTCTGAATCGCAAATGGAAACCTTTAGCGTTAAAGTCGTCAACATGGCCAAGAAACATAAGATTTCGTGAATTCATCAAAAAGCGTTGCGCATGGAAACCAGATTTTGAAGAATTGTAGAATAGTATTGATTACTTTAGAGTCGTATATGTTTGCTAATAACTGCTAATGTTTCAATGGTTATGTTATTGGTATTACTGTTTTTTTTGTATCTGTAATAGTTTTTTTCTGCTGCATGAATGTATCAAGTTCGTCTTCTGCTTGTTATAAATGTGTGAAGTGCTGGAACTCATAATTTTAGTATAAGTATAAACATTCAATTAGACTGTAGAAGTCCGTTGAATTAATCTTTGAATAAAGAAACTGGAGTGAAATTAATATGGCGGAACCATAGGGGAAGGGGTGGTAAAATGAACACCTTAAGGAAATCATCTTGTTTCTGATAGCAAAACGAGAAGTTTGTATAGTTCTATCGCACAACATCAAAAATAGGGATGTAATCTATAGCAGCGACATGGATTCAGACTAAAATAGCTAAATTTTTACATGTTTTCATCACTATCAAAAAGCGATGCAAATGTTCATTTTACCTGCACTATGTGGGTAAAATGAACAGCGGTTGGTGGTAAAACGAACACCATGCAAAAAACGTGAGCAAAACAAGTATTTCTGAAAATTTTCATTGCCCCACCGAAAATATATCCATTAATGATTGTAACCCATTCAAAAAAATTAAGAGTATCAGATTTTACATCATATCATAACGATATTCACCTAACTGAAAAACCTCAAGTCTTCCGAGCTAATAGTTACGTCAGTTCTAATTTTCAAACGTGGTTTTCTAAAATTTTAGTTTTCGTTGATACTTTTACTTCAATTGACCTACGTTTCAACTCGAACACTCAGATTTATGCTCTAAATCGTCCGTGCGTGATAAAAATTCATCGAAATTTGTTTTTTCTCGGTAAAATGCACGGAGTTCATTTTACCACCCCTGTTCATTTTACCACCACTTCCCCTAATGGATAGATTGCTATCGACAAAAGCTGTTTTGTTATCATAAATACCGTTTTGCTTCGAATGGCCGGACGCTTTGAAAGCCGGATACTATGATTATTTTTTACATTTTTCATACAGTAAATTTGAATTTTCCTATAATACTTATGCACAAAACTATTCTTCAACTTTAGTTGTATGTTATAGATGTAAAGGTATCGCTGTAGGCATCAAGATATTATTAACAAAAATTAAAGAACAAAATGCGTACCGATTCTTTACACAATTCATTGCATATTTTGCATGTGGACTGCATCTCACGGTTGCCATGAAGTGAGAGAATCGATTTTGCCCAAACTTCCTTTACATATCTGCTAGCTTCGGAGTTTGTCACGACTCGATACTTTTGTGATTACTTATAGCAAACAGTTCAAAATCCTGAAATGTTGAGATGGTTAGTTGAGTTTTATACAAAATATGCAAATATTTCGACAAAAAGAAGTGTCCGAAATTCGAAGCAAAAGTTTCCGGGTTTCGAATCAACTTAATTAGAGTGTCTGGATTTCGAAGCAAGACACATCTCTTGGTTTTGTATATTTAAACGTTTTTTGAATAAATAATCATTATTTGTATTACACCATCCTAAATATTAAACATTTACCGTCGTAAAACATCACAGTACCTTATGAAAACAGATATAATTAATTATATAAATGATTTTGAAGTTAGTGCGGTGCGGATTTCGAGTCATAACGGTACTCAAATAAGGGCACACTGTTATGATTTGGAATTTGTGAATGTAAAATTGTCTTAGTAAATGCTGATTGCAGATGATTCAGCTTTTTTCTCGCCTTTTATAGTAACTTAGCAGCATTCAACAAAGTTTGACAGTTTGGGCGTGTTGTTTTGAAGAATATATGTAAAAAAATAAAGACGGGTTTTAGTTTTGCATTTTTTCATAAGGAATAAAAGGGTTTTTATTAATAAAGCAATATAAGTGACGTTATATTGGTGTGACAATTACTAAATTAGCAATGTCAATGGTGTTTTCGCATCTTTTGAACTCAAATATTGATTTGAGAGGTATAAATAAGGGAAGTCATCAGAAACCAAGTCGAAGTCATGTAGTTTAAAAAACAGCTTTTATGACAACATGATGTATTACATGAGTCTTTTATCATAGCCTTAACAAATAAGAGTCGTTTAGCTATGGTAAGCAGTTCAAATAAGGTATTGTATGCTGCAATAAAGCTGGTTTTGTAGCCACAAAATTTTGACTTTATGTTTTGCCTCTAAAAGGTTTTGTAAACAGCCAAGAGCCGAATTACAAAATATCATCTTTTGGCAACGTGAAATGTCGCCTCTTATCATAAAATGGAAAGCTAAGTTGCTGTTGAATTGTTACTTGGGTCGTCAATAGTTAGCCAAGGAACTTCCATGTGATTTTTCAAAGATCTTGTCAGAAAGTAGGCAAAATCTGCAAAGCATTAACTCTTAAATGTGTCAAGAAATTCTCATTGATACATCTAGTTCATGTCTTGATCATTGTTCAGTTGGCCCTTAAAAAAAAACAATCGGACAAGGTGAAATTTGGCTTGTAGTCTCTTATTCCCTGAATTCCATTACATTTTGCTGTCATTAGCTATAACAGTTACAAAATTGATTGTCTTAAACGAACTTTTGCCCCACCGGTGGGGCAAGAGTTCGAATCAACTGTGGGGAAAAAGTTCGCTGGCTAAAACTCAAAATATCGATACTTTACTGACAGGCACATTTCAATTTAGTGAATATGTTTTGTGCAAACAAAAGTTTACGGGTGGTAGTGAAAATTTCGCTAAATTTAAAGATAATACATGGATTTTAGGCAATTTGAGAATTTTTCATTGAGTTTACACATGGGTCGAACTTTTGCCGCACTATGAGCTAAAAATTGTTTCCAAGCATTTATGCAAAATCTAATACACCTCAAAGCATCCTTATGATAGGCCTAGAAACGCCTTTACATAAAAAAATTGAAAAAGATTGTATCTTTATTTGGTTCCATGCAACGAAAATATGACCAAAATTACAATATTCTCGTCAAAAACAACAAATAGCCATAAATTTTCCAAATCTCAATCGATTTTTATGATATTTGGAGCAAAAATCTCTTACTTGAATAGCATTTGAACCGCGATGATATCAATAAGTTTTGTTTTGAATTAAGTAAGAAATCTTAAAAATAAACTTCTCCTCTTCCACTCGAACTTTTGTCCACTTTACTCTAATAGGCCTTGAGTTATTGAACAACTTTGCCAAAGACACCAATTTTCTAAATGGACAAGCTCCTGAGATATCTGCAAAACAAATAAAAGTTTCATGCTCACGAGTGCCACCTAGCGGTCAAATCTCGAACTAAATTAGGCACTATCAGATACCGCTCCCCCTCCAGAACAACTTAACTGAAGACCCCAAGTTTCAAAGTTATCTGGATTTTGAGATATACCGTTTTCAAATGGTGGTCTGCTTAAACCGTATATAGTGCGTTCATTATTATGCGACTTCCTTGTACATTTGTTGATCTCAAAACTCTGGATACAATTTTCATGTAATACTAAATAGAATTCTGAAACAGTTCTTTGCAAAAGTTTGAACAAAAAATCTGAGTAGCCCTCGGCCTTATTCTCACAAAATCTAGAGCAAGAGTTTTTTTTTCAGTAAGATAAGATTCGTTTTCAGCAAGAGTAAGATTCTGTAGAAATGTAGAACCTTACTCACACATAATCAATTAAAAAATATCATAGAATCCTGGGAGACGTTCTCAGAGAATCTTGAGCAGCTTTATTCACGATCTCCAAGAGATATACTTGTACTTATCGAATTTTGTTCGATTTTACAAAATCATCGCTATTTGGCGTGTCACACAAAGTTTTTTCAGCGATATGAAAAAGTTGGACAAACAGATTGGAGAAATTTTCAATCAAGATTCAAGCTTCAGAAATGTTTTCCAAAATTGATCCAATTCCTGTCTCTAGATATTCATTGGCGTAAACAAGAGAAGGCAGTTGAAACCTTCCTCGGAGACCCAGTGTTGGAACTCTGCAAAAATATTGGTAATGATAGACAGAATAGTTGAACTCTAAAAAAAATGCACATTTTCAAGCTTTTATTGGATTGCTTGGATTACTACACACTTAGATTACATTACTGGGGTCGGTAAAATTTTACTGGGTTTTGGAACTACCGAAAAGTCAGTAAAATGAGAACTGTCGCCACGCGTAATTGAAAAGCAAATTTCA
Source organism: Aedes aegypti (assembly GCF_002204515.2). Taxonomy (NCBI): domain Eukaryota; kingdom Metazoa; phylum Arthropoda; class Insecta; order Diptera; family Culicidae; genus Aedes; species Aedes aegypti. The sequence goes on along the minus strand of NC_035107.1, from coordinate 264,688,344 downwards.
TCATGTTTTATTTTTCATCGATATATGGTCGGCGTTAAGTCAGAGGGGACCAAGTACAAAATTTGAGAAAATTGGATTATTCTCTCATTAGATGCGCAATTACCTTACCTCCGTTTCACTTTGACCAGATTTGATGAATGCTGAAAACTGCGAGAGATATGTGGCAAATTTACTTTGGATGATCAATTAAAATCGATAAAGTGTGCAGTCAGAGTGGACCAAGTGCTTATTACCATAACAGCTAAAATGATCAACGCGCTGAGGAATGCTAGGAAATGAAAAACATTTCAATAGATTTGTCAGATTTTTCGACATCGAATGATTCTTTTACTTATCCATCAATAGAAATTTATGAATGTTACTTAATTCGATGCATTTGATTTTGATTTTTGACTATTTACCTTATTTGGATGGGTGGTCAGAAATTGCAACAATTTCTGTGCAGACAGAGCGGACCAAGTGTTGAAAAGCAATAAACTGATTGATTATTGCATTTTTTGAGTCGATTCCAGAGTCCGATAGAAGCTTATGGTAGTTCTGTGGTGTATGTATGGAGTGTGCTAGAACACGCTTGTTGGACCAGTATATTTTGGTCGGTAGTCAAGATTTTCACTTGGTCCACTCTGACTGAACACATATTTGAATATTTCTAGTCTTCAATGCCCTGACCCTGCAAAACCTTAATTTTCAAGCTATCGTAGTGCAACTGATCTTGGTATTGACCAAAGGAATATAGAAGAATTTACAATACTGGTGTCGAAGGGTCTTGATAATCTGCTTTTCGTAGAGATATGTACCCAGTTTGACCATGCAAGCATTGAATGATTGTTATTTTCCTAGAAATTGTTCAGTCAGAGTGAACCAACTCACCGAACGGTGGTCTTTAGTTCAGTCAGAGTGGACCAAGTACACATATTCCATCAAAAAATCGTTCTATCAGAGGTTTGAATTATGAGTTTTCATGATAATCACTTCACATTATATTGTTTGGAAGTAATTCAAAGAGGTGTAGAAATATTGAACCTAACTTCAAACGAGTTCAAAAATTACAAAGCGTTAAACCCATTTTTCTCAAAATATTAAAAATGTGACTTGGTCCACTCTGACTTGACGCCGACCATATGATATAAAGAGAAAACTCTCTGCAAAATTTCAGTGGAAAATCTCTGTTTTTCGATTTCTGACATTTTTTTAGTTATTTTTACCGAACAGATTGAGTGTGTAATATATCAATATTGTTCCTATCTGAACAACTGTCCCTTGTTCTCTGGGATTTCCTATATGAATGGGACATGTCCTGCAGTTATGCAAAAAAAGGAAGAACCTCCTCTAAAACTGTTCATATTGAATGTTTTCGGTGTTGTTTGAAATTCCCGTGTGATGTTATGCCGAGAAGATAAATTAATTCCCTCGAGAGGGTAAATAAACTCCCTCAAGAAGGTAAATCAATTCCGCCGAGAGGTCAATACATTACCGCGAGAGGGTGAATCCATTCCCTCAAGAGGGTAAATCAATTCCCCCGAAAGGGTAAATGAATTCTCCTGAGATGGTAAATTAACTCTCCTGAGAGGGTAAATCAATTCTCCCAAAAGGGTAAATCAATTCTTCCGAGAGGGTAAATCAATTCCCCCTTACAGGGTTAATAAATTCCCTTTGAGAGGGTAAATAAATTCCCCTGAGAGAGCAAATCAATTTCCACGAGAGGGCACATCAATTCCCCAGAGAGGGTACATCAATTCTTTTAAGAGGATAAATCAATTCTCCCGAGAGGATAAACCAATGCCCACTGACAGGGTTAATCAATTTTCCCTAGAAGATGAATCCATTCTCCCGAAAAGATTAATGAATACCCCATAGCGGGTATGTCAATTATCTTGAGAGAGTTACTCAATTCCCCCGAGAGGGAAGATGAATTCCTCCGAGTGGGTAAATCAATCCCCTCAAAAAGATTAGTCAATACTCCTGATAAATCAATTCTCCTAAGAAGATTTATCAATTCCCACAAACCAATTCCCCTGACAAGGTAAATAAATTCCCTCGAAAGAGTAAATCAATTTCTCCGAGAGGGTAAATCAATTCCCCCAAGAGAGTAAATCCAAACCCCGGAGATGGTAAATTAATTCCTCTGAGAGAGTAAATTCATTCCCCCGAGAGAGTAAATAATTTCCCACGAGAGATTAAATCAATTCCTAAGAGAGGATAAATACATTCCGCCGAGTGGGTAAATAAATTCCCCCGAGTGGGGTAAACCGATTCCCCCGAGACGGTAAATCAATTCCCTTGAGAGAGTGAATCAATTCCCCCGAGAGAGTAAATCAATTTCCTCAAGAGGGTAAATAATTTCAAAGGGTTAATGTAGGAGTGACAAAATAAGAGTAAGTAAACGAACTCCGTTGAGAGAAATGAGGAATGAGGCATGTGGAATCAAGAATAAGGAATGAAAAATGAGAAACGAGGAAAAAGGAATGAAGAATGAGTAATGATGATGATGATTATGGTGACGAAACTTTCTTATTATTATAAGAGAGGAGGAGATGTAGAGAATGAGAAGGGTACTAAAGAAGATATGGAATATGTAGAAGGGCGTATAGTTTCAGTAACAATGAAAAACTACACAAATGGGAAGAGACGAATGACACGTAAGTCTGGTGAAGTGTTTGGAGCGATAAAGTTGCGCTGGAATTACTCCTGTTGCAATTCGACTGATCGAGTAATTAGCTTTGCATGTGCCAGTTTCTCCCTCTGGACACTACAAAAGCATTCAGAAAATTACGCATTTCTGCTAAATGAATCAACTTGATGAAATCAATTGTTTCAATATTTTTCAATATTAAATTCATGCACAATCAAGAAACGTTGTTTTTTTTAAATCTCTAATTTTTCTGTTAAGAAAATTCAAAGCATAAACTATTGTTTAAGTGATATAAATAGTACTTACATAATCTTCTTTCTTCTTGCCATTACGTCCCCACTAGGACCGAGCCTATTTTTTTAGTTAAGTGTTGAATGAGCACTTCCACAGTTAATAACGGAGAGTTTTCTTTCCAATAGTTGCTATTTTTGCATTCGTATATCGTGTGGCAGTTACGATGATCAAACCCAGGTAAATATAAGATGTATATCGGGTCCAATTCCTTATACGCGGCTCATAAAGTGCTATTTAACGGCTTATTTGCATTATATCAGCCGTAAATCAACATTTTGTAGATTTACGGCTGATATACGGCTTATTTATTACCAGAGAAGGAAATTAAAGGAATTTTCATTGGGAAAACCGGCCGGTACCGGCCGGGAATCGAATCTAGACATATTCAGCATGACTTTGCTCTAAAGCCACGGACGTTACCGCTACATTAAGGAAGGTCCCACAGCAGTACAGAAATAGATGGCGTGGAGTTTCAAAAGTAATTGTATTGTCATCTGATTCAAAATATATTAAGAACAAAATTATTCCACGACATCATAACAATACAATCATGTTTTTATGTGCTTCTTAAAAAAGTTCACCATTTGGAATATTTTAAACAATGTGATATTTATAAATAGGAAGATAGTTTAAAAGTTGTATAAAATTTATGATTCAAATATGTTAATATTTTACACAAAACATGTTTTCTTTTTTCCGACTTTGATTTTCTAAATTTAAAGAAACCCCTGTCCATCGAAATCATCGCCGCCGTCAATCATCTACTATATCAATCATAACTGAGATACATTTCAAACCACAACCCACACCAAGCTCGACCCATTCATAATCGCATTTCCATTTCCTATTCATCCATTCATCCATTCAGTCATTGCAGCATTCACAACCCGAAAGGGGCAACCTCAATTACTGTCGACCCTTCTCCCTTCTTTTGTGATTTGATAATCCTCGCTGTCCGGAATAAATATTCCCCTCGTCATTATCAAGACACTTTTTCTGGAAATTTGTTGACCTTCGACATCATTTAGCTCTGGTTAGGTTTCTGGACCGCGAGGTAGTTGATCCATGTCATCCGTATTCATGAAAGGTTTATACGATTTGGGTATGATTAAAACAAAATCGGGGTTGAGCGAAGGTTCAAAGCCTAGGTCAGTAACGCCAAATTGTGGACAAATGGCGATCAATAGATGGAATCAAAGTTTGGAAACCCTATTTCATTGATGTTGTTGAAAATATCTCTTGTTGGAAAAAAATAAATGGGAAGACAGGATGATAGAAAGATCAGAGGATAGGAAGATAGGAAGATAGGAAGATAGGAAGATAGGAAGATAGAAAGATAGGAAGATAGGAAGATAGGAAGATAGGAAGATAGGAAGATAGGAAGATAGGAAGATAGGAAGATAAGAAGATAGAGGATAGAGGATAGAGGATAGAGGAAAGAAATATAGGGAGATAAGAACATAGAAGGACAGTAACATAAGAAGATAGATAGATAGGGAGATAGAGGAAGATAAGATTTTAGGAAAACATAGGAACAAAAAGATGAGTAGACAAGTAAACAGGAAGATAAGAGCATAGAAGATAGAAAGAAGCAGATGTATTTCTGCAGTCATTTTATTCTACAAGTTTCAACAATAAACTTCACACTCGTGGTATTTTAATTACACAGACGTCCAAATGCCACAAAAAGTTACTGGGATAAAGAACATCCATTGCAAAATTCCTCTTTTAACTTTTAATTGTAACTCATCCAGTGGCGGTTCATTTTATTCAATTTCCACTTTCTTATTTTCTTCTTCAATGGCACTGAATGGAAAAAGGTTTTTCCATCGGTTGGCGATATCAGATTTGCGTGTCTCCTTCCAAAGCCGAAACCATCAAAGTTTTTAATTAGAATGATTGTCCTACTTCGATTGATTGCCAATCGTTGTCAATTTGACATTCCATCGCAGTTTGGGTTCTCCCCTGGTAAACACAGGAACCCATAGGAAAGATTTAATATCACTTTTTTGAAGCAATTTCACGCCCTAAAACGTTTCATCAATATGTTTCGTCGCAAAGAAAATCTCGTTCCAAACTTCGATACACAGCCCACTCTTCCCCCAATGGATTCGTTTGCTCAGAAACGTGACAGACACACCTTCACACATATTGGCTGATGAAAAGGTACACCCGGCTGAAACATTTTCCCACTCGATTTCTCAATGTTGTTCGATGAAGACAAGCGGCGGCAGCAAAAGGGCTCCCAGCCAGATGATGCCATAGCCATCGACACGAATCAGGAAAGCGCGGAAAATCCAATTTCCTCTGCTGTCGGCTCAAGAGTGTAGGTGTAGTTAAGCAACGGCAAACAGAGTTTTATCAGATTTCCTCTTGAAACTTTTGTGACGTCGGAGGAATCTGTTGATAGCCAATCAGATGCACAGCAAAAAATAATATCAACTGACGAAATTTTTGGCTACACACTAAGCTCTTACGGTGAATTTCACCGTAATCTCAACAGCTGAACAGTTTGGTGGAATAAAACACCGTAATTCCGTCGAAATTTTACGGATTCCGGTGATTTTTCACCGAATACTGTAAAAATTTACCATACTCCGGTAATTTATTTCACCGAACTGTTCAGCTGTTGAGATTTTACAGGAATCCGTTAAATAATTGTTCGTGTGTGTTTCTATAATCGGACTTAAGTCAATTCTGTAAATTACATCTGTTTGACAATAAAATATAGTTCAAAGCGTCATCAGATTTGATCGACAAAAATGTCAAGGAACCCATGGTTGAAATTTTGAAAAAAAAAAAAAATCCGCGGGCTCAGGTGGGATTTGAACCCACGACTCTTGTATGCTAGACGAGTGCCTTACCAACTAAACTAATTAGCTGATAGGTTATGTACGTTTAAATTGTAATCACGGTGTCCGATATGAGCAACAAGCCAGATGCTCTGTCCAGCTGATTATGCTCTCCTACACTGTCTATGCACAGCAAAAAATAAATTGTAATTTTAGCTGCAATTACAATTTATTTTTTGCTGTGCATAGACAGTGTAGGAGAGCATAATCAGCTGGACAGAGCATCTGGCTTGTTGCTCATATCGGACACCGTGATTGAGTTAGTAGTTCCTAAAAAAATGGGCGGATGGAAGTCGCACATCGGTGCGAGACGACGATATATGCCTTAGGGGGGAAGCGCGTTGTAGATATATGAGTGAGAAGTGTGTATTCGGTTATCGGAGAAATGTGCGGGAATCAAAGCGTGACCGTTGAACGCACCATTCCTAAAAAAATTTCCTTAGGTGTGCCTGTGCATTGCTTGTTGGCTCGCCAAATTAGGACGTTAACATGTGTGGTTTGTTAATAATAGTGAACTAGGGAAAATGTTGGCGCAGCTAATGCTAATCAAAACCAAGCTAAATTTTATACAGCCATTTTTTGTGATGGCCTACAAGTTTGTTGCCCATGGCCCTTAAATGATTAAAACGGTTTGAGATTCAGGGTGAAAGTATCCAACTAGGATTAACACGGCTTTGATATCCATCAATCATGATGTAAAATTATTTTAAAATAATTCAATGAGGTCATGTATGTGGTGGTACCTGATCCCACAATTTTCATTATACATTAAGAGTTGCAGTATTCATTGCTAATTTCAAAAATATCGTAGCACGTCTAGTTTTCGAGGCTGTTGGAAAGGCATTTTTTAATAATTTAAGTCAACTTGTATGCACGTTTGCCATCTTATATGGCGATTTATTTGCTCATAATACTATCGACACTCAATAGATTTTTTTTTGTATTTGACAAACAATTTGCGTCTTGCCATTTAAATGATACAAGAGATTTTATATGGAGACTGTACAGGTCATAGAAGCATAAGTGTCCAATTTGAAAAATAGAGTATGCAGAGTAAGTTCCATACTGTGGAAGCAAAATGTAGTTGCAATAGCAGATTCCTGAAATCCAAATCTAACTGAATTTCTGTGAATTCAAGACAACTCTTGATATCTCTTATAGTTCCAACAGGTTCTCAATAACTTTTATCTATGCTCACCTTCAACCTATCGTACCGCCCATCTGGAACTAGTTCAAATGTTTACTCCCAATTGGTCCCTTCAACCAATCAAAACGGTACTTCCAATTGCGCTCCCGGACCGGTAGCTTGCCCCAAACGAGCACAATTGCTGCTGCATTAAGCTTCTGTTGCGTTCAACTTTACCTGACCCCGACTCTGCGACCGTATGTCCAGTTCAAATCGTTTTTCTCTGGGTCACTGTCTTTCTTTCGTCGGCCACGACTCAACGCCTCTCGGGCGGAACATTATATTGCACACTACTGGAAAGAGAGTGGAATCCCAGCTGGCCAGTACAGTAAGACCTCGGATTGTGATGGAGTTTGCTTACGCGGTTTTTAAGGAAGTACACTGAAACGCATGGAATCTGTTTAAATAGGTGTCCATAAGCTATGTTCAGGGCTGATAACGACTAATTATTTTGAAAACAGGAACTTTAGAGTCCTCTTGCCTGAAAACCAAAGAGATACTAAACAGGAAACAAGAAGAGAGCTTACAGCGGATACCAAGAGAACAAAAAAATAAAGCTCATCAAAAACCACGTGATTAGAGTTCCTACCAAGTAAACACAATAATAGCATATCGTCCTCTTAATGCTAAATACAACTAGAAAACTCGAAATTTATATTTGTAGACTTCAATTAGTCGAAACATAAGTATTAATTAATTTTGCAAGATCTCCGCAGATTAAAAACGTGTGGTTCACAGTGAACAAATCAAAGTTTACTTTTCAATCATATTCTCTGTGATTAACCATCACCTTGTGAAACGGTTGAACATTCAATGTTGGATGGTTCGAAATTTGGATTGAAAAGTTATCTAATTATAGCATCAAGGGGATGATATAAGAGTACAAAAGTGGAGGTGAAATACGTTCATTATTTATGCAGCTTGATGGCAAATGTGCGTATATCACGTGTATTTGTGTTTACTGGGTTGACATTTCTTTACGTACATGTCTAATGTTTTTTTTTTTCATTTTCTGTATTTTTTTCATGATTTTCTCTAGGAATTCCATATGAAATTAATTCATGTATTTGCCAAAAGTTTCTGTTATAACTTCGAATATTTCTTCAGGCACAAAAAATATTTCAATTGTCCCATCAAAAATTCCTTCAAAGATTCTATCATAAATTCCTAAGTCTTTCATGATTTTATCCAGTGATTCTTCCTTCTATTTCGCTAGGATATCCTCCAAGATTCCCGTTCAGAACATCTTCAAAAATTCAACCTGTAACTACTCCAGAAATTCCTTCACAGATTTCTTTGGGTTTCCTACAAAATTGTCTCTTGTCTGTTCTTTAACCCTCTAATACCCAAATTTTAATTTTCGATTTAAGTATTATTTTTCGTTATCTTAAATCGTTCTAAACACGTTTTGGGCATTTATTTATTTTTATTCGCACATTTTTAAATTTTGGTTTTTGATTTTTATAAATTTTATTTTTGAACATCCCTAGCTTTTTTCATTTTTTCTTGAAGCCTTTTCTAGTTGTTGATTTTTGGCAATAATAAAAATTTAAATTGTTAAGGTATTTTTAAAAATATTAAATTTTTTTTTATTTTCCGTGTAATTAACGGAAAAACAGGTTTGAAATGATTTTAATACCACCAGGCTCTTCATTTGTGATTGGTTAATCGTAGAAAAATATGAAAGGTACGATTTTTAATATTACACGTTAAATGAAGCCCAGGCATTTGTAGGTTATATAAGAATGCAAGTTTTCAAACAATTTCTAAAAATACGAAAAAAAAAAGTCATAAAAAACTTTTCTTATATGCGTGTTATGAGTCAAGGTATGAACCAAAAATAAAATCATTTTGATTTCCGAGCTACGAAAAAATACACAAAATTCCAAAGTGTACCCCGTCTAAAGGCGGGGTTGGGTATTAGAGGGTTAAGATTTCAACTAGACATTACACTAAAAAAACCATTTATTTTTTTTTTGTTTTATGGCTGTATCGGTCATGCGACTCAAAGGTAAAGGGAGTCTATAGAAGCAAATGATGGAAACGAATAGGTGCATAGGCGTCGCAAGGGAGCGACAAGATTGAAAATTTTATTAGGTGGTGAAAATTGAGCAAGCCATTTTAAAGTCAGTAAGCATCGTTTCCATCATTTGCTTCTATAGACTCCCTTTACCTTTGAGTCGCATGACCGATACAGCCATAAAACAAAAATAATTTAAAACAATCACGGTCGAAACCTTCTCCTAAACTAAAAATACCTTCAGGAACTACTCCACAGACACATCCTTTGTTTTTTTTTCAATTACATCAATATTTCTTTTAGATAATTCCATTAGAAAATTCAAATACAAAATTTTTTTTCGATATTCCAGGCAATTTTTACGGATTCTTTTAAGGAATGACTGGAACGTGTGTAAATTACCAAGTAACCTTTGATGAACAAGGATCGCCGAAAGAACTTCTAAACTCTGAAAGTTTCAGAAGATATCCTAGAAAAAATGCTAAGATAATTTAACAAGAAATCAATGATAATTTCCAGCAGCATTTTCTTAAGGAATAAATTGTTGAAACTGATACGAAGAGTTATCGGGAAATTTGCCTAAGTGTTAACTGGTGTAAAACAATTCCTTTGGAACGGACGATTTAAATTTTCACATTTCTCTTACACATCACCTCTTGGATGCTCCGGAACGAATTGTACATTTCATAAACTGTTAAAGTAACTTGTCTCAATAGGATTCAATTAACTTTTGTAGATTCCATGTGGATTCCATGAGACATTTCTTAAGAATTGCTTCGAAGAACTGCCTAAATAATTTATGGATAAAATTCTGAAAGAAATAAATTAAGAGTAGTGTTTGATCCTTAGACCTTGTTGCTTGCTCCTGCGAAGGCGGGCGATGAGGACAGGGTTGAACATACCGCGAGTCGTTGCGTATGGAAATGAAGAAGCGCCGCGGATCGTTAGTAGTGTTTGATCTATTGATCGCGTCGCTTTCTCTTGCGGGGGCGAGTTACGAACACTTGTTCAGCGTACATGCGAATATCGAATAATATCGCGAATCTGGTTAGGCGTGATTATATCATGGATCGCATCACCAAACATTGGTGACTTCCAGAACTCTAGCTTATCCCACTAACCCAATATCCTTTCCATGACAACCGTGGAGATGCAGAGGTGATCTCGGTCTCTAGTAACAACGGTAGCCACACTAAAATTCCTTCCCTTCCCCGATGATCGTAAGGACGTGGCCGGCGTCGTTATTGACTTTCAAATTTTGAGCTCTCGATTTGTGCACATTGAGAATGGTAAGCCAATCCTAAGCCCCCTTCATTAAATCTCTGTGCAACCTTGATAGTTCTGGTCAATCACGGAGTAGCAACGACGAATTGTACGGTCATCTATGCTCATGCTCATTCTCAAAATTCTGAAAGAAAGAAATTAAGAATAGCTTTATGATGAATTGCAGGTTGGACTTATCGAGAAGTTGATTGAGAAGTTCACGATAGATTTCTTTGAATATTTTCTGAAGCAATTCCTGGGAGTGGATAAATTCTTTAAGGAATTTACATTTAAAAGCGTAAGAATTCTTGTAGCGTTTTTGGGAAACAACTGTAAATAATTCTCTAAACATTTGTGGACATTTTTGGAAGAAATTTTGTAGAAATTTTTGGAAGATCTCTTAGGAACAACTAGAGAAATCGGTTGAATGATTAGTTGAAAAATAACTGGAGAAAATTCTAGGTTATTCTCTGCAAAAAAAAAAATCGGGGATAGCAGTCTTGGAGTACTCATTTCCTGGAGCAAATTCCTATAAGCTTTCTTTGTAAAATCACTGAATAAATTTCTGGGAAAATTTTTAGATGCATCTGTGCAAGGATTTCTGTAAAACTTTTTGAAAATATTCCAGAAAAAATCTCTAGAGAAATCGCTAGGATAATTCTGGAAGTTTTTCCTCAGGTATTCTGAAAAAAATAACTCATGTAAAAGTCGCTTAATAGTCTCTGAACTTCACAGTCTGAAGGTTTCTCTAGTACCGTCAAACGGGGTATCTTGCAACAGGGGTGAAACTTGCAACACTTCGACATGTAACTGAATTGATGTTTATTTTAGAATTGAGTTAAATTATCATAATTTATTCCGCCGTTTGTTGACCTAAGATATACAATAGAAGATTTTGGCGAGGGTTTAGGTATAGTTTCTTTTTTGGTTGGTTTGCTAAAGGGGAAAAAATATTACACATTGGATTGTACGAAATTAATGCTGAAAAACGTTCCTCGTACCACACAAACGGTAGAAATATGTCATACGAGGCATTTGCTATCAGTTACAGTACTTAGTAGTGTACAAATTGACAATATAAAAGTTTTGATAATTTGATGTTTAAACACTATGAAAATTCAAAAACGTTTTTGACTATCCTAGTGGGGTAACTTGCAACAGCAATTTTGATTTTAATTGTTTGATATTCCTTGTTGTTTGTCTTCAAAAACACATCAATAGGCAAAATTGAACATATATTTGTTCAGTAACATTAAATTTATTGTATCTCAATCAATTCAATACACGTTTGGTTCTTAATAATGGAAAATTTACGTGAATCGCATTATTATTAGATTAAAATTTATTTTCTTCATGAAAATAATGAAAAAGTTTGAAAATCGGTATAAGAATTAACTTGAAGATCTGCCATTGAGAACTTTCTGCATGAAATATGATGAAAGTTATGTCAAAACACCAACAGTGACCATTTTCAGGCATACATTTCAATATGTGATACGTCGCTTTGAGTTAAATATGTATAAAAAATAAGTCATGTGAAGTAAAACCAAAAATACCATTGTATTTGTAGAAAAGTTGCATTAAAACGTTCTAATGGCTTTCCAATAACTGTCAAGATTTATGATATGCTAAAACAGCGGTTTTCATTTCGTGCTCCGCGAAGCACTTGGTGCTCCACGACGCCCCAGTAGGTGCTCCGCGAGAGTTTTGGAAATTTGTATTAAATTCCTGAAATACCTAAACTTTTTGCTTTAAAATACGTTTTAATTATACCAACACAAGTGATTCCTAAAAATTTCTAGCGTAAAGAGTCGGATCCTATTCTTGGCATTTTTGAATCACTTAGGCAGAGTTTTTTTTTTGAAAGCTACTGAGACTATATTTGGCCACATTATACGTCATATTGAAGCTCTTCTAATTGAAAAATTGCATCCAATTCTGCCGAGCAAAACACCCCTATGCCAAAGTGAATCATGGATCTTCCCCAGACAACCAGAAATCGCATGGAAGTTTACGTTATAATTCGTTTATTCAGACTAATTATATCGAACCCGCAAAACACCGTGAACTCGTCAGATTGATGAGTTTCCTCGCATAAAACACTTTTTTTTCAAGTTCTTTTGTACATTTAGTTTCGTCCTGTACACTCGTGCAAAGTAAGTCGAATCAATCCGTAGCAGCTGTCAAATCAAAATTTGTTATCATAAGTTAAGTCGCATAAGATCATGTTAGTTCGGTAGAATATTTATACACTCGCATTGTATGCTATTTATTCATCACATAACACATGCACGCATATCACCTCCACTTTTGTACGTAGAAGGCCTTTTCGCGACATCTTATAAGTGAAATTTTGCACATATAAATCCTACAGGTGATTTCGTTATACGTACATTTTGGTTGTCTGGGTCTTTACCTTATGATGTTTTCGACGTTATGATGGATCTCAATCATTATTCAAGTCGTTGAACGTTTTCAAAATTTGGGCTAAGATTTAATAATTGGAAGATTAAACCATTCTGTCCGAGAAAATTTTCTTATACATTTTGTTGGCTACAAAATTGGGTTTTCAGAAATTGGATGGATGAAAAACAACTCTCAAAGTTGTACAAATACTCCCACAAGATATTTTGAATCTTTCAGAGTGTATCGACATTTTGATATCGTGACACAAAATTAAGAATATTTCACAGGATTTATCAAAATTATCCGTGTGTGCTGAACTTGTGGTTAATCCTTTCAAAGACATTGATGGAGGCTTAAAAAAATATTTCGTTACAGAAACTCGTTGAAGCAGTTGTTCGAATATTTCCTGAGCTAATGATGGGGTTGATTTTAGCGTGTAAAAAAGTCCTGATTTCAAACGAAGGTGCTCCGCGCAGAAATTTCATTTCAAAAAGTGCTCCGTGGGCCGAAAAGGCTGACAACCCCTGTGCTAAAATTGTCCCGTGTGGACACCCTATGCAATGCCAATGGAGTTTTCAATTGAATTGGTTTAATACTCGTTATTCAATCAATAAAAAATAGTTTTCTAAGGGTAGAGTGGCCTGTTTCTAATTATTGTCATGCTTTTACTGCAGAAATTATTAAATGATCATAATAACACGATATAGGATATATTGTTAATAGTATACTTTAGGTAACACTGTGTGTTGCATGTAACCCCACATCAGGGGTAGCATTAAAAATGCATATTTTTCGTCTACCCTGATCCCACAAAACAAAATATCGATAAAATTGATACCGCGTGGTATTCTTTACATGGCGATTAGGGTACCAGATGGTTTTTGTCTCATCTGAATCCTCGAATTTTTCATCCATATAGCCTTGAAGTTGAAAGTTGTTGCAAGTTACCCCGTTTGACGGTATCTGTAAAAGTTTACATAATGATTCGATTGGTGTAGAAACAGTTTGGGGGTCAGGTGGACATGCCATCGCCCCAGAATCATCCAGCACCTCACCCCAAGAATTTTAGATGATAATAAAAATAAATTTTTTAAAGACCATTTCATGTGATTCTAATGGGGAAAAAAATCTTCTGAATCACATGACTCTTATCATTGACAAAAATCTCTTCAGTGGTTATGACGTTTTTGATGTTGTACAATAAAAGTGGGGAAACCTCGCTTGTCGTACACAGCATCAGCGTGCTGGTTCTGACTTTGGTGAAAAACCGGAAGATTAACCGTCCGGCTGTCGCTAGATTGATTACCACTAGAACCAGCTTGTTTTTGTGTGCGATAAGCGCAATTTTTCGATATATCCGTTAGTAAGAAACAGCAGTACTTTTGTAGCCATACTTCCATAATCCTTGAAAAAAAAAATAGTATAATCCTCAAGGAATATCGAAGGGTGGCTCACAACTTTTGCTACAAATCTCTTGGTAAGCGTTCAAATAATATTGTGAGGTTCGTCTTTTATTTCAACGCGAATTTTTCCTGGCCCATTCCTTTAATATCTATTCACAAATTGATCCATTCAAAAATTAATCGATTCTGACATGATGGTTTCATTAGAAATTCTTCTGCGAATTCTTTCAATTAGTTTACCCAAAAAATATTACAAATCCTTTCACGAAGTTCGTCAGAGGTACTCCAGAAATATATCCAAAATACATCATAAGGAGCGTCAGAAATTTTTCTGTTTTTTATGATTTTAATCCTCGGATTAATTTCCCTTGCCTTTGAATCTACAGAGGAATTTCGTTTAAAACCCCTGGAATACTTTTAGTAATACAATATTCTCCAATTTTTATTTTAGTAAAATATTAAATAACGGATTTTACCATAAGACATCTTTGGCAATGTTCTTAACAAATACTGCCATGAACATCGCCTTAAACACAATTTTTCCCAGCCCAAGTAATTATTATGAAGAAAAAAAAAAACAATCTGGCATTGTTCGGAAAGGTCTTTCTCAAGAATATTTTTTAGTTCACTTAAAAAAAATCCTTATATTATTAAAGCTTAGAAACAGCTAGACTTATGTTCAATGTCCGTGAGACATGGGGACATTTCCAGAATCCTAGAAGAAATTTCCAGAAGCCCACTCAGTGACGTCATGGTACAAAACATTGCCGTATGGATGGTAAATGAATGATTTGCGGAGGTTCTTCCCATGATTAGGACGTCTGTCCAGTGAAGGAAGATACCGATAAGTTCACATGTGCAAATTGCGGGGGCAATCATAATTTTTGGGCTAGCCCTTCGTGTAGGCGAGTCGTCTTAATTTCCCTGGCAGAGTTTCGAACAATGCTCATTTTTCAGTTAACGATCGCTTGATTAAGAATCATACCCATCATGAAGTTTATAATCATGCTCATCCACAAACTATTTTTTTTCCGTTAGGTAGCCATTCGAATCTTTTAATTTCGAATGTAACTACCCACGGAAAATCCTTTTCCGATATCGTAGCGAGTTCTCGTAGTATAACTCGTTCTAATTGTTTCAAATCAAATGGAAACACCCTGCTGCCACAGGAAACATCTACTCCGCCTCATCTTCTACCGAAAATTCTAACGGAAAATCATCAGTTCATGTACCCCTTTTCAAGTGATATGTTTGCCTCTGATTTTGATTTTCTAACTGAACAATTGAATCTAATGATTGATGCAATGTTCAAAGCTACCACTATGACTGAAGCAGTCCTAGTTGGTGTAAAATTTACTAATCAAATTGTTATTGGATCACATTTTTCTAATGGATCCAATATATAATAATTTAAATATTTTAAATTGGAATACTCGTTTTTTGAATGGTTAAAAGGAAGTGCTGTTCAATTATCTTACAGCTAATAACGTACATATAGCAGTTATAACTGAAACATCTTTGAAACCTGGATATAAACTCAAAAGAGATCCTAACTTTTTTGTTTATCGTAATGATCGACTTGATGGGGCATGTGGGGGAGTTGCAATCATCATTCATAGGCGTATAAAATATCAACTGTTTTCGTTATTTGAAACTAAAGTTTTTGAAAGTTTAGGTGTTTCTGTTGAAACACAGTTTGGTAAATATACTTTCATAGCTGCCTATTTGCCTTTTTAATTCTGACTTGCGAAAATTGACTCGCAATAAGTTAAAATATTTTGTCATTGATGACTTTAATGCCAAACATCGGTCATGGAATAATTCTCAAAGTAATTCCAACGGCAGATGATGAGATGATGAGTGCTCTTCGGGATATTTCTCAATTCAATACCCTGATAGCCCTACATGTTTTTTCTCTTCTTGAAACCCATCTATGAATGATTTGGTCTTAACCGACTCTAGTCATCTTTGTAGCCATGCTTACTCATGCTGATTTTGATTCTGATCATGTCCCTGTCACATTTCAATTTTCTCATGAAGCGATTCTCAATCCTATCAGCTCCACTTTCAATTGTTTTAAAGCCGAAACATATTATGCCTCTAATCTTGATGTTAACATTTCATTACAAACAAAACTTGATATTGACAATGCTCTTGAAACTTTAACAAGTTCCATTGTTGAAGCCAGGAGCATTGCAATTCCAAAATGTGAAAATTTGAATCCGTGATTATAGACGATGATCTTAAACTCTTGATCCGCCTTAAAAACGTGAGGAGAAGGCAATTTCAACGCACTCGCGATCCTGCTATGAAAATTATATGGCGGGATTTGCAGAAAGAAATCAAGAAACGTTCTGCACAATTAAGAAACAAAAATTTTCAAAATAAGATTTCTGGCTCCAAGCCCTTTTGGAAATTATCTAAAATTTTGACAAAACCTCGGAGGCCAATACCGGCATTGAAAAAGGAAAACAAATTATTACTAACCAATTGCGAAAAAGCTCAAAAACTTGCTATGCAGTTTGAAAGTGCGCACAATTTTAATTTAGGACTTACTAGTCCAATTGAAAATCAAGTTACTCAGGAGTTCGAAAATATTCTCAATCAAGAGAACGTTTTCGAAAATGCATGGGAGACTGATTTGGAAGAAGTGAGAACTATTATTAAAAAAAATCAAAAATATGAAAGCTCCTGGCGATGCTGGAATTTTCTACATCCTCATCAAGAAGCTTCCAGAAAGTAGCTTATCATTTTAAGTTGATATATTCAACAAATGTTTTCAATTAGCATATTTTCCTGACAAATGGAAAAATGCTAAGGTTGTTCCAATTTTAAAACCAGACAAAAATCCTGCAGAAGCTTCTAGCTATCGTCCAATCAGTTTGCTTTCCTCCATCAGTAAACTTTTTGAAAAGGTTATTTTGAACAGAATGATGGCTCACATCAACGAAAATTCAATTTTTGCCAATGAACAGTTCGGATTCCGCCATGGACATTCGACCACTCATCAACTTTTACGTGTAACAAATTTGATCCGTTCCAACAAATCTGAAGGCTATTCTACTGGTCTTGCTCTTCTAGACATAGAAAAAGCATTCGCCAGTGTTTGGCATGAAGGTTTGATTGTACAATTAAAAAACTTTAATTTTCCAACATACATTGTTATTGTAATTCGAATTTATCTGTCATATCGTATATTTCAGGTTAATTATCAGAACTCCAGATCTGAAAGACTTCCTGTAAGTGTTCCCCAGGACAGCATTTTGGGACCAATATTATACAATATTTTCACATCTGACTTACCTGAGTTATCTCAGGGATGTCAAAAATCCTTGTTTGCGGACGACACAGGCCTCTCCGCCAAAGGACGAAGTCTGCGTGTCATCTGTAGTAGGTCGAAAAAAAGTTTGGAAATATTTTCTTCATACTTCCAAACATGGAAGATTTCTCCTAATGCTTCCAAAACTTAATGTATAATATTCACACATAAATCAAAAGCTCTTTATTTTAAACCTGCAAATAGACATTTTGTCACGATGAAAGAGGTTCCACTATATTGGTCAGATGAAGTTAGGTACCTAGGGCCTATGCTTAGTAAAAATTTACTTTTAAAATCTCATTAGAAGCTTTCAAGCCAAATGTAACAAATTTTCAAAATATCTCTATCCACTTATGGACAGAAAATTGAATCTTTGTCTTGAGAACAAGATTTTGATCTAACTTTCTAACAAATTTTCAGGCTGGCCATATTGTATGCTGTACCAATATAGACTAGCTGTTGTACCAGAAGAAAGCTCTGCAGAGGATTCAAAATTAAATTCTGAAAATGATTCTGAACCTCCCTTATTGTTAAGTTCTAATAAGCTACATATAACATTTAATGTTGAAGCATTGGTGCAAATATTGATTAATCGAACGCCCTAGCTGTAGTAACGACTGTACCTTATCACGGGGCTGAGAACACCGACTCCGCCCTACGAGACGACGATGAAACTTACTCCGTTGGCAAATACCAGAAGTTGAACACTCACATTTTCCAAGCTTGCACAAAGTTCAACCGGGTCGATTGGGGGTGGTGATTGCGTTCATGTTTCATAATATATTCGAGCCACAAGATTGCTGATGCGCTGAGATAGAAAGAGCAGCCAGTTTCATCCGCCACAAAATGATAGGCCACGGGTTCCCAAGCTTCTCGGAGGTGCGATGGACTCAAAAACTTTTTGAAAAGAACATAGCAGAAAACTGCTTTTTGAAATGTTTAAAAATTCTTTAAATATTGCTATCTTTCACCGTTGAGGTTTTTTTTTATCATTTTTCCCCAAACTTGTTGAAGAATCTCTGAATAGTGTTATTAAATTTTTGCGACCCCCCTGACAGTAACTCATGATTCTCAGACCCACACTTTGAGAAACTCTGTAATAGACGCCAGTGCCACGGGGACTTTGCGGCATTGGGTACATTGACCATGAATTCACCGTCTGGGGAGGACGATATGAAATTGTAATGCTTTCTACCAGTAAGCGGAACAGTACAATAAATAAAAGTAGTTTGGCTGGAGCTGGGTGTTGCACAATACCGGTGTGTACGGTGTGTGTCTGCAAAAGTAGTCCTGAGGAAAGAAAGCGCTTGATAATGACGAAAATGCTGTTTCAGTGTGTGGTAATGAACTAGCTGGCTGCAACATGGCGCGGCGGAAGAGACGGATTCAATGCTAGTGAGCATTAGATTGCGTGATTTTATTTGTTGTTATAATGTTTATGGATGGTGTTTCATTAGCGTTCATTGCCGCAAAAAAAAACTGTGATCGACCCCAGGTGTGCCAAAAAACAGACATGAGCAGTATTCATTATTGGCAGTTGATTAAAATTGAAGATAATTTGGACTAAAGATCAAATTTTGGGATACCAATTGAATCACGTAAAGATATGAACCTTTTTTTGTGAAAGTTTTGTTAAACCTTTCGAGCAACGACAGAGCGACTGTTTTTGTAGTTTTGTTTAATGTAAATGGAGTGAATTATGGTCCAAATAGGTGCAGCCGAAAAGCGAACTTTTCAGTATAACCATGGTCAGAGTGGTGAACTCGAATAACGGTATAGTGGCATTCGTCTTCCGTTTCCCTAGGAATTATAATACCTTTGCTTTAAGCACGATACAAAAATCCAGAAATATTCGAATAATTTTTAGTTTGAACAGAAAAACTGCTTTTGAAGTTTCGATGATGATGATGATGATTACGATGACGGAACGTGAACGTTAAATATTTTAGTGATCCATTGAAATCAATATAAATCCTTGGGATAATAACTACTGAAATAAGAGGAAGGGAACCTTTGGCTCCATCTTCAGTTCTTGCGGAAGCTAACAGTCAGTGGAGACAGAAGACCAGCTTCTCCTATCTGTATGCAACTCCAAAAGCATATTTACCAGTTCCTTCATCGATCGATGAAGCATTTCTTCCACTTAATCCTTATTGTCTGTACTCAGTGTCATTCAGGTGTACCTCAAAGTGCTGCTTCCAGCTTTCATTCCCCTCAAGTACGTTTATCAATATCTTTGTATCTATATCCTTGCACATCTCAGCTTGTGGCATAAAGCATTTGAAGGATGCGTTGAGATTTCGTAGGAACTAGCATGTTTTTTGTCCGTTCGTCAGCTGACTCATCTCCATCCACTTTTCATACTTCAGGTAACGATTTTTCTGCTAAATACGGCGGATCTGCTGTTTTCGTTTTCGGATATAGTGACCTTATGTCGGGTTACTTGCTGTATCATGATCGTCCGCGTCCCACTCGTCTCCTTCGGAATCTATCTGCATTCTTCATTGCAGAAAGCTTAGGTCTTTGTTCTTGGAGGCGACAAATATGTAATCTATAGTAGGTGAGAGCAATTTTTCAATATCAGACCAACTTTTGCGTTTAGAGCTTAATAAATAAAGTTGAAGACTAAACCGATTTTTTAACTTTCTGGCTGTTGCAATATTGGCTACCTCAATAAGCACCTAGTTGATGCTATTGACGAAGAGCGAGTTCTTTCCACATTAGTTGTACTATATTGTAAAAGCATGACTAATAAGGGTCCACTTTTCTATGATTTTTTTTTTTGGCAATGTCCTTATGAAATTTCATCGAAAAGCTTCAAAAATTCTTCGATTCCTCTGAATTTGTTTTTAAAAATCTTTTAAAATAATTCAAACGGGTTTCGTTAGAAACTCTGCACAATCTATGTATTTAGTAAAAAAAAAACAATTCCTTCAAAAATTTGCCCTTGATTTTGCTAATCATTTCGTTGAAATTTCTTGAAAGACCTTTGAAACGTAGAAAGGATGAAAATTGACGTTTCCTGAGATTACTAGAGATTTTTGTTAGAGTGTTCTGTGAACAGAATGTCAATGAAATCAAATTTTCGTAAAGTGCGCTAGAATTTAATCCTGAAATTGCACGAATTTCGACAGAAAATTTGTATCAATAATTATGCAAACAATTGCGCATCACTTATTAGCATGTGGCAATACCGATGCACAGTTCACTCTCTCTTACTCGATATTCCGTATCTCTATATCAAGTTAGAGAACTATAGTAAAAGTTTTTTTTATGGCTACCTCGATGGTCCCTTGAATCGCGCATTTGCATTGATTTTGTGATCTATAATTCGATACCCCCCCTCCGATATTGAAAGGACCATCGAGTTAGGAAGAGTTGACTGTATCACCATAAATGCTTTCGAAAATTCTGTGAAAAAAAAAAGATTATTCTATCGTGCGATTTTCAAGAAATTCGATCCCTTCCCTTGGCCTTTTCCAGAAAAAATCCTAGCTACGCCAATGGCTATCTATGTGCTTCCGACAAAGACTAGTGATTTGTAGTTGTTCAGGACCAGGAGACACAAATACACTTGGCCTCAGACCGTTTTCTTCCAGTAGCCACCTTACGGTATTACATCAGGGACAGGCAAATGTATACACCTTGTTCAATATATTCCCATACACCTTTTATTGTTTTTGTATAATTGTACTAAGTGTGGTTTAATTTTATTTCACTCTGGTTGTACAAAAGTAACGTAGAAAAATTTGTTCGATGAAGTTCGAAAGTAAATTGCTCTTGATATATAATCAAATGCTGATTGAAGTCGTATTTTATAAACACATGTTGATGAATGATGAACAACGTATGTGCGATACGCGCAGATTGAATTTAGCTCTTCCTATGAGCAAACGGCTTGAAAATTATTAAGGAAAATCCTCAGGCTGATGCTTTCGACTGATTGTGGTTCACACCGGAAAATCCTTAGTTATTGTAATAAGTATAAAAATTGAGCTTCAGCTTGAGCTTGAGCTTGATTGGCCGCCCGTGGTTGCTACTCCAGTATTGCCAGATCAGCTGTACTTACACAAGGAATCAACCGAATGACTGCTTGGGACTAACAGACACCCTCACTCCTCAGTGTATA
This sequence comes from Aedes aegypti, assembly GCF_002204515.2. Taxonomy (NCBI): domain Eukaryota; kingdom Metazoa; phylum Arthropoda; class Insecta; order Diptera; family Culicidae; genus Aedes; species Aedes aegypti. The sequence goes on along the minus strand of NC_035107.1, from coordinate 264,666,840 downwards.
AGAGCTGGTGATCTTCTATTTTTAATCAACAATGGCGCCTGCCACGTCAGAATGCAGACCAATGAGGGAAGGGGGGAGGAAATGATGATGCCTTAAACTGGCTCCCACGTAGACCGTATATACCACTGCGTCTACGCCAGTTCATGCGGGAGTGTATGGATTGGGAGCAAGGCATGGCAGAGAGGTTTGCTCTTTGGTAAGCAGACTGCCTATGTAGCAGGCGTAAGGAAAGGTGTGCTATAATGATGATAGAGAGAAAGCGTGGGAAAAACGGTTTCTTGTCCGTCTCTGGTTCTAGCGTTTGCTATGAACGACTAGTGTGTGAGTGTGATGGATTGAGAGTGGAAGGTGGAAGCCAGTGAAATATACAACTACGAAGTTATTTGGCTTTACATCAATTATTTTGATAAAGCCTCGGCAACAATAATTCGCTAATTTACTCGGTTCATGGCCGCTTCTCTCCATCCTCGACTGTGACCCACGCTCTCCAGGTCCTGGTGTACCTGGTCAATCCACCTAGCTCGCTGCGCCCCACGCCTTCTTGTTCCGACCGGATTCGTGGCGAGCACCATCTTTACAGGGTTGTTGTCCGGCATTCTTGCAACATGCCCTGCCCAGCGTATCCTTCCAGCTTTAGCTACCTTCACGATACTGGGTTCGCCGTAGAGTTGAGCGAGCTCGTGGTTCATCCTTCGCCGCCACACGCCGTTCTCCTGCACGCCGCCAAAGATCGTCCTTAGCATTCGGCATTCGAAAACCCCAAGAGCTTGCAAGTCCTCCTCGAGCATAGTCCACGCCTCATGCCCATAGAGGACTACCGGTCTTATGAGCGTTTTGTACATCGTGCATTTGGTGCGGGGGTGAATCTTTCTTGACCGCAGTTTCTTCTGGAGCCCATAGTAGGCACGACTTCCGCTGATGATGCGCCTTCGTATTTCCCGATTAACATTGTTGTCAGCCGTCAACAAGGATCCGAGGTAGACGAACTCGTCCACCACCTCGAAGGTATCCCCGTCTATCGTAACACTGCTTCCTAGGCGGGCCCTGTCGCACTCAGTTCCGCCAACCAGCATGTACTTTGTTTTCGACGCATTCACCATTAGCCCGACTCTTGTTGCTTCGCGTTTCAGGCGGGTGAACAAATCTGCCACCGTTTCAAATTTTCTCCCAATAATATCCATGTCGTCCGCGAAGCAAACAAATTGTCCGGATCTCGTGAAAATCGTGCCTCGACTGTTAAGTCCGGCTCTCCGCATGACACCTTCAAGCGCAATATTGAACAACAGGCACGAAAGTCCGTCGCCCTGTCGTAGTCCCCGCCGAGACTCGAACAAACTGGAGTGTTCGCCCGAGATCTTCACGCAGTTTTGCACACCGTCCATCGTTGCTCTGATCAATCTTGTGAGCTTCCCGGGAAAGCTGTTCTCGTCCATGATTTTCCATAGCTTTATGCGGTCGATACTATCGTATGCCGCCTTGAAACCGATGAACAAATGGTGCGTAGGGACCTGGTACTCACGGCATTTCTGGAGGATTTGCCGCACGGAAAAGATCTGGTCCGCTGTCGAGCGGCCGTCGATGAAACCTTCTTGATAACATCCCACGAACTCGTTTGCTATAGGTGATAGACGACGGAAGAGAATCTGGGATAGCACTTTATAGGCGGCGTTTAGGATGGTGATTGCACGATAATTTTCACACTCCAGTTTGTCCCCCATCGTGGGAGCTGGTTGATTTCCGCTGTCCGCTGTGCTGACGTAGCCATCGCCTTCGCTGTCCTGACCTTCTGTGCCTGTGTTCTCTGCGCCATTCAGGTGTTCATCGTAGTGCTGCTTCCACCTTTTGATCATCTCGCGTCCGTCCGTCAAGATGCTCCCATCCTTATCCCGGCACATCTTAGCTCGCGGCACGAAGCCTTTGTGGGATGTGTTGAGGTTCTGATAGAACTTCCGCGTTTCTTGAGAACGGTACAGCAACTCCATCTCTTGGCATTCCACCTCTTCCAGGCGGCGCTTTTTGTCCCGGAATAGGCGGGTTTGCTGATTCCGCTTCAGTCTGTATCGTTCCACGTTTTGCCGCGTACCATGCTGCAGCATTGCAGCCCGCGCTGCATTCTTTTCCTCTAAAACCTCCTGGCACTCCTCGTCGAACCAATCGTTTCTTGAGCTCCGTTCCACATATCCGACAACGCTTTCGGCAGCGTCGTTAATGGCTGCTTTGATTGTCCTCCAGCAGTCCTCAAGAGGGGCCCTATCGAGCTCGCCCTCATCCGGCAACGCTGCCTCAAGATGTTGCGCGTACGCATTGGCGACATCCGGTTGTTTCAGCCGCTCGAGATTGTACCGGGGCGGGCGTCGGTACCGTACATCATTGATGACGGATAGATTTGGGCGCAGTTTCACCATCACCAGGTAGTGGTCGGAGTCAATGTTAGCGCCACGATAGGTTCTGACGAGGTGATACATCGAGAGATTAATCTGGTACTAAACGAAGCTCAACTGAAGAGTTCGTGGGCGGTGTAATAGTATTAGTTAAGAAAAAATGTTATGGGACCGATATGCATTCATTCCGACCAATATCACTACTAAATGTCGATGATTCTCAAAAATGCGGTAACTCCGACAAAAACATTTTTCAAGCGACTCTCGCTATCAAAGATCGAATCGCTCACCTGATTCGCCGTAAACAGCCTGGGAAACTCATCTCATTTGATTTGGAGCAAGCTTTTGACCGTGTCTCTCGGAGATTACTATCACGCACGATGACTTATCTTGGTCTAAATAGGCAGATGATAACACTACTAAACGCTATTGCAGAACGTTCTTCGTCTCGAATGCTGATCAACGAAAGACTATCACACACTTTTTCTATACATCGATCAGTTCGACAAGGGGATCCGTTATCGATATGTTTATTCGTGATCTACTTGCATCCACTGCTGCGACAACTAGAACTCGTCTGTGATACCGATCTAATAGTGGCCTATGCTGATGACATCACTGTGATAGTGACATCGACACAGAAAATTGAGCGAATGAGAAGCCTTTTCCTCTGCTTCGAACGTGCAGCTGGGGCAAAGCTGAACATGATAAAACAACTTCAATTGATGTGGGCTTCATTGATCAAGGGACATTGGTCGTTCCATGGCTAAACGCCGAAGTAAAAATCAAAATACTTGGAGTGATGTTTGCAAATTCGATACGCGTCATGATCAAACTGAACTGGGATGCAGTTATAAACAATTTTGCTCGGCTAACGTGGTTGCACTCACTTCGTTGCTTTGATTTAAACCAAAAGGTTTTAGTGTTGAATATTTTCATCACTTCTAAGATTTGGTACTTAGCCTCAATATAGCGTACACACTGTTAAGATTACGGCCACAATGGGAACATTTCTATGGAGCAGAGTTCCAGCTCGTGTCCCTATGCAACAGTTGGGCATTGGCGTAGGAACAGGGGGGGCCAGGGGGGCCTGGCCCCCTCCAGACTCATCCAGCCCCCCCTCCCCCCCCCGAATTTTTGATGATAATAAATATTGAAAAAAAAAAACAATTTACCATGAAGCAAAACTTTCTGATACAATGTCCATGACACTTGTTATTGACAAAAATCTCTTCACTAATTACGTGATTTTACGTTGTACAACTATAGTGAGAAAACCTCGCTTGTCATACACAGCATCAGCGTGGTGGTGCTGACTTCGGTGGAACGCGCGACAACCGAAAGCTTAATCATCCGGCTGTCGATCGATTGGTTACTGTTGAGACTAGCTTCTTGGTGTAGACGATATACGCAAGTTTTCGACATCTTCGTACTCCAGTGGTACAAAATAGCGTCAATATCCTGGAAATTTGATTCTCAAAACTCGTTTTTAACTGTATTTTGCTTTCTAATGTTTTTGGAGGATAACCTGCTCGAGATGTCCGGCGGTGATGATTTTCCTTATGAGAATTCACTTAAATAATCCTTACATTAATTTCAACTCGTATAATGTCCCAAATTTTTTTGAAAAAAAAGACAAAATTACTAATTTCTAATTTCATGGCAGAAATTTTTATCGAAAAATCAGCCTCAACTTTCAAGGTATTTCAGCATTTCTTAGTTGTCTTCAGATGAATGGTAGAACTTAAACCTGGTGTGAAACAATGTAACAAAATCAATCAGAGTGTTTTTTCCAGCAATAAATTCTCTCTTTGATGCAACATTTTTCAAAAAAAAAAACTTTTCGATATACTTTATGGAATTTTAGTATAATCAAATTTCTCAAGTAACATTAAAGGTTGGCTTCAAACTTTTGCAAATCTTTTGGAAATTAGTCAATTAAAATTGTGGGACTTGTTCATACTTTCAAATCGAATCCCTCCAGAGAGACGTTCATTCCTTCTTTGTCTACTTTTTATTAGCAAATTGGTTCCGGACAATGTTCCCGGATTTACCTAAAAAAAAGTTACTTAATCTTTCAAAAGTTCAGATTTTCCTCGCCATTCCTCCAAAAATCATTGATTCTATCAAATGTAATACTAAGATATTTCGCTGAAAATTCTATTAGTTATTTCTTTGAATAGTTTTTCAAAAGAAAAAATATTACAATTTTTTCCGCGAATTTCATTAAAAGTCCTTAAGAAAGATTTCCAAAAAACATCGAAAATTGCATAAAAAACCTTTTTTTTTCAAGGAACTTCGCTTCAAATCCCCGGTTTGTTTAAAAATTGGAAAGCAAATTGTTTTGCTGAAAACCTTCAGGAGAACTTTCGCTTTCAAAATTAGCATAGGGGTAAAGTAATCTGTAGAAAAAAATGTAGCAAAATAACTGGGAAGAAGGAAATGATTTATTAAGATATTCATAGATATATATATTGGTCTTCTTTAGAAAACTTCTTAGAAACAATGTTATCAATTATTGGCAGAATCCATATTTTTGGTTTGAACTTTGTGCGATACAAGGGCGGGATTTGTAGAGGCTTTCTGGTAGAATTCTAGAAAACCATAAGTCAAAGAAAGATAAATTTTAAGGATAATTTCCAAAGAAGATTCTGATGACCTTGGGTGTGTACAAATGAAAATCGCCAACCAAACTGCTGTTCAGCATCATTTCTGTTAGAATTTGATTGGAGAATGTTAATGGAGAACGTGGGTTCCAATTTGTTTACAAAATAACAGAATTTGTAAAAAAATTCACCTGCAAAAGTATGTCAAGTTCAAATATGCATAACAAACACTTATAGGGCTGTATAAATGGGTATAAACTAATATTTCTAAAAATATATGGAATGATTCACGTTTCGACATTGAATTCAACATAAATCAAACATTTTTGAAAAATAAATATTTCGAACAAAACCGAGTGAGGATGTCGCATACTTCCAGGCGTATAAGATTATATGGAAATTTCTGACTTTGATTACAAAAATGGCCCCAATTTGTGAAAATGATGTTCGATATGAGATTTGAGACCGGATTCATGATCTACTATAACTGGGCTGTCAGGGATATGCAACGAATTATTTAAAATCTTATCAAAATGTTTGTAAGGATTTCAAAAATGCAAAAATCTCATCGATTTTTAATATTAGAATATAAAAACTCAAATGCTATCGCTTTCTATGAAAATAGTCCTGACATGAAGTATCATACTAATACTCTTTACTTTCGCATATTTAACTGATTAACATAAATTATGTTATTTCGTTTAGTATGTTGCATTATCAAAGATACACCGTTTAGGGTATTTGGAAATTTATTAGAGAGGTTTCAATTATCCGACTTCAACATTTTGTTGTTTCACCTTCCTTCGCATGGAACATTTTCCATACTCCAAACAGTACTACAGTACTACAAAATAATCAAAATTAAACTTTCCAAAAAAAGTTTGTTTGGAATTTCTAAAGGTAGGAAAAATGTGATCTACATCAAAATGTTCATCAAAGTATCATGAAATTTCGGAGTTCATACAATATATTATCTAAGATTTTAACTACAAATATTTTCAGTAAAAATTCCATCCGTTTTAACACCAATAATATTCTTATAATAAAAGACGAAGAAAAAGAACAAGATATTTTTGTAGTAAATCCTACAAGTACCACTTAAGCTTTGCTGTGAGAAACATTGTCAACAAGTTTCAGAAATTCTATGGATTAATTCTTGAATATTAAGACAGGAAATAAGTATTTTTTTCCGAATTCTTGTGAAGAATTACTCAAAAAATACCTACACACTTCTTCCAACCCGTTCTTTGTGTTCTGGAAATTTGATATGCAGCGATTGGTATAGGAATTTGTAAAGCAATCACTAAAAATATTGACATATTCCTGAAGCAGTTAATAAGATGATATATTTTTTAGTTTTTTTTTATGGAAGAATCCTGAGATTACCATTCGTAAAAAAATGAAGTTATTTTTAGAACCTGAAAGTTATTTTTAGAACTAGTAAGAATATTTCTTGGTACTTATGAAGAATTTTTTTGAGAAGTTTAATAATGAATTGCAAAATCTTAGTTAATCTGGTGAAAAAAATATTAAAAAAAAAGTCCCAAAAGAATCGTGAGTGCGGTTCGAAGAAAAAAATATCTCGGGAGAATATTTAGATTATACTCTGGTTAATTTTTTGGAAGAATCTTAGGGAAACAGTGATATAATTCTCTATGAAATCCCTGAACAAATTACTCGAGAAATCTTTGAGTAATTTCGCGGAAAAGTTAGGCATTTTTAAACAAATAAAAAATATTTTTGAAAGTGTTTTGAAGAAATACGAGATGTTGTTCCTTTATTTTAGAGGAATCTAAAAATAATATTCTGTGAAAAAACACAGATCTGCGGAGAGCTTCTATGAGAAATCATGATTAGTATTTTTACAATTGAATTATTTTTAATTTCTTGTGAGATATTACGATGAAACCTGGAAAAGTCATTTAGTTTTTTTTTTTTACAAGAAGTTTGGATAATTTTTGCTAAGATTTTTTCAAACAATCTTGTAGAGAAACTTTAGGACGAACTTCAAAAGCAAAGCTGAAAAAACCGGTTGCAAACTTTCTTAGGAATCCGTGGAATTAATCCTTGCTTGATGATCTTAAAGACATTTATGGTGAAACTCCTAGAGCTTTTTTTGGAGAAATCCTCAATAATTCCAAAAAATCATAATCAAATTATTAATGAACAACCAGAGGATACTTTAAACGAAATATTGGAATTTATATGTAATAAGTACGTAGAGAACCTTCCAGGAGAAATAATTAAAATAATTTGTAATGCATTATCTGGCAGAGTTCTTCAATATATTTTTTAAACAATTCGATAGAGATTCTTCGAGACATTTTCTGGTAAGATCAAAAAGTCGTGGGAATCCCAGGACAAAATCAGTGAAAACTGGTAAAGGAGTTCTTGGAGAAAACGCTGAAAATTACAAAAAATAATTCCTGAAGAAAATCCCGTAGGAATTTTCAGAGGAATCTCTTCAAAACACATGTTTGAATTTCAAAAAATTCATGGAAGAATAACAAAGAACATTTTTTGTGATTTTTTGTTAAAATTATTTAAGAAATTTTGACTGGATTACAAAAAAAAATGAATCTTTTCCGTAGCGAAAATTGAAATTTACAAACATCACTAATGTGCCGTGAAATGAGACAGAATAACAAATAATTAAAATCAATACACATCTATTAAAACTATGAAATTTTGCTCTGGATGTTATAAATCCGTGGTCACCAAAGTGCGTTCCGCGGGCCGGACGTGATGTCTGTATCTCTTAAATCTGAAAAGTTCCGCAAATTTTTTCTTCTGGAAACTGTTCTACTCCCAAAGTTATGAAGAACATCAAACAAAACTATTACGAAAACAATCCTCCATCAGGAAAAAAATTGGTTGAAAAAAAAACAAAGCTGAGGATCACTACTATAAAACTATGAAACTAAAAAAAAACATAAAACTATGAAATTTTCTAGGCCCCCTCCAGAAAAATTTCCTAGCTACGCCAATGCAGTTGGCTCGGAATCGAGAAGAAGGAGGACTCAAACTACAGCTGCCAGCTATCAAATGTAAAGCCCTCTTAGTGAATAGACACTTGCAGGAGTTGAATTGCATGCCGTTCTACAAATCGTTCATTGATGGAAACAACACAACCCCTGTAACCATTCCAGCTGATCTCCAGTGCTTGAGGCTACTGTATCATCAACTAGGATATATTCCCCAGAATATCCAACAAAATCCTTCTGCTGGTAGTATTCTCCAGTTTTATCTCTTGGACGGACTGACGAAGAAAACGGCGTGCACACGGTAATTCACAAATACATCGAGTGCCAACGTGTCACGGAGGCATGGGCACTGGTGCAAAGAAGAATCTCAATGATTGCAGGCGGATGGAGGAGGTTTTCATTTGTGGACTTGCTGCGACCGACCCTGATTGGAATCAACAGAAACAACAGAATTAAAATCTTGAATTTGTTTTCCCTTTATATCACCTTTTTAAATCTTTGTAATGATGTTGTTGACATTGATGTTCTTGAATTTGATATACAATGTGGAATTTAGTTTATTATGTGATGTAATACGACAATAGTTTTACTCAATAAATTAACAAATTTTACAAAAAAAAAAAACAAAGGACGCGGGTATACCATCAAAGAAAACTGGTCGCAGTGGTTCATCCCGAACAGAAACAGATCCAAATATTATGGAAGTACTTCCTGACTCATGCACTCTGAAGTATCCAACAACCAGTTTGGTTTCAGGAAAGGGAAATCTATTCTGGACGCTATCCAGTCGGTCGTTCAGGCAGCTGAGGTGGCAATCGAGTATATATGGAGCGGCATCCGTTACTGCGCAGTCATCACTCTGGATGTGAAGAATGTCTTCAATACTACAAGCTGGGAAAAGTTAGCCCACGCACTTCATTGCCTCTAGACAGTTGTAGAGAGTTATTTTGCTGGTAGATTTCTGCTGTATGACATAAACAAAGGGCAGAAAAGTGTTCGAATTTTTCGAAAATGCGAAATGTTGCGTCCACTAGAGCAGCGAGCTTATTTTGCGTACGGGGGTCATTACACCCGATACCTTCAGGGCCGTTGGTGGACCACTTAATGTCCACGAACGGACTTAAATTTTTTTTCTCCGGAACACACGTTCCCGGACAATATAATCCAGATAATGTGTGAAAATGCCGAGTGCTGGAATGCAGTAACTACGGCTGTTACTCACATTATGGTAGAGTTGCAGCACCTATGGCTTGCCGACCAATAGTTGGCTGCTGAGGATTAGCCCTGCCGAGGCTGGTCCCTTGTAACATTGTTTAAGTCGGCTAGGATAAGCAGTTTGGTTCCTCCCCGAATAAATACCGCAAGGTAATTCCGGGGAGTAAAGAGTTTGAAGCCGAGGGTAATGTTTGTGTATTCTGTACACCACTTGAGCTATTCAGATTGATTCAGATGGACTGATTTTAGTGGTTCGTCGTTGGTGCGACATCCCCACACTACCTGAGTTACCATCTCATAGCATCTATCATTATCACTGCAACTGAGAATGTTACTCAACAGATGACTTTGCTGGTACCGATTACCTCGCTCACCGTAAGATACTCCTTATTGTTTGGTATTCTCGGCGGCAAAGATGCCGCGCTTCGTACCCGTGATCAGGGATGACCTATGACCTAACCGGTCGGCGGGAGTTTATCGAGAGGTAGCCTCATTAGCCAGGAAGAACTCTTTAATACTGGACCGGGGTTTAAGGTCCGTGTCACAGCCCTGGTATTCGTTTCTGAAGGATCAAAGGTGCCACAATAACAAGCTTTCCTGTTGATACACTGCAGTGCTTTGATAGCGACATTAGTTGCTTGTACAGACCTATAGATTTTTGTAGATGTTCAATGATTGATACGTTTGTCAAAAAAATCTTAGTGGACAACTCTAAGATAGCGCATATATCATAAGTTATTTGTTTTGGTTAGTTTTCAATTTACGCTTTATAGCTTTGGGTGTTTCAGAAATTCAAATTGTATTTTGAACACTAGAACAGTTGAAGTTTTTATTCATTTTTTCATAGCAATCAAAGCAGTACCTCATGATGAGCAATCTCACACAGGAAGAAAGCCATAAAATGCGGAAAATGTACCCAATGGACAAAGTGTCAATAAAACTTGATATCCCAGTGTAACAACGTAACCGCATCACCGACTAATTGTAGCGAATTGATGGTTTTCAATTTGTTTTACGACTGGGTGTTCAGCGAATACTGAAAAGATTATGTGATTGTTCAATTAAGCTCGCTGCGATGTTCATGGTTTCGCGATGAGTACTCCATCACATTAGCTCCGCTCCTAAAACAGCGTTCCATAGCCCACGACCAAGTATACAATATGTTTGAAAACAAGAAAGTTTCATCTTTTGTCCCACTTCGAGGGCTTCGCCACAACAGTAGCAGAAGCAAAGATGCGGCTGCGGCGAAGTATTGGGGCTGTGGCCAGTCAAGCATCGATCTGCGCCCACTGACGATGGCCAGGAAGTACAATTTATGGGATATTAGTTTCACCGTCTCAGGCGTCTCCGTCATCGTCACGTGGTTGGGTTCAAGTTTGTGCGTTATGCCAATATAGGGTAGACTGGGGAGATTTGATCCCCTTTTCTTAATGAGGCTGTTGCTCTATAGAACTATCATAATATGACGAGATTTTTGCTCAGGCTCCCAACTAATCTTCTACTTGTAAAGAAATTATCATGGTAATCATTATGGATCACAATAATGTCAAGATTGTGTTTTATCGTCAACACGTATTTATTTTAACCATCATGAAATTAGATGTCAAGTATCTGTGTCCTACCAAGATTCTGTGGTTAAATACTTCATATAACGTTGTTCTCTAAAACCAACAGTTTCAGGATTAGTTTTTATTTTAAATAAACTTGTATGCCTATTTCCGCTGTCTGCCTTTTCAGAGGCACGGAAGCTTCCTCCACTGACCTGTGATAGATTTCAATAAAATTGAGCCAAGGAGCATATGCGCCCGTGTGTTGACAGTGCAGTTTTTCTGCACACCAGATCTCCTAATTGCACCCTCGAGTACAATGTTTAATAGTATATTCGAAAAAACGTCTCCTTGCATACATTCTTGCTTATTCTATCATATCCAAACCATGTCTAAAATTTATTGCAAATCAAAAATGTTCAAATTATGTGACTGACCTATTTTGCATGGAATTCGTCTAGAATAAAAGTGTTTTAGATTCCAAGATTATATGGTGGGATCATGTCTCCCCGGGAATCAAATCTACCCAACCTCCCCTTCTGATACCTAACGCATGTTGAACCACGCCGCTTTTAACGATCGTCAAGTGCAGTGCCGAACTGGGTGTGGAGACACAGTGACTGAGTTTTTTTTCTGTCAGTGGAGAGGAAGTGATAGCGAGAGCGTTGGAACCCTCTCAAGTTCGGGGCAGCCCAAGAAGTGGAAAACCTGTTAAAAGAAAGTTTATGTTTGGCACCGCCAGCACCCACCATCGTCCCCGCCGGTACATGTGCGACCGGTATGGGCATGGTAATCTCCAGCAGCTGCAAATAACCGCAGCGCCCCTTGGACATGAGGCAGCCACCAGCACAGCTTCGAGGATGATACGAATTAAAACGTGTTTTTATACGCTGTTTACTTTTTATGGCATCCCAAACATCGATGGCAGTCTGTATTAACGTACTTACCCTTGGTGAAGGCTATCGGGTGTGCTGGGGAGATAATTGAGCGTGGTGGCATCTTAGTCACGAAGCCGCCGCACTAAGGGCTACTTGGACAATATAGCTGGCCAAAAGTATTTCGAGACGTAATTCGCAATCTTTATTTGCAGTTAGTAGCGGCAATCATTTTGAACGGTTTTTTGATGCATCATGCGTGAATTGCATTTCAAATACATTTCATAATGTGACATGAGTGATTTGCATTAGGCTTAACCTCATTACGACATCCCAAATTTCTACAAAACATTAAATGTTAGAAACAAACTCAAACTTCATCGGCCTTGGTGACACTTCTCCGGTTGCCTTGAATTCTTTGGGTTCCCAAGTCCTCGTCCACTTTACCACCAGCGTGTACCGGTTCGAAGGACCATTAATTTTTTTTTTTTTTTTATCTTTATTTACGAGATTTTTAGCCCTGGGCTAGTTCATCTCGGGACCAACGGCTTTACTTCCCTTCCGAAGGAAGTCGTCACAACAATTTTTTTGTCAGTGACTATCTCGGGGATGGGATTCGATCCCAGGTCCTCGGCGTGAGAGGCGTGTGTTCTAACCACTACACTAGGTCCGTCCCCCCCAGGACCATTAATGTTTGGAGCTGGTTCTCCGGATTCGTGTTTCACTTGCGGCGTAAAGTGGCCTTTGGAAGATGATTTCAGCACCGAAAACGAAAACGCGACAAACTTTTAGTGGTAGGTGATTTGCACTGCACTGAGGGTACTCGGACAATTGTTGCGAGCGATAGGGGTTCAGATGTGCACTGTTAAACTGGTTTTATTGAACTGCTACACTGAAAATACATATTGTTTCATATAACGAAATCGTTCGTATGAGCTACGAAATTATTCGTTGTTTTCTGCAACGAAACAGATTCGTAGCATGTATGAAACGAGCTTCGTAATAAATGTCAAGCTCCAAATCAAAACAAACAGTTATTGTTGTAATGTACGAATAATTTTGTAATCAAAATCGATTATTTCGTATTGAGAACGAACTGCAACATACAATGTACGAATCATTCGTAAATGTAGTACTTGCAGAGCTTTAGTGCATTCTACGAAATGGGTTCGTGCATTTCACAAAAAAGGTGATTTGCTGGGAAAAATGGTTCTTGTTTACAGTGACTCGTGACTTTGATCTATATTTTACATTACATTGTATTGTATTTGTATCGATCATTCCCGGAATTATTAAAATATGTCTTACTATTATAATACCATTTCGTAGATGGGTCTTGACTATGGCCGGGTTCTCACTCCGTGGGGCTTTTTCTTGGTCAGAAGCTGGTCCAAATACACTCCGCGGTAGGTGAACTTGCGGAACGTGCACTTTGTACGATATGTTGTTTTGTTTTTTTTTCTTTTTTTCTTGAGGTTCAGTGCCTCATAATCTACGAAATGTGTCTACGAAAACTTTCGTTGCAGAAAACAACGAATGATTTCGTAGATTGAACGATCAGCTTCGTAATATGAAACAATTCTCGATTACTTATTCAAATCGACGTAAGTAACTTTCACACTGTTTGCAGAAAAAAATAATAATTGAGATGAAATAAAAGTTTACTTTTTCTTAATCTATTTCAACATAAATCTACATTTTGACTTTACATGCAAGCAACTCACGTCCAAAATTTGCTATCATTTTCTCACGAAACTTGTTCAATTACTTACGATGTTCTTGTGCCATCAGTGCACTATGGTCCAGATAGCAGATTTACGAGGAAAGATGTATTTAGAGCTTAAGAATAAAAAAATAGACGAAAACGGTCTTCTACAAAGTTGTTTGTAATAGTAAGACCCTTTGTTTGGTGTTATTCAAAATAAGGGTGATCCAGATTTCCATAGAATTGAAATACAGTTAAACCTCTATGAGTCGATGTTCCTATTCCATTACTCGATGTTTCCATGAGTCGTTGGTCCCTTAAGATAACGACTCATGGAGGTTTGACTGTTGCCAACTTTCTCATTTGTTGGAAATAGAAATTCTAGAATAAAAGCTTCAACAAGGTTTAAGCACAGAAAAACAAACATAACACACGGATTTATTTTATGTAACTTCACAATCGTTCGATTGATTTCGATGAAATTTTCAGAAAAAAATCAAAAATGAGTTATATTTTTGATTCATGCATAAAAGTTTCAAATTTGGTTATGGTTTTGGACTTAGGTCCAAATTTGTAGGAGTACCTAGGGTATTTCATAATAAAAATTGAAATGCAAGAAACCTGAAACTTCAAAAATCAATGTAACATTGGTTTACATTACATAATATATCATCTGTTTCAGTTTGAAGGCTATTGTGGTCATTTCGGGAACATGGTCACCGGATCTCGGTTTCGGTAAGAATTCTGAAGGGATATATATGTATATGGATATATGTATCTAAAATATAATGCACTGATACTCTTCAAAGGCTCAAAATTCATGATTTTCTACCCAGAAGTGAATAAATGCCATCTCATGAATTATGAAGTGATTCAGATCATTTTTGGATACTCGGTGACAGTTTCCAATAGGGCTCCCAATGGCCATTTTTGGGACCTCTTGTGCAGTTGTCGTGTAACGGCTTGAATATAATGATTTTTCGCACAGAATTGAATATAGATCTTCTCATATGATTCATTTCTTGTTTGGATTTACAACCTAACCAGAATAGAGCCTTCTTCTCAACCTTGTGTTTTAAAAGCTCTTCCATTAATGACCTTTAAGTTTTCTTTACAAATTTACCATTTGTCGTATTTGTAAAAAAAACTATTGACCAAGTTTCTTGAGTTTTTACATAATTTCCATTTGGAAACACCTTAGGTCTCCCAACACATTTGGTTCTAAGTCCAAAGCCATCACCGAATTCAGAGTTTTGAATGCTTGAATTGAAAATATAACTCATCTATTATTATTGCTGAAAATTTCATCAAAATCGATCGAACGATTGCGAAATTACAGCGTTTTGAAATTTCGAATTCGGCACCCAATACTGTAAAGGTTAATTAATCACCTAACAAATTGTTCTATCTATCAGACTGTTTGCCTGTTGTTGTATTCAATTTCAAGAAACTACGAAAAAAGTTGTAGCTTTTAATTTGACCGATTCATTTATATTTTCATGTTCATAAAGGGAGTTCATACGTATAAACAATATTCAACAGTTGCGAAATGGTTGTAAAAGCCAGGCCCATGACAACCTTATATCGATACACAGTGTTCTTCGTAGCCAGGATGTCCCGGGCGATAAGTGAATATCGCCCACTGTCAGATGTAAGAATTGTGAAAATAAAGACCATTGTTTTGTTTAATTGTTTACTATGGTTTGATTATCAATTTTTGATATTGTTAAATAAGCTAATAATGTGCCAAAAAGTTGAAGCACATTCAATATTTCGATGGTTTTGGAAGGAGAGCAAACATTAAAAGGCATCCTGCAAGCCTCCAAGCAAGCCTCCAAGCAAGCAATCAGTGATTTGATTGCGACTCTTGCTCGATTATGGATCATAAACATTAAACAAAACTTCGCATTCTGGTTGCACTCTCGATTAAAATTACGCGAAAATGAGTAAACACATGGAGATGTTGACTACGGTAAAAGTCGTTCCGTGCCATGGGCCTGGTAAAAGCACCTGCCAAAAATGTTTTACAGCTACTTGTCCTATAATAGTCGAGGCAGAGCAATAATCGGTATGCATAATAGCTGCCAACACAGCTTACTAATAGTTGGGTAGATTCGCCAGATTTGTTAGTGAAAGCACAGATAAACAGACGTAACACTGACGAAATTTCCATCGACCACATATTTAACGATCATTTCAAATTCGCTATGTTACAAATCTCACAACCAGAGGTACGCGCTTCGTTTTTCTCTATGTTGTAGCTTGTCGTTATGCTGTTAATGAATTGTATAGTTTTCCGGAACTTCTTGTGCAGGAACTCTACTCAGACTGTAGATTCTACTGCAGTTTGCGTCCTCCTTTTCAGCTAAAATAAAACCATTATTTCTCTAGTGAAATATAACGTTTCACAAAAGTACCTACCTTGTTTTGATTCTGTTGAAATTACGATGTTCTCTTCCAATTTAAATGATATTTTATCAAAATGGAGATTATCGTCAGTCAAAATTTTTGTCAACAGTGGTTAACTAAAACAAAACTTGAGTTTACCATTTCACTATGTATGAAGCCATAGTAATTTCAACTAAAACGTGGTAACAATAATATAATACGTGGTAATTGCTACTATTCAATGGCATAGTAATGTTAAATATGCCTTGGCGATTGAATGTACTATGCATTTTTTTATCAGTGTAGGTAAAAGACAAACGCATCTACGAAATGTGAATCGTGCATCCTACGAATATTTCATAAAATTACTGAAACGCAAAATTGAAGTACGAATGATTCGTATGATGAATGAATATTGCGTTATATGTACGAAATATTGTTTTACGAAATCGATTTTGGGTAAAATACGAAGAACCGTTTTCAGTGTATAGGTATTCTAATTGCCGATACTGGTGATCGGTAGTGAGAGTTAAGTGCTAGACAGAAAGAGCTGAAAATCTACGTTACTCTTCTCCGCTTTGTATGATTTGAAGTTGATTGAGATTGAGTGTCTGAGTTCCATTAATTAGATTAACTTCAAAATAGTGGCCTTAGGGCACATGATTATAACTTATTGGTCATTATGATGTATGGTATAACTTAGATATGACAAATCATACTGCTATATCAGTACGAAATAGGTAATGAAAAACATCATATTGAACTACACACTTATATTTTTTTCACGAGCTCAGCTGTGCGAATCTCGGTTTCCCGATTTTAACCGAGACTCAGCTAACAATTTGTCCGGTTGCTTAGAAACGAAGAACGATTTACTGATACTCGGCTTTTATTTACTGAGATCCCAGGACATTTGTATGCCAATTTCTCGGCTGTGCGGATCTCGGTTAAAATTAGCCGAAATTCGGCATTTCAATTTATGAGAGATGTTCTCTGTTTCTGCGCTTTTTCGGTTATAAAGGTGTATATCCCTTTCGGGACGAACCAGCACAATTGTGCTGTTCGGCACCCATCACATTGAATGATTCTTTTAGCCAATAAATCATTGTTTTACTAAACTTTTTTGATTTCGATTATTGAATTATCATTGCTACTTGTAATTAGGCACAACAGATTTTGTTTACATCGTGTTTAGAAAACACCAGCTCAGGGTAAACAATATGTAAACAAACACCGTAAGAATTGAAAAAGTTTTATCTGTCGCAACTTTTCAGCTATTCGTTTTTTTAGGTATGCACAGATACGAATCGAGAGTGAAAGAGTCATTCTTTGAAATGGTGAAGACCAAATGAAAATTGATTCACACAGCAAATATTTCTGGAGGGACAAAGTGGGACCAGCACAATTGTGCTGGTGCCGGCACTTACCCGGTCGATGTTCGTTGTAGACTACCAATTTTCATTTTCAGTATTTTGATCGAATTAAGTGGCTGAATCTGGTTCTAATGTCCACAATAGTGCATAATATTGCATTAAAACATGAATGAGTGATTTCATACGAATCATAAGGATGATGTACCGTTCGAAAACTATGTAACAGAAACTCATAGCTTTGCTTTAAAAACTTTTATACGTCCATATTTGAAATAGATTGGGAATCACATTTAATGTTTTAAATCTCCTATAGCAAAGTTTAAGACAAAGTAAAAGTTTAGGGGAACGTTAAAAAATTACGTCAATCATTTAGGGGAGTGGATGTGTATGAAAGTGCGACAGTGCATGTGGGAAAAAGCGTGATAGTGGACATGGGGAGGATTTAGATTGACTTAAAAACAATGGACGTAATTTTTGGATTTCCCCGTGCTCATCATCGATTATCAAGATCAATACCATGTTGACGCGATAATCCATTTTGGTGTTCTACAATGTATGCCGGTTCAATATCTGCCATAATATTTATGAAATTTGACAACTGAAGCTATAAACCTTTACTTACTATTTGCTTCCGAACCACAGAGTCCTTTAAATGGCATACTATTGATGTATGCAGCCCATGTTGGTCTTCTTCTTCTTGGCATTTCATCCTCACTGGGACAGAGCCTGCTTCTCAGCTTAGTATTCAATAAGCACTTTCATAGTTATTACCTGAGAGCTTGCATTGCCAAAGTTGCCATTTTCACATTCGTATATTATGTGGCAAGTACGATGAAACTCTATGCCCAGGGAAGTCAAAAAAATTTCCATTACGAAAAGATCCTGGACTGACCGGGAATAGAACCCAGACACCTTCAGCATGGCTTTGCTTTTTAGTCGTGAACTCTAACCACTCGGCTAAGGAAGGCCCCTGCTGGTTTTACTCGCAAATATGTTGTTTATGATGTATGAAATGCGTTTGAAATACTCTACTTAAATATTAAACAATGTATGAAGTAATGGAGTCTAGATTATCCGCTCATATAAAAATATCGTTTCATTCCTTTTACGTTTAAAAATATATTGTCCAAATCTTGAATTTTGAGACTTAGATAAGCTGATATATTAAACATAAAAATCTGTACTTTATTGCCGTGCGTATAGTGTTGCAAAGTAACTAGCAGTATCGATCAAAGGAGTTTAGGTTCAATTCCCGCTGCAGTATTTTTTTCGTCAGATACGTATTACGATTGTGCCATTTGGCGTTGCTTGCTAGTCCATTGATTCGTGTGATGCTCCTTTTAAAAGCCATAATCGTACAAAAACCGAAAAACACAGCCGAGTTCACGAAAAAGAAATTTGGTATGTTTGTTCATTCATGAATTCCTCTTAGAATTTCTCTAAAGGTTAAGATGCATCGAAGCCAAAACTCGAATTTTCAAGAGCACAAATCTAGAGGACCAGGCAACCGTTTGTACTGGAAATTTAACTCATTGGTCACATTTTGTTACATTCTTTCAAGGTTTTTTTAAAGTAATATTTCGAAGATTTCCTTTAAAATTTGCTACTAATGTTTTATTGGTTTTCTGCCTCGAATAACTCTATAAGCTCTTGAAAGTATCCCTTCAAAACTACATTTTGATGAAATTTGCTCACAGTATTCTTAATATAGTTTGGCCTAGGACTCATCAATAGTTTCAAAAACTCCTCTTAAACCTGTCTTAGAGATTCCTTCGGAAATTCCTCTAATTTCACTTCTATTTTTTTGCAAAATTGCTAAGATTATGAAGGATACTTAATGGAATCATCTCACGAGATTTTTCAATAATTCGACCAGGAATTTCACGAAGATCTTTTTCAAGCATTTAATCCTCCCATAGGTATAGAAATAATTTCAGATATTTATTCACGACTTTATCGAATGTCATTTATGAATACCTTTAAGAACACAAAAAAAAAACGCAAACTAAAGAAAGTTTCTAAAAATATTATTTTTTAATTTTCATACTGGAAATATTTTTTTTACAACAATTCCAGGTCAAATTCTTGATGGAATTCCTGCGAAACTTTTAAAACAATTCTATAAAAATCTTAAAAACAGTTCTGGATGAATTTAAAAATGTTTTAAAATTTACATAGAAATCTCCAGTTGAAATATTCCATGAATTATACTTAAAGGAAAGAGCTTCGAGGCAATTACTGATGCTATTTTAAAAGTAATTCTGGAAAAAGAAACCTAAAGAAATTCTCGTTTGATTTTTTTTAGGAATTCCGGTGTCTTAAGAAAAAATCTTAGATAATTCAACGGTTAGGTAGAACTAAGTTTCAGATTGATGCCGGTTGTCTTACAGGCCAGAGCAAAATTGCCGATCAAAGGGATCCTTTGGCGCGAAATCTGAGAATGAAATTGTGAGGGCCGCTTTTCTCCCCCTGATAAACAAAAAAAAACCTAACTACGCCCATGTCCCTCGTCCCCTTCAAAGGCTATGTAGGTCGTAAACGTTGTTCATAAGCAAATATTAACACGTTAAAATTTGAAAAATAGAAACAAAAAATATGTCCCGATTTTGTCAGGTTCCTCATTTTGTCAGCCTAAAATTCATCGGGGGGCTGACAGAATCGGGTCTCTACTGTATTACAATGACTTAAATTCCATTTTAAGCAAATAGACTCGATGTAAAAAATAAAATAAAGTAAATTTGATATTGGGAGCCAGATAGCCATAACGGTAAACGTGCAGATACTAAGCAAGATCATGCTGAGGGTCGTAGGTTAAAGTCCAGCCGGTCGAGCATCTTTTCGTAAAGGGAATTTTCTCGACTTCCCTGAGCGTAGAGTATGATCGTACCTGTCTTACGATATACACATGCAACATTGGTCGATTGACAAAGAGAGCTGTTAGTTAATATCTGTGAAAGTGTTCATGAGAAGTTGAGAAGCAGGCTTCTTTAGCGTCAGAAAGAAGAAGAAGAAATTTTATGGTAATTATTTGCACTTAAAAATGCATGTTCTTGCGCCATTCTTGTTAATTAACGTCCAAGCTGTCGGGCACATATGACGTAAATTTATATGAATTTTTAGGGAAGCTGCTTACGCAGACTGAATGTTTTGACGTTTCCATTTTAGCTCTAGGAATAAAATGAATGATTCCAGTTATTTAAAATAAATTAGTTCCATGTTACCAACCTTAACAAAAACATCGTTCAAGCATCATTTGAAGGAGGGCTATGTCATTTCAAAAGTGATAGTGTATATGTTAGGTAAAGTGAGTGAAAGAGGCTGGAGGGAGTCTCTAAATAAATAATTTAATTTTCGAGTCTAGTACACGACTCTGACAACGGCCTTATAGTGGAGGTTGAATTATGAGTACCTGTCAAAGGATGGAAACTGAAGTGGAATAAAATGATATAGTTCTCAATTCGGTTTTCATTTTTTTTATAGGTATTCCACTAAACAATTCGAAGGATTATTATTATTTTTTTTTATTGCATAATTATTTTTGAGGAAAAATCCCACATCATTTAGGAGGATATAAACAAACATAACAAAACCAAGACGTTTTGATTGAGACAATTAGTTTTCAAGTTATTCACACATGTATGTTTACCCATTTTTATATGACGAGGACTAGTTCTTGAATAATTTCGATAAACGTCATCATCACGTGATGCTTTGAATCTTAGAGAGAATAAGAAGTATTTTTATCTCTCGTACATTGTTTTCGTTCCATTTATAAAAAAAATCATATAAATTAAAGTATATTATTTTTTTAAAATTTCAATGTACATTTAAAAAACGTAATTATTTCTGAACTTTTTGGTCACCCTATCTCGCGAAAGAGCACCCTAATGACGAAATAAAAAATATACGGGTCCAAAATTTTTTAAAAAGGCATGGCTTGAACAATTTTCTAAAAAAATAAAAAAAAAAATTTTTTTCGAACATTGACCGCCTTGGGGACGGACCAGCACAATTGTGCTGGTCTGAATTCGACCCTAAAAAGTTCATGGAGTGATAGAATAACCAAAATAAAGAATATTTTGTTCTACGAGATGATGAGTTTATAAGGTAAATTTTGAAATAATCACTCAAATATGGTCCGTCCCGAAAGGGATATTAGGTGTATTTAGTATTGAACACTCGCACTAGAACAGCGGCGATGTATGAATAAATCTTTTTTGACGTTATTTATGACAAATTGTGTTACTTGCGTAGCCTATGTTCAAAAGAAGGAAAAACTTCTGATGAAATCATTAAAAATAACTGGAATTCTGTTGGTAACCCAGACACGAATTAACCATCAGCTTTGAGTCTTGACGCGATGCTTGGAGTTCACAACTTCGTCCTGAATTGACGGGTCGAATTTAAAATCCTCTTGGAGCACTTGCATAATGACAAACATGACGTCTCGTCACATTATAAAAGTCAATAATATAATTAGCTGATCAATTATTGGACCACACCTTAGAATCCTACACATCAGCGTTGTGTTAATTATATATTTTTTTGGTCGTAATTCGGCCAAATGGCGTTCGGCCAAACGGCATTCAGCCAATAGCTGGACACCCTTCCCCCCTTCGTAACACTTTTTGTATGAAAAATTCAAATGTTTTGTATGAGCCGTATCGCTTAAGCCTACTCTCCCCTCTTCCTAGAACGTTACGTAATTTGTGGATGGTGCCTAATTGATGATAACTTGTTTAAAGTATATTTTTGGCAACTTTTCCATCATAAAAATGAAAGAAGTGATAATGTAACGATCTGATAACACAACTGCCGTGAAATATTGTTTGAATATACATTAATGGGCGTTAAAAACTGCAGTCCGGAATTATGTGCAAGTGTCTTCGAATTCAGACATCGTAATAAAACCCTGTGTTCTGCCTTCGTGTGATCCTTGTAAAATATCTCTATGTGGATACTAGCGAAACAGTTATTCAAAGTGTAATGAATCATCAGAATTCTGTTTGATGGTAAAATAAACTACGTGAATGTTGTTACGTGGTTGCAGCTTGAACAAGCTATCCTCAATCGGATACCGTCAGTTTCATACTTCATACTGAAGTAATTACGACATAAATTTGCTACCTAAGTAACAATTTTAATTTTACGAATAACTTCCAGAGTGCTATAAATAAACGCCCATAAAACCACGGTCAAGGCACTGTTGCCTCTATTGCATCCTCCAAAACTTCTTGTATATTAGAACGTGACTAGTTGGCCCACTCTGAAAGAGGCTTTGAAGTGTATATTTATGTCACACAAATAAAGCAAAATACCATTAGTGGTAGCTATTTTGAGGCCACCTGTTCAAGATGAATGTCGCTTCATCTCGAAAATGATTTTATCATAACGTCTTGCCGGATTTATTCCAACGTTAACAAAACAAAATGAAATTGAAAACACATCTGTGATAATTTGTTTCATAGTGCTTGTTAGATATTTGAAGTGATTAATTTTGATTTAGTGCTCAATTTTTTAGTGCCGAGTGTGATTTATTGTGAAATGTGAAGAAAAAGAATTAAAAATGCGTGTGCCACCTCTGAAAGTGGCATTCCTCCAGTTATCTTGCATATGCTAAAATAAACAACCAGGTGAAAAATGAAACATATTCAACATTTCTTGGTTTGTTTGGACAGTCATTGTGTTTTAAATTATACTTCGTCAGTGTAATCATTATACCATGGCATCTTATGAGCGAGTTCATGGCGATAATATGATTTGAAAAAAGTGAAATTGTGCCAACCGGAGTGAAATTAATATGGCGGGACCATAATTGATAGATTGTCATCGACAAATGCAGTTTCGTCACCATAAATACACAAGTAAGGGCATCCTGTTATGATTCGGTAGTTGTGGATGTTAAATTGCCTTAATAAATGCTGGTCGAAGATGATTCAGCTTTTTTCGCATTTTATGGTTGCTAAGCAGCATTCAACAAAGTTTGACAGATTGAGGGTGCTGTTTTGAAGAATATACCCAAAAACAATGAAAACGGACATCAGTTTGGCGTTTTTCTATCAGGAATAAGTGTTCTTGAGTAACAACCAGTGATGCATTTGAACGCGTTCAGTTCGCGTTCCAGTTCAATTTGTTGAACGGAGTGATCAAGTAGGCTTGCTCATTGTTCAGATCAAAAATTTGAACGCTAGTGAGCAAAAAACTGAACGCAGATTGTGCTGCCAGCATACACGGCATCTCACCGCGCTAAAGTTGTTTAAAAGGTACTCAAAGCAAGACATAATATATTTACTTAAAACTTAATTGATTTCACTATTGATACAGGAAACCTTTTCCTGGTAAAAACCTAAATCTGTGCTTTGATTACAATTGCAGTGCATTGCGATCTGAACGGGGCGTTCGAGAGCAGCAGTGGGCTCCGGCTCGGGAGTTCACTGTCTACTGCGTTCTCGAGCAAAATTTGAACTTGCTCCGTTCAGTTTTGGCTCGCGTTCAGTTCAAAATGCATCACTGGTAACAACGCATTGTTAATGGTGTGGTGAGTAATAAATTCGCAATGCCAATTATGTTATCGCATCTTACGAGCCCAAATACTGATTTGAATGGTATAAACAAGGTACGTTATCAAAATTCAAGTAGAAGTTAATTAGCTTAAAACCAGTTTTTATGGCAACTAGGAGTATTATATCAACATTTTATTATAGCCGTAACAAATAAGTGCCATTCAGGCACTACAAGCATTTCAAAAGGTATTATATGCCGTAATACAGCTGTTTTTGTAACCACATCATTTTGACTTTTTATATTGTCTCTGAAAGGTTTTAAACACAACTAAGTGCTGACTTACAATATATCATCTTCTAGCAACGTTCCCAATGAAATATATAAGCTAAATTATTGTCGATATGAATGAAACCAGTATAACTCGAAAGAAAAGCCTATGTTTAAAAGAAGGATAAAATCATGATGAAACCAATTACGACACTTGAAACCTTAGCACACCGTTGATAGCCCAGAGACGAATCAACCATCAGCTTAGAGCCTTGCACGATTTGTGGACTACAGTGGCATTCGGCTAAATGGCTTTAAGCCAAACGGTATTCGGCCAAACGGCGTTCGGCCAAATGGCCGGACACCCTTAAGATATGGCGCCATCTAACGGATAAATTTTTATTCAGACTCTTCACCGCCATATAGCCCTTGATCTGCTGAACAACTTTGCTAAAGACGCCAACCTTCTAGGTTATAAGGATCTTGAGATACAGACAATTGAAAAAAAAAATTGATACTAGCGCCACCTATAAATTTTTGGGATAAATTTTCAATAAGACTTTTCTCTCCTCTTCTACACAATATCTTTGCCGAAGACACCGAGCCCTTCTAGCAGATAAAGATCTTGAGATACAGATGATTGAATATAATTTGTCACTAGAGCCAGCTAGCGGGTGAATTCTCAATCAGATTTACCATCGCCAGATAGCCCTTGATATGATGAATAACTATGCCGAAGGCACCAAACTTACAGCTCATTTTGATGTTGAAATTTCCGTTTGAGACCGATTTTTGGTCCCTTGCGTCCACGCTTTTTCCGTTATCTCATCCAAGCATTGTACGACCAACTAAGCGCGTATAGGGAAGGTGTACCGGTATTCGTCATGCACCAGTTATTCGCCACCCCGGATTATATACCCAGTCAACCAAAATGTACGCATAACGAAATCACCTGGAGGCTTTGTATGTGCAAAATGCATGGGATGTATGTGAATGTATGTGATCTTATGCGACTTAACTTATGATAACAAATGTTGATTAGACAGCTGCTACGGATTGATTCGACTTACTTTGTACGAGTGTACGGGACGAAACAAATGAACTCATGAAAAAAGTGTTTTATGCAAGGAAACTCGTCAATCTGATGAGTTTATCCACGGTGTTTTGCGGGTTTGATGTAATTAGTATGAATAAACGAGTTATAACGTGAACTTTCATGCGATTTCTGGTTGTCTGGGTACCGTTTTACGACATACATACATATATAGTTGCCAAATGTTTAGTGTTCGCTTAATTGCTTTAAAATGATACGGAAACATTCTTAGAAACCTCAAAATTTGCTCAGAAAATAATAGAAAAAAATCATGTTTCCTAAGATTTGTGCTCTTTTGTACCTTATTTCGCCATGGTGTTCCTGATTCGCCACCTGTATTAGAAATCAACGTAGGTGGCGAATTCAGGAACCGAAATTAAAAACGTGGCGAATACTGGTGCAAGTGGGTCAGTATGCGCCACCCCAATTTTTAATACAAAAACAAAGTTTCTGATTGGTTTCCATATTTTTCCTTCTGAGCACGGATTGAGAGCTTTCGTTTAACGTATTGACAGTAATCAAAGGTCTTTTGATTTATGTATAAACAATAATTTTTCTTAGGGTGGCCAAAACTTGCACACCTCTCCTACTTTAAAATTTATTTCAAAATAATTGATCTTCTGGTCTACGAAATGTGGCCATTTTAAAATTCGAGGTTCGGTTTTAAGGGTTAACAATGATAATTCATATTTACGCACTTTAACGACGCTACATGTACTGCCATTCTACGCTACATGTACTGCATTTTCAACGCAAACGCAACATGGGATACATATGTGTAGAAAGGCAGTGTAGTAGCAAATCTAACATAGGTTGGACCACTTTATATTCTAATATTCTGAGCTTGACATTTATTGACATTTGTTTGAATGCTCTTGGTGTTTAATATACACATTATACAACACAATAGTACAGTTCGGTTGAGAACGTCAACGCGATAAGACGTGATATTTTTGTGCGATTTGCGGGGTTAATGGTTTGGATAAAAATTTGGTGTAAGAAGTGTTTCAAGCAATTTGTTCTAGTTGTGATAAGTGAGTTTAACCGTAGCTTTCAGTAGCCCAGTGCTCCATTTTCGGTGGAATAAAGTGAAAAAATAAAATTTTACATTGCTCCAGTGAATGTGAAAATGGCGCTTGGTGCAAATCACAGTTGATGCAGAAATGTGGTTGAAGAGCGAAATATAGTGTATCCGAAACCTGCTAATGTGTGTGTAACGGCGACGCAAGTTTGTCAAGTTTATGTGAGTGAACGAAAGGCCATCTACATTGATGCTGACTATGGAATTTGTGCACCGGAATGGAATGTACACAAAATCGGAGCGGCCTGGATGAATTGGTGAGAGAGTTCCTTTTGTACATGTTTGGATAGTACAAACTTATTTCTAGTAGTTTGAGATGATGCTGATATTACATGATATCAATTTCAATGGTACAAACCTAATTTAGCATTTAATGAATCATTTTGTGGGCATACGTTTTCATTATGGCTCATGCGTCTGACACCAGTATTCGGAAATTTGTGATGCAAAGCAAGGGAAGGAATTTCACACGACGAAAGAATTCATTAATCTCAATAATATATGTGTTGGTAGTAGCGACAGCTGTTTTTTACAGTTCAAAGCTGAATGGCAAATATTTCAGAGGCAGTGATCAGCGAATGTGTAGGTGTGAAGTGATCAGGCTTCCCACGTCAATGAGCGTGTATTCAATCTATTATGACACCACATGCAAATCAAACTGATTGTATTAGTCAGGCTTATGCTTCCTTCTGCGTGTTTGTCTGTATTATGGCCCATTCGCAAATTTCATAACACTGCAGAGAATGTGTAAAAGGCATTGCGAGGCAAAGATTTATAACAGTAACAGGAAGAGCTAAAAACTATCTTCCTGATAGTGGTATTAGTTTGTCTGGGTGTTTGGAGATGGGATCAAATACAGCGTTTCTGAATTAAAAAACACTCAAAACATCTTCAGCCTTTCTCTAACGTTTTTTTTAGGTTTGTTTGCCCTGGTTTGTCGACTGGACTTGATTATGTTTTTATGTTGTTCCTGTTTTTGCATCCTTTTTATTTTAATGAACTGATGTATTTTCATATTCAAAAATTTATTCATACATATATCAAGTATATTATATAACATGCTCCTGCTCTATTGTATCAGGTCACCATTGGAATTAGCCACTTACATACATACCAACACATTTATCCATACTGTCCATACTACATTTTATTATAGTTTGAATTCCAGGATCATCACTGAGGCTTTGTAGCGGAGATATTAACTTTATCATTAATCTTAATCTTTCAGCATGACGTTCTTCTCTACAAAATATATTTCAACCTTATACTAGAGTGTACTTAAGAGGGTCCCTAAACTTATTAGAAAATCCATATACAGTGAGAGGCAAAATAAAGTGCCCACCTTACCAGTTTTCGAATTTCTCTCATTGATTTGGTTCAAATTAAAGTTAACACACCTAAATCTTTTGTGATATTTTATTTTTGATGTTCTTTTAAAGTTGCACTTACGAAATTTTGATTAAAAAAAGAATTTTACTTAAAGAAAAAGAAAATCAATTTGTATTGAAAAAAAAAGTAGTGACAAAAATAAGTGCCCACTTCCTTCTTGGCCCCAGAAAAGATGATTTAAGAAAAATAAAAAGCAATTTAATAGTTAATGTGTCCTCCTTTGGCCTTAAGGACTTGCTGGAGGCTCTTCGGCATGCTTTTCACCAGGTTTTGTAGGTGTTGTGGATCTAGTTCTTCCCAGGCGCGCTCCAAGGCTTCAAAATAATTATTTTTGTTGGTAACACCAGTTTTTTCAACCCTGGCATCGAGAATCGCCCACAAATTCTCGATGGGGTTGAGGTCTGGGCTTTGTGGAGGCCATTCCAGCGGTTTAATCCGACAAGACCGGAAGAAAGACTTGGTCTTCTTTCCAGTATGCTTCGGGTCGTTGTTCTAGAGAAATATGAATTTCTCTTCAAGGCCCGTCTGGATCAGCGAAACCTCCAGATTTTCCAGCAAGATGTTAATGTAGGAATCTGCCGTCATTATTCCGTCGATTTTCACGACGCTTCCTACTCCACTCCATGAAAAACACCCCCAGACCATCACATTTCATCACATCACACTTCCATGCGTCACCGTTCCTTGGATGTGGCGCTCCTGAAGCTCGAGCTGTCTAACCGAGAGCGGCGGGCTCGTGTGTGATGCAGAGCACCACATCCAAGGAACGGTGAAGCATGGAGGAGGAAATGTGATGGTCTGGGGGTGTTTTTCATGGAGTGGAGTAGAAAACCTCGTGAAAATCGACGGAATAATGATGGCAGATTCCTACATTAACATCTTGCTGGAAAATCTGGAGGTTTCGCTGATCCAGACGGGCCTTGAAGAGAAATTCATATTTCTCTAGAACAACGACCCGAAGCATACTGGAAAGAAGACCAAGTCTTTTTTCCGGTCTTGTCGGATTAAACCGCTGGAATGGCCTCCACAAAGCCCAGACCTCAACCCCATCGAGAATTTGTGGGCGATTCTCGATGCCAGGGTTGAAAAAACTGGTGTTACCAACAAAAATAATTATTTTGAAGCCTTAAAGCGCGCCTGGGAAGAACTAGATCCACAACACCTACAAAACCTGGTGAAAAGCATGCCGAAGAGCCTCCAGCAAGTCCTTAAGGCCAAAGGAGGACACATTAACTATTAAATTGCTTTTTATTTTTCTTAAATCATCTTTTCTGGGGCCAAGAAGGAAGTGGGCACTTATTTTTGTCACTACTTTTTTTTCAATACAAATTGATTTTCTTTTTCTTTAAGTAAAATTCTTTTTTTTATCAAAATTTCGTAAGTGCAACTTTAAAAGAACATCAAAAATAAAATATCACAAAAGATTTAGGTGTGTTAACTTTAATTTGAACCAAATCAATGAGAGAAATTCGAAAACTGGTAAGGTGGGCACTTTATTTTGCCTCTCACTGTAAATCATATATGAGCATAATATCCATTTAATATATACATATCATAATATTTCTTTTTACTATATGTCGGGAATAGGGAGGGCGCGACATGTCGTAATAGACATCAGAAAGCACACGTGGGAAAGAAATCGGATGATTGACTGATAAGATTAGTTAAATTTACACTATTGACTTCATATAAATCTTTACATTATGTTACAGGTTTCAAGTTCACAATCCAGGCTGCAACATGATACATTAATTGCTTTAATGTATATCGGTGATTACTTTTATTTCATTTATTATTTA
The DNA here is from genome assembly GCF_002204515.2 of Aedes aegypti. Classification (NCBI taxonomy): domain Eukaryota; kingdom Metazoa; phylum Arthropoda; class Insecta; order Diptera; family Culicidae; genus Aedes; species Aedes aegypti. Next base: position 264,637,633 of record NC_035107.1, on the reverse strand, counting down.
TCGCGATCTAGTAAGCCCATTTTACAGACATATCTAAAATTTCAAATATATTATATTTCTTTTTCATCGTGCAATTCCTAATAAAATGTTTCGACAAGTAAATCAGTGATGTTGCGTAGGGAACAACGAAGATGTGTCGACCATAGCAGATGGGCCCTTATGGTGAAACAACGTGGAATTGATCGTTAAAATTGAAATCACACCTAACCTTAGTCTAGCCCGAGTAAAAATAATTTAATCCATTCAAACCATTATAGAAAAACACAAATTTCCGAGCCATCATAAGCCGCTTATTTTATGAGATTTTGACCTACTTTATAAGAAATTATGAACACAACAATTCTTGTGGGTCGAATGTATGTGCATTTTGTCTAAGTACTTATGAAGAAAAAGTTTTCAGCACCGTTCCCTCCGACCACCAAAAGTTAGTAGCAATTCGTGTGTATGATTCATATTTTTTTTCAGGATATATCAACAAGCCAGGTTATTCCACGAAGATTTGTAAACATGTAGTTTTTACAGAAATATTTATTTTCACGAACGTTGTAAAATATATTACAACATAAACGATTTCAATATGTTTATATGTTTTCTTTTTAGGACATATCTTCAAGGTATTTAATGATCTTTTATTTATTAATTTATTAATATTATTATATCTTATTTTAAATATATAACGATCAAATGATTTAATTTCATCATATAACATGGGTGATAACGGGAGGGTGCATCAGGGCATCATTGAAGTTAAAGCTGGACAATGGAGTGGAGTGCCAGTCGGAGTCAAGGGTTGAAGTAACCGTAACATCCTTGTAGATGGGTTCTTCTATCCCAACAGTTGTAATGGATTTGACGCGCCCTTCAAACCATCCCGTGGATAACTTGACAGGTATTGCAAATTTAGTTATACTTTCCGTTGGATCATATTATTGGAAGGAGATTCTCTATTTCCCGCGGGTTTCGCGTAAGTGTCTCTGCTTACGAGTCCGCCACACCCCATTTTGGCCCTTCATACTATGGTATGTTGAATTCAGATCGATAATGAAAATTGACTGTACTGTTAAGTGGAACCGCATGCAGAGCAATACTCAAGCTAGGATGGTGGCTACCTTTATACATACACTTGTGTAGCGTTCTACTATATCTACTGTTCATAGGTAAGAAATAGGTATACAAATAATTCCTTTGACTCATAACAGATAATTTGCATTCCTTATAGCTTCTAGTCCAGTGGAGGTGCACGAATTACTTATTTGTAATTGGTTTGTTATACTAATTCATTGGCATAATTTCCAGAAGCATCATGGAGTCATCGGAGACACTAACATAATCACTGCTATTAATATTTTTGCATGTCGTTCTAGTCCGGAAATTGTAATTCGTCCTTATTTTGGAGACTACCTAATGAGGTTCAATTCATCACATTCAGAATGGAAATTCTGAAACATCTATATTCATATCATATACAACTATAAATTCCATTTTATATATTTAAATAATTATATTTCATTTATTATATGCTGGGTATTGAGAGGATGCATTAAGGCATCAGAGAAGTCACAGATGGACGATGTAGTACGGTGTCAGCCGGAGTCTAGGGGAATGTGCTGTAACATCATTGCACTACATGCTGCTACAATGACTTTAATGTAATTGTCTTTGTTTACTACAGTAGGCTACAGCAAATGAAACGAAGCGTCTGATGTAATATTATTTTGTTTGTCCTCACTAAACATATGGAAGCTGGAATTTTGTTTTTGATGTATCCAGAAACTTTATTAACAAATCGCTGATTTTTTATTTTATTCAAATTATTTGTTTATTTTTATCATTCTTCCCTCGACCAGCCTAATATCATCAGCAGGACAAATATTCCAAAGAAAAATATATGTCGGCCAATAGAATACTGCATGCATTCAGATGCTGTTTCACTGCGTCATATTTTATTGTTACTACTATTTTATTTTCATATTTTATTATCATATTATTATATATATTATAATCTGTTGTACTATATAACATATCACTATAATTGAATTTATCATGTTTTGGGGAGGGAGGGAGCATCAGGGCATCATTGAATTTACAACTGGACAATGAAGTGGAGTGCCAATCGGAGTCAGGAGGAAAAGTGTTAGTCGTTCGCGTCTAGTACTTTTCTCTCCAGCAGTTGTAAAAGATTTGACGCGCCCTTCTTCTAACAAACCTTTCCGTGGAAAGCTCGACAAGTATTGCAAATTCCAATACTCAATCTGTTGGATCATATGGCTGGAAGGAGATTCTCTATTTCCCGCGGGTTTCGCGTAAGTGTTTCTACTTACGGGTCCGCCACCCCCCCTTTTGGCCCTTCATACAGCGATATGTTGAATGCAGATTGGTAATAAAATTTGACCTTACTGTTGAGTGGAGCCGCATGCAGAGCAAGACTCAAGCAAGGATTGGTGGCTACCTACATACATACATACATACATTATACAACACAATAGTATATATCGATTGTTCTGTAGTCTGATTGCATATTTTTCATTATTTGTTGTCGTTTAAAATTGGAATAATTGTTATAAAACTGAAAGCAATCATGAATAACCTGAAAATTAATCAGTTTGTGTTCGCATTTTTTTTCAAACCCTGATTCAATTAACATTAAAATAGAATTCTAAATACTAACATATAAAGAAAAACTGAGTATGAGACATTATTCCCCAACTAAAATATTAATTCTCCGGCCATTTTCCTTGTCTCGGGATTCATAGCATAGAATATCATAGAATGACATGTCACATTTTAGGCAGCTCTCATATTATTGATCAATAACGGCGTCGGCCAATTCCTTACAGTTAGTTGGGATGGGTAAGGAATGTTATTGTGTAATGATTATTGCGTCTAGAGACCGAAAATACCTTTGCATTTCCACAATCACCACGGGAAGGGTGTAACTGGTCGGTGTTCAGACAGACTGGACTGGATTGATTTTTGCTTCAGCGACAATATCCATCAAAATGCCTTCAAAAATTATGTACTGTCCCTAAATATTCAAGTGTAATATGCAGAACATTATTTGATATCCTGAGTGAATTTTGAAACTGACTCTTGGCCAGCTAGATTCGCCAAACAACCCTTAGTGCACCGCCTCCAACGCCGTCGCTTTACCAAGGAGAGGTCGTTGGCTGGCCGATGGGATATGCGTTAGAAGTGGATGTCTTTGAGAGAGCCAGAGGAGCCTCCGAAGTGGACTTTCCATTTCACGTTCGGTATGCCTTAGTGGTGGCGGGATGCTGATGAAAATGAAATTTATCACTCGATAGATTTTTCCTCTCCAGAGGGGACGGTGTCAGGGGTGGTTAAGTAAACTGTTGCGTCTTAAGTTGCCTAAGGAGGGTATCGTCTCTTTAATAACGATTGGCGTTGGTGTGGCTGCTATTGGTGCGCCGAAGAGGGTTTGATTAATGATCTAACGATGGCCAAGATGTCGCAGTGAAGAGCTGCAGCATTGGAAAGTTGCGAAGGTCATCAAGGGCAGACAAGATCGCACACGGATTTCACGGGATTCGATTACACCCGAAGGGTGAATTGTTTTGACACATAAGTTGTGTATTCATTGAATCCACCATGACGGATGGAAGCGAGCAGATGTTGGAAGATCTCATGATTGATTGTCGGAACGTGCCGATGGATATCTCTCGCGATACTCCTTTCCTGAGACATTGTTTAACTTTGAATGGATAGATCTTCGTGTGATTAGTCTCAGTCCATCGATACAGTTGGTAATACGATACTTTGAGTACGTAGTTGGATAAGCTGTACTGACGAACATTACCCAGGCAAACGCATGAATGGAAATAAACTTATGACATAAAGTTTGACTCACATGGAACCATAGTACTAAGAAAAATGGGCCGTGAGGTCAGTTATAATTCCTGCACTCACTTCCTTAGTTTGTTATCTGTGAAAAAATGTATTTCAATATCTTATATAAGGTATTGCACATGATAATAAAAATAACATTTTTTTTTGTACTACATACATTTCGCATCCTCAACTTTCTAGAAGAATAATCCCTTGAAAAACTTTTCCTGAATGAGCTATTACGGAAGTTTCACTTACCACGGATTCTCACTTGTCCCGGGGTACCTAATATAAATGTTTTCATATGATTTATTTTTTCGACAGATAAAATAATAAAAATCAGAACTATCTGTGTATTTATTCAAGCATTTATAAGACAATACAAGAGTTTTAGCACCAATTAATCTATTAAATTAACTTAACTTTAATTATTTACTCTCTTATTTTACAGGTGAGATCCGGTGAACAACACGTTGACTGTTTGTAATTAATCGGTTCGTATAAAAAAAGCCTTTTCAATATTGATTAAAATGCGGCAACCCTCTAGTAGAAGTGACTAATCAAATGACTATCTATGAGATGCTGTAATGCATGTCATGTCACCTTTATTAATTACGGATTCAGAAACGTGTTATTAAAACATTATTTTGCATCAAATGATTTTCAGCTTTTTTATTGGTAGACACAATCCTCTTTTGTCAGTTCATTTATTAAACTAGTCATTGGTACAAATAATAAAGGGGCAGAATTGCCCTCAATAAATCAAATCTCCAACTGCAAAGTCTGGTCATCAAATGCCATTGGCCATCGTAGCAAATACAATGAACATCATAATGACATTTTCACTTGGAAGTGTATCCACGCGCACTTCCGGAGAGGCACCGATATACACACCCCCACTATCATCGAGCTTGGCCCGTACATTTGCCCATTTTTTTCCGATCTGTAGTGGCAACTGCTTTCGAGCTAGAGTCACGTGCCCTGTACCGAACGCAGTTACCGTTTTGTCTCAAATTCCAAGCAGACTCATATTCCGAACACTCATTATGGTATGGAGATTTTGTTGGAATTTTTCACTGATATGTATCATTACATTTCCAAGAAATGACGATTGCAACTCAATTTAATTAGCTTTAATAGGAATATAAACATTATCGCTTTACAGATTTTGTAAGCCAGATTTTTAGTACAAATTCGATGTAATGTTCATGAAAATTTATCACTGCACTACACTTGATATCTAGTCAATGATAGATTTACACAAAGATTATTTTAAATTTGATCGGAAAAATGGTTTTCAATTTTAGATCGAGGCCTATATAACTGCTGTACAGAATGAATACTATATTACTGTAAGAAAGAATTTGAACATAGAAATACATAACAGCAAATATAGTAAATCATTACTTTTCTCAGCTAGTTAACAGTCAGTTCAAACGAATGATTTTTTTTCACAAATATTTGTTGATTCATGACTATTAGATGCATTTGAAGTCACTGTAAGCCCTATACTTAAAAATAAGCCATTAAGTAGAGCTCAATTCGCTTATCAGACTGGTAAGTCGACACTTTCAGCTCTACATTCGCTGGTTTCAAAAATTGAAAAAAAACTTTTGACACTAAGGAGATACTATTGGTCGCTTTTCTCGATGTAGAAGGCGCGTTTGACAACGCTAGTTTTACATCGATGAAAAACGCCATGAGAAATCGAGATTTCCCTGAAAAAATGATTGAGTGGATAGAAGAGATGCTATCTAGAAGGGAAATATCAGCATATCTAGGAGATTCAGTTGTAAAGGTAACAGCTGTTCAAGGCTGTCCGCAAGGGGGAGTTCTCTCTCCTCTTCTCTGGTCTCTGTTTGTTGATGACCTACTTGTAAAGCTAAAGCTTCAAGGATTCGAAAAAATTGGATTTGCAGATGATATTATTATTATAGTCCGCGGAAAATTCGATAAAACTGTTTCCGAGCGAATGCAAACAGCACTCAAATTAACCTTAGCATGGTGCAATAATGAAGGATTAAGTATAAATCCTGATAAAACTACAATAGTACCGTTTACAAGAAAACGTAAAGTCTGCATTTCAGCTCTCAAAATAGGAGATACTAAACTATCCTTATCTCTTAGTGCCAAATTTGTAGGTGTTGTATTAGATTGTAAGCTTGTTTGGAATAAGCATATAGAACAACAGATAGAAAAAGCAAGAAATGCTTTCTGGGGCTGCAAAAGAACCTTTGGTAAAAAATGGGGTCTGAAACCGAAGATGATATGCTGGATCTATTCGGCCATTGTTAAACCCATTATTTCAAACGCATCAATTTTTTGGTGGGAAAAAACCAAACAAGTCGCTACTCAAGCTAAGTTAAATAAACTACAAAAGCTTGCTACTATTTCAATTACTGGGGCAATACGAAACACCCCTTCAAATGCGTTGAACGCAATGTTAAATCTTCTTCCACTTCATGACTATATACAAATGGATGCAGTTAAGAGTGCTATCAGAGTCAGAAGATCCTTAGATAGCGCTGATAGTGAACTAAAAGGACATATGACTATATTGAAGCACTTCAAAATAAGTCCAGTGTACTTAGTGAACGAAGATTATATGTTGAAGCGTAACTTTTTTGATCATCGTTTTTGGGTTGCTGATGTCACTCGCCAGGATTGGGACACAGGAGGACCAACTTTTCTATCTGGATCATTAATTTTTTTCACTGATGGTTCAAAACAAGATAACATGGTAGGGTCAGGAGTGTTTGGCCCAGGAGTAAATGTATCTTATGCACTGGGAAGTTGGCCAACAGTTTTTCAGGCCGAAATTTATGCCATTCTTGAATGCGCTGACATTTGTCTTAAAAGGCGCTACCGGAATGCTAATATATGTATTTGTTCGGATAGCAAAGCAGCCTTGAACGCTTTGAAGTCTAGAACTTACACATCAAGACTTGTTTGGGAGTGTTCCAAGCTACTGCAGCAGTTGTCCTATCGTAATAAGGTTAATCTATATTGGGTTCCTGGCCATTGCGGAATAGAAGGAAATGAAAAAGCTGATCAGTTAGCAAAACAAGGTTCTTCCATGCAATTTATAGGGCCTCAACCGTTCTTCGGAATGGCCTCTTGTGCTCTGAAAATGCAATTAAAGAGCTGGATGAAGGCAAAAATTAAACTAAACTGGAAGAACGCAATGGACTCTCGTCAGTCCAAACGATTCATCGAACCAGACGCCTATCAAACGCTGAGGTTGTTAAACCTCAATAAACACGATCTAAGTACTTATACTGGCTTAATAACAGGCCACTGCCCCAGCAAACGTTACCTTAAAATTATAGGTAAATTGCCAGAAGATATGTGTCGTTTCTGTAAATTAGAAAGCGAAAGCACTGAACATTTGTTGTGCAAGTGTGTTGCACTATACCACAAGCGTTGTAGATATTTAGATAAAGGCTTGCTAGAGCCTAATGAAATTCAGCACTATCATCCAAAACAGGTACTACATTTTATCCGAAACGTAGTACCTGATTGGGATGCACGCCAATAGCTGTGGAGATAGTTACTTCATATAGAAACATATTTCTACAGAACGGCAAAAACAAAGAGGATAACACCACAATAGATCAACTCAGTAGCGCAACCAGGATTTGGTTCTAGGGGGGGTTTTGTAAACTTTAAGGTTTATTTTTGAAAACGTAGTTATGTTTAAAAATTAGTCGAGAAATTCATGTATATTACATCTTTTTAACACATATATCAAAAATAGATTGAACAATACAACAATATATTTGCATGATAAGATTCAATCGCTCTTCATCTGTGTTGTTACTTAAATATGTTTTCAAGTTTTTCTACAATGACCGCAGCAATTTACAATAGAACTCATTGCCACGATTCCTGCAGTCCACCACGTGTGCAGCGATTTTCTAGGCTTCGCATTGCAATTTTCGAGAAGTTTCTCCGTGTTGGTAAACATTGACACATTATCGAACAGCGTCCATAAAACAAATGGTGTTTTTTGTTTAAAATAGCTGATTAATCGAGAGTTGAAAAGGTTGCAACAATGTTGCGCTCTGTGATTGTCATGACAATTTTGGTTTTGATTGTATCCTTATCCGCAACAGTTGTGACAAACGGTTGTGAGCGAGCTTGCTTTGTTGTTTGTTTTTCGTCTGTGTTGTTGACAATTTGATTCACTGGTTGAATTTCAAAAATATATTTGGTAATTATTATATTTTTTTCTGACTCTGGGGGGGGGATTTAACCCCCAAAACCCCCCCTTGGTTGCGCCACAGTTGATCATCAACTTAATGGTCGCAGTGGTATCATGTCCCCACAGAGGAAAAAAAAGCCCTAACTGTTTGGAATACGAGACAAAACGGTAGTTGGAGAAATTCAGGCATTCCACTTCAGTTGTTGACACCGGTGTGTGGTAACCAGTAAGTAACCTGATGGAGGTGGAGACGGTGGTCATTATCAGCTTTTGAGATGTCGGTCAATCATATGCACGTGCGCGCATCCGTCCGGTGACAGTTGATGCGTGGAAAGCAACGGCAACGGTTGGAAATGATGTGAAGTATGTGTAATACGATGCTCAACGCGTAAACGCCTAATAGCTTTCGGGGGAAATTTTGTGCAGTTAGCTACCGAGGGTTTGTGCGGAAGAAAGCGTTTTGACTAAGTGATTAATCGCTCTTAATTATTGGGCATTGCAAACTGCAATCTTTGATTGAATCGAATCAAGGTTTTCTTGTTCCATTGTCTACAATAAACGCCCGTAACACAGCGTACCAAAAATAACATTTATAGGTACGTGTTTCAGCACATTGCAAATGAACAAGAGAATGCCAAAGTTGTATAAAACATGTTTATTCAAAAAAACTTAAATGATTCACCAAGCATGCCAAATCGGACTTAAAGTTACATGAGCGATATAGTTTGGTAAAAAATACACGATTGAATCTGTTTTTTTTTTTTAATGTTTGAATTCTACATACATAATTTTTCATTTCTTTTAAACTGCAAGATAAAAAACATTTCTCGAACTTCAAAAATAACTGCTGACCATCGAAAGTATTACTAAAAATCTCGACAAATATATTTATAGTTAAACTTTTAGGAATAATAAGAATCAATGCAATAGTACATACTATATGGAAACATATGATTTGGAAGATTCAAGTCTTTTCCATAAATCCGGAATGATGGGTGAAATTTATGCGAATGCAACTTAAATGATAATAAAACAAAATATTAGAACATTCAGAATGAGATTTTGTTAACTTCACGAGAAACAATAAGATTAAGAAAGATTTAGAAATCATTTGGATAAACAAGTACCGTGAGGACGACATTCATCGCTCATTTAACAGGATTTCAACATGTTGAATTCTGTCAAAAATCGGATGCTCGATATTTTTCACAACTTTTTTTACTAGACGCAAGCTAAAACATTTGTTTTTATAGGAAAAATGTTGAAATTTGGAAAATGTATAATGGTACCGGATAACATTTATGTCAACGATACATGTTTAGGGCGCCATTCACCACTCATCCTAAGTATGAGTCCTTAAATACAGCTCTAGTTGGAATCAATTTACTTTCATTTGCTGCTTGTTATCTCTGTACTATAATACGACAACATATGAAACCGTGGCAGCCAATAAGCATTTTTCGATCTGCCTTAATAAAATCATTGTTAAACACATGTTTACCGTCTTAAACAGCCTTAAACTATTTATTAAAAATTATATATTATATGAAATCAGATGAATTTTATTGTTAGACAATCTATTTTGGTATACTAATACATGCTGATAACTTTTATTGTGAAAAATTGTTCAGATTTTTCAAAAATAATTCAATGAGCGGTGAATGGCGTCCTTACGGTAGAATGCCATCCTTTTGCTTCAATTCCTGACGATTTTCTAACGTGACTTTCCCAACTGTATCTAAAGCTTTCTCATTGAAGGTTACTTACTTACTTTCTTACTTATTTGGCTTTACATCAATTATTTTGATAAAGCCTCGCCAACAATATTTCGCCAATTCACTCGGTTCATGGCCGCTTCTCTCCATCCTCGACTGTGACCCACGCTCTTCAGGTGCACTTGGTCAATCCACCTAGCTCGTTGCGCCCCACGCCTTCTTGTTCCGACCGGATTCGTAGCGAACACCATCTTTACAGGGTTGTTGTCCGGCATTCTTGCAACATGCCCTGCCCAGCGTATCCTTCCAGCTTTAGCTACCTTCACGATACTGGGTTCGCCGTAGAGTTGAGCGAGCTCGTGGTTCATCCTTCGCCGCCACACGCCGTTCTCCTGCACGCCGCCGAAGATCGTCCTTAGCACTCGGCGTTCGAAAACCCCAAGAGCTTGCAAGTCCTCCTCAAGCATAGTCCACGCCTTATGCCCATAGAGGACTACCGATCTTATGAGCGTTTTGTACATCGTGCATTTGGTGCGGGGGTGAATCTTTCTTGACCGCAGTTTCTTCTGGAGCCCATAGTAGGCACGACTTTCGCTGATGATGCGCCTTCGTATTTCCCGACTAACGTTGTGGTCAGTGGTCAGCAAGGATCCGAGATAGACGAACTCGTTCACCACCTCGAAGGTATCTTCGTCTATCGTGACACTGCTTCCTAGGAGGGCCCTGTTTCGCTCAATGCCGCCTACCAGCATGAACTTTGCTTTCGACGCATTCACCATCAGTCCGACACTTGTTGCTTCGCATTTCAGGCGGGTGAACAAATCTGTCACCATTTCAAATTTTCTCCCAATAATATCCATGTCGTCCACGAAGCAAACACATTGTCCGGATCTCGTGGAAATCGTGCCTCGACTCTTAAGTCTGGCTTTCCGCGTGACACCTTCAAGCGCAATATTGAACAACAGGCGTAAAAGTCCATCGCCTTGTCGTAGTCCCCGCCGAGACTCGAACGAACTGGAGTGTTCGCCCGAGATCTTCACGCAGTTTTGCACACCACCCATAGCTCTACACGGTCAATACTGTCGTATGCTGCCTTGAAATCGATGAACAAATGGTGCGTAGGGACCTGGTACTTACGGCATTTCTGGAGGATTTGCCGTACGAAAAAGATCTGGTCCGTTGTTGAACAGCCGTCGATGAAACCTGCTTGATAACTTCCCACGAACTCGTTTGCTATAGGTGATAGACGACAGAAGAGAATTTGCGATAGCACTTTATAGACGGCGTTTTGGATAGTGATTGCACGATAATTTTCACACTCCAGTTTGTCGCCCTTTTTGTAGATAGGGCATATAACGCCTTGCTTCCACTCCTCCGGTAGCTGTTCTCTTTCCCAGATTCTGACTATCAGCCGTTGCAGACAAGCGGCCAACCTATCCGGGCCCATCTTGATGAGTTCGGCTCCGATACCATCCTTGCCAGCGGCTTTGTTGTTCTTGAGCTGTTGAATGGCATCCTTAACTTCCCCCATCGTGGGAGCTGGTTGGTTTCCACTGTTCGCTGTGCTGACGTAGCCATCGCCTTCGCTGTCCTGACCTTCTGTGCCTGTGTTCCCTGCGCCATTTAGGTGTTCATCGTAGTGCTGCTTCCACCTTTCGATCACCTCGCGTCCGTCCGGGTTTGCTGTTTCCGCTTCAGTCTGTATCGTTCCACGTTTCGTCGCGTACCATGCTGCAGCATTGCAGCCCGCGCTGCATTCTTCTCCTCTAAAACCTCCTGGCGCTCTTCGTCGAACCAATCGTTTCTTGAGCTCCGTTCCACATATCCGACAATGTTTTCGGCAGCATCGCTAATGGATGCTTTGACTGTCCTCCAGCAGTCCTCAAGAGGGGCCCTATCGAGCTCGCCCTCATCCGGCTACGCTGTCTCAAGATGCTGCGCGTACGCATTTGCGACATCCGGTTGTTTCAGTCGCGCTAGATTGTACCGAGGCGGGCGTCAGTACCGTACATCGTTGATTACGGATAGTTTTGAGTGCAGCTTCACCATCACCAGGTAGCGGTCGGAGTCAATATTAGCGCCACGATAGGTTCTGACGTCGGTTATGTCGGAGAAGTGCCGTCCATCGATCAAAACGTGGTCGATTTGCGATTCTGTCTGCTGAGGTGATCTCCAGATGTACCGATTCGGGAGGCTGTGTTGGAAATAGGTGCTACGAATGGCCATATTCTTGGAGGCGGCAAAATCTATCAGTCATAGGCCGTTCTCGTTCGTCAGCCGGTGGGCGCTGAACTATAATCGTTCTAAATTCCTCATCCTGGCCAACCTGAGCGTTCCTATGATAACTTGACGTCGTGGCTTGGGCAGCGGTCGTACTCGCGTTCGAGCTGAGCGTAAAATCCGTCCTTGTCATCATCAGTGCTTCCGGAGTGAGGGCTATGCACGTTTACGATGCTGACGTTGAAGAACCGGCCTTTGAGCCTCAACTTGCACATTCTTTCGTTGATCGGCCATCACCCGATCACGCGCCTTTGAATATCACCCATCACTATAAAAGCTGTTCCCAGCTCACATGTGTAGCTCACATGTTTGCCGATTGTTCCGGTTCGTATTCTCTCGTTGATGTTCCTGTGCTGATGTGTTTTTACGGTTGGCTTGCAAGGCCTGACACCAACCCTCTAGATTTCCGGAGGACCATTCCCCTTAAATGTCCGGAGGACCATAGTGCCCAGTTTAGCTTAGAGTCCTTCTCTGGCACTCGGACGATGATCAGCCGCCCCTGACATGGGGAACAGACGCTGTTGTGAGCCGCTCCTAACATGGAGTACAGACGCTCAAGGATTTCAGAAGCAAAAGCAAAAGCAAACCCCCTTTCCCTGTCAGCATACGACCAAAGTTCCAACCGGGTGTTGGTTACCCGATCTTCCCTATGGTTACTCGTACCCCGGCCAGTACCGCGAGGAGGTAGGGATAGGAGTTGCTGGGCAAGAGGCTAAGGACCGCACAGAGGGGTCTATTTTATTCCTTCAGGTACGTGAGGTACCAATGGTACGCCATGCCCATCCATTTACCAACCTGTTTAAAATGTTGTGTAAGCTTAAGTATGAACTACTGAACTCATTTTTGATATCATACAGCATAACAAGTATAGTTTTTAACAAACAAAACCGTTTATTCTCAAATAATGTGCTTCTTTCAAGAGAAATTGCCTACATTTAGGCGTATTCGGCCAATTTTCTAAGTTTAATTTTGCACTAAAACGATCAAATTTTCGAGTTGTAATAATTTCAACATCATTTACAGATTCAGGAGACCCAAATTTAGTAGATAGGGATGTTTTTTATTCTTAAACCTGATTTGTTATATGATGATCAATTTCGCCCCAACGTGTCATTTTATTTATTTAATATTAAAACCATTTTTATGATATGTGATATATTATTTTATGAAAAGTCGATTACATAAACTGATAAAGATCAATGGATTTATTTGACAATATTTGAATTTCGAAGGATAACACAACAAAAAGTTGTAAAATAGTGATCAATTTGCCCCTGGGATTACGGTATCAACGATATAGAACGGAGTAAAAGAGAGAAAAGAACATATTTTTGTTATTATTCGCTCTTCGCTGGGGGCATTACACTTTTTTGAAAATCAATTGAAACGTTCCTGAAGCTGTTGCATTAAAGCAGCCCGTTATTTCGCCAAAACCTGCTCTGCCGTTATACGCATAACTGTCCCATGTTCCAAAATATGCAATCGAGAAAAACGCGTTTAAAGATTTTAACACATTTAGGCCTCGTATTGACCAGGTGTGTGGTAAATTAAATTAAAATCATTACAATAGTATAAAGAATAGTGTGTTCATTAAAGTCAAGAGTTTGAATTATGGAAATAAAGTAAATTTAGCTACGAAATTCAAAGTGGGACTGTTATGCCTAGAAATACGAGGTTTTTGGTCAATTTCTACGCATAACAGTCCCACTGAAAGTAGTGACCAATTATGTGCTAAGCATACTGCTGTAGATGACCGTTCTTACGTATATATTGTACCAAATGAAGAGGACGTATAACCTCAGGACTATGTTAAGGCATCTAATGAAGGCTCAAGTGACATGTGCCAAACGGAGCCACGTGTGGGGAAGTGAAGAAATATGATTTTATAGTATGGGATGGCAAGCAAAGTTTTCTGTATGTGTGATAATGAGAAAATGTATGAGTTAGTGATAGAGAGAGTGGATGTGTAAGTTAGAGAACTTCTTCTTCTTCTTTCTGGCGTTACGTCCCCATTGGGACAGAGCCTGCTTCTCAGCTTAGTGTTCTTATGAGCACTTCCACAGTTATTAACCGAGAGCTTACTATGCCAATGACCATTTTTGCATGCGTATTTCGTGTGGCAGGTACGAAGATACTCTATGCCCTGGGAAGTCGAGCAAATTTCCAACCCGAAAAGATCCTCGACCGGTGGGATTCGAACCCACGACCCTTAGCTTGGTCTTGCTGAATAGCTGCGCGTTTACCGCTACGGCTATGTGGGCCCCTTAAGTAAGAGAGTTTATAAGATGTAATAAATTCCTATATCGACTCTTCCAGCTACAGGCTTGACAGAAACTCATCTGCGAATTCAAGGTTATTCTGCGGAATTAATATTTAACTCAAAATTCACGATACAAATCATCACACGATTTGACATTTCTTTGCACTTGGTTTGCAAAATCATGATATTTGATACATCGCAAATTAAGTTTAAGAACCGCCAACATATTTGCCACTTGTACCGAAGAACCAGTTATCCGTAATAACCCAGTATGTGGTCAGGTCATCTAAAACCTCTTGAACTATTCTTCTTTTGACTTGATTTGCAAATTCATCATGTTTGATATGTCGCAAGTCTCAGAGCCGCCAATATAATAGCCACTTTTTCCGGGGAACAGGGTATCCAAAACAACCTGGCATGTTATCAAGTCATCTAAGAACCTTTGAGTTACACTTCTTTAGCCTTGATTTGGGAATTTATGAAGTTTAATGTTGCCAGTTAGGTTTCAGAACCGACAGTTTAGTGGCCATTTCCCTCAGGGAACCGGGAATTCGGAACAATCCGACATGTGGTCAAGTCATTCAAATACATTTGAACCACCTTTGACATTGATATGTCGCAAGCCAGGTTTCAGATTCGCTAATATAATGGCCACTTCCACCAATGAACTGGTATTCAGAACAACTCAGCATGTGACCAAGTCATCCAATGTCGGTCAAACTATTTTTATTTAGACTTCGTTTGGTAAATCATGAAGTTGGTTTATCGCAAGCCAGCCACTCGAAATTAAAGTGGTTACTGATTCTTCAAGTGGGATTATTTCAGTACTTCCCGTGATGAATCCAAAATAACGATAAATTTTTAATCGATGACCGCGGTTCCAAAACCTAGAAGAATTTTGTGATTGACCCTGAAAATTCAACTGAAATTCATTGAAAAACGGATGGGAAATAATATTTTGATATTGAAAATTTCAATCAAATTTGACGTCAGGCTCGCATGAATGCATCCCGATAATTCAAATACATAAAACGGGTTGTGTTCCTCATGGGATGTAAAGCCAACATAAAAAGATGTTCAAAACGATTTTTCCAAACACCAGCTAATTCAAAACTGCCTACTGAATATTTTGCTCGAGTTCAACGCAGCGAATTGTATAGTGTGACAGTTATGCGTAGAAATACAGTAGTGGGACAGTTATGCGTAGAAATTCAACAATGGGACAAAATGACTTGGCTTGCTTTTCATTGAGTTTCCGAACAAAGTTAATTTTAGGTGGGTGTTTTCTAAAACTATACGTAAAAATAAACTGTTGATGACAAAAAGTCAAAATGCACAAAAAGTAACATGGGACAATTATGCGTATAACGGCAGTGCTTTGAGGTAGCACTAATGGCAGATATACGTTATACGGGCATTTATTACTTTGCCTTGCAGACGCACATAATGCTGGCTTTAGTGCTCCTTGGTTGCTTGGGTATTTTACATTGCATATATGAAATTTTTCATGGCATACATCATATATAGTAGTATAGTGTAGTTTAGTGTAATATTGTGATTGTAAACGCAAAACCTTGGATGGAACACTATTGGGAATTTTTTGAAGAATTCCTAGAAGAATAACCGTATTTTTTCTAGTGTTGACACTTCTAGAATTCCTGTCGAAGTCCTAGTAGGAATGCTTCACGAAAATCTTCGAAGTATGCCTGTAAAAAATCAGGATTTATTCTTGAGAGGAACGCTGCAAGAAATATCTAAGGAAATTCTTGAAGGAACTGTTTCAAATGCTTATATAATCAAACAATCGTGTACATTAAGGAACTCCAGTTTATCTTGGGTCATTAACTGACCATGGCATCATCTAAGATTTGACACATTGTTTCTTCCAGCGATAGTTATCTAAAGTTTTCTTTCAAAATGATTCATCATCATTAGTATTTTGCCATAATTTATCCTAGCATATTCTGTGCCTATCTGTGTCTATGTAACAGCTGAGATACAAGAACTCACATCGTAAGAAAAAATCCATACTCCAACGCAATCGCAGGTCAACGACTTTATCGCAATCTAGCAGGGAGAAACTCAATTTGCTGCACGCCCCCTGTCAATCTGTTCAGTACTGGATGGTAGTAAAGACCTCCAGCTGTGAGTAATCAATAATCGAAACTGTGCTTTGCCACTCAATGGCGAACTTCCATTCTTCGAGTGTCCGTGTCAATTCAGCACCACAGCCGGAGGGATCAATCAGCCTTTTCCAACCATATATAAGTCGATCGATATAAAAAGACAACTTCCGAATAATTTACACTTGATTGAAGTGTTGTTTTTCCCGCTGTTCCGGCTCCTTTCGTAGCGTTAAGGTGAAACAGTTTGGAATCAACTTCTAAGATTGCACTAAAACTTCAAAGGCACAAATCTCGCGAAGAAAGCATCCCACAACAGTGCACTTTATATTTTGGCTTTGTGCACTAGCAGAAAGCTTAAAATAAGAAGATCAGGAACATTTTCCAACTATTCCTCCAGTTTTGTGCCTTTGAAAACGTGAGTAGGAGGAGAAGTTGGCCATTGTGCCGGCTATCTTTGCATTCCGAGATGTTTCACCTTAAACAAATTTTGCTACGTGACTTGGGTTGGGTTGGGCTGCTCTCGGATGAATCCCAATCGAAAGTGAAAGCAATATGGGATGGTACACAAATTATGTCACGCTATATTTCAACTTTTTGAACCCCCTCCTTGTATGAGTCCTCCAAAAATTTTGTAAGGCTTGTCACGCTTAGCTTGACCCCCTCTCCATCCTAGGAGCGTGACGTAATTTGTGCATGACCCCATGCATGTTTCAAGTGTTTGCATGTTTGTGTTTGTGCATGTGCATTCATGTTTCAAGTGTCTTCCTGCCGGGTGAAGTATGTCGATATGAAATTTCTCTCGGACATTCGAAATTTTCACGAAACTGTATTGCAAATGTACGAATTAGTCGGGTATGAGGCACGGAATGTAATTTCAGGATTCTCGTTTAGGCTTAGCTCATACGTGGCTGTTCGTGCGTGATGAAGCATTTACTTGGAAAACTGATTCAACCATGATTTGGTCAGTTTCGTTGCATCCACATCCAATGCTCCATTCCGGTTTCGGGAATGCATCTTGTGCAACCACAGAAAGAGATAAATATGCACCGGCAACGACTGACCGACCGATCATCCGAACCGGTCCGTTGTGGACGATTCCACTCTCGATTTCTCGGTTATTGGTTATTGCAGCAACAGACATCCGAGAGAAATGATGCTTGCTTTTGTAAGAGTAATATCATCGGCTGCAGTAGAGCTGCAGTGGTCGATGACAACCGCTTGCACTTAACTGGTTTTGGGCCGTATAGGAATTAGTATTCGCTCTTGGATGCAGAAGATTTCAAGTTTTGCATTAATGATGCGAGATTAGCCACATGGATTCCTCGTCTTATCGGGAAAGTGGTTGTAGGTTGAACAGATAGGCGATGCCCATTTCCGTCGAGTGATAAGCCACTGGAAAGTGAGAGCATAGGACTGTGAATACATGATTGGGAAATGTTAAACCCAGCTGTATGTCATGTTAGAAGTGATTTTCCAAAGTTGACCGCAAGCCATTAATCATGAATGGATTCATACAAAAGGTTATACATACCATAGAAATTCTTACTATCAATTGAAATCAATATTTTTGTTACTGGGCCTTGCTTAGCCTAATGGTATAGTCCACGGCTATAAAGCAAAACTATGCTGAATGTTTCGATTCTTGGTCGGTTCAGGATCATTTCGTAAATTAAATTTCCTTGAGCTTCCTGGGCATAGAGTATAATCGTACGTGCCACAAGATAAACGAATGCAAAAATGGCAACTTTGGTAAAGAAATGCATCAACTTATAATGTTTGAAGTGCTGAAAAGCAGGCTCTGTCCCAGGGTTAAAGTAATGGAAATATTTATAGAAAATATATTTAAAATGAAATTGATTCCTGTGTACAGTCGGATTAGCATCTCAGGGAGAACACGGTAAAAAAGCACGATGATATCAATAGTTCTGCTCTTGGATTTGCAATACTGTTTAATCTTGACAATATCAATGAAACAGCTCTTGAATTTAACGTAGCATGTTTTAATTTGAAATTTAAAAATAAGTTAAACATAAACACTTCGGTTCGACCCAGACTAGAACCTTCAGTCTTCGGAACACAAGTTTTGCATCTCACGTCGACACCAACTTGCATATGTTAGAAGAGTTTGAATCAATCTCAATCGCTTTACACAACGGGCTGTCAACGATTGCTTTTCATATAAAAGGCATGATATTCAAAATCTACGACTTTTCACTTCAGAGTCTAGTACTGGAGACTGTTAAGACCTTTCCGTATGAATTCCTCGAATTGATACCACATTATTGAATTGAACATCCCAATCAATTATTTACGTTTGTGTGACCAACTATATAGCAGTTATTGATACACCATTTGCTTATTGTAACCAACACTAGATAGTGAACAAGACCAATTGCGTTCTACTAAAAGTGGATATGAATCTCTTTGTTGTATGAAATCCCATTGTACAAGAAGCACATATAAAGTCCAAGTGACAATAAGTAACGGTTAGTACAAAATACAGTCCAGTAGACAGTTAGTCCAGAAATCATCTATTATGTGAGTGATACTCAAGCCAGTTGTGCTGCTGGTCAGCGTTCAAATGGTACCAATACCATCCTATTACTTCTGTTAATACCATAAAGTTCAAGTGTACAAGTCGAAATCCACCAATATACAATGAATTGCAACAAAACGTGTTCTAGTGACTTCTGGTAGAAGAAACCATCCGTTCAGTGTACCTAAGCCAGACCAATTCCCCCATGAATTGAGCTTTTGGCGTTAACAGAGACAGTAGAGCTTACCCTAATATAGTACACTTAACATCATACCAATCAGTTTAGAATTTAGTCATGAGATCGATCCATTTAATCGAACGTTTTTCCTGTGTAATCTATCTTGTTTGTGTTTTGTATAAAATACATCTGAGTCATTCATATACAGAGTTGAATTAAATTTCCACAGTTTTTCGGACATAACTTGAATTACATCATATATTTTTCAATGATTTTTCCAATCACGAGTAAAAACACAAAAACGATTTGACCAAAGTGATTTTCATTGACAAAATTTATTTTTTGATGCAACTCAAGAAATCGAAAGATGAGCTACATGCAAAACTGTAGATTTAAATATGATTGAATTTTTTTATGAAGACAGCTTTTGTGCAGGGCTGGTATATTTCAGATACCTTAATAGTTTATAATTGTTCGTCATACATTCACTACAGTCCAATCGTTATTTCTTTTGATTAGTGATAGTGATCCTAGAAATGCATGTTATGTGTGAAGAGCTGTAAAAAAAATAATTTTGTCCCTGAAATCTAATATCTACCATCCAAACTTGATCATTTTGTATGAACAATCGTAAATGTTGCAAATGTATTGTTCAATGCTGTATATCCCATATAATTTGCATAAGACCATGCTTAATTGCAATTTTTTTGTGACGTTTTTCTTAATATTTTAAAACAATCGAATTTGAAGTTAATAAAACTTGTTCATGACTTACGGAAAAACTCAAATTAAATTCTAATGAATTATGTTGTTTAGAATTTGAATCATGTAAGAGTAAGAACGAGCATGATTAAGAGGCGTTTTGTTTGGTGTTGTTTAAAATAAGAATGGTTTACATTTTCAAAGAGATGAAATATACATCTTTCTTGTAAATAGCAATCATGGTATACATTATCGAAAAAAATATTCCAAATTCCAAACATCTCTGTCAAAATGTGTTTTTCTCTAGCTTTCTTTTTTAAAATTGCTGTTGACATAGAGTCTGATCCGTCGCACTCGGATACTACTTCTAGTACTGAATTTGGACCCTTGGTACTTCAAAAGGTACCCAAATTTGACAAATCGCAGTACACTTTTCACGGAATTCCAGATTTTGCTCTTTTACCTTATGTGCCATAATATTTTGGGCAACTGCAAGGGACATGGAGGTTTTTATTTTGTCTTTGATAGAGTGGTCCACATGGGTTTCTGAATTCAGTGTTTTCAATTCTGTTATCTCAGCAACGTCTACCCGATCAGAAGAAAACAGCTAGCCTCTTTTTCTTCATCTGGCGTTACGTCTTGATTGCGCTACATTTTCCTACGAATGCAATTTCTCCGAATTGCCCGTGTCCTCGAAAAGTCAGTTTAAGGAAGGATCAGTATAGTTCTCAGTTTCAGGGTAGTAAACTAGAGAGAACAATCTAAATCAGAAACAAGTAAAAATGAAAACAATCTTAGTAAGAAGATTTTTGGAAATATCTTCTAAACACATATTTCCAAAAATGCCGAGCACGGTGGAATTCGAAAAAAAACCGCCAATATAATAAACAAAAGCGAGTATCAAATGACCGATGTATTTACCCTCTCGAGTTGTTTATGTTTACGATAATTAACCTGCGTTACATTTTATATTCTGGGCGCCATGGGCATCTGGGTCCCATGTTTGCCACATTTTGCTTCTTATTGCCACCCTATGAAGAGCATTGCTGTCTTTAATATGTGTGTATGTAAGACCCTCTTGCATGGCTCTTTCAGTCAAACAGGTAAAAGCGAGATAATTATGTACCTTTCCACGTTTCGGCTCGTAGTTGCAGCCTTCTTCAGGGAGGTTATATGTGTACCATTGTTTGTTGATAGCCTTTTGTTAGGCCTTGATTTGACACGGTGTAAGAATGATTTTTCCTCTTGTTGGATTATAGCGGGTAGATATTAAGGATGAACATTATAATTTTAGGTATTGCTACTACACCAACTACTAACATGGCGTCTATACTAAAATTGTTGTGGGGGAAAGTTTTCCAAACTCTTTTGAGCAAATCGTTTTGTGTGTGGGTAGGCTAAAAGTTAAATTTTATTTCATTAAAATAATGAATTCAATATATTGCAATCACTTACCTTCAGACGGTAGGGTCTTATCATGGTGACTCGGCCTAATAGTTTTTGTAGATATACTAAGGATTAGAAACTCTCAATTATTAAATTCAAACCAAAAACAATAATACTTACAGCTAGTAAGGATTTTCAATTGCTCAACCTCGTCTAGGTCTTGGTAAATGATTAGCGGTTTATATATATAACGAATTCATTTTAGGTTTTCAGTTCAACGTAGTTTTTGGAAGTATTTTCCTTACCTCCGTACTATAGGTTTAAGCAAACTTTGCATCAACTAGCACCAAGTTGAACTTTATTTTAGATTTAGGTTGCTCACTACTTTTTAGCTTTGAATTCACGACAAAAAATGCGCAGAACAGTAAATAAACTTTGAAATACTCATTTGCCATCCCAAATCAGCCAAATTTCACCCGGTTTATTGAAGTTGATGACCACTCCAAGTGGCAGAAACCAAGTTTTCTGTGGATCGATAGCTTACTTACTTATTTGGCTTTACATCAATTATCTTGATAAAGCCTCGCCAACAATTATTCGCCAATTCACTCGGTTCATGGCCGCTTCTCTCCATCCTCGACTGTGACCCACGCTCTCCAGGTCCTGGTGCACCTGGTCAATCCACCAAGCTCGCTGCGCCCCACGCCTTCTTGTTCCGACCGGATTCGTAGCGAACACCATCTTTACAGGGTTGTTGTCCGGCATTCTTGCAACATGCCCTGCCCAGCGTATCCTTCCAGCTTTAGCTACCTTCACGATACTGGGTTCGCCGTAGAGTTGAGCGAGCTCGTGGTTCATCCTTCGCCGCCACACGCCGTTCTCCTGCACGCCGCCGAAGATCGTCCTTAGCACTCGGCGTTCGAAACCCCCAAGAGCTTGCAAGTCCTCCTCGAGCATAGTCCACGCCTCATGCCCATAGAGGACTACCGGTCTTATGAGCGTTTTGTACATCGTACATTTGGTGCGGGGGTGAATCTTTCTTGACCGCAGTTTCTTCTGGAGCCCATAGTAGGCACGACTTCCGCTGATGATGCGCCTTCGTATTTCGCGACTAACATTGTTGTCAGCCTCAGATAGCTGTCACCTCCGATTCGCTTACTTTGCGAATATAACCCTTTCGCTCATAGTCGCAGATTTGTTCACCAACTCGCTACATTATTGTTGAATTGCCACCCAACTTCTTCTCGAGAGCTTTCATCCGTCAAATGGCTTTCGGATAGGTTTCTGGAAATTCCGGATAATCGATCTTTCCTTTTAGCTTACCCACATACAAAACGGTTTGCTCAAAAGAATTTGGGAAATTTGTTGATAAATAAATTTAGGGTGAACAATATCTACCCACTATCATCCAAAAGATGGTCAAAGCATTCCCACACCGTGGCAAATCTAAGCCTAGCAAAAGGCTATAAAGAAGTAACGGTACAAATATAATCTCCCTGAAGAAGGCTTCAATCACGAGCCAAAACGTTGGAAGGTTCTATGGAACTATCTCGCTTTGGAATTCGTTTGTCGGGTGTATTTTTTAAGAGCTTTGAATTTGAAATTGTAATTTGGTGCTTGAAGAATCTTGCAATATTTTTCCGTTCGGAATTTGGTGGTGGATCATTTGGCATAAAGCCGTTTGGCATAAAGTCGTTTGGCATAATGGTCATTTGGCATACAGTCGTTTGACATAATGGTCGTTTGGCATAATGGTCGTTTGGCATAATAGTCGTTTGGCATAATGAGTCTGAAACCAATAAATTCTTGAAATGACATTTGTTTTTACGTTTCCATTGAATCTTTCAAGCTTGTTTTGGAGTACATTGACACAAAGTGAAACTTTATTCAACAATCATATGCTCTTGAATGAACTAAAACATATTAAGAAAGTTATTGCCCATAGTGTTTTATTATTTATCCAAAAATTACTCTTCTTTCAAATATTAATTTTTCTTTCGAGTTTCGCTATTGGAATAAATGTTTGCACTGAAGATTTCAATATATTTAGCACAAATTTACCCTTCTTTCAAACGTTCTGTTTTCTTTCTAAATATAATTATAGGTTTTTATAACTGTTGATTTAAAATTTAAATAGATTATACCTTCTTTTATACATAGGCTGTTCTTTGGAGCTATATTTTTTAAATATTTATTTGTTTCCAAATGACAAAATGGTGGCAATCCATAACATTGATCTGCTCAAGTTATCAGCGGAAACAGAAGTCGTCTACTGTACTTACTTCGATGGGTTGTGCTACTTTTCTCTGAAAGTCGGTTTCCCGAATGTCGTATCCCCGAACGCCTGTTCCCCGAATGTCAGTTCCCCGAATATCCCGTTTCCCCGATTAACCCATTTCCCCGAAAAGTTTTGTGGCACTCATAATTGGTGTAACTTTCTACATTTCAGGGTGGTGAACGAACTGGCCATCTAATATGCACCCTTCTTTATGTAATTGGCGGTTCTTTCGAGTTCTACCGTCATCAGCACTTTTGCCAACAGCCGCATTTTTGTATAGCCGAGAATGATAAAATACCTCCTTCTTTTGATTGCTTATCGTTCTTTCTCGTTCACTATACAGCCACTGAAGACTATTATAGCACCTATTAAACTGCACCACTTTTCGAGGAAACCGGTCATTAAGGAAAACGGTCATTCGAGGAACTGGCATTCGGAGAAAGGTAGCACAATCACTTCGATGATTCTGAACGCAATTGTTGATGTCTTTTCGTTTTATTATGCTGCAATAATTTTTGGCGTCCAATCTTCTTTTGTTTAATAATAAATTTTGCCTTCTTTTAAAAATATGCTGTTCTTTATATTTATACTGTTTTAATTTTTATTATTATGTCAAGCTTAATGTTAACCATTTTTATATTTTGCTGTTTAACCGATTCATGCTGTTATAATGATAATTACTTTAGAACCTGCCAATATTCAACATATTTTGTTTTTTTTTTTTTGCAAACGCATGATCTCCTTGCGAGATATGCTGAAAAAATATTATATCAATAACATATTTTCCCTTTTTCGATAATAAATTGTGTTTTTGATGTACACTTCCGAAATTAAAATTATATTATATTGTACTATTAAAAAGTTTTGCCAAAAATATTTTCTTTTAAAAATGTGTTGTTCATTTGAGTTATGCTGTGAGAAATTTGTTTGGCGTTAGAGCCTTAAACATTCAATACGGAAAAATAATGTGCTTTCGCATATAGGCTATTTTTGGATGATTCTGCAGTAATAGATCTTTGGATTGGATCTTTAAATCTTTTGCAAATAAATTTTCCCTTTCTTATTAAGTAATTTTCATCAAGTATTAAGTCCAAACTGGGACAGAGCTTGATCTGCAGTGAAATATTCTATGAGCGTTCCCTTTATTAATATCTGCGAATTTTCCTTGCCAATTTACTATTTTGTGCTGTCGCGATATACGACAAACTAGAAAAAATACTCTATATTCTAGGATTTAAAAAATATTATTATTCCGAAAAGAACCGTCACGAGTTTTATTTAGTAATGCTCTCTAATGTCACAACAATTTTGGAAAATCTCTGAACGAACACCACGCTTCTTGAGAACCCACCAAAATTGTTTGCTATGGGCTCAATGGTGTTGCTTCAAAAATTCCGATATTAATTCTAATCATTATGCCAAACGGCCATTATGCCAAATGACCATTATGCCAAACGGCCGTTATGCCAAACGACCATTATGCCAAATGACTTTATGCCAAACGGCTTTATGCCAAACGACCTTATGCCAAACGACTTTATGCTAAACGGGGTACAATCCGGAATTTAAGTGATATTTCCTTAAAAATACACAAACATTTCAATCGTTATTAGTGTAAATGATCCAATAGTTGCGGTTGTTCCTAAAGTTGCGATTGAATCAAGTAACATAATAGCATGAGTGTAAACCTTTTTATTTATATACCTTCAAAAGTCAATATTGATCCAAAGTCATGTACTCAGTGGAGTTTTTTTGAAAAACCTAAGACAACTGAATTTAGTACTTCTTCTGTTTTCTAGCCAAACGGGACAGCTTAGTTCTCCGATGAGCACTTATTAGTTATTCAGCCGTTCCATGAAAAACCAATCAAGTGGGTCACCGAATTCCGTGAAAATTTGCTATTTTGTTCCTTATTCGAAATAAGGATACACGTGTTTTTGGACTTTTTGATTAGGGTGACCATTTCCAAAACAGGGTGACCAGAAAAATCGCAATTTTGCCAAATTTTCAGTTTTTAGAAAATTATAACTTTTGAACCGCTTGACCGATTTTCTTTTCCCTGGACGGCATGAAAGTTAATATATAAAAATATAAAATTTCACAATCAAAATGTTTTTTTTATATAAAGAAAAATCAATAATTTCTGTTTTTTCATGTTTTGAAGGCCGTGGCACCAAAGAGGCTAATGCTCTTCTCATTTTTTCTTGAAAGTTCAATAAATTTTACGTAAGCCGTCAAATTTTCAGTATTGTGTGTTTTTTATTTTTTGAGATATATATTTTGAAAATAAAAAACAGTCATTTTTTATCGGCACACACTGTAGGTCTCAGCGGAATAGATTTTTTCAGTTATTCTTGGTAGAAGTATCATTGATTTTTTCAACATTTTGTGATAAAATTCTGGTTCAATTATTTCACGGAAATCCTCAAGTCCTTTAACCAAGGACTTGAGGATTTCCGTGAAATAATTGCATCTGAATTTTATCTCAAAATGTTGAAAATATCAATGATAGGGTAGGTGTACCAGTTATGGCCATAGTGGTTCCCTATTTTGCCATACGCGATTACTTGAATGCCTTCACATTTTGAAAAATCTTTTGTGTTTTAGCAGTAAAATAAAGGAAAATTCTTGATGTTAAAACGTTCAAAAAGATTAAAAATGTAATAGTTATCCAAATTTGGCATATGGCCAAATAGGGAACCACTATGGCCATAACTGGTACACTTTCCCTACTCCTACCTAGAATAACTGAAAAATATTGAATAAGGGCTATGAAAAGCTATGAAAAAACCCAAGGCATTAATGAGTTTGTTTATAGCAATAATTTTTAAAGAAATATACAAGAAACCCCGAATGGCTTTTAAAGAAATAAATTGATTCAAAATTAAATACACCCAATGGATTCTTAGATAAAATTTATGGAGCATGTCAGAATGAAATTGCGAAATTCACTCAAAAAAAACAGAATGAATCTGATAACATTTTTAGTGTTATTTTAAGAAGTAGCCTTTGAACAGTATTTGAAAATTTACTGGTTGAGTTTGTTTAAGAATGCTTTAATGGAATTTTCCAGAAAACTCTTAAATAACTTCCGAATAAATGCTCGAAAAAAAAATCACAGCACGGACTGGAAAATCCAGTAAGATCCCTTAAAGAAACACTAGGAAAATATAAGTAATAATATCTAGGTTATTTTTGATCAATTCTGAATCTAGTGAAAAATATGTTTGCTGAAGATTTTATTTTTGAATAATATATGGCAAAAAAATATGAGTAATTAACAAAGCACTTGTAAGAGACACATAAGATTTAAACTCTAGGGAAACCTTTAGAGGAATTTCATGGAAAACTCTGAAAGAAAAGCTGATGATAAACTCTGAAAAAAATTGTCGAAAGAGTAAATGTTGTATTTCCTGTATTTTCAGGAAAACTCGTAAACCATCCAAGTTTCTTGAGAAATTTCTCTAAGAAGGCATTCCAATAATCCTGAAAGAATGATTGATAAAACTTATGAAAATTCCTTTACGATGTGAGAAAAAACGATAGATCCACGGAAATAATGAGTAAAATAAGTGCAATAAGTACAATGACCAACATTTAATAGCAAATAATTGTTATTTCCCTAGACTGCGAAAGCCATAAAATCACAGTTAAAATCTTTCCAGTCCAGTATCCTGGATAAAAAATAATAAAGTTCTCAAAAATTGTCATTATTGTGACGGATGTCACAGAACATCTGATTTTTTAAGAATATTCACTATTATTTATTGATTTCAGTCAACTTAGCTGATTTATGTACTTAATCTACTACAGAAATTAGTTATCATGCGCTAAAGAGTACAAAGCAATGAAGTAAGGATTATTTGTTTAATTAATTATGATTCGTGGTTTACGGCTAACCAGCCGAACGGAAGTTTAACAACAATTCGATTAAATAGACAAACTGATGTGACATTTGCGGAAAAGTTTCACGTCTTCCCGGTGAGAATCCAACACACGACTCCCTGTTTAATCCAATTGCAATATATATGTAATGGTTAGTTTTTCTGTAGCTGTTAAATTTCCGGTCGGCTGGTTAGACGTAAACCACGAATCATAATTAATTAAACAAGTGTTTATCGAGCAACGGACTCATGTTCCGTAACCGGTCGTTTGAGAACGTCGCGAGCCATTGGAAGCCCGCACTATAGAAATCTCAGCCAGTAGCATGTGGTACTTCAATACCTAACAAATAATGCGTTCTTGGGCTAGGCATTGCATATTAATAGAAAGCGTTATGTTTTGATGGGCATTTGATATTTACAAAAGAGGTGCGCTTTGCAAAAGGGGACCACGTGATTATTGAGCTGAAATCGAATTCAGATTAATTTCTTTGTCCTCTCGTCGCGTAGGGGTAACGCGCCCTATCTAGTGAACAGGGAGTCGTGAGTTCGACTCTCACCGAGAATACGCGAAACTTTTTCAAAATTTCACATCAATTTGTCCATTTAATCCAATTGCAAAATATATGTTATGTTTAGTTTTTCGGTAGTTGTTAAAGTTAGAAATGGATAGGTACTCTATGATGATTTGAAAAGTATCGAATCAGGTCATATAAAAGAAACATCGAATTTCGCATGGAGGCTGCAAGCATGTTAAGAAGTTTGATTAAATCGTTAATCTCATTTTTTTTTCAAATCAAATTTTTGTTTGGTATTCAATCCATTGATTTTTCAAGTGCAGCGGAACAGGCTGATAGCCGAATACATTTAACCATTTTTTATTGAGCTGTTCTTGATTCTTCGATATAACAAGATTATCATTCGCATGCAGCAGTTCTATTTTGCGCCCCTCACGCCAAAATTACCACGAAACGATCAATTACCTTATTAAGCAAAAAATCACCTTCTACTTCATAACAATCCATCTGATTATGACTAGCAGCAAAACAAATGGATTCAGAAACAGCACTTAGCACCCTATTTGAGATGATTCTCGATTAGCGCTCTTTGAGCACCAAACAGCGCAAACTTCCCCAGTGGCACGCTTCTCGGTATCGCTGGATTCCTCTCGGGCTCTCGGTAAGTATTATTATCCTCAACAAGTTTATTTATTCTGTACGATGAAAAGCACTGCCAGTTCAGCGATCTTCAGAAGGCTAGTGTTTACCAGAAAAAAAGTGGGAAAACATGCTCAACCTGTTTTATTTTCGATTTCTTTTAACCCAATTTTGGCTGCCTCGGCCAATGTTCCCAAAATTAAACCCCTTCTCAATTGAAGTGAAGAAAGATGCACAGGAAAAATGCGCCCATTCATCATACCTTTATAACTCGCACCCAACTTCCAATACGGATTACCGTTTTAATTTTATTGGTTGATGTGCGAGTTTTATTATTGGTGTTTTTTATCAGCTCGAATCTCCAACGGAATGCACCGTTCTCGCATCGGCTAAAACCACAAAGAGTCTCTGAGAGTAGGGTTACCATATTTGCTCTTGCCAAAAAGCGTACATTTTCAACTCTGTAAAAGTATTCACTTACATTAACCTGAAAATTATAAAAGGCACTTCTTACTATATGTTTGTTTTAACATCCATATATCTACCATTTATTTAAATTTTGAATCTTTGGTTACATCAACCCTTATAAAGACCGAAAGCTAGATTAAATAAAACAACTATATTTACTAATTACGACCTATTTTACCCAAATAGTACAATCAAATGTAAGATTCTTAATAACAAATAATTTTCCTACATTGTAATCCCAATAAAAATTGTCTGGAGTACGTCTGGTAATCCTACCTGGAGCCCAACATTTCATCAACCATAAGCGCAACAATTCGTTAAATGAATTGAGGTTTGATTGCTGATGATTCTCAAATTGGTGGTTTTCATTTCCCAAGCGTGACGTTGAGCGCAACATTTATTCGAGCGGGGTTTTTGGAAAACGATTAGTTGCTCAATCAGGCATTTAACTTCGGATGAAGTTCTCACGCTGTTCTTGTTTCCGGCGCTATCGATTGAGCTCGAACAAAGATGCTCAATCAACGATAGTTGGTTTGAGGTGGGAAATAGAGTTGCGGAGGCATCATTAGCGCTCCCCAGAATAAGA
Source organism: Aedes aegypti (assembly GCF_002204515.2). NCBI lineage: Eukaryota > Metazoa > Arthropoda > Insecta > Diptera > Culicidae > Aedes > Aedes aegypti. The sequence continues at coordinate 264,608,030 of NC_035107.1, read as the reverse complement.
TATCTGGTCGTGATGCGAAAATAGATTCCTCTTATAGTGATATCAAGTTCCTACCTATTCTTCGCTTTGCCGGATTGATAAAGTGCGCTGAACATTTTCTTGGCGGAGAACTGTTAATTACGCTCTTGAAGCAGAGGAAATCAAATGGTGAATGTTGAGCAAATGTTGTGGTCCCGTGGAAAATTCACACATTTCTTTCAGCAACTAGCTATTTACCTTTCAGAAGAGACTTTTTTACATAAAATATTTGCCACGAGTAAGATTTTTCGCAAGAAACTATTGAGATTAACACAGCAAGTAATTTGGTTTTTGACATTTACAGATATGAAGAACAAAACAGAATCATAACAACTGGTGTTACCTATTTCATTTGTTTTTTTGTAACAGAATGTGATATTAAACTGTCTGAAAAGCTGTTGAAATAATAAAACATATATTGAAATTGTTTCAAAATTATAACACATCTAGTCTAACATCGAGTAGTGGTTAAGATTAGTTTTGGTTAATTTGAACTTATTTTAATGTATTATTTTTGATAATGTTATTCTAGTTTTAGAGTATCATAATACAGTCGATTCTCAATATTCAGAGGAATTTCGACTTATAAACATACCGATACAAAAAATCCCAACATCAAAGTTACAAATTTTCATGGTGTATGGGAAATTGAAGAAATGGAAAAACCCATCGAGTTGACTAGTTATAATATATTTTCAGTATATTAAACAGTAGTGCTCCTGTGATTCATAACTGCGATCGACATGGAATGGATTTAATCCGGCTTTGACTCGACATCGATCCAACACCATTTTGATCATCGACCCGACACAAAACTTTACATTGAAACATCGTATACAATTTAACCTGGCTTGGATCTGATATCAGCTAGACATATCAGATGAGAATCAGCCCATATTTTTCTATTGTGGAACTTGGTTTCAAGTAAGGACACGAAAAACTGATTAAAATTAAAACTAGTTTTATTGGGAAACCTCTGTACTGGATGGAGTGTTAGATTGAAATGATCTTTTATGAAAAATAACAAAGTGTGGCTCCTATGCTAGTAACGCTAGGATTGCGGGGCGACTGCTACTACTTGTAGGGATTGATTGTGGTTATTTTCACTCAAGGAGAAATTAATTTGGACAAAAATTCGAACGCCGAAGTTTCGTTGAATCCAGAACTCAGAATCCAGTTGAATCCAGAATTTCAACGGAAATTCAATCATTTGCTTGTGATTAATATTTTCAGTTCAAGAGCTCCGAGTCCCGTCTACATGATGAGTCATTCCATCAGGTCAGAATGCTACCAAAATTTGTTGCTAGTTTCCAGAAACTGTTCACTGGAAGCAGCCGTGCATCATAAAATCTTTCAGATACATTCCAAATGAGTCCTGTCAGACAAAAGTTTTCATCCGACATTGAATGAAATATCAATGCTTACTCGATTCATTTACCCGGCCAACAATCGATCAAGGATTGAATCCTGGGATCCAATCCTCTCATACACGTGGCTTGATAGTAGAAGCATTAGCCATAGAACGCTAATGTCGCGACTGTTCGTGTGACATACATCTAGTTTGCCACGCTCTGACAGCTTGAGTACCGGGTCTATAAGTGTCAAATCAATTTTTCCGACCAAAATAAAGCATTCTCTACAACATGGCACTTAACAAGCAATCAAAACCTTCAATAGTAAGTTATAATAAAATAATTATATTTTGTGATAACAGCGCCACTAGTGTTCTTCTACTTGTATTTCTATTGGCTTGATTCACTGTATGCCTGGATTTAAATAAAAGGTGCGTGCGGAATTAATCTTGCTGTGATGGTTTACGATCTCAGCAGCTCTTGGAGTGGGATTTTTTGAAGACTGTTCAAGATCAATATCCACTTGAAAGGAGTGGTAAATGACTGGACAATGCGTACCATTGGTACTTCGCGTACCTGCAGGTATAAAATAGACTCCATTTGTGGTCCCTAGCCTCTTGTCCAGTAACTCCTATCCCAACCTCCCCGTGGTGCCGCCTGGGGTACGAGTAACCGTAGGAAAGATCGGGTAACCAACCCTGGTGGGATCTTGGTCGTATGCTGACAGGAAAGGGGGGGCTCCTCTCTTCTGAGGGTGTAGCTTATCAGAGCGTCTGTTCTCCATATTAGGAGCGGCTCAAAACAGCGTCTGTTCTCCATGTTAGGAACGACTGATCAGCGTCGTAGTGCCAACGTGGGACTCTAAACAGTGCTGTGCACGATGATCCTCCGGCGAGACAGGGGGCCGTAAAAATCATCAGTACAGGAAGCATACAATGTAAATTCGCACCGGAACAATCGGCATAGACCCAGGCATCGAAAATGGACTAACGATTGGAAACTCGGATCATGAAACTGTAGGTCTCTCAATTTTTTGGGAAGTACCCGCATTCTTTCCGAATTATTGAGGATCCGCAAGTTCGACATAGTAGCGCTGCAGGAGGTTTGCTGGAAAGGGTCGACGGTACGGGTGCACGACGTTAGGCATAAATACGTTAGGCATAAAGACGTTAGGCATAAGTACGATAGGCATAAATACGATAGGCATAATGGACGTTTGGCATAATAGATGTTTGGCATAATGGACGTTAGGCATAATGGACGATAGGCATAATTTTCAAAATGAAAATAGAAATCGTTTACTGGAAAAGTGTATTGACTTTGATAATTTTTTATCCTTTTTTCATTAACGAGATTTTTAGCCCTGGGCTAGTTCATCTCGGGACCAACAGGTTTACTTCCCTTCCGAAGGAAGTCGTAACTATGACTTTAACGTCATAAGTGACTATCTCGGGGTTGGGATTGGCGTGAGTGGCGTGAGTTCAAACCATAGAGCAAAGCCATGCTGAAGGTATCTTAGTTCGGTTCCTAGTCGATCCAGGATCTTTTCGTTTTCTTCACTTTCTTGGCCATGAAGCATAATCGTGTATCGTTCACAAATGAGAAAGCCAAGAATAAGAACGACGCTGTACATGATCTGTTGCTCATCTTTTGGGTTTGGTTCTACACATATAACTGGCAAATTCTTCATCAGAGATTATCCCTTCTTTAAATTGAAGGCTGTTCTTTATAGTTTTGATGTCAACAAAGTTATTGGAGCTAGTGCTGCTAATGTCTTAATCAGAAAGTTTCCCTTCTTCTATAAATAAGCTGTTCTTTCGAGACATTAATGTCATTATTGCTTTTAATATTTGCATCATACATTTTTCCTTCTTTGAATCATAGGCTTTTCTTTATACTTATACGGTTTATTAAATGGTTGGAGGAAAAGACTGTTTGAGAAATCATCTTCTTCCAATATATGTAGTTATTTGTATTTTTATTTTTCTAATAGTTTTTAGAATTGTAGATGTAAATATTTCCATCCGAAATTTTCGTTTTGACTTGCTGTTGATTGATTATGAGTAACACTGGGTAATCAAATAAGTTGTTGGAGCTCTATGCAATAACATTGGGAATATCATTTTTCTCCCAATTGCACAACATGTTCAATGCTGGATACTGTGCTATGTTGAATTTGAACTTGAATTTTGTAAATAAAATAAATATCTGATCAAATTCTAGAGTAGTGTGTGATCCTTTGACCGTGACGCTTGCTCCTGCGGGGGCGAGTGAAGCGGCCAAGCAGGATTAATCGTGTTTCGCGCGCAGTGCAGTGGGGGGGGGGGGGGGGGGAGAAGTGGCGTGATTCGCGGACTTATTTAGTAGTGTGTGATCCTTTGACCGTGCCGCTTGCTCCTGCGGGGGCGGGTGAAGTGGTCAAGCAGGATTAATCGTGTTTCGCGCGCAGTGCAGTGGGGGGGAGAAGAGTGGCGTGATTCACGGGATTATTTAGTAGTGTGTGATCCTTTGACCGTGCCGCTTGCTCCTGCGGGGGCGGGTGAAGCGGTCAAGCAGGATTAATCGTGATTCGCGCGCAGTGCAGTGGGGGGGGGTAGAAAAGTGGCGTGATTCGCGGAATTATTTAGTAGTGTGTGATCCTTTGACCGTGACGCTTGCTCCTGCGGGGGCGAGTGAAGCGGCCAAGCAGGATTAATCGTGTTTCGCGCGCAGTGCAGTGGGGGGGGGGGGAGAAAAGTGGCGTGATTCGCGGACTTATTTAGTAGTGTGTGATCCTTTGACCGTGCCGCTTGCTCCTGCGGGGGCGGGTGAAGTGGTCAAGCAGGATTAATCGTGTTTCGCGCGCAGTGCAGTGGGGGGAGAAGAGTGGCGTGATTCGCGGAATTATTTAGTAGTGTGTGATCCTTTGACCGTGACGCTTGCTCCTGCGGGGGCGAGTGAAGCGGCCAAGCAGGATTAATCGTGTTTCGCGCGCAGTGCAGTAGGGGGGGGGAGAAAAGTGGCGTGATTCGCGGACTTATTTAGTAGTGTGTGATCCTTTGACCGTGCCGCTTGCTCCTGCGGGGGCGGGTGAAGCGGTCAAGCAGGATTAATCGTGTTTCGCGCGCAGTGCAGTGGGGGGAGAAGAGTGGCGTGATTCACGGGATTATTTAGTAGTGTGTGATCCTTTGACCGTGCCGCTTGCTCCTGCGGGGGCGGGTGAAGCGGTCAAGCAGGATTAATCGTGATTCGCGCGCAGTGCAGTGGGGGGGGGGAGAAAAGTGGCGTGATTCGCGGAATTATTTAGTAGTGTGTGATCCTTTGACCGTGCCGCTTGCTCCTGCGGGGGCGGGTGAAGCGGCCAAGCAGGATTAATCGTGTTTCGCGCGCAGTGCATTGGGGGGGGGGGGAGAAAAGTGGCGTGATTCGCGGAATTATTTAGTAGTGTGTGATCCTTTGACCGTGCCGAGTTGTGTTTGATCCTTCGACCTTGACGCTTGCTCCTGCGGGGGCTGGCGATGAGGGCAGGATCAAACATGTCGCGCGTCGGTCGAGTAAAGTGAAAAAGTGCCGCGTTCGAATAGTTCTTTTTGATCTTTCGACGTTGACGCTTGCTCCTGGGCAGTGCGTCAAGAAAGCCTGAGCAGTCGTCAGTCGTTTTCCCTCTCGGGTCGCGCGCCTATTTTCTCTGAGTGCTTTTATATAGCCGAGCAAACGAGTGAAGCTGAAAGTGGTTGTTGCTGAGGATGACGGATCAATTGGTGAGCTCGTTTCATGCTAGTATTTCTAATTTATAAAATATGTATGACTGCAGCTTTAATCGTTACAACGATGAGACGTAAATATGATTTGTCAACAAACTTTGAAAGGTTCGTCACTGTGAGTGTCGACATAAACTCTGATTCATAAATTATCTATGTCTAATTTATTTTTTCAAAACACTTTTTTCCTTTTACCTTTATTTTTGTAATTAAAAAAAACTTTGAATGGTTCGACACTACGAGTGTAGACTTGCGAAAGGTTCACTTTATTCAACAAACTTTGAAAGGTTCGTCACGTCAAGTGTCGGCAAATTTTTTCTCTACATAGATATTGTTCATATCAAATGAAAATATTGTATTTGCATTTAAGCATGTTTATATCTCACCAATAATTATTTATCATGGTCTAATCGCTTATCAAAGTGAATCCTGTGACCCAACGATCCTTCCCATTAACAAACATCCCTCCCAGTAACCTTTGTGGAGATGCAGAGGCAAACACGGTCTCCAAATAGCAAAGGTTACACACTAACATTCCTTCCCCCAATCCCACCTGACTGCAAGGACGTGGCCGGCGCCGTTATTGACCTTGTATAAATAGAGGCACTGAATTATGCACACTGAAGAAGATTATGGCCAATCCCAGCCGAACTTCTAGTTGATTCTTTGTGCATTTTCACTGCCTTCGGTCAATCACGGAATAGCAACCATTGATATGTGTAGTCAGTCTAAGCTAAGCTAGCTAAGCTAAGCTAAGCTAAGCTAAGCTAAGCTAAGCTAAGCTAAGCTAAGCTAAAATAAATATCTGATCAAATTTTAATTTTCAAACTCGACGAATATCGAGGAAATTGATTAAAAATCATCGAAAATTGTTTGCACAAGTAGCAAAGGAACCGTTCTCACTACATTTAATTGACGAGCAGACTCGTAGTAGCAATGTAACGCCAAGAAGATAGTTGTCATACTACCAGAAAATTATTGCTGAAGATAATGTCACCTATCATAACATAAATTCTTGACTTGCCTCTCGATTATTGTCTTCAAGGTACTCATATGCACTATAAGTATTAATAATTATATGGAAGATGTCCCTTCTTCAGAATTAACTCAATTATGTAAGAGAAATATAACAAAAAAATGTCATATACTCATTAAAATAAACATCTTTAGAAACAAATAACACTTTGATTGCACATCGCAAATTTAACTTGATACTTATAAGAATGGATCGAGCTGGATTTTAGAATGATAACAATAAAAATGACAACCAATTTTCCTCCATATTTGTCATTCGGTTCATGGTCACATTTCATAGCACCGAAAAAACTCATTTAATACCAGTCAATCAATCCACCCTTTCGTAACGCTTTTTGTATGAACATCGCACTTTTTTATGAACTGTCACACCTTAAGGGCAGATACCCACCCCCATCAGCATAATTGAAATTTTTTCGATATAAGACGAGTTTCAAATGACACACGCGCAAGTTATTTTATGCCAAACGTCCATTATGCCTAACGTATATTATGCCTAACATCCATTATGCCTAATGTCTTTATGCCTAACGTCCTTATGCCTAACGTCCTTATGCCTAACGTCTTTATGCCTAATGGGGTATACTCCGACGGTACATACGTATAGAGATGGTTATACCATCTACCAGAGCTGCGGCAACAGACATGAGCTGGGCACAGCTTTTATCGTGATGGGCGAAATGCAGAGGCGCGTGATTGGGTGGTGGCCAATCGACAACAGAATGTGCAAGTTGAGGATCAAAGGCCGTTTCTTCAATATCAGCATAATCAACGTGCACAGCCCTCACCTAGCAAGTGATGATAACGATAAGGACGGTTTCTACGCGCAGCTGGAACTTGAATACGACGGCTGCCCAAGCCATGATATCAAAATCGTTATCGGAGATCTCAACGCTCAGGTTGGCCAGGAGGAGGAATTTAGACCGATTATAGGGAAGTTTAGATCACCAATGGTCGAATTGGTGTAAAATTTATTTTGGCAAGTCATCCAAGAATTTCTCAAAAAATCTCTCTTCAAAAATACTTCCAGCCGTATTCAGAACACAACCATTAAAAATTACCGCACTTATTATCCCACGAATTGCTCAATAAACTCTTCCAGGGATTATTCCACAAAATCTGTAAGGAACCAAGAATTTCTTAATAAATTCAACCAAAAATTCCTCATAAATTTCTCTATAAATAAGGATTCCTCTGAAAGATTTATTGAATTATTTTCAGAGTAAATTCTACTTGAATTCTTCAATTTAAAAATTGATTTATAGGAAGTATGCACTTCAACAGAAAAGTAATCACCTATCTCGACGCGTGGGATTTTTTTGCAAAAAATGCTGGAGAAAAGCAGTTGAAAAGAAATGTCAATTCAAATGGAGCTCACTGTAGAAAATTTCTTGTGCATATATCTTGAAAAGGCTTCTCTTTTGTAGGTTTTTATTATGTATTTCACCATTGATATCTTTACGACTTCGTTTAGAAGTATATCTTATATTGATTTGAAGAAAAACGTCAAAAAATTTCTTGGCATCCTCTTGGACAGATTCCTAGAGAAATCTTGTAACAATTCTTTGAGGGCTTCTTTGGGAAATTTTTTGAGTGAATCTTTGGATTTTTTTTGTATCATTGAAAAAAGTTCTTGTGGAGTTCTTCAAGGTTCCCCGAATGAAAATTTTGGTGGAATTTTCTGGGAAGGAATCGCTCAAATACTCCTGAAGAGAAATCTTCGAATTGATAGCAAACTTTAAGCAAATACCTTGATAACATTATGATGAAATTTCTGAAGAAAATCATTAAATCCTTTAGAAACTTTTAGGAATACGCTTTGAGAGTTGTCTGGTCAGATTACTTGGGGAATCCTTATTGAAATGTGCCTCAAAAGCCCTTATTTTCTTTCAGTCCTGAAGTGGTTGTATCGATATATTACTCTTCTTTAATTGACGGTTTGATTACTAAATAAAAATTGAAAACAACCTCAACAATAGTTAAATACAAGGTATAATCCTTGATATTAATGTTGATTGAATTATTGTTTCGATTAATTTACTAGTCAATTAGCACAAACCCCTATTTTGAAGGACCCCAAAATTTGACTCCACACCGGGCTCCGAAAATCCTAGCTACGCCATTGTAAAGCCATACATTTGTTTAGGAATAAAAAACACTATGCTTTCCCGAAAGCTCCTTTCCTTCATCCGATCAGCAGAGCATTACGAAGACAGATATTTGCATAATTTTAAATCACTAACAAATTGTAATGGTTTTCGGGGTGTTGGGGGATGGTGGTTCTGGAGTTGAGCTAATTTACCTCCAAAATTCCCTACGTTGTGTAGTGTCGAGTTGTGTGTTCCGCGAGATGTTGAATTCACTTTCTTTTCCGTTCCGAAGTTCAATTCCTTCCAAGCTCCTGAATCCTTTCCTTCGCACTTTAAATCTCCTTCCAATCCTTGTAGATAATCCTTTTCCTTTCCTTCCACAAGCAAACTTCACTTTGAATAGTTTGTAATGAAAACTCTTCGCTTTATTCCCGCACAAAATAAACTACAAATTTATTGAAAGATTCCAAAGCACGCGCGCGTATGGTTGGCCTTCTTTATTGGTTGGCTATCGGTTTAATACTGGCTGTATATTCGATCTGCATGTTATTACAAACCGATCGTTGTACTTCGTGTTGCATGTGTTGTGTTAAGTGTTCATTTTACAATAGTGTGCTCAAATAATATTTGAGTTACCCTTATTTTAGAACAGTTACAGCTGTTTTAGGGTGGCCAATAAAGTTCAAATTTGCATGTTTAGCTTAAGTAATTCAAAATCAATTTAGGTAAGACAACAATTCACACTAGTCGCTTACATAACCGGCACCCTTGAACTTGTTTCAATATAAATTTAGATTTTCTTACTAGCTAGTTAATTATTTCTGCATGGCTCATTCAGTGGGCAAGGGACAAATTCTATTGACAGGACGCTTGTACGTCCCTTTTACCGTCTCGATCGTGACTACCCTCACGACTCCATCTGCGCCAGGATGAAGCTCGGTGATCTTCGCTAAGGGCCACTGCAGTGGTGGTTGATTGTCTTCCCGAAGAACTACGACGCTACCGATGCGGATGAGACTTGGCTGAAGCTTCTTGCTGGATTGCTGAAGTCCGGTGAGATATATTTGGCTCCAACGCTGCCAATATCGTTGGAACATCTGCTGTCGTTGCTTATAGTGGGTAAGGCGGTTCGAGGGTATGGCTGTCAGATCGGGTTCGGGGAGGGCTTGCATGGAGGTCCCGATCAAGAAGTGAGCTGGGGTGAGAGCTTTCAGATCTACTGGGTCATCTGACAACGGGGAAAGAGGTCTTGCATTGAGGGCAGCTGCGATTTGCACGAGCAAAGTGCAGAAGTTCTCGTGAGTAAGCAGGTTGGCACCGATGTCCTTTTTCAGGGCCGTTTTGGCGGAGCGGACTGCTGCCTCCCATAATCCTCCAAAGTTGGGAGCACGGGGTGGTATGAAGTGCAACGATATTCCTTGGTGTGCGAGCTCGGATCAAATCGTCTGTTGACCAGTCTTGCTGTTGAGGCTCATGTACAATCCGTGTAACTCATGCTTTGCCCCTTGAAAATTCGTCGCATTGTCGGAATGAATCTCACTTGGGATTCCGTGAGTACCGATGAATCTACGCAACGCAGAGATGAATCCAGCCGAAGAGAGGTCCATGACAAGCTCCAGGTGGATTGCTTTGGTGGTGAAACAGATGAACACTGCGATGTAAACCTTTGGCGGGGCTGCTCGTCGATGAGGAGGTTTAAGGTAAAAGGGCCCGCAGTAATCGACACCAGTTTTATCGAAGGCTAGAGCAGGGCGTACTCGGGCGGAGGGTAGTTGACCCATCGGCTGCTCAATTGGTCTGGGATTGAAGCGAAAGCAGCGGTAGCATTTTCGAAGGACGGATTTGACATCTCTTTTACCATGAGTTGGCCAGAACTCCTGTCTCATTACAGCGAGGGTCGCTTGATGTCCTCCATGATGGGTTTGAAGATGGTAGTATTCAATGAGCATACGGGTGAAGACATGTGACTGCGGAAGGACTGCTGGATGCCAGGTGGCATAATCTTCGAGGGAATAGCGTAGGCGGCCTCCTACTCTTATGATTCCTTCCTTGTCGATGAATGGGCTTAGAAGTTTCAACAGAGATTTAGGCAAAACATGGTAGGTCTTCTTCAAGGATTTGATTTCCTCAGAGAAGATTTCTTGCTGTACTAATCGTACGAGAGACATCTTTGCAGCGTTGATCTCTGGCGCAGTGAGAAATACTGCATTTTTCCGCTGGGATTTTCGCCTGCAGTTGTTCAAAAACCGTAAACAAAAGGCGACTATTCTGATGAGAGGAAGTAGCGTTGATCAGAGAGAAAAAATGGAGTTCGGCTCCACTGCTACGACATTTGCTTGAACGACCATTCGGTGTTCCAGATCCGCATCATCAGGAATTGGTTCCACATTTTCAGACAACCAACTAGAGGGTGATTCCTTCAGCCAATAAGGCCCCTTCTTCCAGAGATCATTTTTCAGGAAATCGTCTACAGGCATTCCGCGAGAAACCAGGGTTCTCCTTACCCGCCACATGTTGCCATGGATGTCCGTAAGTTTCGGTTTGAATTGTGGACACACGATTCGCAATGAAAGTTTTCCACGTATTTGGCGGAGATCTCAACCAGTGAAGAACCAGAGTTGAGTCCGACCAGAAATAAGCCTCGATGCCATTCAGTGCAAGGGCTTTGGTTACGATCTGATAAAGATGTGCAGCTTCTCGAGCGGCACATAGTTCCAATCTTGGAATAGTCATCCTTTGTAGTGGAGCCACTCGAGATTTTGCAGATATAAGCAGTGTTGTAAGCAATCACGGTAGTCGACACGTTTTCGCAGATATTCGGCAGCGCTTCGCTTAAACATTCACAACACGAGCGATCAAACGAATGTCGAAAAGAAAAATGTCAATTGAATGCCACTGACCACGATAGCTATGTTAGGAAGCGTTATGGTGTTGTTTGTTTCTGTTCTGCTTTCACTGTATGTGTGTCACATTTGACATAACAGACAAGATCAAATTATCCATGTTTTTTGATGTTCCGATGTCTGAATTCTATGCAAAACTAAAGATTTATGCAAATTTTCTCGTATCAGACGACATTCAATTGACACTTTTTCGTATTTGTCGACGTTCATTCTACCGCTCTTGCTGTGACTGCTGACCATGGCAACGAAACGAACGTCGCTCAAAATGTCGAATGTTTACAGCACTGGATATAAGTTCGATTCGGACTAGATATAAACCTGAGAGAGAGGAGACAGCTGGCTTAGATTGCGAGCTCCGAAAAGTCAAGGGAACCTGTCATCAACTGTCACTGGAAAACCGCACATTCGAAGGGCAGAGCGTGAAAAACCGTCAAAATTTTGTCAAACTTAAACTGGATGTGATTGAATATTCAGGTTGTTTTTCTGTGCTCTTGCATATAAAATCGTTGATTATTTAAATATTGTCGATTGGACTCAAATTGCTATTGAAATTGTTTAATTTTATGATCTTTTTGATAACAAATAGGATATGAAAATGGTTTTGGCCCAGTTTGTGCTCTCCGAACCATTGTACGCAACCCAAACATGAGAAGAAGAAATCAAAGAAGCCAAGAAAACAAGCCAGTTGTCAGTGAGCTGTCTCCTCTCTCTCAGATATAAACTAATCATAAGGGCATTTAGTTTGAGAAACAAAAGAAAACCTAAGCAAACGGGAAGAGACGAATGCAGTGATGCCACATACACAGATTCATCTGTAATTACACAGTTTTTTTCTTGTTCTTGGCTACAGATATCTGTGATCACCAATTTTTGGGGATAAGTAGATTTCAAGATTTTGGGATATTTCACGAGCTTAGGACATAATTTTGGAGGACATATATCAAATATTTAAATTTCTCAAATATTTAAGTATTTTATTTATTTTAGAAACAATTATGCATTTTCAGTTTAGTTTAAGAAGAAAAGGTTCAAATTAAAAATTGTTGACATGTCAAGAACATACATAATACGTGATCACCAGTTCTTTTTATTCTAAAGCAATTGGATTTTTTGCGACACAGATTTTTACCAAGATTTTTTGAGGTTAACTTAAGATAAAAAAAATTTTTTCGACCGAAAACACAGATGAGAGTCGGAAAAATGTGGCAACACTGGACGAATGACACTTCAGTCTTATAAAGTGTTTCGTACGATGAAGTTGCGCTAGTATTGCTCCTGTTGCAATTCGCCTGATTGACCCATTAACTTTGCAAAAGCCGGTTCCTCCCTCCGGACACTACACTACGCTAACAGTTTCCTTTGTGAACTAATCGGCCCACCATATGCTGAGGGGTAAAGATCTGAGAGAGAGGAGACAGCTGGCTTAGATTGCGAGCTCCCAAATGTCAAGGCAACCTGTCACCAACTGTCACTGGGAACTCGCACATTCGAAGGGCAGAGCGTGAAAAAGCATCAACATTCAAGCAAACGCAATTAAAATTTTAAGGTATTATCCGACGATTTCGCATTTTAAAAAGATGAATGCTTAAATATAGTTGTGTGTTGGCAAACTGCTATTGGTTTTTTATATGCATATCCTTTTTCATAGTAAACAACAAGATTTTGACCAAAATAAGTTCATCTGAACGTTGTGCACCACCCAAGAATTAAAAAAGAAGGCAAGAAAACATGTCAACTCTTGGTGAGCTGTCTCCTCTCTCTCAGGCAGACACAATCTCATCTGATCACTTTGGTCATCTTCAGATGGTGAAAGATGTTATCAGCGATCCAAGAGCGCTTTGATATGATTCCATCTCTCTATCAGATGATTATCTTGATGCTTGTTCGGTGACATATGGGTATATTTGGGTTTTAAAATTTGATACACTGCATATTTTTTCGCTTTCATGCTGAAATGCTAAATGCACTGATTGCACTTTGATTGAATTTTTTTTCGTGATTTTTCTACCAACAAAGGTGAAATTGAATTCGTTTGCATGACAAGAAATACGTAGTTTCATGGGAAATTATCAGTTTTTTCATTAAATTTGATTAAAGCTTTTATAAACTGCGGCGTGTTTCACAGAAACATTTTGTCTGTTGAGGTGCTAGTAAGAGGGGCAAAGTAATGAGAGAATAATGTTATTATGGATGTCTCACGAAGGAATCTTGTATTTCATTCTATATGAAGATTTTTATTTTCAACGATTCAAATATCCTATTCTATTTTCTATTTATTCAAGAAGGATTTCTGCTCAAGCGTTTAATTTCCTGATCCTAATGCTTGAAAGATTCGTTTGTTGTCTTTGAGTTTTGCAAAAGTAAATACAATCACTTTATGTGCGTGGCCGCAATAGAATGCTTCCAAACCAATTAAAAACATGAAAAATGAAATTTGATTTCCTCATGGATCGAATCATCTACTTATTTCCGTTGATCTAGCAGATAAATGTCAATTCTATGAGGTCAGAGAATACCCGGACGTGACAGCCGGGCTGTTGCAAATCCTTCTGTTATGGATGCTCAGATGATAAGATTTCATCTTGAAACAAGAGAGACATAGATGAAGCTCAAAAATCGATCAAGGAGCTCCAAGACAAGACATTTGATCCGTATTTTGCTCAAAAGATCGAAAGATGAGATAAAATGCAATGGCTGCTCTCAGGTAAAGATGTTTGAATTAGAAATATATGTAAAATGTAGAACTGCTTCTATTCACATCAGTTCCTTGCTCATGAACATTGATAGATTTAATGGTAGAGGCATTGTCCGAGTTCAGAAGGTCAGGTTTTTTTTTTAAATTGAACTGTTTTAACCAACTAAAAATAAAATAACACTTTAAAAAAAATCAAAAAGAGTTACCCAAATCAAATTTGATTCAAAATTTTCCATGTGTTATATGTGTTGCGGACCCTCAATAATTCGGAAAGAATGCGAGTACTTCCCAAATTGAGAGACTTACAGTTCCATGATCCGAGATTCCAATCGTTAGTCCGTTTTCGATGCCTGGGTCTATGCCGATTGTTCCGGTACAAATTTACATTGTATGCTTCCTGTACTGATGATTTTTACAGCTGGCTTGTAAGGCCTGCACCAACTAGCGTTGGGCGATTTTGAATCGATGTTCCAATAATCGATGCTTTCATTGCTATTAATCGATTTTTTGAATCCATGTTTGGACCACCCAATATAGGGTGAATCGTTTTTCTTACAGTGTTGTTCAGACTCATTTCCCCGAAAATAATATTTTCCGAACTACGGATCCACGAACTACTACAACCATACTCTATCCTCCTAAAATAGAAATGCAAATGGTTAAGCTTGAGTACTGTACACAAAATCGATCAATTGTGATCCCAGAGAGCCACAATTCAAGTTTCGGTGAAATGAAATGAGTGAGTGAGTGAGTGCGAATCATTTCACCGAAACTTGAATTGCGGCCCACCGAGATCGAAACTGTCGGATCCCATGTGCAACACTCCATCTCAGGAATACAACGCACAGTTATAACAGTTCATGGCTTCACAATTCGAATTTCGGGGAAATGAGTCTGATCAACACTGTTTTCTTCTTTTGATTTTTTGATTCACTTCAGTTTGGCGAAATAAATTAATATCCTTCAGAACATATAGGAAGGAATCCCTTTCATGGCAGTGAAAATTGGTTCCTCACATATACAAACACATTTCTGGATGTCCACATTATTTCTCAAAATATTTCACTTACCTACACTAAGTTCACACCCAAATTGCTAACGAGACATCAGAAGACTATTACCTTACGATTTCCGAAGTTTTAACACTACTAGCTGGTGGAAATTTCAAAAACCGTGCTAATTTTCAACACGGACGTTCAACTTTGCTACATTGTTTACACTTATCCGCCTGCGAACGAAGAACACTTTTTGCCAAACTTTACCACTTACGCTAAACGTAGAACCTCCAACACAGTTTACTTTCACTACTTGTTAATAAACGAATGATTTCTGGTTGATTTCTGATGAAAACAACTTAAAATTTCACCAAACCGTGCTAAACACAATCACTTGATCACAGCATTTCGCTTTTTTTATTTTTCTAATTTTACGCCTGCTGCTCGCTTGCAGGGCTGTCAGATACGTTGATGGTTGCGTACGACATCAAGCAATCTGATTTAGTCGAAGGGGAAAATACTCAAATTGAAGAAGCGATTACTGGCAACAACGTCTTATCAATTATAATTTTACTATTACCAAAAAATAGCAGAATATTTTTTGTGTACCGAAAGATGTTAAAAGCATATGGTCTAATTTTAAATTTAATACATTTTAATTTGAATTCGATTCGAATCGATTCAAAAGCATCAATGCAAGGGATTAGATTTAATCGGTAAATCGATTCGACAGCTTCAATTTGAATTGATTCAGTAGCAGAACGGGTTGTATTGAAGATAAATACATCGAAAACAAAATATCTGCTGGCAGAAGGAACCGAGCGCGATTGAGCTCGCATTGGCAGACGTGTGATGGCCGACGGAGATGAGTTCGAGGTGGTTGATGAATTTGTCTACCTCGGATCATCGAATAACAACTGCAGCAGTGAAATAAGAAGACAAGGTGCCCGACAGACCGTTATTATAAAAAAAATGTCCATCAAATCTGAGCACATGGCTCGATTTCTGAGGTCATTCTGCACCTCTGGACCAATTTAAAAAAAAATCCCTATGAGGAATCTCGAGAAATCTTGATATGAAGTTTTTGAATAATATATAAATTCAATATAATCCATATTAAAATTTTGAAATAGCACCGAAAAAAAAACTACAAAAACGCTCAAAAAATTCACCAAACTTTTTATTTATTTATTTATTTATTTATTTATTTATTTATTTATTGTCGTCAATCATGTTTGTAGACCGTTACATAGAATTTCTTATGTGCTAGTTTCACTAATACATACAATTTTCCTACTTAATATAATGTGCGGAAGTATTGTTTTAGCTTCGCTTTGGACCAAGTTAAGTCAATTAAATCATTATGTTTATTATAAGTAGTCATCATTTGGTCCATTGGCCCAAATTTTGCATAATTAGTACGGTGATAGTTGATTGCAAATAGTTCTCGATGGCGTAAACGTCTTGATGGTACATAAAAGTTTAATTTGGATAATAATTCTGGTGAATCAACTTTATGAGAAACAATATCGTTTATAAATGCAATCATAGCATATTCGCGACGCTCTCTTAATGTTTGAATATCAATCAACATACATCTAGCTTTGTAAGATGGTAATGGAAATTCAGTCCAACCTAATTTGCGAAGAGCATATAATAAAAATTGTTTTTGTACCGACTTTATCCTTTCTTCATGTACTGTTGAAAAAGGTGACCAAATTATGCAATGAACAATGTTTTTATTGTGTATGGATCGTTGAAGTTATAAGCGAAGCGTTTAATGAAGCCTAATCGTCCCACACAAACTAGTATATTACTGTTAGCGTTGTGATAATAAGAAGAATTTACAACTGACTTAACTTACCAGAGTGACTTAAGTATGTTTTTACATGGCTTAAACCAGTAAGTTTAGTTTAATAGAATGAAATCTAAAAAATAAATTTCAATGTACAATTGAAGTCACGTTCAACAAACGTGAAAAATTCAATGTTGAATATCTATATAAATAAAAATGGAACGGTGTTTGTATGTCACAAAATGGCTTTCGAACGGGTCAGTGGATTTGGATGATTCTTTCTCCATTTTGTTCTTCAAGGGTTCGGACGTATTTGTGTGTATAAAAGCTCCAGGATATTCCCCGGGGAAGTCGAAAAAACGAAAGTGAACGGAACTGTCATTTTGTGTGGGACGATTTGTAGCGGTTTTCAACAGCCTACTTAGTGGCAAGACGAAGATTGCCGGGATCACTAGTTATTAATAATTAGCTTATTTTACCACTTTCACACTCAGTGACCAGCCCACCGAAGTCTGCCGTATTTATTTTGCTGTATAACATTTGCTTCTTAAAACATCTGGTACTATTCTTGATGTTTACATCTAGTTTTCCACCGAATTTCGCCCTCAGCAGTTTAAAAAAATATTCTGTTCAACATTCTAAGCCACAACAGGATTATAACCACACAGGAAATATCATTGTCAGATGATGTTCAAACAGACTGGACCAAATGTTTTTAATGGTTTCAGGAAAACGTACCCCAAGCATTCGGTATAAGTATAATAAAATATGTGCATTATTTGCTGTAAGAAGGGAACTTATCTATTTGAAGAAACATCTGTATCAAAATAGAATTGGAAAAATTGTAATCGATGAAGTCCTTAACTTATCTTTGCAAGGCTAAAATATCATCTAGTCCGTTCTGTCTGAACATCGTCCATATTCAGAAGTGCTCGAAGATTACAAAGCCTTTAACAACTTCAAACAAATCCCCGTACTACTTTAGTATCAACATCATTAGAACTTCCAGTCTATGAACTTGCAACCATTTAATTCGTTTTTTTTTTTGGGATTCATCGTCAATTTGTTTATTGACATCTAGGTCACGTTCGACACAGTAGCGAAAATCTAGCTGTTGTTGGTAATATCAAAGACTTAAATCTGATTAAGCTGACAAATACAATCAAGTGTAAAAATGGTAGACGAGGAGCCTATTTTTTTTGTAAAATTACATGGCATGAAAAGAGATGAGTTTCTGAATTTACTGTTCAATATTGTGTTTTGTCGCATACACTCCTTGATTTTGCAGACGATGACTCTATTAGAATCGATTGCAGTTCACCACTTCAAAGATGGACAACTAGGATAAGCTTGTAATTCCATTTACTCTACTCAAACTTATATGGATGTAGCGAAAGAAGCAGGTTCAGATGAGTTGTTGCTGAAGCAGTGCTTGATTGAGATGTAGATGATTTTGTTGAATAGCCATTTAACACTTGTGATGTATAATAAAAATGTTTCCCGTGTAGTAAAAACACGTTTTTTGGCTGCGAATATCTCCTTCTATGGATAACGTAACCGGCTTAAGGGCCCGCAACTTGCAAAGGGAAACGACATTTCTACACTGTTGCTTGATAAAGGCTTATCTGAGTTCATAGATCCATTAATTCATTAACAACTTCGCCAAAACACCTTGAGATCATTTATTGTACAACACTGCAAAGTATTTCGAAAACTAAATCAGTTTTCAATAATAATGCAAAGAGAACAACGATGAATACAAGCATGCCTTAATGAAGCATCATTGTCAATTTACCATGTATAAAACGCTTGATCTTGGCTCTCTTAGCACATTTATTCATTTGATTGAGCGAATTCTATTGAGTGAATAAAATAGGCAAACTTCAGTGAGCTGGTCATTTAATGCGAATGCCGGAAGAAATAATTGCAACAATCAGGTGAAAGTCAGCGACCCAGTGGAAGACATCCGCGTATGTTTATTCTGATATTGACGTGAGCATACCAGAGCAACCAAATCATTCAAAGTTTGAAACAACCGGTTGATACTAGCACTAATTGACTATAAAAGCATTCACATGGCTTATCTACTAACTTTTATTGTGCTACATTCATTTTCTGATGCATTTTTGTTTTTAGAAATAAAAACATTGTTAACTGTTGATTTATTTGTTTTGCCTTCTAATCGGTTCAACATAGAAAACAACAATCAACTAAATTTAAACCAGAAAAACTATGAAAAAAAAACATACTTAAAGTGAAGATAAATCAAAGCCAAATCTCAAATTTTCAAGAGCACGTATCTGGAAAATCAAACATCCGTTTAAGCTGAAAACTTAATCGATTGATCACTAGCTGGTGGTGACCAATCGATTAAATTTTCAGCTTAAACGGGTGTTCGGTTCTTTAGATTTGTGCTATTGAAAATTTGAAGTTTGGCTTTGGCTCATCTTCACCTTAAGGAATGGCTTAAGTAAAGTCAGTTGTAAAAATTTCTAATTAAAACAACGGTAACAATTTTATACCAGTTGAGAACAGTTTGGCCAACTTTTTGAACGTTTAGTAGGGTTTTTCACTGCCATTGCAGAATTTTGATAATGATTATATTGAAATTTTTAGTCAAAAACTTCAAATCAAGATTTCTCGAGATACCTCCTAGGGATTTTTTTAAAAATTGGTCCAAAGGTGCAGATTGATCTCAGGAATTGAGCCCTGTGCTCAGATTTGTTGGACAATTTTTTTTTTTCATAACAACGGTCTGTCGGCGCACCGTGGAAGACGTATCATTGCCGGAAGTCGTGCTTACTGTGGACTCCACAAGGCCTTGCGGTCTGGTATACTTCACCTCCGTACTAAGTGTATTATGTACATACAAGGCAGTCCGGTAGTCCTCTATGGGCATGAGATATGGACGATGCTCGAAGAGAACCTGCAAGCGCTAGGAGTTTCTGAACGACGTGTGCTTAAGACGATCTTTGGCGGAGTATATGAGAACGGCGTATGGAAGAGAATTACGATGAACCACGAGCCTGCGCAACTCTACGGTAAACCCAGTGTCCAGAAAGTCGCCAAAGCTGAAAGGGTAAGATGGACGGTACACGTTGTGAGACTACCGGACAACAATTCCGCAAAAATAGTGTTCAATTTCGAAGAGGTGTGCAATGAGCTAGGTGGAGCAGTATCTTGAAAGTGTGGGACGATCGAGAAATTTGAGGAAAGCAGCTATGGACCGATTTTGCTTATTTTGTCATGTGTTGAAGGACTTAGCGTCATCATACGTAAGTAAATTGAGGATACCAATGAACACCAAGATACGATTAGCAGTAACATTAAAAGCCGTTCAGCAGACATTATGCAATTTTATTTGACCGAATTATTCAGTTGAGATAAGGCTAAAATATAATGATTTAGCATACATTCAATCGACACTCTTCATTAAATAAAATCTGTTCACTATTTATATGTATTTCTACACAACATAACGAGAGCGATCCCACCGAAAAGTTCTCCAGTAAATTACAAAGTATGCAAGCAACATGACCAATCCAGTAGCCATAATTGGTGTCCTGCTTCAAACTAATCCATTCATGTCCGATAAACTTCTCCGGGACCGAACTCACTGCCACAGAAAATTTCATCATACAATCTAAAACGATGGATTCGTAGAAATTTTAATAAAAACAGCACACCACGCAGATTTTTCTACCACTTCCAGTGATACGACAAATGAATTGATTTTCGCTATGCAGCGGGTTTGTATTTTTTTTCTCTATTGGTCGTCCCGAATGGATAACGTTCGGTTGACATCAATATTGGTCGTTCCAGGAAAAAAGTACAATCTTACGGGATAAGAGAAGGATTTGGCATCAGTTTTCTCGATTCTATGACAGAAAGTCGTAGGATAAATCGCCGAAATGATAAAAGATCGACATACAAAAGGTGATCTTTGGTACGAGTTTTCTCGAATCTGCCGCTTTTGAGTTATATGTTTCAGACATTTTTTTCCTTCAAACTTGTCTAAGAAAGAGTGTTGTTTTATACGACTTGCAGACAAAATAAAAGAAAATATGAATTAGCTTAAAAAAAACACAAGCGAAGCACATTTCTTTGATACTGCGAAATCGTTGTTCTATTTCCCTGGAATGGCTGACATGGTATGAACGAATTCGTATCGGAGCATCGTTTCGATTATTTTTATGCCTATTCCAATTCCAATCAATTTGGATTGATTGCCACCAACGGCTAGAGAAACTCGTGATGAAAAGTTCTGAATATGAAAAAAATCAATTCATGGGATTGTAAAGGATTTGCACTGTATTTTTAGAGAAATGACAAAAAAACTAGGTCAAATAGCTCAAAATAATCTTCTCTTTTTTCGAGCATAATTTGCATAGTTCCATTCATGCTCATCTGTTTATGTCTAATTTACTTTCATTTACCTAACGTTTACCTTGAAAACAGCAGGTTGAGCTTCCCTCTAACAAGTGGTAATTAACCTTCGTTTAACACAGATCCAGCATCCAGTTCCATCTCCGGACCGGACTGACCGGAGCGAGTACCTGCAGTCTAACCACTGAGCACAGTTTTATCTCCAGCACTTCGTTATGAATAAATTCAAATCGTTTCGGATGTAGCTGCATGTAAAATAATGATTAAAGGGAAAACACTTTCCTTCCCGCTGCCTCCGGTGAGTTTATGGTTGGTACTTAAAACAGTCATTCAGCATAGCTAGGCAAAACACGTGTGAACAAGTTTGTTTGGGAAGGTAAGCACTTCTATGAAGTACCGTGAAGAGGGGAGTCTTTGATAATGCGGATAGCTTTGATAGTGTGGGACACACAACATACTGAGCAAAATAACAAAATTTCTGTTAATTAGTTGAGCAAATCGAATGCAAAAATGCAAATATAGAGTCATGTGAGAGATATTTTCGTTGGAATTGAGCTTTGTAGGAACTGTGATTTTCTTCCAAAACACCATCAAAGTTACCCCGTTTTACAGTACTGGATCCACAGCTGGCTCAGGTGGCGGAGATGAAGCAGTCGGCGTTCCCAGCACGTGTCTGCCATCGATATGAGCCGGCTTGGGTCGGTGGTTCGTTCCATCGACATTGGATGAGCTTTTAATTCCTTAATTGTGATGTCGAGCACCGAGCAGTAGTTGGGCGGTTTCGAGAAACTCATTGCATTTTCAATGAGTTATGCTTGCATTGAAACAGCTGTGCAAAGTCGGTGAAATCGCACAAACGATAATTTGATTTGCGTATGGTTTGAAAATACGGGGAAATTAAATGTGGTTTCTTTGCTCAAGAATTAGTTTACTTGATTTACTGTGCGATAAATCTGATTTCATAACAAAGATTAAGTTATCATAATCCTTAATCTTGATGAGGTAAGGAGCTTCAGGCTAAGGTGAGGACTTTGTTATCGTTCAAAATGGATTCTCACAATATCAATTAGAAAATACACTGAAGAACCAAATAGGGTATTGGAAAGTATTAAATTTGTCCTTGTTTTATTGAAATTCACTATTTGTTTTGTGTAGCAACATCCCAACTGGGACAGAGTTTGCTTCTCAGCTAAGTGTTCTTTTGAGACTTTCACAATTGCAAACTGGGAGCTATATTTGCCAATTGACCATTTTCTATTTACTTTATGTCCTGGAAAGTCGAGAAAATGATCATTACGAAAAGATCATCGACCGGTGGGGTTGAAACCCATGACCCTTAGTTTGGTCTTACTGAATAGCTGCCCGTTTACCGCTACCTCAATCTGCGCCCCTCATATTTTTTATCAAGGTTCAAATCTGGTGACAAATATGAGACCATATCTAGGGGAGTGTGTAGCCTATGCACCATTCTCTGTATGCAGTACTACAGAGAACAGGTTTCAGACCCTACCCTCCACGGAACTACCTTATGGTATTACTTCGGGAAGTACATATACAGCCATTCCATGAAAAACCAATCTAGTGAGTCACCGAATTCCGTGAAAATTTGCTATTTTGTTCCTTGTTCCTTATCCGAAATAAGGATACACATGTTTTTGGATTTTTTGATTAGAGTGATTATTTCCGAAATAAAATGACCAGAAAAATCGCGATTTTGCTAATTTTCACGGTATTCGGTGACCCACTAGATCGGTTTTCCATGAAATTGCTGTAGGGCGTCTGTACCAGTGATAGTGGCAATAGTAACGGGTTGAGGAATAAAAAATCGCCAAAAAATAACGGAAACTCGTTTTTTATATCTGAATACGTCATTCGAAAGCTTTTTTATTATATTTCACGTAAAAAATAATCTTAGAATGATAAAATCATTAAATCTATCAAAAAAGCATTTCCTCCATTACTGGAACACGTTCCAGTAATAGTGGTATTTGCTAACTTTTGTTCCTATAATAGTGGTTTACATTGATTTCCCATTGAGACTCACTATTATAGGAACGCCCCACTATAACTGGTGCAAAGGAGCAAAAAAGTTAAGGATTTTAATTGTTTTCTACTATTTCCTTACTATTTCACAAGATTTTTTTTTTCACACATTCATATCATTTTGACAATGTCCATGTTACAAAAATACACATAAAAATAAAAATTGGCTATAACACGCTTGAAACGGCACTACCACTATTATTGGTACACACACTATGACTGGATTAGGGCTGTTTGGGCACGTCAGGAGTTAATCATCAATGTTAACTTCCTTTTCCCGAACAGCCTAGATAGCCGTGTAGTGTCGGTAGCGGTTGTTTCAATTGGCTAAGAATTAACACTACGGACTGCCTGTTCCGGTGGTATAAGTCCATCTCACAGGTGACCCCTAATTCATGTCGCTTTAAGCTTACCGTGCCTAAGAATGAATGGTTAGGGGGGTCTAAAAAAACCTAACCGCAAACGGAGCCTGTGGAGTACCAGGGCGCCCTCTACAGTATTGTGCCCTTCCTGTGCTACCCGGAGCAATGGTGCAGGTGACCTTGTGTTTCTCCGAGACAATCGGCTTCCCTTCTTCAGTCTCAAACCTGAGGCTAAATAAGGGTGGGATTATAAGGATGTTGTAAATAAGTTTAAATTTTTCACCCTTATGGCTTCGCATTATGCGTTTTTTTTTGTTGGGGCAGCAGGGACGACAGTCCAGGGGCTTAACGGACCCCCCCCCCCCCCAGGACCTCTGCGAGTTGGGGAGTTGCCCAGGATGTGGTGAAGTTCGCAGTGGGCTCTGATGAACCTTCATAAAAACCACAAAAATCCGAATGCAACTCTGTCACAGCGACCGGTGCCGCTTAAAGTACCCTTAAAGATCCTGATTATGGCATACTGGTCGCGATACAAACGGACAAAGCATGGAATTACGAGTAGGAGTGCTTCGAGCACATTGGGACCAACGCCAGTACGGCCCCAATTATGTATACTGGCAGCGCACGACAAAGGACAAGTAACGGTATATGTACTGGATAATATGCTTTGAGGCTGACAGCGGCGACATTCTACTCCCTTAGTAGGGTCGGGTGACACTGGCCCGAAACGGCGAGTGGGTTAATGGCGCAGGCTGCCCCCGTCCCGTAAAACCGTGGCAGGCCTTAGAGTACGTTCCAAATCCGTCGCCTGGTTGTTACAACTGGGCGGGAGTAGGCTCAGATGCCATTACCTGACCTGCGCCGATCCGGCTCTGAACATAGTACCCCATAAAGGACTATGTCAACCCTAGCATGGCCTCCCTGCTTGCATAGATAACCATGGGATTATAAAGGCGACTATTCCAGCGGAGATGGATAGCGGCTCTTAGGGGGACCCATAAGAGATGATCAACCAAAACAAACAACTAGCGGAATGTGAAGGAGAGGCTTCTGGACCTATCAGTAACCGGCTAAGGTTCCCGCCAAGGAAGGAGGCGACCAACTTTATTGAAAACAGTTTGGGCAAAAGCCTAGATACTGGGACGACGGCAGGCACTGGCCGCTCCAGTGCAACATGTGTGGTGACCGATGGCCCGGGACTAATCGAGGCCATGGATCGCAATAGGGAGTACCTCCCTAAAATGCAGGTAGCTGCTGAGCAACTTGATGTCATCATCGAATATGTTAAAAGCAAAACAAATATCAGCAAAGACTTGAAAACAAGTCTACTGAAATTGCGACAATCAGTCCTAGCTGCAAAGCAGGACTACGAGAAAGCCAAGGAACAACTGGGCAAGGTAGAAGGCCAAAAAGACACTAGGTCGTGTCAGACCGAAGTGTTTTCCTTCACAGGCAACGCGAATATATCTGATGATATTATTCGATACGCGATGCGGAAGAGGGAAGCTTCCGGGGATGAATACGTGGCGAAAAGACGTATGGTTGCTAAGGGAAAAGTGACCTACGCGGCCGTCCTCCAAAGCGGAAAAGCTGGCACGAGCCAAGCCCCGCGATCAAGAGGACATGGCAACAAAGGAGAGGCCAACACCAATCCTAAGGCCAAGAAAGCCAAGAAAAAGGAGCCACGGGTTAACCGGAACCAGGAAGTGCATCCACAGGAACCACGGGCGCAAGGCAACAGCAACCCGTGGATACGAGTTGGAAATAAGAAAAAACAGAGGAAACCGAAAACGGAGCCCAAGGAGAGCGCTAAACCGAAAACAGCGAAACGTAGGAATTTAGGCGAAGCCCTCGTTATCAAAACGGAGGAAGCAAAATACGCCGAGGTTCTGAAGGCGATGCGAAGCACAGAGAAGCTATCGCCATTGGGCGCAGACGTGCGAAGCATAAGGCGAACTAGGATTGGTGAAATGATCCTAGTCTTAAAGAAGGACGCCAAGGAAAAGGGTGCAGTCTATAAGCAACTGGCACAAGAAGTACTTGGTGACGAGGTTGATGTAAGATCCCTTACTGCTGAAGCGACTCTCCAGTGTAAAAATCTGGATGAGGTCACCGATGCAGCGGAGGTCTCGGCTGCCCTCAAAGAGCAGTGTGACATCGACGTAGCCAGTAAGGCCATCCACCTTAGAAAGGGCCCGCAGGGCACCCAGGTGGCGGCGATCAGGCTGCCGGTCGCAGAGGCCAACAAAGCGAAGAGCTTGGGCATACTCAAGGTAGGCTGGTCGGTTTGCCGGCTGAGCATACAACAGCCTCCTGAAGTTTGCTTCAAGTGTTTCGGGAAGGGCCATAAGTCGTGGAATTGCAATGGTCCCGACAGAAGTAAGATGTGCAGAAAATGCGGCGCTGAAGGCCATAGGGCAAGCGATTGTAAGCAAATCGCTAAGTGCCTAATATGTGTCGACAGAGCAGACAACGGACACTTAACGGGCGGACCCAAATGTCCGGGCACAAGCGGAGTATCAAAGCAGTCAAAACGGAAGTAACACAGTTAAATTTAAACCACTGTGATGCAGCCCAGCAGCTGCTTTGGCAGTCAGTCTCGGAAACCAAGACTGACGTGGTGTTATTATCGGACCCATACCGCATACCAGTCAATAACGGGAACTGGGTGGCGGATAAGTCTCAACAGCTAGCAGCTATAGGGACGACAGGACGATACCCAATCCAAGAAGTAGTCTCTAGCTCAAATGACGGTTTTGCGATAGCAAAAATCAACGGCGTGTTCTATTGCAGTTGTTACGCGCCCCCAAGATGGTCGATTGAGGAATTTTCCCACATGGTTGACAGGATGATGGCCGAACTAGCTAATCGGCAGCCAGTAGTGATAGCTGGCGACTTTAATGCATGGGCAGTGGAGTGGGGTAGCCGCTGCACCAATCAAAGAGGCCAGCTATTGTTGGAATCCCTGGCCGCATTAAATGTAGAGCTGGCAAATGTGGGTACAGTGAGTACCTTCCGCAGAAATGGTGCAGAATCGATCATCGACGTGACGTTTTGTAGTCCTAACCTTTTAGGTACCATGAACTGGCGCGTTGATGACGGTTATACTCATAGCGATCATCAATCGATTCGCTATAGTATAATACCAGGCGGGCAGAAGGCAGCGCGATGTAACTCGACCCAAGCCCGAGGATGGAAAACAGCGCGCTTCGACGGCGAAGTATTCACTGAAGCCCTGAGGCGCGAACGAAACACTCTGGACCTAAACGGTGAAGAGCTAGTTGCTATGATATCACGAGCGTGTGATGCTTCCATGCCGAGAAAAGCCCCTCCTCGAGAGAACAGGCCGCCAGTGTATTGGTGGTGCGAATCAATTGCAAATCTTCGAGCAATCTGCCTTCGGGCTAGACGAAGAATGCAACGCGCACGCACAGAAGCACAAAGAGAAGAACGCGGTGCAGAATTCAGAGAGGCAAAGTTGGCTCTCAAAAAGGAAATCAAGAGTCGAAAACGGGCATGCTTTGAAAGTCTATGCGAGAGTGCCAATTCTAGTCCATGGGGTGACGCCTACAGAGTGGTAATGGCTAAGACCAAAGGAGCCATAGCGCCCCAAGAGAAATCGCCCGAGTTGCTGCGATCGATAATCGATGTACTCTTCCCGCACCATCCCATAAGCCCATGGCCCCCAGCGCCGTATGCGGCAGATGAAGGAGAAGAAGTGGCGAGAGTGACGAACGAAGAGCTGGCAGAAGTCGTGAAATCATTCGCGTCAAACAAGGCACCGGGACCCGATGGTATCCCGAATGTTGCCTTAAAAGCGGCAGTGAACACGGATCCGGACATGTTCAGAATCACGATGCAACGCTGCATTGATCAAAGAATCTTCCCGGATGTATGGAAGCGACAGAAATTGATGCTACTGCCAAAGGCGGGGAAACCACCAGGTGACCCGTCGGCGTATAGACCTATCTGTCTACTAGATACGACGGGCAAGTTATTGGAGAGGTTGATTCTCAACAGACTAGTACCGTATACGGAGAGTGCGAACGGCCTGTCCAACAACCAGTTTGGATTCAGAAAAGGTAAATCTACTCTGGACGCCATCCAGTCGGTCGTTCAAACAGCTGAGGTGGCAATCGAGCATAAAAGGAGCGGCATCCGTTACTGCGCGGTTGTCACTCTGGATGTGAAGAATGCGTTCAACAGCGCAAGCTGGGAAGCAATAGCACACGCGCTTCACCGCCTCAAGGTACCGGTGCAGTTGTGTAAGCTTCTAGAAAGCTATTTTGATGGTAGGATTCTACTGTATGACACAGAGGAGGGGCAGAAAAGCGTTCGAATTACCGCGGGAGTACCTCAAGGTTCAATCCTGGGCCCGCTGTTATGGAATGCGATGTACGATGACGTACTGAGGCTGCCCCTTCCGACGGGTGTTAAGATTGTTGGCTTCGCCGACGATATCACCCTAGTGGTCTATGGTGAATCGATGGAGGAAGTAGAGTTGACAGCAGCGCACTCTATTTCCCTGGTTGAGGAATGGATGAAGTCTAGGAAACTAGGACTGGCCCGTCACAAGACTGAGGTGGTGGTGGTCAACAACCGCAAGTCCGAGCAACGGGCGCTTATCTCGGTAGGTGATTGCACCATAGAGTCCAAGCGATCCCTTAGGCATCTTGGGGTAATGATCGATGACAAGCTGAGCTTCGCTAGCCACGTTGAATATGCCTGTAAAAGGGCATCTACGGCTATAGCGGCGCTTTCGAGGATGATGTCTAACAGCTCTGCTGTAATTGCCAGCAAACGCAAGCTGCTGGCAAGCGTGGCGCTATCCATACTAAGGTATGGAGGACCAATCTGGTCAAAAGCGCTTAGAACGAACAGAAACCTAAAGCGGTTGGAAAGCACGTACAGGATAATGTGCTTAAGAGTAGCAAGTGCATACCGGACGGTATCTAAAGAGGCCGTGTGCATCATAGCCGGGATGACGCCCATCGGGCTCATCATCAAGGAAGATGTTCAATGCTTCAACCAAAGGGGTACCAGAGGAGTCCGCGACACGTGTAAAGAGGAAACGCTCAGAAGCTGGCAGCAGCAGGCATTGAAGACATGAGCGAGCTTGATGAGCATGAGCATTGAACAATCAAAGCGACCTTATGCTGTGATCGAACTGAGCTACTCAGTAAGACGGTTGTTAGCGATCATGAAAGCTCACTGCACGGATAAACAATGAGCTTGAAATTTCACTAGGCAACCCCAAAGTGCCTGCACTGTGTAGGAGGTTGAAATCAAAGCAAACCAAATTGATTTGTAAACGTCAATGGATTTGCAAAGACGGGCTTTGAAGGAGTTCTGTTTTTAAAGATTTGCATTTGGATTGTATAAAATTTTACGGGCCACAAAATTATACCAAACTAAGGCATTAATGCAGATGAATCCTATCCGAAATCTAGCACACGAGCGTCCATATTTGTACAACATTAGGAGTTACGAACTGTGATAATTGAGATTTGAAGCAGCGTCCATTTATTAATTAACGCCAAAATGGACAATTTCATATCCCCTCAATGCTCCCAAGAATGCGATTAGTATATTTTTTTTTTAGGTTTTTGTATTCGTCATAACGCTGAAGCCGACATCTTATTTTAAACCGATGCGTTCCGGTGGCGGTGGGGCCTGGGCCGTAATTTCAATACACCAATATAGGGTGAATCTGGAAATGGAATCCGAGTGCCGTTACACATTTCTACTGAAAATTAATACAATGCTCTATATAGTAAAGACTCCTTTTCTCTGAATTATCACGGAAAACCCCACATGGAGAAAAACATACTTCTCAACTTGTTACCTCAATCCCATATAGCACCTATAGGTGCCCCGCATACTGCCAAAACTTCATAAAATAATTTCAATTTGATCAATGGACTGTCATGCTCAGTTGGTTTTTACTACTGAACTCCACTGATCAAGCAGAGAGATAATGATGATCGTCAACACTCAATGAACTTGACAACTCACGACCTACTGCTTAGCTGAGCATCAAGTTACCCTAAAATCTACTGATCTTTGCTCATGAGCTGAGCATTTTCAATGTCTGGGCAGCAGGAATGGGATAACTACACTAAGGGTAGATGGACCCATCGACTAATACCAAATGTGTCAGATTGGTATGGTAGAAGCCATGGGGAAGTGAACTTCCACCTGACGCAGTTTCTGTCAGGACATGGTTGCTATAGACAGTACCTGCATAGGTTCGGGCACTCAGAATCTCCTGCGTGCCCCAATTGTGCTGGTGTAGAGGAAACAGCGGAGCATGTCGTGTTCGATTGCCCCCGTTTCATTGTTGTGAGAGGTCGCATGCTCACTACATGCGACAATATTATAGAGAGAATGTGTGCGGATGCCGAGTGCTGGAATGCAGTAACTACGGCTGTCACTCACATTATGTTAGAATTGCAGCGTCTATGGCGCGCCGACCAAGAGTTGGCTGCAGAGGATTAGCCCTGCCGAGGCTGGTCCCTTGTAACATTGTTTAAGTCGGCTAGGAGAAGCAGTTTGCCTAGGCTACTTCTGCTACACGTGTTGTGCTATATGCACTGGTCCCTTCCCGAAGAAATACCGTAAGGTGGTTCCGGGGAGATGAGGGTCTGAGTCCAAGGGTCATGTCGATGCACTGTTCACCACTTGAGCAATTCTAAATGAATTGCTCATGCACAGTGCATAGGCTGGTTTTAGCGGGTCGTCGTTGGTGCGTCATCCCCGCATTCCCTGAGTTATCTTCTCAGGGGATCTGTTTGCAGATTTCCCCCTTGTAAAAAACAAAAAAAAAACAAAAAAAAAACACTATGACTGGATCAGACACCCTATACATATTTAGTAGAAGTAGCTAGGCCTTCCTTAGCCGAATGGTTAGAGTCTGCGGCTTCAAAGCAAAGCTCAGCACTGCCTAGCAGGTCCGATTCCCGGTCGGTCCAGGATCTTTTCGTTATGGAAAATTCCTTGACTTCCTTGGTCATAAAGTACCATCGTACGTGCCACACGATATACGAATACGAAAATGGCAATTTTGGCAAAGAAAGTTCTCAAATAATCACTGTGGAAGTCCTCACTGAACACCAAACTGAGAAGCAGGCTCTGTCCCAGTGATGACGAAATGTTAAAAAGAAGTGCCTCAGGCTTGAGGCTTGTTCCCAAAATTTTGAGGGGTCAAGAACGTCCTTCACAAGATCGACTTTCGTCGAGCAAATTACAACGGTATTGATGTTTGTTGTAACGTATCTTTTGCTACAAATTTTATTTTCAGATTAGTTTTAGTATCTTTGTTTAGTTTTAAGTTTTACTGAGTTCTGTTTGATCCTTCGACCTTGATGCTTGCTCCTGGGCAGTGCGTCAAGAAAGCCCGAACAGTTTTTTTTTATTCTTTTTGGGTCGCGCGCTTATTTTTTTTTCCTGAGTGCTTTTTTATAGCCGAGCAAACGAGTGAAGCCGAAAGTGGATTGTGGCTGCTCAGTCAAGGATAACGGATCAATTGGTGAGCTCGTTTCATGCTACTATTTCTAATCTATATAATATGTATGATTGCAAATTCAATCGTTACAATGGTGGGATGTAAATATGATTTTTCAACAAACTATGGATGGTTCGTCACTGTGAGTGTCGACACAAACTCTGATTCATGATTTATTTATGTTTAACATTTTTTTTTCAGAACACCTCTTATATACCTTTATTTTTGTAATTAAAAAAACTTTGAATGGTTCGACACTACAAGTGTAGTCTTGCGAAAGGTTCACTTTATTCAACAAACTTTGGATGGTTCGCCACTGTAAGTGTCGGCATAAGAATAAGAGTGTTCTATGATGTCCCAACCAATCGAGTTCTTTGTTTCTTTTCTAATGAGTAAAATATAATAACACATGCTTTCGTCCTGACAGCTGTAGGAATGTTACATTTAGATATTTGTTCAACAAACTTTGAATGGTTCGTCACCTCAAGTGTCGGCATAATTTTCCTCTACATAGAAATTGTTCATATCAAATGAAAATATTATATTTACGTATAAGCATGTATATATCTCACAAATCATTGTTTATCATGGTCTAATCGCTTATCAAAGTGAATCCTATGACCCAACGATCCTCCCCATTAACAAACATCCCTCCCAGTAACCTTTGTGGAGATGCAGAGGCAAACACGGTCTCCAAAAAGCAAAGGTTACACACTAACATTCCTTCCCCCAATCCCACCTGACTGCAAGGACGTGGCCGGCGCCGTTATTGACCCTGTATAAATAGAGGCACTGAATTATGCACACTGAAGAAGATTATGGCCAATCCCAGCCGAACTTCTAGTTGATTCTTTGTGCATTTTCACTGATTCGGTCAATCACGGAATAGCAACCATTGATATGTGTAGTCAGTCTAAGCTAAGCTAAGCTAAGCTAAGCTAAGCTAAGCTTGTTTAGTTTTAAGTTTTACTTTCAGAAATCGGTTTGCATGCACAGTACGAACGAAACCTGTAAAATTATAGCGAGTCGAATGTAACAAAAGGACTCCATCATATATGATAGATATTTATGTGCGATCTTAAAATTACATTGCTGCTGGTTTGAAAATGAGCTATAATCAGCTACCAAACTAGATGAATATATAAAAAAAGTTCTAAACGGGATTTGAACTATCGATCTCTGGAGCGATTGCTACACGCCCGAGTTCTCTCCGCTGTCTTACCACTTAAAGCTGAACAAGTTCTGCGTAAAATGAGTGTATCACAGAATCGCTTCGACGGTTGGCGGTTTCATCGAGAAGTGATTGAAATAGCAGTCAACAATGCGGAGTGTTCTCTCGGTCGCGTGATTGTTGAGCGTGGCTGTGATTGTTTTGTGGCATATTCATGTACATTTCTAGCGGATTTAACTGAAATATAGTTGGAAGGGCCCTGATTGGTTGACAGATGGTCATACTTGCTTCAGCTGTTGGCTAACGCTTGTTATTTTCAAATGCCTGCCACAATTTTCCGTCGCTGTCCAAATTGCGTGCTGCTTAATATTCACACATTTTTGCTGTGGTGTAAATTCAAGGACAATTCTCCCTTGCTCTCAATATCTTGTGTGATTCCGGCATGATCATTCCAAATTAGGTTAAGTTAAACAATAGTTTCAATCTACATCCAATTTGATTGAAACCACTAACAATGGAGTAAGGAACAAATAATTTTCAGGGTTTAACAGATTTAGCTTGTAATTTAGCTGAAAGAAATTCATAT
Source organism: Aedes aegypti (assembly GCF_002204515.2). Lineage (NCBI taxonomy): Eukaryota > Metazoa > Arthropoda > Insecta > Diptera > Culicidae > Aedes > Aedes aegypti. The sequence continues at coordinate 264,575,355 of NC_035107.1, read as the reverse complement.
TTAGTTCAATTCTTCTGCATAATTCATTATAAATTTCACCTAAGCGATATCGAGTTCACTTCTGCTTTAACAATAGGTAAAGATAGACAAAGCATTTCAGATCTTTCTGTCTTCCCCTTCTTAACCTGTCAGCTTGATAGGTATATCAACGGCTGTTCCAGTTTTAATACCTTCATCAACCTCTAAGACATCTAGCCTAGACACAGGCCTACGCACAAGTTCCCTCGTCGTTTGTATTATAGCTTGTCGAATCCTCCCATCTGCCCCATTAATAGTTTCGACAATTCGGTCTCTAGTCCACTCGTTCCATCGTCCTTCGCCAACTACCGTCAATAGGAACTGTCTTTCAGCTATGGATTTCTCTTCTCCACACCACTTTGGTTGCTTAGTCAGCGTTGGGAGATACTCCCTAATTCACCTTCTCCAGAACGCAACTAGCTGATGTTGCACTTTGTTCTAGGAAGTACATAGAGCTTCTGCTGGTTCGGTTACTTCGACCATCGGCTGACGGACTTCAGGAAGTGGTTTGGTGTTATAGCCTCGCTCTCTTCTGAAGTAGGATTGTTAGAGGCTAGCTGTTAACAATTGATTTGGCCTTCACCATAAAGGTGCTCAGCGCTTCATCGTCCAGCTTGTGGTTGTTGTTATGTGCCGCCTCCACGGCTGTCTTGATTGAGCGAACCATCCTCTCCCAGGCCCCGCCTATATGTGGAGCATCGGGGGAGATGATCCATTTGGTAGTGGTTCCTGTAAATGTAACTGCTAATTGTTCTATCTGCTCTTTCAGTAGTCCCTCGGCACCCTGGAAATTCGTTCCATTCAGTCTTCCCAAACGAACATCAAACACGTTGGGTACTGGAGTTTTTGTTCTCGCTTCGAACCCTGTCCTCGTGTTCAAACCAAAACCACGAAGCAGCTCACGAAGCAGTACCTAAACCCGAACTTATGTTTGGAGTACCAAAGTTCAAACCGATGTTCAGAAACCGGTACAACCGCACAGCACACCGTCTCGAGTACCCGGCAGCATCAGTGTGTTTTGTTTTTTTTGACGTTGGATAACGTCTTACGGCAACATACTGGGGTACAATTTCGAAAAGCGAAAAATCGCTCGCGTCACGAAAAGTGGTTAGATTTTGACTGTTAATAACTTACTAACGCTCGCATAAATTTTCAAGATTCTTGCACCAATCGATTGCAAATCTTTCTACGAATCTACTCAAATAATGAAAACTATTGATTTTCATGACTAAACTATTGAACAATTGGTAAATATCGAGGCATGTCTTATATTTAATAGAAAAGCACATTTTTCTTGCTGTTATAAGGTTTTGACGTTTTGGAGTTTACATGTGCCGTAATTTAGTGATAATTGATCATTTTTCATGGTTTTTCTTGTCTGTTTTCAATAATGTTGAAAATGACAAACAACTGAATACAAGTGCGACGGTCAGCCTCTTTGGCTCATGTGCCAAAATTTTATAACAAATATGGCTTTAGTGCTAAAAATCATCCCTTAAATAGAAAATCGGGGAATCCCATTTCGGGGTGAAATTGATCACTTGTCAATGCGATTATTGTTATTTTTTGAAACGACTCTACATAATGAATATGAGCTCCCTGAATTCGAATATGCTTGCAAAATGCTTAATAATGCAATATGTAAAGAAATAGTTAATTTCAAGAATTGTGATAAAAACGCCTAGATGTAGGCAATTTCTTAAGGAAAAACCTGATATATAACAGAAATTTAATTATTTCAACCGTATGAGCTAATTGGTACCGTAATCTGGGGTATCATTGATCAGCGGAGTAACATTGATTGGAAAGGAGTCATTCATCAAAAGAACGTATTAAAAATTATTATTGAAATATTTCCAAATCATGAGTAGTGCTTCTCTTTCTTATATTCATGAGCTAATAAAAGTTAAGAGTTTACTTTATTCGTTAATTTGTCAACTTTTTGAAATAATGATTTTTATTGTTAAGGATGACACTACCAAAGATTCATGTCTCACATAAGTTCTGCAAACGATATAAGCAAGGAAAATAAGATTCTTACTAAAAATGGCATCGCCGAGAACGATTCTGTTGTCAAATCGTTTATAAGTATGCTCATTTAGGCAATATTACCGAATTACTGTTAAGAATGTAAAATTCCCTTAGGAAATTGCATACCTTTAGGCGTATTCCGTGGTTCGAGGTGCTTTTAATTTTAAAATAACTCAAAAAGTAAATGACTTGTAAGCGTTTGGCCTTCATAATCGGATTCAGGGGCCATGATTTAAGTAAGTAACGACATATTCAGTATTACCGAACGTTGTTTACATAGGTGATCAATGTTACCCCGTATCAGCTTAATAAAAATATCGCCTTAAACGTGTTTCTTAACGTGCTGAAATCTTTAAATAAACAAAATTCAGTATATAGTCTCGAGCTATGGGTGGCAGTACTTGTTTTAAAAATATAAACTTTGCAAAATTTGCATTTTCAAATGAAATATTAAAGAAACATTCAGAAAAATGATCAATGTTACCCCGGATTACGGTACCAGTTTAGAAGATGAAATCGGGCTCAAGGATATATTTTAAGCATAGCGTTAGCGTTAGCGTAGTTACGGTATACTTCGTAGATTGGATACTAGGGCTCAAGGATATATTTTAAGCATCCTTACAAACTTTACCTACTTTGGGCTTCGTGGCCGAGTGGTTAGTATCGCCAGGCAGTAATCGCTTCGCGTTATTATGGGGTGTGGGCTCGATTCCCGCTTCAGCCGTCGAAACTTTTCGTCAGGAATGTTTCTCGGCTGTGCCACTGGAGCATGCTTGTCCGTTGTCTAGTGTTAAGTTACAGTCTGTGCAGCTAAATGGCTGAAGACGGTGTCCGTGTCTTTAAATAATTCCGTTGTCGTCGTCGCTACCTACACGCAAAATAAAAATCTCTTACAATAATTGCAAGGTCCCACCTAATACAATCTCTGCATAAGAACAATACAATAATTGTATTGTGCCTACCGGCAGCTCATTGTATTATAACGTTTTACTTCATTTTATCCAACACATCCAAACATCGCCCTTTAAACTTAAACGCACGCAGTCATGTCTAAAAATAACTTCGATTCTCTTTTGGACGAAGTGGGATAGCATTATGTGATACATGAGCTCCACAGTATGCTTTCCTTCTTTCGTGTCTAGTTGACATTCGAATACAGTCGGGTCTCCAATCAGGCGCACTACTACTACGCGAACATTAGAACTTATGAGAATTGATTTTATTATTATTAAATATCTCGTATGTGCTAAGAGATAGCTCAATGCTGTCTTCGACGGAGTTTCAGTAATCTTTAGATCTACCTTAAAGAGTCAATGATCATCCTTTAAGTTGAGAATTTGGCCAGTTGGGGCACTATTTCCAACATAATTTATATAACTATAATATATATGTATGTGGCCTTCCTTAGCCGAGTGGTAAAGTTCGCGGCTAACAATCAAAGCCATGTTGAAGGTAGGGTAACATGGTCCAAGACGCACTGATGGGGTAAAATGGCTCACCTCATTAAATTATTCCTAGAACGTTTCAATTTGTATTCTTTGCCAAATGATGTTAAAAGATGTTTACCCAAGAGTTGCCGCCACAACCCTTGGACATAAATTCATAAGTTTTCCTTAATTTTCTGGTGAAACTTCAGAGCAAACTCATGGAGAAACTTGGTTGCTAACTACTATTTCTCCATACTCAATGGCATTTTACCCCACCCATTTGGTGGGAACCACTCCCATTTTTCAACCAATTTTTCTGCACGATGTAAACCCGTAAAAAACTCAAATTTGGGAAATGTTTTCATGATGGTAGCTAGAAAATATTGTAAAGTTACTGTTAGGACCTCTAATGGCGTTAAAATGTGGATCTCATTAAGAGAAAACGACACAAATCCTTAAAGTGGCATTTTGGACCAATTGACCCTATCTGGGTTCGATTCTCGGTAGGTCCAGGATATTTTCGCAATGGAAATTTCCTCGACTTCCCTGGGCATCGAGTATCACCGTACCTTGCCGAACGATATACAAATGCGAAAAGGGCAAGTTTGGCAAAAAAGCTCTCAGTTAATAACTGTGCAAGGGCTCATACGAACGCTAAGATGAGTTGGCTATGTCCCAGTAGGGACGTAATGTCAGCAAAAAAAGAATGAAAGAAACATGTAGACGCAAAATAAAAACCTAAAAAGGTACCGTAGGGCAAGTGGGTAATGGAAAGTATATAGTTGAGATTCTTTAAATTCTAAAGACTTTATATTAAAATAAATTAGGTCGTGTTTATTTTTTAACATGACTATCACCAAATATAAGCGGTATGCTAAATTGATTTTAATGTAAAATTGGAAAAAACTACAGACCAAGTTTTTGAAGAAGGTATCCCTTCTTTTCATTTGTCTCAGAAATGGAGCAATTTAAAAGTTTATCGTTTTGAAAAATAAATTAAAATACTAACCGTTATATTTACGATTTCTAATAACTTTAACATTTTTTAAGGAGTCTCAAATGAACAATAACATTAATAACATGTAAACAAAGATGTTATGTAATGTTTTTCTTGTCAGTTAAGTTTTCTTCTGTTTAATTATGTTTGTTTAAGTGATTCGACAACAATATTACTACAACATTTGTAATGCTAATTCTTACATCATAAGACAGCAATTGCATTCCTGCTCTGTAGATTTATTATTTATCTGTTAATTGTCTTTACGAAAATTGGATTCGACGTCGGATAACTCTTTGAAAGAAATCGTTTCTTCGTTGGAACGGAATAATTAAATAAACTTAGAATCTTTTTTATGTTGATAGACCGATATCCCATTTTTATGTTTTGAAATAGCTTTACGATATCCTCTAATATTGGATCTTTTCAATAAACGTCTTCTTTTCAATTGGCTGTCCGAAGTAGACACATTAATATCGTAATGTTTGGCAACCTCTTTTAGAGAAGTTTCATTATTTCTAAAGGCTTTGAGCAAAGTGTTTCTTGGATTATCAGCACGTTCTGTGTTTTTATGATAATTGCAAACCTTGTTTACTTATAGCTACATAAAGAGCAAACACAAATTCAATCTCTAATACTCCACTTTTCACTTGCTCCAAGTGATTAGAAAATTGGCGGTTTTATCTAGTTATTTTCAGCTCTAGGTCATATAATTCTAAAACTTTTTTTTTATTTCAGTTTAAAACTGTCAGAGAGGCAACTTAAAAGTGGTACAGAACATTATTTTTCGCATCTTTTCTGCCACTCAAAATATTAAAATGAGACTGCGCGATGCCAACTTGTTACAGAGTAATAGTTGACAGGTAGACAATCTTTCGATATATTATACAATAATGGTTGCAAAATCTCATGAATCACTCAACTATTGTTATTATATGAATGGTCTCAAAGTTCTACTCAAGATTTTTAAAACGTTAATTCACATATTCAGTAAAATATTCATATTATTTTTACTTACCCCATTTACACACTTGCCCCGCGGTAGCTTACAAAAGATGCAAGGTCCAACTTACAACAAATCCTGCATAAGAATTATACAAGAATTGCACACTTAAAATAAATCGCAGTATACTGTGAAATAAATCACCGAATATGGTATGTAAATAACAAAAAAGCAGATTTTTTTGTGAAACCAGGTATTTTACCGACAAAATCCGTGAAATCTACTTTTTTACCGCCGAAATTCGTGGAAACAAAAATTGCCGTAATTCTGTAAAATACCAACGAACAGTTCGGTGAAAGCATTATTTGCACCGTACTTCTGTGAAATCATTTGACAGCCACTCTGGCAGGCATGAGCTCCTTTTGTTCCACTTTTTGCACACCACTTATCAGCAGTAAAAGCTGGTAAAAAGGTAACAAGCCTGCTTCCTGATCGGTAGGTCGAGAATTCAATTCCCGATTCTGTTCAACGATTTCACAGATTATTCGGTGAATTTTCACCGAATGTTCAGCTGTTGAGGTTTCGGTGAAATTTCACAGGAATCCGTAAAAAAATCTAAGTGTGTGTATTGTGTCCGCCGGTAGCTCATCGTATTTGAAGTTTTATTCAATTGTATCCAATACATGCAAACATTCCCTTACAGCGTGGAACGCACGAATCCATATCTAATCCATATCTCCGCTCCTCTTTTCGAATCAGTCGCGTCTCCTATAGAACGCATTCTCACAACGCGAACTTTAAAACCAGTGAATTTGAGATTTAATCGTTTTGGAGGTTTTCAGAGGTTTCATTATCGAATAACTCGTATGTGATAAAACATAGCACAGTGCTCAAATGGTGAGGACAGCTCTTAGTTATTAACTGCAAAAGTGCTCGAAAGAACACTAAGCTCAAAAGCAAGCTCTCTCACAGTTTGGATGTCACGCCAGAAAAAAGAAGAAAATACTTCTTCTGTAAGGTTCATATTAATCTATTTAGAAGCAGCACTCTTACTGGCCAAGTTCTCAGTTAAAAGGATAATCCTCAACTCTTCAAGGTAGGTCGTATCATGTACTAAAACATCGCCAAAGACAGTACTGAACTATCTTCTAATACACATCAGATATTCTGGGAATATTGTCGAAGATGAAATCTCAAATATAACGCTGATATTTATTACGCTCCTCAACCGTGTGTCTAATTGGAGACCTCTCCGGTTTCGCCAACAGCAGCCGGGTGTTGTTTATAATTGTCTTCAAACATATTCTCGTTAAGCCACTAATATAGCCGTGATGGATGGCGCGCCGTTTGATGGATGATTTGGTTAAACCACTCCCGGTTCGAATCCCGACGTCAACGGCAAATTCTTTTTGAACTCATTACGCCTCATGGCTGCGTAATGACGCAGCCAACATGTTTCTCATGCATCTCGAACTCGGCGCGGACACAAGCATATTTTTCCGAATTCTTACGCTTCTTTCCATGTTCTTTGTTATACAATGCCTTGTATTGTCGACCATTACAATTTCTGTATATGCAACGATCTAATACAATTTCTGTATTAGAATCATGCAGAATTGTAATGAAATCTTGCAGGCTCGGGTTGCGTGTACATGCAAATGCATGCTAGGGCGATCAGAGTATTAATTTGTCAAACAAAGAGCTAAAACTAATCAGCAACAGCTAACTAGAAAACTAATCAACCAAAATTATAATTGATAAATATATAAATTTATTAATCAATTAATAGTTATAGATGAAGTGTCTCTGGTTGTAACTCTTTTACATCGAATGACCCGTTTTGTTTTAAATTGTCCTGCAATTCAATTTAAGCGCGTTCTCCACGGATACGACGAGTCAGTTGGATGTCCTTTGGTATGATGCTGACACGTTTGGCATAGATCGCGCACAGGTTGGTAATCTCAAACAAACCGATCAGATAGGCCATTCGCTTCCTGCAGGACCATGACGGCCGAGCTCTGGAATCGCAAATTTGCCCGGATACCACTACGAAGCAGAAAAAGTTCTTCATGGTGCTGAACTTCTTCCAGTATCAAAAGGAACTTTAACATCGATTTGAGCAAAGAGGAGAACATGGAGCTCGCGAACTTCATGGAGAAGTACCTCAACCTCAAACTGGATTCGTAAACTACTAAAGCAACCAATCTTAGTGGATCATGCGTGTCTATCGGTGTTGAAGTGTTAACCGAAGCAAACTTACACCACAGATTTTCTGTGCTAACACACAATGTCCACAAATGCAACAAATAATATGAAAATTGATTGGATTTTTATCAGTAGAAATCTTTCATAAGTTTGTGTCGGTCTTAAGCCAGGAAATAAATGAAGCTAACGTTATCCAACGTCAACTTGGCGGTTGTATCTCGGAAACAACCTCTTACTTTTTTTAAATGAATTTTAAACCCCAGAAAAGCTAAAATGGATTACTGTTTCTACTATTTGAAAGAAAACATGTTTGTTTATCTGACCATAATTAAAAAAGAGCATAAAATAATGTATTTCACGTTCAAAATCGCTGTTATCCTTAACGTGGGCAAACTACCCCCAGTCCCCCTAGTGGATGTTTCCATCATTCTCCACACCGCTGCGCATGCAAGACTTTGTTTACCTGCAGCCTATATAAGCAGCTTGCATGCGCAAGAATTTCATCAGTTTCCAATCAGTTTTCTTTGAATCATGAATCAGTTTCTTTTCATCCATCACGTTTCAAGCTTTGTAACATCAAGTCGAGAATACAGAACAGTAGTCAAGTGAATCAAACCGCCTTTCCCTCCTCTCTCAGTGGAAGCCAAAACAACCTTCCGTGAAGGCTTGAGTCATCAGAGTCACATTCCAGTCGAGCTATCGGTCCTGTGCCCTGTTGCACCAAGCAACAGGTTAGCGGACGATCAACAGATCGTTCCGTTCATGCTCACCAGAGCAAAACCCCGTTGCACGCCGCATCAAGAACTGTTGTTGAAATCGCAGGACAGACACCGGATGCTTGCCAAGCCGATCTTTGGTTCGGTAGTGCAGGATGCTTGACAGGGCTTGGCTAGCAACAGCATTCTGGTTGGCTTGACTGGAAGACGATGGCGGCTACGGTGGAATGCCTGTATACATTGATGTGGGAATGCAGCTATCCTCCTTCTGCTCTGCACAACTTATCATCCAATTCGCCACCTTGGCGTGGCTGTTTTGTTGACTTATCCATCTCCGTTTACTCCGAGTATTCTGTGTGTGCATGGCGCGGTTTCTGATCACCGATCATCTCCGTAATATTTTGTGGAGGAACCGTCTCTATATCGACGAGTTAAATTGCTCACGATTTATCAAAAGATTGTTCCCAAAATTTTGAGGGGTCAAGAACGATCTCACAAGGTCGATTTTCGTCGAGCATCGGTATTGATGTTTGGTGTAACGTAGCTTTCGCTGCAAATTTTGTTTTCTGATAAATTTTATTATCTTTGTTTAGTTTTAAGTTTTACTCTCATAAATCGGTTTGCAAGTGTAAAGTAGTGTTTGGCCCGTAGAATCTGTTGCTTGTTCCTTTATGGGCGAGCGACGGAATCCGGATCAATTGTATTCGGTTCGCGTAATAATCGCACTATCGGCATCGGTCACCCGTGTATATGCTCACGTATTCGTTTCAAACTTTATCTTCATCGTTCACCAAAACGAATCCTTTCCCATATCCAAACTCCCAGTGTTTTCTTATAGAAGTGCAGAGGACTCCTCGGCTTCCGTAAAGCAAGTAACACGTCAACATTTCCCTCCCATCCTCAAATTGACCTGCATTCGGACGCAGCCGGCGCCGGCTTTGTTTGTTATAATAATGAGAACACTAGTACTTACACATTGAATATGCTACTGATCCTGAGTAGCATCTGTTGGTTCCCTGTGTAAGTTCAGCTGTTCTTGCAATAACGGAGTAGCAACTGCGGGCAGTAAATGAACCGTATTCTGATCATATTTATATTTTTCTTGGATATATATCATAGTGAAAAGCAAATTGTGAAAGTTTCATTAAGATTGGAACATGTTCAAATCCACTGGAATTTTTGAAATATTCGTATGGAAAACGAATTTGTGAACTTCGAAGTCGATTTTCTCTGTGCCTACTTTTTACAGATGGGACTGACTTGTGATTCACGGCAGTCTAACTGTAAGAAATTTAGATATATTTCATTCTGCTTCATATTTCATTACAAATTTTCACCTTAGCGATATCGAGTTCTTCTGCTCTAACAATGGTTGCAATATAGACAAACCATTCCAGATCTTTCTGTCTTCCTCTTCTTGACCTGTCAGCTTGATAGGTATATCAACGGCTGTTCCAGCCGTCACAGTGTCGTGACTAGAAGTGGAGCAAGTATTCACAAGGGTAAAAGAGGGTTACCGATTTCCTCGAAGAAACTCAAGTTTTCCTGGATCATTGCTTTCGGTAGCACAGGAAGGGCAAACTATTGTGGAAGGTGCCCTGGTACACCATAGTCTCCGTTTGGGATAAGGTTTTAATCATAACAGATTTTCAAATCAAGTTCCAACGCAATTTTTAAAAAGTCACAAAAACAGGAATCAGTTGACAATCACATGGAAAGAGGATCCTTTGATTTGATTCAACTAATGTGAAAGGCTGCACACAAATGATGGCGCCTTTTTGCTTTTGTATTCCAAATGACGCAGTTGCTTTCTTCTGGACAACTACGTTGGCGTGCACAAACGGCATCAGACTCGATATTTGCAAAACTAACTCACGCTGGTTATGATTTTCATGTAATATGAGTCACTTTTACCAGTCAGCAGCACGCTCACATGGTGTGCAAAAATAATTGAACGCACTTCAGAGTCATCTCTATCGGGGAGTAGCCTATTGATGGTGGATGTTTTAATCAGTGACGCTGTTGGGTCCGAGGCTGATTGGAGCCATAAAGGGGGAGGGCTGGTGACAGATAAGAGCGTAGTACCGATTGACAATTATTTACCGTCGATAATTTATTGCCGGCGTGGAGCGGAAGTTGAGAGCGTGTGTCGTGACCCAGATTAATCAGACTGGCTGTAATGAATGTAGCTCAATAATGATAATGTTACTGGTGTAGGTGTGTATTGATGTCACTTCATTAAAGATTAAATGTCGGTGGGCTGCTGTGAAGACTTTCAAAATAATTAACCAAAAAACTACCCCTTCTTCTTTCTGGCGTTACGTCCCCACTGGGACAGAGCCTGCTTCTCAGCTTAGTGTTCTAATGAGCACTTCCACAGTTATTAACTGAGAGCTTACTATGCCAATGACCATTTTTGCATGTGTATATCGTGTGGCAGGTACGAAGATACTCTATGCCCAGGGAAGTCGAGAAAATTTCCAACCCGAAAAGATCCTCGACCGGTGGGATTCGAACCCACGACCCTCAGCTTGGTCTTGCTGAATAGCTACGCGTTTACCGCTACGGCTATCTGGGCCCCAAGAGTTTTAAAAACTACTGAGCGGTATCGCTGGAATATATTTTGATGGAAATTTAGAATTGTTCTTGATCAGCATCATTTAATTATTTTTTTGTATTGATTAATATTCGATAAAATCGATGGAAATGTTTATTGACGAACTGGTTTTTAGATTTTTGAACTTATGGAGAAATTCCGTAAGTTCAGACACCATACAAATTTTGAATAGATAAAAAAATGAATACGAAAGTATGTGGAAGGGTGTGGTCTGAAATACCTACTGATTAGTCTACGTGACTTTTGCGCAAAGCATGTTAGATGGTGGAATTCGCACAACAATTGTGGGCAGAATTTTGGAAGATTTCCTGGTGATTTTTAATAAAAATACCTCGACGAAGTTTCATTGTAGTCATCATAGAATTTCTAATGACAATCTTGATGAAATGTCAATCACAATTTGTTTATGCATATTTTATACAATCCTTAAATTAAATATAGGCTTAATTCAATCAAAATGTTTTAGCAGAGGTTGGGTAATGGGTTTTTAGAGATTACTAGAGAAAGTTTTGAAAGCAGTGCACTGCAGTCCTGTCGGAACATTTCTGAGGAAAATGAACGAATAATCGAAACCACAGATGTCGCAGATACCTAATAATATACTATTGTATACATCAATAACGTTTTATGTATAAAAATATTGCAAACATTACAAGCGTTTTATGCATAAACATATTAAAAACATGTGATTTGTCGTCGTATTTCAGCAGGTTTTGACCCCATAGTAATCAGGAATAACTCCGGAACCATTAGATGAACCGGAATTCGGATCAGATGCCATTCATAAAAAAAAACGATTGAAAGAGGAATTTTCAACAGCTGATTGAAGATTAAGAAATTCTCGAAAACACACGTTGGGTACGCAAAAACTAAACTAATGACCATCGAATAGGCGCTTTAAAAATCCTATGATATTTTGCATACATAATGATGCTTCAGTTATTTTTCCCCAGTTTTTCCAGTACCGTAAAACGGGGTAACTTTGATAATGCGAGTAACTTTGATAGTGCGAGACCCACAACATACTAAACGAAATAACAAAGTTTCTGTTAATCTGTTAAGCAAAAAGAATGCAGAAGTAAAGAGTGTTAGTATGACACTTCATGTCGAAGCTATTTTCGTTGGAATCAAGTATATTTGAAGATTTATATGCAAATAATTATAACAAATAAGATTTTAGCATTTTCGAAACGCTAACAAACAATCTGTTATACGACCTACATCATGAAGTCATAATGAGTTCGTCACTTATCCTTGACAGCGTAGTTGTAGTAGAACATGAAATCAGTCTCAAATCTCTTGGCGAATACCACTTTCACAAACTGGGACCATTTTTGTAATCTAAGTCAGAAATTTCTATATAGCGTTAAACGCCTAAAGGTATGTAATGCCCTATAAATGTTCCGTAATTCATTCAATTTTGTTTGATTTATAATCCATTATCAAAGTTACCCTAAAACAGAAAACCGACTTTCGATTATATGAAAAATTATATATCCATTCAAAATAAATCTTTTGGCAATCTATCAACTGCGATCGACAGCTAGGGTGCCAGTTCTTCTTTCTGGCGTTACGTCCCAACTGGGACAAAGCCTGCATCTCAGATTAGTGTTCTTATGAGCACTTCCACAGTTATTAACTGAGAGCTTTCTTTGCCGACTGACCATCTTTGCATGTGTATATCGTGTGGCAGGTACGAAGATACTCTATGCCCTGGGAATCGAGAAAATTTCCTTTACGAAAAGATCCTCGACCCGTGGGATTCGAACCCACGACCCTCAGCATGGTCATGCTGGGTAGCTGCGCGTTTACCGCTACGGCTATCTGGGCCCCTGTATCTGGATGCCAGCTATCTGGATGCCAGTACTTGTTTTAAAAATATAAATTGTAATTCTTTGAAACAGCATGCATAAATATTCAAGTTTTCTCAGAAAAAAAACTATCAAAGTTACCCCGTTTTACGGTACCGTAATCCAGGGGTAAATTGATCATTGGGGTAAATTTTATCAGGTCGGTACCAAACAACATTTCCTTACAAGCATGCTTTAAGTTTCTTTGGCATCACAGACATTCTGTGTTTTCTAGTTTATAGATGTCTTATAATGATTTTTGACTATTTCATTTTAATATAGGTCAGTTTTGCATAGATATATTGACAGTTTTTGAAGGTGTAAGCAACTGTGAGGCAAATGTTAGTACAAATCAATGTCTACACTGCTCATAATTGCATATTCGTCACATTCAAAATTTTTGACATTTTCTAGTTAATACCGTAAAGAGTCATCAAATGATAAATATATTCGATGAACTTATTGAAATCTGTGAGATTGTTCCAGCAAATTCGAAAAATATACCAACCAAAAATAACCACATTGGTGCAAACTGCAAACTACAAACATGCAAACTTTGAATGTTAATATGTTGTGTAAGCTTAAGTGTAAGTTCCTGTACTGATCATCACGATTCGTATATGAATGTGCATTCCAAATCACATATTTGTATGACAAAAATCAAAATCACTTTGGTCATACGTAGCCGTACTATGCATTTTATACGCGTGAATTGATTCATATAGAATGATGTATAACAAAAGTTACAAAAACCAAAATGTTGACTGGGAGTATGGTTGTTTTTTGGTCATTAAACCGTTTATTCTCGAATAACGTGGGTGTTGTGGCCGTGTGGTTAGTGTCGTCCGGCATTAAGCCGCATCGTGTCAAGGAGTGTGGGTTCTCTTCCCGCCTCAGTCCGGTAAACTTTTCGAAAGGAATGTTTTCAGATTGTGCAACTGGGCGTTGCATGCAAATCCGTCGTCTAGTGTGGTGCTTCCATCAAAGGGCAAAATGTACACTTGCAGCATTAACGTGTAGGTTTCCCTTTAAAAAAAAGTTTTTATTTCAAAGAAAATTGCTTGCATTGAGGAGTATTATGCAGATTTATAATGTTTGATTTTTCAATAAAATGACGAAGTACACGAGTGCTGAGATTTTTTTTGTTTAGTTTCAAGAGAACCATATTACTCAGATATGTGAATTATTGTGATTCCAAAACTTCCAATTTCACTCAGTGCGTCGTTTTCAATATCAACATTTTTTTTTTCACGCTTAATTTAGAATGCCGAATCTTGGCTAAATATAACCGAAATTCGTAAGGCAAGTAGTCAGCAAACAAATTTCATGATATCTCAACAAATATAAGCCGAATGCCAGTAAATCGTGCTTCGTTGGTAAGCAATCTGACAACTTTTAGCTTTATCTCGGTTAAATCAGCGAGATTGGCACAACCGGGATCGTGAAAAAAATTATGATATGGAATCATCCAAAAATGACGTACATCATTAGGGAGAGGGGGGGTCTATGGAAGTGTGACAGTGCATGCATTAGGTATTGGAAAAAGCGTGACAGATGGTGGAGAGGGGGTGTCTAGAAATCCTGAAAAGCGAAGGACGTCATATTTGAATCTTCCCTATGTTTAATTTAATTTAAATAAAACATTGTTTAAATTAATTGATACAAATCAATGGAGTACTTTTTTGTGGAAACAACTTTGACATTATTTGAGTTTCAAAGGGTAACAAAACAAAAACTTGTAGCATGGTTACCGAAAATATATAGAAATTATGTATAACTAGTGGTCCCGGCAAACTTCGTCTTGCCATCGAGTAGGCTGTTGAAAAACGCTTTTAATCGTCCCATATAAAATGACAGTTTCGTTTGCGCTCGTTTTTTCAATTTCCCCGGTGAATATCCTGGGATTTTTATACACACAAACACGTCGGAACCGTTGACGAACAAAATGGAGAAAGAATCATCCAAATACGCTAACCCGTTCGTAAGCCATTTCGTGACATACAAACACCATTCCATTTTTATTTATATAGAAGATAGATATTTCTGATATGCTTTTTGTCACCTTTCGTATTAGAATTTAAATAAAGAATGTATTGTAATGAAGGTTTTATGCTCTAAATCGTTATCATTTGAAAGTTTTTTTTGACACTTTCCAACATTTATTAACATATTGTATTTTTTTTTTCAGATCGACAAACTTCAAACATCAGGTAAAACGCTGTTCATTTTCTTATCTGTAATATAGATTGACCTGAGAAGCTAATTTTCATAAGGCAGCATCCATTCATTACGTAACGTAAAAATAGGAAATTTTTGACCGCCCTCAGTTAAACTTCTTATATTTTTTTATGATTTATTTTACGCTTGAGCCTACTCCATCCCGCTCTTTCGAGCGTTACATAATTTTTGGACGTCGCCTCATGAAATTTCAACTCGTTCACGTCCATGACGTCACCGTGCAACGAGCAATAGTGTCAAATCAGGACACACGTTCATGTAAATGAAAATATTGTCTGTCTCAAGATAAATGAGATCGAAGTGTGCCGCGTCTGTGATCGGGTGTGAAAAATTTTGCTCCTACACAGCTCCCGTCAAATTTTTCAGATTTCGATTTTGAAATTTCTTAATTGATTCAAATTTAAATTCTGTTGTTTAGTGAAAAGGTGTGAGAAAGTGACTAGCCTTGCTAAGAAACATCATTTTCCGGAAGGATTTGGAGTTCGCACAGGAGAAAGGATTTGGCTGTTGTGTACACCAAAAAGAAGTGCAAAGTGCCCTCCAGCAAAACATCCAATCACTGGCATTAAAACACAGGCGGAAGCCAATATCCAGGAGGGGATTCAAATGATGGTAGACGAGTGGTGAGATCGTTCATTATTAGTATAGTCTTATGTTAATTGTTCAGATTCATTATTGTTTTGTTAATTTTCGAAATCTCCTTCATTTATGAAACCTGTTTCTGTTCCGAGCGCTTTCTCAAGCATTCGAAAGGACTATTATTATATGAATTAAATTTTACATGCGCTGAATGCATATATTTAAAAGTTTTTGGGCGTTGAAGACCTGAACTAACAAAACTATTGTTTTCAAACTATCGTAATGTTTGAATTCTATATACGATTTGCGATTATATATGTTCTGCAAATAAAAAGGGGTGGGATAGTCAACCTTAATGTTTTCTTCTCGTTTCAGAGAGCAAGTAACGGCGCTTTAGCCTAGGCTTCCGAGCCAGGACATAAGGAAGAAATACCTGTGTCCCATCCCTAAAAGAAGAGCATCGACAACAATGGAGTGTGCATTAACATTCTTAGCAACGCCACTCCCAACGATTTGAACTTTTTCCCTGAAATGAGACGGTTGGTACGGTTGTCCCCGTTTCTTCATTAAAACAATTCAAACATTTACGTCTATCACATTATTCATAAGTGGATAATCTGATCGCCGTGAACTTTTGAGTTATCTTCAAGACCAAGTCTGCACAGTGGGCCTGGCCATTTTAATATTTGTGTAGTATCACCGATATTCCGCAAACATTAATGCTGACAAGAAAATACTAGAAAAAATTCCAGTATTTCCAGGATGCAATTCAATATTGGCTGTGCAAGCGCTTAGATTAGATTAGATTAGATTAGATTAGATATTGTCTGTCTCAAGATAAATCCAATTATGGCGATTATCTGCTCATGTCTCCAAATATGAGCGGTCACAGATTATACAGAACTTTCAATTACGAAGCACGGTACATGAATTAGACAGCAAGTACACTCATCGTATTCAGTGACTCCTGATATCTAACATCAATACATAGATGTACTGCTGTCATTTTGCGTAAACCACGTGCTTTCAATTTAGGGGGGAAAGTTTTTCCATTCATTTGACATTGCGGGTGTCAGTTCGCTGTAACGGCTGTGGGCTAAAAAACATTAGATGGTCAATAAATATTTATCTGAAATTAAATAGAAATGCTACAATGTTATATGGTCGTGTAAAATTAAGCAAATATATTTTGATGATGCAGGTTTCGCAGTTTAAATTTGCGTTTATTTCGATGCACTAAGTAGTATTGCAAGACAATTACATTATCTTTGAAGCTGTGAAAATGACGTGAAAAGCAATGCCATTGTGACGAATCTTCGAGTTGCCTAACAATACTTCCATATCAATGAAACCCGATTTTAGTACTATACTATTAAATTCCTCAAGAGTTTATATCCTTCGACAGATATGTGTATTTCGACCTCAACTGTAAGGCCGATGTATACATTTAAATTTTAGAGGGGTGTATAAGAGGCAAACATATAGTTTTGAGGAAATCGATTTTAAAGTTTTTTCAGCAATTTTTCACCACATATAAATTGTATGACAGTCAAAAAAATAAGCCAATCTTCTACGATTTATGTTATATTTTACACACAACGTAAAAATCACTAAAAAATACCGTTGGAAACAGTAGAATTTTTTATATTCTCAGCTCAAAACCGACCAAATGTCACTCACACCCTTTTGCGTTTGAGCCCCTCATTTGAAACATTCTTCCTAATAGTTATCTTTCTCTATCTCACTGCGTGATTATGACGCAGGCTTAGAAATTTATCTAAAACCAACGCCCAGCTGACACTATCATCATCTGGTGAGCATGCTGCACGAATCACTGTTTCGTGCAAAAAGACCTGCAGATGGCGGTAGTGTGAAACGTCAAATGCACAGAAAAAAAAAATGCGCGCCTCTGGTTGTGAGATTTGTAACACAGAGAATTTGAAATGATCGTTCAATTAGTGGTCGATAGAAATTTCGTCAGCGTTACGTCTGTTTGTCTGTAACTCAAACATCCAAAACATCCAAAACTTTAGTGAATGGTATTTTTCAAACGGTTCAGTGACTCAATGGCTCGTTAAGAAAAAGCGAACTGAACCTAGTGAACGGATCCATGCGCCATGTGTTGTATTATGGATGAGGTTGAAATCAAGACAAGCACTTGTTAACATATTACTTGTTTTTTCGATCGAGTATTGTGCTGTGTTCATAAATATCGTAAGAAAAAAGCGCCACACTAAAAATCCAATTTCAGATCCCTCGCCGGGTTGAGGCACATCGCGAGTGAGTTGTGTGCTGTTCGGTTTGGTGGCGGTGCGACAATACGATCTTTTGCTTCCTCATTCATGAGTACATTCTTCCTCAGAAACGCACGGTACGACCGGACACGAACACAATATTCAGTTGAACTCCCCTACCCGAACCAAACGAAAGATGCAAATGTATACACTTTTCTGTTCAGGGGCTTTGGGCGGGGAAAATTCGTCTGTCTATGCTGAGAGCGCTGACAGCACGAAGCAGCAACTAACTGTGCTTGTTCGTGTGGCGTGGCGCGTACAGCAAGGCACGTGTCAAGCGTTATATATACCCGTTCTAGCACTAAACCGAATAGCGCCTTCCGCTTTTTTACTAGCGCTGCCTGTCCTGTTAATGATCTAGTATCGGAAGTAGTGCGCTGTATAGATCATCAGATGCACTATGCACTACTTCCGACATTAGGTTTAACGTACAGGACAGGCAGCGCTAGTAAAAAGCGGAAGCCGCTATTCGGTGTAGTGCTAGAACTAGTATATTAAAGAGACACGAACGAAAGAGAATAACGTGCAAATAATAAGTTATGGAAGACACCTAAAGAGAATCACAAAAGTAGATTTGAGTATTGTACCTTTCAATTCCGTCCTAGTTGGGCATTGCATTTTGCTTGTCACACTTGAGTTCCAAAAATAGAAAACTGAACTGAACAGGAAGAATTTTTATATATCCAGTTATGGAGGAAAACTCACCTTACACGCGACTTCGACTACAAGATTCATTAAATTATGGAAGTATCGTCTTATGGAGAGTGCGTTGGAACGCGTTGTATATAAATTTGAAGTGACCGAAAAATGCATCGAGTAATTGTAAATATCGGGTTATAGAAAAAAATAGTTACGGGTAGTCGAATGTTATTCCATGGAGCAACCAGATATCGACCGTGGTCATTCAAATTTTCTTTTGTAGATCGTCATTGAAATTTATAACTCGTCCATCTACATTTAAAACCAGTGAATCAAATTGTCATCCAAGGAGACGAAAAACAAACAACAAAGCAAGTCGCTAACAACCCGTTTAGCCAAACCTTTGCGGATTGGGATACAATCAGAAGTAAAATTGTCATGACAATAACAGAGCACACATTGTTGCAACCTTTTCAACTCGCGATTTATCAGTTATTTCAAACTCAAAACCAAATTTGTTTTATGCATGCTGTTCGATAGTGTGCCAATGTTTACCAACACAGAGAAAGTTCTCGAAAATTGCAATACGATGCCGAGAGAATCGCTGCGCACGTGGTGATCGATCTTTGTCATATTCTGTTCAAGTGATGATAAACTGATGTTGCGGAATAAAATTGTTGGAACAAGAGTAGAAGATGACAATGTCTTAGTAGCTGGATGTTGGGTGACAATTTATTCACCGTTCAAAACCCAGTCTCAATATAATTTTATGTCAAACATAAAGCGACATCAGAATTTCATCAGTTTATCAAAAAATATATTGGATAACATTTGTATGATATCACGCAAAAATACTCAGAAAGTAACATTTCTACTCACAGTAAATCTCGAAAAATTCTAAAACGCATTAAATGACCTGTTGGCAATGTTTCTCCTAACAAAGTTGGGAAACTAGTATAATGCTTGATGACCACTTTTGATGCTTCAAAATAAGAATGTACTAAAAGAGACATAGTATTGGAAAAATGAAAAAAAAAAATCAGTATGTGAAATTTTCGTAAATAACATACAGCAAAAATAAATTCATATCCCAAGCAGCACATATTGTTACAAGTAGCTTACAGCAATGGCTACTTAACATATTCAATAGTTACAATATGATACATTTGCAGCATGGAAAAATACTGCTATGTAACCGAAAAAGCGCAAAAAGTCGAGCCTTATGTAACTTGTTTGTTCGTTACATAAGAAGTTTACAAGCGACTGCTATGTAATTTGTTGATTACGCATGGGTTTTCCTGCGACAAAATAAATGAAACGGCGTTGAAGTTGTTGTTAGTTTTTGACAGTTTTGGAACCGAACAACCATTTTTAAATTGCATGTCAATAAAAGTAATACGTATGATTTTCGAACGCGTAATTATGCACAAGTACATAATAGATTTAACATGCCGATTTGAATTTGTGGTGAATTCAATCATTTTACTTGCTCAAAATTGACAGGCTCATAAACAAGATAGTAATTTTAGATTGAATAACCATTATACCTGGATTGTTGAAATATTATTCCATTAGAACTGACACAAAAAATTGATATTGACACTGTTACTCAAATCAGCAGTGTTTTTTATTTTAATTTTATTGTTTGTGAAGATTGTGATTCCAAAATCACGTTGTTTCATGTCTCGCAGTTGGATTTTCTGGGTTGCCTATCATAAATCGCCATTTAATTTCATCTTGCTGACGACACACTTCCGAATAACTGTTTGAGGACAGACAATCTAAAATGATGGAAACTATTGAAAAGCTGTTAGAGAGGCTGTAAATTGTAAATTCAACAATTGAGGGATTCCAGGAGGCATGCAAGTCGATTCTGATCGACCATTTCAAAAATATCTGAAACTTTGCACAGTTTTTTCAGTTCCATCTAAATCGTCATTTTCCGATATCAAATCTTCAAGTTGAGTCACGACTAACTTTTCAAAAGAGTGTATGTGAAAATGGCTCAAAAATATTCAAAAAGCTGCACAGCAAAAACGGTTCGTTCGATTGTTAGACAACTAAAGAAACAAAGTTAGACAACTAAATAAAGATTCCAAAAAAATACACACAGTAAAAAAAAATTTTTTTTGCATTAAAAAACATCATTTTTGTCACAAAAACTCAAATATCTCAAAACCCTATCGGAATACCAACGTAATTTTTTGAGGGAAACGGTCCATTATATTAGCTATCTACCATAAACATTTGGTGATGGTAAGCCAAATAAACAAAAAGTTATGACATTTCCAAATATTTCACAAATTTGACACTTAGTGAACAATTTTTTTTTTTTTTCATTGTTAATTTTTTTTAGGACCGCAGTTTTGTTGTTGAATTTTTTGTTAAGGGTACCACATGAGGTTAACAAGTTGTTTTCATGATATTTTATTTAATTATTCATAACTATTATAGCATCTATTAGAAAGTTAGACGCGATCCAGTGTTGTGATCTAAAGTCTTGATAGTGTCATATTTTTTTATTGTACGTAACTGAAGAAAAATTTTCTCAATAGTGTTGAAACCTTTTGATAAAAGAAACCTATAAGAAATCTAATATTGAAGACAAAAGCTACAAAAAAAGTTTTCTATACAGGTATACGACTAGTTTACCTGCAAAAAGTTTACCTCGTAGAGAACAAGGCGGGTCTATACCCAGGTGATCTAGTATACGTAAAGCAGGTCGGTTTTCTCGGCGCTGGTTTTCTCCACAAAGTTAAAATCTGATTACACCTGGGTATAGACCCGCCTTGGTAGAGAATAGACTTTGTTAATCATATTTGGGAGAAAGCGAGTAACTTCAACAACATCAAAAACATGATAGGTACATACCATGAACATACTCACGAAAAAAGCTAAAAATATACTATCACTATGGTTATAAAAGATTTAATTGTAAAATTTTTCTTCAGTCAAGCAAACGACACCAAACTAGTCAGTAAAAACTTAAAAGTGATTTTGTTTATTAAAATCTAACGAGCAACATGAGTAGTCGCTTTCTCAACTGTTGCAGGCCGTTTGCAGAAAAAAGTGTTCGAAAGAGCTACGAAATCTCACCGAAAGCACCATAGATAAACTGAAAGCGGCTGGTTATGCTCCAATGTCTACATTGAATACAAACTTACGCATTTGTACGTCCTGCCGTTTAAAACGTTGACAAACGGG
Organism: Aedes aegypti; assembly: GCF_002204515.2. Taxonomy (NCBI): domain Eukaryota; kingdom Metazoa; phylum Arthropoda; class Insecta; order Diptera; family Culicidae; genus Aedes; species Aedes aegypti. The sequence continues at coordinate 264,553,597 of NC_035107.1, read as the reverse complement.
CAATCTGTACATCATCGGTGGATCAGGTTGCAGGAAGTTCGAAAACAACAACAACTGAGGAATTACTAGATGCACCGACAACAACTGAGGAGTTACCAGAAGTACCAAGTGCAGATAGTCTTGCCACGGTACCATCAGCGACATCTGTTTCAACAAATCAATCAGAAGATGAGTGCATCCAGAAGGTCAACATCGAACGCTTCAACGAAGGGATAGCTGGAATAAAAGTGACTCCGATTAAATGGACGAAGATGGGTTACGTCAATTATCCCGAGAAAAAAATACCGTGAAATCAACGAAGCTGTACGAAGAAACCTCTTCAAATTAGGACCTGAGGATGTGGAAAATACAGACTACGATGAGGTAATTATGAATATGAAGGAAAGGTTCTCGAATCTAGCCACGACAAGGAAAGAAAAATTATTGATTTTGTCGATGCTGCCAAGCTCGTGGTCTATTCAAGACGCCATTGATGAGTTCAAAACCAATAGAAATACAGCAAAAGAGGCAAAACAATTCAAAAATAACTGTCTTGCAACCAAAAATGCTAGGTCGAGTACTTCATTAACAGATGAGACAAAAGAAAAAATAATTCAATATTTTGAAGACGATGAAGTAAGTAGAGCTATGTCTGGCCAAAAAGATTATGTATCTGTAAAAAAAGATGGAAAGCGTCAAGCAATCGGAAAACGATTAATGATGACTACTTTGAAAGAAGCGTATACACGCTTCAAGGAAATTAACGAAATATTAAGGTAGGTTTTTCCTCATTTGCAAGCCTTCGTCCAAGGCAATGCAAGCTTCTATCCAATTCAGGAACACATAATGTTTGTGTGTGCACAACACACGAAAATATTAACCTAATGTTACATAGCTTGAAAAGAATCAATTTATCAAAGGATATTAAAATGTTAACTGGTAGTCTTTTGTGTGAAAATACAACATCAAATTGCTATCTACGATCTTGTTCGGATTGTCCAGATTCTTCATCATTGGAAAATACTTTATTCGCTGAGTTTGAAGAAAATTATATTGATCAGTTATCATTTGAGCAATGGGTGACCACGGATAGGTGTGACCTAGAAACTATTGTAAAACCTGTAGATGAGTTTGTGTCATTTTTTTGCTTGAAATTAGAAAGTTTAATTCCTCATGACTTTATTAAAACAGAGCAATCCCGCTTTTCAAAAATACGAAAAATACATTACAAGATGGTGAATTTTTAGTCATTTGTGATTTTTCTGAAAACTATAGCTTTATATTGCAAGATGAAGTGCAGTCCCATCACTGGAACGTACAACAAGCTACAATTCATCCATTCGTCATTTATTTCAATGGAAGTACGCAAATTGAACATTTTAGTTTTATTGTAATTTCGAAGATTTAAGACACGACTCAGTATCTGTAAATTTGTTCATTGCCAAAATGATTAACTTTTTACGCGTTGATAAGGATAAAGAAATCAGAAAGATATATTTCATGTCTGATGGAGCAGCATCGCAGTACAAAAACCGTAAGAATTTTTCGAGCCTATGTCATTTAAATCAAAGTACGGAATTGATGCAGAATGGATTTCTTTGCTACGTCACATGGCAAAGGTCCTTGTGATGCTATTGGAGGAACCATAAAGCGCATGGCCACAAGAGCAAGTTTAGCCAAAGAACGTGAGCATCCAATTAAAACTGCAAAAGAACTATTTGATTGGGCGAATCGCAGAAAAGAAGAAGATTTAACAAAATTATCATTTTGTTTTACTACTACTGAAGAGTACGAATTAACGGCATCAGAGCTCAGCGAGCAATATAATAACGCGAAAACGATCCAAGGAACCTAAAAATTTCACTGTTTCATTCCATTGTCAGAAAATAAAATTAAAGCAAAACTATACTCGAACTGTACTGATAATGATGCAAAGTGTTCGATATTGTAAAAAATTGAATAACAATAAATAAAATAAATAAGTATTAATAAAATGTTTTTCATGATCTCATAAACGCATACCCAAATCCAAAACTTTTAAAGTTTATATATAACATTTAGAAACTCATCGATCATACTCTAAAAAAAATATCCTGGTAAAAAAAAAAATATTTTCGTGTAATCTGTTAATTCATTTTAATTTATACATATATACATATACATATAATATTTATACATATACATATATTTATACATATAATATACATAATACTAATGAATACATGAAAACGACTTGTTTAATTCACGCCAAGGCCCTTAACAATAAAATCAGCAACAAACTGCGGTTCCCGTAATAATTTACACCGATAAAATTTTTTTTTTCTTCTAAATGTTGGTTGGTTGGTTTGACTTTATTAACGAGATTTTTAGCCCTGGGCTAGTTCATCTCGGGACCAACGGCTTTACTTCCCTTCCGAAGGAAGTCGTCACTATAACTTTTTACGTCATAAGTGACTATGTCGGGGATGGGATTCGATCCAGGTCCTCGGCGTGAGAGGCGAGTGTTCTAACCACTACACCAGTCCGTCCCCACTACTAAATGTGAAAATTGTGACATGTTTGAAATGTCATAACTTTTTGTTTATTGGCTTACCATCACCAAATTTTTATGGTAGATAGCTAATATAATGGGACCGTTTTCCCTCAAATAAATACGTTGGTATTCCGATAGGGAGAGAGATTTTGAGTTTTTTGTTGTCAAAAATGATGTTTTTTAATGAAAAAAAAAAAATTTTTTACTGTGTGTATTTTTTTGGAATCTTTATTTAGTTATTCTAACTTTGTTTCTTTAGTTGTCTAAACAATCGAACGAACCGTTTTTGCTGTGCAGCTTTTTGAATATTTTTAAACCATTTTACATACACCCTTTTGAAAGTTAGTCGTGACTCAACTTGAAGAATTTGATATCGGGAAAATGACGATTTAGATGGAACTGGAAAACTGTGTAAAGTTTCAGCTCAATAGAAAAAAATGATTAAAAAAATTTACCAAATTTTGGTGCTGTTGCCTTGGAATCACTCAATTTTAATTAATCAGTGGAACAATATCCATGAAAACAATAACAAGTCGTAAAATAGTAAAGTTCTTATATCAAAATTTGCAATACGTATAAAAATTTTTGCACATGTAGTGTTGACCAACTGTCAGCAAGTTACTATTTTGTTACACATTAGTTACCCAGAAATTTTATGTTATTTTGAAACTGATGTGTAACTATACTGAAACTGTCAATAATTACACTGCTGTCAATAGGGGAAGGGTATTAAAATGAACACCTAAACGATATCGTTCTTTCTTTTAATGGGAAAAACGATGAATTTGCGATAAATCATCAAATCTCGATTACTTTTTCAAACCGACGTAAGTAACTTTCATACGGTTTTGAGAAAAATAATTGAGAAGAATCACAACCTGTCTTCTTAAACTGTTTAAAATGAATCACCTTTTTAACATTTTTTCGGCAGTGTATATCGCTCAAATTTGGCATACAATCCGATCGGGTTCAAAAACTAGGTAGTTTCTATTATTTTCAACAAAAATAATTATAACAAAATGATAAGCCGTTTCATACAGTTACTCTCGACGTTTTTCTACCAGTGTAAAATCGGCTCAAGTAGTGTTTTGTTTTTATTCGTGGTTAAGTCACTTTGTCTCTCTATACAGCGGGCGGCGAAAGTAGTGGTTAGGTTTCGAAAGTTGAAAATCTTACTTTCGTCGTTTGTAAATCCGGAAATTAAACGTTCTAAAAGTGAAAAATTTAGTTGGGTAGGAGCGGAATATGTGGAATTTCGCCTGCAAAACACGTAGGATCAATAAAGTAAGTTTATTCACTTTTTTGACTTGAGACTATTCGAATAAGTTTTCGAGAAATAATGTACAAAAATCCCCTATGCCAATTGACTGGAACATTACAAAAGTATGAAAATTAAATGCTCCGTCCAAGAAAGCACATGGTTTGCAGGCGTTGCAGAATTCGCTCTCATTTGAGAATGAAGCACGATCAAAGCAAGCAAAGAAAAACATCCCATCTGTTGCGGTCCACGATCGTCATTGTATCGCAAGGTGTAACAAGTCTGATAAATGGAAGCAGCGAGCGAGAGCCCCAACGAAAGAGCGATGATAAAATCCATTTTTCTTCGCTTGTTTACCGTTGGGGATAGGTGTTTTTCTTTACTGGCACGATAAACAATCCACGAACTTCCAATAACAACAGTGTCCCCCAGGCTTGGAGCATGTTTAGAGGGGTTTTATCATGCACTACTATCAGAGCCGTAGGTGCCGTGGCGCCCTTGGCGAACTACCATTTGAGCGCCCCAAAGTCAAAGCTCATCTGTTTTATTGCCATTAGCGTTTGACGTGCAAATCCAGTTCAACTTGGCTTCAAATGCGGTAACACGAAGTAACCAAAGGATACTTAGCAACCATGATCGATATCAACGCCAACCTAGAAAAGAAAACCAATTTTTGACGTCGCCTTTCTTGTTAAAAATTTTACCGCATTTTGTGTTCCCGCATTTGATATTTGCATTTCACGCACACAGCAATATAACATTTTACAAGTTTACATGAAATATTTCAGAAAAACATCGAAAATTTTTTAAAATTTAATGGTAAATCCATGATCAAGCTTAGGAATTATCTAAAATTTAGCATTCATTGAAACATTTGAAAGACTTTGCAAAAAAGAAAACTGAATGTTATTTAGAGTGGAGATGAATCGAAGCTACTCCTCAAATCTTTAACAGCATAAATTTAGACAACCAAATAGCGGTTCAATCTCAAAGCTTAATCGATCGTTCACCATTACCAGCGAGTAACTGATAGATCAGATATTGAGTTTGAATGGCTGTCTGATTATCTAGATTTGTTCTCTTGTAGATTTGAGGTGTGGCGTCGATTTATCTTCAGCCGAACTGTCTGAACGTAAGTCAGTCTGGAGGTTATCTAGAAGATTCTTTAAGAAGAAAATGAATCGAAGCCTCAACCAAGCCATACCCTATACCTCTCTCAACGCGCATACATCTACAGAATCAGGCAATCGTTCGGACTGAAAACTTGATCGATAGATCAATGGTTGAATCAAATTTTCAGCTAGAAACCCTATCTGGTTCTTTAGATTTGTGCTTTAGAAATGAGGCATGGCTTCGATACATCTTCACCTTAAACAAATAGTTTATAAAATAACTGTTTATTCATCGAAACTACACTAAACAAGAATACTTTTCTTGAAATGTTGAGAGTTCTGTATGGATTTGAAAGAATTTTTTTCTAGAAACAAAGAAATATTATTATTATTAGGAACAATAGCCTATTTTATGTTCTAATTTCAATGTTATACATTTTTTGAAAATCCCGGACGACAATAATTCTTTGGTTTCCGCTGTTATGTCTTCAATTTTCAAGGTATAAATATTTCGTTTGGTGGCTATTTTCAAGATATCCACGGATTTTATAAAATGTTTTCTGCCACAACTGAGTTACAAATTATTGTCATGAAGAATTATTTAAAAAAAAACTTAATAAATTTGAAAATAAAAAATATTCAAAAAATTTACAATTTACGAATATTTGACATCTTTTGGTTTGCTTTCAAAATATTTTACTTGAATCGATTCAGATGGTGTTTTAACAGTTTTATTTTTAACAAAGATTTTTTTCTCGCAATTTTTCTAAAAAAAATACCAAATGCGTAACGCATTTCGACGCCCCCTGAAGGCTTGCGCCCTTGGCGGTCGCCAACCTGGCCAACCGCATGCTACGGCACTGACTACTATCCCCCAATCTGATCAAACTTGTAGCAGTATACGATAAACAGTCTCTCATAATGTGCAGCATGTTATGATAGTTACAGAGAGCGATACGTGAGAGATTCTCTCAATTTTCTCAGGATTCAATCCCTGATGGTTTGTGACGTGCTCAAATGGCTCAAAAAGCTCGAAAGAAAGTAAATTCAAGCGTGTGCTATAATAAGGGCGCAAGTCGCATGATCGATTTCTTTTCATCGATCCTCTCTTCTGTGAATAAAGTTGACAAGATGCGGGATTGTTAACAATTTTTCACTACAAGACGCTAGGAAGTAATGCAATCTTGCGTCCTGAGGTGAAACAACGAATTGAATTTAGAAATTGATCAATTTGTGCCAATATTAGGGACTGAGGGTAATATACTCATGATAAGGAAAATAGTGATTTAGATGTGAAAAACATGCTTTTTTATTATAATCTCTCTAATTATGTTCTCTATCAAATGAATGAATGAATTACTTTTTTATTGAAGGGATTTTCTGCCGTAGGCAGGTTTATCCCCAATTCTATCAAATAATAGAAACAACATCCATCCATTTGAGTATATCTAGGGTTAATAATTCAATTAAAAAAATGCGTGCTTATGGTTATTAACCACGTAGTCATTTATTGGGGGAGGGGAGAGATTCTGCCCAATGACCACGGTCCATACAAATTGTAAATTTTGTGTATGGACAAATGACTACTAGGGGGAAGGTGGGTCTAAAATTGAGAAAAAATAACCGCGTTGTTAATGGTAGCCCCTTGTGCATTTCTGTGCTGGCACTTCAATAGGGCTTAACTAACATGGGTTATTTCTCTTCATCGTTTATGCATATATAATGCATACCTACAGGCGTTTGTTCTGATGTAATAGGCCTACTCACATGACGTTCCTCAACAGCTGATCGGGAAGCTTTTTGACAGTTCTTCTATGAAAATGACAGCCTCGTGTATGCACCGTTCCTCCACCGATGTAAACAAATGCATACCCCACTGCACTGTGACGTCACGCATCAATTTTGACAGATACTGGTCCTGTTGTATACAGTTTGGACTTCGAATCATTCTTAACTTCGTGAAAGTTTACTGCGAGGAAGGTCAAATCCACTGCAGATACCCACGGATCGTATTATTCTATCTTCCTACCGTGGAAATCGTCACCATGCTGGTGATAGAAATGCGAAGATGAAAAAATGATGGAAAAAAACGACTAAGTCCGAAACGTAACAACAGGACCAGCAGCTGTCAAATAAGTGAGGTTAGGCTCGTCATATGCAGCGGCTCTATAGATGAACCTGTCACATGAAAAGGCCTGTTGTTCAATAATAGATACAGTCACCCCACAGTTATGGATCAGCTAAGGGTCATTTTTCAGAACAAAATATGATTAAAAAACATGGTGACACTGTTCAAAACAAAATAACCTTCCTGACACTGCAGAATATAGTTGTTTTTAAGAATACATCTCAAAATTCCCGAGTATGTACGAAAAAGTATCGAATTCGATAGAAATTCCAAACGATGTCCACCCCACAGATGTGAATCAGTGGGAGAGGAGGATCCCTATTATAGATCAATCGACTCATATTATGGATCAAGCACTATAACAGCGAATTAACCTGCGGGGTAAACGAATGGTGTACTAGTGAAAGCATAAGTTTGGCGTTAGTTTCGGAATCGTCTTATCTTTGATTCATAACTGTGGTATGGGTTTCAATGCCCCACAGTTATGAATCAACGCTTCTGGGAATACGGTTGACATTTTATTTCCTACGGACCGGAAAAAAATGCCAGAGCATGTTGGTTCCGGGTCATTTGGCCGAATGCAATTGGCCGAATTCCGTTTGGCCGAACGCCATTTGGCCAAATGCCGTTTGGCCCGAAATTGAAAACAAAAGTGAACTAAAGTTAGCATGGATTTATGTAAATTCCAAGAAACTTATTCATAAAAAAGGATAAATCATCATTGATATACATAAGCTATTTAGTGTTAGTTGAAGAAACAATCAGTGCTGAAAGAAGAACATCCTAAATGTAAGCAGTTGTTCACTTCGATTCTAGCGATAGTAGCCACCTGAGACGAGACTCGCGAAGACGGTCTTCTTTTTCTGTGATTGCTGAGTTTTTTTCTTATTCCACTTTGTGTTTATAACAATTATCGCATGCTGTTCAAATCCTCACATGAACTCTCAGCAAAAATGATTGTGTTTGCATCACATCGAATCATAAATAGCCGTTTGAGTGAAATGTCATGCCAGCAACGTAGCAGACATTAGAAATAATTAATCTTCTGCTTAGATTTATCAGCAACTTTGGAAAAAACTGCTCCGCCGACTGAGGTTCTCAATAGCAGTTTACTTTGAACACAATACTTTTCACTTTTTCAGCCATAAAAACGGTGGGCTGCATTTGACGTTTCGTGAGAGGGGAATCTGGACTGCATATGACGTTGATATTTTTCCTCTTCGCGAGTCTCTCTCAGGTAGCCACCAGCAGATGTTTGGATTGCGTTTGTAGTTAGCTTTTGACAGTAATTAAAACGGTTTAAAACTTATTCGTTCTTCTGTGGATCGGCTTACTTGGATCCCGTACTAAGTAATATATGTCATAGTTCTGACACAGACAAACAGACGTCACACTCTCGTCATTGTCCATCGAGTACTTTTCAAACGGTCGATTCAAATATATTGTAGAAGATCAATCCACCACCCGTAGCTCTCGCATCGATTTCGTCGCATTTGACGTTTACATATACTGCCATATGTTCGCCCATCGACTAAACAGAACGATTTTAGCATTGAGCGTACATGGTCTCTCGACTTTGATTTTGATCGTGGATCGCGATTCGTTTCTAAGTGTTACGTCTGTTTGTCTGTGGTTCTGACATCAACAAGTCTTGACTTCTTCTTTTCACAACGGAGAAACAGTGTGCTTCTTTGACGTCGTTTATTGCTATACGCAAGCAACGATGCAGTGTTCAGTTCTCATGTTGTAATCCTAATCTTGGAGGAGAACGACATCTTACCTAAGTTAACCCTTGAGCTAAAAAAAATGTGTTTTGAATAAAAACGTATTATAAGCTTTAATTCCAATAACTATGCAAAATACTTTTCTCTTGAAAGAACAGCCTATGATCAAAAGAAGGAAAAATCTCTTATGAAAATTTAAGCAAGTGTAATGTATATAATCATTTCATCAGTACACCTACAAAGAACTGTCGATGATTTAAAGAAGGAACAATTCTCTATTAAAATATAAGCTAAACTATTTTCGATAGTAATGGAACCAGTATAACTCGAAAGAATAGCCTATGTCAAAAGAAGGAAAAAAAATGATGAAATGATTAAAAACACTTGAAACCTTATTACACCGTTGGTAATCCAGTAGCTAATCAATCATCACCTCAGAGTCTTGACGCGAAGTGTGGAGTTCACAGCTTTGTCTTGAATTAAAGGTTCGATGACATGACGTCCTGTCACCATACAAATCATAAAAGTAAATTAGCTTATTAGTCATTGGGGTCACACTTATGAATCCTACACCATCAGCGTTGTAGCCATTTGATTTTTTTATTTATGGATTCGGCCAAACGGCATTCGGTCAAATGACCTTTCGGCCTAAACGGCATTCGGCCAAATGGCCGGACACCAGCATGTTTAAATTGATTGCGATGAATGTACAGATTTATAATTCACGTAGGTAAAATGTGTTTTGATGTAATTGCAACTCTATTTGAACGAGATATTCCAGTTTTAATCCAACTCTGATCCATATCTGTGTGCTATCCCATAACTGTGGGTTGACTGTACATGCTGATGCGAAAAAATACAATTTGTAAGGTTCTAATTTGCGCGTTACTTCAGCGTGGTACGTGGTACGTTTGGTAGAAATTTGAATTCAACAGCTATCAACAAATTTCCTTATATTATTGATGCTCAAGAGCTTTTTTGATGCTTTAGAAAAGTATTGTCTCTTGTCGTATAAAAGAAACGAAGAATTTAAACAGTCAAACATCATGAGTTGATGTTGAAGGGACCATCGACTCTTTGAACAGGTACCGTAAACTGGGGGGAAGTTGATCATTTTTGAGTGATTCTGTGCTATAATTCCTAGCGGGATGCATGAATTATCATTTAAATATTTTTAAAACCTGTACTGGTTGAATGTTTAACGAATTATACAAACGAAATTTTGACGAATTATTATCATAATAACGAAAACATTTTTCAGATATCAAAGAGTGGTGTTTTTGATTCCGGGATCAATTACTGCGATAGGTTTCCTAAAATAAGGAAATATGCTATTCACTAAATTTGGGGTCTCTGAATCTAAATCAAGACTCAAAAATCTTACAACTTATTGATAAATCGGTTAATTTTTTAATTGAAAGTTGTGGATTACAGATTACACCACATTAAACGTCTAAAGATAGGCAATTTTCATTGAAATTAACAACCCTCTTACAAAAGATCATTTTTGACGTTGGATAACGTCTTACGGCAACATACTGGGGTACAATTTCGAAAAGCGAAAAATCGCTCGCGTCACGAAAAGTGGTTAGATTTTGACTGTTAATAACTTACTAACGCTCGCATAAATTTTCAAGATTCTTGCACCAATCGATTGCAAATCTTTCTACGAATCTACTCAAATAATGAAAACTATTGATTTTCATGACTAAACTATTGAACAATTGGTAAATATCGAGGCATGTCTATATTTAATAGAAAAGCACATTTTTCTTGCTGTTGTAAGGTTTTGACGTTTTGGAGTTTACATGTGCCGTAATTTAGTGATAATTGATCATTTTTCATGGTTTTTCTTGTCTGTTTTCAATAATGTTGAAAATGACAACAACTGAATACAAGTGCGACGGTCAGCCTCTTTGGCTCATGTGCCAAAATTTTATAACAAATATGGCTTTAGTGCTAAAAATCATCCCTTAAATAGAAAATCGGGGAATCCCATTTCGGGGTGAAATTGATCACTTGTCAATGCGATATTGTTATTTTTTGAAACGACTCTACATAATGAATATGAGCTCCCTGAATTCGAATATGCTTGCAAATGCTTAATAATGCAATATGTAAAGAAATAGTTAATTTCAAGAATTGTGATAAAAACGCCTAGATGTAGGCAATTTCTTAAGGAAAAACCTGATATATAACAGAAATTTAATTATTTCAACCGTATGAGCTAATTGGTACCGTAATCTGGGGTATCATTGATCAGCGGAGTAACATTGATTGGAAAGGAGTCATTCATCAAAAGAACGTAATTAAAAATTATTATTGAAATATTTCCAAATCATGAGTAGTGCTTCTCTTTCTTATATTCATGAGCTAATAAAAGTTAAGAGTTTACTTTATTCGTTAATTTGTCAACTTTTTGAAATAATGATTTTTATTGTTAAGGATGACACTACCAAAAGATTCAATGTCTCACATAAGTTCTGCAAACGATATTAAGCAAGGAAAATAAGAATTCCTTAACTAAAAATGGCATCGCCGAGAACGATTCCTGTTGTCAAATCGTTTATAAGTATGCTCATTTAGGCAAATATTACCGAATTACTGTTAAGAATGTAAAATTCCCTTAGGAAATTGCATACCTTTAAGGGCGTATTCCGTGGTTCGAGGTGCTTTTAATTTTAAAAATAACTCAAAAAAGGTAAATGACTTGTAAGCGTTTGGCCTTCATAATCGGATTCCAGGGGCATGATTTAAGTAAGTAACGACATATTCAGTATTACCGAACGTTGTTTACATAGGTGATCAATGTTACCCGTATCAGCTTAATAAAAATATCGCCTTAAACGTGTTTCTTAACGTGCTGAAATCTTTAAATAAACAAAATTCAGTATATAGTCTCGAGCTATGGGTGGCAGTACTTGTTTAAAAATATAAAACTTTGCAAAATTTGCATTTCAAATGAAATATTAAAGAAACATTCAGAAAATGAATCAATGTTACCCCGGATTACGGTACCAGTTTAGAAGATGAAATCGGGCTCAAGGATATATTTTAAGCATAGCGTTAGCGTTAGCGTAGTTACGGTATACTTCGTAGATTGGATACTAGGGCTCAAGGATATATTTTAAAGCATCCTTACAAACTTTACCTACTTTGGGCTTCGTGGCCGAGTGGTTAGTATCGCCAGGCAGTAATCGCTTCGCGTTATTATGGGTGTGGGGCTCGATTCCCGCTTCAGCCGTCGAAACTTTTCGTCAGGAATGTTTCTCGGCTGTGCCACTGAGCATGCTTGTCCGTTGTCTAGTGTTAAAGTTACAGTCTGTGCAGCTAAATGGCTGAAGACGGTGTCCGTGTCTTTAAAATAATTCCGTTGTCGTCGTCGCTACCTACACGCAAAATAAAAATCTCTTACAATAATTGCAAGGTCCCACCTAATACAATCTCTGCATAAGAAACAATACAATAATTGTATTGTGCCTACCGGCAGCTCATTGTATTATAACGTTTTACTTCATTTTATCCAACACATCCAAACATCGCCCTTTAAACTTAAACGCACGCAGTCATGTCTAAAAATAACTTCGATTCTCTTTTGGACGAAGTGGGATAGCATTATGTGATACATGAGCTCCACAGTATGCTTTCCTTCTTTCGTGTCTAGTTGACATTCGAATACAGTCGGGGTCTCCAATCAGGCGCACTACTACTACGCGAACATTAGAACTTATGAGAATTGATTTTATTATTATTAAATATCTCGTATGTGCTAAGAGATAGCTCAATGCTGTCTTCGACGGAGTTTCAGTAATCTTTAGATCTACCTTAAAGAGTCAATGATCATCCTTTAAGTTGAGAATTTGGCCAGTTGGGGCACTATTTCCAACATAATTTATATAACTATAATATATATGTATGTGGCCTTCCTTAGCCGAGTGGTAAAGTTCGCGGCTAACAATCAAAGCCATGTTGAAGGTAGGGTTAACATGGTCCAAGACGCACTGATGGGGTAAAATGGCTCACCTCATTAAATTATTCCTAGAACGTTTCAATTTGTATTCTTTGCCAAATGATGTTAAAAGATGTTTACCCAAGAGTTGCCGCCACAAACCCTTGGACATAAATTCATAAGTTTTCCTTAATTTTCTGGTGAAACTTCAGAGCAAACTCATGGAGAAACTTGGTTGCTAACTACTATTTCTCCATACTCAATGGCATTTTACCCCACCCATTTGGTGGGAACCACTCCCATTTTTCAACCAATTTTTCTGCACGATGTAAACCCGTAAAAAAACTCAAATTTGGGAAATGTTTTCATGATGGTAGCTAGAAAATATTGTAAAGTTACTGTTAGGACCTCTAATGGCGTTAAAATGTGGATCTCATTAGAGAAAACGACACAAATCCTTAAAGTGGCATTTTGGACCAATTGACCCTATCTGGGTTCGATTCTCGGTAGGTCCAGGATATTTTCGCAATGGAAATTTCCTCGACTTCCCTGGGCATCGAGTATCACCGTACCTTGCCGAACGATATACAAATGCGAAAAGGGCAAGTTTGGCAAAAAAGCTCTCAGTTAATAACTGTGCAAGGGCTTCATACGAACGCTAAGATGAGTTGGCTATGTCCCAGTAGGGACGTAATGTCAGCAAAAAAAGAATGAAAGAAACATGTAGACGCAAAATAAAAAACCTAAAAAGGTACCGTAGGGCAAGTGGGTAATGGAAAGTATATAGTTGAGATTCTTTTAAATTCTAAAGACTTTATATTAAAATAAAATTAGGTCGTGTTTATTTTTTAACATGACTATCACCAAATATAAGCGGTATGCTAAATTGATTTTAATGTAAAATTGGAAAAAACTACAGACCAAGTTTTTGAAGAAGGTATCCCTTCTTTTCATTTGTCTCAGAAATGGAAGCAATTTTAAAAGTTTATCGTTTTTGAAAAATAAATTAAAATACTAACCGTTATATTTACGATTCTAATAACTTAACATTTTTTAAGGAGTCTCAAATGAACAATAACATTAATAACATGTAAACAAAGATGTTTATGTAATGTTTTTCTTGTCAGTTAAGTTTTCTTCTGTTTAATTATGTTTGTTTAAGTGATTCCGACAACAATATTACTACAACATTTGTAATGCCTAATTCTTACATCATAAGACAGCAATTGCATTCCTGCTCTGTAGATTTATTAATTATCTGTTAATTGTCTTTACGAAAATTGGATTCGACGTCGGATAACTCTTTGAAAGAAATCGTTTCTTCGTTGGAACGGAATAATTAAATAAACTTAGAATCTTTTTTTATGTTGATAGACCGATATCCCATTTTTATGTTTTGAAAATAGCTTTACGATATCCTCTAATATTGGATCTTTTCAATAAACGTCTTCTTTTCAATTGGCTGTCCGAAAGTAGACACATTAATATCGTAATGTTTGGCAACCTCTTTAGAGAAGTTTCATTATTTCTAAGGCTTTGAGCAAAGTGTTTCTTGGATTATCAGCACGTTCTGTGTTTTTTATGATAATTGCAAACCTTGTTTACTTTATAGCTACATAAAGAGCAAACACAAAATTCAATCTCTAATACCCACTTTTTCACTTGCTCCAAGTGATTAGAAAAATTGGCGGTTTTTATCTAGTTATTTTCAGCTCTAGGTCATATAATTCTAAAAACTTTTTTTTTATTTCAGTTTAAAACTTGTCAGAGAGGCAACTTAAAATGGTACAGAACATTATTTTTCGCATCTTTTCTGCCACTCAAAATATTTAAAATGAGACTGCGCGATGCCAACTTGTTACAGAGTAATAGTTGACAGGTAGACAATCTTTCGATATATATACAATAATGGTTGCAAAATCTCATGAATCACTCAACTATTGTTATTATATGAATGGTCTCAAATTCTACTCAAGATTTTTAAACGTTAATTCACATATTCAGTAAAATATTCATATTATTTTTACTTACCCCATTTACACCACTTGCCCCGCGGTAGCTTACAAAAGATGCAAGGTCCAACTTACAACAAATCCTGCATAAGAATTATACAAGAATTGCACACTTAAAATAATCGCAGTATACTGTGAAATAAATCACCGAATATGGTATGTAAATAACAAAAAAGCAGATTTTTTTGTGAAACCAGGTATTTTACCGGACAAAATCCGTGAAATCTACTTTTTTACCCGCCGAAATTCGTGGAAACAAAAATTGCCGTAATTCTGTAAAATACCAACGAACAGTTCGGTGAAAGCATTATTTGCACCGTACTTCTGTGAAATCATTTGACAGCCACTCTGGCAGGCATGAGCTCCTTTTGTTCCACTTTTTGCACACCACTTATCAGCAGTAAAAGCTGGTAAAAAGGTAACAAGCCTGCTTCCTGATCGGTAGGTCGAGAATTCAATTCCCGATTCTGTTTCAACGATTTCACAGATTATTCGGTGAATTTTCACCGAATGTTCAGCTGTTGAGGTTTCGGTGAAATTTCACAGGAATCCGTAAAAAATCTAAGTGTGTGTATTGTGTCCGCCGGTAGCTCATCGTATTTGAAGTTTTATTCAATTGTATCCAATACATGCAAACATTCCCTTACAGCGTGGAACGCACGAATCCATATCTAATCCATATCTCCGCTCCTCTTTTCGAATCAGTCGCGTCTCCTATAGAACGCATTCTCACAACGCGAACTTTAAAACCAGTGAATTTGAGATTTAATCGTTTTGGAGGTTTTCAGAGGTTTCATTATCGAATAACTCGTATGTGATAAAACATAGCACAGTGCTCAAATGGTGAGGACAGCTCTTAGTTATTAACTGCAAAAGTGCTCGAAAGAACACTAAGCTCAAAAGCAAGCTCTCTCACAGTTTGGATGTCACGCCAGAAAAAAGAAGAAAATACTTCTTCTGTAAGGTTCATATTAATCTATTTAGAAGCAGCACTCTTACTGGCCAAGTTCTCAGTTAAAAGGATAATCCTCAACTCTTCAAGGTAGGTCGTATCATGTACTAAAACATCGCCAAAGACAGTACTGAACTATCTTCTAATACACATCAGATATTCTGGGAATATTGTCGAAGATGAAATCTCAAATATAACGCTGATATTTATTACGCTCCTCAACCGTGTGTCTAATTGGAGACCTCTCCGGTTTCGCCAACAGCAGCCGGGTGTTGTTTATAATTGTCTTCAAACATATTCTCGTTAAGCCACTAATATAGCCGTGATGGATGGCGCGCCGTTTGATGGATGATTTGGTTAAACCACTCCCGGTTCGAATCCCGACGTCAACGGCAAATTCTTTTTGAACTCATTACGCCTCATGGCTGCGTAATGACGCAGCCAACATGTTTCTCATGCATCTCGAACTCGGCGCGGACACAAGCATATTTTTCCGAATTCTTACGCTTCTTTCCATGTTCTTTGTTATACAATGCCTTGTATTGTCGACCATTACAATTTCTGTATATGCAACGATCTAATACAATTTCTGTATTAGAATCATGCAGAATTGTAATGAAATCTTGCAGGCTCGGGTTGCGTGTACATGCAAATGCATGCTAGGGCGATCAGAGTATTAATTTGTCAAACAAAGAGCTAAAACTAATCAGCAACAGCTAACTAGAAAACTAATCAACCAAAATTATAATTGATAAATATATAAATTTATTAATCAATTAATAGTTATAGATGAAGTGTCTCTGGTTGTAACTCTTTTACATCGAATGACCCGTTTTGTTTTAAATTGTCCTGCAATTCAATTTAAGCGCGTTCTCCACGGATACGACGAGTCAGTTGGATGTCCTTTGGTATGATGCTGACACGTTTGGCATAGATCGCGCACAGGTTGGTAATCTCAAACAAACCGATCAGATAGGCCATTCGCTTCCTGCAGGACCATGACGGCCGAGCTCTGGAATCGCAAATTTGCCCGGATACCACTACGAAGCAGAAAAAGTTCTTCATGGTGCTGAACTTCTTCCAGTATCAAAAGGAACTTTAACATCGATTTGAGCAAAGAGGAGAACATGGAGCTCGCGAACTTCATGGAGAAGTACCTCAACCTCAAACTGGATTCGTAAACTACTAAAGCAACCAATCTTAGTGGATCATGCGTGTCTATCGGTGTTGAAGTGTTAACCGAAGCAAACTTACACCACAGATTTTCTGTGCTAACACACAATGTCCACAAATGCAACAAATAATATGAAAATTGATTGGATTTTTATCAGTAGAAATCTTTCATAAGTTTGTGTCGGTCTTAAGCCAGGAAATAAATGAAGCTAACGTTATCCAACGTCAACTTGGCGGTTGTATCTCGGAAACAACCTCTTACTTTTTTTAAATGAATTTTAAACCCCAGAAAAGCTAAAATGGATTACTGTTTCTACTATTTGAAAGAAAACATGTTTGTTTATCTGACCATAATTAAAAAAGAGCATAAAATAATGTATTTCACGTTCAAAATCGCTGTTATCCTTAACGTGGGCAAACTACCCCCAGTCCCCCTAGTGGATGTTTCCATCATTCTCCACACCGCTGCGCATGCAAGACTTTGTTTACCTGCAGCCTATATAAGCAGCTTGCATGCGCAAGAATTTCATCAGTTTCCAATCAGTTTTCTTTGAATCATGAATCAGTTTCTTTTCATCCATCACGTTTCAAGCTTTGTAACATCAAGTCGAGAATACAGAACAGTAGTCAAGTGAATCAAACCGCCTTTCCCTCCTCTCTCAGTGGAAGCCAAAACAACCTTCCGTGAAGGCTTGAGTCATCAGAGTCACATTCCAGTCGAGCTATCGGTCCTGTGCCCTGTTGCACCAAGCAACAGGTTAGCGGACGATCAACAGATCGTTCCGTTCATGCTCACCAGAGCAAAACCCCGTTGCACGCCGCATCAAGAACTGTTGTTGAAATCGCAGGACAGACACCGGATGCTTGCCAAGCCGATCTTTGGTTCGGTAGTGCAGGATGCTTGACAGGGCTTGGCTAGCAACAGCATTCTGGTTGGCTTGACTGGAAGACGATGGCGGCTACGGTGGAATGCCTGTATACATTGATGTGGGAATGCAGCTATCCTCCTTCTGCTCTGCACAACTTATCATCCAATTCGCCACCTTGGCGTGGCTGTTTTGTTGACTTATCCATCTCCGTTTACTCCGAGTATTCTGTGTGTGCATGGCGCGGTTTCTGATCACCGATCATCTCCGTAATATTTTGTGGAGGAACCGTCTCTATATCGACGAGTTAAATTGCTCACGATTTATCAAAAGATTGTTCCCAAAATTTTGAGGGGTCAAGAACGATCTCACAAGGTCGATTTTCGTCGAGCATCGGTATTGATGTTTGGTGTAACGTAGCTTTCGCTGCAAATTTTGTTTTCTGATAAATTTTATTATCTTTGTTTAGTTTTAAGTTTTACTCTCATAAATCGGTTTGCAAGTGTAAAGTAGTGTTTGGCCCGTAGAATCTGTTGCTTGTTCCTTTATGGGCGAGCGACGGAATCCGGATCAATTGTATTCGGTTCGCGTAATAATCGCACTATCGGCATCGGTCACCCGTGTATATGCTCACGTATTCGTTTCAAACTTTATCTTCATCGTTCACCAAAACGAATCCTTTCCCATATCCAAACTCCCAGTGTTTTCTTATAGAAGTGCAGAGGACTCCTCGGCTTCCGTAAAGCAAGTAACACGTCAACATTTCCCTCCCATCCTCAAATTGACCTGCATTCGGACGCAGCCGGCGCCGGCTTTGTTTGTTATAATAATGAGAACACTAGTACTTACACATTGAATATGCTACTGATCCTGAGTAGCATCTGTTGGTTCCCTGTGTAAGTTCAGCTGTTCTTGCAATAACGGAGTAGCAACTGCGGGCAGTAAATGAACCGTATTCTGATCATATTTATATTTTTCTTGGATATATATCATAGTGAAAAGCAAATTGTGAAAGTTTCATTAAGATTGGAACATGTTCAAATCCACTGGAATTTTTGAAATATTCGTATGGAAAACGAATTTGTGAACTTCGAAGTCGATTTTCTCTGTGCCTACTTTTTACAGATGGGACTGACTTGTGATTCACGGCAGTCTAACTGTAAGAAATTTAGATATATTTCATTCTGCTTCATATTTCATTACAAATTTTCACCTTAGCGATATCGAGTTCTTCTGCTCTAACAATGGTTGCAATATAGACAAACCATTCCAGATCTTTCTGTCTTCCTCTTCTTGACCTGTCAGCTTGATAGGTATATCAACGGCTGTTCCAGCCGTCACAGTGTCGTGACTAGAAGTGGAGCAAGTATTCACAAGGGTAAAAGAGGGTTACCGATTTCCTCGAAGAAACTCAAGTTTTCCTGGATCATTGCTTTCGGTAGCACAGGAAGGGCAAACTATTGTGGAAGGTGCCCTGGTACACCATAGTCTCCGTTTGGGATAAGGTTTTAATCATAACAGATTTTCAAATCAAGTTCCAACGCAATTTTTAAAAAGTCACAAAAACAGGAATCAGTTGACAATCACATGGAAAGAGGATCCTTTGATTTGATTCAACTAATGTGAAAGGCTGCACACAAATGATGGCGCCTTTTTGCTTTTGTATTCCAAATGACGCAGTTGCTTTCTTCTGGACAACTACGTTGGCGTGCACAAACGGCATCAGACTCGATATTTGCAAAACTAACTCACGCTGGTTATGATTTTCATGTAATATGAGTCACTTTTACCAGTCAGCAGCACGCTCACATGGTGTGCAAAAATAATTGAACGCACTTCAGAGTCATCTCTATCGGGGAGTAGCCTATTGATGGTGGATGTTTTAATCAGTGACGCTGTTGGGTCCGAGGCTGATTGGAGCCATAAAGGGGGAGGGCTGGTGACAGATAAGAGCGTAGTACCGATTGACAATTATTTACCGTCGATAATTTATTGCCGGCGTGGAGCGGAAGTTGAGAGCGTGTGTCGTGACCCAGATTAATCAGACTGGCTGTAATGAATGTAGCTCAATAATGATAATGTTACTGGTGTAGGTGTGTATTGATGTCACTTCATTAAAGATTAAATGTCGGTGGGCTGCTGTGAAGACTTTCAAAATAATTAACCAAAAAACTACCCCTTCTTCTTTCTGGCGTTACGTCCCCACTGGGACAGAGCCTGCTTCTCAGCTTAGTGTTCTAATGAGCACTTCCACAGTTATTAACTGAGAGCTTACTATGCCAATGACCATTTTTGCATGTGTATATCGTGTGGCAGGTACGAAGATACTCTATGCCCAGGGAAGTCGAGAAAATTTCCAACCCGAAAAGATCCTCGACCGGTGGGATTCGAACCCACGACCCTCAGCTTGGTCTTGCTGAATAGCTACGCGTTTACCGCTACGGCTATCTGGGCCCCAAGAGTTTTAAAAACTACTGAGCGGTATCGCTGGAATATATTTTGATGGAAATTTAGAATTGTTCTTGATCAGCATCATTTAATTATTTTTTTGTATTGATTAATATTCGATAAAATCGATGGAAATGTTTATTGACGAACTGGTTTTTAGATTTTTGAACTTATGGAGAAATTCCGTAAGTTCAGACACCATACAAATTTTGAATAGATAAAAAAATGAATACGAAAGTATGTGGAAGGGTGTGGTCTGAAATACCTACTGATTAGTCTACGTGACTTTTGCGCAAAGCATGTTAGATGGTGGAATTCGCACAACAATTGTGGGCAGAATTTTGGAAGATTTCCTGGTGATTTTTAATAAAATACCTCGACGAAGTTTCATTGTAGTCATCATAGAATTTCTAATGACAATCTTGATGAAATGTCAATCACAATTTGTTTATGCATATTTTATACAATCCTTAAATTAAATATAGGCTTAATTCAATCAAAATGTTTTAGCAGAGGTTGGGTAATGGGTTTTTAGAGATTACTAGAGAAAGTTTTGAAAGCAGTGCACTGCAGTCCTGTCGGAACATTTCTGAGGAAAATGAACGAATAATCGAAACCACAGATGTCGCAGATACCTAATAATATACTATTGTATACATCAATAACGTTTTATGTATAAAAATATTGCAAACATTACAAGCGTTTTATGCATAAACATATTAAAAACATGTGATTTGTCGTCGTATTTCAGCAGGTTTTGACCCCATAGTAATCAGGAATAACTCCGGAACCATTAGATGAACCGGAATTCGGATCAGATGCCATTCATAAAAAAAAACGATTGAAAGAGGAATTTTCAACAGCTGATTGAAGATTAAGAAATTCTCGAAAACACACGTTGGGTACGCAAAAACTAAACTAATGACCATCGAATAGGCGCTTTAAAAATCCTATGATATTTTGCATACATAATGATGCTTCAGTTATTTTTCCCCAGTTTTTCCAGTACCGTAAAACGGGGTAACTTTGATAATGCGAGTAACTTTGATAGTGCGAGACCCACAACATACTAAACGAAATAACAAAGTTTCTGTTAATCTGTTAAGCAAAAAGAATGCAGAAGTAAAGAGTGTTAGTATGACACTTCATGTCGAAGCTATTTTCGTTGGAATCAAGTATATTTGAAGATTTATATGCAAATAATTATAACAAATAAGATTTTAGCATTTTCGAAACGCTAACAAACAATCTGTTATACGACCTACATCATGAAGTCATAATGAGTTCGTCACTTATCCTTGACAGCGTAGTTGTAGTAGAACATGAAATCAGTCTCAAATCTCTTGGCGAATACCACTTTCACAAACTGGGACCATTTTTGTAATCTAAGTCAGAAATTTCTATATAGCGTTAAACGCCTAAAGGTATGTAATGCCCTATAAATGTTCCGTAATTCATTCAATTTTGTTTGATTTATAATCCATTATCAAAGTTACCCTAAAACAGAAAACCGACTTTCGATTATATGAAAAATTATATATCCATTCAAAATAAATCTTTTGGCAATCTATCAACTGCGATCGACAGCTAGGGTGCCAGTTCTTCTTTCTGGCGTTACGTCCCAACTGGGACAAAGCCTGCATCTCAGATTAGTGTTCTTATGAGCACTTCCACAGTTATTAACTGAGAGCTTTCTTTGCCGACTGACCATCTTTGCATGTGTATATCGTGTGGCAGGTACGAAGATACTCTATGCCCTGGGAATCGAGAAAATTTCCTTTACGAAAAGATCCTCGACCCGTGGGATTCGAACCCACGACCCTCAGCATGGTCATGCTGGGTAGCTGCGCGTTTACCGCTACGGCTATCTGGGCCCCTGTATCTGGATGCCAGCTATCTGGATGCCAGTACTTGTTTTAAAAATATAAATTGTAATTCTTTGAAACAGCATGCATAAATATTCAAGTTTTCTCAGAAAAAAAACTATCAAAGT
Organism: Aedes aegypti; assembly: GCF_002204515.2. Classification (NCBI taxonomy): domain Eukaryota; kingdom Metazoa; phylum Arthropoda; class Insecta; order Diptera; family Culicidae; genus Aedes; species Aedes aegypti. Next base: position 264,531,470 of record NC_035107.1, on the reverse strand, counting down.
TACCCCGTTTTACGGTACCGTAATCCAGGGGTAAATTGATCATTGGGGTAAATTTTATCAGGTCGGTACCAAACAACATTTCCTTACAAGCATGCTTTAAGTTTCTTTGGCATCACAGACATTCTGTGTTTTCTAGTTTATAGATGTCTTATAATGATTTTTGACTATTTCATTTTAATATAGGTCAGTTTTGCATAGATATATTGACAGTTTTTGAAGGTGTAAGCAACTGTGAGGCAAATGTTAGTACAAATCAATGTCTACACTGCTCATAATTGCATATTCGTCACATTCAAAATTTTTGACATTTTCTAGTTAATACCGTAAAGAGTCATCAAATGATAAATATATTCGATGAACTTATTGAAATCTGTGAGATTGTTCCAGCAAATTCGAAAAATATACCAACCAAAAATAACCACATTGGTGCAAACTGCAAACTACAAACATGCAAACTTTGAATGTTAATATGTTGTGTAAGCTTAAGTGTAAGTTCCTGTACTGATCATCACGATTCGTATATGAATGTGCATTCCAAATCACATATTTGTATGACAAAAATCAAAATCACTTTGGTCATACGTAGCCGTACTATGCATTTTATACGCGTGAATTGATTCATATAGAATGATGTATAACAAAAGTTACAAAAACCAAAATGTTGACTGGGAGTATGGTTGTTTTTTGGTCATTAAACCGTTTATTCTCGAATAACGTGGGTGTTGTGGCCGTGTGGTTAGTGTCGTCCGGCATTAAGCCGCATCGTGTCAAGGAGTGTGGGTTCTCTTCCCGCCTCAGTCCGGTAAACTTTTCGAAAGGAATGTTTTCAGATTGTGCAACTGGGCGTTGCATGCAAATCCGTCGTCTAGTGTGGTGCTTCCATCAAAGGGCAAAATGTACACTTGCAGCATTAACGTGTAGGTTTCCCTTTAAAAAAAAGTTTTTATTTCAAAGAAAATTGCTTGCATTGAGGAGTATTATGCAGATTTATAATGTTTGATTTTTCAATAAAATGACGAAGTACACGAGTGCTGAGATTTTTTTTGTTTAGTTTCAAGAGAACCATATTACTCAGATATGTGAATTATTGTGATTCCAAAACTTCCAATTTCACTCAGTGCGTCGTTTTCAATATCAACATTTTTTTTTTCACGCTTAATTTAGAATGCCGAATCTTGGCTAAATATAACCGAAATTCGTAAGGCAAGTAGTCAGCAAACAAATTTCATGATATCTCAACAAATATAAGCCGAATGCCAGTAAATCGTGCTTCGTTGGTAAGCAATCTGACAACTTTTAGCTTTATCTCGGTTAAATCAGCGAGATTGGCACAACCGGGATCGTGAAAAAAATTATGATATGGAATCATCCAAAAATGACGTACATCATTAGGGAGAGGGGGGGTCTATGGAAGTGTGACAGTGCATGCATTAGGTATTGGAAAAAGCGTGACAGATGGTGGAGAGGGGGTGTCTAGAAATCCTGAAAAGCGAAGGACGTCATATTTGAATCTTCCCTATGTTTAATTTAATTTAAATAAAACATTGTTTAAATTAATTGATACAAATCAATGGAGTACTTTTTTGTGGAAACAACTTTGACATTATTTGAGTTTCAAAGGGTAACAAAACAAAAACTTGTAGCATGGTTACCGAAAATATATAGAAATTATGTATAACTAGTGGTCCCGGCAAACTTCGTCTTGCCATCGAGTAGGCTGTTGAAAAACGCTTTTAATCGTCCCATATAAAATGACAGTTTCGTTTGCGCTCGTTTTTTCAATTTCCCCGGTGAATATCCTGGGATTTTTATACACACAAACACGTCGGAACCGTTGACGAACAAAATGGAGAAAGAATCATCCAAATACGCTAACCCGTTCGTAAGCCATTTCGTGACATACAAACACCATTCCATTTTTATTTATATAGAAGATAGATATTTCTGATATGCTTTTTGTCACCTTTCGTATTAGAATTTAAATAAAGAATGTATTGTAATGAAGGTTTTATGCTCTAAATCGTTATCATTTGAAAGTTTTTTTTGACACTTTCCAACATTTATTAACATATTGTATTTTTTTTTTCAGATCGACAAACTTCAAACATCAGGTAAAACGCTGTTCATTTTCTTATCTGTAATATAGATTGACCTGAGAAGCTAATTTTCATAAGGCAGCATCCATTCATTACGTAACGTAAAAATAGGAAATTTTTGACCGCCCTCAGTTAAACTTCTTATATTTTTTTATGATTTATTTTACGCTTGAGCCTACTCCATCCCGCTCTTTCGAGCGTTACATAATTTTTGGACGTCGCCTCATGAAATTTCAACTCGTTCACGTCCATGACGTCACCGTGCAACGAGCAATAGTGTCAAATCAGGACACACGTTCATGTAAATGAAAATATTGTCTGTCTCAAGATAAATGAGATCGAAGTGTGCCGCGTCTGTGATCGGGTGTGAAAAATTTTGCTCCTACACAGCTCCCGTCAAATTTTTCAGATTTCGATTTTGAAATTTCTTAATTGATTCAAATTTAAATTCTGTTGTTTAGTGAAAAGGTGTGAGAAAGTGACTAGCCTTGCTAAGAAACATCATTTTCCGGAAGGATTTGGAGTTCGCACAGGAGAAAGGATTTGGCTGTTGTGTACACCAAAAAGAAGTGCAAAGTGCCCTCCAGCAAAACATCCAATCACTGGCATTAAAACACAGGCGGAAGCCAATATCCAGGAGGGGATTCAAATGATGGTAGACGAGTGGTGAGATCGTTCATTATTAGTATAGTCTTATGTTAATTGTTCAGATTCATTATTGTTTTGTTAATTTTCGAAATCTCCTTCATTTATGAAACCTGTTTCTGTTCCGAGCGCTTTCTCAAGCATTCGAAAGGACTATTATTATATGAATTAAATTTTACATGCGCTGAATGCATATATTTAAAAGTTTTTGGGCGTTGAAGACCTGAACTAACAAAACTATTGTTTTCAAACTATCGTAATGTTTGAATTCTATATACGATTTGCGATTATATATGTTCTGCAAATAAAAAAGGGGTGGGATAGTCAACCTTAATGTTTTCTTCTCGTTTCAGAGAGCAAGTAACGGCGCTTTAGCCTAGGCTTCCGAGCCAGGACATAAGGAAGAAATACCTGTGTCCCATCCCTAAAAGAAGAGCATCGACAACAATGGAGTGTGCATTAACATTCTTAGCAACGCCACTCCCAACGATTTGAACTTTTTCCCTGAAATGAGACGGTTGGTACGGTTGTCCCCGTTTCTTCATTAAAACAATTCAAACATTTACGTCTATCACATTATTCATAAGTGGATAATCTGATCGCCGTGAACTTTTGAGTTATCTTCAAGACCAAGTCTGCACAGTGGGCCTGGCCATTTTAATATTTGTGTAGTATCACCGATATTCCGCAAACATTAATGCTGACAAGAAAATACTAGAAAAAATTCCAGTATTTCCAGGATGCAATTCAATATTGGCTGTGCAAGCGCTTAGATTAGATTAGATTAGATTAGATTAGATATTGTCTGTCTCAAGATAAATCCAATTATGGCGATTATCTGCTCATGTCTCCAAATATGAGCGGTCACAGATTATACAGAACTTTCAATTACGAAGCACGGTACATGAATTAGACAGCAAGTACACTCATCGTATTCAGTGACTCCTGATATCTAACATCAATACATAGATGTACTGCTGTCATTTTGCGTAAACCACGTGCTTTCAATTTAGGGGGGAAAGTTTTTCCATTCATTTGACATTGCGGGTGTCAGTTCGCTGTAACGGCTGTGGGCTAAAAAACATTAGATGGTCAATAAATATTTATCTGAAATTAAATAGAAATGCTACAATGTTATATGGTCGTGTAAAATTAAGCAAATATATTTTGATGATGCAGGTTTCGCAGTTTAAATTTGCGTTTATTTCGATGCACTAAGTAGTATTGCAAGACAATTACATTATCTTTGAAGCTGTGAAAATGACGTGAAAAGCAATGCCATTGTGACGAATCTTCGAGTTGCCTAACAATACTTCCATATCAATGAAACCCGATTTTAGTACTATACTATTAAATTCCTCAAGAGTTTATATCCTTCGACAGATATGTGTATTTCGACCTCAACTGTAAGGCCGATGTATACATTTAAATTTTAGAGGGGTGTATAAGAGGCAAACATATAGTTTTGAGGAAATCGATTTTAAAGTTTTTTCAGCAATTTTTCACCACATATAAATTGTATGACAGTCAAAAAAATAAGCCAATCTTCTACGATTTATGTTATATTTTACACACAACGTAAAAATCACTAAAAAATACCGTTGGAAACAGTAGAATTTTTTATATTCTCAGCTCAAAACCGACCAAATGTCACTCACACCCTTTTGCGTTTGAGCCCCTCATTTGAAACATTCTTCCTAATAGTTATCTTTCTCTATCTCACTGCGTGATTATGACGCAGGCTTAGAAATTTATCTAAAAACCAACGCCCAGCTGACACTATCATCATCTGGTGAGCATGCTGCACGAATCACTGTTTCGTGCAAAAAGACCTGCAGATGGCGGTAGTGTGAAACGTCAAATGCACAGAAAAAAAAAATGCGCGCCTCTGGTTGTGAGATTTGTAACACAGAGAATTTGAAATGATCGTTCAATTAGTGGTCGATAGAAATTTCGTCAGCGTTACGTCTGTTTGTCTGTAACTCAAACATCCAAAACATCCAAAACTTTAGTGAATGGTATTTTTCAAACGGTTCAGTGACTCAATGGCTCGTTAAGAAAAAGCGAACTGAACCTAGTGAACGGATCCATGCGCCATGTGTTGTATTATGGATGAGGTTGAAATCAAGACAAGCACTTGTTAACATATTACTTGTTTTTTCGATCGAGTATTGTGCTGTGTTCATAAATATCGTAAGAAAAAAGCGCCACACTAAAAATCCAATTTCAGATCCCTCGCCGGGTTGAGGCACATCGCGAGTGAGTTGTGTGCTGTTCGGTTTGGTGGCGGTGCGACAATACGATCTTTTGCTTCCTCATTCATGAGTACATTCTTCCTCAGAAACGCACGGTACGACCGGACACGAACACAATATTCAGTTGAACTCCCCTACCCGAACCAAACGAAAGATGCAAATGTATACACTTTTCTGTTCAGGGGCTTTGGGCGGGGAAAATTCGTCTGTCTATGCTGAGAGCGCTGACAGCACGAAGCAGCAACTAACTGTGCTTGTTCGTGTGGCGTGGCGCGTACAGCAAGGCACGTGTCAAGCGTTATATATACCCGTTCTAGCACTAAACCGAATAGCGCCTTCCGCTTTTTTACTAGCGCTGCCTGTCCTGTTAATGATCTAGTATCGGAAGTAGTGCGCTGTATAGATCATCAGATGCACTATGCACTACTTCCGACATTAGGTTTAACGTACAGGACAGGCAGCGCTAGTAAAAAAGCGGAAGCCGCTATTCGGTGTAGTGCTAGAACTAGTATATTAAAGAGACACGAACGAAAGAGAATAACGTGCAAATAATAAGTTATGGAAGACACCTAAAGAGAATCACAAAAGTAGATTTGAGTATTGTACCTTTCAATTCCGTCCTAGTTGGGCATTGCATTTTGCTTGTCACACTTGAGTTCCAAAAATAGAAAACTGAACTGAACAGGAAGAATTTTTATATATCCAGTTATGGAGGAAAACTCACCTTACACGCGACTTCGACTACAAGATTCATTAAATTATGGAAGTATCGTCTTATGGAGAGTGCGTTGGAACGCGTTGTATATAAATTTGAAGTGACCGAAAAATGCATCGAGTAATTGTAAATATCGGGTTATAGAAAAAAATAGTTACGGGTAGTCGAATGTTATTCCATGGAGCAACCAGATATCGACCGTGGTCATTCAAATTTTCTTTTGTAGATCGTCATTGAAATTTATAACTCGTCCATCTACATTTAAAACCAGTGAATCAAATTGTCATCCAAGGAGACGAAAAACAAACAACAAAGCAAGTCGCTAACAACCCGTTTAGCCAAACCTTTGCGGATTGGGATACAATCAGAAGTAAAATTGTCATGACAATAACAGAGCACACATTGTTGCAACCTTTTCAACTCGCGATTTATCAGTTATTTCAAACTCAAAACCAAATTTGTTTTATGCATGCTGTTCGATAGTGTGCCAATGTTTACCAACACAGAGAAAGTTCTCGAAAATTGCAATACGATGCCGAGAGAATCGCTGCGCACGTGGTGATCGATCTTTGTCATATTCTGTTCAAGTGATGATAAACTGATGTTGCGGAATAAAATTGTTGGAACAAGAGTAGAAGATGACAATGTCTTAGTAGCTGGATGTTGGGTGACAATTTATTCACCGTTCAAAACCCAGTCTCAATATAATTTTATGTCAAACATAAAGCGACATCAGAATTTCATCAGTTTATCAAAAAATATATTGGATAACATTTGTATGATATCACGCAAAAATACTCAGAAAGTAACATTTCTACTCACAGTAAATCTCGAAAAATTCTAAAACGCATTAAATGACCTGTTGGCAATGTTTCTCCTAACAAAGTTGGGAAACTAGTATAATGCTTGATGACCACTTTTGATGCTTCAAAATAAGAATGTACTAAAAGAGACATAGTATTGGAAAATGAAAAAAAAAAATCAGTATGTGAAATTTTCGTAAATAACATACAGCAAAAATAAATTCATATCCCAAGCAGCACATATTGTTACAAGTAGCTTACAGCAATGGCTACTTAACATATTCAATAGTTACAATATGATACATTTGCAGCATGGAAAAATACTGCTATGTAACCGAAAAAGCGCAAAAAGTCGAGCCTTATGTAACTTGTTTGTTCGTTACATAAGAAGTTTACAAGCGACTGCTATGTAATTTGTTGATTACGCATGGGTTTTCCTGCGACAAAATAAATGAAACGGCGTTGAAGTTGTTGTTAGTTTTTGACAGTTTTGGAACCGAACAACCATTTTAAAATTGCATGTCAATAAAAGTAATACGTATGATTTTCGAACGCGTAATTATGCACAAGTACATAATAGATTTAACATGCCGATTTGAATTTGTGGTGAATTCAATCATTTTACTTGCTCAAAATTGACAGGCTCATAAACAAGATAGTAATTTTAGATTGAATAACCATTATACCTGGATTGTTGAAATATTATTCCATTAGAACTGACACAAAAAAATTGATATTGACACTGTTACTCAAATCAGCAGTGTTTTTTTATTTTAATTTTATTGTTTGTGAAGATTGTGATTCCAAAATCACGTTGTTTCATGTCTCGCAGTTGGATTTTCTGGGTTGCCTATCATAAATCGCCATTTAATTTCATCTTGCTGACGACACACTTCCGAATAACTGTTTGAGGACAGACAATCTAAAATGATGGAAACTATTGAAAAGCTGTTAGAGAGGCTGTAAATTGTAAATTCAACAATTGAGGGATTCCAGGAGGCATGCAAGTCGATTCTGATCGACCATTTCAAAAATATCTGAAACTTTGCACAGTTTTTCAGTTCCATCTAAATCGTCATTTTCCGATATCAAATCTTCAAGTTGAGTCACGACTAACTTTTCAAAAGAGTGTATGTGAAAATGGCTCAAAAATATTCAAAAAGCTGCACAGCAAAAACGGTTCGTTCGATTGTTAGACAACTAAAGAAACAAAGTTAGACAACTAAATAAAGATTCCAAAAAAATACACACAGTAAAAAAAAATTTTTTTTTGCATTAAAAAACATCATTTTTGTCACAAAAACTCAAATATCTCAAAACCCTATCGGAATACCAACGTAATTTTTTGAGGGAAAACGGTCCATTATATTAGCTATCTACCATAAACATTTGGTGATGGTAAGCCAAATAAACAAAAAAGTTATGACATTTCAAATATTTCACAAATTTGACACTTAGTGAACAATTTTTTTTTTTTTTCATTGTTAATTTTTTTTAGGACCGCAGTTTGTTGTTGAATTTTTTGTTAAGGGTACCACATGAGGTTAACAAGTTGTTTTCATGATATTTTATTTAATTATTCATAACTATTATAGCATCTATTAGAAAGTTAGACGCGATCCAGTGTTGTGATCTAAAGTCTTGATAGTGTCATATTTTTTTATTGTACGTAACTGAAGAAAAATTTTCTCAATAGTGTTGAAACCTTTTGATAAAAGAAACCTATAAGAAATCTAATATTGAAGACAAAAGCTACAAAAAAAGTTTTCTATACAGGTATACGACTAGTTTACCTGCAAAAAGTTTACCTCGTAGAGAACAAGGCGGGTCTATACCCAGGTGATCTAGTATACGTAAAGCAGGTCGGTTTTCTCGGCGCTGGTTTTCTCCACAAAGTTAAAATCTGATTACACCTGGGTATAGACCCGCCTTGGTAGAGAATAGACTTTGTTAATCATATTTGGGAGAAAGCGAGTAACTTCAACAACATCAAAAACATGATAGGTACATACCATGAACATACTCACGAAAAAGCTAAAAATATACTATCACTATGGTTATAAAAGATTTAATTGTAAAATTTTTCTTCAGTCAAGCAAACGACACCAAACTAGTCAGTAAAAACTTAAAAGTGATTTTGTTTATTAAAATCTAACGAGCAACATGAGTAGTCGCTTTCTCAACTGTTGCAGGCCGTTTGCAGAAAAAAAGTGTTCGAAAGAGCTACGAAATCTCACCGAAAGCACCATAGATAAACTGAAAGCGGCTGGTTATGCTCCAATGTCTACATTGAATACAAACTTACGCATTTGTACGTCCTGCCGTTTAAACGTTGACAAACGGGCAATCTGTACATCATCGGTGGATCAGGTTGCAGGAAGTTCGAAAACAACAACAACTGAGGAATTACTAGATGCACCGACAACAACTGAGGAGTTACCAGAAGTACCAAGTGCAGATAGTCTTGCCACGGTACCATCAGCGACATCTGTTTCAACAAATCAATCAGAAGATGAGTGCATCCAGAAGGTCAACATCGAACGCTTCAACGAAGGGATAGCTGGAATAAAAGTGACTCCGATTAAATGGACGAAGATGGGTTACGTCAATTATCCCGAGAAAAAATACCGTGAAATCAACGAAGCTGTACGAAGAAACCTCTTCAAATTAGGACCTGAGGATGTGGAAAATACAGACTACGATGAGGTAATTATGAATATGAAGGAAAGGTTCTCGAATCTAGCCACGACAAGGAAAGAAAAATTATTGATTTTGTCGATGCTGCCAAGCTCGTGGTCTATTCAAGACGCCATTGATGAGTTCAAAACCAATAGAAATACAGCAAAAGAGGCAAAACAATTCAAAAATAACTGTCTTGCAACCAAAAATGCTAGGTCGAGTACTTCATTAACAGATGAGACAAAAGAAAAAATAATTCAATATTTTGAAGACGATGAAGTAAGTAGAGCTATGTCTGGCCAAAAAGATTATGTATCTGTAAAAAAAGATGGAAAGCGTCAAGCAATCGGAAAACGATTAATGATGACTACTTTGAAAGAAGCGTATACACGCTTCAAGGAAATTAACGAAAATATTAAGGTAGGTTTTTCCTCATTTGCAAGCCTTCGTCCAAGGCAATGCAAGCTTCTATCCAATTCAGGAACACATAATGTTTGTGTGTGCACAACACACGAAAATATTAACCTAATGTTACATAGCTTGAAAAGAATCAATTTATCAAAGGATATTAAAATGTTAACTGGTAGTCTTTTGTGTGAAAATACAACATCAAATTGCTATCTACGATCTTGTTCGGATTGTCCAGATTCTTCATCATTGGAAAATACTTTATTCGCTGAGTTTGAAGAAAATTATATTGATCAGTTATCATTTGAGCAATGGGTGACCACGGATAGGTGTGACCTAGAAACTATTGTAAAACCTGTAGATGAGTTTGTGTCATTTTTTTGCTTGAAATTAGAAAGTTTAATTCCTCATGACTTTATTAAAACAGAGCAATCCCGCTTTTTCAAAAATACGAAAAATACATTACAAGATGGTGAATTTTTAGTCATTTGTGATTTTTCTGAAAACTATAGCTTTATATTGCAAGATGAAGTGCAGTCCCATCACTGGAACGTACAACAAGCTACAATTCATCCATTCGTCATTTATTTCAATGGAAGTACGCAAATTGAACATTTTAGTTTTATTGTAATTTCCGAAGATTTAAGACACGACTCAGTATCTGTAAATTTGTTCATTGCCAAAATGATTAACTTTTTACGCGTTGATAAGGATAAAGAAATCAGAAAGATATATTTCATGTCTGATGGAGCAGCATCGCAGTACAAAAACCGTAAGAATTTTTCGAGCCTATGTCAATTTAAATCAAAGTACGGAATTGATGCAGAATGGCATTTCTTTGCTACGTCACATGGCAAAGGTCCTTGTGATGCTATTGGAGGAACCATAAAGCGCATGGCCACAAGAGCAAGTTTAGCCAAAGAACGTGAGCATCCAATTAAAACTGCAAAAGAACTATTTGATTGGGCGAATCGCAGAAAAGAAGAAGATTTAACAAAATTATCATTTTGTTTTACTACTACTGAAGAGTACGAATTAACGGCATCAGAGCTCAGCGAGCAATATAATAACGCGAAAACGATCCAAGGAACCTAAAAATTTCACTGTTTCATTCCATTGTCAGAAAATAAAATTAAAGCAAAACTATACTCGAACTGTACTGATAATGATGCAAAGTGTTCGATATTGTAAAAAAATTGAATAACAATAAATAAATAAATAAGTATTAATAAAATGTTTTCATGATCTCATAACGCATACCCAAATCCAAAACTTTTAAAGTTTATATATAACATTTAGAAACTCATCGATCATACTCTAAAAAAAAATATCCTGGTAAAAAAAAAATATTTTCGTGTAATCTGTTAATTCATTTTAATTTATACATATATACATATACATATAATATTTATACATATACATAATATTTATACATATAATATACATAATACTAATGAATACATGAAAACGACTTGTTTAATTCACGCAAGGCCCTTAACAATAAAATCAGCAACAAACTGCGGTTCCCGTAATAATTTACACCGATAAAATTTTTTTTTTTCTTCTAAATGTTGGTTGGTTGGTTTGACTTTATTAACGAGATTTTTAGCCCTGGGCTAGTTCATCTCGGGACCAACGGCTTTACTTCCCTTCCGAAGGAAGTCGTCACTATAACTTTTTACGTCATAAGTGACTATGTCGGGGATGGGATTCGATCCCAGGTCCTCGGCGTGAGAGGCGAGTGTTCTAACCACTACACCAGGTCCGTCCCCACTACTAAATGTGAAAATTGTGACATGTTTGAAATGTCATAACTTTTTTGTTTATTGGCTTACCATCACCAAATTTTTATGGTAGATAGCTAATATAATGGACCGTTTTCCCTCAAATAAATACGTTGGTATTCCGATAGGGAGAGAGATTTTGAGTTTTTGTGTCAAAAATGATGTTTTTTAATGAAAAAAAAAAAATTTTTTACTGTGTGTATTTTTTTGGAATCTTTATTTAGTTATCTAACTTTGTTTCTTTAGTTGTCTAACAATCGAACGAACCGTTTTTGCTGTGCAGCTTTTTGAATATTTTTAAACCATTTTTACATACACCCTTTTGAAAAGTTAGTCGTGACTCAACTTGAAGATTTGATATCGGAAAATGACGATTTAGATGGAACTGGAAAACTGTGTAAAGTTTCAGCTCAATAGAAAAAAATGAATTAAAAAATTTACCAAATTTTGGTGCTGTTGCTTGGAATCACTCAATTTTAATTAATCAGTGGAACAATATCCATGAAAACAATAACAAGTCGTAAAATAGTAAAGTTCTTATATCAAAATTTGCAATACGTATAAAAATTTTTGACATGTAGTGTTGACCACTGTCAGCAAGTTACTATTTTGTTACACATTAGTTACCCAGAAATTTTATGTTATTTTGAAACTGATGTGTAACTATACTGAAACTGTCAATAAATTACACTGCTGTCAATAGGGGAAGGGGTATTAAAATGAACACCTAAACGATATCGTCTTTCTTTTAATGGGAAAAACGATGAATTTGCGATAAATCATCAAATCTCGATTACTTTTTCAAACCGACGTAAGTAACTTTCATACGGTTTTGAGAAAAATAATTGAGAAGAATCACAACCTGTCTTCTTAAACTGTTTTAAAATGAATCACCTTTTTAACATTTTTTCGCAGTGTATATCGCTCAAATTTGGCATACAATCCGATCGGGTTCAAAAACTAGGTAGTTTCTATTATTTTCAACAAAAATAATTATAACAAAATGATAAGCCGTTTCATACAGTTACTCTCGACGTTTTTCTACCAGTGTAAAATCGGCTCAAGTAGTGTTTTGTTTTTATTCGTGGTTAAGTCACTTTGTCTCTCTATACAGCGGGGCGGCGAAAGTAGTGGTTAGGTTTCGAAAGTTGAAAATCTTACTTTCGTCGTTTTGTAAATCCGGAAATTAAACGTTCTAAAAGTGAAAAATTTAGTTGGGTAGGAGCGGAATATGTGGAATTTCGCCTGCAAAACACGTAGGATCAATAAAGTAAGTTTATTCACTTTTTTGACTTGAGACTATTCGAATAAGTTTTCGAGAAATAATGTACAAAAATCCCCTATGCCAATTGACTGGAACATTACAAAAGTATGAAAATTAAATGCTCCGTCCAAGAAAGCACATGGTTTGCAGGCGTTGCAGAATTCGCTCTCATTTGAGAATGAAGCACGATCAAAGCAAGCAAAGAAAAACATCCCATCTGTTGCGGTCCACGATCGTCATTGTATCGCAAGGTGTAACAAGTCTGATAAATGGAAGCAGCGAGCGAGAGCCCCAACGAAAGAGCGATGATAAAATCCATTTTTCTCGCTTGTTTACCGTTGGGGATAGGTGTTTTTCTTTACTGGCACGATAAACAATCCACGAACTTCCAATAACAACAGTGTCCCCCAGGCTTGGAGCATGTTTAGAGGGGTTTTATCATGCACTACTATCAGAGCCGTAGCGTGGTGCCGTGGCGCCCTTGGCGAACTACCATTTGAGCGCCCCAAAGTCAAAGCTCATCTGTTTTATTGCCATTAGCGTTTGACGTGCAAATCCAGTTCAACTTGGCTTCAAATGCGGTAACACGAAGTAACCAAAGGATACTTAGCAACCATGATCGATATCAACGCCAACCTAGAAAAGAAAACCAATTTTTGACGTCGCCTTTCTTGTTAAAAATTTTACCGCATTTTGTGTTCCCGCATTTGATATTTGCATTTCACGCACACAGCAATATAACATTTTACAAGTTTACATGAAATATTTCAGAAAAACATCGAAAATTTTTTAAAATTTAATGGTAAATCCATGATCAAGCTTAGGAATTATCTAAAATTTAGCATTCATTGAAACATTTGAAAGACTTTGCAAAAAAGAAAACTGAATGTTATTTAGAGTGGAGATGAATCGAAGCTACTCCTCAAATCTTTAACAGCATAAATTTAGACAACCAAATAGCGGTTCAATCTCAAAGCTTAATCGATCGTTCACCATTACCAGCGAGTAACTGATAGATCAGATATTGAGTTTGAATGGCTGTCTGATTATCTAGATTTGTTCTCTTGTAGATTTGAGGTGTGGCGTCGATTTATCTTCAGCCGAACTGTCTGAACGTAAGTCAGTCTGGAGGTTATCTAGAAGATTCTTTAAGAAGAAAATGAATCGAAGCCTCAACCAAGCCATACCCTATACCTCTCTCAACGCGCATACATCTACAGAATCAGGCAATCGTTCGGACTGAAAACTTGATCGATAGATCAATGGTTGAATCAAATTTTCAGCTAGAAACCCTATCTGGTTCTTTAGATTTGTGCTTTAGAAATGAGGCATGGCTTCGATACATCTTCACCTTAAACAAATAGTTTATAAAATAACTGTTTATTCATCGAAACTACACTAAACAAGAATACTTTTCTTGAAATGTTGAGAGTTCTGTATGGATTTGAAAGAATTTTTTTCTAGAAACAAAGAAATATTATTATTATTAGGAACAATAGCCTATTTTATGTTCTAATTTCAATGTTATACATTTTTTGAAAATCCCGGACGACAATAATTCTTTGGTTTCCGCTGTTATGTCTTCAATTTTCAAGGTATAAATATTTCGTTTGGTGGCTATTTTCAAGATATCCACGGATTTTATAAAATGTTTTCTGCCACAACTGAGTTACAAATTATTGTCATGAAGAATTATTTAAAAAAAAACTTAATAAATTTGAAAATAAAAAATATTCAAAAAATTTACAATTTACGAATATTTGACATCTTTTGGTTTGCTTTCAAAATATTTTACTTGAATCGATTCAGATGGTGTTTTAACAGTTCTTATTTTTAACAAAGATTTTTTTCTCGCAATTTTTCTAAAAAAAATACCAAATGCGTAACGCATTTCGACGCCCCCTGAAGGCTTGCGCCCTTGGCGGTCGCCAACCTGGCCAACCGCATGCTACGGCACTGACTACTATCCCCCCAATCTGATCAAACTTGTAGCAGTATACGATAAACAGTCTCTCATAATGTGCAGCATGTTATGATAGTTACAGAGAGCGATACGTGAGAGATTCTCTCAATTTTCTCAGGATTCAATCCCTGATGGTTTGTGACGTGCTCAAATGGCTCAAAAAGCTCGAAAGAAAGTAAATTCAAGCGTGTGCTATAATAAGGGCGCAAGTCGCATGATCGATTTCTTTTCATCGATCCTCTCTTCTGTGAATAAAGTTGACAAGATGCGGGATTGTTAACAATTTTTCACTACAAGACGCTAGGAAGTAATGCAATCTTGCGTCCTGAGGTGAAACAACGAATTGAATTTAGAAATTGATCAATTTGTGCCAATATTAGGGACTGAGGGTAATATACTCATGATAAGGAAAATAGTGATTTAGATGTGAAAAACATGCTTTTTTATTATAATCTCTCTAATTATGTTCTCTATCAAATGAATGAATGAATTACTTTTTTATTGAAGGGATTTTCTGCCGTAGGCAGGTTTATCCCCAATTCTATCAAATAATAGAAACAACATCCATCCATTTGAGTATATCTAGGGTTAATAATTCAATTAAAAAAATGCGTGCTTATGGTTATTAACCACGTAGTCATTTATTGGGGGAGGGGAGAGATTCTGCCCAATGACCACGGTCCATACAAATTGTAAATTTTGTGTATGGACAAATGACTACTAGGGGGAAGGTGGGTCTAAAATTGAGAAAAAATAACCGCGTTGTTAATGGTAGCCCCTTGTGCATTTCTGTGCTGGCACTTCAATAGGGCTTAACTAACATGGGTTATTTCTCTTCATCGTTTATGCATATATAATGCATACCTACAGGCGTTTGTTCTGATGTAATAGGCCTACTCACATGACGTTCCTCAACAGCTGATCGGGAAGCTTTTTGACAGTTCTTCTATGAAAATGACAGCCTCGTGTATGCACCGTTCCTCCACCGATGTAAACAAATGCATACCCCACTGCACTGTGACGTCACGCATCAATTTTGACAGATACTGGTCCTGTTGTATACAGTTTGGACTTCGAATCATTCTTAACTTCGTGAAAGTTTACTGCGAGGAGAGGTCAAATCCACTGCAGATACCCACGGATCGTATTATTCTATCTTCCTACCGTGGAAAATCGTCACCATGCTGGTGATAGAAATGCGAAGATGAAAAAATGATGGAAAAAAACGACTAAGTCCGAAACGTAAACAACAGGACCAGCAGCTGTCAAATAAGTGAGGTTAGGCTCGTCATATGCAGCGCTCTATAGATGAACCTGTCACATGAAAAGGCCTGTTGTTCAATAATAGATACAGTCACCCCACAGTTATGGATCAGCTAAGGGTCATTTTTCAGAACAAAATATGATTAAAAAACATGGTGACACTGTTCAAAACAAAATAACCTTCCTGACACTGCAGAATATAGTTGTTTTTAAGAATACATCTCAAAATTCCCGAGTATGTACGAAAAAGTATCGAATTCGATAGAAATTCCAAACGATGTCCACCCCACAGATGTGAATCAGTGGGAGAGGAGGATCCCTATTATAGATCAAATCGACTCATATTATGGATCAAAGCACTATAACAGCGAATTACCTGCGGGGTAAACGAATGGTGTACTAGTGAAAGCATAAGTTTTGGCGTTAGTTTCGGAATCGTCTTATCTTTGATTCATAACTGTGGTATGGGTTTCAATGCCCCACAGTTATGAATCAACGCTTCTGGGAATACGGTTGACATTTTATTTCCTACGGACGGAAAAAAATGCCAGAGCATGTTGGTTCCGGGTCATTTGGCCGAATGCCAATTGGCCGAATTCCGTTTGGCCGAACGCCATTTGGCCAAATGCCGTTTGGCCGAAATTGAAAACAAAAGTGAACTAAAGTTAGCATGGATTTATGTAAATTCCAAAGAACTTATTCATAAAAAAGGATAAATCATCATTGATATACATAAGCTATTTAGTGTTAGTTGAAGAAACAATCAGTGCTGAAAGAAGAACATCCTAAATGTAAGCAGTTGTTCACTTCGATTCTAGCGATAGTAGCCACCTGAGACGAGACTCGCGAAGACGGTCTTCTTTTTCTGTGATTGCTGAGTTTTTTTCTTATTCCACTTTGTGTTTATAACAATTATACGCATGCTGTTCAAATCCTCACATGAACCTCTCAGCAAAAAATGATTGTGTTTGCATCACATCGAATCATAAATAGCCGTTTGAGTGAAATGTCATGCCAGCAAACGTAGCAGACATTAGAAATAATTAATCTTCTGCTTAGATTTATCAGCAACTTTGGAAAAAACTGCTCCGCCGACTGAGGTTCTCAATAGCAGTTTACTTTGAACACAATACTTTTCACTTTTTCAGCCATAAAAACGGTGGGCTGCATTTGACGTTTCGTGAGAGGGGAATCTGGACTGCATATGACGTTGATATTTTTCCTCTTCGCGAGTCTCTCTCAGGTAGCCACCAGCAGATGTTTGGAATTGCGTTTGTAGTTAGCTTTTGACAGTAATTAAAACGGTTTAAAACTTATTCGTTCTTCTGTGGATCGGCTTACTTGGATCCCGTACTAAGTAATATATGTCATAGTTCTGACACAGACAAACAGACGTCACACTCTCGTCATTGTCCATCGAGTACTTTTCAAACGGTCGATTCAAATATATTGTAGAAGATCAATCCACCACCCGTAGCTCTCGCATCGATTTCGTCGCATTTGACGTTTACATATACTGCCATATGTTCGCCCATCGACTAAACAGAACGATTTTAGCATTGAGCGTACATGGTCTCTCGACTTTGATTTTGATCGTGGATCGCGATTCGTTCTAAGTGTTACGTCTGTTTGTCTGTGGTTCTGACATCAACAAGTCTTGACTTCTTCTTTTCACAACGGAGAAACAGTGTGCTTCTTTGACGTCGTTTATTGCTATACGCAAGCAACGATGCAGTGTTCAGTTCTCATGTTGTAATCCTAATCTTGGAGGAGAACGACATCTTACCTAAGTTAACCCTTGAGCTAAAAAAATGTGTTTTGAATAAAAACGTATTATAAGCTTTAATTCCAATAACTATGCAAAATACTTTTCTCTTGAAAGAACAGCCTATGATCAAAAGAAGGAAAAATCTCTTATGAAAATTTAAGCAAGTGTAATGTATATAATCATTTCATCAGTACACCTACAAAGAACTGTCGATGATTTAAAGAAGGAACAATTCTCTATTAAAATATAAGCTAAACTATTTTCGATAGTAATGGAACCAGTATAACTCGAAAGAATAGCCTATGTTCAAAAGAAGGAAAAAAAATGATGAAATGATTAAAAACACTTGAAACCTTATTACACCGTTGGTAATCCAGTAGCTAATCAATCATCACCTCAGAGTCTTGACGCGAAGTGTGGAGTTCACAGCTTTGTCTTGAATTAAAGGTTCGATGACATGACGTCCTGTCACCATACAAATCATAAAAGTAAATTAGCTTATTAGTCATTGGGTCACACTTATGAATCCTACACATCAGCGTTGTAGCCATTTGATTTTTTTATTTATGATTCGGCCAAACGGCATTCGGTCAAATGACCCTTTCGGCCAAACGGCATTCGGCCAAATGGCCGGACACCAGCATGTTATAATTGATTGCGATGATGTACAGATTTATAATTCACGTAGGTAAAATGTGTTCTGTGTAATTGCAACTCTATTTGACGAGATATTCCAGTTTTAATCCAACTCTGATCCATATCTGTGTGCTATCCATAACTGTGGGGTGACTGTACATGCTGATGCGAAAAAATACAATTGTAAGGTTCTAATTTGCGCGTTACTTCAGCGTGGTACGTGGTACGTTTGGTAGAATTTGAATTCAACAGCTATCAACAAATTTCCTTATATTATTGATGCTCAAGAGCTTTTTTGATGCTTTAGAAAAGTATTGTCTCTTGTCGTATAAAAGAAACGAAGAATTTTAAACAGTCAAACATCCATGAGTTGATGTTGAAGGGACCATCGACTCTTTGAACAGGTACCGTAAACTGGGGGGAAGTTGATCATTTTTGAGTGATTCTGTGCTATAATTCCTAGCGGGATGCATGAATTATCATTTAAATATTTTTAAAACCTGTACTGGTTGAATGTTTAACGAATTATACAAACGAAATTTTGACGAATTATTATCATAATAACGAAAACATTTTTCAGATATCAAAGAGTGGTGTTTTTGATTCCGGGATCAATTACTGCGATAGGTTTCCTAAAATAAGGAAATATGCTATTCACTAAATTTGGGGTCTCTGAATCTAAATCAAGACTCAAAAATCTTACAACTTATTGATAAATCGGTTAATTTTTTAATTGAAAGTTGTGGATTACAGATTACACCACATTAAACGTCTAAAGATAGGCAATTTTCATTGAAATTAACAACCCTCTTACAAAAAGATCATTTTTGACGTTGGATAACGTCTTACGGCAACATACTGGGGTACAATTTCGAAAAGCGAAAAATCGCTCGCGTCACGAAAAGTGGTTAGATTTTGACTGTTAATAACTTACTAACGCTCGCATAAATTTTCAAGATTCTTGCACCAATCGATTGCAAATCTTTCTACGAATCTACTCAAATAATGAAAACTATTGATTTTCATGACTAAACTATTGAACAATTGGTAAATATCGAGGCATGTCTTATATTTAATAGAAAAGCACATTTTTCTTGCTGTTGTAAGGTTTTGACGTTTTGGAGTTTACATGTGCCGTAATTTAGTGATAATTGATCATTTTTCATGGTTTTTCTTGTCTGTTTTCAATAATGTTGAAAATGACAAACAACTGAATACAAGTGCGACGGTCAGCCTCTTTGGCTCATGTGCCAAAATTTTATAACAAATATGGCTTTAGTGCTAAAAATCATCCCTTAAATAGAAAATCGGGGAATCCCATTTCGGGGTGAAATTGATCACTTGTCAATGCGATTATTGTTATTTTTTGAAACGACTCTACATAATGAATATGAGCTCCCTGAATTCGAATATGCTTGCAAAATGCTTAATAATGCAATATGTAAAGAAATAGTTAATTTCAAGAATTGTGATAAAAACGCCTAGATGTAGGCAATTTCTTAAGGAAAAACCTGATATATAACAGAAATTTAATTATTTCAACCGTATGAGCTAATTGGTACCGTAATCTGGGGTATCATTGATCAGCGGAGTAACATTGATTGGAAAGGAGTCATTCATCAAAAGAACGTATTAAAAATTATTATTGAAATATTTCCAAATCATGAGTAGTGCTTCTCTTTCTTATATTCATGAGCTAATAAAAGTTAAGAGTTTACTTTATTCGTTAATTTGTCAACTTTTTGAAATAATGATTTTTATTGTTAAGGATGACACTACCAAAGATTCATGTCTCACATAAGTTCTGCAAACGATATAAGCAAGGAAAATAAGATTCTTACTAAAAATGGCATCGCCGAGAACGATTCTGTTGTCAAATCGTTTATAAGTATGCTCATTTAGGCAATATTACCGAATTACTGTTAAGAATGTAAAATTCCCTTAGGAAATTGCATACCTTTAGGCGTATTCCGTGGTTCGAGGTGCTTTTAATTTTAAAATAACTCAAAAAGTAAATGACTTGTAAGCGTTTGGCCTTCATAATCGGATTCAGGGGCCATGATTTAAGTAAGTAACGACATATTCAGTATTACCGAACGTTGTTTACATAGGTGATCAATGTTACCCCGTATCAGCTTAATAAAAATATCGCCTTAAACGTGTTTCTTAACGTGCTGAAATCTTTAAATAAACAAAATTCAGTATATAGTCTCGAGCTATGGGTGGCAGTACTTGTTTTAAAAATATAAACTTTGCAAAATTTGCATTTTCAAATGAAATATTAAAGAAACATTCAGAAAAATGATCAATGTTACCCCGGATTACGGTACCAGTTTAGAAGATGAAATCGGGCTCAAGGATATATTTTAAGCATAGCGTTAGCGTTAGCGTAGTTACGGTATACTTCGTAGATTGGATACTAGGGCTCAAGGATATATTTTAAGCATCCTTACAAACTTTACCTACTTTGGGCTTCGTGGCCGAGTGGTTAGTATCGCCAGGCAGTAATCGCTTCGCGTTATTATGGGGTGTGGGCTCGATTCCCGCTTCAGCCGTCGAAACTTTTCGTCAGGAATGTTTCTCGGCTGTGCCACTGGAGCATGCTTGTCCGTTGTCTAGTGTTAAGTTACAGTCTGTGCAGCTAAATGGCTGAAGACGGTGTCCGTGTCTTTAAATAATTCCGTTGTCGTCGTCGCTACCTACACGCAAAATAAAAATCTCTTACAATAATTGCAAGGTCCCACCTAATACAATCTCTGCATAAGAACAATACAATAATTGTATTGTGCCTACCGGCAGCTCATTGTATTATAACGTTTTACTTCATTTTATCCAACACATCCAAACATCGCCCTTTAAACTTAAACGCACGCAGTCATGTCTAAAAATAACTTCGATTCTCTTTTGGACGAAGTGGGATAGCATTATGTGATACATGAGCTCCACAGTATGCTTTCCTTCTTTCGTGTCTAGTTGACATTCGAATACAGTCGGGTCTCCAATCAGGCGCACTACTACTACGCGAACATTAGAACTTATGAGAATTGATTTTATTATTATTAAATATCTCGTATGTGCTAAGAGATAGCTCAATGCTGTCTTCGACGGAGTTTCAGTAATCTTTAGATCTACCTTAAAGAGTCAATGATCATCCTTTAAGTTGAGAATTTGGCCAGTTGGGGCACTATTTCCAACATAATTTATATAACTATAATATATATGTATGTGGCCTTCCTTAGCCGAGTGGTAAAGTTCGCGGCTAACAATCAAAGCCATGTTGAAGGTAGGGTAACATGGTCCAAGACGCACTGATGGGGTAAAATGGCTCACCTCATTAAATTATTCCTAGAACGTTTCAATTTGTATTCTTTGCCAAATGATGTTAAAAGATGTTTACCCAAGAGTTGCCGCCACAACCCTTGGACATAAATTCATAAGTTTTCCTTAATTTTCTGGTGAAACTTCAGAGCAAACTCATGGAGAAACTTGGTTGCTAACTACTATTTCTCCATACTCAATGGCATTTTACCCCACCCATTTGGTGGGAACCACTCCCATTTTTCAACCAATTTTTCTGCACGATGTAAACCCGTAAAAAACTCAAATTTGGGAAATGTTTTCATGATGGTAGCTAGAAAATATTGTAAAGTTACTGTTAGGACCTCTAATGGCGTTAAAATGTGGATCTCATTAAGAGAAAACGACACAAATCCTTAAAGTGGCATTTTGGACCAATTGACCCTATCTGGGTTCGATTCTCGGTAGGTCCAGGATATTTTCGCAATGGAAATTTCCTCGACTTCCCTGGGCATCGAGTATCACCGTACCTTGCCGAACGATATACAAATGCGAAAAGGGCAAGTTTGGCAAAAAAGCTCTCAGTTAATAACTGTGCAAGGGCTCATACGAACGCTAAGATGAGTTGGCTATGTCCCAGTAGGGACGTAATGTCAGCAAAAAAAGAATGAAAGAAACATGTAGACGCAAAATAAAAACCTAAAAAGGTACCGTAGGGCAAGTGGGTAATGGAAAGTATATAGTTGAGATTCTTTAAATTCTAAAGACTTTATATTAAAATAAATTAGGTCGTGTTTATTTTTTAACATGACTATCACCAAATATAAGCGGTATGCTAAATTGATTTTAATGTAAAATTGGAAAAAACTACAGACCAAGTTTTTGAAGAAGGTATCCCTTCTTTTCATTTGTCTCAGAAATGGAGCAATTTAAAAGTTTATCGTTTTGAAAAATAAATTAAAATACTAACCGTTATATTTACGATTTCTAATAACTTTAACATTTTTTAAGGAGTCTCAAATGAACAATAACATTAATAACATGTAAACAAAGATGTTATGTAATGTTTTTCTTGTCAGTTAAGTTTTCTTCTGTTTAATTATGTTTGTTTAAGTGATTCGACAACAATATTACTACAACATTTGTAATGCTAATTCTTACATCATAAGACAGCAATTGCATTCCTGCTCTGTAGATTTATTATTTATCTGTTAATTGTCTTTACGAAAATTGGATTCGACGTCGGATAACTCTTTGAAAGAAATCGTTTCTTCGTTGGAACGGAATAATTAAATAAACTTAGAATCTTTTTTATGTTGATAGACCGATATCCCATTTTTATGTTTTGAAATAGCTTTACGATATCCTCTAATATTGGATCTTTTCAATAAACGTCTTCTTTTCAATTGGCTGTCCGAAGTAGACACATTAATATCGTAATGTTTGGCAACCTCTTTTAGAGAAGTTTCATTATTTCTAAAGGCTTTGAGCAAAGTGTTTCTTGGATTATCAGCACGTTCTGTGTTTTTATGATAATTGCAAACCTTGTTTACTTATAGCTACATAAAGAGCAAACACAAATTCAATCTCTAATACTCCACTTTTCACTTGCTCCAAGTGATTAGAAAATTGGCGGTTTTATCTAGTTATTTTCAGCTCTAGGTCATATAATTCTAAAACTTTTTTTTTATTTCAGTTTAAAACTGTCAGAGAGGCAACTTAAAAGTGGTACAGAACATTATTTTTCGCATCTTTTCTGCCACTCAAAATATTAAAATGAGACTGCGCGATGCCAACTTGTTACAGAGTAATAGTTGACAGGTAGACAATCTTTCGATATATTATACAATAATGGTTGCAAAATCTCATGAATCACTCAACTATTGTTATTATATGAATGGTCTCAAAGTTCTACTCAAGATTTTTAAAACGTTAATTCACATATTCAGTAAAATATTCATATTATTTTTACTTACCCCATTTACACACTTGCCCCGCGGTAGCTTACAAAAGATGCAAGGTCCAACTTACAACAAATCCTGCATAAGAATTATACAAGAATTGCACACTTAAAATAAATCGCAGTATACTGTGAAATAAATCACCGAATATGGTATGTAAATAACAAAAAAGCAGATTTTTTTGTGAAACCAGGTATTTTACCGACAAAATCCGTGAAATCTACTTTTTTACCGCCGAAATTCGTGGAAACAAAAATTGCCGTAATTCTGTAAAATACCAACGAACAGTTCGGTGAAAGCATTATTTGCACCGTACTTCTGTGAAATCATTTGACAGCCACTCTGGCAGGCATGAGCTCCTTTTGTTCCACTTTTTGCACACCACTTATCAGCAGTAAAAGCTGGTAAAAAGGTAACAAGCCTGCTTCCTGATCGGTAGGTCGAGAATTCAATTCCCGATTCTGTTCAACGATTTCACAGATTATTCGGTGAATTTTCACCGAATGTTCAGCTGTTGAGGTTTCGGTGAAATTTCACAGGAATCCGTAAAAAAATCTAAGTGTGTGTATTGTGTCCGCCGGTAGCTCATCGTATTTGAAGTTTTATTCAATTGTATCCAATACATGCAAACATTCCCTTACAGCGTGGAACGCACGAATCCATATCTAATCCATATCTCCGCTCCTCTTTTCGAATCAGTCGCGTCTCCTATAGAACGCATTCTCACAACGCGAACTTTAAAACCAGTGAATTTGAGATTTAATCGTTTTGGAGGTTTTCAGAGGTTTCATTATCGAATAACTCGTATGTGATAAAACATAGCACAGTGCTCAAATGGTGAGGACAGCTCTTAGTTATTAACTGCAAAAGTGCTCGAAAGAACACTAAGCTCAAAAGCAAGCTCTCTCACAGTTTGGATGTCACGCCAGAAAAAAGAAGAAAATACTTCTTCTGTAAGGTTCATATTAATCTATTTAGAAGCAGCACTCTTACTGGCCAAGTTCTCAGTTAAAAGGATAATCCTCAACTCTTCAAGGTAGGTCGTATCATGTACTAAAACATCGCCAAAGACAGTACTGAACTATCTTCTAATACACATCAGATATTCTGGGAATATTGTCGAAGATGAAATCTCAAATATAACGCTGATATTTATTACGCTCCTCAACCGTGTGTCTAATTGGAGACCTCTCCGGTTTCGCCAACAGCAGCCGGGTGTTGTTTATAATTGTCTTCAAACATATTCTCGTTAAGCCACTAATATAGCCGTGATGGATGGCGCGCCGTTTGATGGATGATTTGGTTAAACCACTCCCGGTTCGAATCCCGACGTCAACGGCAAATTCTTTTTGAACTCATTACGCCTCATGGCTGCGTAATGACGCAGCCAACATGTTTCTCATGCATCTCGAACTCGGCGCGGACACAAGCATATTTTTCCGAATTCTTACGCTTCTTTCCATGTTCTTTGTTATACAATGCCTTGTATTGTCGACCATTACAATTTCTGTATATGCAACGATCTAATACAATTTCTGTATTAGAATCATGCAGAATTGTAATGAAATCTTGCAGGCTCGGGTTGCGTGTACATGCAAATGCATGCTAGGGCGATCAGAGTATTAATTTGTCAAACAAAGAGCTAAAACTAATCAGCAACAGCTAACTAGAAAACTAATCAACCAAAATTATAATTGATAAATATATAAATTTATTAATCAATTAATAGTTATAGATGAAGTGTCTCTGGTTGTAACTCTTTTACATCGAATGACCCGTTTTGTTTTAAATTGTCCTGCAATTCAATTTAAGCGCGTTCTCCACGGATACGACGAGTCAGTTGGATGTCCTTTGGTATGATGCTGACACGTTTGGCATAGATCGCGCACAGGTTGGTAATCTCAAACAAACCGATCAGATAGGCCATTCGCTTCCTGCAGGACCATGACGGCCGAGCTCTGGAATCGCAAATTTGCCCGGATACCACTACGAAGCAGAAAAAGTTCTTCATGGTGCTGAACTTCTTCCAGTATCAAAAGGAACTTTAACATCGATTTGAGCAAAGAGGAGAACATGGAGCTCGCGAACTTCATGGAGAAGTACCTCAACCTCAAACTGGATTCGTAAACTACTAAAGCAACCAATCTTAGTGGATCATGCGTGTCTATCGGTGTTGAAGTGTTAACCGAAGCAAACTTACACCACAGATTTTCTGTGCTAACACACAATGTCCACAAATGCAACAAATAATATGAAAATTGATTGGATTTTTATCAGTAGAAATCTTTCATAAGTTTGTGTCGGTCTTAAGCCAGGAAATAAATGAAGCTAACGTTATCCAACGTCAACTTGGCGGTTGTATCTCGGAAACAACCTCTTACTTTTTCTCTAAAAAAAGAATTTGTATCCTCAATACAAATTCGAAACTGGGTACACAAAACATATCTGCAATGTATGAAACAGTTTATTAAAACTGTAGCTTTGTATAGCCGTGGAAATAGTCGATTGTTTGGAGAAGAACCCTTCAACAGTTCATCAAACATTTCTGAAAAAATCTGTTTTTCCATGAAATAATTACCCTGAATACCAAACCGAATTTATGAAAATCAAGAGTAGCTATCAGGTAATGCCACAACTCAAAAATTGTGATAATTGAAATCGGGTCATGGCTCTTATAACAGTCTATACATGTGGGTACAGGAATGATCAACTTCTCCCTGCTGATCAACTACACCCCGAATTACGGTATTTTTTTTCAGCAAGCTGTTTGAAGGGAGCGTCATAGTAACGCCAGCATGGAATTCTCGGACGTGTTTCTAAAATCGAAAGGGCACTGTATTGGAGTCATTTAATATACTGTAAGCTGTACAGCTCTATGGCTGTTTAAATGAATGCATTGAGTATGATTTGCTGCAGGCATAACTGTTACAGGTAACAAAATGGACAAACGGGAAATTTGCACATGGCAGTCGTAATTCTGTTTTATTTTTTCAAAATAACCTCAACAATTTGCGTTATTACATAGTTTCCCAAACTGTGGGTCGCGACCCCCAGGGGGGTCGTGAGCTGCTCTCTGGTGGGTCGCGAAAAAATATCTCATTTTGTGTTGATCGACTTAGATTTTTTCCTACATTTTCATATGTCTCCTCGATTCGAAGCAAATGGTTTTAAATTGTTCCCATTTATTCATTTCAGCATTTTTTCTAGAGCCTAACAGTCATAAGTACTGATGATCAAAACACTTGATATGGCATTTTTTTTTTTGGAAAGATGTTAGAAAATTGAAGCTTTAAAAACATTTTGTTTCAAACAAAACTTTTTTCTCGTATAAGAAAAGTTTTGTATAAATATAGTGATTTTTTTCACATCAACGTAACTGTACAAAAAGTTTGGATAAATTTATAGATTTACATACTACATTTTTGTGGCAAATTTCGGAAACAAACATAGTGCGAACGAAACGTCTAAAACTATGACGGATTGAATGTATCAAAATATATTCATCATTATGTGCGATCTTAAAACTACATTGCTGCTGGTTTGAAAATAAGTTGATGATAGCTTCAAAATTAAAAGAGAAAATACAAAAATGTATCCAAGAATCGAACTCGCTACCCTTTAGTGATAGCTACACGCTCCAGCTCTCTCGGCTGTTTCACCATCTCAGTAAATGAAAAATGAAAGTGGAACAGCTTCTTCCTTAAATGAATGTGTCACAGAATCGCTCGATGGTTGGCGGTTTCATCGTGAAGGCCGGTTTGCTACTGACAAGAAAAGGAATCGCCTATCTCGATGCATGGAAAATTTCTCCCAAGAAATGGTCAAGAAAATCACTTTTTTCTGATCGCAGTACGCAGTTGAGAAGAAACGTCACTTCAAAGGGAACTCTCTGTAGGAAATTTCTTGACCCTTTCAGTCAAGGAATTTCTTTACTTTTCTTGAGCGAAACAGCATACTTAGCTTGAATTTGAAAGAGCAGTCAACAATAAATTTCTAGCGCACTGAGCTGAATTTTTTATTGCAAGGGTCATGATTGGTTGACAGATAGTCTGATTTGCTTCAGCTGTTGGCTAACGCTTGTAATTTTCAAATGCCTGCCACAATTTTCCGTTGATTTCCAAATTGCGTGCTACTTAATAGTCACAACTTTTTGCTGTGTACAATAAATTTAGCAAAAATGAAATTTGAAATCTTTGTTCAAATAATTCTATCACAAATATTGGGAGTTCAGTGATAATTGATAAACAGTACTCTTACTGTTGAAATTTCCAGCTCAGAAAAAAATAATTATCTTAAATATCAAAAAATAAATAACTTTTTAGCTGAGAAAAACTGTTTTCCTTGGTTCGTAAAATTTTATGAAAATTTTATATTCCCATCAAATATGTAATATGGTGGAATATAATATTTCGATGTGATTGTTGTTGTTGTTGTCAATTGAACGAGAATTAGTCACATTGAAATGTAAGCAACATCGTAGACTTCGTAATTTAAACGTTCGCGGTGCATGCCATTTTCAAAAAAGTAACGATAGACTTCAAAAATGTTAGTGGAAAAATTAATTTATCAACTTTTTTCACCTGGTGGGTCGCGAAGAATATGCCAGACAGCTAGGTGGGTCGCGCACTCGAAAAGTTTGGGAACCTATGCGTTATTATATGGTTTAAGGTCCAAACCAAACCATCGTTTGCAAAAACAAAACCGTAAAATCTTGTCGTTTACTTACCGAAGACGTGCATCTCCGATGAGAAACCAGAAGCAACCCATTGTTATTCACATTCCCGCAGCAGAGATCGAAGACTCATCGTCAGCATCGCATCGTGGCCACCTATCTCCGTTTAGATTGGCGCCCATTTGTTTTGTTTGTCGTTTTTATTAGCAGCTAGATGGAATCCAAGTTTGTTTGGATTTCGGAGTATTTTCCCACTCAGTAACCACAACACGCCACCACCAGCGTCTTCACCGTTGTTGCTTCACAGTTTCTTTCACTTTCGTTACGATGATGTCGTAATTTGCATGCCATCCACCATCGCGCTGTCGTCATCGTTAGTCACCTCTGCAGCTTCGTGAAGACTTTCTCCTCCATCACTCGACGCCGAGGGCACTTGCTCTCAGATTGGGGATCTTTTTCGGAATTCTTCTGTCGTTGTTCACCGTTGATTAGCGTAGAAATTGTCCCGAAATAATCGTCGCCTTGTTTCTGGGGTTTGTCATTTTTTCACTGCGAATTGACGAACAGTTAGCCAGCATTGCGCAAATAAAAACGCTAATCAATAATTAGCATACACATTATTGTTTTTCTTTTGGACTTGCTGTAGGAATTCCATGGTTCTTCCAATTTGTGGAGTTTCTTGTGGTCAACTTTTCTGTTGCCAATTCCAACATTTTTTGCACATTGCGTCAGCAGAATGTCAGGTTAAGCTTTCCATTTTAGCTTTATAACATTTTCAGGAAAATTCATTCCAGAGCGTATGGGAAAATAATGTACCGTTTTGTCTCAAATTTCAAACATGACTTTTATTCCAAACTGCGAAAATTTCAAAGTTAAGAATTGATATTTTCATAACTTTTTAATGGAGAAGACTTGAATCATATACGCTTTTTTAGTCGGTATAAAAAGCCGAGTGTTCGGAATATGAGTGATATTCTGAATTCGAGACAAAACGGTACCTACATGAATTGTAATGGTCAACCTTGCGAATTAGTTCAGAATATAAAGGAAGGCATTATTTCTCAACTAATTTGCATGGTTGACCATTACAATGTATGTAAGTCAACTATTTTATCTTCACTTTAATTTAGTGGTAAATTTTCCCTTTGATATTTGTGCTTTCGAACCTCCCACCTAATCTTTATCAAATAAACCGGTTGGTGTACCATTTCCCATCAAAATGGATTGGATCCGCTCCCCAATGGCCGTCGGCACTCCAAACCTAGATGGGAACATAATCGAATGAAAACATCTTCGGGCACCCTAAACTTGGGCGGGAATGGAACCGATTAACGGATTAACAGGTGATAGCCAATCACACCACAGCACATCAAACTGATTGGAGCACTTATTGATTCCGCTCAAGCAGCTGTTGCTCAGCACGCGTGCAAAAGAACATCCGTTGCCCCAGGCTCTCTAGCTTTAGTGGGTCAATTCGTCGATTATTGTGCACCGCAGCAGATGCGTGTAATTAAGATGTTGGGCCTCCTTCGGGGCAGGAAGCAGTACTTTTGCGGTTGTTTCTGGTGTTTTGATGGGGGATTTCATGCCACTCGTCTGCCCGGAGGGTAGACGATGAGAGAGAAAGATGTTGGTGAGAAGGACGTTGTTGTTTGGAAGATAAAGCAAGGCAGTTGGGTCGGAAACAGAGTTCATCAAGCTTGAGATTTGTTTGGGTTGCACGTATTTAGCTGAACAGTGATAGGTGTTAATGAGGCTTGTTATGTTATTAGTATGATTCGATGGAATCAGGTGTGATGAGAATCCATAATCCGATCAGCTGGAATCAACTATAGATAAACTGATTAGAAATGATGGAGAAGTGGTGTGAGAAAGATTAGAAATAGATCATCTCATAAGGAGCAAAACAGGAAGGAACGAAAACTTCTTGAAGGAATGTTTCTTTTCCAAAAGAATAAATTATTCGACGTTTGGCCTTCGATGTTTTGTCGTTCGACATTTTGTCCCCAAATAATTTGGTTCATTATTGCCAGAACCAACACGCTGACGCTGTGCACAAAAGCGTGGGCTTTACAGCTCTGATCTGCAAAACACAACAGCGCAGCTACTGAGTCAGTGCTGACGTGTTGTGCTTCCAAAAAGTATGTCATTTCGGATTGGCGCTAATATTATCACATTTAAAACTTCATGCACTAGAATCAGCAGAAATCAGCCGTTCCATACTGGGTGGAAAATAGCAACTATAATTTCATAGAAGAACAATCCATTTACAGACTCCCCCAAATTAAAGCAAATATTCGCTATGGTTGTTGCACTCTGTTGCCACAGTTTATCACTAAATGTGCTACAAACATTGCACTATGAGCGATTCTACACTGGAAATGATCCTGGAAAATTGCAGGCAGCTCATTAGTGGCGAAAACACGGCCATACCGCGATAGAGTTTCTGCACACGGTCTTGTTGGTTTTAGGCGTCTCTATTTACAGTCACGAAAACATGTTGCTAAAACGTGAACACCACCTTCTGGAGCTGGCAATGGGATGCTTGTCATGAAGGTCCTTCCACATCATGTGTCCACAGCCTATTTTTTTTTTTTTAATTTCTTTATTAGTATCATTTCAAACATTACATTCATTTCTTATATCTAGGTGTTCTGTGTTATTTGACAACACTATCATCCTAATTTGGTAAAACAAATTTAAGATTTGATTAACATTTTGTTAACAACATATAACATTCCATTTGCCGTAGCAGTTCAGATTTTTTACAGGTGAGTTGATTTCACCTGCTTATAAGAGAAAAAAAAACGCTTTGATTATACTTAACCTAACTTAACCTAAACATATAACGCATTAATCGTGGCAATAGAAGATTGTAACGATTTTTGCCTGAAATTATTAATGATTGTATTTGACATTTGTTCCAATGTTTCAACATTGGATATTCTATGTAACTCATTGGTACTATACCAGGGAGGAAGTCTCAGAATCATTTTCAAAATTTTATTTTGAATTCTCTGCAGAGCTTTCTTCCTGGTATTACAACAGCTAGTCCATATTGGTACAGCATACAACATGGCTGGCCTGAAAATTTGTTTGAATATCAACAGCTTGTTCTTAAGACAAAGTTTTGATTTTCTATTAATAAGGGGATAGAGACATTTTACATATTTATTACATTTAGCTTGAATGCCCTCAATGTGATTTTTGAAAGTTAAATTCTTATCTAGCATGAGCCCTAGATACTTAACTTCATCTGACCAATTTATTGGAACCCCTCTCATCGTGACAACATGTCTACTTGAAGGTTTCAAATAAAGAGCTTTTGGTTTATGTGGGAATATTATAAGTTGAGTTTTGGAAGCATTAGGAGAAATCTTCCATTTTTGCAAGTATGAAGAAAAAATATCCAAACTTTTTTGCAATCGACTACAGATGACACGCAGGCTTCGTCCTTTGGCGGAGAGGCCTGTGTCATCCGCAAACAAAGATTTTTGACATCCCTGAGGTAACTCAGGTAAGTCAGATGTGAAAATATTGTATAATATTGGTCCCAAAATGCTGCCTTGAGGAACACCAGCTCTTACAGGAAGTCTTTCAGATCTGGAGTTCTGATAATTAACCTGAAGTGTACGATTTGACAGATAACTTTGAATTATTCTAACAATGTATGTTGGAAAATTAAAGTTTTTTAATTTTACAATCAAACCTTCATGCCAAACACTGTCGAATGCTTTTTCTATGTCTAGAAGAGCAAGACCAGTAGAATAGCCTTCAGATTTGTTGGAACGGATCAAATTTGTTACACGTAAAAGTTGATGAGTGGTCGAATGTCCATGGCGGAATCCGAACTGTTCATTGGCAAAAATTGAATTTTCGTTGATGTGGGCCATCATTCTGTTCAAAATAACCTTTTCAAAAAGTTTACTGATGGAGGAAAGCAAACTGATTGGACGATAGCTAGAAGCTTCTGCAGGATTTTTGTCTGGTTTTAAAATTGGAACAACCTTAGCATTTTTCCATTTGTCAGGAAAATATGCTAATTGAAAACATTTGTTAAATATATCAACTAAAAATGATAAGCTACTTTCTGGAAGTTTCTTGATGAGGATGTAGAAAATTCCATCATCGCCAGGAGCTTTCATATTTTTGAATTTTTTAATAATAGTTCTCACTTCTTCCAAATCAGTCTCCCAGGCATTTTCGAAAACGTTCTCTTGATTGAGAATATTTTCGAACTCCTGAGTAGCTTGATTTTCAATTGGACTAGTAAGTCCTAAATTAAAATTGTGCGCACTTTCAAACTGCATAGCAAGTTTTTGAGCTTTTTCGCAATTAGTTAGTAATAATTTGTTTTCCTCTTTCAATGCCGGTATTGGCTTCTGAGGTTTTTTCAAGATTTTCGAAAATTTCCAAAAGGGCTTAGAGCCAGGGTCCAATTGAGAAATTTTGTTTTCAAAACTTTTGTTTCTTAATTGAGCAAAACGTTTCTTGATTTCTTTCTGCAAATCCTGCCATATAATTTTCATAGCAGGATCGCGAGTGCGTTGAAATTGCCTTCTCCTCACGTTTTTAAGACGGATCAAGAGTTTAAGATCATCGTCTATAATCACGGATTCAAATTTTACTTCACATTTTGGAATTGCAATGCTCCGGGCTTCAACAATGGAATTTGTTAAGGTTTCAAGAGCATTGTCAATATCAAGTTTAGTTTCTAAAGAAATGTTAACATCAAGATTGGAGTCAACATACGTTTTATATATATTCCAGTCGGCTCGTAAATAATTGAAAGTGGAGCTGATAGGATTGAGAATCGCTTCTTGGGATATTTGAAATGTAACAGAGACATAATCAGAATCAAAATCAGCATGAGTAATCAGTTGGCTACAAAGATGACTAGAGTCGGTTAAGACCAAATCAATCGTAGATGGATTTCTAGAAGAGGAAAAACATGTGGGGCTATCAGGGTATTGAATTGAGAAATATCCTGAAGAGCACTCATCAAATAAAATTCTGCCGTTGGAATTACTTTGAGAATTATTCCATGACCGATGTTTGGCATTAAAGTCACCAATGACAAAAAATTTTGACTTATTGCGAGTCAATTTACGCAAGTCAGTTTGGAGCAAATTAACTTGCTGCCCAGAGCATTGAAAAGGCAAATAGGCAGCTATGAAAGTATATTTACCAAATTGTGTTTCAACAGAAACACCTAAAGTTTCAAAAACTTTAGTTTCAAATGACGAAAACAGTTGATGTTTTATACGCCTATGAATGATGATTGCAACTCCCCCACATGCCCCATCAAGTCGATCATTACGATAAACAAAAAAGTTAGGATCTCTTTTGAGTTTAGATCCAGGTTTTAAATACGTTTCGGTAAAAACTGCTATATGCACGTTATTAACCGTAAGAAAATTAAACAGCTCGTCCTCTTTACAAGTTCAGAGAACGAGCATTCCAATTTAAAATATTTAAATTATTATTTGGATCCATTAGAAAAACGTAATCCAATAACAATTTGATTTGTAAATTTTACACCTACTTGGACAGCTTCAGTCATAGTGCTGGCTTTGAACATTGCATCAATCATTAGATTCAATTGTTCAGTTAGAAAATTAAAATCAGAGGCAGACATGTCATGTGATTTCCCATTGGAATTTCCGGTAGACGAAGAAGCGGAATTACCTGTGGCGGTAGGGTTTTTTTCCATTTGATTTGAAACAAGTAGAATGGGTACCCATGGATCGAACAGGGGAGGAGTTCGAATTTCCTGCTACGATATCGGCAAAGGATTTACCGTGGGTAGATACATTCGAAATAGAAAGATTCGAACGGCTACCCGACGGATTAAAATTAGTTTGTGAATGAGCATGATTATGATCTTCCTGATGGGTATGATTCATGATCAAGCGATCGTTAACTGAAAAATGAGCATTGTTCGATACTCTACCAGGCAAATTCCGGAAACGACCGTTATCGTAACGGATATTATCTTTCATCTGCCTGGCACGAGCCTCAATGACCCTTTTGCGTGAAGGACAATTCCAAAAATTGGACTTATGGTTAGCCCCGCAATTACAACATATGAATTTGGTGGTATCTTCCTTCACTGGACAGACGTCTTTGGCGTGAGAAGAACCTCCGCAAATCATGCATTTAGCATCCATGCGACAATTTTTTGTACCATGACCCCACTTTTGGCACCGACGGCACTGAGTGGGGTTCTGGTAATTTCCTCCAGGTTTCTGGAAATGTTCCCATGTCACACGGACATCAAACAAAAGTTTTGCTTTTTCTAAAGCTTTGATATTATTTAGTTCTTTTTTGTTAAAGTGAACTAAATAAAATTCTTGAGAAAGCCCTTTCCGAACAATGCCAGATTGGGTTCTCTTTTTCATAATGATTACTTGGACTGGGGAAAATCCAAGTATATCATTTATTCCATTTTTGATCTCTTCAGGTGATTTATAGTCACTTGAGAGACCTTTCAAGACAACTTTGAACA
Source organism: Aedes aegypti (assembly GCF_002204515.2). Taxonomy (NCBI): domain Eukaryota; kingdom Metazoa; phylum Arthropoda; class Insecta; order Diptera; family Culicidae; genus Aedes; species Aedes aegypti. Next base: position 264,496,753 of record NC_035107.1, on the reverse strand, counting down.
AACGTTCAGTTTTGTCGTCATAAGTAAAAAATTTGTGCTTCTTCTCTTCAAGATGTTTGAGAAGAAGCTCACGATCTTTAAGAGTTTCCGGTAAAACGCGACAGTCTCCTTTCTTTGCGATTTGGAAGGAAACCTTGATTCCCCTAATGGAGTTCAAGATCTGCTGCCTAAATCCCTCAAATTAGGAACAACTGACCACGATAGGCGGCACTCTTTGCTTCCTCACTTGAATCAAAGGGCCTGGGCTAGAGGCTGCTTCGATTTGGCGTTCGGAAAATTTGTCTAGAGCATCGAACTGATTGCTCATTTCGATACAATTATTCATTTCACCCTTGGAAGAAAGTTCGCATTCCGGGGAAACGTCCTTTCTTCCATTCTTGCCACGTGTAGTGACAGTTTTAAAACCCACTTTTTTGGAAGGAAGTAGTGAATTCAGAGATTCACCCTTCCTTTTGTTTGTTGTTGATACCATGTTTAGTTAATAAACGAAAGAAGACGTGACCTTCGAGAGGTTTTTTCCCAAGACGGTGTCCAAGAAGGATTACCACCGCTAGCTTTCGCCAACGGGTCCAACGAAAAATCGAAGGCACGGGTCCAAACAAGGATCGTAAAGGGATCAATAGTAGAAAAAATAGTACTGAAAAGTACTGTTTTAGTAGCACTGAAAAGTACCGTTTTTAATTTTAGCACTGAAATGTACTGTTTTTGTAGCACTGAAAAGTACTGTTTTATTGCTTTAGGTAGTTTTTAAGAAAACTTCCAAGAGCAGAGAGAATTCGTGTACGCACAGCACGAAGGTACGATGCGCACTGTGTCCACAGCCTATCTGGTAGTATATCGGACCACCGCCGTGATGAAAAATGACCTTCAGTATTTATGAAGCAAATTGTTCGAGAAGTCGTGATTTTTGTTGATACAGTGTTGCCAATTATATGTATTTCCAATATTAAATTCATTAAATTGATTTTTCGTTAAATAAGTATATTTTTTATTTCAAAAATTATAAAAGAATAGATTTTTCCCATCGAAAAACATATCTTTGCGAGGTATTTTTAACCAATCCCGATGAACAGCGTACTGGAGTTGATTTTTCCACGTTTTTCATATGAAACCACATATCATTTATTTTTGACTGAAAGTTCATGCCTCAAAGCGAATTAATTCAGACCTGCTTTGATTAATATAATAAACAAACAGTGCTGCTAGAATACCTTTTTTGATTATGAGCAAACTAAGGAACATCATAATAAATTGAAATCAATTCTAATAAAAAATATATTATAATGTATTGAGGTGAAACAGTTTTGAATCCAATTGCAAGATTGTACTAAAACTAATCTTGCGAAGGAAGCATCCAAAAACAGGCTTAGTGCACTAGCAGAACGCAAAAAATAAGAATCATTAAATTTACCTACTATTTATCCAGTTTTGTGCATTTGAAATCGTTAGTAGGGGCCACCTTTGGATTTATAGATGTTTCATCTTAAGCTATGTATTTAAATGCAGTGTTACCAAGCATATGGGTTACCTTTTTATCAAGATATTTCAATTATTGACCAAAAAAATAAAATGTATGTTCTTCAAGCAAACTAGGATATCTGACAACACTGTCAAAACACATGTTTTTGGTATGGTAAAATTAGTGTTTTCCATAGAGAAGTCGATCATTTCGACTGAACAATAACTTCTGAAAATAGCCCAAAAGTTTTTATATGCAATTTATTTATTTGAAAAAATCCAAAACTGTTGATTTTAGAGAAAAATTTTCTATGAAAAATTGTAGTGAACCGTTTGGACTACAAGTAAAAAAAGTCAAAATATATATTTTTTTTACACGAAAAAAAAATAAAACTCAAATTCTACAAAATGCAAAAACTCCATTTTAAATATTTTTAAAATTTCCGCAGTTTAATCTTGATACGAAACAGATGTATGGGACAAAGTTTCATAATGTATAAAATTTTAAAAATGTTTATCAACTTTTGGTCGATTTCAAAAGTTTTTTTTTGTCAAAATAAATACACTCTGATGATACAATAAGAATCTTGAAATAATTCAAAACTATAATGATTATTTTGATCACATTTATAACAGTAACCGTTTTTTAATTATATCAAGTTCAATGCAAAATATATTAATTTAAAAATACTTACTTGATACTTGATGGGCCATTGCGTTGAATCTACGCCGAACGAAGAAGCTTTTTCAACTGGACCCGGTCCAGGGCTAATCGCTTTCAGGCACCCTGAACGTTAAGCGACCTTAAATCCTCCTCAACTGCAAAAAGCCATCTGGTGCGCGGCCTTCCTGGGAGGCGACGGCCTCTCCCTGGTTCTCTGCTGAATATTAGTTTAGCTTGACGTTCTTCCGACATGCGAGCTACATGCCCAGCCCACCGCAACCTGCCGTGTTTTAGACGCTTAACTATATCCATTTCGTTATAGACTTGGTTTTACTCGTGATTCATGCGACGCCCCCAGATTCCATTGTCCAATTTACTGCCGAGTATTGTTCGCAGTACTTTACGTTGAAAGAAGACCCCAAAAGCCCTCTGGTCGACCTCTTTCATCGTCCAAGATTCGTGGCCGTACAGAGCTACCGGAAGAATTAGAGTCTTGTAGAACGCGATCTTCTTGATCTTGATCTGTACAGAGTTGCACAGTATCAGTCATATCAGCTGATAGACTAAAACTATCAATATCAGTTTCGAACTATAAATATCACTTTGATCTGACAACCAACTGCGGTGATGAGACATCGCACTCTAGATCACAATCACTGCAGAATGAGTGATCACGTGGTAATTAACCACACTATCAATGTTTTTCAGTGACCAACACACAGTTTTAATCCGTCTGCAGCACTATCAAGATTATCGTACTGATAAATTGCCATTTTATTTGCTTAATTTAAGACTAAACTTGACCCATCAGTGATATCCATAGTCTATCGCCATCAATGCATTGGTGATGGAGTAGACAGCATGATGTTGATGTGATATGGAATGATCCGAATTGTATCGTAGTCGGCCTGTACAAATCATCAAATTTCAAGCGTTGATGGTGACAGCAAGCAACTCTGGATCTGTAAGCTGCCGGATTTTAGCTGGTTACGAAGTCCGAAAAAAATCCCGATTCGCTGCTGCAATACGTCTTTTTACCTCGCGGGTAATATCATTATCGCATCGGTATCGGTACACAATTTCTTCAACTACTTCAACAAAAATATCACCACTTCATTACCAACATCACCTATGGGCCCACGGTGTCTACCAGTGACCATGTACTTTGTCTTTGTAATATTAATAATGAGCCCAATTCGCGTTGTCTCCCTTTTAAAAGGCACGTATGCCAAGGAGCATATACGAACGTGTGATAATAGTGCCATTCCTACGCAAGCAAGCTCCTTCTAACGCTATGTTGAACAATAGGTTTTAAAGTGCATCGCCCTGCTTCAATCTATCTAAGGTTAAGAAGGATGTTGAAATCTCATCCGCAACCCAAATACTTGATTTGACGTTGCACGAATCAGTCTAATCAGTAGATTAAAAAACCGAATTTAGTACTATACCATGTAATTCCACTAGAGTTTCAGTGTCGTGTAGTAGACTCGACTCGACTCCACTATGGGCGGTTTCCATACAGACTGGCGGCCAAAAATATTTTTTTCCATTTCATGTCGTATTTATGAGTTTTATGATACAAATTTGATGTTTTATTTTCAAACACAAGTTTTCGAGACTAACTTTTGAATAGGGCCTATAGCGAAATATTAAACTTTGTTACTTATAATGCATATATGCCATTTATGCGATTAACGTTGTGCAAATCATTATAAATGTTAAAACATACATAGAAATGATGATTTGAATGATTTAGCGTCATTAAGTTATTTTCTGAATTAGTTTTTAGCTGTTTTCAATAGAAAATGGTTAAAAATATTGAAAAAATTCAAAAAGCCTTAAATTAAAAAAGTGCAAATTTGTGCAGCTAAACTCTTCACGATCCTTTAGTTTACATCTCAAAGAACCCTTGGAACTGAATTTAAGCCTGGGACAACTTGGGACAAAAAAGTACTCGATGTGTTAACTATAAGCTTATTCGATTTTTTTAACTGCTTTATAAAAAAACATCATAAAAGCCACTATTTTGAAGCTTTTTGTTATTTTTTTATTGTTTCTGGGAAGCTTTTTTTGTAAGCTTTCAAATGGTGTAAAAACATTTTACGTAAGTATTATAGAAAAAAAGTTATATTTATTTGAGTAAACCATAGTTTTTGTTAATAAAAACAAGTTTTTCTTCATAGGCTCAACTTTGGCATCTCATATCTGAGTGTGCAATGCAAATCATGCCCTAATATTTTGGGGATTTCTTAGCAGACATGTTTACAATGAAATGGCGAACAAGAATTGAAATTTGGGGCACATCACTTTTTTGATTATTGGCCACCTGATAAGCCATAGTGGACTCTCGAGGATCTGTCGCAGGGTAAACATTCGATCCGATGTCGATCAGCCCTCACAAAAACTAGCTTGGTATTCGCCGACGAAGGACTCTTCAAGCGGTCTCAATCTGTTGAACAGAATACGTGACATTATTGTGTACGCCGAGTTGAGGAGCGTTATTCCTCGATAATTGGCGCACTCCAATATATGTCCTTTTTTGAAGAATGTGGCAAATGAGGCCATCCGTCCAGCTAGTAGGCAGTTCTTCTTCCTCCCATATCCTTAGTGAATTGCTCTATGCACCGCGCTTGAGAAGTTCGATCCGAAGTTAATCCTTCCCAGCAGTTTGTTATTCAGTTCTTTAATCGCCCCCTTAACCTCATCTAGTGATGAAGGCTCCACAGCTTGACCATCGTTGTCGATGTTTATTCTGTTTTCCGATGCTTTATCGTTCCCTCATGCAGTAACGTTTCAAAGTGCTTTTTCCACCTGGCAGCCACCATCGTTTTATCGGTCAGCAAATTACCTACACGGTCGATGTACATGACGGGAGACGGCGCTGACTTTCTCCGCACACCATTGACAGTTTCATGGAATCGTTGCATATCGTTCTGATCCATATAATTTTGCGCCTCGGCTATCGCATTCTCATCATACTCTTTTTTCTTCCTGCGATGGATTCGCTACTCGGCTGATCTTGCTTCCCTGCATCGCTCTCTGTTCAGCCTGGTACCAGACACTAAAATTCGACGTCTGGCCACGTTCTTCTCATCCGTCACCCTCTGGCACTCCTCGTCGAACCATCCGCTTCTGGGGCGTCTTCGAGCAGTACCTGTTTCACCCACCACTTTATGGTTTGCATCTCATAGATTGTTAAGGTTTCGTAACACCGTCTGCTGATAAGCACTGGACATTGAATCGCATTGTTCGCTGTTGTCTTGAATTCGCTACGGTTGATAACCGCGTTCGAATTTTACTGAAAACGTGGTAGTGATCCGAGTCAATGTTGGGACCCCTAAAACTCCTAACATAGATGACTTCTGAGAAATGTCAGCCATCAACCAGAGTATGGTCTATCTGGTTGCAAATATCACTATTTGAATGCCTCCAGGTGAGCTTCCGAATATCCTATCGTGCAAAGTAGGTGCTGCTGATGGCCATTCTCCTGGCAGCAGAGAAAGTCGCTAGTCATAGGCCGTTGTCATTGGTAACGGAGTGAAGTCCTCTCTTCCGACCTGCGCGTTCGCATCTTCGATGACGATTTTCACGTCGTGTTATGGGCACTCTCCATAGGCCTTATCAAGACCTTCATAGAACGCGTCCTTCACGTCATCAGGTTTGTCGTTCGTTAGTGCATAGATGTTGATCAGGCTGTAGTTGAAGAATTTGCCCCGTATCCTTAGTACACAGATTCGCTCGCTAATCGGTTTCCACTTCATAACGCGTTTCATTTGCTTCCTGATCACTATGAAACCGACTCCATGCTCTGCCTTATCGCCGCCGCTGTCGTAGATGTTATATTTGAAATCAGTGTTGGCGATGGCATCAACCGCCCAGAATTCACGGTGTCCAGATCTAGGCCACCGCACTTCTTGAATGGCGACCATGCCCACTCGAACCTTTTGCAGTTCACGAGTCAAAAGGCTCGCTCGTCCGGGTTCATTTAACGTCCTGACATTCCAGGTACCAAGTTTCCAATCATAATCCTTATATCGTTGCCAAGTCAGTTGCCGAAAATATCGTTCGTTATTTCTTCTTTCTCCATTTTTCGTGGTAGGTGAGAAATTCGGTATACTACCTTACCGGGGTTGCGCTACCACCTTAGCTGGCGGTCTTTGTCATCGTTTGGCCCGTGGTAGCGTGAGGTAGGGACTTGCGAGGTCCAGAGCTATGTTGGACGCTCCTTCCGGGTTGTCGACTCACCATTTTGCAACCCTGATAATTAAATAATAAATAGGATATTTTCATTAGCTATTCGCGAATCTCATATTGTCATCCAAAAACTTATAGGGCCTTTTCAAAAGTTATTTTTGAGTTAAAATGAACCACTTTTACGAAAAACGCTTACTCTACCATACCAAAAATATGTGCAAAATTTAATCCAAATCGAAGATTATAGAGCACGATTTTATTTTATTCGACTCATTCTGGATGGAATTCGTCCCATTTCATATTACTTCACTCGAACACACTATTTCCAGTTCCGTTGGAAAATAATAATTCTTGTATAAACCTTCTGATGGACGGTAAATACCTACTGGATTCCGATGAGAATTCTCATAATTTTGGCAAGATTCTATATAAATTGGTGTTTCAGAAGGTATTCTCACTATAATTCCCATAAAACTATCAACATTCCCACCTGGATTTCAGGATTCCTTCCAGATCCAATTGTTTACAAGATTTCAACTAGAATGTCCATTTCCCAATCATTTTAGTTTTCCCGGGATTCGAGACAAAAATCAAAACTTGCCCCGAGAAATTCCAGCATCCCGGGATTTCTTAAGTTTTCAATGAAACAAGTAATTTGGTTGAAATGGAAGTTGTTGAATTAACAAAACAATATTTTACAATGTAATAAAAGATAACGCTACTTTCCTGAATAAAAAGTTAATTATAACAAATCATATTACATATAAGACTTTCTTTGACATTTGAAGAGTCATAAAAACTTCAAAACAAAAGAAACGATTATAGATCATTGAAGGTATTGTAGAAAATCATGCTCAAAGTTAATTACTAAAAATTATCGACTGAGATCCAGGTGTTCTCTAAGATTTGCTTTCTCAGCCTTGGCTTATAGAAACAGCTAATGCTGAAGAGAAAACACTTCACAAAACAAACAAAAATATATGTTTCCTACTTAGGAACGCAAAATTTTATAAAAACAACCAAATTTCTATGAAAACCAATGTCATTTTTTCTCAGGATTAAAATTCAATAGAATAGTAAGGCATCGTGAAATCTGAAATAAGGTAATTATTCTTATGATGCTTTACTATTTTATTGAATCTCAATACTGAGGAAAATGGCATTGTTTTGCGTTCATTTCGTGAATCCCGGGATGTCAGAATGCATATCCCGGGAAACGGGAAATCCTGAAATTTGCCGAACCCCGAACCGTTCTTTAAAAGATTTCAAGGATTCCTCCGGCGATATCCGTTAAGAACTCCTCCAGGGATTTTCTTCAGGAATTCTTCCCAGTAAATTGCTTTGGAGATTTCCTCCAGAAATTCTTACGAAGATTTGCTCCAGGAATTCAACCAAGGATTTCCTTAAGAAATTCCAACGATTTGCTCCAAATATTCTTGCTGGGATTTCATTCATAAATTCCTTCGGGGGTTTCGTCCAGTAATTCTTCCGGAGATTTCCTCCAGGAATTCTTAAGGATTTTTTTCCAGAAATTATTCCAGAGATTTTTTTAAAGGATTCCTCTAGGAATTTCTAAAAGAATTTCCAATACCAGTTCCTCCGGAGATTTCGTCTAGTAATTCCTCTGGAGATTTCATTGAGAAGTTCCTCCACCAGGAGATATCCTTCACCAGGAGATATCCTTCAGGAATTCTTCCGGATATTTCAAGGATTTCTTCGGGGAAATTCTTCCGAGGATTTCATTCAGGAATTCCTCAAGAAACTCATCTGACAATTTGCTCAAGGAATTTGCTCCGGTTATACCCTACGATCTCCTCTGGGGATTTTCTCCAGGAATCCCTCCGCCGATTTGTTCCAGAAATTCCTTCTGGGATTACTTCTAGGAATTTTTCAGGGAATTTCCAACAGAAGTTCCTCTGGGGATTTCGTCCAGGAATTGCTCCGGAGATTTCCTTAAGTAGCACCTCCGTGTATTTCCTCCTGGAATTTCCTCCAGGTATTCCTCCAGAATTTGTTCCTTATTCCTTCTGAATTTTTTTTCTAAGAATTCCTCCGGGGATTTTCTCCAGAAATTTTAGCAGGGATTTTTTCATTGATTTTTTTTCCGAAGATTTCCTTCAAGAAGTATTTAAGGGTTTGCACCAGGAATTTCTCGAGGGATTTCCTCCAGGAATTCCTCCGGGGATTTTGAGGATTCCTTCGGGGATATCCCCCAAGAACTACTCCGAGATTTTCTCAACAAATTCCTCAGGAAATTCCCGATAGCAATTCCTCCGGGTATTTCCTCCAGGAGTTCCTCCAGAAATTACTATAGAAATTTTTCCGAAGGTTTCCTTCAGAAACTCTTTCGGGGATTTCCTCCAGGAATTCCCGACTAGATTTCCTCCAAGAAATCCTCCAAGAAATCCTCCAAGAAATCCTCCAAGAAATCCTCCAAGAATTTCCTCCACGTATCAATCTGGGGATTTCCTCCAGGGATTTCTCCGGGGATTTTGTCCATAAGTTTCTGCGGGGAATTCCTACAGAAATTCATCCGGGAATCCCTTCAGGAAATGCTCCGGAAATTGGCTCCAGAAATTCATCTGGAAATATCTGTGAGAGTTTTCTCTAGAAATTCTTCTAGGCATTTTGTTCTGAATTTTTTCTTGGGATTTCGTCTAGGAATTTCTCCGGGTTTTCTCGACAAATTCCATTGGGGATTTTTCAGAAAATTTCTCCGAAGATTACTTCCAGGAATTTCTCTAGGGATTTGCACGAGAAGTTACTCCAGAGATTAGCAATTTCTCTGGAGAGTTGAATCTGGAATTTGTCCGGACATTTCTTCAGGATATCCTCCAGAAATTCTGCCAGGAATTCCTCCGATAATTTCAAAAACTCCACCGGGAATTTTCTACAGTAATCGCTCAGGGGATTTTGTCCTGAATTTACTCTGGGGATTATGAAATTCTTCCGGGGATTTTCTTCAGAGATTTCTTCGGGATTTTTCCAGAAAATTTATCCTGAGTTTTTCTCCAGGAATTTCTTTGGGATTTTTTCTAAAAATTCCTCCAATGATTTCTTTCAGAAACTCCTCTAGAGGTCTTTTTTTTTCTAGCAGTTCTAGGAATTATTCAGGGGATTTTTTCAAGGAGCTCTCCTCCGGATGTTCCTCTAGTTATTCTTCAGGAGATTTTTCCAAAAATTTGATTTTTTCCAGAAATTCCACTGAAAATATCGTCTTAGAACTCCTACAGGGATTGCATTGAGAAATTCTTCCGGTGAATCCATTTAAAAAAAATCCGTCGAGGATTTGCTGTAGAAATTTTATCGTGGATTTTTTTCATAACATTTATTCGGAAATTTCCTTTTTTAGCCGATTGGTTAGAGGCCGCGCCTACGGAGCAAAGCCATGCTGAAGGTGTCTGGGTTCAATTCCCGATCGGTCCAGAATCTTTTCATGATGGAAATATTCTTGACTTCCCTGGGCATAGAGTTTCATCGTTGCTGCTACACGATATACGAATGCGAAAATGGCACATTTGGCAAGGAAAGCTCTCAGTTAATAACTGTGGAAGCGTTCATAAGAACACCAAGCTGACAAGCAGGCTCTGTACCAGTGAGGAAGTGATGCCAAAAAGAAGAAGAAGAATAAAAATCCGGAGATTTCATTCATTAAGATTCTTCCTGGCATTTTCTCCAGAAATTCCTTCATGGATTTTTCCAGTATATTTAGAGATTTGGAGATTTTCTCTAGGAATTTGTCTGGGGATTTTTTCCGGGATTTTCTCCAAATTTCAAGGACTTTCTCCAGGAATTCCTCAGGGAATTTTCTGCAAAAATTGACCTGGATTTTCTCTAGAGTTCATGCAGGAATTTCTTTAAAGGTTTTTAAATATTATTCCGCAGTTCCTACAGCAATTGCTTTGGAGTCCCTGCAGGAATTCTTTCGGAGGTTCTTATAAAATTTCTTTAGAGTTCCTCATGGACTTTCCCTGTAGTTTATTTGGGAATTCCTTAAAATTTCCTCCGGTTATTCTTTTGGAACTCCATCGGATTTTTTTTTTGGATTTCCTCTATAGTTCCTCCTAGATTTTTCCAGAATATCTCCAGGAATTCTTAAGAGTTTCTCTAGTTATTCTTTTGGAATCCTCTGGAGTTGAACTAGTAATCTTGAAAAAAAAAAAAATCAAAACATTTCCTCCGGGTAATCCTCCAGAGTTCCTTGGGAAATTTCTAGAGAGTTTATCCGTAAATTCCTCTAGGAGTCTTCCGGTGATTCCTCCAGAGTTCCTCGCGGAATCCCTCCGGAGTTCCTCCCGGATTTTTTTTTTTTGAGTTCTTCCAGAAAATTCTCTAGGTTTCATCTATCAATTCCTCGGAACTAAATCAGGATTTCAACTGAATATTCTTCCAGAAACTCCTGTGGAGTTCTTCCAGAAACTTCTTCGAAACTCTTTCAACGATTCCTCTGGATCCAGCTTGGTCTTGCTGAATAGCTGCGCGTTTACCGTAACGGCTACCTGGACCCCTTTTCATCCGGATACTTCTTCGGATTTGTTCGGGAATTCCTGAAGAATTCCAGCAAAAATTCCTGAAGTGTTTTATCCAGAATTTCTCCGGAGTTCCTCCAGAAATTCTTACAAGAATCCCGTTGGTAGTTCCACCAGGAATCCCGACAGATGTTCCTTCACGAATGCTCCCAGGAATCGGAAAGGAATTCCCCCGGGAGTTTCTTCAAAACTCCGTCTAAAAACTTCTTATAAGCTTTAGTATTCTATTGGTTCAATCCACTATTTGTTTGTTATTTTTTATCACATTAGAAATGGATCGAAAAAAATACAACAACCGGTGCATGCGCATGCGGTTTGGTTTATTTTAACTGGTATTGGCAGATCCATTTTTGATACAAATTTGGACAAAAAAATGGTCCACCGATGAAATTGCCCTAACTGGATGATCCATTTCTCGATATCAATGCTCACTCGCACCACCTTGCGGCAACATTTGAAACTAAAAGTTTGCATTTCGAATGTCCTTGACCATACACATAAACAACTTTGTGGTAAGGACTGTTCATTTTATAAAGTGGACACCTTGTTTATGCTATATCTTTTTTATTTATTGATTAAATCGTAAACGGTTTTCTGTGTATCGTTCAGCTATTATTCTACAATGTTCTGAAAATACAGAAACTTACAAAATGCTTTCGGTTGAAGAACTAAATAGTTTTTGCAAAAACTCCTAAGAAAAACTGTTCGTCAAGTTTAAGCATTATTTTTCGCATGAAAAAAATCCTAAATTTAATGAACAAATTGTATGTTGTTATCCTTTACTATTCAACTTAAGGTAGAGCTTTTAAAAACATCAATAATATTCCATCAGTTGCTGACGCTGAGTCACTTTAGTGATCTATTCCTTATGGTCAAATTTGCTGATACACCATCTTTTTACTACCAGCAAAAAAGTAAAGTAATAAGCGTGTTCAAAACTGGTTTAGATTACTAAAGAAACTATATATGTATAAAAAAAGCAAAATCTTGAGTTTTAACCGCATTCTTGGGTACCAAATTTACTCTCTATGGTCGTTTTATTGAAAAATCCCATACTTTTAAAATTATATACGCATGTTTATCGATCTAGAGCAAACTGTAAGCGTTTTTCTCAAAATATTTTGATAGGTAGTCTCAGAATAACACATTCTGAAAATAATACATGCAAAGTAAATTTGATTTAATTCAAGCAGTGTTCCCAATCTTGATGATTGTCATTGTGCTTTGAGTGGTCTTCTGAAAATAAATTATTTGTTTTTCTATTGTGCTTAAAATATGACGTGGGGACTAAATCAGCAACTCTATGAAGGCGTAAGTTATTTTTATTATAAATACTATATTATTATTTCCGTCTGGACGTACTTTGAACCTTAAAATTCTACTCATATCAGTTCCATTTAAATTTAAGATATTTTTCTTTAAAAAAAAAATGATAAAAAATGATTTTATGATATCTGCAAAATTGCTTCTCCAAAAATAAATTGATATTTTTTAGCAAGCTTCTAATTGATGATGCTTTCTACACAGTAAAAAATAATGAAGATTACACGTAATGTAAACTTCATTTATGCGATGTAAACATGACGTCATGTAAATTTCAGTTTGAAATCATGTAAAAATGTGTTATATGTCATGTAATCACTCAGAATACTGCTAGATTACATGACATATAATTGAAGTTTACATGACATATCATGTAAATATCCATGATATTCCACGCTCCAATTATGTGCATTATATGTCTCAGAAATTTACACGTTTCGTTCAAACTGTGTAAGTACAACCATTTTTTGAAAATAAAAAATATAAATTGTCGAATTTTCCTGCCGATTTTGAATAATCCTTGATTTTGATAACCTCCAAAAATCGACCGTTCTAAACGTTGTGCCTTATTAGTGTGAAATCATATTATTTTGGTAACTTTTTTATTACCACAGCATTGTACAATATTAGTCGAACGAAGTACAGAAAACCGATTTCGATTTCATTGATAAATTAAAAAGATATTGCATGTCCAAAGTGTCCACTTTATAAAATGAACAGTCCTTAGTCTCGAACTTTCTGTATTGTCTAGATGAGGAGATAGATGTTCATTTTTATACGCTTACTTGTGCCACCTAACGGCAAAATTATGAATCAAAATAGCTATCTTCCAAATGTCCTTGACTTTCTGAACAACTTTGCCGAAGACTCGAACTTTCCATCTCATAAGGATCACAAGATAGAACTTGCTTAAAATGTTCATTTTTAAATGCTCGCTAACGCAACCTAGGGGCAACATTTTGAACCAAACCTTTTGAATATCCTTGACCTTCTCAATAACTTTGCCGAAGACTCGAAATTTCTATCATAAGGATCACAAGCTAGAACTTGCTTAAAATGCTCATTAGTGCCACCTAGTGGCAAAATGGCGAACCAAACTATTTGCTTTTGCTGATCAACTTTTCTGAAGTCCACACCATTATAGATCTTCAGCATCTCGAGATATAGGATCTTGGATGTTCCTGTTTTGAGGTGATGCAAAAACTTTTCAGAGTGATTCAATATTCAGCTGTGCGTTGCAATATTTTTTCAAGCGAGTCCGTTGAATATTGCAGCACCTCCCAAAAAGCTTAGCATCACCTAAAAACTATGATGCAAGTATCTAGAAATCCTTACTTTCTACAAATTTTTTAGAAGCCTCATGTCGTTCAGATGCGTTATTTTGCCACTAGTGTGCATGTAATTTGGTCATCTTCTAGCTTATGATCCCGACCACTTAAAAAGCTCACATCTTCTGCAAAGTTGTTCAGAAGCTTGAAAGAAATTTGAGAAAGCACTGTTTGGTTAACAATTTTGCCGCTAAGTGGCGCTAATGTGCATGTTATTTAGCCCAGTAGACTCTAACTCATGATCTTGGCTACCTAGAAAGTTCGTGTCTTCGCAAGGGCAAGTGATATGATCAAAAAATCAGAGGCTTTGGATTGCAATTTTCGAAAACCTTCCCGGTGTTGGTTGACATTGCTATATTTTCGAAGACCAACCATTAAACAAATTTGATTTTGCGTTCAAAATATATGATTTATCGAGAGTTGAAGTTCATCCCAATCCGCAAAAGTTGAAACAAACGATTGTGAGAGCTTTTGCTTTGATGTTTGCTTTACGTCTGATTCGATGACTATTTGATTCACTATTCAAAACCCAAATATGATTTTTGCTAGTATGGGTGTGAACTTCAAGAACTGGAGTCTATATGGTTGCGCTGTGAATTATTTTCACCGAAATCTTTAGAAGCGATGAACAAAAAAAACTGTTTGATATTTTCTTCTGTCCGTGCGATGCATTATGCAACATAGTAAAGATGTATTTTTCTATTTCGTTTCAGATCTAATATTCAAAGACACATGTGACTACGGAACAGAACGGAAGTCAAACAAATTCACCGAATGCATCTCCTTCACCAGGGGCTCTTTCAATTGAGCCAATAGCAACTGCAACAGGAATCGAACACCATACTAATACATCCCAGGAAGAAAACGTTCTCTGCATTCAGATTTGAACACATCATTAAAATTTCTCAACCCCAACTGCCAACTCAGGAAGTATTCGTTTGATTCAGATATGGAAACGAGACGAAGGCAAAGCAGACGAACTCTGCTCCGACGATGCGGACATCAAACGATATGTTTTGCGTTCCTAGCTTTGACGGTTTCCCTGTTACCTGGCAGCCATGCAGTCCGAAGCTCCGATGAACTCCGGCTCAATAACACCACAATAGCAACCATAACTAATCTGAATCTAATTAGCTCAACTGCAGCACCTTCCAGCTCCAATTCCAGCACCGACATCGGAATGCTGGAAGAGCTGGAGTCCGTTCTCGTAAGCTACGTCAACGATGCGCTGGATCGAAATTACAACGAAATTCTGACGGGAATTTCACCGGCCTTGACCTCGAGGAACGTGTCCAGTCCGGCGGGAAGGAACGGAAACTATGGCTACAGCAGTATTCTGAACGGTCTGCCGGAGCTGTCCGAGTTCGATCGGAAAATTGTCCGAGGGGTGGCACGTTTCGTGGATCGGAGGTTTTTCAGCCGGGAGAAAATGGCCCGAGCCGTCGAGAGTGGGAGGCTGTTTTTCTTCAAAGGTAAGGTCGATATGATTGTTAATTGTCTAATACCCAACCCCACTTTTAGATGGGGAACCCTTAGGAAATTTTGGTATTTTTTCCTAGCTTGGAAAACAGAATAATTTCGCTTATAACGTAACACATCTTCTTCTTATTATTATTCTTCTTGGCATTACGTTCTAACTGGGACAAAGCCTGCTTCTCAGCATAGTGTTCAATGAGCACTTCCACAATTATAAAGTGAGAGCTTTCTTTGTCAAAGCTGATTTTCGCATTCGTATATCGTATGGCAAGTACGATGATACTCTTTGCCCACGGAAGTCAAGGAAATTTCCATTATGAAAAAAGGGGGAATTCTAATGAAATTCTTGATAACTATTTAAGAAACTGACCAATGTTACGCGGGCTACGGTACGTAGAAAATGGAAGTAAAAAAACTCTAACAAAATCATATAAAATAGAGTCCTTAGGTTAAAATAAAAAATTAAAACCTACCGATTTTTTTTCCCTGATTTAGCTTTTTCCCAATTTTGTCAACCCTAAATGCAAAATGAGGCTGAAAAATCGGAACATTACTGTAGTAAAGAGTACAAACAAAAATTTCAAAAGAATATTGTTTTTCTTCGTATTTTGACCCTAAAAAGGTGTACATGTCCAAAAACCTTAATTTTTGCTTTAAAACTCAAGTTTCTCAACTTCATCACAAAACGAGCAATTTAAGTTTTCAACAAAAGTTTTTTCTGGTAAGTAACTCATTTTCACCCAGATATAACATTCCGGATGCGAATTTATGTTCGTCTGGCGTTAAGGCTCAAGAATCCATCATTCAATCATTAGCAATCATCAAAAATTAAAAACCAGTTTTTTGGTTCAAATTTTAATCAATTCCTATAAAAATCTATCATCGTATTTCAGGTAGCAAGTGTAATGCAATGATAGATTTTCTTGAGCATTGCTTCAATTTTGAGCAAAAATTGAAATTGGTTTTGAAAATTTTTAAAACGATGATGGTTATTTTCCTCTTAACCCCTGTGAAATATCAGCTATTATTGTACTGCCGTTATACGCATAATTGTCCCATGTTACTTTTTGTGCATTTTGACTTTTTGTCGTCAAACAGTTTATTTTTGCGTATAGTTTTAGAAAACACTTACCAAAAATTAACTTTGTTCGTTTACTCAATGAAAAGCAAGCCAAGTCAATTTGTCCCATTGTTGAATTTCCACGCATAACTGTCCCACTACTGTATTTCTACGCATAACTGTCACACTATACAATTCGCTGCGCTGATCTCGAACGAAATATTCAGATGTCATTTTTCAATTAGCTGGTGTTTATGAAAATCGTTTTTAACATCTTCTTACATTGGTTTTACATCCCATGTTGAACACAACCTATTTTATGTGTTTGTATTATCGGGATGCATTCATCATTCATGCGAGCTTGACGTCAAATAAGGAGTGTATCGAAAAGTAGTCGCAAACATTCAAAACAGTCTCAAAAATATTGGGTTAAACCTACAAACAATTTTGTGACCAGAAATGATTTACAATGTGTTTAAAAATTATAATATTGTTCCAATAAAGTGGCATTTTGTATGATAATTTTGCAAATTACTAACAGGTGTCGATGAAAATCTTGCACACCTCTGAAAAAATTGATATGTTAATAAATGTGTTAAATTCTAAGAAAAAAATGTTTTTGTTCATGTAAATATATTCTGTGCCACAACTTTCATGGCATAGTGTAAAACATATTTTGAAAAATACATTAATAAGCATTTGAGAGCAAATACAAAAATCGAAAAAAGGTGATTTTCAGGGACCTCGTTTTTTTTATTTTTTTTTATTCTACACTGTAATGGTAATATCGAACGATAGTAACGAATAAAAAATTGTTTTTTGATTGGAAAAGTTTCTTGGCATATTTCTGAAGTAACGTAAGCAAAAAATGGTACTCTATCCAGCTTTTTACGCTAGCTATAAAACAGCAAAGGGTGATTCGGATTTGACATTTTTTGCCAACAGATTTTATAGTTTGGTCTTAGTAGGCAAACTTTTGCATTTGTTGATTGAAATGTCAAAAATTTTCATTCCAATGTTGTGATGTGTTTTTCGTAATTTGATTTTTATATACTTATTAAATATATTCGTTTAAAATGATTCTTATCTCATTCTAGGTACCTAGTTCAGAGAATCAGAGTTGACAAAATAGCTTTTTAAACAAGCTTTTGAAAAAATGTTGTGAAAAGGTCGTATTGACTAGACACATTCTTACTAAAACTAACGAGAGGGAGGATAGAATTCATAAAATCCTGAGCATGAACCTACCTCAATACTGAGAGGAATCCTTGAAGAGGAGGAAGAAGTCTTGCAATGTCTTGGGAAGGATTTTTACGCAAAAATAGGCAGGATTCTATGACAATATAGGACAGGAGTCTTTGTAGCACCATCATTCGACACAAAAATCAAATAAAAAATCAAGATCTTACAAAATTTTGCGCTGAACTTTTACAAAACTCTAGATTTATGTAGTTCTACGAAAATGTTGATAAAGCCGAATTGCTCATACCGTTTTGTCTCAAATTCCGAACAGACTCATATTCCGAACACTCGGTTTTTGTATGGCGATTTGGTTGAAATGTTTCGCTGAAACGTGTCATCAAATTACTAGGAAATGGCAGTCAATTGCAATTCAATTTTAATGTCTCCAATCTAATTTATACCGCGGGAGTAGTGATAATTTTCTAGTTTGAGACCAGTAGAACAAGCTCAAATACATTTATTTGCGAAATTATTCATTTCAATACGCTTTATTCATGCTGTTCGGAATTTGAATCAAGGTGTTCGGAATATGAGACAGAATGTACACAGTGTTCGGCATTTGAATCAAAATGTTGTTCCATACTATTGCGTAAGAACAATATTAAACAAGATTAAATAAACAATTTTATCGTTACACTCAACAACTAACATTTAGACTTTGTAGAGAAATTAAAATTTTCGCGAATATCAACTATTTTACGCCAACCAGATGCATTTGAAGTCACTGTTGGCCTTAAGTGTTCGGAATATGAGTCAAAACGGTACACTCAATTTGTTTATCCATCCGACAACATTCTTCTGAAGTTTTTACTGCGATTCGAAAACGTTTGGCAGGCTTGTCCTGGCTACTTACTGAATTGGCTTTTGCGAAGTTCAAGGCTAATCATGCCATTTGCAGGACATTGTAACATTGATTTGTAGCATGGAATATTAATTTAAAATATTTCATCCATTAGTAATGGCTAAATGATGCTATGCATTGAGTTGCTGAGGGGCTACTGCCGAGTGAAATCTTAAACTGAAATCAATTACTTAATTTGTCTTCATCTAATTTCAGTTTAGCTCGGCATTCCAGTTAGTTAGGCACCTATTCCCGCTTCATGTTAACCTAAAATAGATAGAAAGGTATTAGAAAAATTGGTAGTAATTTTGGTTTTCAGACAACAAGAGTGGAAAAACTCTGACACCACATCGTCAACATTAGAAATTTTCAATTTCCCGTAGCTTACTAAGATTGAGCTACCGTTTTGACTCATATTCCGAACACTTAAGGCCAACAGTGACTTCATATGCCTCTGATGAGCATAAATTTGCTGATATTAATGAAAATTTTATATTCTCCGCAAAGCCTAACTGTTAGCTGTTAGGTGTGCCGTAAAAAATATTTATTAAAACTATTTTAGTATTGTTTTAACGCAAAAGTATGGAACAACATTTTGATTCAAATGCCGAACACTGTGTTCATTCTGTCTCATATTCCGAACACCTAGATTCAAATTCCGAACATCAAGAATAAATCGCATTCAAATGAATAATTTCGCGAATAAATGTATCTGAGCTAGTTCTACTGGTCTCGAACTAGAGAGTCATCACTACTCCAGAAGTATAAAATAGATTGGAAGACGTTAAAATTGAATTGTAATTGACTGCCATTTCCTTGTAATTTGATGACATATTTCAGCGAAACATTTCAACCAAATCGCCATACAAAAACCGAGTGTTCGTAATATGAGTCTGTTCGGAATTTGAGACAAAACGGTATAAAAATTGTAGTGTATGCTAGACATGTCAGAAAGGGGTGTTCCAAATATTATAGCAGGCTAGCGTAAAAAGCTGGATATAATTACCGCTGTATATGACAGAGCTTCAAAAGTTGATTATACAAAAGTGACTTTCTAAAACCGACCTTATTCCAATAATTGAGCTTTCTTAGAGCAATAATTTATTTTTTTGAAATCCGTTTTACGTGATGTGTGAATTGAACATATTTTCCGATAGAATAAGCTTTTCATCCTATTTTGTTTGATATACATTTTGATCAATAAAATCATCGAATCTTCAGAAGACACTTCAAAAATGTAATCTTGTGCAAGATTTTATTTTCTATGCTTTATAAACCTTGTTGTATTTTTATTAAGACTGCATATTATTCAATATTTTTTTAGTTGCTTCAATATTTGATGACATGATGAAGATTTGGGTGAAAAAAGCTTTGAAAAATATGAACTATGTTCTGAGAACTTTCTTGGAGGTACGACTGTTATGTTGATGTTTGAGGTTATGGCTTCCAGTCTTAAATAAAACTCAAAAACGGATTTTTGCTTACATCCGACGTTTCGAACACATGTATTGTGCCTTTTTCAAGGATTAGCTGTGTTCCGTTTTATCGTTTGCTCACAGCATAGGCAACATTTGTCCAACAGCATAAAACGAATTCCCCGTTCGGGTACTATACGGGAGTAGAAATCCGAAAACGATCCGGGTCGCAGAACTAAAAACGCAGTTGCCTGTTTTGGCGCCACTTTTTTTTAGTGGAACAGAATTCTCACTTTAGACTCAAGATCCATTTTGAAAAATAATAGACTAGTTTGGTCGAACATTGTTTAAACAATCTTCCTGAACATTATTTCATTCCCAGACAACCAGAATGTACGTAAAACGGAATCACCTTTTGCGTTATGCGATGCTTATATGTGGAAAGTTTCACGTATAAGATGGTGCGAAAATGCCTTATACGTACAAAAGTGGAGGCGATCATCATCTTTCTGGCGTTACGTCCCCACTGGGATAGAGCCTGCTTCTCAGCTTAGTGTTCTAATGAGCACTTCCACAGTTATTAACTGAGAGCTTACTATGCCAATGACCATTTTCGCATGTGTATATCGTGTGGCAGGTACGAAGATACTCTCTATGCCCTGGGAAGTCGAGAAAATTTCCAACCCGAAAAGATCCTCGACGGTGGGATTCGAACCCACGACCCTCAGCTTGGTCTTGCTGAATAGCTGCGCGTTTACCGCTACGGCTATCTGGGCCCCCGGAGGCGATATACGTGCATTTTTGTATGATGAAAAATAGCATGCAATGCGAGTGTATCGATTTTATTGCGAACTAATTTGTACTCTTATGCGACTTAATTTATGATAACAAAGTTCATTTGACAACTGCTACGGATTGATCCGACTTACTTTGTACGAGTATACGGGACGAAACAAAATGCATATGAACTCAGAAAATAACGTTTTATGCGAGGAAACCCATCGATCAAACGATTTCATTCACCATGTAATGCGGGTGTGATGTAATTTGTATAAATAAACTACTTCATTCGTAAAATGTTATGCGACTTCTGGTTGTCTGGGTTGAATTTCAGAGAGCGAATGCAGTATGGTGAAAGATTTTTCTTAACTTTGCTTCATTTTTGAGCGAAAAAATTGGTTTAGAAAACTTGTAAAATGATGACTGTTATTTTCCTTTAGATTCTGACCAATGTTTTGCAAAAATCCCTTATGTCATTAGTCTCATAAAACTGCATACAGGTTTTTGAATTAGACTAGGTATGTTCCTGACAGAGCTTTTAGTATGATTCTTATAAAATCTTATGAAATATTCTCACAGGATTCAAAAATTCTGGGATGACTCTTTAAAATATCCTGTGTAAGATTATTGAAAGAGCTCGCGACTGAATGATGCTCAGCAGTAATTACCGTTTTGATTCATATTACGGACACTTAAGGCCTCAGTGAAGTATAACCCAGCTTGGACCATACAAAATAAATCATTCTGTATGATTTTTTAGCGTTATCGAGCGTCGGAAGCCCTTAACTTTCGGATGGTGGGTAAAGAATACGCGTCCGCAACTTGAATAATTTTAAATAAATCAAAACGTGTGGCCTTTTCATGATTCTTATTCCGGACGCTCCCTCACTTTTGCCTCATATTCCGGACGCTTTGATTCGAATTACGGACAGCTCATGATAATCATTGATGGAACAGTCAAATCATCAATTGAAATCGTTCAACCATTTAAGAGACGTCTAAGGTAGTTGGGCATTATAAATTTGCAATGATATTTATGGAAAAAACCTAATAAAACGAGCCCCAAAAATGAGAACTTTTGGACGGCGAAAATTGAAACATTTCGTGTGAAATGTTTCCTATACAAACGAGAGTGTCCGGAATTTGAAGCTGTCCGTAATATGAATCAAAATGGTACCTGTTTTCTGATTTCTCCAAAAGAAATTCACATCATTTACTGACTTCTGACAGATTGCATGACAAAATTGCATGCGCATCAAAAATATGGCTCGCCATACAAAATTGCTTTTTCAATTTGGCATGTGATTCAAAAATGCTAGGCAGGCCTGCTCTGACCAATTGATCTACTAAATAAGCCGGGATGTTCATGCCCTCGTCAACCTTCATTATTTAACCAGACCAGTGATGTATGGAGATCTGTGAACATTTTTATTCACTTAAGATGTTTTAAATCAGTAAAACCATCGAAGATTTCAAAACAAACAATGTACTAGATCAATGAAGGCTGTCCATGTTTTCAAAACAACAATAAACAAAAATCTAACCATTTTCTATGAGTCTATGTGAGTCTCGCGATAGCTAGGGCAGTTCAAAATAAAAAAAAATGAAAATACAATTTCGAATATCATCAATCAAACAAATCGCTTCAGTTACCTCAAAGGAATCTGCGAATTACAAAATGATGTCAAGATTTTCATGCAGCCAGAAACTGGCTCCAAAACGGTTACACTCATTTTCTTTATTTATTCAAAACACAAACTATTGGTTCGAACAGCGAATAAGCTAACTTGTGAAAAATTTTGTAGCCTGAGATGTTAACAATGGCAGATTAGAGTTATGGCAACACGGCGCGGTTCGCCATGAAATAAATCTTCGGAGCCAGATGAATAGTGATAAATATCGACACAGACTCTGAAAACAAAAGAGTTTTTGAAATATTTTGGGAAAGATGATGCAAAAATATATCAAAACAAAAAAGTTATTGTTATTTTAATAATTTATGTGTTAAAGAAATGAACTTTCTTAATAGAAATATCTGAATGGAATCCTAATCAAAATCATAATGACGATATTGTAGGAAATCATAGGAGATCTAGGAGAATTTTTAGAGATGTTTTTAATGACTTTCTTGTAGGAAGCCTGAGGAAAATCAATAAAATAATCACTGGATAAATTCCTGGATGACTTAGTACTTTCTTGAAACATTTCTTAGAGAATTTCTGAGATTATTTACTTTGAAGTTTACACGTTTCGAATTCAAATCCCCACATATCACGCAGATTCTTTTTATTTAGCATTTAAGAACGATGTGGTTGATTTAATATAAATTGGGACACTGAATTGTGTACTGTTAAAAAGATAAAAGTGACCATATTTCTTCTCATCTTCGAGTTAATTCTTTGTTTTATCAATAAATACGATTTTTTCTCTTATAAGCAGGTGAAATCAACTCACCTGTAAAAAATCTGAACTGCTACGACAAATGAAATGTAATATGTTGTTAACAAAATGTTAATTAAATCTTAAATTTGTTTCACCTTATTAGGATGATAGTGTTGTCTAATAACACAGAACACCTAGATATAAGAAATGAATGTAATGTTTGGAATGATACTAATAAAGAAATTAAAAAATAAAAATAAAAATAAAAATTAAAAAAAAATAGATCAATCGTGGAACAGCAGTCAGTCTAAACTAAACTTAGCATTGCTTAAACGCACTGAAAGAGTTGCTTCCAGACTCAATGGATCTACATGGTCATATTTTGGATCAATGCAACATCTTTGAAATCTTGGTTGCACTAGTAGATTGAATGAAGTAAGCTCAAGGACAGTTTGGAGGACCTAGAATATCTTATTTCCCTCCATGAAGTATAGTGGATTATATTATGATATAATGATGTTAATGTGATTTGTTTTTGAACAAAAAGAAATCCTATTGAATGCTCTGTTATGTTGAAAGATGTGGGGTGCGGTAGATGCTGTCCGCACCGGGCCCGAGCTCTTAAGGCTCAAAAATTGTCAATGAGGATTTCTCATAGTATCAAAAGTTCGACATAGCCTATAGGAAACTGACAACTTGTAAAATCTCAAAAAGAAAATGAGAATGGCATGCCTAAATTTTGAGGAGAAGTGGATCAGCGAAGTACAGAAGTCGCTTGTTTATCCCTTATTGTCGATACTATAGGGCTAGGTTTAAAGTGTGCCGAGGGGCCCGTAGGTATCCTTGGTTTAGAGCCCCACTTTGTATGGGCTTTCCCAATTTTTTTTTGTATTGTTTTTTTTTTTTCTATCTTTATTAACGAGATTTTTAGCCCTGGGCTAGTTCATCTCGGGACCAACGATTCGATCCCAGGTCCTCGGCGTGAGAGGCGTGTGTTCTAACCACTACACCAGGTCCGTCCCCTTTTTTTTTATTTTTTTTTAGATTTCAAAGTTTGAGATGTTTTTAAATTAAACATTTAGATTTTTTATTTACTATTTAGGCTGATACAAATATTAATTTTCCGAGATCTCTGGGGTGGCCCTGAGTAGAGAAAAATAGTTCGTGGTACAAACAAATAAAATACAAAAAAGTAAATATTACATTTTGTTTCTAATTGTTGAACGGTAACAAGAAAGTTATGTTACGTTCTTAATGGTTTTAGGTTGTCCATAGTGTCGTTGCTTCAAGTGGTTCTAAAAAAAGGGTTAAAACAGGTTAATACTCTGATAGGGTTAAACAGAACAATAAATCTTCTTTCTCTCCTTCAAAAACTTCGAATTTTTCGAAGGGACTTGAAAGAAAAGTAATTCTTGTAGCAGCCTTATCTCAAAATCAATCCTTAAGAGATAACTACAGGTATTTCTTCAGAGTTTTTTTTATGGAGTATACCAATAATTTGTTGAAATTGCTAAGGAAGTACTTTGATGATTACTTGACGTATTTGACTCAACAATCCTCAATGACTGCTTTATGAAATTTATTGCAAATAGAAATTTCTCCAGGTATTACTTTTTAAATCATCCAAAATTACCTACTAAAAATCATACAATTTTTTTCTTGTCTGACTTTTTATAAATCATTAAGATATTTCTCTCGTGATTAATATAAAATAATGTCATGATTTCATCAATTTTTTTTTTATTAAATTTATCTAGAGATTACTCCAAGATTTAGTTGAATAAAATGAAAAAATACTTCCAAGAATTCATTTAGGATTTTTTAGAGAAATATTCACTGGATTTCTTTAGAATCAAAATAAGCAAAAGGAAAATTACGCCAATGCTTTCATACAAAAACTCTACAGAATATTCTGTGTCATTCCACCAGGATATTTCCTAGTAATTTCTGAAAGAATTGCGTTTTACGTAAAACCACTATGATTAGGCTAATAATTTTCTACCTGGCGTTCCAAAATGGACATCGATTCATGAGGTGATTTGAAAAAACTACCACAGAATTTCTGAAAATTTCTAACCGGATTTTTCAAAGATTCTCAAAGAATTCCTACAGGATTTATTCTAATGATTTTTTGGCATATCCTTAGCCAAGAAATCTCATGGTTTTCTAAAATACTTTTTCCAATAACTGCTTAGATTATTCCGCGAATTATTTAATTTATTTTAAATATACCCCTTGAGATTTGTCTTAGAAATCTTTCGTGCTATTCATCTTAGAAGTTTGCGAGAATTTCTTAGATAATAGGAAATCCTTTTGGATTCGTTCTTAATTTTTCCAAGGAGCCCTTTTTGGATTCGTCCGGTACTACAATGAGATCTTCAAGTAATAGAAGCAGTGATGTTCTCAGAGATTCCTTCAGTTATTTTTACAGATTTTTTTCAAGAATTCTTCCTAATATTATTGCAAAAATTTTTCTAAGATTTTTTTAACAAGAAGTTTTAAAAACATCCAAAAATCTAAGGAATTTCGACTGAGCCTCCTAGATCTGCATCAAAATCACAACAAAGAGTTTAGTAGTCATTCGCTGATTTTCAGGAATTTGTCCAGCGATTTCACCTGATATTTTCCTATGAAGAGTTTATTTTTTTTTCAACGAATCTTCAAAGAGTTCAATAAGGAATAACCGTAACCATACTATTAAATACCTAATAACATACATGATTATCCAAGAATACCTTCAAAGATTCTTTTTAAACAGGAACGTACTGAAATGTGGAAATTCTGGCCAGTGTTGTGAAAAACTCAATTTCTCACAACTCACGCTTGAGATTTTTCATGCGTGAGTTGTCAATCACGCAACTCAGCAGTCAAAAAAATCATGGATGAGTTGGCTCACCTTTTTAACTCATTGTCTCGTATTTCCACAGTTTACTCACACGCGGCAGTAAATTCTTGTTGATCTGGTAAAATTATGTTAATCCTTCCTAACGTAAACAACAACATTCGGGTTTCACGAGTTTTTGCTGGGTTTTGTGGCTGAATCATTTTTTACGGTTTGAGTTGATTGAGTTGATTTTGCATCAAAATCTCAAGCGTGAGATTTGCGAAGCAGATCTCTAATGAGTTTGCTCTCACGGGAGAGCATATCGATTGAGATTTTGAGTGTGAGTCTATCAACACTGATTCTGGCTACGCCCTCGTATGGGTGATTTTACCGGCAGAATATTTTTTGTCGTTTCAACTACGATTTTTTTTTTCAAGTGATAAACATTTAAAAAAAAATGTTGAAGGCACGTATGAGTCCGGTAATTAACGGTATACTTTGCAAACCTCAATTTGAGGGGCTCCTTAATCTAACTCCGCACCTGGCCCTCAAAAATCTAGCTACGCCACTGTGATCTCCAAAACAATTTGGAAAACCTTCATTGTCTTGGTTACTGCTCTTGAAATGTTGTTTTAGTGATTCAATAAGTCTCTATCCCATCCCTTATACTTTTCTATCTAGAATCTCATTCCAAAACATTTTTTATCCAAGAATTCCAGAACAATTTTTTTTCAACATATTTTGCTTATTCTATAAAATATATAACACATCTGCACAGACAAAAATAAATCCGGTGGTGGTATAGAAAAAGTCGTCCTGAGAGGGTTAAATCTTTCAAAAGTTCTTATTCAGCATTATTCAAAAAAATCTTCTCCAAACTATAAAAAATAATTATTTCGTCCAACGTAAATGTTGGCTATGTACCAACAATTGGACGTTAGCGAATACTTGCAGCGTGAATTGCTGATGTGCAGCAAAAATATAAAGTCAATAAAAAAAACTCAACAATTAGTTCACAAGTTCGTTAAACTAGGAAATGCTTCACTAGTTTTTTTCCTTAAATAATACACTGTATTTAATTTTGTACTTGCTCGTTTTTTTTTTACTTATTTAGGACTCCCCTTTTATGCTCCTTTTTTTTTCTTTTACGTTCAATACGAATTATTTTCGGAATCCAAGCTAATGACTTCCGGTTTGTGAAAACCATTTAAACCTTTGCAATTATTTTTCTACACCGACTTGATGATCCCATCAACTCCCATATTGCATGGATTCACGCAATTTTCACTAACCGGAATTCACCATCCTAGATTTAAAAATAGACCTGGGCGTCAGTTCCCGTTTGATTCTTGTAGAAAATTATGCAAAAACGTAACATTTCAAATATCATATTTTTTAATGTTCATAATTTAACATTTACAATAGCGAGAAATTTGTAAAACTTTTGCTGTGTGTAACATTGTAGCGGTTCAAATTCCAATCTCCCATACCATCCTAAAGATAAAAAAGTGTTCCATGAAATTTTCAGCATTTTTCGATAGTGATTCAAAAATGGCCCAAAGACGATTTCAGTTTGTATGGAATTTACCGTTTACCGTTTATTCCGAACACTTAAGGCCAACAATGAATTCAAATTCATCTTATAGGTATACATTAGCCAATATTTGTGAAAGTTTCAATTTCTTTGCAAAGTCTGTTAGCTGTTGGGTGTACAGATAAAAATGTTTACCGTTTTGTCTCAAATTCCGAACAGACTCATATTCCGAACACTCGGGTTTTTGTATGACGATTTGGCTGAAATGTTTCGCTGAAATATGTCACCAAATTATCAAACAATGGCAGTCACTTGCAAATCAATTTTAACGTCTTCAAATCTATTTTATACCTCGGTAGTAGGTCTAGTTCAGGCCTGCCCAACCTTTTTGGATGCCGCGTTCGTAATAATAGTCCGATCTAAGAAATTTGTACCGTTTTGTCTCAAATTCCGAACAGACTCATATTCCGAACACTCGCTTTTTGTATGGCGATATGGTTGAAATGTTTCGTTGAAATATGTCACCAAATAACAAGGAAATGGCAGTCAATTGCAATTAAATTTAACCGTCTCTAATTTATACCGCCCGAGTAGTGATGATTCTCTAGTTCGAAACCAGTAGAACAAGCTCAGATAAATTTATTCGCGAAATTATTCATTTGAATACGATTTATTCGTACTGTTCGGAATTTGAATCAAGGTGTTCGGAATATGAGACAGAATTAACACAGTGTTCGGCATTTGAATCAAAATGTTATTTCATTCTTTTGCGTAAAAACAATACTAAAACTAATTAAATCAACATTATTATCGGTACATCCAACAGCTTACAATTAGACTTTGCGAAGAAATTAAAACTTACACAAATATCAGCTATTTTTTGCTGATCAGATGCATTTGAAGTCACTGTTGGCCTTAAGTGTTCGGAATATGAGTCAAAACGGTACCTCAAATGAAAGCTTGGTCTTATATCTGATTGATCCATGTATAAAAAAAAAACAAATTTATATTAAACTCATTGTTAGCGATGCAGACAAAAGCAAAAATCAGTCCGGCCCGCGGGCCGCACTAATTTTTTGACCTAATTGCATCTGTAGCGAAGAGTTTTATATAAAGTCAAATTTTTATACATGGATTAGTCAGATATAACACCAAGCTTTCATTTTAGATACAAATTTCTCAGATTGAACTACAATTGCGAACGCGGCATTCATTTATGTCTAGTTAGAGTCAGTAAAATTGGCTAAAATAATTTTGTTTTGCGAAATTATTCATTTGAATGCGTTTTATTTGTGCTGTTCGGAATTTGAATCAAGGTGTTCGGAATATGAGACAGAATCAACACTGTGTTCGGCAGTTGGATCAAAATTTCGTAAACTTTAACGTAAAAACAATACTAAACAAATTTCAACAAACATTTTTAATGGTACACCCAACAGCTGACAGTTTGGCTTTGCGAAGAAATTAAAATTTATACGAATATCAGCTAATTTATGCCTACCAGAAAGTCATGGTTGGCCTTAAGTGTTCGGAATATGAGTCAAACGGTAAACATTCCTAAATTCTTTTCCTCAAACTTGAAATCACTCAAGATTTGGTCGAAGTTCATTGATTTTATTAAAATTAGATACTCGTTAGAAGGATTGAATTATTTCCTATTTGATGGTATTTTCTTGAACATAATATATGTTGTCACACACGTTGATATTTGATTAAAAGTTATCTCTATTCTTCTTCTTCTTCTTCTTCTTGGCATTACGTCCTCACTGGAGAAGAGCCTGCTTTTCAGCTTAGTGTTCTTATGAACACTTCCACAGTTATTAACTGAGAGCTTTCTATGCCAAAGTTGCCATTTTCGCATTCGTATATCGTGTGGCAGGTACGATGATACTCTATGCCCAGGGAAGTCAAGGAAATTTCCATTACCAAAAAATCCTGGACCGACCGGGATTTGAACCCAGACACCTTCAGCACGGCTTTGCTTTGTAGCCGCGGACTCTAACCACTCGGCTAAGGAAGGCCCTTAAAAAAGTTATCTCTATCCTCCATGTAATTCAAAATTCATTAATTGTTAATGTGACCAATTTGTCCATGATGTAACCCACCTGTGGTACTCCTTATACTTAAGTTTTTTCTCATTCTGTTCGCAGTTCTAATGATAAGGTTACCTTTTTGAGGAACCACAAGCAGAAGTTTCCATAAAACATCATATTCAATTACTGTTTCAGTCTGATGGAACGCATCTCATCCTTTCCTTTTTTTTTTTTTTTTTGTATGGTATTCAGTTGGAGCTGCCTGACAGCTTAACTTGTCAAGGCTGAACCCTCGGTCTGGCTTTTGCCAAGTTTCCCCTCTACCAGGACCAATACTCAGACGGACTAGGCAATGGCGCCCACATGAACACTGTTTTTTATTAGTATTGTGACGTGGTAGTTTTTGAAAAGTGCCCATATTCCCTTGCTTCTGAGAAAAGGAAGCATTGTGAAAATCAGCAGCTCCATCAGAATTTGTTTGAAATAGTTGTGTAGTAGTGTCATTATTACTAATACTGTCTAGTCGAAATGGTTTTGAATAATTTGTCATTCAAGTGCTATTCTGATTACTCCTGTCTTTTACGTAAGATTAGAGTCTTAAATGTCAATTGTCGTCAAGTTTTAACAAAATTAGGTAGTTCTAGTTAATTTTATTTTTTGTTGTTAAAAGTGTTTATTGGTCATTACGTTCATATATCCTTAAAGAAAAAAGTCGCTTTCCTTGTCTGTTCAACAATTTTTCGAAACTAGCAAGTGTACCCTAATGATCGATCTCAGCGTCTTACTTTCCATAGTCATTTTATAGTGAATATTGAAGAGTAAAGTTACCTTAGGCTTCTATTACAGTCTCCTACATGATTCACTTTTCGGTGGCAAATGCAATGCTTCACAACGCCTACTTTCTACTTGTAAATTGTGCGAAAATGAAGCTGGAATTAGATTATTTATACCGCTGTTACAAAAGAGGTATTACTTATTATGGCAATGTAAAAACCATATTAAAATAAGATTGTCGCCACTTATTTCTACTCAGTGAATCTACTAGTCATTTTCCTAAGAGTTCCTATGTATTCCCTACGTCGTATATGATAACGATGTATCTAACTAGCTAATAGTAAGAGTGGCTACGGATCATTCTGGTTAGCAAAAGGCAAACTGAACGTCACCAATAGTATTAATGTCCACTTCGAATAGATTAATTATTTGAAATGGGCATCAATTCTATCAATGACGCAGAATGTCCGTTGGATCACATCCGAGATATTATTGCGTCTATGCCATATGAATTATGACGCGGCTTTAAGCAAAAAATGCCAAAATGTGATACCACCACTACAGGTTACGCCTTTGGTTTCCATCATATGGGCTAATGGATTATGCCCTCCCATCGCGGCAAGGTCGCATAACCAAGGGGAGGGAAAAAAATATTGTTTGTTATTGTTGACTTATTCGCAACTCAAAACAGTTGAGTAATCAAAAAGCGTTGCGTAGTGACTCTTACGACACTGCATTATTCAACGTAGGAAAGTAGGCCGTTTCATGACAGATTGACGTGATGAAAAATTAGACACGATGAGAAATTTCATTTTCATTTTCATTTTGCAGCGTTTGGTGGGGCAATGAGAGCGCAAGTCAGTCCAAAGCCGGGGTAAGGGATAGGTAATGGCCGTAATAGTCTATGCGGACCACTTGAACACCATCGGAAAGGATAAGAAGGGTTGGGGTAGGGTATAGGGAATGGAGAAGACTTGACACAGTAATGCGATTAATGCTGCAAAATGTAAATGTGCTGAAAGCAATTTAATTTGAGTTTTGAAGTTTGATTTGACTTATTAAAATTCCAAATAGATCGGCCATTGTACAAGTAAGAAAGAATATGCTGATCGCTTTCTAGAAATTTTATAAACAACAAAATAACAACAATATGAGAGTGATGCTAAGGGCTGCTGATGGCACAATGCGACGCTTTAGGAGATTTTGATACTGAATGAACATTACTATACAGAGCGCAATTTAATCGATGGTGATAACTTTACAAACTTTATCTGTTTTTACACTGATTGACGATGCTGATTTACATAAAAATATTTTAAAAATAATTGATATTATTAGTTCATTTGTTTGTGTGATCTAAGTGTTAATAATGGAAAAATTTTACATACCCTTGATAATAATACTTCCCTGATCAGAAATATTATATTTTGAGCGCCCTTTTCGAAGCTATTCTATCCAGGTATCCATGTACTGCTTTCAATCCTGAAATTATTCTTATTGTGCATGCTCATGCATTATATTACACGGTAAAAAATCAGCACGTTCGATTGAATAGATTGATCACTTGACTCAATTCAAAACAACAATCACCATGATTTGAAGGGTTCTAACTTTGGATTTGCTCTACTGTCTCTAGAACTAGACTCTGAAGTGAAAAGTCTTTGATTTTGAACATCATGTCTTTTGTATGAAAGCAATCATTGACAGCTCGTTGTAGAAAGAGATTGAGATCAATACAACCCTTTTCAACAGATGCGAGTTGGTGTCGAGGTAAGACACTAGACTTGCACTCCGAAGATTGGTGGTTCAAATCTGGGTCAGGCGGAAAGGTTTATTTTAACTTTTTTTTTATTTCAAATCAATACATGCAACGTTGAATTCAAGTGCTGTTACCTTGATTTTGTCAAGATTCAACCGTAGTGTGAAACCAAGTGCAGAACTATTGATAGCATGGTGCTTATTTTTTACCGTGTAGTGATGATCATAATCATGCAACAGATAAGAAGGAGAGAAAAAGAGAATATAGGAACAGTGATTAGTAATGAGTTAATTATGTAGTTTTGTTAGAATTATAAACAATTAAACAGCAGTAATGAATAACTTATAAAATTACTTTGCAGCATAGCTGAGCCTTTCGGAACGTAAGACCGATGTATAAAAATAATTTGTTTCGAAATTGTCCGCGTGGTCTTCTAGTGCCCCTATTAGATCAGAATCAGTCATAGACATACATATCGAATGCTCGCCATGACCCTATGACCAACATTTGTATATGTATAGACTTAGCTGATGTGGCTTTTCTAATAGGTAGTTCTTTCACTCATTGATTGTCTTCAAAACCTTGTCAAGTCTAGAAAATTGATTTTATTTCATTTATTACTACATTAAAGCTACATTGTACTTATTAAGTATTAGGTATTATTTTATGTTTTTATCACTATTGATATTATCAAGGCCAGAATTCCCAGTGAGTGAAGAATTTTATAGTACTAGAACACCATAGAAGATCGCTTAACATTACCTAATCATGGAACGGCTTTTTGCTCTATTATTTTAGGTAGATGCTATTGATCTCCCTTTGCTCCTATCCGCAACCCGGTGCACGCGCCCTGTTGGTTTTCGAAAACCTCGTAGAAGATTACAAACCGTCAATGGCATTCCCAATTACTACCCCACATTGCACATTCAAGGGTCTGATTGTGCTCCTAACCCACCCTCAGTCTGTAATCTTCTCGCCAGTTTGAAATTATATTTTCCCGAAGTGAAAGTAATTTTGATGAGTGATAGCGTAGTGCAGCCCAATTGCATAGTACAGTAGTTTAACCAGAATCTTTAGGTCAGAAGATAAAATCTAAATTTTGTAATAAAAAGGTTGCCATTGCTTTGAAATTTACCCAACATCTAATCAAAACTACTAACAACAGCGATCAATTATCAAAATTCATCGCTCCCTGGAAAATATAATCCCAAGCCCAGGGAACGCATCTCATCCTTTCCCGATTGAAAAACTTCCAGAATTGATACTAAGCTTCGTTAGCAGCGTTTTGATACTCAACTAGGGTTGTCATGTCTATTACGGCTTAACCAGCCGACGGTGTTTTGAAAAAACCTGAAGGTCGTAGACACAAAAGTCAATTTGGACAAATTGAGATGTAAGATTGTGAAAAATAATAGAATCGTTCTGGTGGGCTTCGATCCCACGACTCCCAATACGCTAGACTGGGCGCGTTAACCAACTACGCCACAGAACGGGTAACGATTCTGCAGCGCAATCGGCCAACCTGAAACCAAAGTCCGTCACGACCCCATTTTCTCCTTCACAACCCTACACCTCCTTCGGCTCTCTGAGATGCCCAATTCGACTCTCCTAAGCGTGCCTACGAACAACAGTGAGTAGTGTGGCACAAACAAGGCAACAGTGCGACGCTAAAAATAAAATCTCTCACTGTTGTTCGTAGGCACGCTTAGGAGAGTCGAATTGGGCATCTCAGAGAGCCGAAGGAGGTGTAGGGTTGTGAAGGAGAAAATGGGGTCGTGACGGACTTTGGTTTCAGGTTGGCCGATTGCGCTGCAGAATCGTTACCCGTTCTGTGGCGTAGTTGGTTAACGCGCCCAGTCTAGCGTATTGGGAGTCGTGGGATCGAAGCCCACCAGAACGATTCTATTATTTTTCACAATCTTACATCTCAATTTGTCCAAATTGACTTTTGTGTCTACGACCTTCAGGTTTTTTCAGCGTTTTGATGTTTAAATCCTTGAAGATTAACTTCCCACCGTCAGCGACGCAAACTTTTACGAATGAGATTACTTTCAAATCATGATGAAAATCCTCGTCACCAAGGCGATGTACTTTTCGATTTTCTTTTGCAAGTTAGCGAAATGAATGGAACCCGGGTTTTTCCGAAGAAAAAGCCGCTTTTATCCTTCGTTAAGCTTCTGTCGAACGATTTTTGTCACTCGAATATTTGCCGAGACTTTCTATTTTATCGATTCCGTTTCTATTCGAATTTATTTCAGGACTGAAGAAAATCGTTTGGCCGCTGCTGGTTGGTCTGCAAATCGTTAAGACTGTCCTCCTGGTGCTGTTCCTGCCCAGTATCATCGGATCGTTGGGTAAAATCGTCGGCAAAGGTAAGAAATCTCTCGAATTGTGGCTAGACTGAAAGTGGACTTTGATAGTGCTATGATGATAGTGCTGGTGGTTACGACCATGAAAACATGGGTAGAACAGTAAGGGGGGTTAATTCTTGTTAGATTACGATTCATCCGCTTCTAACATTCTCATCGCCAGGATTGTCATCGGTGTCGGTGCTATCCAATCAGCCCACAACGGTGGAAGATTTGGACTTCAAGGACAATTCCTATAACTCAGATCAGGACTTCAACATGAACATGGACAACAACGCTTATCTGCCACCGCTGGGTATAATCTTTCATTTGACTGCCATTTGCGTTCCGTTTGATGTTTTCTTGTGCTTCTTTCAGATGCTCAACCGGCCGGGACAAGCTACAACATGATGTACGATGCGAACAATGCAAACGCCGCCTTGTCCAGATTGGGTTTCGGAGGCGGTCGGGTGACATATGTCAACACCGGAAACGACTACAATCGGCAGCAGAAGCGAAATGATTTCAAAATTTTCCATGACATCCCGAGCAGCAGTCTGCTGCTGACGAATTACGATCCGTTCTACAGTCCACTGCTGTCGCGGCTAGATGCCGTTTTTGCCCAGATGGGTCTGTCCAATAAAGAGGAGAACTGTCGGGAAAAGCTGGTGTGCCTGATGTACGCCAACCCAGCGAAGTATGCGCCGTACAGCAATCTGATATCGGCACAGCTGAGCAGGTGAGTTATGGGGATTTTTTTTTTTATTACCGTACGGGTTTGGGCCGAAGGGTCTCAGATTTTCATGAAACTTTTTCCACAGGCAGGGCTCATGGATATATGAATAAAAAAAAATTGAGAAAAAATCAGGGTCGCCTATTTTTCCGGAAAACTCAGGTGGAAATTTTTGTTTTCCCTTGACACTACTTACTTTGAAAAATCATAACTCAAGAACGAAGCATCTTAGAAACAAAGTTTTTTTATGAAAATTTAAGCAAATTTTCTCAAAAATCCAAAAAAATATGAACTGGAAAAAGTTTTCCACAAAATTTTCCACCGTTGGGGAAATTCATAAAGAAAAGCTGGAAAATCTATGCCCGAACTCGTGGAAAATTTTCAAAAAAATATTTTCAAGAAGGTTATTTTATAAGCTTTAATCACTGAAATTTTTGGAATGCACTTTTTTTTTCGTTTTTGAGTTATGGCCAATTTTGTGAAAAATGTCCAGATGTGCCATATAAGACTTTTCTTTGAAAAATCATAACTCAAGAATGAAACATTGAAAAAACAAAGTTTTTATATGAAAATTTAAGTAATTTTCTCAGAAATCCAAAACAAAATATGAACTGGAAAAAGTTTTCCACAAAATTTTCCACCGTTGGGGAAATTCATAAAGAAAAGCTGGAAAATCTATGCCCGAACTCGTGGAAAATTTTCAAAAAAATATTTTCGAGAAGGTAATTTTATAAGCTTTAATCACTGAAATTTTTGGAATGCTTGGGCGACCCTGAATTTTTCTCAATTTTTTTTATTCATATATCCATGCCTGTGGAAAAAGTTTCATCAAAATCTGAGACCCTTCGGCCCAATTTGTACGATAGTAAAAAAAATCCCCTTATGCTTAAACGGAAATGGTTAGAGGGTTGATTTTGCTTCGGTTTTAAGGGATGCGAACTGAGTTTACCGCGTTACACGTAACATCAAATGAAATTTTTGACACAAAAGGGAGCACGCTCTTGACCATTGCCAGAATCACCACGTGCGGGATGTGTATAACAGGTATATCTCAGTACCGTCAAACTTGGTGACACTTTTCGATTTCAATGCTGTTTCGACAGTTCGAAAGTTTTTAATAAATTTAAATCAATCGAGTGTTCTTATCAGAATACGATACGAAGTATATTTCACAGTATATTATGGACCATTGCACGAGTTCACAAATTTGACATTTGAGCGGTGCCTTATTCACTAGCTACCATGGTAACGTAAATAACATGGCACCGCTCAAACGTCAACGACTGAACTCGTGCATTGGTCCATATTAGTAGGTATATTAAATTTTCTTGAATTGCGGAGGACAAAAAATGTTTGTAGGTATTCCAACCATTGTTAAATGTCAAAATTTTGGAATAATTAAAATGCTTATAGCACCCTCGTATGCGAAATATCGCATCAGCAAAAATTGGCAACCGATAGTTATTCGGAAAAGGTCACCGGGAAATACATTTTCCGATGATTTTTTCCACTAGGAACGATGATATTAGCAAAATTCAAATGTTAAAGTCACGTGAAATTCATGACATTTACCAGCCCAGATTCCAACCCACTCAGAATATGGGGTATCTAGTAACACAAAGTGCTGCTCAAAATTAACTATCAAAACTTAAACATACACTTATCAAATAGTATCTAATCTTATCTAATCTAAGTGGTTGCACAGCCAATATTGAAAAGCATCCTGGAAATACCAAATTTTTTTCTGGTACTTTTTTGTCAGCATTAATATCTACAGCATATCAGTGATGTGGTACAAATATGAAAATGGCCAGGCCCACTGTGCAGACTTTGGGGTTGAAGATAATTGAGAAATTTACGGCAATCAGATTATTCACGTATGAATAACATGTTTAACGAAAAATCCTCAATTTATGGAAAGGAAGAAACGGGGACAGCCGTACCAACCGTTTCATAAAGGGAGCTAGTTAAAATCGTCGGAAGTGGCATAGCTAAGAATGTTAAAGCTCACTCCATTGTTGTTCGATGCCTTTTTTTTTCGGATGGGACACAGGTATTTCTCCCATATGCCCGGCTCTGAAGCCTTGGCTTAAGCACCATTACTCGCTCTCTGGAATGAAAAGAAGAAAAAATCTAGTTTGTAGTTTTGACCCCTCCCCGTATTTTATATGCACTTGACGACAATTTAATAAATAATAACCCATGATGAATAAAAGGAACTCTCTCACCCAGGTTTGTTGTGTTTCGTAACATCCGTTCATCTTGGAGAGACAGCTTCTCCCAGATTGCCGTTTTCTAAATCTTCCACTTATACGAGCAACTATTTATCATTATACCACAAATCGCTTGATAGTGTAAAACATGTTTAATAGAGTCACGACAAATATTTTCTTCATAACGAACACGAAACGTACATCTCATTTGAAAATTCGTCAATTCTATAAAAACAATTTTCAGCAGCTTGCATGATTCGGCTGCCATCCGAAACTACAACGGCTAATGTGTTGCCTTGGAATCGTACCATGGTCACAAGTCGTACCCTCCCATAATTCCATTTTGTTGCTGTTGTAAAATCTTAATTTTCACTTTTATACACGATTCACAATCAGTACTGATCAAACACAATTATTATTGATTTTGTTGACACTTTCACATTATTATAATAGCAAAATTGAAATAAAATCGTACAAACCCATTTTGGCATGAACATAATTCAACAACTTAAACGCAGTTCAGATGAAATGTCACTGGCTGTCCTCGGATTCACACTACACACTCGTAAATTGCTGAAAAACGACCCAAATATTCTACACACTTATTGTGAATTGTAAGAAAAACCTAATTGCAAGCCGTTTCACCATCAGCCGAATAACGATTTGATCATCCGAATCGAAAAAAAAAAAAAATG
The DNA here is from genome assembly GCF_002204515.2 of Aedes aegypti. NCBI lineage: Eukaryota > Metazoa > Arthropoda > Insecta > Diptera > Culicidae > Aedes > Aedes aegypti. Next base: position 264,459,148 of record NC_035107.1, on the reverse strand, counting down.
CAAAACGATGAAAAACGCGACAGAAAAACCAAAAGCAGCCAACTTGCGCCACAGCCTGCTGCGATCTCAAACATATACTTATCAAATAGTATGTTACTAAAGTAAATGGATGAATATAGTTAACAACCAGATACATTTGCAACTAAAATTGTTGTATTGGCTTAATTTTTTTGGCTTCTCAAACAATTCCGACATGTTTGGGCTATTTTCAATTTTATTCTCTAGGACCACCATCCCTAGATCACGGAGCGAGACATATCTTGTGCATTACCCCTTACTATCCCTTCCAAGACCACCTAAGTATTATTGTATCACGGTAATAACATTGGAAATAATACACTAAAAATATCTCTTCGTATTTTATCCAAAATCTGTTTCGTTAAACAATGTTTCGTACATATTACGCTGTTTTCGTTCACCGTACAAATTATTTGTACTTGACAGAAATTCTCGATTCAGTTAATTTATGAAATATTCGTAAGATGCACGAATCTCAATTCGTAGATATGCGTTTTTTATAGTTTTGCTTTTGTTTTCCATTTACGCTACTCGCACTGGATGAAAATACTCGAATACATATTCAAACAGACGTAAATCGAAAGAGTAAACAAACTTAGATTTCACTCTGAAGCAACATGATTATAACTTTTATTACGTTTAAGTTTCAGAATAACGACGTAATCACAAATCAAAACAAAACAATACTTGAGTCAATCTTACGTTGTGCAGTGGTGCAGAAAACAGATTTACGTGAAAATATGCTTCAGTGCTCTGGAATGCAAACAGTCCTCTACAAAGTTATTTGTATTTTAAAATAAAGTAGGGGAACTTACGTATTCTCGGCAATCTAAGCCGATGCCGCGTTTCTTTTGTAATGTTCTCGAACATCAGCAGACAAATTCCGTGTTTGTTTGTTGACATTAATAAGTTTTTCAATCCTCTATCAATTCACACCGACAGACTTGTCAAAATTGCTTTTGGAAACAATTTTACAACGCTGCGAACATCTCTTGTCAGTGTGACTATTGTCGGCAGCTTCATTCTCTTCGGCAACTTTCCCATAAGAACTGCTGGTGAATCTTTTCGGCAGCTGCAGTCAGTCGCATGTTGAGGCGTGTTCATTTGTATTGATGACATCTCTGGCGATATTGTTTGTTCAGTCTCGGAAACCTTGTCAGCGTCAAGCGGGCAGAACAAAGAATCATCTGAATGTTTTCATTGATGTGTTTTGATAGAAAAAACTGCGCATTTGGCGTTTGAAATTTGGTTGCCGATAATAGTCGTATGGGGCCGAAGCCGTAAGTCTCCCTAGATGACAACAATTTTTTGCATGGAAATTCTTTTACTTCGATGAGAAATGTGTAAATCCAATAAGAAAAAAAAACTATTTTTAAGAAATTTATTGTTTGTATTTTTTATTACTTTGAATCTTGAGCATAAAAACAAAATTTAAATTAAAATGGTCTTCGACAAAATTGTTTCTAAAATTATAGCCTTTTATTATGTGTTATCTTGAACAAGGGTGGTCCACAATATCACATAAATAATATGATCAACTTTCATAATTGTTAAAATACTAGTTTATAGTCCTCGGCAAAGTTTTTTGCCTTAAAAAGTTTTCCTGAAGCTCGCCGATTTGGAGCATTTTTCCCCAGTCAACATAGGGTTTTTCAAGAAAACTGCGTTTTTTAATAATAGTTTTTCTAATAATTATTATTCCATAGAAGAAATTTGTTGATATCATTATTGAAGTTTTTCTGAAAAAAAAGTTGTTTTTCAAGGCATTTTACAAGAGTTAATAAACCTTTTTTTAATTGAAAATAACACATGTATTTTTCGATTCAATACAGAAAATCATTTTCTCTTTCGAATGCCGTCAAAAAATATTTTGTTTGATTGCCCCAATCAGAGATATTCACAATTAAAGTGGGCGTGTTTCCGCGAGAAAAACACCTGAACGAAAAAAATAGGAGCTTTTTTTTAATTGAATGGTCTACAACTTTGCTGAAGCATGTATACCTTAACTAAAAATAAGAACGTTAATAAGAATTGAAGCAGCAATTTTATGAAAATGTGAACCACCCTAAATTTGAATAACATCAAGTCTCTCCCTATGTCGATAATTTTTTCAGTTCTTTCATTCTGCGTACATTTTTATTCTCCATATCTTGATATCCTTCTTATCTCTATGTGATTACCATACCAGATTTTCTCTCCGTCTGTCGATATGGACATATCAAAAGTTGCTAGACAAGATTTTAAGGATTCCAAACAATTTGCAAAGATAGATTGAAGTACGTTTTTTTTTTAATTTTGTTCTATGTCTCGATCTCTCCCTATCTCGATGGTCCCTTCGAAATCGATATGTTGAGAGTCGACTGTAATACAAATAAATAAAAATGGAATGGTGTTTGTATGTCACGAATTAACTTGAGAACGAGTCAACCGATTTACCTGATTTTTTCACAGTTAAGATCATGTAGTTTTCCAACGTGTTAGAGTATTCAACAACGTCGAAAAAATTCACGGGAAAAATCGGAAAAATCGAGGAAGGAAACTGACACTTTTTAGTAGAATCATGTTTAACATTGTCAAATAGCCTACTTTGGGACAAAACCTGACAAAACTAGGCTTGTCGGGTCAACTAGTTTAAAATAAATTAAATTTTATTTCATCTCAATCATTTGTTTTTTTCTCCAAACCGTGGGAAAGTAACCCAAGTCGATTTGAAAAAGTTATCGAGAATTGTTTAATATTACGAAACTGATCGTTTGTTCTACGAAATCATTCGTTGTTTTCTGCAACGAAATGGTTTCGTAGACACATTTCGTAGAATGAACTAATTTACGATGACGTGGCACTGCAACATCAAGCGGGAAGAAAACCTTTACTACGGACCGTGTTTACAAATCTCAAGCCGGGAATGATCGACCAATACCCGAAGGACTTCTCGCAAGGCCCAGGCAATTTCGGAAGGACCGGTATCGGTGGCACCCACATATCCCGTTTCACTCCTCTGAAGTAAAGTGGGTTAGTATTTCAGGTTATTCTTATGTTTCAGGTACCGAAAAGAATCAAAGTACAAGTGAAACAAAAAAAAAATACAAATAGCATTGTACAGTGCCTCAAATTTATATTCGTACTGAGAACTGTTTTCACATTAAGTTGGTAGAAAGTTTTTGAAAGGTATATTGTGCTTTGCTTTGATAAATGGATTGTTGGGAAAGTTGTGTATCGCACTTCGAAGGTCACCAAGCAGTGGTTCCAAATATGTTTCCATACAAATGAATTCATACCCAAAGTCAGAGTTGCACAATATCGGTCATATCAGCTGATGGCTGATGAACTAAAACTATCAAAATCAGTTGCGAACTATCAATATCACTTTGATCTGACAACCAACAGTGGTAATGCGACATCGCACTCTAGATCATAATCAATGCAGAATGAGTGATCACGTGGTTATTACCCACGCTATTAATGTTTTTCAGTGACCAACACACAGTTTCAATCCGTTTGCAGCACTATAAGGAATACCGTACTGAAAATATGCCATTTTATTTGCTTAATTTAAGGCCAAACTTTATCCATCAGTGATATCCATTAGACCTATTCATATTTTCAAAAATGTCTGGAAACTCCCCAGTCAACCAATACTTTGATTTTACATGTCGAAATGAACTTCTGGTCAAAATTTCAGCCAATTTGGCGTAAATTTAGGTGTGCTTCAAATCAGTTATGTGTTTCTGGGCTATTTTCAAGCTTTAAAAAATCATAACTATTGAAAGGAACACCAAAACTTGTCGAAAATACCTCTACACAGTACTTTATTCAATTCTACGAACTTTTTTCGAACACGATTTTATGATTGGAGCAAGTTTTAACATAGTTTGGTCGAGGTTTGTGTCTTGAGGTTCTTGAAAATCTCTATTTTCGGGGAGTGTTTTCTCTGAAAAGCATACATGTATGAAAATTTCGGATTTTTAATATCCAGACATGCTGACTATGCCTATCTAGAATTCAATCCTGTTAAAAGTTATCATTTAAGCCACTCTGCCCAAAGTTCTTCAAATGTACATTTACGCGACAAATAACACTGGTTTTTCTATCCAAATGCAGATTTGCACTTGACTGCATCATTGCCACAATTAATTATAATCGAACAAGCCTATTTCAAGTGGCTGTCATACTTTTACAAATGTTTTACAAACAAGTTTTCGTGAAACAAATAAAACAAACAAAATAGCAACCCTGCTGAGAGCACATACTTTTGCTAAAACGTAAACAATTTTCGTTGGCGCGAAACCGATTCACTGCCTTTTCTTGCCCGCCAACGGCGAAAACTAAGGGTTTGACGTTTCCGCACTTATAAACCCGCCCGCACTTCTGAAGTGCGGGGTCCAATAAGGTGGGAACTGCGCAATATTGACTTCGAAATACGCCATCAATAATAAACTTCATTATTGAGAAAGTATTTTAAATTCGGTATTTACCAACTTGATGTGAAAACAATGCCCTGTACGCATACTTATTTTGAATCACTGTATTTATCCCAGTAAATCGTATGTTTTGTGAGATGCACGAAACCATTTCGTCGAATGCACTAAAGCTCTAGCTCTTTTTACGAATGATTCGTAGATTGCGTACGAATATTCGTTCTCAATACGAAATAAACGAATTTCGATTACAAAATGTTTAGTACAATATAACAATCATTGCTTGTTTTGATTTGGAGCTTGAATTTTGTTACGAAAATGGTTACATACATTTTACGAAACTGTTTCGTTGCTGAAAACAACGAATAATTTCGTAGTTCATACGAACGATTTCGTTATATAAAACAATATATAAGTTAAGGGCCGGGATTTCCCATTTGCTTTTTTAAAAAAGGCTTAAACTGAACTGTCCGGGTCGAGCGGTTGAACTGAACTAATTTATTTCCTCCTAATTGAATGCAATCTACCTAGCTAAATATTTGAACTTTGCAAACGCCGCATTCCATGTAACAATCGCCGTCGCCGTCCGTCGTCGTCGTCGTCATTACTCAGGTTGCATCCGGTGCACTGCCAGCGGTCTGCTTGGAGACAGAGTTGGATTCTCGCATTACGCCCGGTCCAACGTGGCAAGGGTAGAGTTTGATGATACAAGTTGCTGTTCTAGCTGTTTCAGGCGGGCCGCCTGGGAGGTTATGTCTGTAACTTATATTTTCAGTGTATATATTTTACTGCCGTCACTATTCAAAACATTCACTCTTATTTTTATTTACGTTCGATTGTTGGATCCGCCATAAACAAGAATGAAAATGATTGAGTATTGTATTTGGATTTCACGATGTGTATAGATTTTCTTATTATTTTGTCACCCAACCATCATTCACTTTTAATCTTTATGACAGCTTTGGTGCGGTTTTATTAAAATATTCGAGATTTTAAATTGAAACTTTTTGTTTCGAAAACTGGCCAATTAGGAACATGGTTGGAACCGTATCAATATGGGTATCAAACTTAAAGATTTTAAAGGTGATGCTCTCGGCAGCTTTTACAGAACCACCGGCTGCTATGATCACTGTATTGTAGGTTCTAGATACCTTGATGGAAGTGGGCAATTTCGCACATGTACGGAATCATATTAATTTGAGTAACAAACTATGATATTGTGGGAATCGGACACGAGAACGAGTGATAATAAACGCAGACGATTAAAACTATAACTATTTTTATTAGTCGTTCGATTTCACGCGTTACAAGTCTTTCGATCATTTTTCAACGTGGTTATTACCCACGCTATTAATGTTTTTCAGTGACCAACACACAGTTTCAATCCGTTTGCAGCACTATAAGGAATACCGTACTGAAAATATGCCATTTTATTTGCTTAATTTAAGGCCAAACTTTATCCATCAGTGATATCCATTAGACCTATTCATATTTTCAAAAATGTCTGGAAACTCCCCAGTCAACCAATACTTTGATTTTACATGTCGAAATGAACTTCTGGTCAAAATTTCAGCCAATTTGGCGTAAATTTAGGTGTGCTTCAAATCAGTTATGTGTTTCTGGGCTATTTTCAAGCTTTAAAAAATCATAACTATTGAAAGGAACACCAAAACTTGTCGAAAATACCTCTACACAGTACTTTATTCAATTCTACGAACTTTTTTCGAACACGATTTTATGATTGGAGCAAGTTTTAACATAGTTTGGTCGAGGTTTGTGTCTTGAGGTTCTTGAAAATCTCTATTTTCGGGGAGTGTTTTCTCTGAAAAGCATACATGTATGAAAATTTCGGATTTTTAATATCCAGACATGCTGACTATGCCTATCTAGAATTCAATCCTGTTAAAAGTTATCATTTATCTTACCTGAATAAATTGTAAAAAAAATAGGTAACTATGAAGCACATTTGTAAATCCGCTGTAAGTGAACCAAAAGCACCACCGTGAGCTTCAAAGAACATAAAAAATGAACACGTTAGCACTGCCTTTTCTCAGTCGATGATGATGATTGTTTTCAAATCGTTCTAAATGGTCAGTGAAATGCGATCAAAACAATCATCAATTGGAAAGAAAAAGCAATGCTCACTTGTTCAATTCATTCATTCGTCGGTACATGTGTCATGCGCGATTAACTACACAGAAAGAAATTCTGAATATTAACCGCACTGGAATTTTGGAAATCATAAACACTTGCTTCTCGCCAGGCTTGATAATTCTCCTCAACATCATCAGAGTTCGGTGACTTACTCTAGAGCAGCGTGCTGCCTTTGCCTCTTTGCGAGGGAGCGAAAAAATGCTAAGCAGAGAGGCAACGAAAAGTGAGCGAGGAAGATGCAGCACAAAAAAAAGCCGAGTAAAATTCCATCAAAAAAATTTGGGGTGGGTAATGTCTATTACATTACCGCGGGGTTGACGTAGAACTACGATGATTAATAATTTGATTTGTCATGTGTATGAATTTGTAAGTGTACTAGTTTTTGTGTATGGTGTTCCAGGAATAATGCCAGATGATTGAATTTGTTTGTTTGGTCGTTGCTTGGTTGGGTGATCGGTTTCTGGCTCCAGCTGTAGTTCGCCAAACTCCTCCAGTAGATTAGATGTTTGATAGCTCGGGTGCTTCGATCGTGATAATCGATTGAATCGGTCCAGTACTTTGGTCTGTAGCAATATCCATTGCATGAGCATTTAGGCTCTGTACATTGATACTCATCAATATGCAGGCTGGGCCACTATGATCCAGTATTTCACGTCTCAAAGCGTCACTAATCGATGGTTGCCTAAGCGCTGCAGCTCATTCCTCAAGTCAACCCTTGGAATTGCTGCCTTTGGCGTGATGGAACTGGGAAGAATTGGTAGAGTTTGTCAAAAATAGTCCTTGCAGTGAAGTAACCCGCGACAAACCAACATATACCAATTGCTGATCCTGGCTTTTGTCATAGTCGTACACGACCTCGGGGAAAGTTCCACCTTGCGACTTATGAACAGTTAAAGCACAGGCACTAACCATCGGGAACTGAATGCGTTTGCATTTGATTATGCCGCACAGTTTGAAAGTAAAATAAAAATTCTCTATACAGGAGTGAAATTGGAATTTCAAAACCAAGAGCCTTATGCTGGCATGAAATATTTTGAACTCTTATAACTGTTTGCTGGTTTAACGAAATTCCTTGAATGGCACATCAATTGAAAGACAAGACATCAAAGGGTCATGTCGTTTACTTACTGAATCCCACATAACTGTTCAAATAGTTTAATAACTGTTTTAAAAGAGAACGTTGATTTCAAGCAAATTTATAAATAGGGGTGCTAGAGAAAATTTGACGTCATTTGCTTTCAATTCTCCGCTTCGATCACATCTCAGCAGGCAACAGATCGTCTTGCTCTGACCGGGCGTGCTTCTCAGGCACAGACATCGATAGCGAAGGACGCCCCCGTTTGTCTTGCTTCGCTCAAATCAAACTGTCGAGCGAGCGAGAGAAGATGCCGTCCGATGATAAAGCCATCACCGCTGCCGCCGCCTAGAAGAAGAAGAGGAAGCAGTCCACAGGAGAAATTGCGGTCGAACTGTGAACACGGTCGGGCGAGTCATTCTCGCTTAGCGGTTCACATCTTGTTTGCGTTCACCCAGCCATCATCATCGCCGCCATCATCAGATTTTGACTTAAGCCCGGTGATCCACTACCTGTTAATGTTGTGCGCCGTCCACGTTACGAAACTTTCGGTTCGTCGTATAAGCAAATAACTTGCTCAAATTTATACATTTGAGTTGAGGATTCCCCGTTTGACCATGGCAATCAACTGATAACATCCCGCAGTGTTATTTATCTGTAAGAGCATCAAAGCTAACAAAGCCATCGGCCCTTTTCAGGGACATCAAATTAGTAGAAAAGAGTTAAAAGAGAAATATTTCCTACTTTATATATGACTTCTTATATTCCTAAATCAATTTCACAGCTTCATACAAAATTTCATTTGTCATGAATAGTTTATGACTCAACATTTTGAGACTGTAATCGCGGACGCTGCTGCAGTGCCGTCGGGGTGAGTGCTCAACATTCCACAACACTTGTTAAATAGAGTGGCATTTCCAACAGCGTCTTTGATGTTCCATATTTTGTGGGAACACTTTGATTAGCAAAATTATCACATGTAACAAAATTGCGACATGTTAAGAATGCTTTTGAAAATACATTCTCATTGAACAATTGTAATAATTTTGGCACCCATGGATCAGAAATTTACCGTCATAATAAAGAAAACTATTGATTATCAATATCTCGTATTGAATATTTAGTTTATGTCAACCCTTCCAGCAATTCATGTTCGACCAATTTCTCACGCATTAGCATTCTCCGCAATTTTCAAGTAATTCTAAGCCCAACACATTATTGGCACATACCCATTTCCCAGATTGGTCGATCAGAAAGCGAAGAGCACAAAAGGGAGGAGCATCGTCTGCTATTCTGAGGTTATAAAACATGCTTCCTTCGTCGGATTCAGTTTCATTCTAATTCCGCTTTCAAGCTGGTAAGAGCTCCTCCGAACTTGCTCAGCGAGAAGAACCTCGCTGCTAGAAATCTGCTGAGCTGTCATTCTTCAAGCTGCCAATCCAGCATCTGGTCTGTGAAATCGCTCAAGATTTCTAGGTTGACCGATCCGCGCTTCTAGATTTCGCCTCGTGGTAAACTCGTGGTCACAGCATCCAAGCTCAATCGGCCCTTTTCAGGGCCAACATACGTTCATAAAAGGGTTTATTGGATGATATTTACTGATTTATCTATAATGATCTAAATATCGCGGTATACTACAATATGGTTCACATAATTTACCCCACATAATTACATGAATTTGAGAATTTACCACTGCAGCGCCGTCGGACCGTAATAACATCATGTTACTCAGTATTGTATGGTATTGCTGTGTGCATTTGAAATGCAAATACCAAATGCGGGAACACCAAATGCGGTCAGATTTTCAACAAGGAAGGCGAAGTCAAAATTTGATTTTCTTTGCTAGGTTGGCGGTGATATGCATCATGATTGCTAAGTATCCTTTGGTTACTTGGTGTTTCCGCAATTGAAGTTCAGTTAGACTGGATTTGCACGTCAAACGCAAACAGCAATATTTCAAACAGTATCGTTGATTTATCATATAATGGGGGAACACTTCCTAAATTCTCGAGTATTAAATTGGAAAATGTATTAAAATTGCGACAGATTTTAAATACTGTTCAATATACTGTTTCCTGACCAATTGTAATAAGTAACTATTGATCTGAAATTTTTCTACATGTTAGTCTATTGCGTTAATCTGAGAAATAGGCTATATGAATTTGATGTCTTGGCAAGGGATGTACAAGATGAGCATTATGTATTAATTTTCCAATTTCCGTACTCGAGAATTTTAGAAGCGGGGGCCGTGATGCTCGGGATGGATTGTCCTCCATGACTGGTCCTGGCTGGAAATATTCGTGGGGAGAAACTCGACCCTTTGCTGCAGGAATTTCATTAACAACTCTTTGGTAAAGCAAAAATTTCTGATAAAAGTGAACTTTTTCAAAACAACTCTTATTGATTGGAATATTTATCAACAACTCTTTGTTAAGTAAAATCATTCTTAATAACTCTTTGCTCCATCGCCAAACCAAACCATTTCATTGAATTCATCAAGTACAAGAATATGAATGGTAAGGAGAGGCAGATGGTGTATATTTTGCTAACGTTACTTTCCAACAGGTCGCCGGTTGGCGCTGACTACTAATCCGTCCACTGAATGATTTTCAGTTGTTGCTTTCGCTCTCTGGTTCCGTTCGCTACTCGCACACTGCTGTGGCTTTCACGCGCTCTTCTTTGCTGCTCCGCTGCTTGTTCCGTTCGTCATGCCGTTCGATTTGTGAATGAGCTGGGAACAGAACAACCAGTGGTTTTATTTGCTCGAGCTCCGTTCACCGATGGCGAGTGGTGGGGCTCTCGCTTGGTTGTTTCGTCACTTCGTTCGCTACTCGCACGCGATTGGTTATTGCTTTCGCGCTATTTTCGTTGATGGTGTGATTCTTCGCTGAGAAATAAAAACTGCAACTCTTTTGATTTTTCATGCAAAATGACCAACTTTGATAAACTATATCTCAGTTATTTATGGACTGATTTGAATGAAATTTTAACAGAATATCAGACATAACTTAAATTTTAACATATGTTTTTGAGTGATTTTTCCAATCACACGTTGAATAGCATTAACGGTTTGACTAAAGAGATTTTTTTGACGATTTTTTATGATTGACATAACTAAACATATTGAAGGAATAGCTTCATGGAATCTTCAGAAAAGTTGTAGATTTTGACGAGATGAATTGAAGACAGTTTTTGTGTAAGGCTATAAGATTTTAAGATAAAAATTTTGAATTTTTCGTCGAAAAATAAAGTTTAGTCAAACCGTTATTACTTATAAACTTGTGATTGGAAAAATTTTCAAAAATATATGTTAAAATTCAAGTTACATCTGATGTTCTGTGAATGTTTCATTCGAAAATATTTCCATAAATAACTGAGATCTAACTTACCAAAGTTGGTCATTTTGTATGGAAAATCGAAAAAGCTGCAAATGCATGCGAATAAGTTGGGGCCTTCCTTAGCCGAGTGGTTAGAGTCCGCGGCTACAAAGCAAAGCCATGCTGAAGGTGTCTGGGTTCGATTCCCGGTCGGTCCAGGATCTTTTCGTAATGGAAATTTTCTTGAATTCCCTGGGCATAGAGTATAATCGTACCTGCCACACGATATACGAATGCAAAAATGGAAACTTTGGCAAAGAAAGCTCTCAGTTAATAACTGTGGAAGTGTCATAAGAACACTAAGCTGAGAAGCAGGCTCTGTCCCAGTGAGGACGTTAATGCCAAGAAGAAGAAAAAGAAGAAGATGTGAATAAGTTCTCTGTTTATTCGACAAACAAGCTTAATATTTCATGGGTACACAACAGCAACAGAGTAGCGTACAAAGGGATTTAGTTGAAATCTGGAAACGTAGCTCAATCTTGAAATCTTGAGCGATTTCACAAACCAGATTCTGGATTAATAGCTCAGCAGGCTTCTAGCAGCGAGGTACTTCTCGCTAAGCAAGTTCGGAGGAGAGCTCTTACCAGCTCGAAAGCGGAAATGGAATGAAACTGAATCCAACGAAGGCAGCATGTTTTATAACCTTGGAATAGCAGATGATGCTCCTCCCTTTTGTGCCCTTCGCTTTCTGATCGACCAATCTGGGAAATGGGTATGTGCCAATAATGTGTTTTGTTTGGAATTATTTGAAAATTGTGGAGAATACTAATACGTGAGAAATTGGTCGAACATGAATTGTTGGAATGATTGGCATTCCCTAAATATTCAATACGAGCTATTGATAATTAATATTTCTTAATTATGACGGTAAATTTCTGATCCATGGGTGCCAAAATTATTACAATTGTTCAATGAGAATGTATTTTCAAAAGCATTCTTAATATGTCGCAATTTTGTCACATGGGATAATTTTCCTAATCAAAGTGTTCCCATAAAATATGGAACATAAAAGGCGCTGTTGGAAAAGTCACTCTATTTTGCAATCGTTGTGAAATGTTGAGCACTCACCCCGACGGCACTGCAACAGCGTCCGCGAGTACAATCTCAAATGGTTGAGTCATAAATTATTCACGACAAATGAAATTTTGTATGAGGCCGTGAAATTTATTTAGGAATACTAGAAGTTATAAATAAAGTCGGAAATATTTCTCTTTTAACTCTTTTCCACAAATTTGATGGCTCTGAAAAGAACCGATGGCTTTGTTAGCTTCGATGTTGTTACGGATAAATAACACTGCTCGGACCAGCAAACCTCAGGGGGCTTCTGGTATTTGCTCCTAACGGGATTGCTTCTTGACCACCAAAGATGATTTCATCACGAGTCGAAATTTTGAAGCGCGGGTCAACAGCTCCTCGGCCGATGAAATTTGCGGCGGCGATGACGATGGCTGGGTGAACGCAAACAAGCGGTGAACCACAAAGCGAGAATGACTCGCCCGACCGTGTTCACAGTTCGACCGCAATTTCTCCTGTGGACTGCTTCCTCTTCTTCTTCTAGGCGGCGGCAGCGGTGATGGCTTTATCTTCGGACGGCATCTTCTCTCGCTCGCTCGACAGTTTGATTTGAGCGAAGCAAGACAAACGGGGGCGTCCTTCGCTATCGATGTCTGTGCCTGAGAAGCACGCCCGGTCAGAACAAGCCAATCTGTCGCCTGCTGAGATGCGAGCCAATCGGAGAGTGAAAAGCAAATGACGTCAAATTTTCTCTAGCCACCCCTATTTATAGATTTGCTTGAAATCAACGTTCTCTTTTAAAACAGTTATTAAACTATTTGGACAGGTATGTGGGATTCAGTAAGTAAACGACATGAAGCTTTGATGTTTTGGCTTTCGATTGAGATGCTAATCAAGAAATTTCGTTAAGCCAGCGAAAAGTTATAAACGTTTAAAATATTTCATGCCAACGTAACGCTCTTGGTTTTGGAATTCCAATTTCACTCCTGTATAGAGAAGAGAGACGTACTTCTACGTCAAAAGGGTGCTTTCACAACTTCCCGAGGACTGTCTGTTCGAGCGGCAGACTCGAGAGTTCGTTTGAAGTGTGAGTGATGGTGAGCATCGCAACGAGAGAGAGAGAGTGCCTGAAAAAATCCTCGCATTTTTCTGCACTCTCACTCGAATCGCTTGAGGATCTGTGTTGAAAATTTTGATTTTTTTTCTCCTCAGAAAAACGGCAAAATCGCCTCCTCTTTGCATCGTAGAGGAGTTTCTATCAAGCCTGCTTCTCGCAATGTTTATACAAGCGTAAAAACACTCGTCTTCTAATGCACATGCATCTAGCTCAGCAAACCATTGAGAACTACAACGTTGCCATTGAATTTCTGCTCTGAGCTTTGAAGATACAACAGAAAACGCCTAATTTTACACGATTTGCGTGTGGATGCGATTGGTGCCTGAGTGGGCATCGTAGTTGCTGTCATCCATATTGGAATGTGTTTACTTTGCTGCCGTTCAAGAAAATATCGTTTTAAATTGTTGTGTATTGTTGGTTTTCGTAATTTGTCTTCGGATGTGACTCGTGCATAAGTTTGTGACAAGTGATTTAAAGGAAGTACAATGACTGCAGCACTTAACGTATCTATTTGGAACGAGGATCCTGCGAGCATCTGGTGTCGTTTAGTATATGCTTATTTGATAGCTTTAGACTACAAAACAAAGTGATTCATGGTGGAAAATTTTGAAATAAATAAGTTGATTAAAATGGGCGAAGCAAGACTTTTTTCTCATTATTCTGAAGAAGCATCACGGCTATCCTCAACTGTTTAATCATGAATCATCTGAAATCCGCATCGGCTCTTCCACCTTATTTTCATCACCTGTTTGGGCATTTGTTTGGAATCAGGAACCCACACACACCATGAAGTAAATTTACACGACGATCTAAATTCACATCAGTATTCAAAATTAGGCTTATAAATTTTAAAACTAGCAGAATTTTACACTATCCGTGGCATTCCCTTCATGTGCATCAGAAATAGCTGAAATTTACAGGATTTTTTAATACTGTGTATCATCAGGTTGCGATACGGTGTTCGATCTTCGGGCATTTTTTGAAATGTATTGCTTAAAGCAACATTTAAGCTGTTAATGATTTATGAAGTTATAGATGTATTATGTTTGATTCCCGCTGACTAGGGCTTGAAGAAATAATGTCAAAGTGTGTTTTCTATACCATATATATTGAGAAAATTGTGATTTCTGAGTACTGTGGCGAACAAATCTGGATCAAACAATGTTAAAACTCAATTTAATCCTATTAGCATCTTCGACAAAATTTAACAGAATAAAATTAGCTTTCAACTAGTGGTAATAGCAGTTATGATTTTTCAAACCTTGAAATAAGCCCAAAAACACATTTTTAACTTGAAGCATACTGTAATCTTTATCAAATGAGCTGAAAATTTGACCAGATGTTGTTCTTAGCATAAGAATTCAGAATACTGCTTGACCGGAAGATTTACATATATTTTTTCAAATTTTAAAAGGTCTAATATCCATCTATCGCCATCGATGCACTGGTGATGGAGTAGACAGCATGATGTTGATGTGATATGGAATGATCCGAATTGTATCGCAGTCGGCCTGTACAAATCAGCAAATTTCAAGCGTTGATAGTGACAGCAAGCCACTCTGCCCAAAGTTCTTCAAATGTACATTTACGCGACAAATAACACTGGTTTTTCTATCCAAATGCAGATTTGCACTTGACTGCATCATTGCCACAATTAATTATAATCGAACAAGCCTATTTCAAGTGGCTGTCATACTTTTACAAATGTTTTACAAACAAGTTTTCGTGAAACAAATAAAACAAACAAAATAGCAACCCTGCTGAGAGCACATACTTTTGCTAAAACGTAAACAATTTTCGTTGGCGCGAAACCGATTCACTGCCTTTTCTTGCCCGCCAACGGCGAAAACTAAGGGTTTGGACGTTTCCGCACTTATAAACCCGCCCGCACTTCTGAAGTGCGGGGTCCAATAAGGTGGGAACTGCGCAATATTGACTTCGAAATACGCCATCAATAATAAACTTCATTATTGAGAAAGTATTTTAAATTCGGTATTTACCAACTTGATGTGAAAACAATGCCCTGTACGCATACTAATTTGAATCACTGTATTTATCCCAGTAAATCGTATGTTTTGTGAGATGCACGAAACCATTTCGTCGAATGCACTAAAGCTCTAGCTCTTTTTACGAATGATTCGTAGATTGCGTACGAATATTCGTTCTCAATACGAAATAAACGAATTTCGATTACAAAATGTTTAGTACAATATAACAATCATTGCTTGTTTTGATTTGGAGCTTGAATTTTGTTACGAAAATGGTTACATACATTTTACGAAACTGTTTCGTTGCTGAAAACAACGAATAATTTCGTAGTTCATACGAACGATTTCGTTATATAAAACAATATATAAGTTAAGGGCCGGGATTTCCCATTTGCTTTTTTAAAAAAGGCTTAAACTGAACTGTCCGGGTCGAGCGGTTGAACTGAACTAATTTATTTCCTCCTAATTGAATGCAATCTACCTAGCTAAATATTTGAACTTTGCAAACGCCGCATTCCATGTAACAATCGCCGTCGCCGTCCGTCGTCGTCGTCGTCATTACTCAGGTTGCATCCGGTGCACTGCCAGCGGTCTGCTTGGAGACAGAGTTGGATTCTCGCATTACGCCCGGTCCAACGTGGCAAGGGTAGAGTTTGATGATACAAGTTGCTGTTCTAGCTGTTTCAGGCGGGCCGCCTGGGAGGTTATGTCTGTAACTTATATTTTCAGTGTATATATTTTACTGCCGTCACTATTCAAAACATTCACTCTTATTTTTATTTACGTTCGATTGTTGGATCCGCCATAAACAAGAATGAAAATGATTGAGTATTGTATTTGGATTTCACGATGTGTATAGATTTTCTTATTATTCCTTACAAAAGAAATAGATTGACGTTTTTAAAGACATTCGCTATTTTATTTTATTTTCGACGTTTTGTCCCTTCGACGTTTTTGAATTCGACATTTTGTCTTCCAACGTTTTGTCCCCTCGACGTTTTGACATTCGACGTTTTGTCTTTCGACGTTTTGTCACCCAACCATCATTCACTTTTAATCTTTATGACAGCTTTGGTGCGGTTTTATTAAAATATTCGAGATTTTAAATTGAAACTTTTTGTTTCGAAAACTGGCCAATTAGGAACATGGTTGGAACCGTATCAATATGGGTATCAAACTTAAAGATTTTAAAGGTGATGCTCTCGGCAGCTTTTACAGAACCACCGGCTGCTATGATCACTGTATTGTAGGTTCTAGATACCTTGATGGAAGTGGGCAATTTCGCACATGTACGGAATCATATTAATTTGAGTAACAAACTATGATATTGTGGGAATCGGACACGAGAACGAGTGATAATAAACGCAGACGATTAAAACTATAACTATTTTTATTAGTCGTTCGATTTCACGCGTTACAAGTCTTTCGATCATTTTTCAACTGACGTTTTCTCTACACTCCAACCAGATGATAAAGTTTCTGATTAGTTTTTATATTTTACCTGCTGAGCATGGATTGAAAGCTTTCGTTTGACGTATTGACAGTAACCAAAGGTCTTTTGACTTATTTATAAACAATGTTTTTCCTTAGGGTGGCCAAAATTGGTACACCTACCCTATTTAAACAAAAATATGCAAGTTATTCTGTAACTAGGATCATTATCGGTTAAACCTTATTTCCATAATCCGAAAAGGCGGAATTAGTCAAAAACGTATTGTAGTTGTAGTTTTTTTGAGAACTTGCTTGTGGAAAATTGGTGCAAAAATATTAAGAAACAAAACAGTTATCGCGCTTTTTTTGTGGTGATAAAATAAAACTGTTGGTAGAGGGGTTAAACACGTTAGGGGAAGGGTTGGTAAGATGAACACCTTAAGGATATCCTTGTTTCTGATAGAAAAACGAGTAATTTGTATAGTTCTATCATACATCATCAAAAATAGGGATGTTATCTGTATCAGCGACACGAATTCAGACTGAAGTAGCCAAATTATCACATATTTTTATCGCCAGCAAAAAACGATGTAAATATTCATTTTACCTACACTATGTGGCTAAAATGAACAGCTGTTGGTGGTAAAAGTGTGTGTGGCTTCTTAGAATGGAAAGGCGCATTTCAGCTGTGATGTTTGTTTGCTAGTTTTTTGTGTTATTCCATACGATTAAAATCGTTTTCGGTACTTTTTACTACGACTCATGTGATACTGAATGTTATTTGACTCGTTTCTCATCTTCTGATAACGAATTGGAGCCAAATCATCGATTTTTTGTGACCCATCACCAGCTCATCTTTATTGTCATTACTTGCGCTGCTGATCAAAATGAATGGGAGTACGGAAAGCAGATCTGTATGCAAACAATGCACGAAAGCTATCTCGAGAGGTAGTGATGTTATCGTGTGTGAAGGCTTCTGCACTGATGTATTCCACGCTGCCTGTGTAAATGTTACCGATGAAGAGTTAGTCAATAGGCTAATATTTTCAAAGCTGAACGATCACTTCGACATCTGGTGGCTAGTAGGAGAACCGTCATAAAAGAGGTTGGGTTGAGAACGCACCGTGTGCAGCATAGGAAGGAGCACACATATTACACTTTTTCTCGAAATAGTTATGTTGTAGACGATCAGAGAGCATTGAAAAACATGATAAACTTTTTTTCCTTCCACAATGTACAGATCCGGTCAGTGCTCATGTACGATTTGTGGGATAAAATTGGAAAATTGGTGTTTGGCTACATAGGTTATGAACATCCGGATTCTTTGTTTGTGGCTTAATTTGTTGTGAAATCATGCGTATCGCAAGAATAAAGGGTCAAAATGATTATGCCAATGGAAAATAGTTTAATAATTAATTGATTATGAGCTAATTATTGAGTCGAAAAAATGAATTTTGGACGTAAACAAACATTTTCAATGACATTTCTCTCCTTACCTAGCGACCTCTATGCTGGTGGCGCATTAAATTTGCCTATTATCGCAGAGTTTCTAACTTCTGGTGGATTTGTGATCAATGTATAAAAATTGTGCGCACCAATCGTAAAGACCACTCGAAACTTGCTACCCAAATTGTAATGGAATCTGCATCAGCCAACGAAACCCCCAATGTTGCTAATGAAATTGCTGAGTTGAAAGAACAGATCGCCGAGATTCACCAAACGCTTGCGAGTATCACGATGTCACGCTCCGAATCAAACCTGAGTTCAGCAAATGGAATACCGTCGGTGATCAGTAGGGTGAAATTGATCACTGTGTCACACGATTTCATTTCCCTCTAATAGAGCACATAAATCAATGAAACCTATGTAAATGAACGTTGTTTGTCCTAACTATTGTCGAATTGCATGTTGTGAAGCTTTTTGTGTTAAGGCATGTTTATTTCTATGAAAATAATAGAAAATTCCATAAGGGCTTATTCACAAATTTCATAACGCTGAAGGTGGTGGGTGGGTGTTCTCATGGTGTTACGGCTCATACAAAATTTGTTAAATATTTATACAAAAAGTGTTACGAGGGGGTGGGTGGGTGTCCAAAACTGCCATTTTCAGCGTTATGAAATATGTGAATAAACCCTAATCGTGTTCTGTGTGGTATTGGCAGACATCAATAAACTTATAGTTTTAAACCAGGATTTGGACATAGTGTCAACCTGAAAATTTGTAAGGATGTTTGAAATATATCCCCAAAACGAATTTTATCATCCAATGGTACGAATTTACCAATTTGTTCATTTTGTTGTAATTTTTGAATTTTTAATAGATATCAGCAGATTCCTTCTAAATTGCCTACATTTAGGCGTTTTCTGCGGTATTGTTGAAAATTAATTGTTTATTATTTCTATAAATTTTGCATTGTTAAGAATTTGGCAGCATATTTGGATTCAGGAGGCCCAAATTGAATAAGTAAAGTTGTTTTCAAAACTAACAATAATTGTTTGCACAGGTGATCAATTTCACCCCGAAATGGAATTCCTTCATTTTTTATTTTAGAGTCGATTTTCAGCACTAAAATCACAACTGTATGAAAATTGGAGTATATAAACCAATGAGGCTCACCGTCGTACTTATTTTCCTGCATTAAGTTATTTGGAATTGACAACACCATAGAAAACAGACATGGAAAACAGTGAAAAGTGATCAATTTCACCTGAAATTACGGTACCGTAAAACGGGATGACCTTGATAGTTTTTTCGAAGAAAACTTGAATATTTTTGCAAGCCGTTTCAAAGAATTATAGTTTATATTTTTAAAACAAGTACTGGCATCCTAGCTATCGATTGCAATTGATAAAATGCCAAGAGATTTATTTTGAAAGGATGCATAATTATTTATTTAATCGAAAGTCGGGTCTCTGTTTTGGGGTACCGTAAAACGGGGTAACTTTGATAACGCGAGACCCACAACATACCAAACGAAATACCAAAGTTTCTGTTAATCAGTTAAGCAAACCGAATACAAAATTAAAGAGTATTAGTATTGCACTTCACGTCAATGTTATTTCCATAGGAATCAAGTTCATTTGAAGATTCATATACAAATATGAAAAATTTACAAGATTTTACCATTTTTTAAAAGCTCACAAACAATCTGTTTTACGATCACTATTTGATGAAGTCATAATGAGTTTGTCACTTATCCTTGACAGCCTAATTGTAGTAGAACATGAGTTCGGTCTCAAATCTCTTAGCGAATACCATTTTTACAAACTGGGACCATTTCTGTAATCGAATTCAGAAATTTCCTTATAGCGTTAAACTCCTAGAGGTATGCAACGCCCTATAAATGTTCCGTAATTCATTCAATTTTGTTCGACTTTCAAAGTTACCCCAAGACAGAAAACCGACTTTTGATTATATGAACAATTATGTATCCATTCAGAATAAATCTTTTGATAATCAATCAACTGCAATCGATAATTATTATGCCAGTACTTGTTTTAAAAATATAAATTATAACTCTTTGAAACAGCATGCATAAATATTCAAGTTTTCTTCGAAAAAACTATCAAAGTTACCCCGTTTTACGGTAACTTTGATAGTGGAGTATAAATCGAACAAAATTTAATGAATAACGTAACATTTGTAGGGCATTGCATACGTTTAGGCGTTTAACGTTGTATGAAAATTTCTGACTTAGATTACAAAAATGTTCCCAGTTTGTGAAAATGCTTTTCGTTAAGACATTTGAGACCATATTCAAGTTCTATGATAACTAGGCTGTCAAAGATAAGTGATCAATTATTCAAAACTACATAAAATAGTAATCGTACAACAGATTGTTTGGAAACCTTTCGGAAATGCTAAAATCGTGTCAATTTTTAAAATTCGTATATAAAGCCTAAAATGCTCTTGATTCAAATGAAAACGGCTCTAACATGAAGTGCCATACTAATATTCTTTAGTTTTGCATTCATTTCGCTTGACCGATTAACAGAAATTATAATATTTGGTGTAGTATGTGGTGGGTAACGCACTATCAAAGTTACCCGCATTGTCAAAGATACCCCGTTTTATGGTACCGTAAAACGGGGTAACTTTGATAGTTTTTTCGAAGAAAACTTGAATATTTATGCATGCTGTTTCAAAGAATTATAATTTATATTTTTAAAACAAGTACTGGCATCCTACCTATCGATTGCTGTTGATAGATTGCCAAAAGTTAATTACGAACATTTGTAGGGCATTGCATACCTATAGGCGTTTAACGTTATATGGAAATTTCTGACTTAGATTACAAAAATGGTCCCAGTTTGTGAAAATGCTTTTCGCTAAGAGATTTGAGACCGTATTCAAGTTCTATGATAACTGGCTGCCAAATATAAGTGGCCAACTATTCAAAAGTACATCAAATAGTGATCGTAGAACAGATTGTTTGTAAGCGTTTCAAAAATGCTAAAATTGTGTCAATTTTCAATATTCGTGTAAAAAGCCTCAAATGGTCTCGATTCAAATGAAAACAGCTTTTATATGGAGTGTCATACTAATACTCTTCAGTTTTGCAATCGTTTTGCTTAACCGATTAACAGAAATTATGATATTTCGTTTAGTATGTGGTGGGTTACGCACTATCAAAGTTACCCGCATTATCAAAGATACCCCGTTTTACGGTACCCCCTTTAGCAGAGTCATCTCCATTGTCAATACGAGGAATGCAATTTGGTACGAAGAATGTGAGCAATCGGAATATTACGGCTGAGGCTAGCGCTACTGATGGGCTCTGGTTATTTTTCACTGTCGAATCCGCCGTTCATTTTTCGGGATATTCGCAGTCGAACTTTTTTTTTTCCAGCACTGAGAGTGGAGCGGACATAAAATGCGTTCGTCCACATCAACGTATGTCTACGTTGGTTGACGTCGGTTTGTAGACATACGTTGATGTGGACGAACGCATTTTATATCCGCTCCACTCTCAGTGCTGGAAAAAAAAGTTCGACTGCGAATATCCCGAAAAATGAACGGCGGATTCGACATTCACGAGAATAAAAAACAACGTCACTGAACAAGATATGCGCAGAGTGGTATCTGCTTCACTGAATGATAACAACGCGATAATGAGAAAGCTGATTCCCGCTTGGAAGAATACATCTGAAATGCCGTACATCTCGTTCAAGGTTGGGATCAATGTTCACCTCAAAGACAAAGCACACCTGTCGACTACATGACCAGCTGGAATAAGTTTTCGTGAATTTCGGGACAATGTTTGGCAGCCACTCAGTGAAAAGTGTGCTTCTTTATGCCTTGTATGAGCCATGGTGCCTATGTGTTGTGTATGCAGATTTGTAGATCCTTAGCTTTAAGTAATACTTTCAATAAGATCATCAATAGATCAGTTGGAATTGAAATAAAAAAAAAATAAATAAACGAACATCATGCAAAAAATGTGAGCAAAATAGATATTTTTGAAAATTTTCATTGCGCTAACAAAAATATATCCATTAATAGTTGTTACCCATTCAAAAAGAAATCCAGTTCTTATTTTCAAACGTGGTTTTCTAAAACCTTAGTTTTCGTTGATATTTTTAATTCAATTGACCTCCATATCAACCCGAACACACAGATTTATGCTCTAAATCGTCCGTGCGTGATAAAAATTCAATCAAATTTGTTTTTTCTCGGTAAAAGGCTCGGTGTTCATTTTACCACCGCTGTTCATTTTGTCACCACTTCCCCTACATGTCCAGACCCCCCCCCCCCCACTCTTTTTGTGTTTTTTTTTGTTCAAACCAAAATTTTGAATTTTGTATGTACCGTGGTCATTAGCCAGATCTTTTTTTTGGAAAACCTAGAATCCTGCATTAAAGTTCATAATGACTCCGATGCATTCCAAATGTTCGATAAATCTAGCCATTGCTTCTTCTCTTTTGGGATTTTGTCCCCAATGGGAAAGAATCAGCTTCTCAGCTTATGAACTGAGAGCTTTCGTTCCCAAAGTTACCATTTTCGCTTTTGCATATCGTGTAACAGGGGATGATCCCATATGATATAAAATCATTTGGCCTAACTATTCTAAACACTTGACGAAATGTCGTTTATCATAACTGGGGTTTCATCATAGTTATGTTCCTTCTTTTCAAATAAGCTGTCCTTTATATTATGCCAACTGGTCTTCTTCTTCTCTCTGGCGTTACATTCCAACTGAAAACAGAGTCTGATTATTAGCACATAAGAACTTAGTGAACTTATAAGCGCTTCCACAGTTAGTAACTGGGAACTTTTTTTGCTGATTGATCGTTTCGCATCATATATATAAAATCCCAGAGTTGTCGGTCTGTCAGTAACGCTTTGAAATGTTTCATCGAAAAGTTTCGTAGAGCACTACAATAGCAATTTAAGAGCACTACAACGGTCAATTTTAATATTAGAACATAACAATTGCAAATTGTGGAGCACTACGATAGCTCTTTGACATAATATTCAGGAGTTTTCTGGAACATTGCTCATTCCAATTCGTCGAATATTTCGAGCCCTCCACCATTGTCGTCTGCGCAGGAATCAACTTCAAGCAAATTGTAATTTGGAACTTGAATCGGGTTTGAGTTGAAAATGTGAAACGGGTTTCCTCAGTTTCAACTCAGGTTCAAAAACGAGTTCGACATATGAAAAGCAAGATAAACATGAATGGGATGAATGTGCTCCAAATATTCGAGTTTTACTACTTTTATTATTCGAGTTGCTTAAAAAAAAATTTCTTGCTTACTTTGATGATATCCTAAAATATCTTTCCAAAACATCCCTGTTCCATGACTCGATATTTCCCTGAGTCGATGATCTTTTCACCACAACTGAGATCATTGTCATTACATCAGCTATTCGGGAGAATATGCTAGAATTTTTGGGATGATCCTACTCTAATTTATAGAATCTTCTGGAACTTTTGAAATATTTCACAGCAGAAAGAACCCTACAACAGCATATACTGCTATAATTATTTCAGTTCAGAACACTACAACAGTATTGGGGCCATGTGCTCGATGGACTATGGCCAGAGCATAAATTTAGGCGATTTTGCGGTCATCATTATCAAGCAATTTGAAAGATTATACACGTAGCTTATTGCTTTAAAATTTCGTTGGGACGTGGCTAGCCACGTCGGGTAAGCTAGTTCGTATATAATGTGTTAAGCACGAAGAAACTCTATGCACTGGGAAGTCGAGAAAAAGGTTTTACACTTGCAGCTTGTCACTTTTATTCACAAAAGAGAGGATCGATGAAGAGAAATCGATCATTTGACTTACACCCTTATTCTAGCACACGCTTGAATGATGAAAAATTCGAGAACATTTTATGAATTGGGAAGAACAAAGTTGCAGAAAACTACAATATTCTGTCAAATAGCTGTTGTAGTGCTCTACAATTTGTAACTGTGATGTATTATTCAAATTGACTGTCGTAGTGCTCCTACATTGCTGTTGTAGCGTTCAATGAAATATTTCTAAGCGTTACTGACAGACAGACAATTCTGGGATTTTATACAGTACTGGACAAAATAAATTACGCACCTGAAAGAAAATCCGATATACTCGATTTTTCAAATAGCAAACAACGATGGCAGATCAGTGTATTCTAATAAAAACTAGGACTAAAGATGCGCATTCGGAAGTTATGTTTTGGAGGGTCGTAGGATTGAAGAGTTTCGTAATGAATTCATTTTTACATTTTTATGTTGAACAAAATAAAGTATGCATATCAAATTAACAGTAGCAACTATGCTTCTTACAGTTTTCAATATTTGGTATGGCCACCCTTGGCTTCAATCACCAACTGCAAGCGTCGCGGCATACTTTCAACCAAGTTCTTCATGTTTTGAGAGTTAATCTTCGTCCAAAGCTTCGAAAAGCGTGTCTCAGTTAGACCATAGGTTTTCAATTGGGTTTCAGTCCGGACTTTGAGGAGGCATTCCAATAGTTTTACATGTGCAGCACAAAAAATATGCTGTGGTTTTGTGGGTGGTGACCTTGATATTGCCTCCTCCGTTATCGTAGACGTATTTTCGGGCGAAATTAAGTCGTTTGATCCTCGGAAGTAGTCCGTGTAGTGTGTGAAGTAGTAGTGATTCTATACCATTACCCGGAATGCAATTTACCGGAATACCACTTACCGGAATGTACCATTACCCGGAAAACCCGTTTACCGGAATGTACCATTTACCGGAATGCACCATTACCCGGAAATCCAAATCTTCCATTTTCGACGACCATTTTCAGTACACTTCTCGCATACTCTGAGATAACGCTCTAAAAGCCATTGGTAACCATATATCGTCCCCTTAATGCTACAACTAGATAACTCGAAAATCAAAATTTTGAGATGTGAAACTTTGAAAGTATGACCGTTTAACAAGGTGATGGTTAATCGCAGAAATTATGATTGAAAAATAATCTTTAACTTGTGTATTTTGAATCACACGCTTAAGACCTGTGGATATTTTGCAGATCTAATTAAGAAAAATGTTTTGACATATTGAAGTCAAAAATTTCAAATTTCGAGTTATCTAGTTGTAGCATCAAGGGGACGATATGTAGCTCGTTGTTTTTGAGCAAGTGAATGAATAAGCATCCAAACCAACATCACTGACAGGTAGATAATGATCCTTTCTTCACCATAGAGTTGTTAAACGACGTGTAAATCCAATCAAATGCTCAGAAACAATGAGCTACACACATGGTTACCAATGGCTTTTAGGGCGAGATCATAAGTTATGCGAGATTTGTATATTTTTTTATTCTCTTTCAATGATGCTCAGCACAAATTATGTCACGCTAACCATGAACCTTCTTGACTCCCTCGGTTTCTATAAACATTTTTTCAAAAGACAAATTCAAACAGCTATGGACCAAATATGTTTTTCTTCTTGCCGGCGTTACGAGTCAATAGGAACAAAGCAATTCTAGTAGAATTTCTACAGTTAATAGCTGACCACTTTTGCATTCTTACATAGTTTGACAAGTATATAATTTCTCTAGCTCTGAAACGTCGTCAAATTTTCTAACTAGAAATAATTTTGAATCGGCGGTATTCCATTCTACCAACCTTAGCTTGATCATTATGAATAGCTGCACTTTGCCGCAATGAATATTACGATACCAAAATTAAATTGCCCATGTCATTTATTTGCGATTTTATTAGAAAGGAATCGTCTGATAGGGTGTATAGCTACTTGGGCACTTCCACAGGTTTTTCTCGGCCGAATTATCTGAAATTTTGCAAAAAGAGGCACTGCAGTACGACGCACTACAGTACGACGCGAATTGTGGCCAAATATAAACTAAGTAGCTTTAAAAAAAAACCACTGCCGACGTGAATCAAAAGTACCAAAGCTTCCTATAGATCTATGAAAACTATGTCTTCAAATTTAGGCTGTAGAACTAAACATTACAGGCAAGGATAAAAAGAATGAAGAGAATTATTTTTGTTTTGTATATTTGATGTCAAATATTAACGAGGTCAATATAAATCGAAAAAAATCGCCTAACGATTAAGTTGGAGATGCATCGAAGCCAAACCTCAAATTTTGAAGAGCACATATCTAGAGAACTAAACACCCGTTCAAGCTGAAAACTTAATCGATTGGTTACATTCAGTGTGATCAATCGATCAAGTTTTCAGCTCGAACCGCTGCCTGCTTTCCTAGATTTGTGCTCTTGAAAATTTAAGGATTGGCTTCGATGTATAGTCACCTTAAGGTTGGGTGCATTATTGTAAATAGAAAATCTCAGCATTTGAAAATGTTTGGATTTATGATGGTTTTCTTATTCCCTTCAAATAACAATTTAGAATCCATTTTAAATATTGTATCACAAAAAAACTCTAATCTTGCGAGGGAAGGGACATACAATAGTGCTATTCTCATTTTAGCTTTAAGGCTCCCCTAAATCAACACGAATTTTTAAGCGACATTGACAAAAAATCGACGCGATTTTGTTGTTGAGTCGCTGCAAGCACTCTTATATGGAACCATCTAAATCGACACGACGAAAATCGCTGCGAAATTGCGTCGCTGTGGCTTAGACACGCTCATCAAACTGTGCATGCAGCGCATGTGCATGTCGCTGTGATTGACACTCGGCGAAAAGGAGCACAACTAATCGTGTTCAAAATTCTAATCATTGCTTATTAATTAACAATTGGACGCTTGTAGAACCGACGGTCGAATATCAAAAGTAAAGTTACATAATTGTAACCAAATTTAGCCAGTTCAGCCAAGACAAGCTGCAAAGATAAGTTGAAAGAACAGCTTATTTTTAAAAGAAGGGTGAATCATCTATGAAATGCAAATATATGAAGATGGTGCATATTGACATGATCAAGCATGAAGATATCTTAGATTCCTCTTCGATGCTTAGGAAATTTGAAGGAAGAACATCCCCTGTCCATTATCGTTACAAAATACTGACCCGAATGACCGCAAAACGGTTAAAAGAACGTTATGAAAAAGGCGAGAAATAGAAAAATAATTTTCCGGTAAATGGTCCTTCCGGGTAATGGTCTTCCGGTAAATGGTTCATTCCGGTAAATGGTTTTCCGGGTAATGGTCTTCCGGTAAATTGCATTCCGAGTAATGGCTTTCCGGGTAATGTCGGAGAACCGTAGTAGTAGTGTGTGAGACTATACATTCACCGACTGGCACCTTTCTGATGAAATTTGGGTCATCTCTAAAACCAGACCAAAAACCAGAGGTATTCTATGAGCTTTGAGTAAAAAAAGAAAAAAAAACACATATTTCCATCCCACAAAAACGCGGAGGATTTCAAAGGAATGGCGCCAACGCTCAAAGCTAGTAAAACTATTTCCCTTCAATAAAATAATAGCCAGGAACGAGCGTTTTGAAAATTTCAGGTGCGTCCTGAACTCTTAGGGGGACTGGGGGTAGTTTGCCCACGTTAAGGAGAACAGCGATTGTAGATGTGAAAAACGTTATTTAATGCTCTTTTTTAATTATGGTCGGATAGACAAACATGTTTTCTACCCAATAGTAGAAACAGCTATCCATTTTAACTTTTCTGGGGTTTATAAATTAAGTTTTAAAAAATGCTTGCTTAACTGCATATGTATTGTTTTGCGGGGTAAAATGTCCCGCTTCAATCCGGCGTTAACCATGCATTTGTAAGGTTCCAATTTTTGCGTAACTTCAACGTGGCATTACATTTGGTAGAATTTGAATTCAAACGGCTGTTTTGGTGTTATGAAATAGGGGTGGGCGTTTTGCCCCCAGAGTTGATTAAAGTTTAGGTCCTTCAATAAGCTTTTTGAGGGCAAATTTAACATATGTTTTGCACGTAATACAAACTATGACAGTGCACAAGTTGGCTCTCGGCAATAGTTTCAGAAATTTAGTTATTTATCGACCTAAAATATGACATTGAAAATCGCACAAAATTGCAACGAAAACAGCGAAAAACGTTTTTATACGATTTTATCGATTTGGTTGAGAAAAACACATAAAAACATATTAGGTAAAGCATTTTTATCAATTTTCTATGATCTAGGGTAAAAAAAAGCATTCTAAAACACATTGTTCGTCCAAATCGATGGTGGCGCGTTTTGCCCCCTATGGGCATATTACCCCCAGTTCCCCTACGGGTTAAAATGTTTTCACAGTTCCGCCTTATAATCTGATCTGATTCAAAGGGACGGTTAACACATTTAATTCAAAAACTAGATGTAATTACCCCACCGTACACCAGCTCTTCCGATGATTCTATGACATTTTCCGGAAAACCATTTCCCGGAATGCCATTTCCCGGAAATCATTTCCCGGAAACCCATTTCCCGGTATGCCACTTCCCGGAATGCCATTTCCCGGAATGAACCAAATATAAGCTTTGCTTTTTTTGCGATGTGAATGTCAGAACGTGATTTACGCGCAACTATACAGCGAGGATCTTTTCGGGTCATAAAATTCTTTTACCTTCGAGCAGTGTTGACCAGACTCATTTCCCCGAAATTCGAATTGTGAAGCCATGAACTGTTATAACTGTGTGTTGTATTCCTGAGATGGAGGGGGAGGTGGTTGGGCTTGAGTGTAGCACATGGGATCCGACAGTTTCGATCTCGGTGGGCCGCAATTCAAGTTTCGGTGAAATGATTCGCACTCACTCACTCACTCATTTCATTTCACCGAAACTTGAATTGTGGCTCTCCGGGATCAAAATTGATCGGTTTTGTGTGCAGTACTCAAGCTTAACCATCTGCTTTTCTATCTTAGGAGGATAGAGCATGGCTGTAGTAGTTCGTGGCTTCGTAGTTCGGAAAATATTATTTTCGGGGAAATGAGTCTGAACAACACTGCCTTCGAGGGCATAGAATTTCTTTGTCAATCAATCAATCAATCTATTAATCAATGTGGGAGTACTAATATGAACATTGAGCCGAAAAGCAGACTCTGCCTAAGCTGTAATGTCTTGCCAGAATTAAAAAAAAAGAATCGAAAATGATATTGATTAAAAAACCCTTATAACAGCATACAGTTCATAATAATGTCTTATTCTAAAGGTGGGGAAGGAATTGTGGAAGCATCATGGGCCTTACAAAATTGACAAGGTTGATCAAATATGTGAAACTTTTGCATGGAATAATTTGTTTCCAATACAATAATTCAACAGAACAACCTTATTTTTGAAATAAGGGAAAACTTATGGTGTTTAATATTGGCAGCCTTCTCGACAAAACATTTTTCTTTCGGTATACACTCGATTCTGTTTTTGCACGGATTTTTTTTTACACGGCCGTGCAAAATAAGTTTCAATAAAAAAATTTCCGCCAAAACCTTATTTTTGCATGAAACGTCGAGAAATGGTGTTACATTTTTGCACGATTTTTGAAATTTTGAACTGAAAACTTTTTTTCGCACGGTACGCATCCCCCGTGCAAAAACAGAATCGGATGTAATTTGAAAGAAAGACAAATGTTCAAAAGAAGGGAGATCATCTATGAGAATGACAGAACCTAAAATCGGAATTCATGTTGATCGATTTGTTTATCAGTTTTAAAATTATTATTTGTTCTTATGACATAACTTTAAAGAACAGCCTATGTATGGAAGAAGGACAATTATCCAATGAATTTACAGACAGTATGGACAATAATAACTCTATCATCCGAATGATTCCTCATAGACTGCACATAGTACCATAGAAGAGGTCTTGAATGTCTTGAGATTATTTAGTCTTAAAGTAAAAATAGACTAAACTAAACAATAGGAGTGTTTGAAAAAAATATATTATTAAAAATATTTTTTTCAGAGAATTCACTGGAATATGTCTTATTACTGTGCTACAAATCAGAATATCAATCATTTTCATATAGTTTGGTTCAGCCAGAGTGAACTAAGAGTTTACATGGGAAATATCTGATGATTTTCTTGAATATTCTGTCTTGACTTGTTTATTGGATGAGATGGATGGATTTTAAAAGTTAAATATCTTAATATAATGGATTTGATACTTTGTGCAGTTCAGCAGAACCCCGACCAAATATAAGGACAAAAGTTAAATTCACGTTGCCGGTTGCTAAATTAATAATTGTTTAAATATTTGAATTCAACATAAAAAATGAGGATGCAGTTCAGCATGGATTTTCTAAAAAAAATACATCAAAAAAGTATAATCGGCGTGCAGGGTGACATTGCGCCTAGGGGATGACTGACCACCCGTTTCGATGCATTTCATGGATATTTACAAAGTAAATATCAAGATTCTGATATTAATTTGCTATAAAAATGGTGGTCCAAAGTCACCTCGAACGACGGTACATCAGGGCCACCAAGAGTATTTTTTCAGGGCTACCAAGAGTTTGCTTATGAGTTGTTTTGAATAATATATGTTTAAAGGAATATCACTATCAAACTAAACTATGTGTAAAATTGCCCCAAAACAATTCTATTCTATTCTAAGCGCTTGTACAACCAATATTGAAAAGCATCCTGGAAAAACCTATTTTTTCAGATATTTTCTTGTCAGTATTAATATTTGCAGATTATCAGCAATATGATACAAATATTAAAATGGCCAGGCCCACTGTGTAGACTTTGGGGTTCAATACAATTGAAAAAATCATGACGATTAGGTTATTCACGCATGAATAAACTAATAGACAAAAAATTTCAATTCGAGGAAAGAAGAAACGGGGACAACCGTTTCGATTCAGGGTTATAGGTAATATCGTTGGGAGTGGCATTGCTAAGAAAGTTAATGTACACTCCATTGTTGTTCTCCTGGGTTGGGACATAGGTATTTCTTCCTCATGTCCTGGCTCAAGAGCCTTGGTTTAAGCGCCTTTGCTCGCTCTCTGAAACGAGATGGAAACTTATTGACCCTTTCCCGCAATAAAGGAAGCAAAACTGTTTCCCAAAAATCATAAAAACATTTGTGCAAAATAATAAACATGATACCAAGAATATTAGTTCAAAAATAGATTAGGATATGAATACTTGATTCATTTTACCAAATATGTGTGCAATTTGATCATAAATTGTAACACTGAGTATTAAAAACGATCTCACCAAATTTCAGTGGTCTGGTGTGTTTGTACTCCTGGATTGTGGATCCCGCTGTTACCACCAATGCACTATGGTCCAGGAATCAGTTTTACGCGGAAAGATGCATTTTGAGCTTTAGAATGAAACATTAGACAAAAACGGTCTTCTACAAAGTTGTTTGTATTAGTTAAGCCCTTTGTTTGGTTTTATTGAAAATTAGGGTGGACCACATTTTCATTGAAATTGTGTAACTAACTTTCTTATTTGTAAAAATTATATTATACATGCTTCAGCAAAGTTGTAGACCATTCAATTTCAAGCAACTTTGCCAAAAAAAGTTTTTTTGTATCTCTTAAATTGATCGATTTAGAGCTTTTTTCGTACGGTGACATAGGGTGGTCCGAACAAAACTGGTTATCTGGCTCTAGAGTTTTCAATTCAAATTTCTCATCAAAGTAGTCTATGAAACACTTTTAGAGCTTTGAAAAATGCGTAATTTGGTGAGTGAAAAAACTCGCTATCTCGTTCCGTTTAGGAGTTATTGTTGTTTTTCTCTCAAAAGCATGCCTACTTTGATTGCGAATATCTCTGATTGGGGCAAATATAAAAAATATCTTTTGACGGCGTTCAAAAGACAAAACATAATTGTACATTATATCAAAAAATTACAGATGTGTTATTTTTGTAACTGTAATAAAACGTCTTGAAAGTCAAATATTTTTTATCACAAAAACTTCAATTACTTTTGAACTAAAATAGATATCAACAATATTTTTGCATGAAAATTTGCGTTTTGTCAAGTTCTAAAAGTCGTTCATAGACGACATTGACGAGAAAATAATATTTAAAAAACTAGAGTTGAAAAACTTATTTTTGTTGGATGATTAGGAAAAAATGCTCTAGATTGGTCAAATTTTGAGCTACATAAAAACTTTTTTTGGCAAAGTTGATCAAAATTTCAAGTTCTACCGCTTTTCCAAAGAGCATATACCAGTATTTTTGCAAATAAAAAAGTTGATTATATGATATATGTGATATTGTGGACCACCCTAGTTTCAATTGACATAGTATGAAAGCTTACATTTTGAGTAACAATTTTGTAGAAGATCATTTTTGTCTAAAATTTCATTTTCATGCTCAAAATGCAAAATAATAAAGAAATACATACTATGAAAATCTTCAAAACAGTTTTAGAGCCCTATCTTTCTTATTTCAGATTTCTCGTCAAAGCGGTCTATGAGCGACTTTTAGAACTTAACAAAACGCAAATTTTCATGCAAAAATATTGATGATATCTATTTTAGTTCAAAAATTATTAAAGTTTTTCTGCTTAAAATCCTTTGTTTTTCAAGGCATTTTATTAGAGTTACAAAAATAACACATCTGTAATTTTTTGACATAATATACAATTTTATATTGTCTTTTGAATGCCGTCAAAAGATATTTTTTATGTTTGCCCCAATCAGAGATATTCACAATCACAGTAGGCATGTTTTTGAGAGAAAAACAACAATAACTCCTAAACGGAACGAGATAGCGAGTTTCTTCACTCACCAAATTACGCATTTTTCAAAGCTCTAAAAGTGTTTCATAGACTACTTTGATGAGAAATTTGAATTGAAAACTCTAGAGCCAGAAAACCAGTTTTGTTCGGACCACCCTATGTCACCGTTGGAAAAAAGCTCTAAATCGGTCAATTTAAGAGATACAAAAAAACTTTTTTTGGCAAAGTTGCTTGAAATTGAATGGTCTATAACTTTGCTGAAGCATGTATAATATAATTTCTACAAATAAGAAAGTTAGTTACACAATTTCTATGAAAATGTGGTCCACCCTAATTTTCAATAAAACCAAACAAAGGGCTTAACTAATACAAACAACTTTGTAGAAGACCGTTTTTGTCTAATGTTTCATTCTAAAGCTCAAAATGCATCTTTCCGCGTAAAACTGATTCCTGGACCACTGTGCAATGACTCTGTATTGCGGCACTCAACAGTTGCTTTGTAGTGGTCAGCAAAAACAGCATTTTTCACTTCTAGGAGCATTGGTCTATTGGTGCATTTTTCCGTCTGCTACGTATGTACTAGGACGCTAAGATTCATACTAAATTTTGCTTCTTGTTGATCCACAAAGCCAACGCAACTTTCTCCAACTGAATCGGCTCGCACATTGTAGGAAGTTTGGCAGCAGGAAAAACAGCAGCGCTTGATAAATCTGCTTGATGCACACACTTCAAAATTGGACGTAATAAATGTAGCAAATAATCAAATATCAAACATTACAAAAACATAAAAAAATCTTGAATTCGACGGACGGAAATTTTTTCACGTCCTTTGTTGAGCACAGCACACTCTAAAACTGCCCCAAAACAATTGATAATTTATAAAAATCATTTTCAAGACCATTTCCAACCAACTTAAAGTTATCCAACGTCAACACTGTGGTCGTGTCTTGCACACAACCCCTCCAGTTTTTTTTTTGACGTCGATTATTTCAATTGTTCTTGAATATCTTTCCGGGAAACGAGGTATTCCGGGAAATGATTTTCCGGGAAATGGGTCATTCCGGGAAATGTCTTTCCGGGAAATGGGGTATCCGGGAAATGATTTCCGGGAAATGTCTTTCCGGGAAATGGTATAGAAACCTTCCGATTTTTCGGTCAACTATTTCGAAGCTATTATGGTATTCTGCGTTGGTGATTCTTAAAATACTGTATTGAAACGTTTGAATAATTTTGCCCAATTATCAGATCCATTAACTCCTCTGTGTTATTGAATTTCGGTTTGTTCTGACAAATATAAACGTCTGATTGTAGACTCTGCATACTTTTCAGAGTACATCGTTGAAAAATTAACATAATTTTATTATACAATCAAATTCAATCACTCAAAGTCACTGTACCGGCAACAATTTTAAAAAATCACAGAATCATATAAATATTAGCGCAAAGAATTGAGTCCAATTTCTTTGGTGATTCCGAGCGTCTTTTACGCTTTTACTAAGCACGGCATCCTTCATTCTTCACAGAAACAGTTCATCATTGTTTTGAAAAAAAAAAAAACAATACAAAATGTAATTTTTTTCCAAAACCTGAAAGCAACATTACCGATTTTGCCAATAAAAATTAAAAAAAAAAAAGATTTTTGCGTAATGCGAAACCATTTGCAGTATGACTTCAAAATGGAAGGAAATATTGAATTATTGCAGAATCTCATTGATTTCAACTTACAAGCGTCGAATTACGTTTATTATCCAACAGGGTTCTTGTTGGATAATAAACGTAATTCGACGCTCATAAATTGAAATCAATGAGATTCTGCAATAATTCAATATTTCCTTCCAGTTTGAAGTCATACTCTGGTTTTAATCAATACATAGAAGGATTGCCTAGAAAAAAAACCCGGATTCTAAATATTATAGCAGAGCCTATAAAGGCGATTAAAGAGTGATGTTTGATAAAGAGCATTTTAGCGATGGTGTCGCGTTACGAAATGCAACTTCTTTTATTTACCATAATTACACAGTTGAGTTTCAAAATTAATGCCACAACGTAGTACATTTAGTATGCGCCACACAAGTACATTTAGTATGCAATATATTACATCTACTTAATCACATGGTCACAAAGCATATTTCCGAGAACAGACCACATTTGATAATGAGAGTCGGTTCCTCCTTCCAGCGTTACGCTGAAATGTGGCATTTCTCTTTCTGATGTCACGCTGACATTGGATAGGTCTGGAAAACTTAAAAAAAAACATCATAGAGTAAATTTCTGAGAAATTTTATTTTTATTTTCAAAGGAGCTTCATATTATATAACTCATAATAACTGACATTATTAGCCCATATAATTTTTATAAATTGGCGGCGAAAACACTTTTATATGGAGAGCGTTGGTTCTCAAGAAACATCGGAATATCTTCATACCAAATGACTAATAATCAATATCGACACAGACTCTGAAAAAAAGTAGAGTTTTTTGCGAACTTGTAAAAAAATGCGCAAAATGGTTTGCCCAGTGCTTTGCGAAGACCAGATCAGTCCGATTCATTTTCGCGCGCTCAGAGTGTATTTCGGTGGCTTCGTTCGTTTGCCCAGTCCTTTGTGAAGACCCAAGCAGTCCGATTCATTTTCGCGCGCTCGGAGTGTGTTTTCGGTGGCTTCGTTCGTTTGCCCGGTGCTTTACAGAGGCCAGAGCAGAGGGCGTGGTCTTTTGATTTGGTTGCGTGTTCCGATGAAACGCGCCACGGAATCAAAACAAAGCGTGTTCGGTTCGCGTCATTCGAGTGCGGACAAAAAAAAACGACAATAGTGCGTGGTCTTTTGATTCGGTTGCATGTTCCGGTGGGACGCGCAACGGAGTCAAGACCAATCGTGTTCGGTTCGTGTTGATCAAGTGCGAAAAGCTTCGTGTTCAGCCGAGGACGAAGTACTGGTGAGATCGTTTTATGCTTATGATAATTCATTTTTATCGTTGCTATAAGTAGCTTTTATTTTATTTTCAAACAAGCTATGAATGGTTCGTCACTACATGTGTCGACTTTTTCGCGTTTCATTCAAACTTAATATACCATTATGTTTTCGTCATTGATCAAAATAACCTTTGAATAGTTCGACATTATGAATGTCGACGTAAAACATTTTTTTGTTGCAACATAACTTTTTTGTTTTTAATTTTATTTTAATTTTCAAAAATACTTTGAATGGTTCGTCATTACATGTGTCGACAATACCCTTATTTCTGTTACATACGCTTTTAAAATACGCAATCTTTTTGTCTTCGTCATTACTAAAAATAACCTCTGAATAGTTCGATATTATGAATGTCGATTTTTTTATAATTTCTCTCAATATATTTTTACTGCGATACAAAAATGCAACACTAGTTTTAAGTTTCGTATTTTCCCTCCTAATCCATGGATCGCATCACCGACCAAAGGTGACTCCCAGATCTTTTTCCTTCCTCACTAATCAACCTGTCCCGTGATGATTGTGGAGATGCAGAGATATTCTCGGTCTTTAGAAGCAACGATCATTACACAATAACGTTCCTTACCCTTCCCAACTGACTGTAAGGACTTGGACGGCGCCGTTATTGATCAATAATATGAGAGCTGCTAAAATTGCACTTCGAGAATATGCGGAAAATCCCATCCCTTATTCATTTGGATCGAAGTGCAATTCTTATTGGTTCGGATCAATCACGGAGTAGCAACCATTGACATGTACAGCCAGTCTATGCTATGGGGCTCTGCACTGTTTTGAACTTGCATGGGATTTTGACTTTTACTGGCCTTGTTGTTTACAAGTTTCACGAAGGAGTGAAAGAGAGAAACAGATTTTTATGCAGAGCCCCATGCTATGCTATGCTAACTTGTAAAAAAATGCGCAAAAATCGAGAAACAAAGAAAGTTATCGCAATTTAAGAACCCATTTTTAATGAGAAAATGAAGCTGCCAGTAGAGGGACTAAAATGGGAGAATGGGGTTGTAGCATTTGATCGGAAATCAAACTGTTTTTCCTCAAACCAGGGAGCAGTACGAGCAAATGTTACCACATAAAGGCTATAAAATCCACCACAATGACCACATTTTCCCGCTTACTCTTCCGCAGGGAACTGAACGAACTGCGCAAACCAACGAACGACAACCCGGACATCTTGCGGTTTTTCAAGTACATGCGAGCGGCCAAGGACGGTCAAGACGGAGTGGACTGCGAGCGGGTGCACAAGGACTGCGGCACCTACAACGATCTGTCCAATCCGGCCATGGTGACAACGTTCAACGACATCAACAAACTGGTCCAGGCCCGTAAGCTGTAGTAAAACTGTGGCAAACCCAGCACGAAATGGATTTCAAGAAAAACACAAAACAACGGGGGAAAGTTCGGACAGTGGATTAAACTTAAGTTCTGTAGGAAGTGGCGATGCAACCCTCTCGCGCGAAATCGGGGGTCCGGCAAGGACTGCGAGGAGCGATTGAAGACAGCAGGTGACAATCTCTCATACAGCTGGAAGCGATGACGGCTTTTTAAGTGGAGGTCTGACCTGATGCGGCAATTGGATTTCTCCGCACGGCGAAAAACTTTTATCCTTCCAGCTTTTTCGCGGGTTGTTTGTTCGTCTTCGATTTGCACCGAAAGTCTCCGTAAGGCAAAATGACGTATGGTAGGGAATACGAAGCACTGAAGACAAGTAGCCGTAGCACTGGTGTGAGGCTAGCTTCCTAAAATTTCTCGTAGATTGAACTTGCAAAATGGAAAATGATAATTGGTCCAAAACTAGGATTTTGTGAAAATATGAATTTTTTTGGAAAAGGTTTTTAGGTAGAGCAAAGGGCGTAAGTACAGTAAGTCTCCTGCCTAAATCTTCCAAATTTGGTACAACTGACTACGATTGGCGGCCCCCTTTGGTTACTCACTTGAATAAATAGCGCCACTTCTTAACCTTCACCAAGAATTTTCATTTTTTTTTTTTCATAACATGTTATTTTGAAACCGATAATCATTTCCCGCTTTGAAATTTTTAATTACGAAATATTTTGTGAAACAAGTCTAACCCTACCGTAGCACCCCAGGGATAGTAAACTACCAGCTGGAATTAATTGTAGTAGGATGAAATGTGCCTGTAATTATTTATTGTGTAATTTATTCTTCTCCACTATCCAATCTATTTATTTATTTATTGACTAATTTATTATTTATTTATTTATTGTTCAGTCTAGAATTAATAGAGTGCTAGACACTTTCCTCGGGAAAATGTTCACACCTCGACAGGAAACTCACTTGTTGCCTACGTGCGTACGTTAGGGATATCGTTGAATAGGATTTAGCGTATTTATTTATATGTTGAGTAGCAAATATCGTAGTAATTTTAATTTAGAGTCCAAGCTCCAACAGATGATTGGTTTCCAGAGAAACCCCCATCATCAACCATAGCCATTCATCTTCCGACAAAATGAACCACAATTTGCCTTATAATTGATTTCGCAATATGAGACGGGATTACACCGGTTCAACAAAAGGCAAAAAACGGCAGGGGCAAACAGCAGTCAGGATTGAATGAAATATTAATATTATTCCTAGTGGAGCTGTAGGCAAAAAAAACGGATGTGCACACGCAAGAGTTGTGTGTTCGATTTTGTGGCACATCCGGTATAGATAGCATTAGAATTGGTACGAGAGTCACAGGAAGAGTGAACATACGTTAGGATATGTGTCGTATTTGGAGATGAAGAAAGCTAGGCCCTCTGTAAAATATGGTCCCAGCTCACTGCAGGAGCCGGAGACATATCTGCTCCTTCTAAGAAATGCCTAGAAGGGGGCAGAGCACAACAGGAATATAATAACGAGAATTTGGAATGGGAGTTCATTCCTTTGGAGACGAACGCATAGAGCAAGCCAGTCAGGTTGCCAGCAGAGTGGCATATAAGGAACGATAATAAAAGACGAATCAAAAGAACGTGGTCGGTGGTTTTCTTTTAATTTTCTGGGAAAGAACTGTTGGCAAGAAAAGTGTTAATATTTTGAATGGTAATATTGATTCTCACTTTAGCATTCGTAGGAACATTCGTTTCCTTCTCCAGAAATGGTAAGTACAAAATCTGGTATACAATTTTATAAATCTTTATAACCTCTAATAACGTTAAATTTAATGGAACTGGTACACGGATATACAGCAGAAAGTTCTAATTGTCCTACAAAAATCTTTAATACGAAATCATGAATCCTGTACGCTTCAATTACTGCTGATTCGGAAATTTCCAGCACATGGTTATTACCTTTCCACACATGAAAAAAGTCATTTTCTACCGTACGTGATATGGAGTATTTCGGCTGCCCTCAGGAAGTACATATCTTTTCCGGAAGATAAACTCACACGTGAAGTAGAAAATGTAGACGGCGCCCAAGGGCGTAGCCAGGAGGGCCCTCTTTCCGACAAAAAATACAAATTTAAAATCAGGTGTGTTGAATTTGATACAAGTAGTCAACCAGCCTTATCTCCGAATAGTAATAAAACTTACATTATCGATTCATCGCATTCCGCAGACAAAATTCTACGCATTCCACTCTTTATCACATCGGTTTGAGTTTAAGTATACAACTCTTAATTTTTTTATTTACTAAACTATTTAAGTTGGATTTACAACTTTGGAAACCTAAGCGTTACTTCCCAGACAACCAGAAGTCGCATAACAATTTACGTAAATAGTCGTTTACTTGTGCGAATTATGTCACACTCGCACAACATGGTGAATAAAATCGTTTAATTTATAAATTTCCTCGCATAGAACGCTATTTTTTGAATGTATTAGTGCATTTTGTTTCGTTCCGTATAAACGTACCAATGATGTCGAATCAATCTGTAGCAGCTGACAAATCTACTTTGTTATCACAAACTAAGTCGTATAATGTTACAGATTAATTCGTAATAAAATCTGTACACTCGTATTGTATGTCAATGTTCATCATATAAATTATGCACATATATCGCCTTCGTTTATGTACGCATAAGGCCTATTGACGACGTCTTATACGGAATCTTTGCACATATAAGCTTCACATAACGCAAAAGGTGATTTCGATATATGGTCCCCTTAATGCTACAACTCAATAACTCGAAAATCAAAATTTTGAGATGTGCAACTTTGAAAGTATGACCGTTTAACAAGGTGATGGTTAATCGCAGAAATTATGATTGAAAAATAATCTTAAACTTATATATATTTGAATCACACGCTTAAGACCTGTAGATATTTTGCAGATCTAATTAAGAAAAATGTTTTGACAAATTGATGTCAAAAATTTCAGATTTCGAGTCATCTAGTTGTAGCATCAAGGGGACGATATGTTCTGGTTGTCAGGGTTACCCGATTTTTTATATGGAGAGACAAAACGACGTAAGTAAAACAAAACAAAACGCTACTTGATTTGATGTTACACTGGTACAAATACGTCGTAGGTAATTAAAAAAAACGGCTTATCATTTTGGCATGAATTTTCAATGGTAGAATTATAGCAAATCCCTAGTTTTTGAATGTGAGTTGGTTGCATGCAAAGTTAAAGCAATTCACATGACGAACAAATGTTAAAAAGGAGATTAATTTAAAAACAATTTTGAAAAAAAGATTTCAATTGCTTTTGATTAATTTTATTAAACACGCAGGCAACCGGTCCTCAACTGTTATTTTTTATGTATTTTCAGTCCCTCAACTTTTTTTGAAGTATTTTCCCTCGGACGGCATTTATGTCCGTCAAATTCAAAAGAGTAGGACAATCGATCCTGCCCTGCAGCGATGGATCAACCACTTTCTCACGCGGGCGATCAGAAACGGTAGTCGATGTCTCACTGGCCTCAGCAGCTATCACACATCGCCTCCTATGGTCAGCCGAACCGGACCTGCGTGGAAGTGACCATACACCAATCTTTCTCAAACTAGATAGCAACGCTACGCCAGAAACAAGTCGTCGCCCTCGATGGCTATTTGAAACGGCAGACTGGCTGACCTACCGATCTGTGCTCGACGAAAAACTGAACTCCTCTCCTCCGGAGTCTATTCAAGATTTCATCAATCATATCAGTTCTACCTCTTCCGAAACTATTCCGAGGACTAGTCCTAACCCGGGTCGCCGCGCACTTCATTGGTGGACTAGTGAGACCTGTAAAACCGTTAAATTACGTAGAAAAACGCTACGAGTAGTTCAAAAACTAAGGAAAAATTATCTCCCGACCATCCTGACCTTCTCCAAGCTCTAGAGCAGTACCACACTGCCCG
Source organism: Aedes aegypti (assembly GCF_002204515.2). Taxonomy (NCBI): domain Eukaryota; kingdom Metazoa; phylum Arthropoda; class Insecta; order Diptera; family Culicidae; genus Aedes; species Aedes aegypti. The sequence goes on along the minus strand of NC_035107.1, from coordinate 264,418,245 downwards.
TAACACGTGCAGGCAGATCATACGAGAAGCTAAAGAAAAATCCTGGACAGAGTTTTTGGATGGAATAAATGAGGACGAGTCTGCTTCTGAACTCTGGCGTCGAATCAATTGCTTCCAAGGCAAGAGAAGATCTCGAGGGATAGCCTCCATGGTTGACGACTGCTTGTCTCGCGACCCAGCTGTCATCGCAGATGCACTGGCGGATTATTTCCATGACATTTCCTCCTATCAACATTATCCGGACGGTTTTCGAATAGCTCACCCAACTCCGGATGAAGCAATAAGACGATTTGTTGTCCCGCCAGACCGCGGCCAGGAGTTCAACGTGCCTTTCACCTTCAATGAACTCGAGTTTGCCCTCAAGAGGGCAAAGGGAAAATCTGCTGGACCTGATGACATTGGCTACCCGATGCTGAAAAACTTGCCTTTGAACGGCAAACTTGTGCTGCTTGATATGCTCAATCGACTATGGACCACCGAAACACTTCCAGAATCCTGGAAGCATAGCTTCATGATAGCAATTCCCAAAAACACTGGACCAGCATCAGACGCTAAAAGCTATCGCCCCATCGCCCTCACGAGTTGCGTTATGAAGATTATGGAAAGAATCGTTAACCGCCGCCTGGTAGGTTTCCTCGAGGATAATCAGCTACTAGATAGCCGGCAGCATGCGTTCCGTCCAGGTTTCGGAACGGGAACTTATTTGGCTTCCCTCGGCCAGATTCTAGACGAGGCTTTGAAGGCTGGTGAACATGTCGAGCTAGCATCTCTTGATCTAGCCAAGGCTTACAATCGGACGTGGACCCCCGGTATTCTCCAGAAGCTGGTAAATATGGGAATCTCTGGAAACATGTTAGCGTTTGTTCGGAACTTTTTGGAAGGACGGACTTTCCAAGTTCTTGTAGGAAATCATCGTTCTAAAATAGTCCAAGAAGAAAGAGGTGTACCGCAGGGCTCCGTCCTACCAGTAAACACAAACTCGCTCGTATATGATAGCGCATAAGAGTACAAATGTGGAGGCGATATACGTACATGCGCCATAAGGCTGCATGCAAGATGTACGTATATCGCCTCCACATTTGTACTCTTATATCCCATCATATACGATCGTGTGTTTACTGGGCTGGCTGTCACCCTGTTTCTTGTGGCCATGAATGGAGTTTTCTTGGTACTACCGAAGGGCGTCTTCATCCTGGTATACGCTGATGACATTCTGCTGCTTGTGAGAGGAAAGCATCCAAAAATGATACACCGTAAGCTCCAGGCGGCTGTTTCAGCTGTTGCTGAATGGGCTACCCAAGTTGGTTTCGACATGGCGGCGGACAAATGTGTTCGCGTTCACGTGTACGACTGCAAACATCGCCCACCTGGTAAAATAAACATCCAGGGCCTTCCTATACCGACAAGAAACTACGCCAAAATACTCGGTGTCACGATAGATAGAAATCTATCCTTTCATGCATATTTCACGGCGGTCAAATCCGCCTGTAAGACTAGGATCAGCATGATCCAAAGTATCTCGGGAAAGCGCACCCGAAGCGAAAGGACCACCCGCAAACGAGTAGCTGAAGCTGTTGTCAATAGCCGTCTGCTGTACGGGATAGAAATACATGGAAGATCTTTCGATGACCTTGTTAAAACCTTATCACCCACGTATAATAATTGTGTTCGTGCGCTATCCGGCCTTCTCCCCTCAACTCCTGCAGTTTCCGCATGCGTAGAAGCTGGAATCCTCCCCTTTCAGTACAAGGCAACCATGGCATTGTGTTGTCGCGGAGTTGGCTACCTGGAAAGAACCGTAGGTAGAGGGCAGGACTGTTTCCTCGCGGAGCAGGAGTGGCCAACGCCACGCTTCCCTCGGTGGTGGAACTCCATCGTGTAGGACCTAGAAGCTGGTCGGCCAAGGAGATCACGGTAGACAAAACAATCAAAAACCATTTCCGTAGAAACGCCAATCCGGTAGCCGTTCAAGGTTGCTTTTTGGAACGATTATCTGAAGCCTACCCGAATGTCGAGGTTTATTATACAGATAGCTCCAAATTGGCCAACCGTGTGGGAGTCGGAGTTTTTGGCTCTGATACAGAAATATCTCTCCGCCTACCAAGTCAGTGCAGCGCCTTCACCGCGGAGTCAGCAGCAATCTATCTGGCTGCAAAGAAACAGACCGACAGAATGAACGATCAGCGTTAGTGACTCAGCTAGTGCGATTACCGCTATATGCTCTGACACGAATAAACATCCTTTCATCCAGGGCGCTCAGAATCTTCTTGCTAATACGAAAAAGCAAGCGACACTTATGTGGGTCCCCAGCCATTGCGGCATTTTGGGCAACGAGCATGCTGATAGATTGGCTGCTATGGGCCACCAGGAAGCTCTTCTAACGCCCAAAGTTCCTGGGGATGACGCCAAGTCTTGGGTGAAAACAATGATCAAAAGTGCCTGGGCTCTGAAATGGGATAGGGATCGGTCATTGTTCTTGAGAAGAATCAAGGCTGACACAGCCCTTTGGACTGATATACCGAACTGGCGGGAGCAGAAAGGTGCTCAGATGTTACTGTTCTATAATAGTATACATGCTGATGCGAAAAATGTACATATGTAAGGTTTCAAATTGCGCGTAACCTCAAAATGGCATTACATTTGGTAGAATTTGAATTCCAACGGCTGTTTTGGTGTTATGAAATAGGGGTGGGCGTTTTGCCCCCAGAGTTGATTAAAGTTTAGGTCCTTCGATAAGCTTTTTTAGGATTGCGGAATTTAACATATTTTTTGCATGTAATACAAACTATGATAGTGCACAAGTTGGCTCTCGGCGATAGTTTTTAAAATTTGGTTATATATCGACCTAAAAATGACCTTGAAAATCGCACAAAATTGCAACGAAAACAGCGAAAAACGTTTTTATACGTTTTTATTGATTTTTTTTAAGAAAAACGCATAACAATTTATCAATACACGCATTTTTATCCATTTGCTATAACCTAGGGTGAAAAAAATATTCTAAACCACACCCTTCGTCCAAATCGAGGGTGGTGCGTTTTGCCCCCTATGGGCATATTACCCCCAGTTCCCCTACCTTTAATATAGGCCTATTCACAAGACGTTTCAAATCAGCTGATCGGGAAACACTTTGACAGTTCTTCCATGGAGATGACAGACCCGTGTTAGCACCGGTCCTCCACCAATGAAAACAAATGCATAGACGGACCTGCCACATGAAAAGGCCTATTGTAACTGCTTCGAAAACGATGGCGGAGCCGATAAGCACACATTTTCAATTGAATCAATTCGAGGAAGCCAAAATAAATTATCAAACAACCGAACCGAATCAAAACACTGTTATTGTTGTCATTTGAATGAAATTCAATGGACTTAACTTTTGTTTTTGTTTCCTGTCCTTGCAACTGAATGAATATGACAAACTGCTGGTTCATTTTCAGTGAGGCCAATTACGAATGAGTGTGGGCAAGAAATAGAAATGAAAAATATGAAAATAGAGCAGTTTTGGAATCATGAAGATGAAATTAGTTCATTTGCAATGTGTTGTAAAGCATGGGTGAATGAAATTGATGTTGTCTCAATTCCGTAGATTGCCAGTAGAATGAGGATGACTTTTTCAACCCTGGAGCAGCAGAAGATCTCGCGTAACGAGTGCGCACCGCAGTAGATGTTTGATCCGCACACACAGGAAAAGCTAGTGGGAAAGAGAGTAGTCTAGGCCTAGACAATGTAGAAAGAATACAATGTAGAAGTGCAAATCCAGCATGTAAATCGAATTCCGGAGCAATCCATGTACGTTTTCAAATGGAGTACTCCATGTTTATTTGCTCTCCCCCAATAAAGTAAGTTTGCTCCATGTACGGAGGAAAAAGCTCTATGTATTTTGAATGTCTTTAGTTAGTATCTTTTAAGGTCTCTATGTTGCTTTGCGTTCGTATGTAGTTTTCTTTATAGTGATTTTGCGTCGTTTACTGGGTGGTCAGCCTGAATCTGACTTTGAGACAGTTCTTTTGTTTTCTGTGGACTGGGGCGGGTAAACTTTTTGGACTGGACCTGTGAGGAGAAACTCCGCCTCTATAACTTCTCGATTACTTTTTCAAATCGACGTAAGTAACTTTCATACACTTTTGAGAAAACTAATTGAGAATTGTCTTCTAAAACTGTTTTAAAATGAATCACCTTTTAAACATTTTTTTGCCGTGTACATCGCTCAAATTTTGCATACAATCAGATCGCGTTCAAAAACTAAGTAGTTTCTATTATTTTCAACAAAAATAATTATACCAAAATGATAAGCCGTTTCATACAGTTACTTTCAACGTTTTTCTACCAGTGTAAAATCGGCTCAAGTAGTGTTTTGTTTTGATTCGTGGTTAAGTCACTTTGTCTCTCTATACAGCGGGGCGGCGAAAGTAGTGGTTGGGTTGCGAAAGTTGAAAATCTTACTTTCGTCGTTTTGTAAATCCGGAAATTAAACGTTATAAAAGTGAAAAATCAAGTTGGTTCAGAGCGTCTGCGAAACACGTAGGAACAATAAAGTAAGTATCTTTTTGACTTGAGACTATTTGAATAAGTTTTTGAGACTTGTCCTCAGCCGTTTATTGGCGAAATTTATTTGTAAGCTTTTTTGAAGTTGTCGTATCCGCACGGAATCGTGAAGTATGACGGAGTATTTGAGTCAGCCAGTCAGATTACTTACTAATAAAGTGACCCTTCCCCAAGAAGGTCTCAAGCCGGGCAACGTAATCTCTGTTGGGTGGTCTCCTTTCGGAGTGGCGCATAAGCTACCCAATTACAAAAGTAAGCTCGACAGGCTGGCCCGATATAATTTTTTTTTCTCCGGGCTACTGTTTTTAACACTGAAGATTTATGACGAATCAAAATGATGCTTCTATATTGTTCACTGTAGTTTTACCGTTCACTATGAGTTATTTCGGATGAAATACTGGAAGATTAAACCAGGAAATATTGCGAAGAGTTCTTAGGAAACTTCGTGAAGAAGTCTTTGAATGAACTTCTTACTTATTTCTAGAAGTAGCTTCGAAGAAATCACAAGTAGAGCTTCTCAAGGTATTACCGTTAATATTTTTAAATATTTCCTAAAGTTATGCTTGGAATTTTTTTGAATTAATTTTAGCGATCTGGGAGAAGTATCCAGATTGCTGATGTGAATTCCGTGTAAATTCTAAAAGAATCGAATTAAAAAACCCTCAATGAACTGTCAAAACTGATCTCAGAGGTATCTTTTATCAAACGTGTTGAGAGATTTTAATTTAAAAATTAATGAACATTAACATAGGGAACCCAATAAGGTGTTCAGGGAAGAATTTAAGAAGAAAAAATACCAGGAGTAGTATCTGAAGAAATTAAGGTATCAAACAAAGTGATGGAAGAAGTTATGAAGCCATTCTTGCGAAATCTCAACTTAATTTCTGAAACAACAACAGTATTCCTGGATTAATTAATAGGGGAGTTCTGAGAGTGAATCCTCAAGAAATTCGAAAGGAAACACCTTAATGTATTTATTGTGCAATTTTTGCAGAGGTAAATTTTGAAATTTTCAGGCGAATCTTTTGTATATTCTATGGAAAATTTCTGCAGAAATCCTTGCAGTGTTTTATAACGAGTTTGTATGAAAATCGTGGAAAAACTCACGAAACAATTCAATTTAATTTTAATCTCTATTCAGAACCCGTTGAGAAAATGAATTTTAATGGAATTTGGATTGCTTTCTGACCGATGTCATAAAATGTGGAGGATTTACGTTATTTATAGTAGGTACTATCTTTCTTGCAAAATATTAGAAAAACCACTAAAAATGATGTAAAAAGTGTCAAAAATTGTCATTTCATTAGAATTCGGAGAATAATGAACCTCTCTCGCCCTCCTGATGAAAATCCTGGCTCCATCTATGAACTACGCTCACTCCATTTGTCACTTCGTTTGTCAACTTCCGTCAGTGAAAGATATACTTTGTGTTGTAACCGGTAGAGGTAAGGTGTGGTGGGTGACTTTTTTGAGATGCCTCACGTGCCTGTTGATACGCTGCTCGCAGAAAATCAAATCTGTGACAAACAACTTTCGACAATGGATTCAAGTGAAATGTGTCGTTTCAGGGGAAAAAATGATTTGCGGTATTATTTGAAGCCTTGGATATACAAACAATTTACTTTCAGTTCGGATACACAGATAAAAATGACGGTCTGGGAAAGATGATAATTCTATGATTATAAAAGCATTCTTCCAAAATCAATAGAACAAAATCGTTCTAAAGTGATCCACTTCACCCCATTTTAATTATTTTAGGAAAAAGCGTGGGACACACAATCGTACCTGGTTCCAAGCATGCAACCCAAAGCCATTCGCCGTAATGTAGGCATAAAACATGACATAACAACAACATACCGGAACAAAGAAAGCTCGAGCAGAGAAATCAATTGTCGAACCGGTTTTTCTCCGCCCACAGCTTCTCGTCGGAGCATATTCAATCAAACAAGCTTCCAAGCAAGCTCCCCCACTTGCCCCCACTTCCTTTGAAACTGCACAACTTTTGTTGACCACGCACGGAAATAAAAAAAAATAAATTTTGAAATTCAAAACTCTACTGTTTTTGCCCTTATTTCTTAATTGCCAAGTAGGAATTTCTTTCAAATTAGCTGTTCGTATGCAATCTAAAACTTGATTGCATAAAAGTAACTGTTGGATGCTTATGTTTTCCGTGAATAGTCACAATAACGTCACATCCTTTCGGTTCCGTAGTACCCCTGATAAAAATATTACTAGAATACCATTGATTTTATTGCAACAATACAATATTTTCCAACAAGCAATGGATTAATTAATAAACTAAAAGTTGTTTTAGAATGCACTTACAATCTGCTCCATTGATTCGACGATACTTTAACATTCAACACTCTATTGTAGGTTTAAGGGGGTTGGAAAAAGTGAAATTTAAGTCAAAATAAGTCTAATCTGCCTAGTTTTCATATGTTGAATCGAGCGGATATTAAATTATCGCTCTAAATGCTTCGGGGGCGACCGGCATTGCCCATAGGGGTGAGCTCTATTGAGTCCCCAGTCAAGACATAGTTGCACCCGGTAGATAGGATCGACGATTAGAAACTTGATCCTTTTAAAGTGTTTTCCAGACTCTGTTGACAGAGCCGATTAGGACGCTCAAGTTGAACATTGGCACGACAAACAACGTTGCTCACATAGCAACTTAATGTACCAGGAGGAATGTTTGTTGTTTGACTAGGATGACGACAAGTTGGGTGCTGCTTGTCGGCTCCATAATAGGATTTGATGACACGTGCACATTAGGGAAGTTCATGTAGGAAAAAGTTTTTAGCCTTTAAGCTACAGCTGTTGCAATCCTCGAGATTGAATGGCTGATCTTACAAGTATTGTTTTATTGCAAGTTAAACGTTAACCTTTATTTATGATTTTTTTGTAAAAAGGTTCAATTTATGCTCCTATTTTAGGGGTTGAAAAGCTTCAATTGTAAAAAAGAATAAAAATTCTATCTCATGTATCTTCATTACAATCCTAATGATAAAAATGTAGTTCTGACAAATTTTAATCCTTTTCGGTAAAAATTTGAAAAGCTTATATGGAAATTTATAAAAAAAAAACGAAATAATACTTCTAACATACTAGCAATACTAGAACTAGCATATTGAGCTTGATGCTAAATTCATTAAACATTGGTATTCAAGTTTTGATGAAGGAAGTTGCTGAAGAATTTAATGCATGTTGAGTTAATTTTGTTTGGAGGTTTGGAAGAAGTTACTTGAGCCATTCTATTGCTTGAGCTATCTTCCAATTCAATGTTTCAAATTTGTGCTTTCCAAGTGATAGACATGGAAGAAACAAGTTTGTAGCGGTTTTGGGATACATATGAATAGTTTCCCCCGCACATTGTGTAGCGTTATTTTCAACCAGAGGAAGCAAAATACTGAGTTTTTCAACTCATGTCAATTCCTAATTTAATCTACGCTTCGTTTCCGGGCAGATTCACTTCATCGTCAGGGGAAGTGTAAAATAGGGGTGGGAGCGAAGCTAAATACGTGCAATTCAACTTGAAAGTAATGTCGGTAGACTAGAAACAGCTTAAGAACTAAATTTTATCGACATAATACAGTTTGCAGTAGTTTTCGCATTCAATGAAAGTTTGACTGGTTCTTTTCTGATTCGAATACATGAAGTGCTATGAGATAAACGTACGATGCATTCCAGATTTGTTCGTGACTCATCTGCTGGAATGAGTATGCCTAGATTATTTTTTATCGCACCAAGTTTCTTTAATTGCTCTTTAGATTGGTCGTACCATGTCATGAGCATGAGCATGAGCATAGATGACCGTAAAATTCGTAGTTGCTACTCCGTGATTGACCAGAACAATCGAAGTTGCACAGGAAATTAATGAATGGTGCTTGGGATTAGCTTACCATTCTTCAATGTGCACAAATCGAGAGCTCAAATATAAAAAAATCAATAACGGCGCCGGTCACGTCCTGACGGTCATCGGGGAAGGGAAGGACTATTAGTTAGACAACCGTTGTTACTAGAGACCGAGTATACCTCTGCATCTCCACAGTTGGCATGGAAAGGATATTGGGTTAGTGGGATAAGGGAGTCACCAATGGTTGGTGATGCGATCCATGATATAATCGCGCATAATCGGAATCGAGAAATAATTCGATTATCACATTGAACACCGAACAAGTGTTCTTCACTCGTCCACGCAGGAGCAAGTGACGCGATAAAATAGATCAAACACTACTAACGATCCGTGGTGCTTGTTCATTTCACTCGACCGACGCGCGACATGCTTGAACCTGCCCTCATCGCCCGCCCTCGCAGGAGCAAGCATCAAGGTCGACAGATCAAACACAACTCCATTAGATTGGTTGTACCATGTCATATAGAAGAATATGGATATGGATATTTGTCTCGTAAGATATAACTCCGCTTTACTATTTGAGCAGGGCTAAACCATTATATCATTTCCCTATTTCTTTCTCTAAGCTTCTTAAACTGGATTTACCTTTTGGTTGATACGATGATTCTTTATGCCCAGGAAAGTCAAGGCTTTTTAAATTACGAAAAATAAATTCTGGACCGTCCGGGAAACAAATCCATGACATTGCAGTATTGACCAACCCCACTCCCTTTAGTGCGGATTTTTCGTATACCTAATGCAATGTTTGAAAAATAATCCGATACATTTTCCTTTTCTATGAAAAAAAGCGTACTTCATAGACGACCCCTTTTAGGCCTACATGATGAATGAGAAATCGACAGATTTCAAATCGGTAGCTTTTAAGCTATATATTCCTTTTCTAAGCGTGTTGTGAATTTGAAAATATCAATTTGTAATATGAGCTGCACTTTGGAACAATAAAATGCCATAAAATAGTATCCTAAATACCTGTCCCAATTTTAGTACCAAACGCTTAAGTTTAGGCCAGAAACACATGTTAACTCAAGTTCTGAAGGCTTTTCGTTGGTTTACGGCCAAAAAACTTTTTTTTTCTGATTTTTGGGATAAGTGACTCAGCGGCTCGTAAAGGAAGAGCGAACTGAACCGAGCGAACGGAAAAAAGAGCGATTTACTCCCTTTTGCGCGACATGTGTCGTTTCATTCATATATTTCGCTCTCACATTCTTGTAACATTCTTTTCCGATTTATCCTACCCGAACCAAGAGAAAGAAGCAGTGCTTTGCCAATCACGTGGGCTTTCTCTCTATCTTTCATCTGCCGGTATACAAGTGAGCGGGACAAATTATTTGTTTGGCTGTGTATGGTGAGAATGCGGAGCTGCAACAAACTGTGTTTGCATGTGTGCCGTGGCGCGCAAAGCAAGGCAAGTGTTAAGCGTTATAATAAAGCCCAGAAACGAACGAAGAAGAATAGGGGAAGAGAATAGGTTCGTTTTTTCTGGGTCACAAAGTCAAAAAGACTGATCCATGAACCGAGAACCTTGAAACACTATGCGAACCCCGAAGAACGCTTTTGAAGCACCGAAGAACAATTTGAGAGTCTTGGAAAATGCTATGGTATCGAAAGCTAAAAAATAAAAGTCAATAACGGCTCTTGTCATTTTTTAACACGGTCATCGAAGAAAGGAAGGAACATTAGCTAGACTATTTCTAAATGTACAAAATACGTTTATGTGCAATAAACACTGGTGTCAAATGTCAAACTCAAACGAAAACTTTGTCCGCGCCTATGGGGTGATCAATTGATTACGTAAGACAATTTTCGGAGTTTTTCAACCCCCCCTCTCCCCATGGTAAGATATTTTGTATGAAAATTAAAAGTAAATTGTATGGTGCGTAAGAAATCTCAAAGAAACAATTATTCCAGAAATTGAAATTAGTCAGATTTTGTCTTTGCTTGCTTGTAAAAAGAAAATTTTTAAAAAAATTCTAATTTCGCTGTCAACTCCACACACGAGTAAATGCAACGATAGCTGTTGGTTTTTCAAGATTTCCTTTGTCAGTTGGTAACTCTATGTGATATTCCAAAACACTTACCCATAATTAACACTTCAAACACTCTTTCAGAAATTATCCAAAAATCTTCTCATCTCTATTATTTATGATTTTTCTTTTTATAGGGAGCCGGATCTTATTCTTGGCACTTTTGATTTACTTCGGCATTGGTTTTTTTTGAAAGCTACTGAGCTCATATTTGGTCACAATATGCGTTGTATTGAAATGCCTCTTTTTGCAAAGTTTCAGACTATTCGGTCGAGAAAAACCCCCCATGCCAAAGTGAATTATGGAAGTGCCCAAGTAGCTCTGCACCCTATTATCCAAAATTTCTTTGGGAATTTGCTCTAACATTGTTGCAAAAATTTCCAACGCAATCAAAGTAACCATTAGTCCACTATTTTTCCATTTATCTTTTATGTGGTCAGTGTTCAGACAGACCGGACTAGATGATATTTTGGCGTTCTAAAGATACCTTAAGAACTCCATTGATTTTGATTTTTCCGATGCTGTTGTGATACAGATGTAGGGGAACTTACGTATTGTCGGCAGCCTAAGCAGCTGAACTTTTAAAAGGGCAATTTTATGCAACAATAGAGCACAACAATTAGCAGCAGACACCTTAACTATACTTGAGCACTCTTCATTAGTTAATTATTATACAAAAAAAAACACTATTTTATTCTCTTAATCTTCTATTTTTCATCACCAAAGTCACGAGGCACTTTGTTCTTTTATCGGCAATGCAATTACTATTGTCGGCAACAAAAATGTTCACTTCGGCAATCCAAAACTGCGCAAAAACTAGTTTATGTATTGGTAGCATTTCGTATTTGTTGACAAATCCTGAAATTAAACGTCACTCATTATGTTCTACTCGTTGAAAGGGCCAATGCAGAAAAATACAGACTACACTAAAAACAGAATTTCAGTTTTAAATAAAATAGCAGAGAGACAAATCGAATACACAACGGCACTTAATTTATGCAGAATAAGGCACCGTCCACAAATTACGTAACGCTCTAGGGGAAGGGGGATTAGGCTCAAACGTTGCGGCTCAAACACAACATTTATTTTTTTCTTGCAAAGACCGTTGCGGAGGGGGGAATGGTCGAAAATTGTACATTTTAACGTTATGTCGTAAATGGACGCTGCCTAATTTTGTTTTCATTTATTTTATCGAATATTTTTTGTATCCAATCTCACTATGGCAGCATTTCGGCTGTAAAAATTGCCAAAATTGTCATGCAGCAAGTGCGAATCCAGCCTAGAAGTTGCAGCGTGACGTCATGGTTAATAGATTCACAATATTGTGCTCTGCAAGAAAAATCCATGGAACACGATTATCGGATTACTTGAATTTCCGAGTTGCGTTTGAATGGGTTACATGCATGCCCCTATTCGCTACTCACACTACTGTTTATTAAAGTGCGGCTTATTTTTCAAAACCTATCAAAACCAAAAATTCTTGTACTCTTATGAATTCGAATCATATTAGAAGAGAAACCTCAAAGTTTGAGCCAAATATATTTAGATTTAGAGGGGGCAAGCGTCTTGAAGGTAAATTTTCAAATTATAAAAAATGGCCATCAGTGAAGTCACCATAATTTCGGTAATTTCTAACCAATTTTGAAACTTGAAGCACCATTATCTTAAAAATTAAATTTATGAAAACTTTGTAGAATATCAAATTTGTTTAAAATCAAAACTAGTTTCAATAAAAAGTAGTTTACTCCAAATGTTTCCTCATTTTATTAAAATAATATCTTTGTTTGACAATAACTTCATGAATACTCAACCGATTCCAAATCTTTTTGCATGGTTTAGAAGCTAACTTAATTAATTTTATGCTTTTCATTCGACACATTTCACTTAAAAAAATGATTTGACCAAGTTATTCAACAAAAACTGTACAAAACCATGATTTCTTAACGAAAAACGTCGGTTTTTTTAATCTTTGTCAGTTAAACATTATTTTTAAATCTGAAACTGGTTTTCCTCATTTGATAAACCTTTGAAACGGACTTGTCAACAATTTTTAAATAATTTTGAAACAATATTATTTTTGCTCATGTTAAAAAATATATGCACTATTCAACTCGTAATTAAAACAAAATGCTTTATAAACACAAGTTTTATAGGAAAAATGTAATTTTTGGCGAAAAAACATAAATAATCCAAAGAAATTCGATTTTTTTCTTTAATATATCATGTTTTAGGGTAGTTTTTGTTACAAAACTAAGCCAAAGCCATTTTTTATATAAATGTGTTGTTTGAACAGTATGGAAACAACTATTTCTTGCTTCAAAAACATGTACAGTAGAAGTTCGTTATAACGACCACTTTAATAGCGACAAAAGCTCTCTATAGCGACATTTTTCAGTCCCTTGAAAAATATTTTATTGTTATCACTATTCTCTATAACGACATTTCTCTATTACGACGCTCCCTTACCATGTTATTACAACAAGCTTCGACTGTACAAATATTTGAAATAGGTTGTGTATTTATGAAGTTATGGTCAAACAAATTTGAATTATCCAGTAAAATGTAGAAAAATTTCGAGAAAACTACTTTTAACAAAGATTTGTTTCGATTTAAGACAAATTTGATGTTCTATAAAGTTTTCATTAATTTAATTTTGAAAATAATGATGTTAAAAGTTTTGAAATTGGTGAAAAATAACCGAAGTTATGGCGACTTTACTGAAGGCCATTTTTTATAACTTGAAAATTCACCTTCAAGACGCATGCGCCACTCCTAAATTGTAAATAAGATAAGGGATAGAATTTAAGTAAAGTACATGATATTAAAATTTCAGTCTGTGTAACCTGTAGTCAAAGACGGTGAATAAATAAATATATAGATCTTGATATTTTTGGCTCAAACTTTGCGGTTTCTCTTCTAATATGATTTGAATTAATAAGCGCACACAAATTTTTGGTTGCGCAAAAAATCGGTAAAAGGTAACGCGAAATTAAAAACTTACAGGCTATATTTACATTTTTTTACGTTCATATTATTCTCAGTGTATGAGAAAATCAGAATAGGCCCTTTGCAAATCAATGCACTTATGACTTGACACAAAAACATCATCCTCCGATTGCCTGTAGAACAACGATAGTGTTGCCAAAATAGTTTACCTATTGAAAGACGTATATTTTATGTGTTTCTCAGTATATTGAAGTTTATGCGCTACAATCTTCAGATAAGGAAAGTATTGAAAGGCTCAATTATTACCAATGCATGCTTTGTTGCCTTATTCCAATGCATTAATTAGTTGTGTTCGATTTTTTCAATGAATTTAAATTGTGAATAAAAAATACACCGCAATTGAATATGGTTTTCTGGCAACCTATTCCCGTTATTGCCGTGATTGTCGAGGAAAGCAAAGTGCATTAATTTTAATTTGTGATTTAAAGCATAAAAACTCAGTATTTTCTAGTGCTTTATAGACAAATCAAAAGTTAAATAGTGCATGAGTGATCGGTGCGTAGCTTTTGTGACAAATTGGTATTGGAGCGGATAATTGGACCTTTCAATGTGGTGAGTTTTTTTAAGCTGTTATTGTGTGTTTTATTCGGCAGCTCACGAATGACAATAATTTCGTAAGCATTTATTTAATTCAGTGATAAAACCCATGTTATATCATATTTTTGTGAAAGATGAGGTTTACATGGAAGATTATAGTTCAAGGAATATATTGAGTACATTGAAGGTAACTCTTGTTACGTAGATAAATCTTAACAAGGACGATAAGATAGTGCTGCCGAAAATACTCTCAGGGTGCCAAAGCCATCATTTACCCTTTTATCAAATAGATAAGTTACATTATTGCAGCGATTTATGCTGATATTTCTACATTTTAAAAGCCTACGATACGTTTTTTTCTGAAACCATCAGAAAGCACTTGGTTCGGTCTGTCTGAACACCGACCATATAGCTTATATAGGGCAGGTCAGCGCTATAATAGCATTTTATTAGCACACAGGACTGCTACCGTGGTGAATCAAAATCCGGACGGTACCAATATCCGGACACTCTGATTGTATTCATAAAATAAAATATGAAATCAAACAAAAAATGTAGGTTTCTAATTTTTATTCATAGCTTTCAATATTGCTCACCATTTTAATTCATAGTTTCATCTAGTAATCCTTTGCTATGAAATATCAAAAATAAAAACAAATGGGCTGCCCCAGTTGAACGTCGTTTCTCCGAAGAACCAAATCCAATAGTGAAGTTTACGACAAGAACGTCAGCCACTCTCGGCTTACAATGAAGCTACTAAATAATACAATTTGAAATTATACGTCTCTGAAAAGTGTATGGACTAATAGTTTTCAAAAGTAGTGCATGAAAAAGTGGGAAAACTTGTGCAAATAAGCATTTGTAGTGTGAAAAAAGGCTGCCTTGCTCGCTGTCCGGATTTATAGGCTAGTGATCATTAACCCGGACATACCGTGAAAACCTAATATTTATTGAGCATTCGGAAGATATTTTAATGTGAATTGCTACAAAACTGTTTAATTACATAAAAAAGGTGTATGTAGTTACCAGACCATGGATTTACGCAAGAAAAGTGTTGATATTGTGGCTCATTCCAGTGAACACCTAGAATGCAGGCCATTGGCATGGGGTGCAGGTAAAAATAATTGTAATTCCACTCAACATTTTGACCTTTTATAGGTTTTAAAACACACGTGTGCAAATAACTCTATTATGTTGAAGATTTTAAGCTCGATTGACGTGCCTTTAATCAGTTTTTCATGTGTATTGTCAACCAAAACGCTTCTGTCCGGATTTCGATTCAAACCCGTCCGGCTTTTTGGTGCATGTGTCCGGATTTAAGAACACGACATGCTTCATTAATTTAACGTTTTACATGTTAAACTTGTATTTTTAACTGTATTTTTTGACTTAAACTCAAAGTTTCGATGTGTAACTATGTGGATAACAATAACATATGTACTAATTGTGCCAGAAACATATTTAAACAAGCGTTTAAACTTTCGGCGTCGCTTAAGTGTCCGGTTAATGATGCATCACGGTATTTCGTTACCTGGGAATGAGTATAATGAGAAATCGACAAATATATGTTCTGGTATAATAATAAGGTCTGCAAGATTAACTAAAGTCGAAAGACTTTTGTCAAAATTCCTTAAAAATATACTGTAGATTGCTTTAACACTAAAGATTGTAAATAATTGGCACAGCATTTTCGCCAAAGCTTTCTTCATAAATTTTATTCAAAATTTATTTTTAGCAGGTTATTAAAAATGTCTCTACGAGCAAAGCAATATAAATCATCCAATTACTTTTCCGTATTTCTACGATAGTTTCAACCTCGACAATGTCAAAGGTTTTCAAAATGAAAAAACGATCCAACAGCTGACATCTTATACAAAGAAATAATTAGAATAAGATACCTGATATACAAGAGGTAGTTTCTTTAAGCCAATAGGGTGCCGGTTCCAATGGTTGTAATGTACCAGTACATTGGACTATGGAATAAAACGAACTTTTTTCGATAAAAACGACATGTGCTATTTTTGGTGGATAGATCGTCTCTAGTTTAATCGATTTGCCAAATTTCAGCTTTTCATTATATCAAAAAGTCATATAATTAATTAAGTTTATGCAAAGAATTTGCTCCCTTGCACCAGTAGTAGCCGTCGTGTTCCAGTAGTGAATCAACGGATGGAAGCAGATTTAAAATGGATGTATAAAAATGAAGAAAAGCCCTAGAGATGATCTTTATACTTCATTCGAAAGATATTAATTGCTGTTCCGAGGTAAAAATGTTAAACCTATGTAAAAATTTACCATTTTGTTTGAAATTCTTTGTATCATTCCCGAACGTCTACTACTGGAGCACTAGCACAACTACTGGAACACGTGTACCAATAGTGGCTCAAGCGATTTTATGTTAATATATTAGTTTTATCACTCTTTTTATATTTTTCCCATATAGTGGAGGTTGAAAGGTTTCTGTTGACGTAAAAAGATCTCTGTTAAGACTTTTCGTTATTTTGTTATGATTTTTTAAAGCTTAGGTAGTCCACTAATGGCACCGGCACCCTATGTATTTTATTTTCTTGCCGGGTAGTATAGTATGACTGCTCGATTGCCGCAAACAAAGTAATAATAGTATTCAAACACAACGTTCGATATATCCATGGTATTCGTCAAACGAAAGCTCCAGCTTTCACTGAAGAGACAAAATCCTCCCATCTATAGAATTGTCACGAATTCGTTTATTTGCAATGAAATATAGCATAAACTCTATCTCCATAGTTTCATTATGATGATATGGATAACAGTGTTACACTTTCAGGCAAAATATTCTAGAATGTACGAATGATTAGCTTGTGCCTTTACTGATGCTCTAGCTCTAGCACATCACTTGCGAAACATTGTGGGCCAACACAGCATATATCCTTAGATTATTGACGCAAATTTTGTATTTGAATCAAGTTAAGTGTGTAAGGAAAATATTCGTCAATCGCGCTCCAAAATGAATGGAATGTAACATATACATATGCATACAATTGAAAATTGTATTTAATACTATAACTTGGATGTTCAGAGTAGTGTTCGATCCGATAAATCAGTTGCATGCCCCTGGGGAGCGAGATCAAGATCGTGTCCGGTTCGTGTAGTAACGGCACTATCGGTATCGATCATCCTTGGGTATGCTTACTTCAAATTATATCTTTATCGTTTATCAAAACGAATCCTTTCCTATATTCAAACTCACAGTGTATTCTTGTGGATGTGCAAAGGACTCCTCTGCTTCAATGAAGCAAGTAACACGTCAACATTCGCTCCCATTCCAAAATTTAGCTGCATTCGGACGCAACTGGCTCTGTTATTGTTTGTTATAATAATGAGAGCACCAGTACTTATACATTGAAGATGCCACTGATTCTAAGTAGCGTCTATTGGTTTCATGTGTAAGTACAGCAGTTTTTGCATTAGTGGAGTAGCAACTGCGGATGGTCAATCATGCTGAAACTGAGATGTTCAAAAGTATCTGAAATTCCAACAACTTCACATTTCAATAGGTAAAATTTAATTGATGTGAGCTCCAGTTTGCTTGAAAGGAAATATGAAACGTATTCAAATCACTGTTCGAATTGAAAGATGGATAGACGTACATAGATATATGTATGTTAACAAAAGCACAACTTCGGAAGTGTGCGTCTGTGTAGCTTCTGGAATCTGATTCAAATAAGTTTTTGCAGGAGCATATCCAGAAAAAGGATACCGGGGAGGCCCTTCATGACGAAGTATTTTATCATGGATCACTCCAAGAATGATTACCTAATTACAACAGGAATTTAATTGTTCAGTTGTTTTCAATGATCACCCCAATATTTGAATGATTCTCTAAAACTCAAGAATTTACTGCATGAATCACTTCAAGAATAAAAAACTAGATTTCAAAGATATCTCAAGGAGTCACCCCAGGAAAATTCACAAGAACTAGCTAGAAAATTTTGGTGGGAATTCTGCTTCAGATTTTTTTTAAGAAAAATTGTTCAATTCCTCTTTTAAGATATCCCTAGACACTAAGGTTTTCTCAAAGGTTCAATAAGGAATCTAACATAGCAGATCTTCAACTAATGCTCTAATGATTCTAACAAATCGAAGCATTTCCCATAGTAGTTTCCCTTTTTGAATCTCCTTAGAATTTAACCAGGAAATGTGCTATGTATCCTTAAAAATCACGAACTTTTTCAAATGGAGTTATCCAGGAATGCTAACATGAATTTCTTCGGGAAGTTTCAAAGTTTCTTCATGTTTCAGAAAACAATAAGGATTTTTATTTAGGTTAATGCATGACAGATTATTTCTGGACCCTACAGAAGAAATTGCTTAAACAACTTGTAATACTTTTCACAAGGGTTATCCAGCAAATAGACTTCAAATGTATCTGAAATATTTTTTTATGGTATATGTGTTTCAAAAAAGAATGGAAGCACCTGGCAAACGAAATTTCTCTAAGTATTTTCTTAATGATATCTTTTAAAGTCCATTGCTAAAAACTTCCTTCGAGCTTTTGCTTGGATTTCATCCAGCCGTTCATCCATGGACAATTAAATTACCCTTCAGAATCTTCCAGAATATTATCCAAGGGCTGTTTAAAGATACTTCCTTAAAGTATTTCTATGGGTTTTTTTTCAAGGATTTTTCGGAGATAAGGAATCCTTTAATGCTTGTTAGAAGGTTTCATACGAACAAATTCCAGATTATGCTCTGATTGCTTTTTTTTCTTGTAGAAGTTATACAAAAGATAAATTCAGTCAGGCATTTGTACAAAATTTTCTTTAGAATTCGTTATTTCTGCCCAACGATGTACTGATTTTGTCTTAAAATAGCTCGATCAATATTTTCAAGGATTACTTCTTCAATTCATAAAGAAATTTTTTCGGGAGTTCTTCAGAAGGTTCTTCCGCAAATCTTTGGAGAATTCACTGAGCCCTTGAGAAACCTTCTACAAAGTTTTCTAGCAGAAATTCTAGGACCTTTGAGGATGTCTGATATTTCTAGATTGTTCCTTGAGGTATCCCTGGAGAATCTCTGGCGCAACACCTAGATAAATTTACGAAAGATCAATTGGAAGCATTTCTGAAGAAATCACTGGAAGCTTTGTTGTAATATTTAACGCTGGAAATCCCTGGTTGGACCGGTTCAAGTAATTCATAGATCCTAGGTGGAGTGCTTAAGAGAACTTCGATATGGACAGAATGTATGAGGACCTACTTCTAGCCATCAAGTAGGCATGTTGTTGAAAAATGGCATGCGATCTCCCTTACAAAATGACAGATTAGTTTACTCTCGTTTTTCTGATTATTCCGGATACCTATATTCCAGGCAAGATGAACAACGGTGGAAACCTGGGAGGGAGAAACCGATACAAAATTTATGTACGTCATAGTGAGCCGAGATTCTGCTGTCACGAACTGTCACTGTGAGCCCAGATCTTGAAGAATGGACAAACTTGATAGAAGCGCGTAATTGATCAAAACAAATTTTTGCATTCCAACAAAGTTGACAACAGTCGGTTGAAAATCAATTCCTGCAACACCCAAAAGCAATGCCACGATAGTACCTTTTAATTTGATCGAATATAAAGTAATGAAACACGCATCTTTTTACTGTTTTCCAATCATCATTAAAATTGAATGCACATAAAACTTTGGCCCTTTTTCCAAGTTTGTCCAGAAAGATCGAAGGTACACAATAAAAGAAAACTAGCGAGTTTCTCCAAGCCTGCCTTGATTTTCGTTGGTGAGCGGGAGTTATCTTGCAATTTGGAAAAGTGTTGTGTCATATTTCGTGTGTAGTATCGGTGCCTCCCTCCCAGGTGGAAACATTATGTGAATCCCGTCTCCAAGCCATTCCATTCAATTCCATTTTTACTTAAATAAAAGATAAACATTCCAGACAACCAGGAAGTACGTAGGTAGGTGTCCAAAGTTGATTTGACAGCTGCTACGAATTGATTCCACTGGTGTCAGGTCATTAGGGCGAAGCATGTTGGGCCGGAGTATGTTAGGCTGAATGGATCATAAGTTCATTAGTCATTACATTCAAAAGTTAACAGAAACCGAAATTGTTTCCTTCTTTTATTATAGGCTACTCATCAATCGGCCTAACGAACTTCATCCTTGTGACTCAGTACCGGAGTTTGGGATTACAAGCGTTTATGGGAAATATTCAGAGTTAACTCCAGGATTGATTTTTAAAGGATTTGGTTCATAAAACTCCTGAGTGGTGCCTTGGAACGTAAGGCTTTTTTTAATGGAAGAATCATCGTGAGTTTTTCTAAAGAAATATTTGCAAGAATTTTTGAAAAAACCTGTGCAGAAACTGGTTTAAGGGGTCTATTTTATAAGTCGAGTCGATCAAAATGACTCGACCGGAGTCACTGTCGACCAAAAATTCCACTCGACACGGTCTTGTCACTCGAGTTTTTCGACAGTTGTCACCTTATGTGACTGGATTACTATGGGAGTCGACGGGTGACATCTGAAATATGCATGCTTGCTTTGATCGACAGTGACCCAAGACGAGTCACATAAATCTGCTCGATTTACAAAATAGACCCCTAAATCTTTTTTAGAAAAAACTCAAAAAATAGTAGTACAACTAAAATTGCCTGAGAAATACTCTTGAAAATTTGGTAAATACACAATAGAAATAGATAAGCCTTCCATAGCCTAGTGCAGTGGTCGTCAGCCATACTGTCCATGCGGGCCACTTCGGTACTTTCAGAACATAGAGAGTCCATGCGGCCCAGACATGGCAGACTCTATTTTGACGGATTTGAAATATAATAAAATAAAAACCCTTCATTAATAAATCAAACATCTTTAAGTCTTTTATAATTTTGCACCTGCATATATTGTGATTCGCTTTGATAGATGGATTATTGGGAATGTTGTGTATCGCACTTCGAGGGTCACCAAACAGTGGCTCCAAATATTTTTCCATGCAAATGGATCCATACCCAAAGTCATGTAAATTTACGCGACTAATTACGGAGCTTTTCTATCCAAATGCAGATTAGGTATTAGTTGACTGCATAATTGCAACAATTGATTATAGTCGAACAAACTTATTATAAGTGGCAGAAAATATTACAAACAAAAACAAACAGACTAGCAACCCTGTTGAAAGCTCATGGTTTTGTTAAAACGTAAACAATACTTATTAGCGCGAAACCGATTCACTGTCTTTTCTTGTCCGCCAACGGCGAAAACAATACATTTGACGTTTCCGCACTTATGAAGTACGGGGTCCAGATAGATAGAAACTGCGCAATAACTTTATTATAATTAGAATGTTTCAAGGTTTGTAATAAAAAATCCGGTTCTCATATCAGATATCAAATATATGAATTTAACAGAAAGAATGACGATTCCTCTTTAATGCTAAAATATCCCTCATATATGTCTTTTACATACTTAAATTATTTTACGGATTCTTGTGAAAATCTCAACAGCTGAACAGTTCGGTGAAATAAATTAACGGAGTACGGTAAATTTTTACAGTATTCGGTGAAAAATCACCGGAATCCGTAAAATTTCGACGGAATTACGGTGTTTTATTTCACTGAACTGTTCAGCTGTTGAGATTACGGTGAAATTCACCGTAAGAGCTTAGTGTGTAAGTCGGTTCAATCCACACAAGTTTTGTGAGTTTTAAAAGGTATTTGTGCCAATAATTTCATCTTAGAAATCTTAGAAATGGGAAGGAAGCTTTCCCAGCTTCTGGAAGACAACTTTTCCAGCTTCTGGAAGGAAGCATTTCAAGATTCCGGGAGAAAGTTTTTCCAGCTCCTGGAAGGAAGTTTCTCCAGCTTTTGGAAGGAAGTGTCTGGATGGAAGCTTTTCCAGATTCTGGGAGAGAGCTTTTCCAGCTTCTGGAGGGAAGTTTTTCCAGGTTCTGGAAGCAAGCTTTTCAGCTTTTGGAAAGGAAGATTTTTCAGCTTTTGGAAGGAAGCTTTTCCAGCTTCTGAAAGGAAGCTTTTCTAGCTTCTGGAAGAAAGATTTTCCAGCTTCTGGAAGAAAGATTTTCCAGCTTCTGGATGAAAGCTTTTTCAGCTTCTGTTAGAAATGTTTTCCAGCTTCTGGAAGGAAGTTTTTCCAGCCACTGTAGGAAGCTTCACCAACTTCCTTTACATAAAAATTGCGCTCTCAAAGCTCTTTAAGGTGATTATAAAACGAAGCCAAACTTCGAATTTTCAAGTGCACAAGACGAGAGTATCTGACAACAGTTCGCGTTGAAAACCAATCAAATTGCTTGCTTGCTGGTGGTGACCAATGGGATAGATTTTCAACGCGGAGCGCTGTTTGGTTCTCAAGTCTTGTGCTCTTGAAAATTTGAAGTTTGGCTTCGTTCTATAATAACCTTAAAGGTTTAGAACGCTAGAATGCTGATTGGCAAAGCTCTTTTTTAGATTAATGGAAAATTCAAGGTTTGATAAAGTAAGGATTGTCAAACAAAATTCAGAGCCGTTCATGAAATATAAAATAAACAAGATAACATTCCGTCTCTGTTCAGCATGATGTAATTTTTTTTTACCAATTTATTTATTTCTTAGGCTCAAATGTTTAATTAAAACTCTACGGAGCCGAGGGGCTTAACAAAATAATTTGTCAAAAAATTACAACTTTAATAATAAGTTTTCCGCGAACATTTTTTTCTCGGTGCTGAGTTCGAACCAGAGCTAGAGCCGGAACCTGATGCTGCTGATTGAGCCCGCCGCTGCTTCGTCTGTGGATTAACCATTGCTTCATGGATGGCCTGTGCCACCTCCTCTAATATAGCCACGCTTTCTTTTCTACGCCTCTCCCTATCTGATTCATCCGTTTTCTTGTGATCAATATGGTGATTCTGGTTTGATCCTTCTACGTCCGTGTAATGATCCATATCCTCTTCCAGAACTTCAATGACGTCTTCCTCATTTTGCACCAAAACCGGTTCAATTTCTTTGCCAGCTACAACGGCGTATGAAATCGATTTTCCCTTCTGCTTCCTCGCTGATTCCTGAACTTTCTTCTGCGGACAACTTTCCGATGTCCCACTGCTTGGCAGGAAAAACATGTTTCCTTGAGTCCATCGTAAAAAACATTTCCCTTCCAACCGGCAATATCGATCGACGGTGGGATCCTTTTTTTCACCTCCATATGAACACCCCGAACACCAGTGTACAGGTGATCGAGACCTAATTCCGGTGGAAATTTTTCTCTGGTCACGCATTCCACCTTTCCAAAGTCCTGAAGCGCCAGCATTAAGGAGTCATCGGTTATTTCTGGCGGGAGATCAAACACGCGGACATACTGTATACCCGCGGTTGACATGCGAACTTCAACCGACTTTCCACTTGAATACACGAACGGTCGGGGTTTCAGGTTTTTCTTCAATGATTCCTTCATTGCATCGGGAGAAACAAACTTAATAAAGAGGGACAAATCGCGAGCTGTCTTATAAACTGTTTCCATTAACAGTAAATCAGTTTCCAGCTGCTTTAAAAAGCTTGCGATTTCAACCCAAGTGGGTCTTGGGCTGCCCAAAGGGAACCTAAACTGCACGGTGTTGAGCATCATCTCGTTCATTTGGATTGGATGCTATCTGCAACACAATAGGCACCACCGATAAACCGACCGACAAACAAAGCAGAACGCGAGTACGACTACCTAACAGTCTGAAGGCAAAAACAATATTCCGGTTGTGCGAATTTGCACACGTCTGCATACGACGATAGCAGCGACAGAACTGTAGCATGATGTAATGCATTATGTACAATTTATTAGTATGTGATTGTAAGGACTTAAGAAATATAATCCTTTTTAATGAGATCATAACAAGCGGGCCGCAACTCATTTATATCCAACGAAGTCTCGCGGGCCGCACAAAACCGAGGAAAGGGCCGCAGTATGGTAGTGGTAAAGTCCACGTCTGTAAAGCAAAGCCATGCTGTAGGTCAGTGTTGACCAGACTCATTTCCCCGAAATTCGAATTGTGAAGCGATGAACTGTTATAACTGTGCGTTGTATTCCTGAGATGGAGGGGGAGGTGGTTGGGCTTGAGTGTTGCACATGGGATCCGACAGTTTCGATCTCGGTGGGCCGCAATTCAAGTTTCGGTGAAATGATTCGCACTCACTCACTCACTCATTTCATTTCACCGAAACTTGAATTGTGGCTCTCTGGGATCAAAATTGATCGATTTTGTATGCAGTACTCAAGCTTAACCATCTGCTTTTCTATCTTAGGAGGATAGAGCATGGTTGTAGTAGTTCGTGGCTTCGTAGTTCGGAAAATGTTATTTTCGGGGAAATGAGTCTGAACAACACTGCTGTAGGTGGCTAAATTTGATTCCCGGTCGATCCAGGATCTTTTCGTTATTGAAATTTTCTTGACTGGCCTGGGCATAAAGTATCATCGTACGTAGTACGTATGCCAAAATGACAACTTTGGCAAAGAAAGCTCTCAGTCAATAACTGTGGAAGTGCAGTTAGGGTACTAAACACAGGCTTGACAAAAACTGTTCTGCGATGCAAAAATGAGGCGATTCTGAGGAGTAAAAAATTGAAGTCAAAATTCCCATCACAAACCCTCAAACAATTCGAATGAAAGTGCATCAAAATGCGAAGTTATTCGCGGGTACTCTTTCTATCTTGCTGCTCTACTCACCGTTATCCAAACTGTAACACATTTATTGAGTGACCCGCCCGAACAAAACAGGCCTCGCAGAGTTGTGGGGGCACTCATGAGTGATGGAATTTTCCTCTAGAGACCAAAATTTTAAAACAAGGTGTCATCCAATGCTGAGGAAATTAGCTATGTTTTTTCAGTGTTTTTTTTTTTTGAAAAATGTTACAACCTTAAATAAAAATTAAGTATACAAAATTCAAAAAAAATGTTTTTTTGGAAAAATACATAAGAAGTAAGGATAACTCTTTGTCTTCCGAATGTGGCTTAGAGAGTTTCAATTGGACGTGTAATTCCAGAGATAAGGACTGAACACTTTTTTATGTTTTTAGGGGGTGAACCCAAACTAATGCACGGTTATGTAGGTAAAAAGACTTCAAAATTTCACTAAATAATTCAGCTGTTGAAAGTTTTAGTTAAAAATCCAGAAAACAATTCAAAAATTTCAGATTTTTAGCTTGAGCAATCAGCGTAGTATTTCTGGAAGAATGCCTGTAGCAATATGTATAGAAATCTCTGGAAATCTCTTGATAAGTTTTTGAGGGCATTTCTGAAAGAATCATTTAAGAGTTACCTAAGGAGTTTTTGGATCAAAAATTCGAGATGTAATTTATCAGAGAATTTAACCAAAATTCCATTAGAAAATGTTTTGTGTTTTTTTTTTCTAAAATAATGCATGGGTTTGATTATCAGCTGGGTTTTCTTTAATATCCGTTTACTATACCCTTTTTCCATAAATAATCTAGATATTCTTGCTTACAGCTAGATGGACGCATATGTTGCCATTTTGGACTCAAATTTGCATCAAGGAAAGAACATTCTTCATCGTGTAAAGTTTAGTACAATCTCTCAGCAAAATTATTAAGCATACTGTTTTGATGTCGTTCTGCATGGAACAAATGATTATTTGTCGTTAACGTCGCTCCAATGCATCAACCATTGAAAAACCTGGCTACGCCTTTGATTTTACCTACCGCAAAATATCCAATAAACTTGACACCTAAAGTTTCCATATGAAACTACGAAACTCTATGAAACTAATAAGAGCAGTTAAGTGGTACGGATAACATTACATAGGAGTAAAGTCTTGGAATCGAAGCATGGTGTTTGCTGATACCAGTCTAAGTTTTATGCCTTTAAGACTCAGTCACAGTGCTGGAATTTGAATAGTTTTGCCTTTATGCTGCATCAGACTACAGAATCACCCTGAGAAAGGATGCCGTTTTCCAAACTAACGGTCTAAAGTGTGCTAATTCAACAAGAAACACCAAAAGCGTTCCGAAGTGGAACGAAACAGAAGCATGTGCTTCAGCTTCTATTCAATTCCTCCGGATCCACTACTAGTCTCGCTTCCTTGTCAGTGCACTAATGAGAAACAAGTTTACAATTATCGCTAGACTAAACACGAATGGTACGACTTCCTAACGAGGAGAGTACTTTTGCGGTTCCGAAAGCATGTCACTCTGTGCAGGGAGAACTGGAAGTTGGAATAAATCTGGGAATATCCATGGCACATTAAAATAGGTAACATAAGAAAAGAGATAACATTTGATCGAACTCAAGAATTGATATCAAACTTCAATTTATATTTTGGTAAGTCAAACTTTAGGGTTAACCAATGAAACTTATCGAACCGATATTATTGTGCAATTGAAACTTCTCGCTAAACTTTTCTAAACGACATTAGTTACAATGGGAGACTCTATTCTCACTTTTGGTTGTGACAGTGTAATACTGAAGCTTTTGGATAGTTCGTCACTATAGATCGCAAGATAATACCCTTGGAAAACGATTCGTACACGAAGCCCATCCAAATCTCGTGAGATTTATTCAAGCAAGGATTAGTCATCTGTGAAATTTTTGCACAAAGGATGTGTTGCAAGGAGGATATCTTATTTAGCTATTTTGGCTTTAATGCAAATACATTATAAACTGCTATGAAAGTGATAGTGATAACATGGATCACTTAGAACCATAGAACCTAGATTAAGGTCATGTTTGAAATTATATTTAGCGAGTAATCAATGAGAAGAAGAAAAAAAAACAATATAGATCAACAAACAAAATTGAAATATCTGCTCGTCGATCATTGAAAACAGTATCCTTCAACTGCATCGAAAAGCCCCACATCTGACATTGACCTCAATATGACACCATTTATAGGATTCGGTAGCAAAACAGTAAACCGTGATTCACCCATTCAGCCTTCTTTTAGCGAACAAAACCGAACTCACGATACCCAACCGACGACCGGTGATAAACATACGCGCTCGTTACATAATTCCCTTGCGAGCGAGCACGACCTTGACTGGTGTTAATGTATGGCGCGTGAACTCTTGGCGGTAGGTATGGGTAGGTAGCCAATCAGCTGACGCAAAGTACCTTTCTTGGTGGTTGACGAAGCGCCGCGGCGTTCGTTGTGCCGTCGACGTGGTTGAAGCTTCTTCGTATCAAATTCGACTGTCGAGCCTTCCGACCATCACAGCCAGTGCCGTAGCGTGCGGTTGGCCAGGTTGGCACCCGCCAAGGGCGCCAGCCTAAAGGGGGCGCCAAAATGCGTGAATCACTCGGTAAAATTCTCAAAGGTGCATATTAGATTAGGGCTTATTATTAGTAACAATTCCAAAAAAAAATAGGACATAATAAAGAAACACACAAAACAGGTTTTGAAAGGCCTTAACAAAATATGCAATAAGTATTTCAAAAGATATTGTTTATTCCTATACATATTTTTAAAGTTTGAAGTTCAAATAAATACACATAAATTAAGTTTGTTAATGAGAAGAAACAAAGATTTGTATCATTTAGATTTGTATGTATGCTAAAAGTTAGACTGTATGTTTCGATCACTCGTTTTTTTTAGTAAAATTACAAGAAATATTTTCACAGAATACTGAACATGAATCTAAGATTATCTTGAGTGGGATCCACGAAATTATGAGCAGATTTTCAACAGAAAATTGGGCAAGATTCTCACAGAATCAATTACAAGATTCTAAGCAGCAGGCTCTTGCTTTATCTTGATCGGTCTTTCACATAATTCTAGGCGTCATTCTGATATAACGTTGCGTAATTTTTTCATAACTCTAATTATTTTGTAAACTGCTCTATACCTAGACGAAAATTCTCACACCAGACATAATTCTAGAATTTGTAATATATTTTTAACTAGTGTTCCCAGCAAACTTCGTCTTGCCATCAAGTAGTCTGTTGAAAAACACTATGGATCGTCCCATACAAAATGACAGTTATATCCTGGGATTTTTATACACACAAACTCGTTGGAACCCTTGACGAACAAACCGGAGAAAAAATCATTCAAATCCGTTGACCCGTTCGTAAGCCATTTCGTGACATACAAACACCATTTCATTTTTATTTATATATATATAGATAACCGTAAACATGTTCTACACTAGATGAAACTCGTTTGGTTAAAAAAAATGCGGTGGAAAAGTTGAATGTAACTATTTAGACTTCTTCATTAACATAATTGTTAATATTTGATCACCTTTCAAGAAGTTTGCATGATTGACATTTTCCATGTTCACCTTCTCTTCCACCATAAAGGTTCTTGTATTTGTATTTGTATTTATTCCAACTGACTTTGTTGTCTCATTGAATATTCTAATCCTATTACATAAATCCAGAATATAAAAACACTAACAGGAATCAATATAACAATCGAACATCATTATGATACTGAACATAACTGCATGAGCAACATTACACAACATGACACGAGATATAATTAATACTAATATACATTCATCAAAACATAACAAAACACAATACAATAAACTATTAATGTTCGGGCCTCCAAGTAACGTTGTGTCGTGTGAAAAATTCTCTAAATTTAACATATTTCGGCCATATCAATGGATTCATAGCCTGATCTTTCCACTTTTTATTGAGAGTGACTTTGAATGAAATAAAATCCGGCGGATGAGAGTTTTTCCATTTGGACACCAGTTTTGATACATCGATGTGTTCAGGGTCCGGTGTGTTCAGCGCTAGAGAAACCATTCTCTGAATATCCCGCTCAGAGACTCTAGAATCAATGTTCGAGATGAACAATGAGAAATCGTCTCTTTGCGTATACTGTGACGACTGCTGCTCGTTTCCCACATTACTCGCATCTGTATCGCTTGTTGTCATTTCGTCGAATTGCATGTTTGTTGAAACGGGTGTTGAATGTAGTGGAGCACGATCATTTAAAACAGGAGTCGCGGCAAGTTTAGAAAGCGTTTCCAATATTCCCGCAACAGTGGTTTTCAGGTCCCTAATTTCATCGTCGATGGCATTACTTTTGATTGAATCTGCAGACGAAGTAAGCCATGTTCCGCCACTCATTCTCCGGAATTTGACTATGCATTCATCACACATCCATATGATATTCGTTTTCAAAGCGAATGTGCACAAATCATCTTCACTTAGGCCAACACAATTAGCATGAAAGAGACACGCGCACTCTCCTTCACAAACAGTAAATTGCTCAGTATGTGCGTCTACATTCTGAGTGCATTTCTTGCAAACTCTCCTATCAGCCATTGCAAACGGAATACTGCAAATATTCTTCGATGTACAACGCCAGAAATAACTTTTTGTTTTAGCAAATTCAGGATCAAAACACTCCTACGACTGCTATCGGCATATGCGATATATAGCGGTAATACGTGTAGATTACATTTAACGATGCTGTGACAGTCCGAAAACGTTACTAGACGAAGAGCAACAACTAACGCGTGCGAACAGTAACAGTTCTTGAAAAAAACTTTAGATTTTTTGTGAATATTTTCATTTTTCGATATCTCACTGTGAAAAATGCTTTCAATTTGAATGGTAATACCAATTCCTTGAAAATAAATTGAAAACTCTTCGATATATTTCAAATATTTTTTAATTGATTTACAAACAGCAGTTTTGCCATAAAGCTTTTAAATAATGTCTTGACTAAATCTACACAAAATTTCAAATAAAAATATTTCCTTTCAAATCCTAGTGAATTTTCTTTGCTTTCCCTATGAATTTCCTAAAAAATGATATTTCTATAAATGTCCAATGAATCTAAACCATCCTATCACATCTCAGAAAATATAACAATTTTTCCTTTACAATTACTATTATGAGGTCGGTCTTTGTTTAAGAATCATAATTTTGTAATGGATTGCTATGGCTTTCGAGTTGTATTTCTGGCATAAGCTCTAAAATTCTTTCCAGTTATTCAGAGCGAAAAGTTTTAAAACTCTGCTTGAAAGCAAATAGTCCGACATGTACAGGAGAATTTCTTTAAAAATTTGCATTTCACCAAAATTTACAATTTTTGTTTGAAACATCTAGTAGAAACTGTAAATTTGTTCATAGCTATAGAAACTCTATATTTCTTCGGAATTTGTCAATGCATCTTTCAGATTTATTCAAAAGTACTCAGAAAATTTTCATTAAAAATTAAAAGAATAGAAACGAGTTTTTTTCTTGCAGGAGATTTAGTCAATAATTTAATATGTTCTGATCTAAAGAATATTTTATATCCTTTTATGACACTTTTGACGATTTTCATAAAAATTCTCGTAGAAATCGCTCAGAATTTATTTTTATTTTTTTGCTGAGCTTTGATTAAGGGGCGCTGGAGGTTCGCCAAGGGCGCCATGAAGCCACGCTACGGCTCTGATCACAGCCAATCAAATCCTCGATTTATGCTTAGTGAAACGGAAAGCTTCATTCTGGGTAAAACTGCACAGCACACTAAGCTCATTTCACCGGAAATCGGTGAATTTCACCGTAATCTCAAAAGCTGAACAGTTCGGTGAAATAAAACAACGTAATTCCGTCGAAATTTGACGGATTCCGGTGATTTTTCACCGAATACTGTAAACATTTACCGTGCTCCGTTAATTTATTTCACCATACTGTTCAGCTGTTGAGATTTTACAGGAATCCGTAAAATAATTTTAGTGTGTGTCTTTTCAGATTGCCGCAAACCGCACCATTGGCTGTTGGGGATTCCCCAAGCATGCAATTCGCTCACGGAACTGATCTGAACTTGGCCTAGGTAAACCACGCGAGTGGAAAACTCTGTCTGGCGGTGGTGGGAGCCGGATTTTATGCTCTAGCTAGGCTAGGCAGTTCTGCAGTGCACAGAGCGCGAGAGAATGGACTTCTTTGCGAGAAGAAGGTTTGTGGGCAAACGACTGCGTTCATTGAATGTTGGGGTTTTCCACTTATGTAACCTCGGTTGGTTCAATGATTGCAGAACGAGATGGAGGTAAAGTTAGTTGAATCGGATTAATGAACCTGTGCTTTCCATGCATATGCTTTCATTTTAGGGTTTCAATGCTAGTAATGGACCCCTTAGTAGCTGAAATTCATTCTAGACGCTTTTCCGCAATGATATCTCAGACGCATATACGTTTTATGGAGTCTAACAACAAATTCAATGTCTTTATTTCATAGTACGTCTATGAAACATACAAAATCATTCGATTTTTTCAGCCAAATATGTATTTGAAAAACTGTTGTCCGAATGCCTATTATGGACCCTCCCGGGGTCCATAATAGGATTGTTTACAAATTTGACGTTGCGTATTATGGACCCTCCATTTGATTCCCATGTAATCCGGCTCGCTGCCGACAAGCCTATTATGGACCCACCTGGAAATGCGTATTATGGACCCACCTGGAAATGCGTATTATGGACCCTCTTGTGTGGTTTCATTTACAAAACTGTTCAAATATCTGTATTTATGCGTCTCAAACCAAATATTTTGCCTGAAACTGCTGACTAACAATGTAATCAAAGTTCCCCCGGTGGATTTTCATAGGAATATTGTTGCTTTGAGTGTTCATTTTATGTTTTTCTGTAGGGGGTCCACAATACGCAAAGGGTCCATAACCGGCATCGACTCCCTATATTCTGGGTAATTGATATCTTTAGTATTTTTTATGATTCTTTAGCTGAGCGCGAGAGAATGGACTTCTTTGCGAGAAGAAGGTTTGTGGGCAAACGACTGCGTCCATTGAATGTTGGGGTTTTCCACTTATGTAACCTCGGTTGGTTCAATCATTGCTGAACGAGATGGAGGTAAAGTTAGAGTTGAATCGGATTAATGAACCTGTGCTTTCCATGCATATGCTTCCATTTTATACACAGAAAAAAAAACCGTTCTCGTATCCGTGAACAGCAGACCACGGTGTCTCTGGTAGAACAACATTAATATAAAAAAATCAGTATCGCTCAAACATCTACCAAATGAAAGCTTAGGCTTTCCCCTTTCATTTGAGACCGGTTTGGAAATGTTCTATCGGGGGGTCCTGAACATTTTTTTCAAATCAGTACGATGCCGTTTTTTTCATTACTGATTTCTAAATTATGGTCCACACAGTCATTCATAAGCATGAAATTATCTAGGTAGCCATGAGAAATTTTGCTACGTATAGTTAACCAACAAATAAAAATGACTTAGCATTATACCATTTTTTTAATCCAATTATTTAATCCAAATTTTAATACAAGTAGATATGGTCTGTACGATTACAAATGCTCACTATTGCACATTACTAGAGCTTGAAGAAGCTGTCGATCACATGCTTCGGAGTTCTCCGAAACCTTAAAACGATTCCAAGCAACTTGAAAATCGAAATGCAAGGTTTCATTGGCTTGTTCCCCGTATTTGCTCAAACCACTTCCTGTGATTCTACAAAACTCCGGGATATGATAGCGCACTATATGGAACTTCGAGCTATTGGGTAAGCCTGCTTCAATCCACGTTTCCGAAAAGTTCTCAACCTTCTCTGTATCAGCCAAACTCTTTTGAAAACAATTTTTATGTACCTGATCAAATTGATCAAGCGCCTAAAATACAACTTTTCATTGAAACGAGATGGTTTAGAGAATAGTACGATAACTTACAGTTGCTAGCAAATTTAGATCCCCATTCACTTCCAAAACATGCCGATTTTTCAATAGCTTTTGACAGTTTCGGCCAGTGAATCCATATTTGCTGTGGCGTTGGCAACTGCTGGTCCTCACCTGTGATAAACGAATTAATTGTAAGGTCATTTTTATGAATCACACAATCAAACTGCTGATCCTTACAATTGCTCGGCAGTATTTAGATCAATGGATTCTACTTTTTTGTAGATAACATTTACAACTCCTAGCGTTATATGCAAAGACGGTGGTGGGCAAAGATTTACTATTTGTACGTCGGGTGATCCATTGAGCAGTGACTCGTCAATAGAATTGAAGAACTGCTTCGCCAGTTTATGGTCCGAGCCGAAACTTTTCCATTTCGCGGACATCTCGCGGATGTGACCAAGTGTTCGTGGATGACCAGCAACATTGAATAGATCGTTTTATTGCGCGGTACAGTATGGGCAAGGAAATGTTGAACTATGTGCCATTTTTCTGCAAGGCAGATTGACAATCTTCAAATCTCCAGCAATGAAGCACTTGAAATTGTTCAAATGCAACAGTGTCGTCTAAATTTTCTCAATATAGCAATATTTTTTCGGAACGCAAGGAGCAACAACAGTATTTTTACGCCAGTATCCTTACATCGGACTTGAGTCCTGGTGACGTCGGAATTAGGCTCGATAATCGATAGGGTAATCTTAAAGGACCCTCCTCCTCCATCTTGCAAAACGATCTGCCCAGGTCAACCCCCCTTTTGGACGTCACATAATCAATCAAACCCTGAACGTTATTACAGTATATTGCAGATTTTAATACCGTTTCTGCATTCTCGTTTACATGAAAGAGTAGATGTGCTACCTCAAAAAACATTAACATACATGCCTCTAATCAGCAAACCAAAATGTTGACACATGCAATAACAGTATAAACTTTTCACGCGTCACAAGCACCAATTCTTCGCTATACCACTTCAGAACGCGACAACTCATGCAACACTGCCAAAACAAAAACAAGTTTGTATCATGGAAACATGGGACCTTTCTTAGCCGAGGTTAGAGTCCGCAGCTACAAAGCAAAGCCATGCTGAAGGTGTCTGGGTTCGATTCCCGGTCGGTCCAGAATCTTTTCGTAATGGAAATTTCCTTGATTTCCCTGGGCACTGAGTATCATCGTATCTGCCACACGATGTACGAATGCGAAAATCACAACTTTGGCAAAGAAAGCTCTCAGTTAATAACTGTGGAAGTGATCATAAGAACACTAAGCTGAGAAGCAGGCTCTGTCCCAGTGGTGACGTAATGCCAAGAAGAAGAAGAAGAAGAATCATGGAAATATTTGTCATGGCCTTCTACGATTCGATTGAGTTGTCATCATATGGCAAAAGCGATACGTAGTATTATACTATTCGTGAATGAAGATCATCTATGGTACCTATCTCTTATTAAAATAAAAAAAAATGTTCAGGACCCCCCGATAGAACATTTCCAAACCGGTATCAAATGAAAGGGGAAAGCCAAAGCTTTCATTTGGTGGGTGTTTTAGCGATACTAATTTTTTTATATTAATGTTTTCTACCAGAGACACCGTGAGACGTGAACTCGTCAACAAGCAAAAATACACCGTGAACTAGGGTAGGTGTACCAATTATGGATGCAATATGTCAACAGTAGTGATGATGATGATGATGATGGTCCCACCACATACCCCTACAAAGGTTTGAGCGAGACGATATATCTTTAAGATAATTAATTATGATCAATGTTAACCAGATTTGCAAACAATAAACGGTCTGATTATTTCAACAGATATAAACAACATTACAAGTTCCCATACTATACAGCAAAAAAAAATGGTAAAAATCTGTTGGTCTCAACCACACTTTTCATAAGTTTTAATAGTGATCAAGAAAGTTCAACAAAATCCAAAACATTGCCAGAATTGATAACCCCGCCGATGATGTCAAAACTATCGGAAACATTTGAATTTTCAAGAAATTTCCGACATTCAACCAGAAAACTTACTACTAATGCATGGCATCCACCAACAGCATAAATTCTCAATTCAAATGATAAGTAATCAAACAGTCGTTTATACCTGTGTACCGCGCGCGGGACTCAAACCTCCGTAGACTACACATAAAAAGGAATAAACTATAACTACGTCAATATATAAAAAATCCATCATCATCATCGAGGCGAACATCGTAGTTTATTAGTGCCCCAATAATTATTAAACATATTTTACAATATAGTCAATACAAAATATCCGTTAGTCAAAACTTCGTCAAGATACAATATTAGTCAAGTACAAAAAAGTTAACATGTAGCTGTTCAGAAGGCAGCTTTGACGTGTGAAATACATAGTCTCTTAAACTGTGATAGAGTTGCAGCACGTTTGATGTGTATAGGCATCGAATTGAAAACATTTATTCCTTTAAAAAACAAAGAGTTTTGTGAAGCACCGTACAAAAACTGTGGTGTTCTTAATTCAGTCGCGTTTCTAGTATTATATCTATGAATGTCACTTCCTCTTTCAATTCGATCACACAAATATCGAGGCAACAAACCGTTAATTACTTTAAAAATGAACACCATCGTCAAGAATACAATTCTTTGCTTCACCGATAACCACTGAAGAGCATCTAATAAGAAAGACGAGGAAGTGAATCTGTTGCATCTCAAAATCAAACGCATTATTTTATTTTGCAAACGCTGCATTCTCGATATTTGTGTTTCATTTGCTAAAAACAAAATGGAAGCGCAAAACTCCAGATGTGGAGAGATGATTGATTTGTACAAATGTATTTTACTAGCAATCGTTAAATCGTTTTTTAATCGGCAGAGTATTCCATACTTCTTGGCTATTTTCTTGATAACATTGTCGATGTGAGCGTCGAACTTTAATCTGTCATCAATAATCACGCCAAGATATTTAATTTCGCGCACGCGATCAATTGTCTCATCATCAATTTGTATTGAGACGTCTATATTTGTTCGATTCCGCGATATCAACATAAATTTAGTTTTACTTATATTCAATTTCAACTGTTTGTACTTCAACCATCTACTCAGAGAACGTAAATCTGCATTCATATGTGCAACGGCATCATCAAGATTTTTAGCCGCAATGAATATCACGGTATCATCTGCAAAAAGATTTATGTCACAAAAACGTAAAACTCGTCGCATGTCATTTATATACATAATGAATAAAACGGGCCCTAATACACTCCCCTGTGGTACGCCAAGGCTGTTCACCACGGGGCTCGAAACAGAATCATTGAAAGCAGTCCGTTGGGTTCTATCAGTTAAATAGCTCTCAAACCATCTATATGCAGAACCCGAAAATCCAAAGCGCTTGATTGTTCTTAACAACAAGGGCCGAGAAATCGTTTCAAAAGCGCGTTTGAGATCCAAAAAAACAGCAACAATCGTATCTTTACGCTCTACGTTTTCTTTCCACTTTGCCAACACCAGGTTCAATGCGGTTTCACAAGAATGACCTTCCCGATATCCCGATTGCTCTGGTATTAGCAAATTATTACTATTTAAATATGCTAACAGCTGGCCTTTTACAACAAGTTCTAAAATTTTCTCTAATGTGTGCAACATGTTGATGGGACGAAACTCTTCGGCTTTAATCGTCCCAGCAACTTTTTGAATAGGAATCACAAGTGATTCCTTCCAAACTTGTGGCACGTGCCCAGTTTGTAACGATTCATTAATCAGGTCCAGCAGATTGTGGCCGATGACATCAAAGCAATCTTGTATTACTCTCGCATTAACGTTATCTACGCCAGCCGTTTTTCCCATAGAAAAGCAAATATTTCGTAGGTCTTCCAACGTTATTGGGTGAAAACATTCAAATGTGCAATTATTGTTAATCGGCTGTTTTATTTCGTCAGGTTCATCTACTAACTCAATGGATTGGTTAATCGATGAAACACTGTCCACAAAATACTCATTAAATTTACATGCTATTACTTGTTCTGATTCTTCTAATGTGCCATTGAAAGTTATGGACCGCGGTTTACAATTACTAGGTTTTAACAAGGATTTCAAAATTTTCCATAACTCTTTGCTATTGTTTTGATGCTGATCAATTTTCCTCTGAATATACTCGCAACGGGTTTGTTTAACCATTTGCGAGTATTTATTACGCGCGACCTTGTACCTATTCCAATTTGTATTATTATTATTTCTACGCCATTTTTTGTACAGTTTGTCCCTATTGCGTTTACAACGCAACAAATCCAAATTGTACCAGCTGTTCGAATTTTTCAACGAAACAAATTTATGTTCGACTAATTTATTGGTACAGGTTTTTAAAACATCAGTTAGAACAGCTGACTTTTGATCTAACTACCCGTCGTTTGTATGAAAATCAACATTTCTTTCGACAAGACTTGAAACGGCATGTTTTGAATACTTTTTCCAACACTTTAATTTTACAAAGTCACTTTTATTTCTACTATTGTCATCAATATTAATAACTAAAGTTTCATGGTCTGTTACTTTTAAATCAGCAATAATAGAGCCATCTTTCCCGTGTCTCAAGTTACTTATTTTGTGTTTTTTCGGATCCAATTTGTTAATCAAAATTTTGCGAGTATCCTCGCTACTCTGGTTGGACTCTTTTGGCTTGATCACAATGACCGGACGAGCCTTACGAGTCACTTGCATTACATCATTCGCAGTGCTTTTCTTTTTTGTACTCTTATTCCTAATTTTAATCCCAGCATTACTCTTGACAACATCCGCGAAGCTAATACTTTCAACAAAAACATCATCCGACATAGCGCAAACGTCTTCCTGAACCTTACGTTTCTTGCCTCTGGGAAGCAGGCTCGGCTCCGATGCCGTACTTGATGTACCGTGCTTATCATTCATTGCAACTAAATTATTATTCGAGTTAAATTCAAAAAATGAACATTTCATACTTTCCAACTCTTTGCTCACAGATTTTGACATTTCAAAAATTGCTTTATCCATGGTACTATTTAGACTTCTCACCAATTCCTCCATCCCGGTTTTTAACGCGTCGTTTATCTGAGCAGCAATTTGCTCCCGAACGCCACTGAACGAATCCGAAATAGAAGAAATCTTCTTCATCTCTTCTTCGAACATTCGTACGGTCGGGAGCGTTAAATTCTGCTCGCCACAACACTGGCTTGATAAACAATCACTACATTTAAATAGCAGATTTTCGTTCTCACTGACAAGCTTAGCAACAGCTTTCGTCAGTGGTGTGCACTTGTAATGGTACACACTCAAACAACCTGTACATGTGGTCGGTATTTCAGAAATTAATACCGGGGCCCCACATTGCTTGCACTCAGTCATTTTGCTTAGCACCTATACACTTCCACCAAACGAAACATGCATGCAACACTTAACACAGATGAAACAATACAGTGTACAAAAAAGTTACCAGCCTCCAGCAGCTGCTGGGGCAAAATTAAATGCAAAATTAAACGAGGACAAGCGTTAGAGACAATTTGCCTCCTACTTATCCTGTTTCAAAATAAAATGTTGCTCGCGGTAGAAATCGTTGTTCCGCGGCAAGTCCACTATTTCACACGTAATTTAATTTATTTATCACTGCACTGCAGAAACAAACTACACTGTTCACCATTACCATCAAGTAGTGATAAAAATCAAGTTGTAACCGCGTTTCCAAAACGCAAGCATGACTTGTTGGTGTCAATTACTAGTTTAAAGCCTTGTGAATCTGTTGATTTAATCAGTTTTAGTACTAAATTGACTTTAAGCTTCTAAAAATGGATTTTAAAAAGCGTTGTCTTTGTACCAATTATGGCAATAGCGTTCCTAGCATTCGACATAAAGGTGTACCAATTATGGACTGTCGAATATTTGCACGAAATGAACTCAAACGCCATGAAAAGCGAATGATAATGCAACGCTAATATGTAATGAAGATATCGCTCATAAAATTTTCCAAAAATTTTGGGTTAAATAGATGTTAAATCAATTTTTTCAATGGGTTCATGGGAAAAAAATAATTTTCGAAAAAGAAGTCAAAATGTGGTGTAAATGCAAATTATGATACAAAACAGCATTAATGATCTCACATTACCTTTCCAGTGCCAATTTTTAACGAAAAAAGAGGGAAAATTCAAAAATCGAGTATCGCTGAAAACCCCTCTCTATCATGAAATTAGCATCTTCCGCTCGCGAATGTTTTCGAACGTGTAATTGAAAATTATTAGTAATTGAGTACAAAACATGAGGATAATGCCTTACCGAACCGTCCCGTCGTGGAAGTCACCCGTAAAATAGATTTACTTCTTTTATTTTATATTTTATAAAAAAATGTAAACAAACCGCCTCCAGAGTATTGCCATAATTGGGCTCTCATACACTCTTTGTACCAGTTATCGACATAGTGGAAATAACACGATTTCCAACTTAAAACAGTAGAATTGATTGCATACCAGCTAAATTTATTCATTTGTTCTCACTAGGTAACATACATTCATCGGTTGAAACAGTTTATCCGGATGAAAACATACATTTCGTAACGGAGGTCCCTTAGCCAACTGCTAAGAAGGTGACATATATGTGAGGCAAAATTTTCAAATGTTCATTTTTCGAAGCTTATTGCACGAATGTCCTTTTCAAGGTTTAGTTACCATCAAAAACAAATAGTTTAATCATTCCTGTGAATATAAGCCATTATAGTCTAGTGAAACAATAAGAAAAATCTCTTTTTGTTCCCACTATTGCCATAATTGGTACTATAGCCATAATTGGTACTTCTACCCTAGATCATGTATCTGTGACCAATGATGGTAGTTCACGGTGTATTTTTGACAGTTCACGTTTTCCAGAACGCTTTTTTGAGCGTGTATTCTGGGTAATCGATATCTTTAGTATTTTTTATGATTCTTTTGCTGAGACAGAGACTGTTTTTACGTTTAGCATTTACAGGTATATAAGAAATGCTCTGAAGGATCAGAGTTTGATAAAAAAATAATTTTATTTCACTATTAAACTAAGTTACAACAAATATTAATCACTTCACACTCGAAACTGATTGAATTTTCCTACCGCTAAACCTTTTATTGACTAAACCTATCGACTCAGCAAAACGGTCCCGGTCAAAGTCTGCATCGACACCTTCCGATCCGTCGTCGTTCTCGTCGGTTGGGTGCATGTTGCCATCGCACCTCGATAATCCGCTGGGTCATCACTTCTATGTTGCATCGATCGATGGGCCGATCGATGGTTCGTTCTGATTGGCTGGCACGTGGGCAACTCTGTTCCTAACGCCTCCCCCCTCAAGTATCAAGCGTCCTCGTTTGATGTTTCAGGAGCTCGAACCTTGGTTCTGGGATGAGTTTCAACCGCTTCTTCTCGGGATCCTTTCCTGTTGTTTGAGTATTTGGACCATCGGTTGCTTCTACTTCTCCTAGATTCCTTGTTCTAAGCAGCAGAGCGTCGACGTGGTTTTCCTTGGCATCCTTGTTGTGAGTTGTCTTGTAAAGAAAAACAATGACGAACCAAAGAGATATTAAAACCAGGAGGGCTAAGCCTCCAAAAGTTACCCTTTTATGTGTGCTGTTAAGGGAAAGTTGAATCTCGCTTAGTTCTTCAAGATTCTGAATCCGCAACATAACGTTTTCCTCTTCCTTGAATGTGTAGTTTGGCTTCTGCAGAGGTTTGCTGTAAATTGTTGGGCTGTTTGGGCACATCAGGAGTTAATCATCAATGTTAACTTCCTTTTCCCGATCAGCCTAGATAGCCGCGTAGTGTCGGTAGCGGTTGTTTCAATTGGCTAAGAATTAACACTACGGACTGCCTGTTCCGGTGGTAAAAGTCCACCTAACAGGTGACCCCTAATTCATGTGGCTTTAAGCTTACCGTGCCTAAGAATGAATGGTTAGGAGGGTCTAAATAAAACCTAACCGCAAACGGAGCCTGTGGAGTACCAGGGCGCCTTCTACAGTATTATGCCCTTCCTGTGCTACCCGGAGCAATGGTGCAGGTGACCTTGTGTTTCTCCGAGATAATCGGCTGCCCTTCTTCAGTCTCAAGCCTGAGGCTAAATAAGGGTGGGGTTATTAATACGTTGTAGCTTAGTTTAAATTTTCACCTCTATGGTTTCGCATTATGCGTATTACACAGTGTGTTCTGTGCTTTTCGCCTTTGGCGACTTTTAAGAGATACCGATATGGTTTTTTCGCTGCTGGTCTTTTTCGTTCTGAGATTGCGAAAAGCTTAACCCTGCCTAGTTTGGGTAGTGGCTACGGTTAGGATAGCTTTGTTAGACCAATCTTCAGCATAAAACATCAGCAATGATCAATCTTTGTAGACTCATGCAAATGCTACAGCTCAAATGGCGCTAGTTCAAAAACCTTACTTTTGTGAACTTTTATCTAGGTAACCTTGTGGACCCAGTTTTTGCTACTTTCAGAAAAATGAAATGGCAAACTCGCGTGCCATGCCTCGTGCATGCGTGCTCGTAAATAGCGCTATCGTTGCTACACTCATTTCTGAGTTAACAACCAGAGATGTATGTGCTGTCACAATTGATGTTTCTGTTGGTGACCTCAATAGGAAATACGTCTTTCGTTATGAAGTGTATTTACCACATGATGAACCATCCCAATGGATGATTTCAAACGAGTTGTTCACTGCCTATGAAAAGGCCTTCTGTTCCGTGTGGGCAGTGATGCTGATACTCATCACATCATCTGGAGAAGATCAGCTTTCAATATGAGAAGCTCCAGTCTGATAAAGTGCTTAAGTAGTTCAAATCTTGGATTACTTATTTTAGGGAATTGCCCAACCTTCATGGTATCTGCTAGTGAAGAAGTGTTAGACATGATACTCTGCTCGAACAGAATCAGTCACAAGTTGACGAATTGGCATGTATCAGATGATGAATCATTATCTAATCATCGCTACATACACTGGGAATTGGTTGTGACCAAATTCCATGGATTCTCTCCGTCCATTGGAAATCCTAGTATTTCGGATGTTTCCACTTCCGGTGAGTTGGGACACAATTGTCCTTGCTTCGAGTGATCTCATAATTGCTTGTCATTTTGCTTATAGGTAAATTTTCTACACAACTCCCTTCACAGGAGAAGTGGACGTCTGGCTGTTTGTAAAGTATGTCAGATAGTCAGGCTGCTATAAAAGCTCTTGCTTCGGCCAACTCAAGGTCGAAGCTTGTTAGCGCATGTCGAACTCAAATTGAGGAACTGAATTCAGTCAACTCTGTAAACCTTGTATGGGTACCTGGCCATTCTTCCATCGCTGGAAATGAATTGGCTGATGAGCTAACTCGCGATGGAGCATCGCATGACTTCATTGGCCCTGAGCCGGCTATTCCAATTTCGAAGTGCTGGGTGAAGCTTCAGATTAATTCTAAAGCTGCAACTCAGCACAAGCAATATTGGAATAGTTTGGAGTCGTGTCGTCAAACAAAATTGTACATAACTGAGCCATCTCCAAGGGTGGCGAAGTATTTAACAAATCTGTCAAAGCAGAATTGCAGTCTCTTGGTCAGAGCGTTTACAGGCCACTGCCGGCTCAACTATCACATGGCAAATATTCAGCGTGTTGTCTCATTTGTGTGTGATAGTTGTGACTCCGATTATGGAACTTCGTATCACCTGATATGCAACTGTCCAGTTTATGCGCAAATGCGTTTCCAATTATTTGGTATAGATTTATTAAGTGAAACTGAATTCAGAAGCCTGAATCATCAGGACATTCTGTTATTCTTAACCCGCTGTGGTAATGAGCTATAGGCTCTCTTTACGCTCATGCGTTTTGCAGTGCCCTTTTTAGGGCGCTGTTCGAACCCATTGTGGTATGGAGCTACATGCTCTCATTTCGCTTATGCGATCTTCCCTCTTCAAGGGACCCCACTCCTAATTCCTCCCATCTTTCCCTTCCCTTTCCTCTCCCATCGGGTAGATGATGAAATAGGCTCAAATATGGCGATGGCACAAATCTCCCAAATGGCGGGGAACGTGCCTTTGGAGCCTGCCTTCTGATACCTCTTCCTTGAATGTGTAGTTTGGCTTCTGCAGAGGTTTGCTGTAAATTGGGATTAGGTAGTTGTCTTGGCTTATGACATCTATTTTACCGGAGAATGTGAAATTGCGTGCTCTGATTGTGCAATTCCCGATCTCTATTAATGTTGGTTCGGTAATGATTCTTGAATCCCCGCATGAGTCGTTTACCTCAATGTTCTCTGTTGTGTCAATTAGGATCACGCTGTCCGTAATCTCTTTGGCTTGGAATCCTCGTTTTGTACTTACGAATGAGCATTTTGGTGATTGATGTGTTAAGATATTATAGATGCATTCGTCCTCAATGGGCTTGATACCATCGCAAATGTCGCATTTTTCCGTTTGGGCGTAGATCAGGTTGCCGTGCTTTGCCACCAGGTTTATGTCAGTTTCTATCCTCGAATTGTTGACCTTTAGCGTGTGAAGCTCCAGGAGGTCGTAGTCCTTATCGTCTAGTACCGGTGTCTTCACAAGTACCATCGCCTGTCCGCCGCTGATACCGATAGTTGCTGAGCAAAACTGAAAGATTTCGTCAAAATAGTTAAGTGGGATGTTTTGCTTCCTAAGTTTCCCTGCGATTGCCTGTTTGTCTTCTAACGAAAGGATATTCTTGTTTATGAGGCCTAATCTGGAGAACTCTATTTGTTCTTCTATAGATTCCAAAATGTGAATTATTCTATCCGTATTCCAAATGAGATTGATGAACTCTAAGTTTGATCTAAGGTTTTGAACTGTGTTGAATTCTCTAGAGATTGTAGAACTAATTTTCCTTAAAGAATCTGTTATGTTATTGATTTTGTTTTTGTAAAGTTCATTAATTTGGATTTGCTTGATTTGATTTTGAGTTAACCTATTTTCCTGATTTTTTAATATTCCTAATCCTTCATGTATGATCTCAAGATCTTCGTTATCGGGATTCCCCGCAATAAATTTAATCGCTGTTCCAAGGACATTTATCAGTGCTCTCTTTGTCCTACGTGGGATCAAACTAGAAAGTTTTTCTTTAGCTATTGTTAACTTCTCCTGAAGGGTTTGCTCTAAATGTTCAACGGTTTTATACGAGTGAGTGATCTTTTCGATGTATTTAATGTTATCCTCTAGAGATACTAAATTAATCCTATGTAACGTTCTCTCAAATCCTGTCCTTATTCGCACTGCTTTTATTTTTATGGCGACCATGCCATTTTTATTGGATATTTCCTTGTATGTGGTCGCGTTTACCATGTGGATGAGGATTAGTCTGAAAAGGAATATTTTTTAATTGTTTAATATTTTATTCTGTTATGGGTTTTGGGGTTTTATGTGTTTTTTTTTTTTTTTTTTTTTATATAGTTTAATCCGATTTTTGTGTATTTTAATGTCGTTACTATCTATGTAGGTGAGTTCATTATTGGTTTTAACTGTTGAAATTTTATACGGGTCTTGGTCTTTATTTAGCCTTTGACTGTTTTTAATAAAAAGTTTGTCGTTTTGATTTAATTGTTTAGGGCTTTCATTATCCGCGAATTTTTTCTCGTGATTTATTTTTCTCTTATTTAACTCGAGTTTAACGGCTGATTGAATTTTATGGAAGTGTTCTGTTATTTCTTCCTGATTGGTTAAATTCGATGTGTTGAAGACTACTTCCCGAGGTTTTTGATTGATAGCCGAATGAAATGTATTATTGTAGATGTCGACCAAAACGTTCATTATTTCGTTAAGACTGAGATCTTTGAATTTTGAATGGAGAGTCCGATAAAGTTCGATTAGAGTACTATGAAATCTCTCAACAATTCCATTTGAGCAAGAGCTACTCGCAT
Organism: Aedes aegypti; assembly: GCF_002204515.2. NCBI lineage: Eukaryota > Metazoa > Arthropoda > Insecta > Diptera > Culicidae > Aedes > Aedes aegypti. The sequence goes on along the minus strand of NC_035107.1, from coordinate 264,373,755 downwards.
GGTGGATTTCAATATTTAAGTCATTCAGGAACCCGATGAAATCAATGGATTTAAATGAAGGTTCTTGATCACATACTATAGTTTTCGGCCTTCCGAACTGTCTAATGTGTTCGGTGATTGCCCTTTTCATATCAACTATGGTTCTAGTTTGTATCGAAATTATGTTTGCGAATTTCGAGAACGAATCCACTATAGTAAGCCATTTTTGTCCCTTCATGAAAAATACATCGATGTGAATTCTATCAAAGACAGTGTCACCAAAAGTACTCTTTTGTATTAATTTTGGAGGATTGCGATCATACTTGCTACGTTTGCAAGTGTCGCAAGAGCTTATAAAAATTTTGAGCTTTCTTTCTAGCTCGGGGAAAAAGTAGTTTTGGAGAATCTGTCTTTTATTTTCTTTCAATCCACGATGTCCATATTCATGGGTCTTTTCGATCAATTCGTCCTGCTCGGTGCCCATTCTGACGTCTGCCAACAGTGTCTCTGAAATGAAAACCTTGTATAATTTATTAGCAGAGAAATGATTTTTGTATGTTTCCTGAATAAGCTGTAGAAGGGAAACAGGGGCTTTTATGCAATTATTTCCATTAGGGTTAAGGCATCTTTTAAATACATTCACCATATCCTCTTCCGTGTATCCCGGTTGGGATATGATGTATCTGTTATATTTTGGAAAAACTGCTTCATGAGAATCTGTTTTAATTCTGGAAATTTTGAATAACAGTTGAGTCTTGAAAAAATTAATCGGTCTTTCCGTGCACTTTATAAAGTAATCGTCACTAGTATCTGCGGAATGAATGGTTTCCAAGTCTTCATCAGTATCCGCTGTATTCACGTTTAATTCTTCGTTCACCTGTATTCTCGATAAAGCGTCCGCTACGACATTTTGCTTTCCGGGTTTATAGACGATTTCGTAATTAAATTCACTCAATTGTAACTTCCATCTTACAATTTTATCGTTCGAATTAGTTAGTGAGTATATCAAAGGTTTATGGTCTGTTACCAGCTTAAATCTGCGACCATATAAATAAGATTTGAAGTGTTTTACAGCCCAAACGATTGCCAAGAGTTCTTTTTCCGTTGTGCTGTATCTTTCTTCTGTTACGTTTAAAGTTCTAGATGCAAATGCTACTGGCCGATCTTTCCCAAGTGTTCCTTGAGAAAGTACCGCTCCAATGGCGTAATCGCTCGCATCGGTCGTTAAAATAAACTCTTTCTCGAAGTCTGGGTAGATAAGTATTGGATCTCTAATAAGGATTTCCTTGCATTTTTGAAAACATTCCTCCATTTCTGGAGTGATTTCAAATTCGGTGTCTTTGCGAAGTAAGTTCGTCAAAGGTTTCACTAGTTTAGCGAAATATTTGATGAATCTTCTATAGTATCCCAAAGTTCCCAGAAACTGTCTAATTTCTTTGACATTCTTTGGTATTGGCCATTCTCTTATGATTTTTATTTTGTCCTCATTTGGCAACACTCCGTCTTTGGTGACCGTGTGACCTAAAAATTGAACTTCATTCCTAAAGAATTCACACTTATCAAGCTGAATCTTTAGTCCGGCCTCCTTTAATCGCTTCATAATCATGTCAAGATGAAGTTGATGTTCTTCAAGGGAGGTAGAAAATATAATTATATCGTCCATATAGACGAAGCAGCAAACTCCGATCAGATCTCTGAGCATACAATCCATTACGCGCTGGAATGTTGCCGGAGCGTTCTTAAGCCCAAAAGGCATTCGGGTGAATTCGTATTTGCCTGAATTCACGGAAAACGTGGTTTTTTCAGTGTCTTCTTCATCAAGTTGTATCTGATGGAAACTAGATACCAGATCAATTGTGGAAAAGTAACGGGCTCTACCTAGCTTGTCCAATATATCGGTTATATCGGGTATAGGATATTTATCATTTATGGTTTTCTCGTTTAGTTTTCTGTAATAGATAACTAATCGAAATTTCTTTTTCCCAGAGGCATCGGCCTTTTTAGGTACGACCCATACAGGTGCAGTATATGGAGAAATTGATTCTTTAATTATACCATCGTTCAACATTTTTTCACTTGTTTCTGAATTTCTTGTTCAAAAATTTGTGGATATCTGTAAGATTTAACGTGGATCGGCAAATTGTCGGTAGTTCTAATTTTATGTTTTATTTTATGCGTAAACGTAAGTTTTTCGTTTTCGTCATAAAGAATTTCTAGGTTTTTATGGATCACTTCTTCGAGAGCTTTTTTCTCTTCATTATTCATATGCTCATTCCTGAAGCAGTAATCAACGTTCTTAGGAGAAATCTCGATGTTTGGTTTCTCTGCAATTTCGCATTTATCCGGCTTGATATCAATTTGGTTCATATTTATCTCAAGAGGTGTTTTCAAATGATTCTGAATTGCTACCGTTGCCTTTCCATTTAGACTTCTATAAATTCCAGGTAAAATTGAAAATTTACCGAAATTTCTTTCATCAGTGATTGTAAAATCTCCGTCCATTGAAGTTTTTAAAGTCAAGTATTGAAATTCTTGTTCCGTTGTATTGATCCTTAAGTCATTGAGAAATTTTTGTTTCATTTTAAACTCTTTTCTTCCGACTTTCAATGTGTTCTTGGAAATATTCAGTTGAGCTTTTAGGTCTCTCAAGGATTCGTATCCGATCAGACCATCGAAAAATTCGTGAAATTTAAAAACATAAAATTTCAGTTTCTTCTTGATCTGGAACGGATCGAATGAAACCGAATGTGTAATTTTGTGGGCCCCTTTAATGTTTGAGACCTTTACACCTTTTACAACGTCACAGTAATCTAGGTTTACTTTATCAGCAGAAATGTAATTCTTATTCGCGCCAGTGTCGATTAAGAATTTCAACTCGCCTTTAGTGGTGACGAAAGTAATATACGGCAGAAAGTTGTTATTATTTATTTGTTTGGATCGTCGCTTAGACCCTGGAGAAAATTTAGCTCTTCTCCAATGAAGTAATCGTCTTCATCGGATTCCAAAGTAGTGTCGACGACCGGTGGGGTGTCAAATTCTGGTTCGTCTGGCTCATGTTTGCTGTCGTCGCTTTTACCGTTTACGTGTGTGTTAATTTGCATTTTTGAACGGGAGGTTCTCATTGAAACATCGTTATCGATCAGCTGTTTGGATGCATGATTTTTAAATTGTCCAGACTGGCTTGAGGCTTGATTGTTATTTGAATTGTTAAATTGTGGTTTATTATATTGATTTGGATTACCTGAAGGGCGTTTGGAAAAATGTTGCTGTGGAATATTAGGTTTTTGTTCTAATTTCTGTCTGTAAGCAGCGTTTGAGTATTGCATCGTTATGTTGTAAGCTTCTTCTAATGTTTCGGGACGATAACTTCGGACGTGCATTGATAACTTTTCCCCAAGACCGTCAATAAATCTTGTGAGAGTCATAAGACCAATCAATTTATTTATCGCCTTCGTACTAGATTTGTAATCATCCATTACCGCAGCTGTTGATTTTATCGCCGTATCTATGCCTTTAATTATATTGTAGTATTCTGTGATTGTTTTGTTGCCCTGGTTGATATAAAAGAGCGACTGGAAATGCGAGGCCAGGTCCCTCCTGTCCCCGTACGCGTTCAGTAGCACCTCTTTAATTTCGTCCCAAGTGCTCGGGTTTCCGGCTGCAATAAGTATTTCTTTTGCATTGCCAGTAATTTTACTCTTAACCGCGCGTATGATCTGGGAGTATGTTGGCGTATTTTTATGCTTTTCGAAGAGACTTAAGGTGTCTTCAACGTCTTCGATCCACGCTTGTGTTTCTTTTTTGTTGCCGCTAAAAAGGCTTATAATTGTTATGGGATCGGGCGTATTGTATGCCAAAAATGGATCCTCTGCTTTATTTTGCAATCTGGCTATTGTATCAAATAGCGATTGCTGGTTCTCCGTTAACCTTTGTACGTGAGCAATAAGCTCTTCTTTGGTCAATTCGTTAGTCATATCCACTTTCCTATTCGCGTTGACTAGTATGGCTCTTTTTGTTTTCGAGCTAATTTTGGTTGTGTTTAGCGAAATTTATTTGAGCTCGATATACGCTCTTACTCCAAATAGAATTCTAACACACTTAATGAGCAATTGTTTGCTTGGTTGCAGAACACTAATGCAGAAATTATTTGGGTTCAATATTCGCTCTCCCCACAAACAAAATTCTGTTAGTGCACTTTTTAAATGAACATTAAGATAAAAATTATTTGGGTTCAATATTCGCTCTCCCCTCAAATAGAATTTTCACTAATGCACTTTTCGAGATACACTTGTCACTTTGTAATGGTAACAAAAAGTTTAGTACTTACAAGATGATTCCTTTCATCAGGGAGTCCGAGTGCAGTTAGGATATGGGTTCCAAATGGCGGGAACAATTCTCCGGTAGTCTCAAATCCTGGATATCCGCTCCACGACAGCTAGTGCTGGACTACAGGTGCCCTCAGTTGCGCGTAGAATTCCTCCTCCTTTGAAAACTCGATGATTGTGATAACCGATGTTCGCTCGCGTTAGCACTTCGCACCAAGTTTAACCATTTGACTACACGACTGCGCCAGAAATGCTCTGAAGGATCAGAGTTTGATAAAAAAATAATTTTATTTCACTATTAAACTAAGTTACAACAAATATTAATCACTTCACACTCGAAACTGATTGAATTTTCCTACCGCTAAACCTTTTATTGACTAAACCTATCGACTCAGCAAAACGGTCCCGGTCAAAGTCTGCATCGACACCTTCCGATCCGTCGTCGTTCTCGTCGGTTGGGTGCATGTTGCCATCGCACCTCGATAATCCGCTGGGTCATCACTTCTATGTTGCATCGATCGATGGGCCGATCGATGGTTCGTTCTGATTGGCTGGCACGTGGGCAACTCTGTTCCTAACGTATATATCTAGAAAAACTGAACAACATTATCGTGGCAAACCATGATTTGGTCGTAGTGTTTAAGAGTACCGTAATTCGGGGTATCATTGATCAACGGGGTAAAATTGATCGGAATGACTCATCTTGTAAAAGTTCGTATCATCATTTGTTAAAGGAACATTTCCAAATCATAAATGGATCTTCTTTTTCGTATATTCATGAGCTAATAAAAGTGAAGATCTTTGAGAAAATTGCTTTTACCTTATGCGTAAATTTGGCAACTTTTTGAAACAATGATTTTAATGGTTAAGGATGACACTACCAAAGATTCATGTCTCACATAAGTTCACCAAACGACATGAGCAAGGAAAATGCGGTTCTTACTAAAAATGGCATCGTCGAAAACGATTCCGTTGTCAAAACTTGCAAAAGTATGTTCAATTAGGCAACATTACCGAGTTACTGTTAAGAATGTAAAATTCTCTTAGGACATTGCCTACTTTTAGGCGTATTCCGTGGTTCGAGGTGTTTTTAATTTTAATATAACTCAAAAAGTAAATAACTTGTAAGCGTTTGGCCTTCATATTCGGCTTCAGGGGCGCGTTAGCGCGTACAATGCTACTTTTTCAAGTCAATACCGTTTTGATTCGAATCCCGGACAGCTTCAAATTACTTTGTATGGGAAAGATTTCACTCGAATTGGGTCCTAAAGCCCTGTCCCAATTTTAGTGCCAAACGCTTAAGTTTAGGCCAAAAACACATATTTACTCAATTTTCTAATGTTTTCCGTTAATTTAAGCCCAAAAACATTTTTATTAGATTTTGTCACATCCTTTGGCTTAAACTCAAATTTTGGGTGTATTTTGTTTTCCGTGTCCCTTACGAAATGTCAGATAGGAACAACCCCAGTGGTCGAACTAAAAACCCCTGTGGTGTTTTTGTCGACTAAGCGAACGTCAAACATGATCAAAAGTGTCAAGGTTCATTTATGGACCAAATTTTTAAATTAAAGTTTAAACATGATATAGCCATTATTTGAGCGGGAAAAATTGCTAAAGTAATTACAGTAACATGCTTTTTCGTGTTATTAAATAAAAACAAGATTTCATTACAAATTTTAGGACCCAATTGTTTCAAAATGGGCCGTCAAAAAGTTTCCAATTTGAAAGATGATTTTTATAAACATGTTACATAGCAATCCATGAAAATTTACAATGTTCAACTAGTTTTGACGTTTTTCTAACGGATTAGTGCAGTTAGTTAATGATTCGACTATTCTAATTGTGTGTTTCATGAGCTGTACGAAATTCGAATCAATGTGCCCGGAATATGAAGCAAAAGTGTGGTTGTGTCCGGAATAAAAATCATGAAGAGGCCGAACATTTTTGTTGATTAAAGTGAATTACAGCTGTGGAATCCAAATCTTCACCCAGCATTCGAAATGTGAGTGTTTGCAAGGCCTGATTACGCTAAAGCTGAATAGGGAACGATTCAATTTATATATGTTTCGATTAGTTGAAGTTCACTGAAGCCTTAAGTGTCCGTAATATGAATCAAAACGGTATAAACTATCAAGACTGAGTTTTATCACTTTGAAATGCAAGCTGATAAGTCATCACTGTTGCCAAAACGAATGACGGGCTACTTAGCCTTAAAACATTTTTTAAACGTGCTTAAATCTTTCTAAAAACAAAATACAGTATATAGCCACGAGCTATGGGTGGCAGTACTTGTTTTAAAAATATGAAATAAGGAACATTTGCATTTTCAAACGAAATATTTAAGAAATATTCAAAAAAATGATCAATGTTGCCCCGGATTACGGTAGTACTAATTGATATTAATTCCTGTGTACGGTTCGATTAGTGTCTCACGGAGAACACGGTAAAAAAGCACAATTATATCAGTACTAAGTAGTGTTAATCCTTCGATAACGTTACTTGTTCCAAAGAGGGTGGGCGATGAAAACTTGTTCGGTGTACAATGCGTTTATCATGGATCGCATCAATTGCCTTATCCCACTAACTCAATTTTCTTTTCATGACAACCATGGAGATACTAAAGGTTCTTTGGTCTATAGCAACAATGGTTTTCTAACTAACATTCCTTCTCTTACATACATCATTCCTTATAACATGGCCAGCGTTGTTATTGACTTTCAAATTATAGAGTAAAGTGGGGCAAAAGTTTGAGTGGGGTACGAGTATCTTTTTAAGATTTCTAGCTGAATGCAAAACAAAGCCAATAAATGTCATGGTGGTTGAAATTCTATTCAAGTAAGAGACTTTCTCTCCAAATATCATAAAAATGTATTGAGATTTGGAAAAGTTATGGCTACTTTTTGTTTTTCGACGTGAATATTGTAATTTTCAGTCAAGTTTTCGTTGCATGGAACCAAATGAAGATAACATCTTTTTCAATATTTTATGTAAGGGCATTTCTAGGCCTATCATAAGCATGCTTTGAGGTGAATCAGTTTTTGCATAAATGCTTGGAAACAATTTTTGGCCCATAGTGGGGCAAAACTTCGAATCAGCGGGCCAAAAGTTCGACCCATGTATAAACTCATGGAAAAATTTGCAAATTGCCTAAAATCCACATATTATCTTATAATTTAGCAAAATTTGCCTGATTGTGCGAAAAATATCACCAATATTTAACATTTCCGCTTAGTTTTGCGGAAAGCTGCTATTTTTTGAGTATATTACAATTAACCCTATTTTGGACAATTTTTTTGATGAAAATTTAGTGTGTATTTTTCGGCAACCTTAAGTGTTTTGTGTTTTAACCAGCGAACTTTTGCCCCACACTAGATTCGAACTCTCGCCCCACCGGTGGGGCAAAAGTTCGTTTAAGACAATCAAACTGTTTTAACTAAAAATGGGTTAATATTATGAAATAAGTTTGTTCAGAAGAATTATAGCCAATATGTTGAAGGTTCACTGTATGGTATTTGTTTTGTTTCAACTACTATTGTTTCCATGGAAATTTTGATAATACCACTAAGGTCGAACTTTAGCCCCACCTTACTTTAAGGTCTTGATTTCCGCACATTGAGACTTGTTGGCTAATTAAGGTGAAACATCTCGGAATCTGAAGATGGCCGGCAAAATGGCCGGCTTGTGCCCCTACTCACGTTTTCAAGGGCACAAAACTGGAGAAATAGTTGGCAAACGTTTCTGATCTTCTTATTTTAAGCTTTCTGCTAGTGCACAAAGCCAAAATAAAAAGTACATTGTTGTTGGATGCTTTCATCGCGAGATTTGTGCGTTTGAAGTTTCAGTGCAATCTTAAAACTTGATTCCAAACTGTTTCACCTTAAAAGCCCTATTGATTGATATTTGACAGCTTCAATTATTCTGGTCAATCATGGAGTAGCAACTTCGAAGCGGCCATCTATGCGTGCTCATGCTCCATGTCCACATCGACTACCGTCCGTACCAAAGTTGTCCCTAGAAACTTTTGAGAGGTACCTAGCGTATCATTTGGAAATCATTGAACAACTGTTGAGATTTTTTCAGCAACTTCTACGAACCTTTTGTGCATCTCCAAAGATTGTTTGAGTTCTGAAAACCTCATCGGTACCCCTTGAGAAACATTGAGAGAGCTCTATAAAGTTCCACAGAATTTCGAAGATCCATGGAAAATACAAAAAAATCTACTAAGTACGCTCCGAAAACATTTATAATCGGATGAAAGTTTTTTTTTTGAGAATCATTGGTTTACCTTCAATAATCCCTAAATCATTTTTAGAAACACTCAGGCCCCCTTGCAAATAAAATCAAATGTAAAGTACTGAGAACATCTTCTTCTTCTTCTTCTTCTTCTTCTTCTTCTTCTTCTTCTTCTTTTTCTTCTTCTTCTTCTTCTTCTTCTTCTTCTTCTTCTTGGCATTAACATCCTCACTGGGACAGAGCCTGCTTTTCAGCTTAGTGTTCTTATGAGCACTTCCACAGTTATTGACTGAGAGCTTTCTTTGCCAAAGTTGCTATTTTCGCATTTGTATATCGTGTGGCAGGTACGATGATACTCTATGCCCAGGGATGTCAAGGAAATTTCCATTACAAAAAGATTCTGGACCGACCGGGAATCGAACCCAGACACCTTGAGCATGGCTTTGCTTTGTAGCCACGGACTCTAACCACTCGGCTAAGGAAGGCCCCTACTGGGAATATCTAAGATCTTCTTTTTGGGAGCTCATTCAAAATATCTGAATATAATTTTCTGAATCAATTTATGTGATTTTTTTTTTTGAAAAGTTAAAATTTTTAGCCTTTTTTAGCGGTAGCGTTCAAACGGTTCAAAAGTTATGATTTTTTTTAAATTAAAATTTAGCAAAGTCGTGATTTTTCTGGTCACTCTATTTCGGAAATGGTCACCATAATCAAAAAATCCAAAAATCCTAAAACACGTGTATCATTATTTCGGATAAGGAACAAAATAGCAAATTTTCACGGAATTCGGTTACCCACTAGATCGTTTTTTCATGGAATGGCTGTTTAAACTTCGTACCCCGAAAACCATTACAATTTGTTAGTGATTTAAAATTATGCAAATATCTTTCTTCGTAATGCTCTGCTGATCGGATGAAGGATAGGAGCTTTCGGGAAAGCATAGTGTTTTTTATTCCTAAACAAATATATGGCTTTACAATGGCGTTGCTAGGGTTTTCGGAGCCCGGTGCGGAGTCAAATTCTGGGGTCCTTCAAAATAGGGGTTTGTGCTAATTGACTAGTAAATTAATCGAAACAATAATTCAATCAACATTAATATCAAGGATTGTACCTTATATTTAACTATTGTTGAGGTTGTTTTCAATTTTTGTTTAGTAATCAAACCGTCAATTAATGAAGAGTAATATATCGAAACAACCACTTCAGGACTGAAAGAAAATAAAGGCTTTTGAGGCACATTTCAATAAGGATTCCCCAAGTACCAGACAACTCTCAAAGCGTATTCCTAAAAGTTTCTAAAGGATTTAATGATTTTCTTCAGAAATTTCATCATAATGTTATCAAGGTATTTGCTTAAAGTTTGCTATCAATTCGAAGATTTCTCTTCAGGAGCATTTGAGCGATTCTTTCCCAGCAAAGTCCACCAAAATTTTCATTCGGGGAACCTTGAAGAACTCCACAAGAAATTTTTCCAATGATACAAAAAAAAAATCCAAAGATTCACTCAAAAAATTTCCCAAAGAAGCCCTCAAAGAATTGTTACAAGATTTCTCTAGGAATCTGTCCAAGAGGATGCCAAGAAATTTTTTGACGTTTTTCTTCAAATCAATATAAGATATACTTCTAAACGAAGTCGTAAAGATATCAATGGTGAAATACATAATAAAAACCTACAAAAGAGAAGCCTTTTCAAGATATATGCACAAGAAATTTTCTACAGTGATCTCCATTTGAATTGACATTTCTTTTCAACTGCTTTTCTCCAGCATTTTTTGCAAAAAAATCCCACGCGTCGAGATAGGTGATTACTTTTTTGTTGAAGTGCATACTTCCTATAAATCAATTTTTAAATTGAAGAATTCAAGTAGAATTTACTCTGAAAATAATTCAATAAATCTTTCAGAGGAATCCTTATTTATAGAAAAATTTATGAGGAATTTTTGGTTGAATTTATAATTCTTGGTTCCTTACAGATTTTGTGGAATAATCCCTGGAAGAGTTTATTGAGCAATTCGTGGGATAATAAGTGCGGTAATTTTTAATGATTTTGTTCTGAATACGGCTGGAAGTATTTCTGAAGAGAGATTTTTTGAGAAATTCTTGTATGACTTGCCAACATAAATTTTACACCAATTCGACCATTGGTGATATAAACTTCCCTATAATCGGTCTAAATTCCTCCTCCTGGCCAACCTGAGCGTTGAGATCTCCGATAACGATTTTGATATCATGGCTTGGGCAGCCGTCGTATTCAAGTTCCAGCTGCGCGTAGAAACCGTCCTTATCGTTATCATCACTTGCTAGGTGAGGGCTGTGCACGTTGATTATGCTGATATTGAAGAAACGGCCTTTGATCCTCAACTTGCACATTCTGTTGTCGATTGGCCACCACCCAATCACGCGCCTCTGCATTTCGCCCATCACGATAAAAGCTGTGCCCAGCTCATGTCTGTTGCCGCAACTCTGGTAGATGGTATAACCATCCCCACACGTATGTACCATCGACCCTTTCCAGCAAACCTCCTGTAGCGCTACGATGTCGAACTTGCGGACCCTCAATAATTCGGAAAGAATGCGGGTACTTCCCAAAAAATTGAGAGACCTACAGTTTCATGATCCGAGTTTCCAATCGCTAGTCCGTTTTCGATGCCTGGGTCTATGCCGATTGTTCCGGTGCGAATTTGTATGCTTCCTGTACTGATGATTTTTACGGCTGGCTTGTAAGGCCTGCACCAACCCCCTGTCTCGCCGAAGGATCATCGTGCACAGCACTGTTTAGAGTCCCACGTTGGCACTAGGACGCTGATCAGCCGTTCCTAACATGGAGAACAGACGCTGTTTTGAGCCGCTCCTAACATGGAGAACAGACGCTCTGATAAGTTACCCCCCCCCCTTTCCTGGCAGCATACGACCAAGGTCCCACCAGGGTTGGTTACCCGATCTTGCCTACGGTTACTCGTACCCCAGGCGGCACCACGGGGAGGTTCGGTTTAGGGACAAAATGTCGAAAGACAAAACGTCGAAAGAGACGAAACGTCGAAGAGACAAAACGTCGAAAGCAGTATTTTTTCAAACGAAATAACGTTGCTAAGGAAACCATTTTTCCGATGCGGATGGCGTTGGAACTCGCAAAATTTTCAATGTACCGTTTTGTCTCAAATTCCGCACAGACTCATATTCCGAACACTCGGTTTTTGTATGGCGGTTTGGTTGAAATGTTTCGCTGAAATATGTCACCAAATAACAAGGAAATGGCAGTCAAATTCAATTAAATTTTAACGTCTCCAATATAATTTAAACCGCGGGAGTAGTGATGATTCTCTAGTTTAACACCAGTAGAAGAAGCTCAGATAAATTTATTTGCGAAATTATTCATTTGAATACGATTTATTCGTGCTGTTCGGAATTTGAATCAAGGTGTTCGGAATATGAGACAGAATGAGCACAGTGTTCGGCATTTGAATCAAAATGTTGTTTCATACTTTTACGTAAAAACAATACTAAAACTAGTCATATCAACATTATTATCGGTACACCCAACAGACAACAGTTAGACTTTGCGAAGAAATTAAAATTTACACAAATATCAGCTAATTTATGCCAATCAGATGCATTTGAAATCACTGTTGGCCTTAAGTGTTCGGAATATGAGTCAAAAGAAGAAACACTTTGTGAAGCAAAACGAAATTGAAGTCTTGGATATGCAAAAGTGATCAAACCAGTCAACAAGTCAAAGTTGGGGGATATACGTTCCTGAGCTTAGTCATTCCTTTAGTAACGCATTCCGCAGATCCCCCCGTTGTGTGAAAAATCTTTCCTTTCCCAACTACAATCCTTTTTCAACTCTTCCGCTAGTCTTTTCCTTCCGATATTAATGCTCAATGGTTACATCCTATTGAATCACTTTATTTTAGTGAAACAACTTGCGTGAATTTGGACTTCTTCATTGCATATCTATCGACTGAATTGTTACTGACTAATCTATTACTGTATAACTAACTGATCAGTTTCGTTTTTCTTCGAGTTCCGTTATTATGCGATTGCTCTATCGTATTTGCAGATCATGTTATTTAGCTTTTGAATTAAGATTTAAAAGTTTGTATAAGGTGGGAGGATGTAACTGAACATGACAATTTAAATAACTTAATTTAATTTGCTGGTTTAACTAATTTAATGTGATGTGAACAAATTACTAAAAACTAAAACATGATATTGGACATCTAGTAAGTTCATTATTCTTTGAAAATATACTAATTCTTTTGTCAAATAAGTACAATAGAATCTTTTCCGAAATCGATTGTTCATTTCATTTGATTAGCTTGATTATCTTTTCAGAAACTCCAGAATCACGTATATAGAAGTAAGGATCTCCAGCAAGTTTTCTATATTAACTACTAAATTGAGTTTAGACATTTTTTGTGATATTTTTATTTCAAAACACGTCTTTGGCATCTTGCTTTCAATGTTTGACTAAAATAACCACTTCTATGAAAGACTCCAATTATTGTTTTGTAACCTGAGAAGTAAACCAATATATGAAACAATTCAGACAAGTTTTGACAATTTTCAATTTGACTTTTTGATATCCCTTCCAAGATCAACTAAGAATTATGGTATCACGGTAATAACAGTGGAAAAAAAAAATTTCACTGCCTTAACTGTTCGAAACGTTAATAAATATTAAATATTTATCGATTTTCTTCATATTCCTCAGATTCCAATTATTATTCAGATTTACCACGAATAGATCGACGGTTTGTCAGATATTCGCATTGTTTTTCATTTCCATGTTTTGTTTTGTCCCTTCGACTTTTTTTTTCTATTCGACGTTTTGGCATTCGACATTTTGGCATTCGACATTTTGTCTTTCGACGTTTTGTCCTTTAGACGTTTTGTCCCTTCGACGTTTTGTCCTTTCGACGTTCTGGCATTCGACGTTTTGACATTCGACATTTTGTCGTTCGACGTTTTGTCACCCAACCGGGAGGTTGGGATAGGAGTTACCGTCGGACGGGGCTACTTTTGATTCCAGGGGCTACTTTGGACACTCACCTTTCGTATTTATTAGCAGCGTAAATATTAATCTGAGCAATTTTGTGTCTTCAGCACTTTTATTAACCAATATATGCTCTACCACTTGGCATGTTTTTTTCTTGGAACAACATCAACAATAACAGGATAAACAAGAAAACATTTCAAAAAAGCTCGAATAAATGTTCACAAGGTATAAAACATTGGCTATACAAACATTGTTTTAATTTTACCCATGTCTTGGAAACTTATTGAGAGCATCACAAAACTATCGAATCGTCATGTTTCATGAACATCTTGTGATTTGTTTTGCTTAAAATTGTTGTTTTATTAAAATAATTGATCAAAGGTCTTATTTTTGCGACTTTTATTTTATTATAATGTTTTGGTTTGTGTATTTTACAACATAAAAAAATAAAATAAATGTTTGTAAAAGTGAATAGACAGAAAATACATTTATTTCAATGCGTATCGATGCCAAATTCACAACATAATCTCTAAAAAACTATTTTTCGTTATATTTTACATGAATTTGTATTACAGAACAGTTGCATCCTTCAAATGCCTAAATTAAACTACTCTTAAGCCAGCTCTAAACTACTAAGAAGCTAAAAGCATATTACAAAAGCAAACTTACTGCTTTACGATTTTGCTAAACTTTACTTCGTAGATTGCGTTTTTAATGAAAATTACTTACTGGTATTAAATTAGTTACCGGTATTAATGTGATCCTTCAACATATAACAGTAAGAATATAAAAAAAGAGTTTTTGTACATAACTCATTCATCATCGCAGTACCTAGTAGTTACGTCGTTCGTTTATGTCAACTTGAAAATCGAGCACTCGTAACTGATAGTTTCATTTAAGAGGAAGTTGAAAATTTAAGTTTCATACTGCAAACTGAGAATAGTAAATGGCATGTTTCGTTGAAATTTGTTATATATGTGTAATTGATTCTAGCTTTGCAATTTTCTACATTAAGTTTATCAATGAAAAACGTTCCATTACATCACAGTGGACGACAATCTATTGAATCAGTTTGAAAGTTATAAGGAAAAATCATTTCATTAGCAAATTGTGAAAATGTCCAAAGTAGCCCCTTTTTTGTCTTGAAGGAAACACTTTTTTCGCTATTCAAGCATTTTTGTTATTTCTTGATGGATTTGCTTCATATTTTGCTTATTTGTTACGTACATATACAACTTAAATATAGGCAAAAATTATCAACATCTATCCATAATTCTAAGAGTTACAAATCCTCAAAGTTAAAGAATGTGGAAATAATGTCAAAAGAAGCCCCGTTTGACGGTACTGAACAAGAGGCTAGGGACCACAAATGGAGTCTATTTTATACCTGCAGGTAGGGGAACTGGGAGTAATATGCCCATAGGGGGCAAAACGCGCCACCATCGATTTGGGCGAACGATGAGTTTTACAATGCTTTTTTTCACCCTAGATCATAGAAAATGGATGAAAATGCTTTTCCAAATATGTTTTTATGTGTTTTTCTCAACCAAGTCGATAAAATCGTATAAAAACGTTTTTCGCTGTTTTCGTTGCAATTTTGTGCGATTTTCAATGTCATATTTTAGGTCGATAAATAACCAAATTACTGAAACTATTGCCAAGAGCCAACTTGTGCACTATCATAGTTTGTATTACGTGCAAAATATATGTTAAATTTGCCCTCAAAAAGCTTATTGAAGGCCTAAACTTTAATCAACTCTGGGGGCAAAACGCCCACCCCTATTTCATAACACCAAAACAGCCGATTGAATTCAAATTCTACCAAACGTAATGCCACGTTGAAGTTACACAAAAATTGGAACCTTACAAATGTACATTTTTCGCATCAGCATGTAAACTATTATTGAACAATAACATCTGAACAAACGCCCGGATGTATGCAACACATATACAAGCATGATTGTGTGAGTTCGTTTATAGCATGGCTAACGCCAAACTCAAGCGGGGCGTTTTACCCCGCAAAACAATACATATGCAGTTAAACAAGCATTTTTTCAAAATTAATTTATAAACCCCAGAAAAGTTAGAATGGATAGCTGTTTCTACTATTTGGTAGAAAACATGTTTGTCTATCCGACCATAATAAAAAAGAGCATAAAATAATGTTTTTCACATCTAAAATCGCTGTTCTCCTTAACGTGGGCAAACTACCCCCAGTCCCCCTACGCGAAGTATTAATGGTACGCATTGTCCAGTCATTTACCACTCCTTTCAAGTGGATATTGATCTTGAATAGTGTCTGATTCCATTGCTGCACTTTTTTTTTAAAATCGCTTAGAAAACGATGAAAATATGCATTGTTAAAATTGTATTTTAACTTTTTCCGGATCCTTTGTAGTAATCGTTAGTTTTCTCTCCCTTGGTAGTAAAAGAGTTTAACTTTTCCAATCAAAATTACTCTTCTCAGGACTAACTGTTTCTAAAGTTATCAACTAGTTGAATTGTATCTAAATAATATATTAAATAAATTCTTTGGGGCTGTCAGATATTGACGACTCACTTTCAAGAATGTTTTAGATCCTCACCATAGTCATTTTTTTTAGCTAAAACCATTTATCTAATGGAAACATAACTATTGATAACAACTTAAGAACTCAAATACAATTGTGGGATACTTTGGGCGATAACGGGTTAAAGGCTAAGCACAAATGTTGTTATATCAAAGAGAAAAAGTTAGTTGCAGACAGTGTGAAAAGCATTGCGAAATTTACAGAACATTCTTAAAAATCATGAAAAGAGGCGTTATTTGGGTCATCCTGTATTTAAATGTTAGCTTCTATCCTTCTTAACAACAAATTAAGCTAATTAAAAAAGCAAGATACTCTTGAAAGAATTATAAAGCCAGACTCTAGGCTAGCACATTTTTTTCCTATGTGCAACGTAGGCAGTCGTCGTATCCCATGGAGAGCTAATGAGCGCCTCAATGAGAGTGCTATTATGCAATCTGGTTTCTCAGTCACCGCACAGCTGCAGTGCAACTAGGATTTTCTTGTATAGTTGACGATTTGTGCCTGAAAGCAGAGTTGAGAAAATAGTCGTAGGGCGGATAAAATGTGTCTCCCATTACCGAGCTTGTTATACAGGTCAGTGGTTCGAAATGAGACCATTTTACTGCTATTCGCCTGCCTCATCTAGCTACGATGTTGGAACGAAGTCACTCTGAACAGCTTTTCGAAGAACTACACCATCTTCACCCAAGCAACGCTTTAAAGCTAAACTGTCATTGATCTTTGACCTACATAATGCTCAGAAAATCCGAGCGAATGACCTTTCGTTGTACGTCTTCTAAGGTTTTTCGGGGATTCCCAAACCGGTACTCCATTCAAACGTTCACTCTGGTCTAGATGTATGATTTACGTGCGTACCAGAAACTGACTCATTCTCTCCGCTATTCACCGCCAATTCGAATCTAGATGTCTGCCCACGAAGAAACCGTGCCTGGGCTCGGTCGGTCGGTCACACATGATGATTACAACATCGCTTTACCACCTTCTCCCGCAAGGCAATTACTGTTGACTTCGTAGCCTGGCCTAGCTCAACCAAAACAAACCTTTCGGAATACCAACACGAAGACGACGGCCATTGAGAGAGAAAAACGATGTGATCCGAATGTTGAGAAGGTTTCTTTCTTCGTGGCTTTTTAAGCGTGTGGTTTTGGCTTCGATGGATAGCTTTGCTACAGTCGGAGTTTTGTTTGTGTTTTATCTTATTATGATTTGCTTACCATCATTCAAATCGCGAGCGGATCAGAGAGGGATCTAGGGCATAATATATGTAAAATATGCATTTTATTTTTCGACAGAAGGCAAAACAAGTTGACCAATGATATTTTTATAAGGGTGTTATCAAACGTTCTGCCCGAATGCCATCACCCCGAATTCCAAAAGCTTGAACGACTCATAACCCCGAATGACATTTTCCCGAATTCCAATATCATGGGGAAATGTCATCAATGTCATCATGTCAAGATGATTGTAAATTCGGGGAAATAGCATTCGGGGTGATGGAAATCGGGGTAATTGAGTAGAATCACACCAAGGAGCAAAAAATTTCTTTCATATCATCAAAATTCAAATAAGAATTACTCCACGTTTTGTTTTAAGAAACTCCTTCAAGTAACAAAAAAATCCGGAGGAGATTCTTTCGGAATTCCTTCAAGTTTAATGTAGGAGAATTATTTCAGAATGTCATCCATACATTTCTATGTTAATATTTACAGAAATACTTCGAACATGCATCCAGGTAATTTCAAATAACTTCTTCAATAAGTAATCCAAAAATTCTTTCAGGAACTCCTCCAAAGTTTCTCCAGGATTTTTTCTAACATCTTTTGTAGAAACTTGGGGAATTAAAGAAGCATATATGTTCAGAATTTTCATTTGAATTTTGCAGGTGTTATTTGGTACTTTATTTGGTATTCATAGATTCATAGTACTGAAACTTGAAATAAATATTAGATGGAGTCCTAAAAACATTTCTGAAATTATTCCTACTGCATTTCAGGAATAATTTATGTTTGAATGTTTATAGGAATCCTTAGAAAAATCATTAGAGCAGGATCAATTCCTGACCGAATCAATGCGTACGCCACTTCATCAAAGTATATCATTTAGGTTACTTCCGGTTTAATTCTAGATTTTTTTCTTTTAGATTTTAACTTTCAATTCAAACCCTATATTGAACTTTTGATAAAATCTTCGATGGAGTTCCATAGAATTGCTTTGAGAAATTTCTGAAGGAATCATCGAAGGATCTTTTAATGTAATACCTCGAGTAATTCTAAAAAAAAAATACAATAATCCGGTAGTCTGATTGAAAAAAAAACTCAGAAGGTATAACTCGAAAAAAAAAACTTGGATAGTTTCAAAATCAAATTAGGCAAAGCGCTTTTAAGAATCATTGGAACAATTTTTAGGGGAATCTCTGCCTAAGGTATTGCTCTGAGTTGTTCCTAGTGAAATTTCTAATCGAATCCTTAAAAGAATTCTGATATGTTTACTGTGAGAAACCTTCGATAATCTAAGCTACTGGGGATTTTTTTTTATTACCGTACGGGTTTGGGCCGAAGGGTCTCAGATTTTCATGAAACTTTTTCCACAGGCAGGGCTCATGGATATATGAATAAAAAAAAATTGAGAAAAATTCAGGGTCGCCTATTTTTCCGGAAAACTCAGGTGGAAATTTTTTGTTTTCCCTTGACACTACTTACTTTGAAAAATCATAACTCAAGAACGAAACATTGCAGAAACAAAGTTTTTATATGAAAATTTAAGCAAATTTTCTCAAAAATCCAAAAAAAAATATGAAATGGAAAAAGTTTTCCACAAAATTTTCCACCGTTGGAAAAATTCGTAAAGAAAAGCCGGAAAAACTATGCCCGAACTCGTGGAAAATTTTCAAAAAAAATATTTTCGAGAAGGTAATTTTATAAGCTTTAATCACTGAAATTTTTGGAATGCACTTTTTTTTCGTTTTTGAGTTATGGCCAATTTTGTGAAAAATGTCCAGATGTGCCATATAAGACTTTTCTTTGAAAAATCATAACTCAAGAACGAAACATTGTAGAAACAAAGTTTTTATATGAAAATTTAAGCAAATTTTCTCAGAAATCAAAAAAAAAAATGAACTGGAGAAAGTTTCCCACAAAATTTTCCACCGTTGGGGAAATTCATAAAGAAAAGCTGGAAAATCTATGCCCGAACTCGCGGAAATTTTTTATTAAAATATTTTCAAGAAAGAAACTTTATAAACTTCAATTCTGGTAACTTTCAGGATGTACTTTTCTTTAGTTCCTGATCTATGGTCATATTTGTAAAATATGCAAAGATTTGCCATACATGCCTTTTCGTTTAAAAATCATGACTTGTCGAACCGGATTCAAATTATCTCAAAAATATGAAATTTTTGAAATGGAATCAGTTTCTCAGGACATTTTTCACTGTTTATGAAAACAAATAATGAAAACCCGATTAGCTATTCCAGCTTTCAAACAAAGTATATTTGAAAAGAGCGATCAATAAGATCCAATCCTACAATATTTTTCAATACGCTCATTTTTCGTTCCTTAAACATGATCTGTTTGAACCATATATTTACAAATTTATAAGTTCATAAACAAAATTTCTTAAGAACAAAACTACATAGAAACAAAGTTTTCTTCAATCAGAGTGTAGGCAATTTTTTCCTGTTAGGTAACTACAAAATTGACAGTTAAATAAATGGGTAGACAATATGACAAATAGGTATTTCCCAATTCAAGTTTAAAGCGTAGAAATGGCTTGAGAATCATAAGTTTACCAAAAACTTACAAAGAGCAGTGAGAAAGTGCAAGTGTTGTCTATCAGCTGTATATTCCTCGTTATTAATTTTTTGAAAGTGGAAAAAGTTTCCCCGACGCTGTTGAAATGGACAAAGTTCAATATTACGAATACAATTCTTTATGATGTAACCCCTTCGGACTGGACGGCCACAAATCAGTAAGGACAAATCTACGATCGATCAGCCAAGGCCTCATCAGTAAGCTTCATTCGAATGGAGTTCGGTGAATTACGGAAAAGATGAAAATTTGCGTGAAGTGCTCCATTACCGGTTCGACAAGTCATGATGAGTCTTGAGTCATGATTTTTAAACGAAAAGGCATGTATGGCAAATCTTTGCATTTTTTACAAAATTGACCATAACTCAGGAACAAAAAAAAAGTACATCCTAAAAGTTACTAGAATTGAAGTTTATAAAATTTCCTTCTCAAAAATATTTTAATAAAAATTTTCCGCGAGTTCGGGCATAGATTTTCCAGCTTTTCTTTATGAATTTCCCTAACGGTGGAAAATTTTGTGGAAAACTTTTTCCAGTTCATATTTTTTTTTGGATTTCTGAGAAAATTTGCTTAAATTTTCATATAAAATTTTTGTTTCTAGAATGTTTCGTTCTTGAGTTATGATTTTTCAAAGAAAAGTCTTATATGGCACATCTGGACATTTTTCACAAAATTGGCCATAACTCAAAAACGAAAAAAAAGTGCATTCCAAAAATTTCAGTGATTAAAGCTTATAAAATTGCCTTCTCGAAAATATTTTTTTGAAAATTTTCCACGAGTTCGGGCATAGTTTTTCCGGCTTTTCTTTACGAATTTTTCCAACGGTGGAAAATTTTGTGGGAAACTTTTTCCAGTTCATATTTTTTTGGATTTTTGAGAAAATTTGCTTAAATTTTCATATAAAAACTTTGTTTCCACGATGCTTCGTTCTTGAGTTATGATTTTTCAAAGTAAGAAGTGTCAAGGGAAAACAAAAAATTTCCACCTGAGTTTTCCGGAAAAATAGGCGACCCTGAATTTTTCTCAATTTTTTTATTCATATATCCATGAGCCCTGCCTGTGGAAAAAGTTTCATAAAAATCTGAGACCCTTCGGCCCAATTTGTACGATAATAAAAAAAAATCCCCTACCATGGAATTTGATTAAAAATCATTCAAAAAATTTATTAGTAAATTCATCAACATTTCTGTAAGAATTTAAAAAATTATTGTTTGAAGAATTTTCAGTGACATCCCTGAACAAGTAGATGATAAAAAAACCGAATTTAGAACTTCATTTTTTTTTCATCTACTTATAGGTATTCTACTAAACAGCTCGAAGATTTATTATCCCTGAACAAATTTTTGATAAGTCTACAATTTCCATTCATTATTGCTACGAGATCGCAGTAGGCAGCGCGCGCAAACAGATGTGTTTTAAATGGATCTGTCACGTTATCATCGTCTCTGCTTTTGTTTTGATTCGTCTGGTGAAACGGCTTGTGCAGTTTTTGGAAAAAGTGAAATAATCCGCTCTTCTGCATTGCTAGCAGTACCCACTCGCTCTGCTCATATTTTTTTTTCACAATATCTCTTCTAAATCTTTTTTTTATGTAATGCAGGAATCCGCTCATCTGTATTACTAGCAGAAGCCCACTCGCTCTGTTCATTTTTTCTAATATCTCTTCTATATCTTTTTTTTAAGTTATGCAGGAATCTGCTCTTCTGCTAGCAGTAGCCCACTCGCTCTGCTCTTTGTTTGTTATATCTGTGACTCTCCCTCCTATAAAATATCACACAGGAATCCTCTCATCTGTGTTGCTAGAAGTAGCCCACTCGCTCTGATTTATTTTTGATTATTTAATTTGTTCCATATTTTCAAAGCAATATGCTAGATATGCTCGTTTGCATGATAGAAAAAGCCCATTTGCTTAACATATTGACCAGTTATCTTATTTTTCATACCGTATACTACAGAAATAGAGAACGCCATCATGTTTCAAATGGATTTGAGCGTCATAAACGGTCGTAAATATGTATGTTAGACTGATGCAAATTTTGAAGTTTTTGCTCCCCTATGCTTAAACGATGTCAATTATGATGAAAATGATCCTCCCAAAATTTGAAGTGATTCGGAAGAACTTTGGTTTTGCACACGCTATTTGAAGTTTATATCGAAATTACTATGGAAAACGCAAATCTTTTGTGTTCAGTCCTCTAACTGCTCGTCATAATAATGTATTTTTTGCTGTAGAACATAGTAGCCTGGATTACTTTGATCTATTCTTCCCGCCAGGAGCACCACTGTTGCCTGCCGAACAGTTGGTGAAGCATGCTACATGCAAACCAACTTTATGATGATGAATAACAATTTATCCTGACGTCCAATCAAAAAGTGGTCTTCAGCAAAGTTGTAGCTGGGAGGATTTCACATTAGAAGAGTTTGTTCACTTATCCATAAATTTTTATGACGAAGAGATAGAGGGCTGAACACAAAAGATTGGCGTTTTCCATAGTAATCTCCATATAAACTTCAAATGGCGTGTGCACAGTCAAATTTCTTCCGAATCATTTCAAACTTTGGGAGGATGCTAGTTACCATAATTATAATCGTTTAAGCATAGGGGAGCTAAAATTTCAAAATTTGCATCACTCTAATGTATGTATCTATATTTTTACTGATCTGATCAACTTCATGTAATATATGTCATTCATTATAATCATCACTTTTTTTGTATCAAAGCCAATTCAAAAATGACTATTATGTTCTGTCCCAGCTCAATCACTCACCAACTCATGAACAACACCACCCCATTTTGTTTTCAATTTTAATTCAATGGAACAATACTTCAAAGTGAACCTGGTATTTTGATATTCATGTTATATAATTCGGTTGTTCAGTGATGAAAAGTCACGGGTTACTAGAAGTTCAAATCACAAATGAATCCCGATTGTTTGCATTGAGTATCTTTCAAATTATCGGGGCTGCACGGTATCTGCTAGATTTCGTGTAGTTAACTTTGAATTGTCAGGTTTTTTTTTCCAATCCTCAGTTCCTGCACGTCACAATAGTCGGTTAGTGGCCGCATCTCTCTATCCTCGGTTTTGCCCCACGCTCACCAAACCGATGCGCACTTCCCAAGTAACAATGAAAGCTGAACAGTGAGAGCATTTGCTGAACACTGGTTGGTTAAAGGTGTCAATTGCTGAATACCACGACAGCTGAATATCAGTTTGATTAAACGTTTATTCAATACTCTTATCCAGCGATCCATGAGAAGCTGTATAGCAAGCTGAATAAGAAATTATGCAACTATGTTGATAACTATTATCCAGCTTGACATAGTATCGCCTAAATACTGCTGCTTAAGGAGACACGGGAGACCTTGTTATTTTCCTTATCTTTTGTCTCACTCTAACAATTATCATCAAAACTTTGTGAAAGCAAATCTCTAGTTTTAGTGAACCGATGAAGCTGAAAATTTATTGGGTCGTGCACTACATATATAGAATCATAGTGATACATTTTTCGCATTGATATATGGAGTGGTTCTTGAGATTTGCTTCTTTAAATGGACAGGGCGATTATGATGACGTCCCGTGCGGCCTTAAGACCACAATCATCCTTTAACTATGCATTATACAGCGACAAAAAAGAGCACGAAGAATACCTTAACGTTTGAATGTAATAAAACAAATGTCAGTGAAAAATTATAAGTAACGCTCAAAAACATACATCAACTTACAGAACAACAACACCGCCGAAGAGTACAATCTGATCTTCATTCCTTTCAAGAGTGGTTTATTTAACATCTAATTTAATATTTCAACAGATGCATCAAAATTTCCAGAAGACGTCGATGAAAATCAAATGATCCACGATCTGCTGCTTCATCAGACGTTAATGGCGATGAAAGTAATACAATTCCATATGAATCGGTTGAGAACCTAGATTGAAACGTAGAAGCTGAACCGGACTCTTACAATCAAGGTTCCAGAAAAGCTATGCAAAGGTGGGCTATCCATTATAACATTTCCCATCAAGCCTTGAAAGGGCTATTGCATGTTATAAAACACCAGTATCACGATGAAAATTTTTCTTCCGATCCAAGAACATTACTTGCTACTTCATACATTACCAGTGGCTGTATTACGGATATACCTCGTGGAAGATATTGACACCAAGGTTTGGAATTGTGTTTGAGAAATTGTTTTGAAGATATCACGGAGCTTATTTCTATTGAACTTTATGTTAATATGGACGGGATTCATAAGAGCTCCAAAGATCAATTCTGGCCTGTTTTTTGTAATGTTCATGGCATGCCTCGGATAAAGGCAATGGTTATAGAAATTTTCCTTGGAAAAGGCAAGCTTTTGGACGATAATGCATACCTACCACCTTTCATTGACGAACTTGTAAAGTTGATGGCTGAAGGCATTATAATCAACGAGTATAAAATAAGCTTGAAAATGAGGTGTTTCATTTGTGATTCTCCAGCTAGAGCGTTTGTGAAAGGTTTGAAATTTATGTAAGTATTTGTTATTTTAGGTGTGGTGAATTACAATGGTATTAATGGTTGTCTGAAATGCACAACCGATGAGAATATTCTCATACATCTCGGACGGTCACGTTTCCGAACATTTGATTTGCTCCAAGAACCGATGAAAAATTTAGTTTGAAGCAATACGGAAAACATCATAAGCAGCAAGACGTCATTAAATATTTTGTCGTAGCCTCAGCTTCTGCGAAAGTCCTTATAGACTTTCTTTTCAGACAGCTTGGAATTTTGTGCCATTTAGATGAGGGAATCGAAGAACGATCTTTGAGCAGCGCTCCAGCATTGTTGTCAGGCCACATGAGGAATTTCCCTTTGACCCACCGCTGAGGAACGGTATAAAGTAGTTTTCTTCCGTTTTCCACCGTTTGGACGACTGCAAAACTTCCATTATTATCTTGAATACTAAGGGTCAAATGTATTTTAGATTGAAGTTTATATTGTTGCTAATTACCTGTGATTTTCTTCATTATTATCAATTTTGTGGGCGAGCTATAACAGCAAACTTATAAACACAACACCAACATAATCTTGACAGCTATCCCCAGCGATTCACTTTGTGCTGTATATAGCTTATTCAACCCCAATGCAACCATTGTTCAGAATTATTCAGGCTTTAATCATTTATGGTAGTAAGTTATGCTCTTGTTTTGAAGACCAACAGTTCCAGGTGGAGCAGATAACAAGGTAAGTGACTGTGAATCGGTGGATCCCAGTTCGATTTTCAAAAAAAAAACCATAGTGATCATCTTTTCAATTTCAGCAGATATTCCTCGGTGCATTTGATTTCAACCGTGACTAATAAATTAATGAAATTGAGAAATAATTTATTTTATATTATCCATGCTGAACAAGTATTGGTCTTCAGATGAACAAGAGATGATTAATCGATCGTTCAGCTTTGAACGACAGCCTCTGTTCTAAAAATAGAATGTTCAGCACTTTGAGAAAAATAAAACCGCTTCCAAATAAACTCGTTTAAGCGCATGTACAACCTATATTCAGCTATTTAAAGAACCACAAATAAGCTTCAGGCTGGATAAAATCGCCAAAATTAGATGTTTAGGAGCTGAACAAAAGGTTGTAGCTCCAATGAACAGCTTTTATTCAAATGAAAGCTGGTTTAGAAAAGCTGTTAAATCGTTTAAACAGCATCAATTGATTCACCCACCTAGCTCACTGCGCTACACGCCTTCACGTACCAACCGGATCCGAAGTGAACACCATCTTTGAAGGGTTGTTGTCCGGCATTCTTGCAACATGCCCTGCCCATCGTATCCTTCCAACTTTGGCTACCTTCTGGATACTAGGTTTCCCAAAAAACGGTTCCAAACACGTATCAATAAAAGCATTTGTAACTTACCTGGTTCTAATTCTGTTGCATATCAATATCGAGGCTCATAAAGTTTCATTGCCGTTCTAATGAACATGCATTTCACTCCTTGTTTGGGCTGTTTGGGCACGTCAGGAGTTAATCATCAATGTTAGCTTCCTTTTCCCGATCAGCCTAGATAGCCGTGTAGTGTCGGTAGCGGTTGTTTCAATTGGCTAAGAATTAACACTACGGACTGCCTGTTCCGGTGGCAAAAATCCACCTAACAGGTGATCCCTAATTCATGTGGCTTTAAGCTTACCGTGCCTAAGAATGAATGGTTAGGGGGGTCTTAATAAAACCTAACCACAAACGGAGCCTGTGGAGTACCAGGGCGCCCTCTACAGTATTATGCCCTTCCTATGCTACCCGAAGCAATGGTGCAGGTGACCTTGTGTTTCTCCGAGATAATCGGCTGCCCTTCTTCAGTTTCAAGCCTGAGGCTAAATAAGGGTGGGATTATTAATACGTTGTAATTTAGTTTAAATTTTCACCTCTATGGTTTCGCATTATGCGTATTACACAGTGTAGTCTGTGCTTTTCGCCTTTGGCGACTTTTAAGAGATACCGATCTGGTTTTTTCGCTGCTGGTCTTTTTCGTTCTGAGATTGCGAAAAGCTTAATCCCGCCTAGTTTGGGTAGTGGCTACGGTTAGGATAGCTTAGTTAGACCAATCTTCAGCATAAAATATCAGCAACGATCAATCTTTGTAGAATCATGCAAATGGTACAGTTCAAATGACGCAAAAACCTTACTTTTGTGAACTTTTATCTAGGTAACCTTGTGAACCCAGTTTTTGTTACTTTCATAAACATAAAATGACAAACTCGCGTGATATACCTCGTGCATGCGTGCTCGTAAATAGCGCTGACGTTGCTACACTCATTTCTGAGTTAACAACCAGAGATGCATGTGATGTCACAATTGATGTTTCTGTTGATGACCTCAATAGGAAATACGTCTTTCGTTTTGTGGGGTATTTACCACATCATGAACCATCCCCAATGGATGATTTCAAACGAGTTGTCGCTCACTGCCTATGAAAAGGCCTTCTGCTGATTGTGGGTAGTGATGCTGATACTCATCACATCATCTGGAGCAGCTCAGATAGCAATTTGAGAAGCTCCAGTCTGATGGAATGCTTAAGTAGTTCAAATCTTGGATTATTTATTTTAAGGAATCGCCCAACCTTCATGGTAACTGCTAGAGAAGAAGTGTTAGACATAATGCTCTGCTTGAACAAAATCAGTCACGAGTTGACGATGCTGAATCATTATCTGATCATCGCTACATCTCTATATGAACATATACTCCACAAACTGGGAATTGGTTGTGACCAAATTCTATGAATTCTCCCCGTTCATTGTAAATCCTAGTGATTTGAATGTTTCCACTTCCGGTGAATTAGGACACAATTGTCCTTGCTTCGAGTGAATTCCACAATTGCTTGTCACTTTGTTCCTCACAACTCCCTTCGCGGGACGAGTTGACGTCTGGCTAATTGTAAAGGAATATGTCAGATAGTCAGGCTGCTTTTAAAGCTCTTGCTTAGGCCAACTCAAGGTCTAAGCTTGTTATCGCACGTCGAACTCAATTTGAGCAACTGAATTCAGTGAACTCTGTAAAACTTACATGGGTCCTTGCTATTCTTCCATTGCTGGTAATGAATTGGGTTATGAATTAGCTCGCAATGGAGCATCGCATGACTTCATCGGCCCTCAGGCAGCTATTCCAATTTCGAAGTGCTGGGTGAAGCTTCAGAAATTCTTGGGCGCCAACTCAGCACCAGCAATATTGGAATAATTTTGAGTCATGTCGTCAAACAAAATTGTACATTACTGAGCCATCCCAAAGGTGGCTAAGTATTTAACAAATCTGTCAAAGCAGAATTGCAGTCTCTTGGTAACAACCTTGACTGGTCACTGCCGACTCAACTATCACTTGGCAAATATTCAGTGTGTTGATACATTTGTGTGTGATAGTTGTGATTCCGATTATGGAACTTCTTATCACCTGATATGTAACTATCCAATCTTCGCGTAATTGCGATTCCAGTTACTTGGTTAACACTTATTAAGTGAAACTGATTTCAGAAACCTGAATCTTCAGGACATTCTGTTATTCTTAACCCGCTGTGGTAATGAGCTATAGGCTCTTTATACGCTCATGCGTTTTGCAGTGTCCTTTTAAGGGTGCTGTTCGAACCCATTGTGGTATGGAGCTACATGCTCTCAATTCGCTTATGCGATTTTCCCTCTTCAAGGGACCCCACTCCTATTTCTTCCCATCTTTCCCTTCCCTTTCCTCTCCCATCGGGTAGATGATGAAATAGGCTCAAATATGGCGATGGCACAAATCTCCCAAATGGCGGGGAACGTGCCTCTTGAGCCGGCCTTCTGTACCTGATACCTGGTTCTAGTTCTGTTGCATATCAATATTGAGGCTCATAAAGTTTCATTGCCGTTCTAATGAACATGCATTTCACTCCTTGTTCGACGTTCAACATTTTTGAAACGACAAGTTTTGCTGCAAATCTTCTTTGCAAATAGCTCCATAGCTATCAAATTTATCAAGATGTTTTCACCAACTTTTCAAACAAAATCTTGAAATTTCTCCCAAAATGCTGGTTTGAATGTTAAGTTTCAAATTACATTCATTAAAATCAGTTGGATTTTACCAAAGTTCAAGGTTCTGAATATGTCGTTTAAAAAAATATGAAAGTGTATTAAGCACAAAGCATTACATCAAAATATAGGGAAAGTGTACCAGTTATGGCCATAGTGGTTCCCTAATTGGACATACAGGAAATTTCGATGACTTTCACATTTTAAATCTTTTTGAATGTTTAAACATAAAGATATATCTTAAATCTTACTACTACAACACAAAAAATCTTTCAAAATGTGAAAACATTCAAGTAATCCCGTATGGCGAAATAGGGAACCACTATGTCCATAACTGGTACACCTACCCTAATTGAAATTTATGCACGAATAGGGTAGGTGTACCAGTTATGGACATAATGGTTCCCTATTTCACCATACGTGATAATTTCATTGTTTTTACTTTTTGAATAGTTTTGTGTGTTTTAGTAGTTCGATATCAAATTGATCTTAATGGTAAAGCATTCAAAAGAATTCAAAATGAGAAAGATTTTTGAGATCTCACATATGGCCAAATAGGGAACCACTATAGTCATAACTGGTACACTTTCCCTAGTTCGATTATGATACCGTGATTTTTTTTTTACAATTTATCCTAGTTTAAGTTCAATATGAAAATCTTAATCCTCAGTCCATCCCTTATCATTAGCATTTTTCTTTCGATAACAACTGCAAAGTTTGCACTGCTGTGAATTGCCATCCTCAAACAGCACCCACTACTGCTGCCCGACCCATTGCTCAACACCGTGTCAGGTGGGTACGTCTCAAAGAACCTTGGAAGAAGGAACTAACTTCGGAATCTCCGTCGCGACAAAACCTTCTGCACCATTGCGTTGCCATTGTTGACTCATGCCAACCGAAAGTCACTGAGAGCAGAACCCCCAACACCGAAGCGCTGGTAGAAAATCTGCTCAACTCGCGAACCGGGTCGTCTGAGCCACTCTGAGCACACGGTAGACACACTCGATTGCCGCATATTAGTATGTATGATGTATAAAACCGAGCGGCGTAAACTTTCGACAATTCATTTCACTTTCGCTCTCGTTGCAAGTCGAAGCTTTTTCGGTTCGGTTTCGCGTGTGCTCGCGCACCTTTTTTAACGAACGTGTGGTTTATCGTGTCCTGCGGCTTAAGGTAAGTCCTCTCGCTGCCCTGTGAAAAGTGCAGCGCGATTGCTAACCAGAATAGGTACGAAAGAGTGCCGGCGAAAATGGTGTATAAAAGTGTCATTTATGGCCAAGATTGGGTCATCGAATGGAAAAAAAAAATGTGTGACATAAGGCACCGACGATTGTGATTCTGCAGCTCAAAGTGCAAGCCCAAAACAAAATCAGCGCGGTTACTCAATCGACTCAATGGACAGCAACGGCGATATGGTCCGATTTGTTGGGTGAGCTCGACGCCATGCAGCGTCTGGTCAAGTGCTACTTTTTTCGCGCAAGATGAAGAGTGTGTGAAGGAAAAGAGTGCGAAAATTTAACGACACCGCAGCTTGTGGGTGGACTTGCCGGTTTAAAGGCAAAGTAGTTCAAAATGCACCCGTGGGGTACAAGGGACCCGTCCCTTTCGTTGTGTTTTGCAGTTGTACAAATCTATCTATTGGCTTTCTTCTTTCTCTCAGTACATATCTCATATACGTTTTATATTTTCTACACCTGCTACATCTGCTTTACTTAAAACCAAACATGTGCCATAAACTTTTAAATCCTTTAACTTAATCCGCATTACCGTGCGCAGATGCAGTGGATTTCATGGTCTGCGGTGGTCAAGAATTAATACAACATCAATTACACCCCCTCTCCTCGCACTCACTGGTCTGCACTCTGACGTGGCATCCCAGAGAACCAGAATGTACGTATAACGAAACCACCTTTTACGTTAAACGAAGCTTATATGTGCAAAGATTCCGTTAGAGATTTTTTTAAAAGGCCTCATACGTATAAAAGTGGAGGCGATATATGTGTCTATTTTATTTGATGGAAACTGGGCATACAATGCGAGTATAACAATTTGATTACGATTGAATCTGTAATTTTATACGACTTGGTTTATGATAACAAAGTTGATTAGAAAGCTGCTATGTATTGATCCAAATTACTTTGTACGTTTTTGAACCATCTCTCCCTACTTATGAGAGGAGGATCGACAAAAGTCGGCAGCAGATGGACAAAGTTCATAATTTGTTTTGCACAAGACGACCCTGACAACCAGAATTGGACGTGTGTGGAGCTGGACTGGCGCTATCAAAACGTGACTTCCTCTCGTTATAATATAAAACAGTGAAGAAATGGTGGTTGATGGAAGCATTGTTTCGTGACCTTTTTGATATTTCGCCGGCAGCAAAAAAATAGGAACACGTCCGTTATAAGACAGATTTTTCAGGATACTCTCTTTCTTGTATCACAAACGAGGGGATGAATGCATTGGATTGGCGGTAAGCTTTGCGAAAAAGCGTTACCGGCCTCCTTTTTCCGCTGGATGGTCTTGAAGATGATTTGGACGACTTTCGATGGCTCTCGTCGAAAACATGACCTCTTTCTGTGCGATATAATCAAATCACGATGATTATCGTTGCAAAAAATGGGATCGCAGGCTCGTTATTGAGGAGAGAAGAATGGGAAGATTTTACACATCAGAGATTTTGCGGTAGAATAGATATGATGGATATTTATGTCACTTATAGGGTAGAAAAAAAAACACTGACTAGCTTTTTTGTTTTGTAGAGAGCAAGAAATTTTAAGAGCTGGAAAAGTTTTTTTAGTTATCTGGAAAAGTTTCAATTATGAGCAGGACGAATTCCTTTCAACCGCTGGGAAAGTTTTTTTTACCAGAAGCTAGAAAAGCTTTTTTCTTGAAAGCTGGTTAAACTTCCCAGGAGAAGCTTTTTTTCCTGAAGCTGGAAAGCTTCCTTCCAGAAGCTGGAGAGCTTCCTTCCAGAAGCTGGAAAGCTTCCTTCCAGAAGCTGGAAAGCTTCCTTCCAGAAGCTGGAAAGCTTCCTTCCAGAAGCTGGAAAGTTTCCTTCCAGAAGCTGGAAAGCTTCCTTCCAGAAGCTGGAAAGCTTCCTTCCAGAAGCTGGAAAGCTTCCTTCCAGAAGCTGGAAAGCTTCCTTCCAGAAGCTGGAAAGCTTCCTTCCAGAAGCTGGAAAGCTTCCTTCCAGAAGCTGGAAAGCTTCCTTCCAGAAGCTGGAAAGCTTCCTTCCAGAAGCTGGAAAGCTTCCTTCCAGAAGCTGGAAAGCTTCCTTCCAGAAGCTGGAAAGCTTCCTTCCAGAAGCTGGAAAGCTTCCTTCCAGAAGCTGGAAAGCTTCCTTCCAGAAGCTGGAAAGCTTCCTTCCAGAAGCTGGAAAGCTTCCTTCCAGAAGCTGGAAAGCTTCCTTCCAGAAGCTGGAAAGCTTCCTTCCAGAAGCTGGAAAGCTTCCTTCCAGAAGCTGGAAAGCTTCCTTCCAGAAGCTGGAAAGCTTCCTTCCAGAAGCTGGAAAGCTTCCTTCCAGAAGCTGGAAAGCTTCCTTCCAGAAGCTGGAAAGCTTCCTTCCAGAAGCTGGAAAGCTTCCTTCCAGAAGCTGGAAAGCTTCCTTCCAGAAGCTGGAAAGCTTCCTTCCAGAAGCTGGAAAGCTTCCTTCCAGAAGCTGGAAAGCTTCCTTCCAGAAGCTGGAAAGCTTCCTTCCAGAAGCTGGAAAGCTTCCTTCCAGAAGCTGGAAAGCTTCCTTCCAGAAGCTGGAAAGCTTCCTTCCAGAAGCTGGAAAGCTTCCTTCCAGAAGCTGGAAAGCTTCCTTCCAGAAGCTGGAAAGCTTCCTTCCAGAAGCTGGAAAGCTTCCTTCCAGAAGCTGGAAAGCTTCCTTCCAGAAGCTGGAAAGCTTCCTTCCAGAAGCTGGAAAGCTTCCTTCCAGAAGCTGGAAAGCTTCCTTCCAGAAGCTGGAAAGCTTCCTTCCAGAAGCTGGAAAGCTTCCTTCCAGAAGCTGGAAAGCTTCCTTCCAGAAGCTGGAAAGCTTCCTTCCAGAAGCTGGAAAGCTTCCTTCCAGAAGCTGGAAAGCTTCCTTCCAGAAGCTGGAAAGCTTCCTTCCAGAAGCTGGAAAGCTTCCTTCCAGAAGCTGGAAAGCTTCCTTCCAGAAGCTGGAAAGCTTCCTTCCAGAAGCTGGAAAGCTTCCTTCCAGAAGCTGGAAGTTCCAAGGAAGCTTCCTTCCAGAAGCTGGAAAGCTTCCTTCCAGAAGCTGGAAAGCTTCCTTCCAGAAGCTGGAAAGCTTCCTTCCAGAAGCTGGAAAGCTTCCTTCCAGAAGCTGGAAAGCTTCCTTCCAGAAGCTGGAAAGCTTCCTTCCAGAAGCTGGAAAGCTTCCTTCCAGAAGCTGGAAAGCTTCCTTCCAGAAGCTGGAAAGCTTCCTTCCAAAAGCTTGGAAAGCTTTCTTCTAAAAACTGGACAAACTTATTTCCAGAAGCTGGAATGCTTCCTTCCAGAAGCTGGAAAGCTTCCTTCCAGAAGCTGGAAAGCTTCCTTCCAAAAGCTTGGAAAGATTTCTCTCAGAAATTGGAAAAGCTTCCTTCCAAAAACTGGACAAGCTTATTTCCGGAAGCTGGAATAGCTTAATTTTTGGAAGCTGGAAAAACACCTTTTAAAAGCTGGATAAGCGTTCTCCCAGAAGCTGCATATACTTCCGTCCAGAAGCATCTTTTGGAAGATAAGTTTCTATGGTTAATTAACGAGTTGTTTTTTCAATAAGAGTTGCTAAGTAAAATATTGTGATACATTGGAAACCTGTTGTAATCATGTTGACTAGAATAGACGTCGAAATAAATAAGCGTATTTAATTGCTTCTAAAACTAATAAATTTGATTTGATATATCGTTTGAATTCGTGAAATTTCTTTAAGACGTTGTCAAAAACCTCTGAATAAGTTTCAGGAGCATCTAGAATAATCGCCAGGAAAAAATAGAGATAGTTTGTTTGTTTGTTGATCATTGTCGGAAGAAAAAGGTACAATCCAGGAACCCAGTAAGAATTCCTGGAGACTTATGTTAGGGAGTTCACTACTGACTAAACCAGAAAGAATCCTAGAATTGTCTTGAAAACTTCCAGGAGAAATACAAAACAAAATAAACACAAAATAGAGTTTAGAAAAATTCATAAGAAAATTAATATAAACATTGCTGAAACATTATTCAAACTGTTCATAAAATAATGATCTGTGCTTTCTGATTTGCTTTCTACTCCTTGCTTTTTGTTCTTTGCATTCCGTTCTCTGTTTTCTGCTATCTTTCCTCTGCCTTTTCTCATTAATCTCTGCTGTCTGTTAGTGAACTCTCTATCCTTACACTCTCTGCTGAAAAGTTTCCTCTGCTCTCTGCACTCCAACTCTTTGCCCTTCAACTCTCTGCTCTTCAGCTCTCCGTTCTTCAACTCTCTGCTTTTAAATTTTTGCCTTTTACATCTCTATCTTTTTGTTCTCCAGCTCTCTGATCCTCAAATTTCTGCGCTCTAATTCTCTGTTCTCCAACTCCCTGATCTCAAACACTCTACCTTCCAGCTTTTTGGTCTTTAACTCTTTGTTCTCTAGCACTATGTTTTGCAACCTCCAGCTTTCCAACTTTCTGGTCCAAAATTCAGCTCTCTTATTCTCTGTTCTCCAACTCTCTGCTTCCCAACATTAAAAGAATACTTTGAGGAATTCGATGGAAACTACTGGCCTAACAAGAAAAAACCCTTGTTGAATTTTCTTGTGAAATCCCAAAACAAAATAAACTTTAAATGGTGGGCAGAAAAGTTCATGTGGAAATTTGTATAGAAAATCCTTGAAAAATGGGAAAATTTTATCTGTGCTCCTTGCATTTGGCTCTCTGCTACTTGCTTTTTGTTTTTTGCTTTCAGCTCTTTCCTTTATGTTCTGCCTTTTCTCTCTGCTCATTGCTCTTTGCTTTTTAACTCTCTGTTCTCACACACTATGCACTTTACTCTCCATCTCTCTGCTCTTAAACTCTCTGATCTTAAACTATCTGCTCTCTATATTTTTGCTCTCCAGCTCTTTGATTCTTAAATTTCTGCTCTCAAATTCTATATTCTCCAAATTGCAGATCTCAAATTCTTTGATTTCCAACTTTTTGAGCTACGTTCTTCAATACACTGTTCTGCAACATCCTGTTTTCCAACCCTCTAGTCTCTAACTCTCTGCTCTCTATTTATCTGTTCTCAAACTCTCTGATCCCAAACTCTCTGCTCTCTAACTGTCTGCTTTCCAAGTTTCCGTTCTTGAACTCTCTGTTCTCTTACATGCTCTTCTTCAACTGTATGCTTTCCTATTCTCTGTTTTCTAACTTTCTGCTAACTATCTCTTTAAACTCTTACTATTTGCTCTTCAACTCTTACTCCTTACCCTCTCTTCCTTGCTTTTCAATTCTTTGCTCTACAACTCCCTACTTTCTAACTTTCAGCTCTCCAATTTTCTATTCTCAAACTTTGCTGTCATACTCTCTTCTCTCTAACTGTTTTTTCTCTAATTCTCTTCAGTCATTCAACACTCTGCTCTCTGCTTTCCAGCTCATTGCTCTCTATCTATCTGTTATTCAACTTGTTCTCCAACTTTCTGTTTTCTATTTTTCTTACAATACTTCACTTCTCTACTCTTTGCTTTGTAAATATTTTTTCCTTTTCTTTCTGTTCTTTGGTTTCTGCATCAAAAATATGTGTGAATCCAAACTTCCTGGAGCAGGATACGTCCTTCTATCGTTGAATCTTTATTAAAATCGCACATTTCATACGTAAATACACTAATATTTGTCATTAATAATTCATATTTTCATGATATACGAAGATTTAGTAGCTGAAAATGTGACAACATTGCTTCGCTTCTGTTATAAAGAGTATATCTATCACTTACAACAGGCAATCGATGAAACTCACAGCTGCATCGTAAGAAGCATTGGAATCGATGTTCAGAAAATCAATGTTTACGTTCCGATTAATCAATTCTCGCGTAATTTTCGAAAAAGATCTACCCAACATTGAGAGGAAAGAAACTCTTGAGTCTGCCGCCCGAACAAACAGTCGGGGAGTTGCGAGAGCACCCTTTTTTGATGGAATTTTACTCTGTTGTGTTTTGTGCTGCATCTTCCTCGCTCATTTTTCATTACTTTTTCATTACCTCTGTGCTTATCATTTTTTCGCTCCCTCGCAAAGAAGCAAAGGCAGCACGCTGCTCTAGAGTATTTCACCGAACTCTAATGATGTTGTGGAGCATTATCAAGCCTGACGTCGTCTTTCAATCTACAGTGGAAAGCTTCCCAAATGTTCTTGTATTCCACTTTTAAATTCGAAAAAGATTGAAAGAGGAGAGAATTTCCTATATTTTTAATTAAGATACGAGACTAATTGAATTATATGGCAAAGAATCAGAACTTGGCATATTGAACTCAATCTTAGCGTAACTTTTCAAAAGGACCTATCTAACCTTGAGGAGCTCTCTTTGTTTACTTACTCTTTAACCGATAACTGAGCCATAATAACCTCTTCTGTGAAGTTTTTTTTTGTATTAAACGCTAGCCAAGGACATTGTAATTCGATCTATAATGATAAACTTCTCAAACACTTTAGCAGTGCATTGTTATAATCGAAAGAGAGCAAGGGAGGAGAGATTCTTACAATGTTACATTGTTTCAAATCTCTGCCCTTCTGCTCTTTGTTTTTCAATTATCTCATCTCCAGCTCTCTGCTCTCCAGCTTTTTGCTCTCCTACTCTCTGCTCTCTGTTCTCTGATCCTTGCTTTCCAAGTCTCTGCTCTTCAACTGCATGCTTTTCAATTCTCTGTTCTTTAACTCTCTGCTTTTCAACTCTGCAATCTCCTCTTTGTTTTCTGTTCTCTGCTCTCCAACTCTTTGCTCTACAAGAATAGTGCGATCAATCAAAGTATACCGAATTCAGTTTGATAACGCTTCGAGATAGCGAAAGAATACCGAATAATAGAGAGTATAATATAGTTTGTTAGCCAAATACGCGAAAACGCCATAACGCGCAAATAAGGTTCCATCGCCTAATTTTATATTAACGAGAATAAATATAATTGACCATTCATCGTTTATTGGCACAACATTAGTCTGTGATCCTACATCGAGACCACCTTGAATGTTTGTGCTTCCAACATTATTATTATTGAAACATGGCAGCCCCTTTCATCTTCCCTTCAGACCCACCTAACCATAATTTATATCATGAATATATGCCGTAAACCGTATGGCATCGCATATGGCACGTCTGTCTGAACGTGTAACATTATTAGGTTTACTTTTAGCACGATTATATCATGAATCCTTCCCATATTTTAACCCATACCTGGCACTTGGCTGGTCAACTTGAAGTCATGCCTGTTTGCGTGGTTAGTGGAAATTATCTCATCCAGAGAGTGGGTAGACTCGTCGAAATTACGCAGCTATGCAATAGTTCTCGCGTAAATGTTTAAGAAGACCTATGTAACAATGAGAGATTCTTTCCTCCTCTCGCTCTCTTTCGATTATAATAGTGCAATGCAGGAGCTTTTAGGAAAGTTTTCACTATAAATCGAAAGACAATGTTCTTGACTAGCATAACATTCAAAAATTGCAACAGAAGAGGGTCATGTGGTTCAGTAATTGATTAAAAATAAAGTGATGAAAGAGGTCCTTTTGGAAAGTTACGCGAGAGCTCATTAAGTTAGAAAATTTCCACCTTTTGATCGCGGTCTAAATTCAACCCAAATATATGGCCTCAAAATTGTTGCACAAATGCAATTAGGATACCATTCCCATGAATACGTCATGTGGCAGACGACGGACGGTAATGATGTCCAACCAAATTGTAGCGAAAATTGCGGCGGTAATTTTCAGAATCAACCGGAACGGGACTTTCGCCGGGTCATGAAACCAAATCATTCCGACCGAATGGTTTCCGATTTCAAAAGAAATGACTTCGGTTCGGTCATTCGTTTGCCTAGGTCGACTTTGAACTCCCACGAACGGTTGTTGGTGCAATATTTGAGCAGCTGATAAGTTTTGGCAGTGTAACGAGACGAAAATTTGAGACATATCGGTACCGGTTTCGTTCTACGCCCACCGGAGGTGTGGGTTGGAGGGCATAGTTCCGTTTGCAGGATGTTTACTACCGTTGCAAATTGAAAGGATAGAGGATGCTTTCAGAATTATTGAAATCCCTTCGAATCGACTTGATTCAAAACAGTTCCTCTAGTTTTCAAGTTTCAAACGTTGGATGACATTTTTGTATGTCACAAACATATTGAATAGAAAGATTGTAACCGGAAGCCGTCCCTACATAAAGAGTAACCGTTTAACAAATATTTTCTTTATAAACTGTTTTACTAAGGAAGAGATTTATTTCTGCCTTCCGATGGCAGAAAAGGAATGCACTCCATACCTAGAAGTCTTTCTATCAAGAAATCTTGCACAACAGTTTTTGCTAGAGCTATACACCTCATTAGATTTAATTTATCTTCTTTTTTTCGATATTACGTCCCTACTCGGATAGAACCTGCTACTCAGCATAGCACATAGCTCAAGCACGAAGAAACTGTATGGCCAGGGAAGTCTAGAAAATTTCCAACCCGAAATGATTCTTGACCCATGAAATTTGAACCCACGCATGATCTTGCCGACTAGATGGACATTTACCACTATGACTATGTGGACCCACTCTGGGAGCACTTCAAAAATAGATTAACTGAGAGCTGTCTTTGTCAAAGCTGCCTTATCTCTCGAACATTTTGAAATTTCGTCAGATGATTAGATAAGAAACTGTTCTGGGTTCCGGTATTAAATACGTGCAATCTTAATCATTTTCGCATCTATTCTTTTCAGTAACTTATTCAATTTGCTACAGAACAAGAAGCAATTTCCAGTCTTCATAATTCTTTATAGATCTTTGACCAACGATGGCGATCGCTAACGGTTCAAAATGAATCTATATCGATCGCTATCTAAAATCACTGACTGGTTGATCGGGTAACGTATGTGTGCTGAGTGACCTTTCGGCGCATACATCATGAATCTGAGCTTGTTGTACGGTATTTTTTAGGCAGAAGCTGAAATTACTTTCGCCAGTTGCGTCTTTTGAATGTATTATCGCATTAAAATCCCCGCTTGTAATCACTTGCTCTGTACTAAGACGCAGATAATGAGCTAACGTTGTGTTTGAAAAAACTTCTCGACATGCCCTGTTCTGTGTGCCAAAGGGAGTGTAAATGTTGATAATAATTACCTTATCATGAATCCTAATGACGATCAGTCTTGAATCTGAGCTTTGTTCTACGTGAGTGAACTTTATATAACTTTTTAGCGCGATTACAGTGCCTCTTGAATTGAAATTTGGTGTAATCTACCTTTTGGAGAAGTAGGATGTCCACATCTTGTTATCTTGTCTCTTATGAAATTGCGAAGCGCCCTCGACCACGCTGCTTACCAAGGACAGTGAATGTGCTAGAATCTTCACTGGTACTACCGTCTTCCTCATTTTCGTTCGATGCTTAATCCGACCAGGGGACGAAGGAACTGCCTCTGGTTTCAGCTGATGTGCTGGAACGCATTGATGAGAGGGACCCGATCGTTCTACATATCCGTATTCGAACGCTGTATCAGTACCATGCTCATCAGGTACCGTGATGGCCTGAGCGATGTTGCTTGATTTGAGCGATCGCTTGGATCATCCGCGCTCTCGCCCTCAGTGTTGTTGGTGTTGACCATTCCCATTTCTACGTCTGTTCACAATCCAACGGACTCTCCTGAAACTACCCGAACCAGTGAATCAATTGTAACCCAGCACGCAGCAACAAAGCCATTGTCATCTCCTATTCTTGTTGCAACAGTTTTATTCTGCATCATCAGTTTTTCATCACTTCAACAGAATATGACAATGATCGCTCACAACGTGCGCGTCGATTGTCTGGGCTTCGTATTGCAATTCTTGAGAACTTTCTCCGTGTTGGTAACAATTGGAACATTATCAAACAGCGTACATAAAACAAATATGGTTTTGTGTTTAAAATAACTGATTAATCGATTAAACGATTAATTAAACTGATGATTGAGACAAACGGTTGTGAGAGAGCTTACTTTTTTTTTCGCCTGTTGTGATGACAATTTGATTCATCGGCATCGATGTATTGGAAGTCTGTGCAGAAACCAATGCTGTATCGTTTCCCTGATTTGTTGATGCTGTTTCAACCGGGTTGCCTCTCACAGCTCCAGCATACGAAGCTTTCTTGAGCCGATTGTTCAAACCAGCCAGTCTATCGTGATATACGATTTTACGCTCTCAGGGCCGATTTCTTCATCTTCGCTTAAGCCGTAAAGCGAAGTATGCACTTCAACAGAAAAGTAATCGCCTATCTCGATACGTGGGAAATTTCTTGCAAGAAATGCTCAAGAAAAGCATTTTTCTTTGATCGCAGTACGCAGTTAAAAAGAAATGACAATTCAAATGGAGCCTACTGTAGGAAATTTCTTGACCATTTCTTGGGCAGAAATCTTTACTTTTCTTGAGCGGAACAGCATACTTAGCTTAAACCACGTTTACCCATACGATTAAACCAGGTTTAAGGTCTAAGCGGTGGTGAAGAAACCGCTTATCAGAGAACTATCCTCACTGGTGATAGTCCTGGAAAGTGGTGTTTGTCACTCCATACAGGCAGAACATCACCGTAAATCTCCATATGTCTCCGGATCTGTTCCGCCATACGGAGCCGTAGCCTATATTTGACACTTTTGACGTCATAATCGAGCTTGTTATCGTATTGGTTCACTACCCGCTGAGCGATAGTTTGTTCCCAGCTCATTTGTGTGACTCAACTGCATACGATCCAACTGAGACCGTGTGATACCGAGCTGAAGCCAGACCATGCTGCGTACCTCCTCCAAGGTTGTTTATTTTTGGTAGTTTCGCGGATTTTGCGATTGTTCATCCTCAAACCGTCGTCCGAGATGCTAACGCTGTATAACGATTTTACGGCACCGGCTCCAGCTATCATACATTCAGCTTGCTTTCCTCTGTCAGTAAACTTTTTGGGAAGATAATTTTGAACAGAATGATTAACGAAAATTCAATTTTCGCCAATGAACAGTTCGGATTCGGACATGGACATTCGACCACTTATAAGTGGAACAAAAATTGATTCGTTCCAACAAATCTGGCTCTTCTACTGATCTTGCTCTTCATATTATTTATTGATAATTTATTTAATTATTTATTTCTTGTTTAATTCAACTGACTATCTTAGTTTCATTGAATGGCTTAGTCCTAAGTGATCAATAACACATAAATTACAATTCAATAGAGAAATTTCGCAATCAACTACAAAAAACACGCACTCAAAGTAAAAAAAGGAATATTGGGTTGTACAATTCACCAATAAAAATCAAACAATCGATAACTTAAAAACATTACCAACGACAGAACACAAATCTTAAACATTTATAGAATTATAATCAAACAGGTTTCCAAGTTTCGTTTTGACTCGTATTTACAAATTCTCTGAATTTAATTTTTTTCGGCCAGGTAACCGGATCTAAAGCTCGGGATTTCCATTTTCTATTTAAAATTACTTTAAACGAAACATAGTCCCGTGAACAGTGATTCCATTTTGACACTAGTTTTACAACTTCGATGTGCTCGGGTTAAGGAGCATCCAGCGCGCGACAAACCATCAAACGAATATCCCATTCGGTAGCACTCATATCGATGTTCGTTAGAAATAACGAGAACTCATCCTCGTTTGTTGTGCTTCCATTTTCATTACTCTCCGCATGTAGACGGTTGGCACCAGTTCCATCGAAGAGTATGCGTGGTGAGATTGGTATTGGAGTTGAATGCAATAGTGATGCGTTATTCGCGGGAGTTACCCTTACGACATTGGATAATATTTGCTGAATTTCAACGACGGCTTTTTTCAGTAGGTTCACTTCTTCGTCTAAACACTTTTGCGTATTGATCGCATCAGTACCGTCGCAATGAATATTGTCTCTCCATCTTCGAAAATTGTTCATACATTCCACATTGGTCCCAAAGCCATATCTAGGAAGACAAAAATGATTGCGTCTAAACCGTCAATTTTAGATATATGGTGTTTTCGGCAAAGTTTCTCCATATTTTTCAGACATTTTTTTTCAGAGATGTGAAATTAGGGTGGCCCACGTGGCTTACGAGATCAGCACATAAACTTTTTTGCTGACGCATTTAGGACTACACAATGTTCTACAATGTTTTAGAACAACCAATTTGGAGCAACTTTGTAGAAGAACCCAAATTTCTATCTCTTATGCTTCATGAGTTATGATTTTTTTTAACAAAAAAGTTAGGGTGGTACTGAAAAATCAGTTTTTTCTTGATAACTTTTTATACGATAATTTCTCGCAAAAATTTTGTTCCAAGCACTTTTAGAACATTTGATTGCGCAACTTTTTGCCGAAGAAACTGCTGTTCTATCTCTTATGGTTACAGAGTTATCAGAAATTTTCTTCGAAAAAATGGTTGTTTTCAAATGCCGATATCTCCGAAAGGCGCAAACGTATTTTCAATCTTTTATCGGCATTAGAAAGATTATTACTTTCTCTGTTTATGGTGAAAAAACTGTGAGGACGTTTTTTGTTTGAAAAGATTGACAAAATTTTGGAAATAATATGTTTTTAACCGAAAATTGTCTATAACTTGAAAAATATTCGAGATAGCTCTTTGGTGCCTTCAGCAAAAATGTGCAAAATTGAAAGTTCTGAAAGTGCTTCATACAAAGTATTCATAAAAATCATTGCTTCAAGATATATTCGCCATAATTCGAATTTTATATGGTAAAGAAAGCGAAAAAAGAGATATTTGCTGGAACAATCGAAATATGTCATTTAAAATTGAATACACATGTATTGATATCGATCATAGATTTAGATATATGGTGTCTTCGGCAAAGTTTCTCCATATTTTTCAGACATTTTTTTCAGAGATGTGAAATTAGGGTGGCCCACATGGTTTACGAGATCAGCACATAAACTTTTTTGCTGACGCATTTAGGACTAACCAATGTTCTACAATGTTTTAGAACAACCAATTTGGAGCAACATTGCCGAAGAACTCAAATTTCTATCTCTTATGGTTCGCGAGTGGGCCCAGATAGCCGTAGCGGTAAACGCGCAGTTATTCAGCATGACCATGCTGAGGGTCGTGGGTTCGAATCCCGCTGGTCGAGGATCTTTTCGTAAAAAAAGGAAATTTTCTCGATTCCCAGGGCATAGAGTATCTTCGTACCTGCCACACGATATACATATGCAAAAATGGTCAATCGGCAAAGAAAGCTCTCAGTTAATAACTGTGGAAGTGCTCATAAGAACACTAATCTGAGAAGCGGGCTTTGTCCCAGTTGGGACGTAACGCCAGAAAGAAGTTTATGTCATCTGAAGACAATATCAGAAGAGTTACATCGACTATTCGTAAAGCCACCAGTGAGAGAAAATTATCACAATGGCTTCGAAGTTTTCATTACAACAATTATGTCTTGATAAAATAACAGAAAAAAAAACAAAAACCCTGTTTGACCAAGAATTTTTGGAGAAATTTAGGATTTTTGGAAAGTATTCATGGCAAAATCAGGAAGAATGTTTGACATGACCCCATCATTTTTATGAAGGTTTTTCTTTTACATTACATAAAAAGGATGAGCCCTGTCAGGTTGCTACTTAGTTTCGGAGAAGCTGTTCAGGTATACCCACAATTGTCTTCCAATCCATAGCGTTCCTAAGGTATTCTTAAAAAGCTCCCCCCAGGAACTTCGAATGATTTTCGGTAGCTTACCAAGCAGGTTTTTGGCAAGGTGGATCGTCTTTTATTGTGATCAATACAGGTCTTAAAGAGCTTCACTATAACTTCCATAGATCAGCAAAGAGATTACAACGGTTTGCACAGGAGTCTCCACAGAGTCTTCACGGATCTATGCGAGCCCTTTGAGAACATCTGTGTTTGGAACCTCAAAAAGACACGTTGAGAATCTCTGGAAATCCCTTTTGAACTCCTGAAAACTGTCAACATCCCCTGATAAACACTTGAGAACTCTTAAAAACCTAATGGAAAAATGTCTCTGGAAGAAGGACCGTTTTAGTAACAAAAAAACAACAAAACGACGAATGCCAAAACGACGAATTCAAAAACGTCAAATGAAAAAAAACGTCTAAAGTAATAAAACGTACAATTTTTTTTTTTCGGAAGATAACCATTTAAGGTGAAACTCCTTTGAGTCCACTAATAACTGTATAAAAGTAGTGGTACACAAACAATATTCTTCTATTAGTTGGTAATAGTGAAATTATAATTGATAAGACGTTGTTGCCAGTAATCTTCAATTTGAGTCTTTTCCCCTTCGACTAAATAAGATTGCTTTATGTCGTACGTAACCATCAACGTATCTTACAGCCCTGCAAGCGAGCAGCCGGCGTAAAATTAGAAAAATAAAAAAGCGAAATGCTGTGATCAAGTGATTATTTTTAAGCACGGTTTGGTGATATTTTAGGTTGTTTTGATCAGAAATCCACCAGTAATTGT
Source organism: Aedes aegypti (assembly GCF_002204515.2). Lineage (NCBI taxonomy): Eukaryota > Metazoa > Arthropoda > Insecta > Diptera > Culicidae > Aedes > Aedes aegypti. The sequence goes on along the minus strand of NC_035107.1, from coordinate 264,329,736 downwards.
TCTTTAATTACCAAGTAGTGAAAGTAAATTGTGTTGGAGGTTCTACGTTTAGCAAAAGTGGTAAAATTCGACGAAAAGTGTTCTTCGTTCGCAGGCGGATAAATGTAAGCACGAATTATGAAATTTTCACCAGCTACTAGTGTTAAAACTACGGAAATCGTAAGGTAATAGTGTTTTGATGTCCCGTTAGCAATTTGGGAGTGAACTTAGTGTAGGTAAGTGAAATATTTTGAGAAATAATGTGGACTTCCGGAAATGTGTTTGTATATGTGAGGAAGCCATTTTCACTGCCATGATAGGGATTCCTTCCTATATGTCCTTAAGAAATGTTTGTTCCCTTCCAAATCTTTCTTTTCGACGTCATGTCCCTTTGATGTTTTGTATTTTAGACGTTTTGTCTTTCGTCGTTTTGTCACCCAACCCGGAGCTATGTCAGATGTCATTATGCCAAATTGAGTTCTGATTCCCTCCTTTCTAAAAGAAGATTTTTTCCGTATTGGAAATTCCTCGACTTCCCAGGGCATAGGGAAAATTATGTATTTTGGACAGGCTAAGGATATGCCTGGAAACGGCGATCGATTAACTGCCTTAGATACTAATATTTCATTACGTTATGATACTTATATGCCTAATAAATCATTGTTTTTTGAATTTCTGGGAAGAAAAAGCCTATAAACTGTAGCATTAGCTGCCAAAATAGCGTTTTTAGCAGCCTGTCTGTTATACATTTCGAACATCACATATACATTTTGGACACCCTCATGAGAATATAATTTGGACAGGGGCTTTATCTCAATTTTCTGTCGCTTTTTTTGTGTGGTGTAAAGTTAGATAGATGTTTGCAATTTTCCTAGAAACTAGAACTAATAGGAAGTTGAATGCCACTGGACGCATTAAGATTGGTTGGAAATCTTCAGAAATATAACCATTTCCGTAAAACTGGTTCCGGAAAGCATGGTCAGTCATGTTTGTATTTCAAATCATGTAAATATTATCCGGAGCTATATCCAAGCGGACAGCAACCTTAAAAATGATGTTTCCTGCAGCATATTCAGAACCATTAGATGCACAGACCACTCTATAGAAGGTTCCAAGTACCCCGGGGGAAGTGGTCAATTAGGAACATATCCGGAACCATATCAATATGGGCATCAAACTTCATGATTTTCAAAGGTTATGCTTTCCGAAGCATTTCCAGCATCACCGGCTGCCATGACCACTTTATAGTAGGTTCCAGGTGCCCCGGGGGATGTGGCCAATCCAAAACACGCCCGAAAACACATCAATATGGGTATAAACATCAAGATTTTTGAAGGTGATGCTAATAGAAGTATTTACAGCGCAACTTATTTATACGACCACTGTATAGTAGGTTCCATGGGCCCTGGGGGATGAGGTCATGTTTCGAATTGGCCACATCTCTAGGAGCCCCTGGAATCTACTATAGAGTGGTTATTACATCATGTGGTTCTGAAAATGATCGCCATTTTCCAAGTCCCATGGATCTTACTGTTAATGGTAGAATGTGATTCTAAACAGATGAACGGACATGTTCCGAATCAGCCACATTCCCCGGGGCACCTGGAACCTACTAAAAAGTGGTCATGGCAGCCAATGATGTTGGAAATGCTTCGGAAAGCATAACCTTTAAAAATCATGAAGTTTGATGCCCATATTGATATGGTTCCGGATATGTTCCTAATTGACCACTTCCCCCAGGGTACTTGGAACCTTCTATAGTGTAGTCTGTGCATCTAATGGTTCTGAATATGCTGCAGGAATCATCATTTTTAAGGTTGCTGTCCGCTTGGATATAGCTCCGTATAATATTAACATGATTGGAAATACAAACATGACTGACTATGCTTTCAAGAACCAGTTTTACGGAAATGGTCATATTTCTGATGATTTCCAACCAATCTTAATGCGTCCGGTGGCATTCAACTTCCTATTAGTTCTAGTTTCTAGGAAAATTGCAAACATCTATCGAACTTTACACCACACAAAAAAAGCGACAGAAAAAATGACATTTGGACATGACCTCAGAAAATCCGGAACATCTCCGGTGTCCAGTGGCCAATATGCATGGCAAGGAAGTTCCTAAAACTGGACCAAATTTGCCGTCGACTGCTTCCAGATGCATCCAATTTCATCCATTTTTCATAAAGTTATAAGCATTTGAATTTGGGCAAAATTTTGCCTATCTCAATCATTTTGCCTATCCCCTGTATTTAGTCATATTGCCACCTGTAAACTTTTTATAAATGCCAATTCTGAGCGCTATTATTGGGTTTAATGTATGTTCTTGAAATGTACATCCTCTTGCATTCGTAGGTTTCACAGATGTTCTGTTGATACAATTTACAATTTTGATATTGTTGAATCCAATTTGTAATTGTTATGAAAATGGCCATCAATGATAAGTAGCATAGTGTATTAATAATGCAATACATGATTTTTTGTACATGAATTCATGTCCAAGTTACATACGTTACCCTACAGTGTCATTGTGGTTTCCACACGATATACAAATTTTAAATGTAAAAATGGTCGATTGGCAAAGAAAACTCCAAGTTAATATCTGTCGAAATGCTCATTAGAACACTAACACTGCGGAACACGGTTTTGTCTCAAGCACCAAAATACCGCTATTTACTTAATTAAGGGTTGCTGAATCCATTACCATTTTCAGAAATGTCCTAGCACGTCTAGTTTTTGAGATATTGGCTGTTGAAAATGCTAAATTTGACTATTTCAGGCAACTTGCATGCAAGTTTGCCAGCTTGTATGGCAATTTATTTACTTAATTCGCCTCAGAACTCTAAAATCATGTGTATAACAATACTTTTCTACAAAGTTCATCATAATTCCGATGCTCAAAAGTTATTTATTGTTGGTTTAGAAAAGTATTGTATTTTTCCATGTAAGAGAAACTAAGAACTTTATATGGGGACTGCAAGCATGTTGAAAAAATCGATTTAATCTAAATTTAACCGTGCAATTTCAACCAAATTATATATGAAATGAAAGTTTTAGTCTTATTTTGCATGCTTGGTGGATTAGATAATAAAATTTTTCGATAAATCTTTGTTTAAATTGTATGTAAACATCAATGAAACCAGTGTTTTATGCAACTTTAGCGACCTGTAGCTAAAAATTGTGACGTGCTGGAACATTTCTGAGAACGGCATCAGATTCAGCATCCTCAAATCTACTAGAGACACATAATTTGATCTTTGAGACACGCAAATATGTCATTTTTGTTCCGCTGTGTAATCTGATTGAAGGCTCTATCTCAGTTAGGATGTAACACCGGAAAGAAGAATAAGAAGACTCATACAAATCCTTATTAAATCTACTTGAGAACCCTTGTTGAATTATTTAAAACCTCCTTATAACGCTTCTGAAATGTCTAGTAACTTGCCCTGAAGCCCTGAAACTTCTATTTTTTTTTCTGTAAATGAGCGGTTCCACGCCAAATCGGTAAACGATGAAACTCGACTACCTTGGATTCAAATGGTATTTTGCACATTTGAAGACCATTTAAAATCAAGAGTAACTTCTGATAAGGGCGTGAGTATTTTTAGCATCACCATTTTAAAAAAAAATGTACCTTGGAAACCGTTTGTTATAGAGAAAAAGTGTCTGAGGAGGGATGGTAGACAATCAAATAGGCTTTGTAAAAAAAATATACACTGAAAAAAAAAATACCTTTATTTTCATGAAAAAATCGAAATTAAACTTTAAAACACAAATTGCAAAGAATAGGTATCTTCGATTTTTTTCATTTTTTTTCTGTGAAATATCAATGTAAAACCAGATGTTTTAAGCACAGTTTCAACATGGTGCAATCTAAAATAAAAAAGTTTTTCTAAGAGCAACTTTTGGTGCATTTCTGAAAATTCAATTTCTGGCCGTAGAAAAGACGTTTTGATGCTGTAATATGATTCTTCACCCAAAAACAATTCAAAATGCTCATAACAATGATCTTCCTAAAACTAGCCGTTTTCTAGATATTTAGGATTCAATTATATTAATATCATAAAACTTAAGAAAATACGCCCGTTTCATAAGTTACTCCAGATGCTCCACCAACAATGTTACGTTTATCTCTTTCCACATTAATATCCCATGTTTGAAGGGCAGTTTCAACATGGTGCAATTTAAAATAAAAAAAAATTCTAAGGGCAACTTTTGGTGTATTTCTGAAAATTCAATTTCTGGTTAGAGAGAAGGCGTTTTGATGCTGCAATATGATACTTTATCCAAAAACAATTCAAAATTCTAATATCAATGATCTTCCTATAAGTAACCGCTTCAAGATGTTTGGGATTGAATTATATTAATATCACAAAACTTAAGAAAATACGCCCGTTTCTTGCATTATTCTAGATGCTCCATCAACAATGTTACGTTAATCTCTTCCCACATTATTGGGTATTTCGTTCACCACTGGACTGCGCAGTCAGTTTTCATAAGTGCGAGAATGTAAACAAAAGTGCGATCCTGCGTCTTGTTGGTGTCTTCAGCGCACTTATTCTACGATTTATAATGAATGAGTGCGCTGAAGACATCAACAAGATTGGATGCAGAATCGCACTTTTATTTTCCTTCCCTCATTTATAAAAACTTATAAACTTATAAAAACTTATAAACTTATAAAAACTTATAAACTTATAAAAACTAACTGCGGAGTCCAGTGGTGAATGAAACGCGCAATAATATCCCATCAACTTTATCTTTGACACTTACACAAATAAACGAATTGTTGAGACGTAACAATAACAATATGTAACAATATTATTAGCCGCCACCAATCCCTCCAAAATGATCCGTCAAACAAACCAAGACAATTATGGAGGCAATGAAAACAATAATTGATCAAGCGCTCGGCTCGCTCGGGGCACATTCTCTGTTTCGCTCGAAACACTAGCGGGTACATAGCGATACATACATACTTCAACGAATTCTTTGTTCTCTTAGTGCTTGAACTAGATTTTTTATATGCGTTTCCTATCTAGGTGTCGTGACCGTACGTCACATCTCGACCACAATCTACACAAGAATGCCCAGAGCCTGATCGTTCCCTGCCTTTTCTAGCGGATTCTATCGAACTTTTCTATCTACCCACTCTCAATTTTCTCTTACTTTCGGTGAAATGAAATGAGTGAGTGAGTGAGTGAGTGAGTGCGAATCATTTCACTGAAACTTTAATTGCGGCCCACCGAGATCGAAACTGTCGGATCCCATGTGCAACACTCAAGCCCAACCACCTCCCCCTCCATCTCAGGAATACAACGCACATTTATAACAGTTCATGGCTTCACAATTCGAATTTCGGGGAAATGAGTCTGGTCAACACTGCACAGCCTGAAGAAATATTCGTTGGACTTTGAATATGATAATTACATGGAAAAAATTGTATGTAGCTTATCAACCAGATCAAAATATTGCTTTCTTCGTGAATGCAATAACTGTCCAAAATTAGATGATTTTGAAAAATGGTTTTTAGACGAACTAGAAAAACGCAATTTGATTGAAATTAGTTTTGAACAGTGGATTTCTACCGATAGATGCGATTTGGAGCATTAGTAAAACCTGTGGATGAATTTGTGTCATATTTTAGTGAAAAATTAGAGAAATTAGTAACTCACGATTACATTAAAAAGCAACAATCTTCATTTCTTAAAGATAGAAAAGCAACATTGCAAGAAAACGAAGTTATCGTCATATGTGACTTTTCTGAAAATCACACATTTGTTTTTCAGGATGAGGCTCAAAGCCATTACTGGAACAACGATCAAGCAACAATACATCCATTTGTTGTTCATTTTAATGATGGAGGAATAGTAAAGAATTTGAGCTTTGTTATTGTGTCTGAAGTCATGAGTCACGATACAGTAGCAGTGCATGTTTTTATATCTAAACTTAAAACATTTTTGAAACAACGAATGCATATCAAACGAATGATATTTATGTCAGATGGGGCTGCATCCCAATATAAAAATAAAAAAAAAATTGCGACCTTATGTCAATTTAAATCAAAGTACGATATTGACGTAGAATGGCATTTTTTTTGCCACTGCACATGGTAAAGGACCATGTGATGCCATTGGTGGCACATTGAAAAGGATGGCTACTAGAGCTAGTCTGGCAAGACAGCATGAGCATCCAATCACTAATGCAAAAGCTTTGTATGAGTGGGCGGAGAGAAGAATACCTGACAAAATTGTCATTTTGTTTTGTGTCACAGGAAGATTACGAACAAGAATCAGAAGAACTAGGTAACATACATCAACAAGCAAAGCTCATTCCAGGAACACAGAAATTCCATTGCTTTGTACCCATTTCCGAAAACAAAATCTCAGCAAAACTGTATTCAAGTGATGAGGCATTCATCATTCAGCACATCATTCATATTATCATCTTCCATAGTAATACCACAGACAAACAGAAGCAACACCTAGAACATTTTTCACAAAATTCTCTCGACCACAAATACTACCACCATCTAGTGAGCTTATTGAACGAAATAACTTTTTGTGCAACATGTCCAACAGGTGGTGGTAGTGTGAAATTTCAAACACGAAGGAAAGCGACGCGCGCGCCTGCCAAAAATACATACGCCCTTATCAGAAGTTACTCTCGATTCTAAACGATCCCCAATTATATGAGATAATTTTCGTCTCATATACTTAATACATCTGCGCAGTTTCATCCAAATTGGAATGGTACATGTCAGATTTCAGCATTTTATGGACGATTTCGCGTGGAACCGCTCAAATCCGGCAGAAAACCCCTGGAGTAAAAAGGATGCTTGAGGTGAAATCTTGTTTAGGTTTAGGTTTAGAAGGTAAATTCCTTCATAACTCACACCGTTCTGATACATGAATTGAGGCACAATTGTCTCGTCTGACATTGTTACACTTTATTATACTCCATTGCTCTCAATAACGACGAGCCCGTGGGTTATGTGAAATAGCTCATATCGACTTCAAGTGTCATTCCAATTCGATTAACTTGATTGCATTGACATCTAATTAACGCTGAAATTCGATACCACCACCAACCCTAATAAGATCTCCTCCCCAAAGCCCAAAGCGCTCGTCTATTTACCTCAGGGGAAAGTGATTCATCATTACCCGCCTTCATCGAATTCATCGAAAAATTTAGCTTCACCGCTCCCTCTACTTTCGAGCGAGCTGCCGACATTTAATTTTCATCAATCACAACTCGCAGCACGAAGTATACCCGGGCACGATGAAATGAAGTTACACAAAATTGAGTACGATTTGGGCAAAACTGAGCTCTTCTGGACCGACACATCAGGTGTGGAATTTTAACACATGGTGAAATCCTGCACTTGCGATGATTTCTGCATTGAAACGATTTTTCAGGATGTGTGAAAAAGACACACATGAGGTTTTGTTGATCCAGAAAAGCCCAATTTTGTGTAACTTTATTTCACAGGTCTGGTTTGTTTGGGAAACTGATTCATCATCATCATCATTACCTTCTAATATGCAATCATACGTTATGGTGGTACATAGTAAAGCGTTTAATTGCCGTTGGGGCCCAGTTTCGGAAATCAATTTAGACTGCAATCAATTGGTGTGAAACCGATCATCGGACAATTAGCGAACCGACCAGCTCCGTAACGAGAGAGCTTCTCGGGTGTTTTTTTTTAGTTAGGTGAAAAATAAACGAATTGGGCTCTCAGATCGTGCGAAAAATTGGATATTGGTTTAAATCGAGAACTTCCCTCTTGCAGAAAGGAAAACATTCGAACCGTTTGGTCTGAACCTGGGAAGCGTTAAATCATCGGTATGAAGTTATCCATTGCGGCAGAGAAAGCCACGCCGGAAGAGAATCATTTTGCCTTTCTCCGCAAGCTTAAGTTGCCCAGACTTGGTTTGGGGACAGGCTGACGTGGATCGGTTACTTGGTCAGTCAGGGTGGCCAGTTTTCTTTACGTTATCAGTAGGTTTGATGAACAAAAATCGAATTTGAGCAATGCTCATCTGATTCCAGAAAACAGCCAAATTAAATATATTTAAAAAATTAAAAATATTCTTCGAAAGATTTCTGCTGGAATTCATTGAGAGATTCATTTTTTGACAGGATTGAAGGAAATGTTTCTGGATGAAACTCTTGATTTAGGATGCAATGCTGGAAGAACTTCTAAGGAAGTGTTGGCAACAATCCCTGGCATAATTTAGATTAAAACTCTCTTAAAACTACACCCAAAATAAATCGGATGGCGGATTTCCCTCCTAGCGTATTAGGTGCTAAATCCACCTATTGATGGTAAGATTCGCCTCCTAAGCGTAGACGGGCAAAACCGTCAATTGAAATCGAGCACATTGGACTTGAAAATTCGAGCAATCTAAATGTTAACGCCCGACCCACACAATTGCACAACCAATCCGAAGCCGAATGATGGCATCGGAAACGCACACTTAGGCAAATGGTCACGCGGCAAATGGATGGTGGACATGTCAGAGGAATGGAATGAATATTGCAATATAAAACGCTTTATATATTGCTTTTGTAACTTCTCCCATCAAGCCGTCAATAGGTGGGTGTAGTTAGTACTGGTTTATGAATCGGGAGGTCCTTGGTTCGATTCCGAATAAGCGCGAGTGTTTATTTTGTTTTTATTTTTTGGTTCTTCAGGCAAATTTATGAAATTCAACCCGATTTCTTGTGGCGAATTATCATAATAGATTCCGGTCCCTGTATTTAGATAATCATTTTGCTTGAGTGACTATCGAAATAAGGTACCGTGTGACAAATGGGTAAAGGAAATCGTATAGAGAGGGTTCTTAAAAAAATAAAAAAATAAGATCTACTATATTTTTCAGATTGTTTCCTACTAAATCTTTGCTATATTTAAATTTAATGTTTGTGCCAAAGTTCAAGGTGAATATTGTAAATTACTAGTGGGACAAGTGAAAATATTGTCGTTTTAAATGACTGAACTGAAACTAAAAAAATAACAGTCAGATCTGTGATTTCAAATGGCCTCATTTGTTAATGTATGAATACACAAAAAATCACACATAAATACATAATAAACATTTTGTTCTTTTTAAAACAATTTTCTTGAGTTAAGTTATTTATTTAGCAACAATGTTACTTTTATTAAAAGTAATAACATTATCGAAAATCAAACACCATTCTATTTTACCGATTTTCTACTACTCATTTTATATAAAGTTAAGTTATCTCTTTTCTAATTAATGTATTTATTGCATTTATATAGCGGATTTAACCCGGTCAAAAGTGTCAACATTCTTGTACCTACTGAATAAGTCATTATTTGAACTTAGTATCCAAATTCATGCGTCATCCGTTGAAGCCATTCAGAACAATACGATGTACATGTTTTTTTTAATTTCTTTATTAGTATCATTCCAAACATTACATTCATTTCTTATATCTAGGTGTTCTGTGTTAGACAACACTATCATCCTAATTTGGTAAAACAAATTTAAGATTTTATTAACATTTTGTTAACAACATATTACATTTCCCTGGCTCATCACCCGAAAGGCTTTGGGGTTTTACATATTTCGACATGTTGAATCCAACAAAAATAGTCCGGTTGAAAACCCCGTGTAACACCATCGTGACCTTCCCTTGTTAGCTACCCCATATACCCGATTGCCCCAAAGCTCCGCCACAAGAAATTTGCCTTAGACACCAAAATATGAAAAACAAAAAAATAATAACAAAAACTGGATTCGAAACCGCAACCTTTGGATCCTTAAACACAAACCCACACTACACGCCTAACATAGTTTTTAATGTATGGAGTTCTCTACATCACAGAAGATGGAACCATCTTGTCACGGAGGACAACCTGCAAGAGGAGCAAAATACAACACCCGTTGGACAGCCAAGTGCGAGAAGGGGTGAGATGATATGTTCTTTAAATATATTTAAAGTACCAACGCGGTGCTGCGGGAATTTCTTACTTATACCAGAGTCAAATTCTATATGTTTGTATATCTATATTATCGGCAATAACTTATACATTTGCAGTGGAAATAGAATTTCATGCCGTGCGTGTTGGATTGGGTAATATATTAGGGAGAAACAAATAAACACACTTGACTATAACAGTCGGGCGCTTTATAAGCTGAATTTTATCGTTGACGTTTGCTGATTGATTTACTTTTCATTTATTTACATTTTGGTCTCCTATTAGTCGCATGGTTGGGGACGGTATGAGACTCCTCGAAGTAGGAAACCCAGGGTTTGTGGGATTCGATTCATTTGACGATGCAATATTGTAATCAAACATCTAAGTGTGCATACAGCAAACTGGATTACCGTAATTTTTTCGCAATATTAGAAGTGTAACAATTATCACGACATGGATGTTTTATGTATCTTTTAACAATTACTTATCAAAATAGAGGCCGTTGATAAACCATGTGATCATTTAGCGGGGAGGGGGTATCTAGCCAAAGACCACGGTCCACCCATTTGTGTTTCAAAGAAATTTCCACCATCAACTAAACCTGAAAGGTTTCATTAGCAGTCGGATGGTTCAAATTTAAAAAAAAATTAAATTCAATATTTCATATCTTCTTTACCAACAACGATTAGAAGACGATTAAGATTTCTATGGAAATTACTATGACAAAATTTGAAAAAAATGTTCCCCACATGTTAGTACTGTAATATTAATACAAAATTATCTCTAAGTGAAAACTAATTCCTCAAACAATAATAAGGATCACTGCAGTAGAAACAAATCTTTTTTGAGCTAATTTTGTTAGGGATTTTTGCAGAAGTTTGTCACATTATAATCTCACATTTCGCTTAATAATAGCAAACCAATTCATAAATATCTCTTCTCCCATTTTTCAAATTTCTGTTTCATTCATGAACAAATGAAACACATGATCATTGGGCGAGCGGGGGGCTATTCGTCAAAACCACACAAAAGCACGAGGGGGGAGGAGGTGACTGAAAAATCAGGAAAAATGTTCACGTGGTTTATGGACGACCCCTAAGAAAGATATGGGGATTGGAATTTCAAACTTTTTTTAAATTTTAAACCGCTCTTATAAGCAGTCATTTACATTTACCGTTATATTTTTTTTTTGTAAAGAAGATGCAATAGTACCTAACTGGAATTTACAGAAATTACAATAAGGTTTAATTATCGCACTCAACATTTTACACCAAAGCTAGATTTTCTATATTTTTGGAATTGATATACATAAATAATAATTCTCAAAAAACTTATGTGTACAACATAATCGCAAAATAATAGTGAACGCGTCACGAAATGATTTCTTATACCCTTAAGTGGATTTTTTGGTGTTGGTGTTCGTTCAGAGGTTTGCCAAGCCGCATAACTAAATAAAACTCGTGAAGGTCTTTTCCGAACAATATTTTTTCTACATCCCAGAAAATAGGGTGTCTTTGAGCTTGTTGTGATAACATATTTGAAAATAGTAAATAGGCAAAGAATGCTCGCAGTTAATTATAAAGGGAACGCTCATAGAACATTCCACCGTGCATCAAGCTCTGTCCCAGTTGGAACGAAACACTTGAAGAAAATTACTTAGTAAAAGAAGGAAAAAATTTGAATTTTGAAAGTGTACATCAAAAACATTATCGAAAGAATGGAAAATTGATTAAAATAATGTTTTTTCAACATATCTCGATAGATATCATGTGTTTGTTATAAAATTATTTATATAGAAATATTAGCAGGTTCTAAAGTAATGATCATTCTAAATGCGTTGCTTGCAAGAATTGATAAATCAGTAATATATAAAAATGTTTATGTATTACCTTTACTAAATTTTATCTAAGTGTAAAAGTCACGTAGGAAACTGATTGAAGTGAAATTATGAAATCTAATTAAGGAAGATTGGATTGAACAAATGTGTAGTGAAAATAAATCACTTTGTTCAGCAGAGTGTGCTACTACAGCCTTGACAATCGAAAAAAGTGTCACGCTGTCGGCCGGAAGGTGAAAAATTTGATGCAATTGATTTTGTTCAACACGTGTGTTTCCAAGGAAACTGACTGTGATGACTTGTCGGCTTACTAGGAGAATTCAATATTTTGTTTAAATGCTATGGCCTGCTATGATACGTACATGGTATATGAAACCTTGTGAAGACAAAACTTCTAAGAAGAAAGAGTGTGGTATGATCAGTTTACATATTTGATGTGAACAGAAAATGTTAATTTTTTTCTAATGCGTTGCATTATTTATTCTACCGTTAACGGGTAATAAAGTTTTTGTTTATGAAAACTTAGAGTTTGTATGTGTTTGATCGAAGACACATTCAGGTAAGATAATAAAACATTCATGTATCATTCATGTTGCCCCCAAATTTAGTTTCTGCTGCATATGAATTGATGCAGAGTTGCAGTTTTGGTGAGAAATTTCAAAATACTTTTATTTTGTTCAATGTGATGATTTTGTGGGTTTTTATACACATTTATCTGAATTCACAGCATAATAGGAGAGGGATCAGATTTAAATTTCTTTTCGTTTCAGAGAGCGAGTAATGGCGCTTAAGCCAAGGCTCTAGAGCCAGGACATACGGGGGAAATACCTGTGTCCCATCCCAGGAAAAGGAACACAGCGATGAAGTGTGCATTAACTTTCTTAGCTAAGCCACTTCCAACGATTTTACCTTTCCCTCTTAATGAAACGGTCGGTACGGTTGTCCCCATTTCTTCACTTATAAAATTGAAAAATGTTCGTTCACCATGTTATTCATTCGTGAATAATCTTATGGTCGTAAATCTTTCAATTATCTTAAAACCCAAGTCTGCACAGTGGGCCTGGCCATTTTAATGTTTGTGTTATATTGTATACGATATGCTGCAAATATAAATGTCGACAAGAAAATACTGGAATCATTTCCAGTATTTCCAGGATGCTTTTCAATATTGGTTGTGCAAGCGCTTAGATAGATAGATAGATAGATAGATAGATAGATAGATAGATAGATAGATAGCTTTACAAAATTTTATCTTATGATCTTATATGAAAACAACCTATTTTTAAAAGAAGGCAAAATTTATTATTAACATTAGGTTATTGGACGTCAAAAATTATTGTGACATAATAAAACGAAAGAACATCAAAAAAATGCGTTCAGAATTATCGGAGTAACTGCAGTAATCGATTTCTCTTTTCGCTGATAACTTGAGCAGATCAATGTTATCGATTGTTGCTTTTATATTAGTTGGAAACAAAAAACAATATCTAAAAACAATATAGCTCGAAAGAACAGCCTATGCATAAAAGAAGGCGAAATTCATTTTAATTTTAAATCTTCAGTTTTTATATTCATGATTACATTTTATTTTGAAATGTTTGAAGGAAGGGTAAATTTGTGTTAAATATTTTATTTATTGATATATCAAAATCTTCAGTGCAAAATGTTATTCCAATAACGAAACTCAATAAGGTTTGTTCATAAATTTCATAAGACGAAAAATAGTCATTTTGGACACCCACCCACCCCCTCGTAACGCTTTTTGTATGAATATTTTAAAATTTTTGTATGACCTGTAACAACTTACTGACCCCCACCCACCCCCTCAAGCGTTGTGTGAAATTAGCGAATGAGCCCAAAGAAGAATAAATATTTGAAAGAAAGGATTTCAGGATAAGTAATGAAATAGTTTTGGCAATAACTTTCTCAATATGTTTTAGTTTATTCAAGAGCATATCATTGTTGCAATAAGTGCCTTTTTTAAAGCAACTGACTCTAAAATAAGCCTGATGTCGTCAGAGGGAATCAATAAAAACGTAAAAACGAATATCATCTTGAGACGTCCTTGGTTCCAGACTCATTATGCCAAACGACTTTATGTCAAATGATTATTATGCCAAATGACCTACCACCAGATCAACTCTATATTTACTTATAATAATAATGCTCAACATATTGTCGATTTAAAGTCATGCTTTAGAGCATTCATGATGTCAAAACTATGTATCATTGCTTGACAGTTATCGAATGAGTGCAATAAAACTTATTGTAATCTGCATTTAATTATGCATATAAAAATAAACACCCATTGTTTGAAAATGTATTGGAAAATATGAAGTTGATGCAGTCCCATATTGAAAAATAAAGGCATACCAGTCTCCATATGAACTTTTAATTTAAATTTCAGCTGCAAAACGTGAATTGTGTTCAAGTTTATTATTTTTTGCTGATCATCAGAAGCAAAATTAGTTAGCTATGCGGTTGTGTTAAATATGTCAGGAAGAAATATAAAGGGTCGTCCATAAATAACGTAGCTATTTAGGGGGGGGGATCTTTACCAAGCTGAGGGTCGTGGGTTCGAATCCCACCGGTCGAGGATCTTTTCGGGTTGGAAATTTTCTCGACTTCCCAGAGCATAGAGTATCTTCGTTCCTGCCACACGATATACGCAAGCAAAAATGGTCATTGGCACTGTAAGCTCTCAGTTAATAACTGTAGAAGTGCTCATAAGAACACTGAGATGCAAGCTGAGATGCAGGCTCTGTCCTCTGTTTTGTTTGACTTATAAACTTGGTTTATAAAATGATGATTCAGCTTCAAAACATTCATCAAGATTGAAAAGAAATCTGAGAAATTTTAGATTTTCTTGATAAATGCAATCAAACAGATTTTTCAAAGCTTTAAATGGTTATGTAAATATTATATTATATTCGTGTCTTAATTGATAAATTTATAAATAAACAAAATCAAAGTTTAATAAATAAATTAAAAATCAATGCTTTAACTACTTGGAGTACATTGTTTTCTCATTTGTTAACAAGTCATAAAGTCAGCCGTTTTCAAGACAATAAAATATGCTCTTTTCGACAAATATTACATGAAACAAGATATTTTTACCGTGTATTATGCATTCAATGTTGCAGGAGATCTCACTCAATCAACTCATCGATTTGTTTTGATGTATCAATGCTCTTGATGAAATAGCCTGAATATTAATGAGGACAACAGATTCGAGTGATATCGAAATTGCCCTATCATTCAATTTTATTGATAACTTGGTAATTTGATAACTTTTTATTATTTAACTGTTTCATTATAGGTTGTGTAGGTTTATTTTATTATGAAGAAAGATAATGAAGTTCAGCTGAAATATTAATAGAGATAAATAATTTGTATAATAATCGCTAAAATTTTCTAAACATTCCAAATATATCAACTGTAATCTTTTCTATATCTGGCCACTGATTGCCAAATGGATTTGAAATAAACTAGAAATATATTGTACCCTAACTCACCAATAACGAGCTTCATCAATCCAATCAATTTTTTTTCACATTTTCTATAGTAAACTTGTTTGTCTTGGTAACAACAGCAAAAGTAATACAATTTAGCCTATATGAAACTAGATACCAAAATTATGTTACAGGAACTGTGTTTATTTGAAACTGTTTTCCAAATTACTTTCGAGCGCTACTGTATATCATACTGTCAGATTAGATTATCCTTACATTTTAGTCAGTAATTAATATCAAATTTTGTATTGAACTTCTGAATTCAAATTTTTTGTTTCAACCCAATCACTGAGGAAAATAAAAAAAAATATAAAGGAGGGCCTTCCTTAGCCGAGTGGTTAGAGTCCACGGCTACAAAGCAAAGCCATGCTGAAGGTGTCTGGGTTCGATTCCCGGTCGGTCCAGGATCTTTTCGTAAAGGAAACTTTCTGGACTTCCCTGGCATAGAGTATCATCGTACTTGCCACACGATATACGAATGCGAAAATGGCAACTTTGGCATAGAAAGCGATCAGTTAATAACTGTGGAAGTACTCATAAGAACACTAAGCTGAGAAGCAAGCTCTGTTCCAGTGAGGACGTCAATGCCAAGAAGAAGAAGAGGGGGGGGGGTGCTTGATATGCTACGTATTTTCCAAGGGGAAGTATCAGCATTTGTGACGAAACGGTACGAGAGGGGAGGGGGGTGTAAAAAATCAGTGAAAAATGCTATGTTATTTATGGACGGCCCCTAATAGAAAATTATGAACATTTGTATGAAAGAAAAACTTCAAAGTTTGAGCGCTATTTTCTCAGTGCCTATTTTTTTCAATATGGGCCTTTATGGGCAGCATAAGTTGTTCTTAGAAAAACTTTCTTATCGAAAATGTCTCCATCATGAAATTTTGTCCTGAACAACTAATTCCTATCACAATTCATAGATAGTCAAAATTAAAAAAGATTATTGCGTTATATAAAAATGAAATTTTGTTTTCATATTTTTCATAATAAAAAAAATCAGTATATATGTTCTTTTGACTTCTCCAAACGGTTTACTACAATCTCCCTACTGAACATTCTGTTTTAAAATCAACATATCGGTGCCATAATTCTCAAAATAAATTGCTTGCAAAAACTCATAGCCAATTTGCATAAGTTGTTCTTGAGTCAAAATGATCGATTTATCTATAGAAAACTCTTTTACTATTATACTAAAACCATGGTTAAAATTTAATCCCATATATGGGGCACGGTTTCTTATAATCGACTCATTCTGGGTAGCATTCATCAGCATTGGATCGATATTTTTTATCAATGTGAAAGTAGAACCGTGATCTTGTTTTCTTTGAATAGCACCAGCAAAAGATTCCACAGAGTTTTCATGTTTTAAAGACTATTCATTTTATAAAGAGGACACCTTGTTTATGCTATATCTTTTTTATCATGTATATAAAATCCCAGAGTTTTCTGTCTGTCAGTAACGCTTTGAAAGGTTTCATTGAGCAGCATACAACAGCAATTTAAGAGCACAACAACAGTCAAATTAAGAGCACTGCAAAAGTCCATTTGAATGTTACAACATTACAATAGGGTCCTAAAGCCATGTCCCAATTTTAGTGCCAAACGCTTACGTTCAGGCCAGATTTTGTCAACTCCTTGATTTGAACTCAAATTTTGGGTGTATTTTGTTTTCCGTGTCCCTTCCGAAATGTCAGATAGGAACAACCCCAGTGTTAAAACTAAAACCCCTGTGATATTTTTGTCGACTAAGCGAACGTCAAACATGATCTCAAGTGTCAAGGTTCATTTATGGATCCAATTTTGAAATTAAAGTTTTAATATGATATATCCGTTATTTGTAAACAAACCAACTTTATGCTGTTCGACCGCACTTAAATTCCGATGCAAGTTGAAAATGTGATTCATTACGGGTTTCGTCATTTAATATAAGGTTCAATATACAAAGATCTATACAGAAATTGTAGCTCTGGTTAATCGGGATTCAATAGAATATTCTAGAATTTTCAGTCAGATTCTTCTCTCTAATTTATAGAAGCTTCTGGAACTTTTGAAATATTTCACAACAGCATTTAAGGCTGTAATTATTTCAGATCAGAATAACGGCACTATAACAATGGAGTATGGTTTTAGCATAAATTTGGGCGATTTTGCGTTTATAAATATCATGCGTGTATCAGCTTATTATTCATACACCAATGGCATATTTATCAACAGAAAAATTTCTCTGTCCATGTTATCATTTTGCAATTGAACATAAACATTATTAATCTTTGAAAGAGGTTTTTGCTTGAAAATTCTTATGGAACGTGACTAGCCACGCTGGGTTAGCTAGTTTATCAATGATATCATAATCGGTTTTCTGTGCATCGTAATACTATTATTTTCCTCTTATATGGAAATATAAGATCTTACAAAGAAGAACAAAGAAGTTTCGACAAAAACTTCCTAGAAAAGATGTTCTTCAAACTTAAACAATATTTTTCACATACCAAAAATCCGAATTTTTATGAATGAATTGTGTTTTGGTATACTCAACTATTATACTTGGCTCCAGACCTACCAATCTTTGACCATTCTAAACATTGTTCCTTATTCGTGTGAATTATAATTATTTTGATGGCTTTTTTGTTATAACACCATCGTGCAATAATAAAATAGTCGAACGATACTGTATACAGAAAATTGATTACGATTCTATTGATATATTATAAAGATATAGCATGCACAAGGTGTCCACTTTATTAAATGAACAGTCCTCAAGTAAGTTCTACAATAGAGAATGTGGCTACTCTGGTAGGTGATAAATTATTTTGAATATACATTAAACTTGTTCAACATACGATGATTAACGCTTTAAAGGAGACTTGACTGTATATCTTTATTTTGCTGGGGATAACACATGTTCACATGTTTATCAATAGCATGAGCAATCATGCATATGAAACGTAAAACCAGATCGACTTTGGTTACACATCATTTCAGTAGAAAGTTTGGAGCAGTAGATACATAGTGTGCTAGTCGATCCGATGATTATGGTTCGAATCTGGTTTGCACCCTTTCGGTTTTTTACGTATTTCCATACTTCCAATACATGCACTTAAAAGGCATATGTGTGGAAGTTTTATTTTTTAATACATGTGTTGGTGATGCACGCACATGAAAAATAAATACACATGCGACATCAACCAGGATCGATCCATGGTCATGAGCGAGCAGGCTTGAGAACTGTGATCACAATTTGCCACATTTCATCGATTCTGCCAGTCAACCAAAACACAAAGCAGAAGCAGCATCAATACCATCAGGTGTTGCGTTGCCAACGGTTCACACACTGCTTGACTGTTTTTGTCTCTCCACTATGACCGTTTTCGGGCAGCTATCTCGAGGTGAATGATTGGAAAAAATGTAAAATAATTCAATCGCTAATATTTCGCTTGTGTTTTCAACTAATTGATATCTATTAGCGTTAACAGCAAGAGCACAATCATTCCGTTGCGATACATATAAACAAGTTCAATTTCATGCTGCCTTTATCGAGCAAAAATGCAAAACCTCGAAAACCGAAAAAATCGTGTCACCACTGTGCTCGAGTCATTTCGCATTCGGGTTTGAAAAAACGTTGCGAAGAAGAAGATTACAGTTTTGAAGAGCCGTGACATTTTTTTGTTTTGAACGGTCATGGTTTGCTTCAGAGTTTGATGGTCGTGTAGAAAAATGTGAATGTCGAGGTGGTAAATGTTTGCTACAGTACATTTCTCATCCCTGTGAGCGAGAGAACCAAATACTATACCACGGCACTAAACCCGCTTGTTGGTATGCGTGGTGCAAAAAGCATATCAAGTTGTACTTCCCCATTTGTACCATAAAAACTGCTCGACTCAATGACCGGATTATCTGCCTATCAATAGACGCTTAAAAACGTCATGTCGCTCAGAAGAACACTTTTCCGCCATCAATAGACGCAGAAAACGCCTATAATGACAGTTTCAACTTTTGGGTGTATTGGAGGAATTCCAATGTATCCTGAGGGAAATAATAAAATACGTTTGCAAAGATTTATTCTGAAATTTCTACAGAGGTCTCCCTAGAGATTACAACAGTTATTCTCGCTAGGGTTCCCTAGGGTCTTTTCCAGGAGTCAATTTTAAGATACCTGCAAACGGTATTTTGTCCAGAAACAATGTCTCTACGACGTTTTTGTCTTCCAACCTTTTGTCATAGATTTAAAAACATTTTTGGCATTTCTTTTAACTATAAAGCAAAAAAATCTCAAATTTACATGGCACGTGAACTTTCATGATAATCCTGTAAAACAAGTTATAACCAGAGTTGTAAACTTTGCGCAACGTTCGTTTTGTTGCCATGGTCAGTAGTCATTTTATTTTTCTGCATTCATCGGCTACGCTTAGCTCTCACACAGAGTTCTAGCGGTAGAATGAACACGAGACACACACAAAAAAAACTGTGAATTGAATGTCATTTGACACGATGACATTTTCACAAATCGTAAGTTTTGCGCATAGAAATCAGACATATCGGAACTTGAACAAAATGAACAGTTTGATCTTGTTTGTTATGACGGATTTCACGCCAACTCGACACGCGATTGGCAGCACCCCTTCAGAATTCAATGAAACTTTCTGGATGTCAAAAGTATGTGAAACTAAGATACTTTGCGTACTTTGTTTTTTCAAAATCGACCTAGACTAACATTTGGAAAGGGTCAAAGTTTTTTTTACTTTTTTTATAAACCCGTATAACTCAAAAACGGTAAGACCTACAAAAATGTGTTGTATGGGGGACTGTCGTGAAATTTCCTGACGTTTTAGAGAAAAATATTGAAAAAATAAAAACACATTTTCTACACTGAAAAACAAAATATTCAAAACTTTAAAATCGATTTAAAAAAACGGCCATTTCAGATTTTAATCATTCTTAAGCAAAAAGTTTCGCAATTAAATTTACTAAAAGTCGTCCATACATTGCAAACTGGGCATATTTTAGAGAAACAAGTTTTCCAAGTCCAAAACTGAATTTTTTTTTCAAAGATTTTGTTTTAAACTGTCAAATATGATCGTGTTTTCAAGTGATAAATGAGTTTGAATCAGAAAATAAATTGTATTTTTTATTGAGAATAGTTAAAAAACGGATTTATACAGTGATTATGTTTTATAAATGATGGCAATCAATGGACTTCGCCTCTGCCTATGAGGAAATCAACTCCGTCTAACAATCCGTCGGATTTTTATGGTTCGAAAGGTATCACAACAGTATTGCAAACATAGAAAAGTAACAACCTTATCCATATCCCATTAAATTCTCTTCTAGATAAAGTGTTGTGTAAAAAAAAACTTACTAAACGTACCTGCCTTAAACGCCAGATGAATAAGAAATAATGAATATGTTTGTATTGTTATCTACCTAAAAAAAGTTGATAAGCTCATAACTCATGATTTTATTTGCAAATAACAATCTTCTTTTCTACGAAACAAAAGAGACAAAAAAGCGTCAAGGACGAAGGTTAAATACTGGTAATTAGCAACTTTTCTGAAAATTATAACGCTGCTCAAGGATATCACTGGAATACTTCCCAAGCAGTGATACACCAATTCTAGATTTACCATAAAAAAGATAATAAATTGGAAAATGTTAGTTTTATTATAATATCAGACCCATGACACAGTAGCAGTTCAGCTATTTATTTCAAAATTGATAAATTTGGTTAAACAAATCAAAAGTTGTTTTTAAATCAGATGGAGCTGCAACTCATTATAAAAATAAAAAAAAAAATGCCAGCTTATGTAATGTTCAAGAAAATACATGGATTGGAAGCAGAGTGGCACTTTCTGCCACATCCCACGGCAAAGGCCCCTGTGACGCTATTGGTGGTACTCTCAAGCAAATGGCAAAAAGAGCAAGTCTTGCAAAATACTATGGAAACACAATCGCAACTCCGCGAGAACTATTCGACTGGGTAGTGAAACAAACTGATACATGTATCACCAAATTAAATTTCTGTTATAAATCTAATGAACAATATGTTAAAATGTCAGAGGAATTGGTGGAATTGTTTGATAAGGTTAAAACTGTCCCTGGTATACAAAAATATCATTGTTTTATGCCTATTAGTGATACACAAATTGCAGCCAAACGGTATACCAATTCAGAGGATGAACCAAAAATATTCAATTTATTCAGTAAAGCCCAAAAATAATGTAAATATTCATGTGCAGATACTACGTTTTAGAATATATAGCAATAATAAAAATAAAAACAAACCACGACTTTTTTCATAAGCATAATATTTCCAGACACCTCTTAAGATTGGCTTTGACCAAATAAGAAATTAAATATTATTGTGATATCTATCCAACCATAAAAAACCCATCGGATTTTTAGAAGGAGTTGATTTTCTCATAAGCGGTATGGTGCGAGATCAATTGAAAACTGTATAATTTCGTTTTATTTCTTTTAACTACTCCCAATAAAACAAATATAATCTATTTTGTGATTAAAACTGAAAATATGATCAGACTATACTATTTAAAGCGAAATGAAAATTAAATAAAAAATTAATTTTGGACTTAAAAAATTCGATGTTAGAAAAACTTTTTTCTCTTAAATATGCCCAATTTGCAATGTATGGACGACTTTTAGTAAATTTGAGTACGAAACTTGTTGCTTAAGAATGATCAAAATCTGAAATGGCCGTTTTTTTAAATCGACTTTAAAGTTTTGAATATATTTTTTTCAGTGTAGAAAATGTGTTTTTATTTTTTAAATATTTTTTTCTAAAACGTCAGGGAATTTCACGACAGTCCCCCATACAACACTTTTTAGTAGGTCTTGCCGTTTTCGAGTTATACGGGTTTATAAAAAAAGTAAAAAAAAACTGACCCTTTCCAAATGTTAGTCTAGATCGATTTTGAAAAAACAAAGTATGTAAATTATCTTAGTTTCACATAGTCTTCACACCCAGAAAGTTTCATTGAACTCTGAAGGGGTGCTGCCAATCCCTTTGTCGAGTTGGCGTGAAATCCGTCTTATGTCAAAGTCTTTAAGAGTTCCTCCAAGAATTCTCCCGTGAATACGACGGGAATTCCTTCGGAGCTCCAGTGGGGATTCCTTCGGATTTCTTTCATGGATTCTTCGGAAGCTCCTCCAGGAATACCTTTGGAGATCCACCAGGATTTTCTTCGGAGTTCCTCCGGGATTTCCTCCATAGTTCCTTCACGAATATATCCGGAGTTTCTCTAAACATATGCCTTAACTCTATTGCCATCCTTGCCATCCTCCAGGAAATCCTCCAGAGCTCCACCGGGAATTCTTCCAGAGTTCTTGCGAGAATTCTTCCAGAGTTACTCCAGACATTCTTGCAAGAATTTCTTCAGAGTTGCTCTAGAAATTCCAGGATTTTTTTCAAACTCTTTGCCAGGAATTCCTCGAGTAATTCTTTTGGAGATTCTCCAAAAAAATCTCCAGTGTTCCTTAAAGGTTTCCCCCATAGTTCCTTCAGGAATTTTTCTGGAGTTTCTCTAGAAAATATACCGCAGGTCCTCCAGAAAATCCTTCGGGTTCCTCCAAGCATATCTTCAGAGTTGCTCATGGATTTTTTACGGAGTTCCTTTGGAAGTTGGAGCTCCACCAGGAATTCCTTCAGATTTTCGCCATAGTTCCTCCAGGAATTGTTCACTCTCTATTCTCATGGAGTTACTCCGCGAATTTCTCTAGATTTCGTCCGAAAAATCATACAGAGTTCCTCTGAGAAATCTCTTAGAGTTGCTTTGGAAATTTCTCAAGAGTTTCTCCTAGAATTCCTCCGAATCTCCTTCAGAGCCCTTCTGGAATCCCTCCGAAGTTTCTCCAGGAATTCTTTTCTTCCAGGAGTACTTCCAGAGTTCCTCCAGCAATTCTTCTGGATTTCATCCAGCAATTCCTCGTAACCTTCTCTAAATTTCCAACGAGAATTCTTTCAGAGTTCTTCAAAAAAAATTTTTGGAGTTCCTCTAGATTTCATTCAACATTTTCTGGAAAGTTCCTCCGGACCAGTTCTCCTGGAACGTTTTCAGAGTTCCTCCAGTAATGCCTCCAGACATTCTCCAGAGCTCCACCGGGAATTCTTCCAGAGTTCCACCGGGAATTCTTTCAGAGTTATTTCAGGCATTCAAGCAAGAATTTCTTCAAAATTCCTCCAGGATTTGCTTCGGAGTTTCTTCAATAATCCCTTATGAGTTTCTCCAGGAATTCTTTCGAAGTTTCCCCAGGACTTCTTTAAGAGTTACTCTTGAAATTCCTCCAGGAATTCTTTCGAAATTTTTGGCGGGAAATTCTTCGGAGTTTCTCCATGGATTCTCCAGGAATTCATTCGGAGTTCCTCCAGAAATTGCTCAAAGTTCCCTCAGAAATTCTTCGAGAAATTCTTTTGTGGATTCTCCAAAATTTTTCTCCAGAGTTTCCTAAAGCTTTCCACCATGGTTCTTTCAGGAATTTCTCTGTAGTTTCTCCAGAAAATATTAAAGAGAACCTACCCGTTAATGCTTCCAGTGAGCTATTCGCCCTTTGAAGAAAGCATTACATTAGATAACGGACTAGCATGCAACGCCCTGTGGCACAGTCGGAAAACTTTCCTCTCGAAAAGTTTTTCGACCAGAGGCGGGAATCGAACCCACACTCCTTAGCACCATGCGACTAAATGCCTCGGTGACACTAACCGCACGGCTACGAAGCTCATAAAAAATAATATTCCTCTAGTAAATACTTCGAAGTTCCTCCAGGAAATCCTAAAGAGGTCCTCCAAGCATATTTTCAGAGTTCCTCAAGGAATTTCCACGGAATTCATCCAGGAATTGGAGCACCTCCGGAGTTCTTCTCGTTATTCTCATGGAGTTACTCCGAGAATTTCCCTAGATTTCCTCCGAAAAATCACACAGAGCTCCTCCGAGAAATCTTCCAGAGTTCCTTTGGAAATTTCTTCACAGTTTCTCCTAGAATTCCTCCGAATCTGCTTCAGAGCCCTTCTGGAATCCCTCGGAAGTTCCTCCAGGAATTTCTTTCTTCCAGGAATACTTCCAGAGTTCCTCCAGCAACTCTTCTGGATTCATTCTCCGATTCCTCGTAACTTCCTCTAAATTTCCAACGGGAATTCTTTCAGAGTTCTTCCAAAAATTCCTCTGGAGTTCCTCTGGATTTCATCCAACATTTTTTGGAAAGTTTTTCCGGACCAGTTCTCCTGGAATGTTTTCAGAGGTTCCTCCAGTAATGCCTCCAGACATCCTCCTGGAGATCCTCCACAGCTCTACCAGGAATTCTTCCAGAGTTCCTGTGGGAATTCTTTCAGAGTTACTCCAAGCATTCCTGCAAGAATTTCTTCAAAGTTCCTCCAAGATATGCTGCGGAGTTTCTTCGGGAATTCCGTCTAAGTTTCTACAGTTTCTATGTTTCCAGCAAGAATTTCTTCAGAGTTCCTCCAGGATTTGCTTCAGAGTTTCTTCAAGAATTATGAGTTTTTTCAGTAATTCTTTCGAAGTTTCTCCAGGACTTTTTCAAGAGTTACTCCTGAAATTCCTCCAGCAATTCTTTCGATTTTTTTGCCGGGAATTCCTTCGGAGTTCCTCCATGGTTTCTCCAGGAATTCATTCGGAGTTCTTCCAGAAATGGTTTAAAGTTCCCCCAGAAATTCTTCTGTAGATTCTCCAAAAATTTTCTCCAGAGTTCCTCGAAGGTTTCCTTCATAGCTCTTTCAGGAATTTCTCTAGAAAATATTCCGCAGCTCCTCCAGTGAATACTTCGGAGTTCCTCCAGGAATTCCTCTAGAGGTCTTCCAAGCACATCTTCAGAGTTCCTTAAGAAATTTCCACGAAGTTCATCCAGGAATTGGAGCTTCTCCGGAAATCCTCCGGAGTACTACTCTGTATTCTTATGGAGTTACTTAAAGAATTCCCCTAGATTTCCCAAGAGAAATCTCCCAGAGTTGCTCCATATTCCACAGCTCCTCCAGTAAATATTTCGGAGTTCCTCCAGGAATTCCTATTGTGGTTCTTCAAGTATATCTTCAGAGTTCCTCAAGGAATTTCCACTGAGTTCCTCCAGGAATTGGAGCTCTTCCGGAAATCCGCCGAAGTTCTACTTTGTATTCTTATGGAGTTACTCCGAGA
Source organism: Aedes aegypti (assembly GCF_002204515.2). Classification (NCBI taxonomy): domain Eukaryota; kingdom Metazoa; phylum Arthropoda; class Insecta; order Diptera; family Culicidae; genus Aedes; species Aedes aegypti. The sequence continues at coordinate 264,304,305 of NC_035107.1, read as the reverse complement.
ATTTCCCCAGATTCCCTTCGAGTTCCTTCAGGAATTCACTTCGAGTTCCTTCAGGAATTCCCTCAGAGTTCCTTAAGGAATTTCTCTAAAGATTCTCCTAGAGATCCTCCGAATCTCATTCAGAGCGTCAATGGAATCCCTCCGAAGTTCCTCCAAGAAATCCTTTCTTCCAGAAATTTTTTCAGAGTTCCTTCAGCATTTCCTCTGGATTTCATCCAGCAATTCCTCGGGAGTTCCTTCAGAGTTCCACCGAGAATCGATCCGAAATGTTTCCATAAATTCGTCTCCTTAATGCTACAACTAGATGTTCCTCCGGGAATTTCTTCGGAGTTCTTCTAAGAATTGCTCCGTAGTTCCTCTAGGATGTTTCTCAGATATCCTCCAGCATTTTCTTTTTCAGAGTTCCTCGGGTCCTTCGCAGCTCCACCGGTAATTCCTTCAGATTTCCTTCGCAGCTCCTCCAGATTTTGTTCCAGGATTCTTCCAGAAGTTTCTCTGATAATTTCTTCAAACTTGCTCAGGGAAATACTCCAGAGTTCCTTCGGGAAATACTCCAGGGTTGATCTGGGAATTAATCCGCAATTTATTAAGAATTTCCGTCGCATTTCCCCTTTGCATTCCTTCGGAGCTCCTGAAATATTGATTACGGGTTGTGGCCAAAAGCTCATATTTGTCCAAAGCATTTTAGCTATGATGTCCAGGATAAAAAAAAAAACGATTTTTGAGCCCTCGCACGATATGAGATAATTTGATTATAAAATTGTCCCACTATTGCTCTATCGAAACCGATTCCGGAGTTTCCGGATGTGGCCAGAAGCTCATATTGGTCTTTGACATTTTGAGCCATCACACGGCAGTATTCTTTAAGTTTCAGAAAATGTCCTCTTTAGGTACATTCAGGAACCGGTGCCAGGTGACCGGGTATCCGAAATAGCCAGAAGATGAGAAACAATTTTATTTGACCTTCTGGCAAAATTTTAACTTATAGAAAGTACACAACTTACCGTTAATCTTGAACAATCTACGTGACCCATAATAACTCAAGAACCAAGTGGCCAATCCCATTTCTTCCAGAACATAACAAATCTTGAAGAGTATGCGGTTTGATTGCGACCAAAAGATCAAAAGTCGGTCTATAACTGGCCTACTTATGATTTTTTAAAGTTCATTTCTATGGAAAAGTCAGTCGTTGAGTGTTCGACTAGAGATGGGAAAAAAGAACCGGAGCCGTTCAAAAGATCCGGATCACTCAATATAACGAGTGATCCGTGGCTCTTTTTGGGCGACAGTCGGTTCATTTGATCAACGCGGGTCAGACAAAAAGTGACCAGGAAAAAGAACGAATCAATTATTGCGCATTTCTTTCTCCACTGGGCTATCGCAGAAGTTTTTTGCAAGTGCGGAAACGCTAATAAAAGTGCGCGATTGCATTAAACCTAGCCGGTGTCTTCAGCGGGGTTATTCATTGCACTACAAAGAATAAGTGCTTTGAAGACACCAACATGATTCGATGCAATCTCGCACTTTTATTCACATTTTCACACTTCGCACCCCAGAAGTGAAAGAAATACACAATATTTCCTCTATACTCCATCGTTCGTATCTCGGCTTTATTATAACGCACGACACGTGTCTTGCTTTGCGCGCCACAGCACACATACAAACACAGTTTACTGCTGCTCCGCTCTCCAAGAGCCAAACAACTAATTTGTTCCGCTCACTTACATACAAGCAGATGAAAGATGGAGGGAATGCCCACGGAAATGGCACATGGTTTGACTTTATTAACGAGATTTTTAGCCCTAGGCTAGTTCATCTCGGGACCAACGGCTTTACTTCCCTTCCGAAGGAAGTCGTCACTATAACTTTTTACGTCATAAGTGACTATGTCGGGGATGGGATTCGATCCCAGGTCCTCGGCGTGAGAGGCGAGTGTTCTAACCACTACACCAGGTCCGTCCCCCGGAAATGGCACATGTTACTTCTTCCTCTTGGCTCGGGTAGGAGAAATCGGCCGAATAAGATCTTGAGTTCAAGAAAGAATGTACGAAGAATGAGAGAGCGAAAGAATATGAATGGTACGACGCATGTCGCGCAACAGAATTCGCTCTTATTTTGCGAGTCACTGAGCCACTGAACCGTTCAAAAGATCCGATTCACTAAAATGAGCCGTTTTGCCCATCTCTATGTTCTACAGTTAACATTACTAACGTTACTCGTGTTTCAAGCCATAAAGGTGGCCAACTTCACAACAATGCAAAACCAACCACATAACACTTTTTTTTTCGCCTAAATTATGAAAAAGCAAACATCTTATACATTCTTTATTCAACAGAATTTTGCTGAAACATTACCTATCTAATGCCAGTATTTTTCTACTCTCATTTCAGGTTCGTTTATTTTAGATTAAGGACCAGACATTGCACATTTGGAAGAATGGAAGGGTATGTCAACGAAGTAAATACATATGTCAGCTCTTGTTGTCAGCATTTGGTTAAACTTTCTCTAATGAGCCACAGAAACTTTTTTAAAACCGCCAAAGAATTTTCCATTTGATGGAAATGTTCCTAGATGCATATAGATTGACGGGGTAAATCTTACAGAAGCTCCAAAGAAATGCTTTCTGAAATCCCTAGCACAATTTAACAGAAACCCCTGGGAAAATAATTGGATAAATTGCATGGGAAACATCAAAGATAATTTTAAGAAGATTTTTCCAATACAAATTGGAGGTTTTCCCAAAAATATTTTTTTTTCTCGACAAAATTAAAGTTTAGTCTTTGTTAGTCTAAATTCTTAATGGATTTTCCGGAAATTTCATCACAAATTGATCAATAAATTTCACGGCTCAGGAAATCGTAGGGGAAATATTAAAGATATTTTTCGAAAGATTTTTCCAGGGATTGTTTCAAATAATTTCCTGATTTCTTCTCAAATCCTCGATAGAAAGTTTGATAAAATTCTTAAAAATGTTGGAAGTATTTGGATTTGAAATGTTCTGGAGATTATTTTTGTTATTTTCTTGGAATTTCATTTTGAAGTTTCTCTGATGGAATTCTTAGAGAAACCCCTTGAAGTGTCCTATAAACAATGCAAAAAGAAATACTTGGTGATATTATAATGGAATGCTTGAGGAAAAATCTCAGGAAAACTGTATGGCTATATATTAGATGAAATTACTAGGGAATATTATTTAAAAATTCTTTAAAAACCTCCGGGAGAAAATCTTGTATAAAATGATTGATAATTTAATAAAATATAGAAAATAATTCATGTATCTTGGATCAATTAATAAAGGAAACAACAATTCGAAAGTTTGAAGTTTTGGATTACTTAGAAATACACATTTAGAGATACTGTTTATTTTCATTATAAATAAACGTTCGAAACCCGATGATTTTCGGTAGAAAATTCCGAACATCAGTAGTTAATTATCATCCTGTCAACCGAAAATCGGTAGTACCACCAACAAATCGCTGGGTCTGGCCACCATGCGGTCTAGGTCTTGGTCGAACGATAACGGTGCATGTGGTGTTGCTGATGGCAAAGAGCAATTACACACGTCACCAACAGCACCAACAGCAGCAGCAGCACACGCATGATGGCGTACGTGACTGCAAACGAGTGCGTCGTGTGGTCTGGCCGCCGTGACCACACACAAAAGGCCATGAGCCCCGATCATGGGACAGTGCCGAATTGTGTGGTTGGGAGATTGCATCTGTTGTCCGAACTGTTTATAGCGACGTAAACAAGTAATCAGCTGGTAATTATAACTGGCTGGGTTTCTGTTCGTTTTCTTTCGTGGAATTACGTTCCAAATGGGACGTAGCCTGCATTTCGGCTTAGTGTTCGAAGAGAACTTCTCCAGCAGCGATCTCAAAGATTGTAATTTTTGCATTCGTAAACCTTATACGTTCTTACATCGTGGACGTCACCACAAGCCACGCATGGTGTGTTGGTCTGACGCACAATGTAGGGGGGTTGTACTCATATAAAATCATCCATCGATAATGATTCATAGAGTCAGCTCAGTATCAATAATTGTCATCCTTGCAACAACGACACGCGCGATAGCTGAAGGCCTGAAGAAAAGGAAGGCTTTTCTTTCACGTAGACTTCAGAGATGGAGATAGTGAAAAACATCCGATTGCAGGCCAAGAAAATTCTGTTGCAAGGATGTCAAAACTAGTAGTTGCACCGTTTTATCAAGTCATCGACTTCCAACTTATTAAACTACTCTAAAATTAAATTACATCATTCTCTTAGAGGAGTTTCAGCGAAGCGTAACAATCCATACAAAATATGCGAGGTTTCGTTCTAAAAAGTATGACTAGAGGAGAGGAAAATGGCCGAGTTGTACGTGGTGTAATATCAAACCTTTCTTTGTGAGTTTTCAGGAAAATTACATTTCTTGGGCAAACATGTGGCTTTGAATACGAAGTTGATGATTTCGATTGATAATAAGTAGATAATTAATTGAATCGAAAATAATCAATCAAGACAATTGTACATTACATAAACTGTGTATCGTGTGAAGTTAGATGAGTCGACTTAGGTGAGAAAAGTTGACTGATTCATTCGACTTGCAGAATAAGCATGAATGAGAAAAGTGTCATCAAGTAACCAAAACAACGCAAGGGGTCAATTGATTTTATAGGAGAGTCTGGGTTATCTACTGGAATACCAAATTATCGCTCATCACATATTGAAGTTTGTTCAAGAAATACCCGTACACCAAGGCAGATTTCTTGAATGCTATCATGTTGTTCTAGCATATGTAATCTCAAATAATAGCACCTAGCATACACGTTTTCCTTGAACAAATCCGCTCCAGATCGCAACTTACGCTCCCTCTTTTCACGCTTCAAAAATTACAAAAAATCAAAATTTTGCTCCTTTTTACGTTTTAAATTTTAACCTACTCTCCGTTACTCTGATGGCGATCCACAAAAGCCAATGTAATCTGGGTATTTCAGTAACGAGACCGATGAGGAAATGCCGGAAATCGATGTCCAATGCCATTTTGGAATCCAAGATGACGACTTCTGGTTTGCGAAAAACACTAGAAACCCATGCAATATGGGTACCGTGGTGAATCAAAATCCGGACGGTACCAATATCCGGACAATCTTGTAATATTCATTAATTAAGAGCTAAATTAAATATTAATATGTAAGTTTCAGTTCTTGGCTTCTTCTATGAACATAGCTGATCATTTAACATTCATTTATATTCTAGTTACCATTGCTAATTTATAAATAACACAAAAATAAAATTTTACTTCAGTTGAATGCTCTTTCTTCGCGGTACAAGTGATTTTTGTGATTGCGTCAACGAATGCATCCACAACATTTATCAAACTATAATGCATTTAAATTAATCTATTCGTGTAGTGTTTCCTGAAAAATGTTTACGAAGTGATAGTTGAAGAATTCAGTGACACCACATTTCACAAAAATGAAATAAACGTATATTTAAAACAGTTAAAACGAGCTGTCCGGCATTGGAATCAAGTGTATTGAAATCCGGACATTGGTTTTATATCGTGTAGTTTGATAGTGTAGGAACATAGTTTCCAACTGATATTAAAAAGGAAGCTTTTGACATGTTTTAAACATGTAAAATGAATAACAAGAACAATTCAGTGCATCGTTTTAAGCAGAAAAATGAATGAATCAGTAATTGTTGCAGTCCGTACCACACGCATTTCAGATCAAACCACAATTTTCTCTTACATTTAAATGTTAAAATGATTATATGGCACCCGCATTGCTTAGGTTCTTGAAAGTGTTTTAAGCTCTGTTAGTTTCAAAACCTTAACATGGTTTAATTTGATAATTCCTCGTTAAAATAGAGCTGTCCGGATTTTGATTCAAAAGTGTCCGGATTTATAAACAAGACTTGATGAGGTGTCTGGATTTAAGGACAAGACAAGCTTCTGTATTTTAACAATTTGCATGACATAATAATAATTTTTGTCGTAAAATTCATCATTTTCACTAAGATCTATCATTAAACTGTTTGTTACATAACAATATTTAAAAAAATTAAGAAATTGATTGAAACTGGGGATTAAACATTTGTGACAGCTTAAGTGTCCGGGTATTGATGCAGCACGGTATTCTTGAAACGAGATCGATGAGATGGGTGTCAAGTGATTTTTACAAATCGGAAGTCGCCATCTTGGATTACGAAATGGCACCAGACATCGATTTCCGGTGTTTCCTCATCGATTCCGTTCCAGAAATACCAACATTACGTGGGTTTCAAATGACTTTACATACTGGAAGTAGCTATCTTGGATTCTTAAATTGCGTCAGACGTCAAAATTCCACAATGGCATCATTGATATTCGCCTTTCAATAAGGGACCCATTATTCCAAAAAATTCAAAGCCATATATTGTCGCCATATTCGCCATATTTACTTATCGCTCTCGTTCCAAAAATACCCATATTGCATATGTTTCAAGAAATTTCTACAAACTGAAAGTCGCCCTCTTAAATTCCATTTCTTATTTTATGGAAATTCATATTTTTAATAATTTTCTCTTTTTCTGACTGTCATTGTCATTGTCAATACAGATTCTTAGCAAGTTGAAAATTTATACTTAGTGTTGGATTATAACCTGCGCGAGAAATCTGTATCTGTGCTAACACGACCAACAACAAATTGCGATCTCAGTCTGTGCAGTTACCAATCAACATCACATCAACAGTCAATGTAGGTACAACCAATCTATCTCATTCACGTCTACATCTGCTATGATCAAGTCATAGTGGAGAGAGTCGAGCATGAACTGATAAAGCCTCCAAGCCGTATCCATGTATTGGCCTGAATCACAACTAATCCACTAAACGAGAGGTCAGTATCAATTATCTCATCAGCAAATCAAGACGTCTACATCATTTGTCGTTATCACTTTGTAATTCTGTGTCATAATACTAAGATCAAAATAAAGCTAAGTTTCACGACTATTCAGTGACTTAAATGAAGTGTTGTGTATGCAAATAAGCTCAAAACCGTGATTCATAACCCGATGAAGATCTTCAAAGACATTATCAGTAGTGCCCAAAGAATTCATGCAGTTACTCCAAGGCAAATTGAAATTATGCATGAAAGAAGGTTGCCGTATGTCACTGAACTATTAAAAACTGAGCTGATCCTGATCTGAGCACTTGGAGCAGAAGCTTCCAAACCGCTTAAACCATGTTAAGTAAAAGCAAGTGGAATTTTAAGTTAAAAATTTAGGCCAATTGGTACTTTTTGGTTGAATCAATTTTACAAAACAGAGAGCGTATCTCAAAAGAAAACACCCTATGGATTTTAAGAAATCACGCCTTACCTTTACGAGCGCTGGATACAGAAAGAGCCCAAAGCAAGACACGAAGGCGTCGTAAAGCATCATTTGACAGAAAATGCGCATTCATTTCAGATGACAAACGTGTGTCACTAATTAAAGTCAGAATTTCTAGTGGATATTCGTCACAATTCTCTGAAGAAACATAAAACATATTTCTATGAATGTGTTCTGAAGCAGTCGATGCACAACAAGATGCTTCAAGGCAAGATTTTTTGTGATGAATTAAATGTAGGTACATTCCTGGACCAAATTATGTTTGATTTGTAAGGAGGCTTTCGATTACTCTTCTCTTTAAATAATAGTTATTTTTTTATGTAATTAATAACTCAATTTGGGAACACTTTCAAAAAAAAAATAATCAAGGGCGTGAGAAACTATCAAAACTGTTTGGAAGTATTTTATCAATTTTAAACTATAAACAAACTTTTTAAAGACCTGATATCTTCCACTCAGTGGTATTTATATTTGGTGGCACCGCAGCATGATCAAATGTACCTTACTCTGCACATCCAACCCCCTGAAAAAGTCGGAAATCCAACTTTGTTGTTTTCGAAGCGATTTCAGCAACAGAACCAAGCATCATACAAGATTAATGTACATTTTAAATGGTTCCTAGTAAATGCGTCTACCCAGAGTTATTTACCAATAGACACTTCCTTGCATTTTGGAAAATACATTCAACAATAAAACGAAATTCAAAGCGATGACATATAGTTTTTTTTGCCATGAAAGTTATTGTAGAAATGCAATGAAATCATTTTAGCAGAAATATATTGTTTTTTGATTACACTCAAAATTTATTTTACTAAGGAATAATAATAAATACTCTTTATTTGAAACTGTTTGGTTATAAAATACAATTCAAAGCGATGACATGCGATTTTATTGACATCAATTTGACTGAAGTTCTAGAACTTTAGAAAATATGTTTGAGCAGAAATAGAATTTTCGGACAACACTCAAAATTTCTTCTAACAAAAACAACTTAAAATCTGTTTTTAACTTTTTGCCTGTGAGTCAAAATTCATGATTATTAAATGTATTTTTTTGACAATGCGTTGATAGTTAAGTCTAGTCAACGCGTTAGAGCAGAAATAGAGTTTTTTGTTTACAAAACTCAAAGCAATGACATGTTATTCTTAAAATATTAGATTGTTTGCATTAGATGTTTGGATATAGGGTAACCAATATATATTGGACCCCTATATATGTTGGACCCTCTGGGCCGTCTTCCTGCAAATTTCCCAGTTTGAATCGAAAGACAAACTCATTTCGCATGCCATGTGGAAAGTTAAGGCTATTCTGTACTTGCATCAACCGTTTGTACATGGAAAATGTGTTTATTTAATCTGAAAATAATTTAATTTAATCGTTTCATCCATGCAACCTTTACAACACGTTACACACAGAAATTGAAACCGTCTGAAATTTTTCAATTGTAAACAAAAACTTTTTTCAAATTTCTGAATTAATAGCGTAGAGTTTCTTTGGTTCCATTGTCAATGGATTAATTAGAATAGGGGAAAGCATATTATACAACCAGTCTCGTGGACTTTGTCGCCAAACGATAAAAAATGGCGGGGGTCCAAAATCTATACTTTTAACAAGTCCGGACATGCTGTTTGTAATTCCGAAATCGTTCAAAAATTGTTTGAGTGAAAAATACCGTTTTGATTCATATTACGGACACTTAAGGCCTCAGTGAAGAATAACACAGCATAGAGCATACAAAATAAATCATTTTGTATGATTCTATAGCGTTATCGAGCGTCGAGAGCCCTAAACTTTCGGATGGTGGATAAAGAATACGTTTCTGCAACTTGAATAATTTTAAATAAATCAAAATGTGTGGCCTTTTCATGATTCTTATTCCAGACACTTCCTCGCTTTTGCCTCATATTCCGGACACTTTCAGATCTCGTAACGAAAAGTTTGAACAAAGCAGTGTAAGTGACAGTTTGGTCGGTTTTCAGTTATGTTATCTGAGAAATTCTACTAATTCCAAGTTTGCCAAAGGTACTTCTATGTGATTTTTCCGTCAAACAACATAATATAATATTGGCTAGCGTTTTTGGTCCCCATACTATTTGAATATAATGGAACAATGCTGAAAAAAAAAACTTGAAACTAGTTTATTCTCAAAAACAGACTTACACCCCTTTACTTCTATCCCAATTAATAATAGTTCTTGGAGCTGAAGAAAGTTAAAGAGACATTCAATCAAACAATACAAATAAATGTATTGAAAAATGTACCAATTTTCTTTATTAATGACAAAAGAGCAATGAAGAATCACATAGAAATTGGTAAAAGTTACAACGAGTTACCTACTTAAATTTCCAGATATTGCTATCCAAACCCCCCCTACTTGCTTCAAACCAATTTTCATCACCCACATCCTACCAATTCCACCAGCCTAATCCGATCGTCCGATACAAAGCGAGCCCCTCTCACTCGCGGCGAGATTGCAAACATGCTGGGTCGCAACGACGCTCGCCATCTCTCCCTAAGACCATGCCGACCACCCATCTTCCGCAAACACGCCAACCACCGTCGGCTCGCCGCACCTCACCGCACCCGCAAGCGATGCTTGCCGACTTGATCGTGAGAGATCGAATCGCTAAATCCTATCGCTTCGCACGAGCCCCCAATGTCTCGCGTGCATCGGACCGTCTCGGGTGTGTGTGCTTTTTTCGTGCGCGAGTCGCGTGGTGTGTGCGATCGATCAACCCAAAACGCGGTCGTCCGTCGCGGTACGACGACACCCCCGGCTAGTTAATACAGTTTAACAAACCTATCCCTCGGCGCGATTAACGATATCCGGACGCGTGTGTGCGCTGAGAGAGTGTAACTGTAGCGGGTGTGATTTTTTGTATTGACTGATGCGTTTCCGAGTAATGAACTAAGGCAATTGCATGGTTTAGCTTTGATCCGATCTATGTGTCTCCAAGTTTGTCGCTGAAGCAGTGAAGAAGAGGGGGAATTGACACGGTTCGGTCGTGTGATCGAATCTGGCAATTGGACAGACGGTTTGTTTTTCGGAGTGCTTATTGTTCGCTTTCACGTGTCGGTTTGTGTTTGAGAATGTGATTTTTGTAATTGCTTCTGTGTATTCTACCGGTGTGACTTGTTGCACAAAGTGCAGTACCTACAGTTTAATGTAAGTGATCATTGCAGTTTAGTTCCGGCGCTGAATTGACGAAAAGTCGGATATACAGCAAAAATAAATAGTAACATTGCAATAGTGCCTCCAGGCGTGTATAAATGGGTATTATCATGCACTGTTATCCCCGCGATACAATCAGAGCTGTAGCAGTAGACGACAAACATACTCTCATGACGTGTTGCGGATCATAATTGTTACAGAGAGTGATACGGGATAGATACTTTCAATTGAAAACGACACATTTTACATTTTATTTTTCACTGTGCAGATTCGCTCGTTTCAGCGCAACTGCATTGTCGCTGCGCATCGGAAGTAGGCAAATGAAGACGGTGTGTGTTTAACTGCAGTGAAGAGGGACTCTCTGTGCGTCAGATGGTGATACCGAGGAGATTGAATTGTGGTTTCACTTTCAGTTTGCTTGTTTTTCGGTCGTCGGCTGTGTGCGGAGGAAGGAAATTGAATTTTTCTGCACGGGAAAATCAATAGTGATAAATTTATCGGCTCCTTCGGTGGTTAGATGGCTACCATAGTGGTGGCCTCTATTGTACGTGCCCGAGTTGTGGCTTATCGCCCCAAATGGGGATGATAAATCTAAAAGTTCGCAAATTTCCTTTGGTTTCGTTTTTTGGCTTTCGCCAATAAATGGAAGCTAAAGTGATACAGAGGAGTTGGTTAAGAAATGTAGGAATCATGGTTGGAAGCCGTAATTATTGGTAATTAAAGCAATTTTCCTCTCATTTCATTCCTGTTTTTTACAGGACAGACTTCCTAAGCTTCTTCTTATTCTTCTTCTTCTTCTTTCTGGCGTTACGTCCCTACTGGGACAGAGCCTGCTTCTCAGCTTAGTGTTCTTATGAACACTTCCACAGTTATTAACTGAGAGCTTACTGTGCCAATGACCATTTTTGCATGCGTATATCGTGTGGCAGGTACGAAGATACTCTATGCCCTGGGAGTCGAGAAAATTTCCAACCCGAAAAGATCCTTGACCGGTGGGATTCGAACCCACGACCCTCAGCTTGGTCTGGCTGAATAGCTGGGCGTTTACCGCTACGGCTATCTGGGCCCCACTTCCTAAGCGTTCTCCTCAAATCTTATTTTAAACATAGATGCGATAATTTTGGAACCATGACCCCACTTTTTGCAGGGCTTATCCTTTATTGAAGGGATCCAAAACAAGCAATCCAATAATGTTTTCCTGATCGGTAAGCAACGTAAAAGGGTTCAAAAAATCTTGCCGTAGGCACGCAGTGCAGCGGGATAACTGCATTTTGTGGCCAAGCTTTTAAAATATTACCTTTTCTTTTGAATTCCATCAACTAATAAAATCTGCCTACAACCTGATACGCTGATATGCAGCGTGGCGGTGAACGCCATTCCGTTGGTTCGTCAACAACGAAAGTAATTGCATCATTTATGCTGCACTGTCGTTCTTAGCAGAACTGTCTCGCAGTTCGTATAGTATACCCAATTAACGAATGCTGGAATTTGACACAATTTTGCAGAAAAGATTGCATACAAGTGGGAAAGACGATTTTTCCCCTTCATGATCATATTTCTCTTGATCAGTGGTTATTATTATTATTATTATGTTTATTAAGGAGATTTTCAGCCCTATGGCTGGATCAGTGGTATTACTCCTTAATGAATTGTACCTTTCATGATTATTCATCTCAAAAGGTACATAAACTCCCTGAAGAAGGCTCCAAACACCAGACGAAATGTTGGAAGTTACATAACTATCCCACTTTTGTTACGTCCGACTGAAAATTACATAAAAATAAGATTAATTTTTGTTTACTTTTGTTCTATATACAGCTAATGTAAGGTTGTTGTTATTATGTTTAAATACAAAAATTGTAAGGTTTCCACAACATTTTGTGTTTGAAACCTTACATTTTCTGTGCATACAGAGATCTTTCACAGACTGTGTACTGATTCTCTTTATGGGTGCACACGTAAGAAGACTTTGAAAGCTTGATTGAATTTTGCATCCGAATTCTTAAAAGTTTAGCTTCCTTTTTGCTCCCACCATTCAATGATAGGTTTGCCTAGAAGCTTGCATGTCCACAATCGCTTCACTGATAGCTACATGATATCTTCTTGCATAACGTCTCCTCTTTCGTGTCGGTCAACAGCGGAAGCAATGTTATTATCCTTGTGCTAGGAAGCACTACAGGTTAATTGAATTTTGTTTGCGAGGTTTTTTCAATTAAAGGTACCTTTTAGCTCTCACCATTAGCGATGAAAAAATATTCATTCGCTGGAAAATATATTTACGAAAGTGCCCAATAGGGTGCGGCTTATTTTTCGAAAGTTCTCAAACCAAAATTGAATGTGCTCTTCTGAGATCAAACCACACAAAATGCAACACCTCAAAGTTTGAGGAAAAATATTAAGATTTAGAGGTTGCGCAAGCATCTTGAAGTTGAATTTTCATTTTATAAAAAATGACTTTCAGTCAAGTCACCATAACCAAAAAAAAAAACAATGTTCTCTAACCATTGTGATACTTATGGCACGATTATCTTAAAAATAAATTTATGAAAACTTTGTAGAACATCATTTTTTTTAATCTTTCTACATGCTTTTTAAGCTAATTTAGTTCTTCTCAAACTGTGTGAATAACACATATTATTTTGTCTTTGTTATTCAACAAATACTACCCAAAAGCATGATTGTTTGGATGAAAACATAAAATTTGTTTGAATAAATATTTTTTTTTGCCGGAAACTACATTTTAACTATAAATCTTATGTTTATAAAGCATCTTGTTTTGAATACGGGTTGAATAGTGCATATATTTTATCCAAAAATATTTTGGTTACATAATTATTCCAAAAATGGTTGCAATGACCAACAACCAAAACAAACAAATGAGAAAAACCAGTTTCAGCTTTAAAGATAACGTTTAACTGGCGAAATTCAAAATAAAAAAATGGAATATTTTGTTGAAAAATCATATATTTGAGTAGTTATTTTTTCATCAAATAACTTGGTCAAAATCATTTTTTAGAGATATGTGTTTGAAGATATATCTTCAAATGCATATAAAAAGATTTGGATTCGGTGGAGTATTCATGAAGTTACGGCCAAAAAATTGAAAACAAAAAATTGGAGACAACAACTTTTGTGATAGTTTAGTTTTGCTGTTATATGACGTTAAACTGTTCTGATCGGTTATACTGGGAACACCAAATCAGTCTTGTTACAAAGAGTATTATAAACATGACAAATATAAGTGCTAGTAGACAGTTTTCCGTTGTATTTGGGTGACATTGTTGAATAAATATCTATCCTTTTTTTTATAACATTTGACCTTCAGATAACAAAAACCCTTGAAATCATGCATAATAATAATGAATATAGATTTTATTGCATAAATCATGTGTTTCGCAGTTTTTGCCAAACAAACGCAAAACGCATATCTAATTATCTGTGAAGAGAAATAAATGCTTTAGAATCTGATTTAAGCTTAACTTCAGTTGAATTTGAAGCGTTCCAGTCTTACGGAGAAATCAAAATGCTACGTTTTTTTAAAACCTTGTTTTTTTTGCAGGTAACCTAGCTCGATCAACGCTAATCTTTGACTGACTGAGCAAATTTTCCGAAGACGCCAGCTTTCTAAGTCAGCAGGGTTCCGAGATATTTGCAACACAAATGTTTATGCTCACTAGCGCTGCCTGGTGTCAAAATCTCAAATCAATTAGATAGGATGCGACAGTCCTTGAGCTACAAAATAACTTTACCGAAAACGCTATCTTTCTAACTGGTCAGGCACCTGATGTCTGCAACACAAAAGTTCCATACACACTAGTGCCACCTGGTGGCAAAGTTTTGAATTGACTTGCTTGAAAAATGATAGGTCTTGACCTAAGGATCAACTTTGCCGAAGACGCCATCTTTCTAGGTGGTTAGAAACCTGCGATATCCGCACAGCAAAAGTTTCATGCACACTTGCACTGACTGGTGGCAGAATTCCGTATCTGCATGACAGCAAGTCAGTCCTTCAGCTATTGAACACCTCATCCCAAGACACTAACCTTCCAAATCAATATGGTCGACGTTAAATCAGAGTGACATTTTTCATATTTTGAAAAAAATGGTTTTGAAGTCTAACGCTCTGTAATTTTTAAACTCGTTTAAATTTTAGTTCAACATTTCTACACATCTTTGAGTTACTTTCAAACAATTTATTGTGAAGTGATAATCATGAAAAATCAACGAACGAATCAAAGAACGATTTTTTGATGGACTATGTGCACTTGGTCCACTCTGACTGAACTAAAACCACCGTTCAGTGAGTTAGTTAACTCTGACTGAACAATTTCTAGGAAAATAACGATCATTATTTGCTAGCATGGTCAAACTGGGTGCATATCCTCAAGATAAGAAGATTATCTAGACCCTTCGACACCAGTATTGTCAATTCTTCAATAATCCATACGTCAATACCGAAATCAGTGGCATTACGATAGCTTGAAAATTAAGGTTTTACAGGGTCAGGGCATTGAAGACCAGAAATATTCAAATATGTATTCAGTCAGAGTGGACCAAGTGAAAATCTTGAGTACCGACCAATTTATACTGGTCCAATAAGCAGGTTCTTCCATACCTACACCACAGAACTACCATAAATTTCTATTGGACTCTGAAATTGACTAAAAAAAAGGGCAAGGTCTGAACTAAAAGGATTATTTTCAACTTCCAAAGGTAGATCGTACTGACAATGAGAACTGAAACTTCGCTAAATACAGTACTATGCTATATCTTATCGCATACGAGATATTCAACAACATCCCTAAATTGATGATATTCCATGCGCTCTGGGTCTTCTGTAACGCTCCCTAACAACGTGTGTTATAGGAGACTGACTGTATTCAGCTTTTTCGTACCATTTTATCAGTATTGCCAGCGATAAAAAAAATGATTGTATTTCGCTTTTCCGAACGCAACGTGTAACACAAAAAACATTAAGCTTTGCTCAAGGTTCAACTTTAATAAAGTTCAAAAATTTGATGTTTTGCGCTTCATCGATTTTACTTGAGCAGTGTTGCCAGCTACGATATAATTTTGAACATTTCGTGTCAAACTGGATTGCTGTTTAAGAGCATTCCTTTGCTACTGAGATTTTTTTTTTCTATTTCACTCAAGTATTATGGATTTGAACTTTTCTTAGTTCTTCTTGAACCGTGTTGCCCGCCACATGAACATTCGGCCTTCGACTTTGGTAAACATTGGGTATCGTTGTGTTTAAAATTTATTGGTATCTGCTTATAACACTCCCATATAATTAGCCCTTTTGATAACAATCAATCAGTGTTGCCATCAATTATCTGAACCATTTGAAAGGTTTTCAATCCATGGTTCAACTTTGTCGAATATCCAGGATCAGTATTTCCACATCTAGATGTTGCATCTTTCAAAAACATGATTATAATCCTGATTTTTCAGCGATCGTTTCTATTTATGACAACCCTATTACCCTATTAAAAAACTCTTTCAGAACGACACATCTAAAAACAATCACTCCTATGATGGGATTTTTGATCATCCTGAACAGTAATTTCTGGAAGGATTATTCGAAAAGTTGTATGTAGTATCCGGATCAAACTGAAACTCACCTTCGGCCGATTCCGCCCTCGACCGAACAAGGATATGCTGGATTTAATCCAGCACATCCGTTTGTCACCAAATCCTTAACTAAACTGGCTTCTCGACCACGCGATGACCGATGAAACCCGTTTTCGCGCTTATTGTCTTTTGAGCTGTCAATCAAGAGCACGTTAAAAAGATTCTTGCAAGATGATATAAATATTGCACACTGACATATGAATCATTCACACTGAAATAAATGCATGACACTACTTTCATAAATTATTCAACATATAAAATTGAGCTACCATACTGTTAAATCAACGATTTCCGGATGAAGCTTTCAAAAAATCCCTAGATAAATTCTTGGTTAATGTTTGTAGACACCCAACGAGTAATCTTCTAGAGCTTCCTGAAAGTTTCAAAGGGTTATGACATTTTGTGGGTGGAATTATTGTGAGAGATATTCCTAGAAATATAACTGTGAAATGTTAAAACATATTTCTAAAAATTGAGCATTTATTTTTGTTAAATTCTCATACGTATTAAAGTTGCAGATTCAAAACAATTCGTTGATGTTTTGTTTAACTCTAAAAGAGGCGGTCTTGGTGGCATTCTTATCGACTTCTGAGAAAAATTCTCTGCAAAAGTCTATGGAGGTTTCCGAGAAAACTTTTGAGGAATCTTCTCTAGGAAAATTCTTGTTAAAATATGTGTGAAACTTCTATGTAGAGTAGGGTTTCCCAATCGGTGGTCCGCGGACCCCTAGGGGGCCGTGATGAGTTCCCAGGGGGTCCGCGAAGCCATAGAAAATAAGTGTCGTTTCTCCTGATTGATGAATAAATGTGAGGAATTTGTTATCCAACCTGGTTTTCATAGAACATTACTACTGAGATGCAAAATTTGAAGCATTTTCAAAGTTAAACATATGTTGTTTTATTTTTTCAACTATGAAAAAACTGAGAAATGCGTTCAATGCCATCCTGTCAGTTAAGGATTGCAAGTCAGCTATAATTACTTAACGCACATACATTTTAATTATATCCAGTGTGGTCCTGAAAATTAAAAACTATGATCATTTTTGGAAAACTTGCGGCTTAATCCTTTCTAGATTTTGCCAGCATAATAACCAGATCCTCAGAAAATTCCTCAGAACTCTGATGTTTATTGGATGTATTTAATTGAACAAAGCGAAATAATTCCCAGCTTCGACCCAAACCATTCGTGGAAGTCTTTCGAATCTATCATTGAGATTTTTATCTTTCACAGTAATGTTTGGTAGATTTGTTTGAAGATTCCCATTTGTCCATTTGTTGTCTGACAAGGTTCTCGGAGATTTACTGACATTTTTTTTACAATTTTCCCAACGGTAGATAGTTGACTTCTAAGAAACCCATGAAATCTGCAATTAATCACTGGGAATATTTTTGACGATAAAATAGTGACATTTGGAGTGTTTCATGTGAGGCATACCTTATTTTGTTGTATTGTTTTTTTAACTACTGAGCTCATATCTGGGTTATGCGTTGTTTTCAAGTTTTTGACAATTTGACCCAGAAAATTCTCCCCGTCAAAGTGGATCGTGGAAGTGTCCAAGTCCATTATTGTGAAACATACATAAATGCGGCTTAATATTTCAGAAAATTAGATGGCTTGAAACCCCAAGTGGTGTTTCTTAATAGCCATGCATAAATTGTTGAATTTTGTCAAAATCTTATATCGAAGTTCCTTGCTAAAAATACTAGGTAGATCACAGCAGGATTTATGCATTGACGATTTTTCCATTGGTGGATTACAGACATTGACACTTCAATATTCGCATTGTATGTTTCGTACAACACAGTCAGTGGAGAAAACCTAGCTTTTCGTACACAATAACAGCATTGTGTTTCTGGCGGAGTTCAACTGCGTGACGACTGGAAAGTAAAATTATTCTGAGGGATTTGGTACTTCCATTGATTTCACGAAAAGCCATATATTCCGCGAGAAGTTTGTAAAGCTTCAAAGGAGGTCGCAGCTCCGAAAAGACTGGGAACCACTGATGTAGAGTTCTGGGAAGATCTCTGTTTGTATTTCTGTGAAAACAGCTGTAGAGACTTCTGTAAAACATTCTATGAACATTTAATATAGATATTTGTAAATCCTGTTGAATAGAGTTTTGTCTAGACCCATATGGAAATCTCCATTAAAACATTCGGGAAGACTTCTACAAAAATTTCTGTGGAGACGTATGTGTAAATATTTTGGAGATTTTAAGAAGACTTTGTTTCTATTGTTTCCATCATTAGAGATCGATCAAAATAATCGCTGATGGCCAATATCTGAAGCGATTTTTTGACGAATACCCTGAAGAATCTCTGGAAAAATATTTAAAAAAAAAACTTTGAAGAATAGTTTTACATTTGTGAAAATTCCTGCAAAAACTTCTGTGGAAATCACTGTGGATTAATCTCTAGAGGCTTAATGGACACCTGTTGAGATCCTTCTGAATACCCATGTACTGAAGAGTCTCGTGGGAATTTAGTGAGTACCTTATGAACATTTCAGCTTTTTTGAATTACTTCGAAAAACAATATCTAAAAAAAAATTTCATAGAAATAGGTTTTTGGAAAATTTAAAGAGAAATCAATTTAAATAGGAAGGGCATCATGAAAGAACTGCTGAATGAACCTCTTCAATTTTGTCTAGAAATTCCATCGATTATTTGTTTTTAATTTATTGATTTTGTTTAAGGATTTGTCTTGAGTTTCATTTAATAAATTTGTAGAAAACTTTTTTGAATGTCATACCAGAACTCTTCCAAAGCTTTGTACAAAAGCCTGAAATGTTTCTTCTGAAAGTCCTCTAAAAAAATATTTGAGCGGTTTTGTTAACATAACTTTTAAATTCGTGTCTTAATTTTTAAGAATTTCAAGAAGAATTATTTGGAAAACTACCTGAAATAATTACTGGAGTAGAGAATGAAGGAATTTTTCAAACAATGTTCGGCGAAATTTGTCCAACTATTGCTACAAAAGTTTTCCGGAATTTATTGTGACAATTCATTCTGAATTCTTTAAAAAATTCTTTAGAATTGTATATCTATAATCATTGCTACTTTCGATATTAAGAAACTTCTCGTTAAATTGGTCGAAATTATCCCAGATATCACTGTTGCACTTTTTTTCAAGAAGATTTCTTAAGATGTTTTTGACAAAACCTTAAAAGAATATATTTTTTAAATCTTTGGAAAACTATTTGTTAAAAAAAAAAAAGAAATCAGGAAAAAAGTTTAATACATTCCAAAATCAAATTCAAACAAAGATTGCCTTGAGAAATTTTCGGTGTAAATTTAATAATAATCTCAATAGAACATTTCATACAAAATTCAGAAAAAACTGGATATGGCTTCATGGAGATTCGTAGAAAAAGTCTTCTGAATAACTTGACATCGATAACTGTGGAAATGCTCATAAGGGCGGTTAAAAATTCATAAAAATTTGAAAATCAAATCTTTCATATCTTTTTTACCACCTTTACGGTAAGAATAGTGATTTGTGAAGTTTCCAGCTTTTTCCGTGGTGGTTCAAAGGTACATCACAGTTCTAACGTGTTTGGAACATTTTACAAAATGTTTCCATAATAATTCCCATATAAACCTACATTGGTCACCTTTAAATCATCACCGAAATAGCTGAAAATTTCACAGAACACGATTTCTATGAAAAGCATGATAAGAAGGATAAGGGAGACGGGATTTTCCAACATTATTAAATTTTGAATCATTCTAGTGCTTAAAGAACACTTTGTTGAATGGCTGGCTCTATTTCAAAGATCTTTAAAGCTTTTTTTAATCCGAGTAGTGAACGTCTCTTTAGCAACAAACAACTCATCCGACGGCACTCCATTCGAAGCCATTCCCTTTAAGCCGACAAATGGCTGTCATATTTTATTACTTCCCAAATTCAGTAGCAAATTTCCACTTCATTGCAAAAGTTTGGACTTTTATATGGAACTGTAGGCAAAAAGAGAGCGAGAAAAAAACACGTCAGAAAAGAATAACCAGTGCGCGTTGATTCTCTCGTCGGAACAGCTGTCATGTTCTGGGAAGGCATCTTCAAATGGCGAAAGAAGCTTTCCATTCCTTTCACTTCATTCGTCCGAAAGGGGTGCATCCATAGATGACGAAATATTTTCTTTTGATTTCTGAACTTCTTCTCCCTAGAAAAGAAAAACTGATCGTAACACAAATCGTCATGATTTTGCCAAATTTTCATTTTTATTGGACGGACCCAATCACAGCGAAATGTATACAAACATTTTTATTTCTGAGAAATTGAATTCTAGTCGGAAACTTTATCCGCTATCCGTCTGGCGAAACGGATACCGAGGCTTACGCAAAATATTTTGATTGTTTTGGTTCGGGGGGTGCGGGGAACTTTTTAGACCGACGATGGTGGCATTCATTCCGAGTTCCGTTGTCAAAGTGGTATGCGATGCCCCTCTAGGGGATCAAGAAAAGTGGAAAACTTAGCTGAACGAAATGGGAGATATTTCTTCTCGTATTTTTTTTCGTTGTGGCAGACACTTTGGTGGAACGCGTGTCGGAATGCGGGGTTATGGGCATTCGAGACAGGGTAAAGTGCTTGTTCTTGCTCGTCTGGTGTAACTTCCTCACTAGGACATAGCTTGCTTGTTAGTTTAGTGTTCTTATTGGCATTTCCTGAGAGCTGTCTTTGTCAAATTATCCATCATCAAAATATGCCAGAAATGATCAAAATATGTCAGAACTAATCAATATCAGTAAAAACCAATCTTGAATGGTCAAAAGGTGAAAATTTTCAATAAAAATAGTGGACCGTAAACGCTAAAAACGACTCTAAAAGCGAATTATTTAAAATGACCAAAAATAGTCAAAACCAGCTTAAACTGTCCACAAATGTTCACAAAAAAGTCAAAACACCAAAGTCAAAAGCCATTTGGTCAAAAGCTGTCCAGTACAGTAAAGCATGTTCAAACTCGTTCAGAAACGGCAAAAATTGGTCGAAAGTATTAAACCAACAACCGAAAACGGCATTAAAGAACAAAATATAGCAAAATAACGACCAAAATTGGTCAAAATGAGTAGATTCAAAAATAAAAGTCGTATGAAACAACAACTTTTCTGTCAATTGAAACCATTTTTTTTTTGAAACTTTGGGTATTTCTGTTGAAACCATGCTTGGCAAATATATCTTCATAGCCTACTGGTCCTGCTCTTCTAGACGTAGAAAAAGCATTCAACAGTGTTTGGTCTAAAGTTATCTGCCAAGTCGTACACTTCAGGTTAATTGTCAGAACTCCAAGTCTGAAAAACTTCCTCTAAGAGCTGGTGTTCCTGATGGCAGCATTTTGGGACCAATTTTATACAATATTTTCACATCTGACTTACCTGAGTTACCTCAGGAATGAAATAGGCCTTTCCGCCAAAGGATGAAGCCTGCCAATCACCTGTAGGAGATTGTAAAAAAGTTTGGATATTTTTTGCTCATTTACCTATTAATATAGAATCGCAAAGCAAGTCTACACCAAAGATAGAATCCATCTCTAGCCGTTCGCCTCGCATAACATTTTTTGACGCAGCGAGAATCATTCCTCGAAAATCTCCGCCAACAGTGCAGAACCGGTCTCGAATTGATAATTTCAACCACTTTCGTTCGAACCGGTACAATGTAGGTCATCTGAAGTGACCCATCCATCGATATGACGACGATGACGGCATCGGCTACCTGTCGTCAACGTTTCAGATCTTGACGTTGAAAAGCTAGACGGGTTCTTCAAACGGATTTTTTCGTCAGACCCAAGCAGCAAACCAAACCAACAAGACGAATGGTATCAATTTATTTTCTTCTGATTGCGATTTATTTTTCTAGGAAATTGTATCGCGCGCGCACAAATTCTTTCTTCCTTTCGAATGGCCCCCGCCGTTCGCACAAAGAGAGTCTCCATTGATAATAATTACCCCAATTGAGTGGTTGCCAACTTTTCCTCACACGAAACTTTTCCGGGCTTCCTCCTCCTCCTCCTCAAATCACTTATCGGAGGCAAAAAACTTAATAATCGTAAATCTTCATTTTCGCTGCCACCGACGCCTCCGCACTATGGGCGGTTTTCGTACATTCTAGTCAAATATATTTTCTCCCTTGCCATTTTACTTCCAGTACAGTCAACGCTCCCTTACTCAACATCGTATCTATCCATTATTAAAGTTGATTTTCATGACTACCTCGATCCCATAGATCGCATTTGTGTTCTAGAACTCGATAACTCCTTAACTCGATGGTTCCTTCATCATCGAGTTATGGAGAGTTGACTGTATATCATAATTGAACTATTATCAAAAGAATGATGAAGAGAAAAGGCTCAAAAAATCAGGTCTATTGTTCGATGTGGCCACATGATTGCCCATAGTGCGCCGTCGCTTCGAATTGTTCGGTTCTAGAGCGCACCTAATTTCTATGGAGCAAACGAAGTTCATTGGAGCGCTTTAGTGCGTGCAGCATCTTCTTCTAAACAGTTCCTTGGCAGCAGCAATGATGCCATTTTCACAGATTTATCTGTAATTTCATAGATTGTTTGCTGTTCTTGCCTAAAAATATCTGTGATCAGAGGGCACAAAGTTTTGAGATTTTATGATTTAATACGAATTTTGGTCAAGGTTTTGAAACATACGAGAACATAAATGCTACCCTTCCGTTTAGTTTTACTCAAATAATAGTGATTTCAATCTCAAGAAACAATCATTTGACATTAACTTACTTTTGATAGAATAAGTTTCTATGAAGAATTGGTCAAAACGCCTGGGATAGTTTGCAAAGGTATTTACAGATGAAACTAATTAAACTTTTGAACTCGTTGGAAAACACTGATAAAAAGAATTTCAATCAAAATCACAGTCGAGAATATATGGCAACACTGCTTGGCAGTTGGTCCGGAATCGTAAGATCCCCGTTTCACAAAAGTTATCTCCCCGACAGGGGGGAAGTTATGAAAAATCGATTAGCTCACCGCAATCTGTTGTAATTTCATGGAAACGTGGTCTCCGTTGCGAACCCCGAAATCGGGAAATTTCGGATGGTACTGCACGGTAATTATTGCTAGGGGATGTATTGAACCCCAACTTGGGTGGAATTTCAGAAGATTGAATGAGTATTGCCTAATGAAGAATAAAAATTTATACTACTCGACACGGAAGTGAAAATTCAAATCGGCATTTTAATGTACGTTTATTAACAGTGTGGGTGATTTACACACTGAATCTTTAAAAAATGGGACGAGTTGATTAACCATTTGTCTGTTTTTTGGGGGCAATATGAACCCTGAGCACTTTGAAGGACTGTAACTTTTTTTGTTAGTGAATCGAATTGTGATTATTGTTACGTTTGTTCGTTTCTCTGAGTTGGTTGTTTCGCATGTGGATTTTTTGCAAATATCTTTAAAAATGGCACCATCATGCGGTAGAATTCCCAACTAATCAATACAACATAGAAGCCCTTCCTCTGATGCAAATTTTCACCGAAGAAAGTATAGTAATATGTAAAACTGTTTCTGAGATATAAGCATCCAAAGATTCCAGATTTGGTGCGGTCCATTAATTACGTAAGACAATTTTTGGGGAATTTCAAGTTTATTTTTTGATGAGGATCAAAAATAAATTGTATGGCACGTAAGAAATCTCAGACCCCTCTCCCCCCTAAAAAGCAGTGTCCATTTATTTTGTTATGCTTAAATTGAAATTTTGGGTGTTCTAACACTATCATCCTATTTTGATAAAACAAATTTAAGATTTTATTAACATTTTGTTAACAACATATTACATTTCATTCGCCGTAGCAGTTCAGATTTTTTACAGGTGAGTTGATTTCAATTGCTTATAAGAGAAAAAAAACACACTTTTTTTACAATAACCCATCTCCTTTTGAATTCTCTTAAATTTTTAAGTAAACCTGGATTATAATTTCTTTCAAAAAAAGCATAAAAATCGAAAGTTGATTGAAATTTCCTGAAGTTATCAACATTTGAATTTTGGATCAATAAAATTCCATCGCTTTCATGAAGATCTTTATCGAATAATCTATGAAAACCTCTTTAAAGGTTACTGTGGTGACATTTGTACTCATTTTGGAGACCTTCAGTACTGCTCATGCGAAAACCATTATGACGCCTCTGAAGATTCCTGTGGAGACAACTTTGTAAATTTCTATACAGACTGATGAAACCTCTGTAGAAATATGTGTTCCTGTAGAGAATGCTGTGAACATCACTTTGAACATTACTGTGTAAATTGCTGAGGAGATTCCTGTGAAGATGGCTAAGCAGACTTCTATAGACAAAAACAATGTAGAGAGCATTGTTATATGTATCCAGTGAACAAAATTAAAGTCAGTCTTATCATGGCCTGTCGTTCGTCACGAATAAGTAGATGTTTTATTTTGCAGCTATGTTTCTTTATGTAAACTTGATTACCATTCCCACTAATTGCATCAACGCAATTGATAAATATCGGAACACATGAAGATCTTTGGCTCATAATTGAATATTTTCGGCGAATTTCTCCTTCGATCTGCAAGGAATATTCCTCGAGATCATGAAATCGTGTTGAGATGCCAGATTGATGATTATATTTGTCTGCAATTGTTTGGGATTGTTCGTATGTATTCTGTTGAACCCTTATAAAGAATTTTGCTGACGAGATTTTGTATAGATTGACAAATTTTTGCCAGATAATTTTATTCTGGATAGATTTTTCGTGAGACTCAGGACGAATTTATTTGTAAAAACTCGTAGTACTTAAAATGGATAAAGCAATCTCACATGTTCATTCTAGACATGTTCATTCTCTACCTTATTATATTTTTCATTCCTTAATACATTATTTCATTGGGAACAGTATAGGTGAAGGGACACCAACGATAGAATAGCACAGAATACACTAGGAAGCCTTACCAAAATTCACCTTTGTGAAGCCTCCGACTTGATCCTGTAGTAGATAATCACAAGGATGGTACTTAATTTGGCATAAAATCGTTTGGAATAAAGCTATTTGGCACAGAGTCAATTGGCATAATGTTTATTCGGCATAAAGTCATTTGAAATAACGGTTGTTTGGCATAATAAGTCTCAAATCAAGGATTTCTTAAGGTGACATTTGTGTCGACGTTTCTTTTGAATGCAACTACGACACAAGGCTCACTTTGGAATTAATTGGTACAGAAAAAAATGATGCTTTATTCAACAATCCAATGCTCTTGAGTAACTCATTGATTACTGACAATGGCGAAAATATTTAAATAGTATATTAGGATATACCTAAAGATTTCCCTTTAAAGCATAATTTGTTCATTTGAGTTGCGCTATTGGAGTTAAAAATTACTAGATATTACAACTGTTGATTTAAATTAAAAAAAAAACCGTCTTTTCAACATAGGTTTTTCTTTAGACCCTATTATTCCGATAACTTTTAGTTTTGAAGCTGATATTGAACTTCCTACTGAAATAAGGGTGACAAACAAATACATTTATCTACCCAAGTCATCATCAACAGGAAAAATTAAAGTACAGAAATCGATTTCTTTCGTTACTTTAATGATACTTAACGCAATTTTTACTATTCTTCCGTTTTCTCATGTTGCTACTGGTTTTGGTGTTCAACCTTCTACTGTTTTAATGATTAATATTGCCTTCTTTTGAACATGGGCTGTTCTTTAGAGTCATATCGTTATAAGATGATATTTTTTAAGGCCTTATATTTTACAATTTGCTGTTTGAATCCCTCATTCAAGCCTTGCTGTCAGAATAATCATCGCTTTGAATCTGTATATTAACACATTTGTTTTTATTACATTCACAGGATCTTGTTTCGAAATATGCTCGACAATAGGATCCTAAAGCCCTGTCCCAATGTAAGAGCCAAACGCTTAAGTTTGGGCCAAAAACACATGTTTTCTCAATTGTTTAATGTTTTTCGTTTGTTTAAGTCCAAAAAAAAATTATTATTTTTATTTTAGATTTTTTCACACCCCTTGGCTTAAACTCAAATTTTGGGTGTATTTTGTTTTTCGTGTCCCTTCCGAAATTTCAGGTAGGAACAACCCCAGTGTTAAAACTAAATGCCCTGTGGTGTATTTGCCGACCAAGCGAACGTCAAACATGATCAAAAGTGCCAAAGTTCATTTATGGACTCAATTTTAAAATTAAAGTATAAATATGATAAAGGCGTTATTGGAGCTAGAAAAATTGCAAAAGTAGTTGCAGTAACATGCTCTTTCGTTTTATTAAATAAAAGCAAGATTTCATTTAACTTTTTGGGACCCTATTCTTTTGATAAATACGTCCAAAATAAACTTTAAAATGGATCGTTCGAAAATTTAGCCTGAAATATTTACTTGAATAAATGATACTGTGTGAAGATTTTTTGGCATCAAAGCTTTCAAAATTTTGAACAAAAAAAAAATGCTTTCATATGAAAGCCATTTTTAATAATTCTGCGATGAAAGTTCGCATATACATTTCCCTTTATTTTACCCAGTTTGTCTGTATCAAGTGTTCTGTATTTATATCAATTTAAACTTTTCAATAATCACTGAAAATCTGTACGTGAATATTCCAGTCATACATAAACCTGCTGTCAATCAAATTGTTTTTCATGATAATGTGATGTTACAACAATTCTTGACAATCACTGTTGCTCATTTAAGTAAAAACTCTACTCAAATTTAGTTTTTTTTAATAATTTAAAATTTACTGTTTTTTAAACTTTTTTAGCTTGGTTCGGATAAACATTACTACGTAAACACAACCTTAATTGCGTTTGACAATTGTTGTTATTAAGGACTGTTCATTTTATAAAGTGGACACTTTATTTATGCTGTATCTTTTTTATTTATTGATAAAATCGTAATCGGGTTTCTGTGTATCGTTGACCTATTACACAGCGTAACAAAAATGACATTTTTGCGTGTCTCACGGATCAAATTATGTGTCTCTAGTAGATTTGGGGTTGCTGAATCTGGTGCCATTTTCAGAAATGTTCCAGCACGTCACAATTTTTAGCTACAGGTCGCCAAAGTTGTATAAAACACTGGTTTTATTCATATTTACATGAAATTTAAGGTACAATTTATCAATTTTTTTTGTAATCTTATCCACCAAACATGCAAAATAGAACTTGAACTTTCATTTCAGACATAATTTGATTGAAATTGCGCGATTAAATTTCGATTGAACCGATTTTTTCAACATGCTTGCAGTCTCCATACAAAATTCTTCGTTTCTTCCATATGGCAAAATACAAAAATTCTCTAAACCATTAAACAATAACATTTCCGCATCGAAAGTATTACAAACTTTGATGATAAGTATTGTTATACACATAAAGTTTGAGTTCTGTGGCAAATTAAGCCAATATATTACCGTACAAGCTGGCAAACTTGCATGTAAGTTGGCTGAAATAGTCATTTTTTGCATTTTCAACAGTCAATATCTCAAAAACTAGACGTGCTATGATATTTCTGAAAACGGCAATGGATTTAGCAACCCTTAATTAAGTGAATAGTGGTATTTCGGTGCTGGAGACAAAAACATGTTCCGCAGTGTTATTCTAAAATGCTATAAAAATATAAAATCTTTGAAAATGCTTTTGGTTGAAGAGCTAAATAGTATTTCCAAAAACTCTTAAAAAAAGCTGTCCGTCAAAGTTTAACATTATTTTTCGCAAAACAAAAATCCTTATTTTTATGAACAAATTGTATGTTTGTATCCTTCACTATTCTACTAAAGGTAAAGCTTTAAAAATATCAATTATATTCCACCATTCTATGACATTAGGTAACTTTAGTGATTTACCCATTTATGGCCAAATTTGCTGATACACCATTCTTTCACTCCCAGCAAAAAAGAACAGTAAAAAGCGTGTTCAAAACTAGTTTGGATTACTAAAGAAACTATATTAGTATAAACGAAAGCTTAATCGTGAGATTAAACCACAGTCTTAAGTATAAATTTTACTGTTTATGGTAGTTTTACTAAAAAGTCTCATACTTTTAAAATCATGTACGCATATTTATCGATCTACAGCAAATTGTAAACAGTTTTCTCCGAATTTTTCAATTGGTAATCTCAGAATAACATATTATGAAAATAATATGTGGAAAATAAAATCGATTTCATTACAGCAGTGTTGCCAATTTTGATGATTGTCAATGTACTTTGATAGGTCTTCAAAGAATAAAGCAATTGTGTTTCTGTTGTGCTTTGAATGTGACGTGGGGACTTACTAAGTAATTCTATGAAGGCGTAAGTTATTTTTCATATTAATACTATACTAGGACTTCCGTCAGGACGTACTTTTACACAAAAAATTCTACTTTTTTTTTTTTTTTAACACGTTTATTGGAACTACACTATTACATGTACAGATTTTCTACACAAAAGCACAGTTAATAGTAAAATCTAATGCCTCTACTGAAAGTTGGTCATTGGCATCTAAAACATAATTTTCATAGCTAATAAACATTTTTAGAGCCTGGTATCGGCATCTTCTGCTCATGTCCTTTAATTCGGGAAACCTCAGGCTGGTGAAAGTCATCCTCCTTCCTACGGTTGTCTCCAACTTAGATTGAAGATGATTCCATAGATCTCTGCTTCTCAGGCAGATGGAAAATTTATGCTCTAAATCCTCCTCTGTATTGGGGCACAGCTGACAGTATGGGCTTGCTACTCTGTTTTGTCGATGGAGAAGCTTGGCATGGGGAAGCTTTCCATTGACTAGGAGATAGTACATTGATTGATCCAACGATGTTAATCCTTTGACTCTGATGTTGCACCAAACTCTCCTCCACGCAATGTTGGTATTTTCTTGCATGATTTTTGGTTCATTTAGTTTCTCGCGGAAATAATTGTGGAGTGCTGCAGCAGCCGGGTTTTCCCTTATTCTTCCTGGGATGTATGGCAGAACTTTGGAGAGGCTCTTCAAACACGGATATAAGGCAGGAATACCAGCTAGGTTTGGTGGGTTCTCCAGATGGTGCGAGAAAGAACTCGCAAATGGTGTTTCTCTCATTTCTTTTAGGAATCTTGTTACCAACAGAGATTTGCATTTATGCATTGGTAAGTGCAGATTTAAACCACCCATATTTTTTTGCAAAGTGAGCTGTTCTATTGGAACTCTTGTTGGAAAACGTTCCCATATAAAACTCCCAATGTACGACGTAATTCGTGATACAGCGTGATTCGGTATGCTGATTATCGAAGCTAGGAACCAGAGCCTCGACGTTATGAAAGTATTTAACACGATTATTTTCTGGTGCAGTGTGAGGTTTCTTGCCTACTCATATCAATTCCCATCAAATTAAAAAAAAAAAAAATCTTTAAAAATATACGGGAAAATTAATTTTATTTTATCTGTAAAATTGTTGCTCCAAAAATAACTTGATTTTTTCCATCAGGCTTCTGATTGATGATGCTTTCGAAGAACAAGCCTTTTTTGAAAATAGAAAATATAAATTATCGAATTTTCCAGCCAATTTCTTACAATCGTTGATTTTGATAACCTCAAAAAATCGACCGATCTAATCGTTTTTACATATTCGTGTCAAATTTAATTATTTTGGAGAATTTTTATTATCACAACATTGTACAATACTAGTCGAACGATGTGCAAAAAACCGATTGAAATTTCATTGATTAATAAGAAAGATACAGCATGCACAAGGTGTCCACTTTATAAAATGAACAGTCCTTACGTTGTGTTCTTGTCTGCTGAGCACTAGCCAAACAAATTTGCTATGTGCTCGGTAGTGCTAATATCGGTAAAAAGCTTAAAAAACGCAGATATTTAACAAAAATAAATATTATATTTGATATATTGTGTTCGAATATGCTTATTTTAAATCTATAACTATGCCAAACGACTTTATGGTAACATGCACAACGGTTCAGCTTAACGTGTGGACAGCATACCACTCCGAACGAAATATCCCGCCATGAATTGAATGATTAGTTATTGACATGGATGCATATCTTCTTATCCTTATTTTGAATGATTATGAAATAATATGATGCATTCTTCGACCATTAAACTAAAATCATCCAATATTTTGATGATTTTCAGTATTCATCCGCTAATAAAAAGTTGATACCGTCAAACGGGGCTTCTTTTGACATTATTTCCACATTCTTCAACTTTGAGGATTTGTAACTCTTAGAATTTTTGATAGATATTGATAATTCTTGCTTATATTTAAGTTGTATATGTACGTAACAAATATGCAAAATATGAGGCAAATCCATCTAGAAATAACAAAAATGCTTGAATAGCGAAAAAAGTGTGTCCTTCAAGACAAAAAAGGGGCTACTTTGGACATTTTCACAATTTGATAATGAAATGTTTTTTTTTCTTATAAATTTCAAACGGATTCTGTAGATTATGGTCCATTGTGATGTTATTGAACGTTTTTCATTGATACACATAATTTAAAAAAATGCAAACCTCGAAACAATTACTCATATATAACAAATTTCTGCGAAACATGCTATTCACTATTTTTAGTTTGTGGTATGAAACTTAAACTTTCAATCTCCTCTTAAATGGAATTATCAGTTACGAATGCTTGATTTTTAAGTTGACATAAACGAACGATGTAACTACTAGGTACTGCTATGATAAATGAGCTTTGTACAAAAACTGTCTTTTCTATTCTTACTGTTATATGACCGATTTATAGAAGGATCACATTAATACTTGTCACTAAAAAGTAATTTTCATCAACAACGCAATCTATGAAGTAAAGTTTTGCAAGGTCGTAAAGAAGTAAAAGTTTGCTTTTGTAATATGGTTTTAGCTTCTTAGCAGTTTAGAGCTGGCTTAAAAGTAGTTTATTTTAGGAATTGAAGGATGCAATTGTTTTGTACTGCAAATTCATATAAAATATGACGGACAATATTTTTAAGAGATGATTTTGTGAACTTGTCATTGATACGTTTTGATACATGTGTGTTTCATGTCTATTCACTATCCCAAATATTCATTTCAATTTTTTTATGTTCTAAAATATACAAACCAAAACATTAAAATAAAATAAAAGTCTTAAAAATAAGTCATTTGATCAATTATTTTAATAAAACCACAATTTTAAGCAAAACAAACCACAAAATTTTTATGAAACTTGGCCATTTGATAGTTTTGTGATGCTTTCAATAACTTTCCACGACATGGGAAACATTCCAACAATGTTTGCATAGCCAATGTTTTATACCTTGAGAATATTTATTCTGACTTTCTTGAAATATTTTCTTGTTTATCTTGTTATTGTTGATATTGTTCCAAAAACAAATAATGCCTATTAGTAGAGCATACATTGGTGAATGAAAGTGCTGAAGATACAAAAGTGCTCAGATTAATATTTACGCTGCAAATAAATACCAAAGGTGAGTGTCCAAAGTAGCCCCCGGAATCAAAAGTAGCCCCGTCTGACGGTATGTAGTTAAATTATACCAATACAAAGAATAACATTGCAGCTTATTTTCTTTTCTACAATGTTCCAAGCAAAAAATCATTCAATTGTAGTCTAAGCATCAAAGACGAAATTTTGTGAACAGATGAATTAGACGAGAATGAAAATATTTTTTTTTGTGTTGAAAAAGAGGTATAGCTCAGATAAGGCAAAAATCATTCAATCCATAGCGGCAGTTTTCGTTCAGTGTGGAGGGCGTACTGGAAGGCCACAAGTTTCGTTTGTTGTTATGATTAAATTTAATTTTTGAAGCCATCCATTCTTAGCCACGATCAGCTTAAAGTCCCATCAAAACATTAAGCAGCGAACATCTGTCTTTTTCAAAAGATAATTGAAACAAATGATACCGACACTACAGCTTGACTGATCAGGAAACCCAACTGGTCAATTTATGCTTAATTTGAAGTATCTCGTTGGTATGTGCAATCTATTCACGTTATTCACGTATTCAGGAGCAATGGTTACAATCCTTTATCGCCATACTCATCAAGATTGTCAAAAGGCTTCATTCAATGCTTGCAGAAGAAACCGACGAGAAAGGAGACCAAACCAAACCTCCACACGGTTCCCTGGATTCTTCGCAAGATATTGAAGAGTGCCCTGATTGCACCGCTCTTAGCTCAAAAGATATAAAATGATTACCTGTGACAGAGACAAACAGACGTATCACTTGGAACAATTTAAAATTATGTGCAACAGGAAGGAAACCGCTTTAGCGCGCGCCTCTGGTTGTGAGATATGAAACTGAGGAAATTTAAAATAATATTCTAAGGTCCATGGAAATTTCGTTAGTGTTTTGTTGGTTTGCCTGTGCCTGAGAGCTACAGCAAAAAAAAAAAACTCTGAATGTAGCGTTGTGGATGCTGATGATGCAGTGAGTGGGATCGCTCGTAAACTCCGCAACGAATACCCTCCACCATCAGTTGCGCAATATACCGGGGAGCAATTGATTGTTCTCAATCATCCGTCGCCGCCGTCGCCGCACCAAGATCGGGCATCAGGAAAAGCTCGATGTCTCACAACTCGCTTTCGTTCGCCGTCGCTCGATTCAGGTTTGTAAAATTGGAGCAACCAACCACAAATTGCCGTGCTGTTGAACAGCAGTCATTTGTGGGTTCGAAGTCGTGCTCAGCTGTTGCGGTGTGAGGGTATTCCTGTGCATTGGTAAATGATTCGTTGTTGTTTTTTTTTCTGGTATCAATTGGTATGTTTTTCCTGTATACCGAATGACGTCGTTCCAAAGTACCAGAAAGAGGCCCGGTCGATGCGTTGTTGCTTGAAACGGGTACTGACCGGAGCGGCGGTTTGGCCAACAACCAGTAGTGTGAGAGGGGTACACAAGTTGGAGTGTAGGCAAAGTGCCAAGTCCTGTTATCTCTCAATCATATACTGGGCGAGAAAGTGCAGTTGGAATTTTTTCACCAGCCCTCCGGCACGCTCCGCTGTTTCGGATCGTGGTTTTGCGCAAGGCAGTGGCCTTGAAAATTTAATACAGTCACTGTGTCGAACTCGAAAGTTATCTTTTTCGGGGGGTTCGTGTTTAGGAATTAAATTTATTGTAATTTATGATTTATTAATATTACTTAAAATTGTTTGATTGGAATTTCGCCCGTTTTTTTTCAAATTTATTTAGAAGGCTTAGCGTAGCATAACGCCACTTTCGGGTGGTCTTGGACGATACTTCTCCAGTCATCCCTAACGTTTAAGATTGTCAGGTCCTCTGCGTAGGGGAGCCGGGGGTAATTTACCCATAGGGATGGCAAAACGCGCCACCCTAGATTTGAACGAACGATGTTTAAGAATGCTTGTTTTTGCCCTAGATTATATGAAGTGGATGAAAATGCTTCTCTTAACATTTTTTTATGTGTTTTTCTCAAGAAAATCGTAAAAAAACGTATATCGCTGTTTTTGTTGCAATTTTGTGTCATTTTTCAGGTCGATATATTGTCAAATTTTTGTTACTATCGCCGAGAGCCAACTTATTGACTGTCATAGTTTGTATTGCATGCAAAAAATATGTTAAACTAGTGGTCCCGGCAGACTTCGTCTTGCCATGAAGTAGGCTGTTAAAAACCGCTATGAATCGTCCCATACAAAATGACAGTTCCGTTCATTCTCGTTTTTCCTACTTTCCCGGTGAACATCCTGGAACTTTTATACACACAAACATGTCGGAACCATTGACGAACAAAATGGAGAAAAAATCATTCAAATCAATTGTCCCGTTCGTGAGTCATTTCGTGACATACAAACACCATTCTATTTTTATTTATATAAGATAAGATTTGCCCTTAGAAACCTTATTGAAGGACATACACTTTAAGCAAATTTTAGGGGTATAACGCCCACCCTTTTTTCATAACACTATAACAGCCGTTTGAATTCAGATTCTACCAAACGTAATGCCACGTTGAAGTTATGCGCAAATTGGAACCTTACAAATGCACATTTTTCGCACCAGCATGTTTGTTGAGTAATAATATCTGAACACTCGCCCGGATGTATGCAAGTATGTTTTGTGTGGCACGGCAAATGGCTGGGCATGGCGCACCATTGGTACCTCGCGTGCCTGCAGGAATAAAATAGACCCTTCTACAACCTGTTGTAATTTACGCCTCTCCCCTCTTATGGCTTGACGAAAATTTAGAGGTCCCCAATAAAAAATGCATAGCTGATTGTTTAATATTGGTCATTTATTATTACCAGTATCGGATGCAAAATACCGCAAGGCATTAAGTTGAATATAAACGAAGCCAAAGTGCCAAGTGCATAAGACTGGAGAATCTGACAATAGTTCGCGTTGAAAATCATTCAAATTAGTTGCTTGCTGATGGTGACCATTGGGATAAATTTTCAACGCAGAGCGCTGTTTGGTTCTATAGTCTTGTGCTCTTGAAATTTTGAGGTGTGGCTTCGTTCTAGAATTACCTTAAGAGTGTCACCTTAACTTAAACTTTAGAAAACTGGACACCGACATCAAAGTTTCAAAATTCTATAGTTTCAATTGATTTTGATGATTTTGTTTTGAGAAAAATCACAATTTATAATCAAAAATTCATGCATTTTTTTTATTTTGAATTAAATGACGATTCCGGATTTAGGTAAAATTTGTTGGGGTAGCTATGGTACCGTAATTTCGGGTGAAATTGATAATTTTTTACGGTTTTCCTTGTCTGTTTTCTTTAATGTTGACAATGCCAAACAACTGAATGCAGGAAAACAAAAACGAAGGGGAGCCTCATCGACCCATGTACCGAAATTTTGTAACAAATGTAATTTTAGTGTTAACAAATATCTCTAAAATAAAAAATAAGGGGATCTCATATCGGGGTGAAATTGATCACTTGTCAATGTCATTATTGTTAGATTTCAAAACAACTCCACATGATAAATTTGAGCTTCCTGAACCCGAATATGCTTGTCAAATTCTTAACAATGCAATATTCATATAAATAATTAATATTTAAATTTCAAGAATTACGCGGAAAACGCCTAAATGTATGCAATTTCCTAAGGAATTCAATAATATCTAACAGAAATTCGATTATTTCAACCATATGAGCTAATTGGTACGAGTTCTGGTGATTAAACTTGGTTTGGGGATATATCTCAAGCATCCTCACAAACTTTCAGGTTTATACCATGTTCAAATCCTTGTTTAGAACTAGAAGTTCATGGATGTTTGCCAATACTGCACCGTCCATAATTTTGAAGTTTTACATTATTTTCATAGTAATAAACATTTTTTAGCGAAAAAAACTTCACAACACACAATTCGACAATAGTTACGACAAACAACGTTCATTTACTGCAGGTTGCATTGATATTTGTGCTCCATTAGGAATGAATAAAATCGTGGGATACGATGATCAATTTCACCCTTCTGATCAATTACACCCGATTTTACGGTATTTCGAAATGAAAAAGCACATTAGTATTTATTTGCAAGAATTCAATAAATAAGGCAAACATAAAGTTTCGTTCTTCGAAAGACGGATTGTCTAAACGAACATTGATGAACTTTTCACTCTAATGTTCCTCAATGCTATGTTGTCCAGGTTCAGAACTTTTTTCATAATTTTCAAAATACTTTTAAAGTTCAAATTTTGTTGATAATCTGATTTTGAAGTCAGTTTTAAACCAATAATCTTAAAATGACATTATCTCAAAACCCACCGAAATCCCACTTCTTGCAGAAATCGTCCAGAAATTGCTTCACAGATTTTTGATACGCACATTTATCCAAAATTTGCTCAAGCAAATTATCGGAAATACCTCAAGTTATTTCCACATCTATAAAATTTCTTTCCTCGGTATTTTTCCATTTATTTTCCCAGTCATTTAAATAGTGATTCCTCCCAGAATTAATTCACATTTTTCCACGTATTGTATATTTAAAACTTCAGCAAATACTACAGCAATTATTGTGTTAATTCCTCCGTTTATTTTCTTTCTGGGATCATGTTCCAAAGTGTGTTCTCATGGACGCTTATCGACTTCACATTCTCTCACACACCACCCACTGTTTGGCGCCGATCACTGTGTGTCAACACTTGTAACATTCGCTGACCCATTCTCATTCTGATCACGAAACAGAGGAGAATGTTATTTATTATTTTTTGCTATGTTTGCAACCAAAGGGGTGTTCGATGATCCAATAGATTATAATTAGGTTGTTAAAGGCTGCATTACCAGAAAATATGAACGTTATTATCAATTTTATGCAAAATGAGTCACTGCTCATGAACGTTCTCGTGCCACGTACCAAACGAGAGAGTAAATGTTTACATTCTTACACACGCTAAACTTCATCCGCTCAGAAATGGGTGCCAAGTACACAAAATCGGCCTCTCTTCATGCAGCACAGATTCTGTGCAAAGGGGGCTGTACACAGTTTTGTGCAAACGGTGGTAAACAAACCGAATGAGTGAAATGCGCACAGAGGAGGAACGCTTGGAATGCGAAATTCGCTTCCATGTTTGTTTTGCTTCTGAAAACATTAAAAAAAAACATTCCGATTTTAAAGTTTTTCAGAGATTTTTTTCATTCGAATAGCTGAAGCGGAAGCAAATGGGGAAAAAACTTTCTCGTTTGCGACCATCTTCCGGCTTTTCGCTGATAAAAATCCCTGAAAACTCCCCATCTTACCAACGGCCAACTGTTTGCTGCCGCGCGGGAGATGACTGACAGTTACATTTCCATCGATCCGCGCACAGCCAATGGCCAACACATCGGTTACACATACAGTGGCCCAATTTCATATTCGTACAGGATACTGTTTCCACATCAAGTTAGTAAAAAACTATTAAATGAAGTATTGAGCTTCAAATACTTTATCCATATTGCAGGTAATAGGTGTCATCTATTGTTTGCCAATCCTAAAATGTTTCCATTTACATTCATCTTTGGATTAATAGAAAAGTGTTGAATTGATGTCTAAAATTCACCCAATTCCATATTCGTACACCTACCAAAATTCAAACGCACAACGTTCAAAACTAAATTTAGAAGCTCTATTTGATTACTGAAGTGCTTTATTATGATGTTCAGATGTAGTGAAATACATTTGGATAATTTATTAGTGGACATATATGAAATTTAGGTAAAATTATAAGAAATGCCAGTTTTCCAATGATTTTTGCTATTAAATCCAATAATTCGAACAATAACGTTTATTTTTGTCATTGGATCCAATCTGTAGATTTTACTCGTAAGCTCTGATAGAAACTTAGTTGAAATATACACAGTTTACAGAAATCATAAACAGTTTTTATTCCTTTTGAGTTCAGAAAGTTGTTGTGCCATAAGTTCAAAACTCTTCTAAAATGATATTTTTAATCAATGTAAACCCAATTTTCATTTTAAACAACAGGTAAATGTTAATTTTGAATCTGTCTGTAAAAATAATTTGAACTACGAACTTTGTTTTACAATAAAGTACCCTAAACTACGCTGTACATACCTCCACATAATTGATGTCATCGTAATATTCAATTATCTTTGAAATAATTTACAAATTATATTAAAAATAGCAACCTATTTTACAATTTATTGATTTTATAAGAAAAATACAAAATAACTTGAATGTGCAGAGAGCATTGATATACTATTTAATAGAATATGTCCTGTTGTTTTCCTCATTTTAAAAAACGTTTGTGTTGCGGTCATGGCAATAATATTTATTCTATAAATCTCTATAATCTTGTTTGGTAGTAAAATGTAAATTACAAATGATAATTACGCAATTTTTTGATAGGAACATTAACTATGGATTATGTATATACATTTAGGAGCCAAACATAAAGAAATTGACTAAATTTTTTGGTTTTGGATTTGTTATAAATGTTATATTACCTAAGATTCAAAAGTATAAGTTGTCGATATCCACTCCTAGCTACTCTAAAACTGATTATATTTTTTTTGTAATTTGTGCAATATTCTCAGTTATCATTCTAAAGGAAGTGATGTTGAAAAAAAATGCAATTTATTGTTTGACTTACCGAATATTTTAGCAAAAAACATGGGAAAACTGGTATTTTTCTTAAATTTACTTAAGTTTCAAATATGTCCGCTTATAAATTTTCCAAATGTATTCTACTGCATCTGAACAACACAACAAAGAGCTTTAGTAATCATCTAGTCCATTAAAAATTAGTTTTGAATGCTGTATATTTCTTTTTTGTTAGGTGTACGAATATGAAATTGGGTCAATTATAGGCACAATCTCAATACTTTTCCATTATTTCAAAGATTTAAGCAAATGAATACAGTTTGTCATTGCCAAACAATAGATGACACCTATAACCTTCATTATTGATAAATTATATCGAAGTCCATGCACCATTTAATAGTTTTATACCAACTTGATATGAAAACAGTGCCCCGTACGAAAATGAAATTGAGCCACTGTAGCATGAGTGCGACTTACACAGAATTTTCACTCAGCCAGAGAATCCTGCATTGGTTGCCTCATTCTGTGTAATTTTTACACATGCGCTGCGTTGAGCAGGCTTAGCGTGCACGATTGCGATGTGCCTAGAAACGGTTTTGGTTTACAAACTGTTACACTCTCCGAATATGATTCGATCGGCTTATTCAGATCGAAATCCAAACACAGATTACATATATTTTGCAATTGGATTACATGAACAAATTGATGTGAAATTTTCGAATAAGTTACACTTCTTTTCGGTGAGAATCGAATCCCACGACTTTTTGTTCACTTGATAGGTTGCGTTACCTCTACACCACGAGAGGATGGATGGGCGTCTAATTCTTGCGAAAGAGGTGCGATTTGCCTAAAAGGACCACATGATTATTGAGCTGAAATCGAATTCAAGTTAAATTCTGCGTCCATGAGTCCTCTCATGGTGTAGGGGTAACGTGCCCTATCTAATGAACAGTGAGTCGTGAGTTCGATTCTCACCGAGAAGACGTGTAACTTTTTCGCAAAATTCACATCCATTGGTCCATTTATTCCAATTGCAAAATAAACATGTATGTAATGTTTAGTTTTTCGGTACATTATTTCATGTTTAAAGGAAGCTAGTGACAAAACAACACCACCACATGGTTTTTAATTACATTGTGAGGCATATCTAAAAATTAAATTGCTTGAAAACTCAACATTTTTGAGGTTGTTCAAAATGTTTGAGACTACTTTTCGATCCACTCCTTAGTTGTAACAATTTAAGAACATCCACCTATCCCCATGAGCGTCATAAAAATTATGAACGGGCTTTTTTAAAACAAGACATAAGACATGTAGGAATGTCCTTGAAAGTCGCAAAAGTTTCCAACGCCAAAAGATCCCAAACCGGACCGGGATTCAAACCAGTCGCCTTCAGCGCTGAATACCGTTTCATAGTATTATGAAACGTCTCTATTGGACTTGTTCATAGTATTATGAAATTTAAATAGAATGTAAAACAATCACAATTTTTACAAAAGTAAATGAGAAAAAAGCGGGAAACTTATTGCAGATATGGGAACTTGTTTTTTTTTTTCGACAGTTTAGTTCTCTTCGTCATGGCACATATTTGTCACCCAAATAGACTGCAGCTTAATAGTAAAAAGGACGTAATATAATTAAAATTATGTTAAGCCCGATGGGTTATAAAAAGACCCTCCTTTCCTGATAATGCTACGTGTTTGTATACCAAAATTATCATCACTCAAACAAATTTCGCGGAATATTCAGAAAAATTTCGTTTCGATTCGAAATATTTCGTGAGAATTTGAATTTTGCATCGGCTCTTACGGAATATTTCGAATATTCGTTTCGTTTCGCTACGAATAGTTTTGAAAAATCCGCATATCGTTTCGTTTCGTATCGCCATTGAAAATACTCATATCGCATACCCTTACGTAGCACAGCCCTCCATACCGATACACCTGGAGATCACCACAGCAGACAGAATCGCAAATCGACCACGTTCTGATTGATGGACGGCACTTCTCCGACATTATCGAAGTCAGGACCTATCGTGGCGCTAACATCGGCTCTGACCACTGTCTGGTGATGGTCAAATTGCGCACAAAACTCTCCGTCGGTAACAACGTACGGTACCGACGGCCCTCCCGGTATGACCTAAAGCGGCTTAAGCAACCGGATGTCGCAGCGGCATACGCGCAGCACCTCGAGGCTGCATTACCGGAAGAGGGTGAGCTGGATGAAGCCCTTCTTGAGGACTGCTGGAGAACAGTGAGAGCAGTCATCAACCATGCAGCTGAAAGCAACGTCGGGTACATGGGACGGAGTCGACGGAACGATTGGTTCGACGAGGAATGTATGCAGGTTATGGAGGAGAAGAATGCAGCACGGGGTGTCATGCTGCATCAAGGGACCCGGCAGAACGTGGAACATAACGGAAACGGCAACAGCAGACCCGCCTCGGGAGAAAAAAAGCTGCCTAGAGGAGACGGAGTGCGAGGAGATGGAGCAGCTGTGCCGGTCTCAAGAAACACGTAAGTTCTATCAGAAGCTGCTGAGATGCGCTTCGACGCACACCTGAATGGCGCTGAGAGCACAGACAATGAAGGACGGGACAACGGAGGAAATGCCTTCGACAGTACTGCGGGCGTTGGAAAGCAACCAGGGAGGTTAAGGATGCCATTCACCAGCTCAAGAACCATGATGCTGCTGGTAAGGATGGTATCAGAGCTGAACTCATAAAGATGGGCCCAGAGAGGCTGGCCATTTGTCTGCACCGTCTGATAGGCACAATCTGGGAAACAGAATAGCTACCGGAGGAGTGGAAGGTAGGGGTAATAGATGGGGC
Source organism: Aedes aegypti (assembly GCF_002204515.2). Lineage (NCBI taxonomy): Eukaryota > Metazoa > Arthropoda > Insecta > Diptera > Culicidae > Aedes > Aedes aegypti. The sequence goes on along the minus strand of NC_035107.1, from coordinate 264,263,371 downwards.
TACAAGAAAGGCGACAAGTTAGTTTGTGAGAACTTCCGAGCGAACACCATTCCAAATGCGGCCTACAAAGTATTATCCCAGATCATCTTTCATCGCCTGTCACCTGTAGTAAACAAGTTCGTGGGAAGTTATCAAGCCGGCTTCGTTGACGGCCGATCGACAACGGACCAGATCTTTACTGTACGGCAAATCCTCCAAAAATGTCGTGAATACCAGGTCCCAAAGCATCACCTCTTCATCGATTTCAAGGCGACATACGACAATATCAACCGCGTAGAGCTATGGAAAATCATGGACGAGAACAGCTTACCCGAGAAGCTCACGAGACTGATAAGATCGACGATGGAAGGTGTGCAGAATTGTGTGACACTCCAGTTCGTTTGGATCCCGCCGGGGACTACGACAAGGTAGATGGACTTCATACCTGTTGTTCAATATTGCCCAAGAAGGTGTTATGCGGAGAGCCGGGCTCAACAGCCTGGGTACGATTTTTACGAGATCCAGTCAATTTGTTTACTTCGCGGATGATATGGACATTGTCGGCCAAACCTTTGAACAGGTGGCGGACCTGTACAGCCGCCTGAAACGCTAGGCAGCAATAGTTGTTCTAGTGGTGAAGAAGACCGAAACAAAGTACATGCTAGCTGGTTGGGCCAAGCGCGACAGGGCAGTGTTACGATAGACTGAGATACGTTCGAGGTCGTCTACCTTGGATCCTTACTGATGGCTGACAATAACGTTAGCCGTGAAATACGGAGGCGCATCATCAGTGGAAGTCGGGCCTACGATGGCTTCCACAAGAAGCTGCGGTCAAAAAAGATTCACATCCGCACCAAATGTACCATGTACAAAACTTTCATAAGGACTTGCAAGCATTTGGAGTCTTGGAACGTCAGGTGCTTGTCCAACTCTACGGCGAACCCAGTATCCAGAAGGTGGCCAAAGCTGGAAGGATACGATAGGCAGGGCATGTTGCAAGAATGCCGGAGAACAACCCTGTAAAGATGGTGTTCGCTTCGGATCCGTTAGTACAAGATGGCGTGGAGTGCAGCGAGCTAGGTGGGCGGATCAAGTGCGTATCGATTTGACGAGCTTGGGGCAGAACCGAGGATGGAGAGATGTGGCCATGAACCGAGTATTGTGGCGTGAAATTGTTGATTCAGTGTTATCTGTGTAGATGTTAACTAAATTAATGAAATGCACGCCTTGTTATCCAGGGAAAAGAGGTCTGCTTCTACTGATACCCTTGTTGATTAGCAGAAGGCTTCGCTACTAGCGATCGCCTCACAGACCCGAAGATGCCTCTCACTCCTTTAGTATCATTCATTTCGTACTGATCTCTTGCAGATCGTCGGGAATTCCTGGACTGGTCACCTCGAATACCTGGGTAAACGGGTCTAAATTTAATGAAAATTTAAGTTTTTCTTGATTACAGATTACCATTTTTCCTGTTACACAATATACGAGTTTAAAGATGGCAGAGACACGATAGAGAAAGCTCATTGTGTACAACTATGCTGGGATATAGGCTCTATTCCAGTGAAAACATAATTCCTAGTAGTTTAATAAGAATGGCATACTTACTTCAATTTGTATATGTATTGAAAATCTAAGCCTTGCTTTTTTTTCAAAAACATGCTTCAACCATAATTGTTTTTTACGAGGTTGGGGTTTAATACTGTTTTGACTAGAAAACTGCTATAAGACCTCTATAAAACCATATGGAGAACAAATGTTTTGCTATCTTCATTCAACATTTGCATCCTCACTTGACTGGATTTCATCTTCACGCCAATCCAGTTAAGCAACTAATTCGTGGAAAACTCCTATCTTGACATACTCTTCGTTTCTCTGCAATTTTCCAATGGTACCCATGTCTGTCTCCTCACGGCAAAAGGTTGAACCCAATTGTTAACATGACTGCACCCAGTGCTAGTCATCAGCCGCTCCACAGATGGTTCAAATTCACGGAAAACGGTTCCGACCGAGAGGGCAAAATATCGAAGATGGCTCATTAATGTAATCGTCTGCCCTGACGGTGTGGTGTCTCACTCTCTCCCTGCCTGGAACAAGCTCACTAGCAGCCGAGTTACTGATGCCCAATGGCGTAACTAAGGGGGACCTAGCTTCCCCCTTCTGGGAATACTTCAGCTTATCCCTAGAAATTCAAATTTTTACGCTGAGATTGTATTACGCTTAATGAATTTTACGACCGAAAAGCTCAAGCCCCCTAATTTTGAACTCAAGTTACGCTACTGCTGATGCCGTATCCATTGGCACATGTTGTTTGGCCTGATAGTAGCGCAGTCACTTTTTTCCCCTCTGTGGACTGGCTGCTGTGCAGCAGTACCAGTAGCCAGCAGTCAGTAATCGATAAGAGCTGGACGGTTGGATGGTTGGCTTGTTTGGTGGAGCTGCAAAACTGTGAGAAATGTAATTGAACAAGCCAAACTCTAATGGGTTTCTCTGTGCACATCTGGGTGCCTCGCCACTGGAAAATCGTCTCCGCTACTAATATCCATAAGCATTTGTTGTAGAGCTCCAATAACATTTCTCATTTCAACGTTTATTTTTTGTATCGTTCACTTTCAGAAATGGGTTTGTTGGTTAATCGCAGTCGGGTGCTTGATTTACGGTGGTCGTTAGCACTGTCCTTGGTCGTGTTGGCTACTCTGGTACGAGGCGATGGATTCAAACTGCCGGATCAAACGGACGCTGCTGTAGGAAAGGCAGCCGTTGATGGCCCATCCGTGGTACCAGCTACCGGAGAAGGTCGTCGTCAGGGAAAACACCTACTGGACTTCATCGGCCTGGGTACCGGAGGAAACGTGGACCCCTACCTGGCTCGAACCAACGCTCAGTGTCTGAACGGCGAACTAGCTGATTGTTTCAAATCACAAGCCCTCAACACGTTCACGGACTTCTTCGCAAAGGATGTCTACCAGTATGTTCCCTAATACCCCTCTCTATACCTCAAAACTAATTCCCCCTACCTCGTTTTAGGTTAACATCCGACGCCCGTATAACTCGCCTGCCGGAAGCTCAGCTCCGTTCATTCCAGCAAGATCCATTCGAGTACTCGGAAGAACCCCGGCAACTAGATTCCGAATGGGACCAACTCTACAAGTTCGGCCTCCGTCAGCTGGAGCGCTTCGTCAAGTCCACTGCCCTCGAGTTCCAAATCCCAGACGAAGTCACCGAAGGCGGCCGTTACCAGGCGCGCTTCATCGATGAAATCTCCGACGAAATCGACGTCATCGAGGACAAGAAAGCTCCACTCTTCACCCGGCATCGTCTGAAGAAAATCTTCATCCCTCTGCTGATCATCCTGAAAATCTTCAAGCTAAAACTCCTGCTCTTCCTGCCTCTGATCCTCGGACTGGCCAGTTTCAAGAAACTTCTCGGATTCGCCGCCATCATCATTCCCGGTATCATCGGATACATGAAGCTGTTCCGGCCGAACCAGAGTTGCTGCTCGAACGATCTCTTCTCCAACAGCTACCAGCCCCAGTACTCTCCGCAAGGACTGGGCTCCGTCAGTTACAACCCATTCAAACCCTACCAAAACCAATACTCCCGACCGGAGCCCAACTTTGCTGCTCCTTACGGCAACTACTACCGAGACAGCCACGAGCTGAAGAATGGAGGAGGAGGAGGAGGAGTCAAGTTCGGAGACGACCAAGCCTACCAGGGATACTCGGAGTACCGAAGCAACGATAAGGACATTAAAGCGGAAAATTAACCATTAGCGATTGGAATTCATTCTTCTGTATAAAAAATCTAATTTAATTTAGTATGACTACAAGCGTAAAGCAAAAAGAGTGAGAGTGTGTGAATGTGTTTGTGTTGTTCTACCAGTTAATTGTCTAGTGAGCGATGTGGCTCAACGATACCGCGCGTAACAGTTTACCAGTTAGTACCAGTGTAAATATTTGCTAAGGAAAGCTAATTAAAATTCCGACCACGGAAACAATTTGAAAAGTAAATGTTATTATTTTGAGTAGCGTATGATCAATAACGAACGTGTGTGTGGTTATCACCATTATTAGTCATTGTTGACGAGATGAATCATAATGGCACGGCCTTGTTGCCCAGCATGTAGCTTTAATGTGGAAATGTAGTTGAACAAGAACTAAGATGGAACGCATTTTCGTGGACCATTTTCATCCATCAAACCTTTAAAATGATGAACCTTCAGTTAAATTTGATTACGGTTGAGCTGAGCGTCATAATTTATTCATATCCAAGCAATATTAAGTAGCCAAGGTAGTTTTTCGAATGAAATTTAAATCTCGAAACTAGGGACTAGGGACCTAATAAGCAATCGGACAAAATGAACCGAACATTCTCTTTTTATCCTAGTATACACATTTTTCATCCAAATGTGTGAGCCCTGTGTTGTATATACTGTATAACAGTACACCAGTACACACATCACGGTGTCTTTTTTGTGTAGCTTTATAACAACAACAAAAATCGGCATATCTCAAATTTGTAACAATGAAAGCCAATACCTTCCCCTGTTGTTTGCTACTAAAATAAAAAAAAATCCATTAAGGGGTTAGTTAGTTGTTTGTATTACATTTTCAAGTACCCCGTATAGCAATAAAATTAGGTAAGCTGAACTGTTAAATTTAATGATTTAGATGAAAACTATGCAAAAAGTTAGTATGTATAAAAATCTTGTAGATTATGCTCTAGGCCTAAAATTCACATGCATGAGTCCCAGTTTCCCTCCTCTCCTTTGCTTTCATCCAGTGTTGAAATTTGTATTGCTTTCACAACCAAGCATGTTAAATAACTCTACACTCCATTGAATTTTGGTCCATAATTCAATATTAATCTGCATTTTTGTGGCAAGGTCGTGAGGACATGAAGACGAAAGACAAAAGGTAAAAATAACAAAAAGCCGATAGACGAAAGATCTAGAGGACAAGGAGTCGAAAATATTTTGCATGGTGGAAAATTGTCTTTCTTTGAAAAACAGATTTTAGACCATTCGTCCCTTATTTATTCTTCAACCTTTTGTCTTTTCAACATTCCATTATTCGATCTTCTGTCATTTCGACCTTTTGTCAGAGATTCCATAACAAAGACAAGTTCATATTCGTGCCAATAACATCCACAATCTAACATTTTCATAAAACTCAAATTAAAATCGATGAAGAGAAATCGATCATTGCAGTTACGCCCTTATAATACTGAACTCGAGAATTGCCAACATAATAGTGCAGTGATGACACAAGTGTCTTAATTTGTTGTGAAAGTTGACAGAACATTGCTTTTGTTTACTATGGGAAAAAACACAAGCAGAACTGCTTCTTCTTCTTCTTCTTCTTTCTAGCGTTACGTCCCAACTGGGACAAAGCCTGCTTTTCAGATTAGTGTTCTTATGAGTACTTCCACAGTTATTAACTGAGAGCTTTCTTTGCCGATTGACCATTTTTGCATGTGTATATTGTGTGGCAGGTACGAAGATACTCTATGGCCTGGGAATCGAGAAAATTTCCATTAAGAAAAGATCCTCGACCAGCGGGATTCGAACCCACGACCCTCAGCATGGTCATGCGGAATAGCTGCGCGTTTACCGCTGAGGCTATCCTGCTGACGAACACAAATTCCGTGTTGAATTGACGTCAGAAGAAGTGCAAATTAATTCAAACTTCAATTGTAGTCCTCAATAAGATGCCGTAATGTTTAGTTTATTAGTTTTTCTAACAGGTTTGTACGTAATGCTTATAGTATTTTACCAAACTAACATCGAGGTCATAATGGTCATAACAAAACATAACAAACAAATGGTCGGGGTTCTGTTAAACCGCACCAAGTGCCAAAATCTTTATTCCGAGATATTTTACTTTAAAGTTTGTTCATGTACTCGTTTATCGCGGATGATAATTTTAATTTTTTGTATCACTCACATGCGATTAACAGTGTTCAATAAGTACATCGAGATTAAATATACTAGTAAATCATCAAATAATAACGATGTAATTGGATTTTATGAAACACTATGAAGCACTCAGTTCACTCTGGCTGAACGAAAATTGAAAAATATGGTTCTTGGTTCGGTATGGTTGGATGTGTTTCACAGTTTTCAACAACACAAGTAAAATTGGAGACAAATGATGTTTACCATCACCGTGCATGTTGGAATCCATGTCACAAGTGTTTATGGGAAGGGGTCGTATGTATTGAATCAAGGTTCTCACGTGTTCATACTTAGATCCTAATGATCGAAGAAAACCATGAATTCGCTCTGCCAAAGCGCACCAAGTTGCACCTTTGCTGAACAAGTTCACAGTTCAATGCGTGAAGTGTTCACCTGGAATCACCATCTTTTCAGATGTACATTGACCTGCTGATGTTTTTCTGCAATGTAAAAATAATCACAGAATCTAAAAGTTGTTTGATTTTCATCACCATCGGATAGAACATCAGAAAAAAAGTTTCATCGGGATTCGAACTCTTGCCTTCTGAGTGGTAATCTAGTGTGCTACCACTAGGTCATCTTCACTTCTTGAAGGAATGGGGATAAACTTGAATCAAGTAATGTGCAGTTTTTCTGACGGGGTTTTATGACGATAATGCCATTTTCTGAGCAACTAAAGCGCAACAAGTCCACCTGAGTTATTCACACAGTATCAGATTAAATTAATTCGTTTTTTTTTATTACGGCTTCTGTGTGGTTTGATAAATATAATATATAACAAGCTAATGCAAGTATTTATTGCATGTAAATGCCTTTACTTCATGTCTAAATGTGATTTTCAGATAAACAGTACTTAGTGCGGTGTGGCTGGATAAAATTTGAAAGAAAATAGATCAACGCCACCGGAGCAATATTTAATTTTAATAATCAATTGCTGCCCAATTTCACTGGCCTCTATTTCTATGAGTTGCTTGGGATGAATAAATTGTAAAAATATAGAAGGAAGTTGAAAAAATATAGCTATATATCTGAAAAATGAATTTCCTCTGATGACGTGCGTTGGTTTATGGTTCGCTCTGGCTGAACAAAATTACAGTTTTTCTTGTCCACCCAAAGAAAATTTTTGATCTAAGATTACAAGGGACTGTTCAAATTACTTGATATTTTTATGGTAGAAAGGTAATGATTATTTGAGTCCTCTGGTGTAAAAAAGTCGATTAGGGAAAAAATGGCACTTGGTGCGGTTTAGCAGAACCCCGACCAAATATCTTTCGAATTGTTACCCAAAAACTTTATCTTTTTCACAAGTTTAATAACGAAACTTCCCGGTCATACGAATCTTGAACTAATATCCAGGCAAATCAAATAAAAGTTTCCAAGCACAACAAAACAGATCTGGTAGAATCCTATAGGATGGCCAGATAATTCTGCGGAGATTTCTACAGGATTACTCCAGAGATTTACCCGGCAATTTCATCAGGAATTCCTCCAAAAATTACAATAGAAAAATCTCTAAACGGGTTTTTCTAACAATTGTTCCAAAAATTTATTCAGGAATTCCTCCAGAGATTTTCTCGGGCATTCATCCAGAAACTCCAGCAAGATTTTTTCTCATGATTTTCCAAAGAATTTTTCAGGGATGAGGCAAAGATTCCTCAAGGGATTATCCTTGATATCCTTGAATGATGGATTATCCTCGATATTACTCTAAGAATTCCTCTATGTGATACTACAGAAATGTCTCCATATATTTTTTCTAAAGGAGATCATCCAGGGATCTCTAGAGAATACTCTTAGGATTTCTTTATGAAATAGGCACGATAAATGGCTGGGCATGGTGTACCATTGCCCAAGCAGCACAGTTTGTTTCAACTCAAGAATAAAGTTTTTTCTTGAAATTAAACAAAGTTTTCAATTGTTGAGAATATGACTTACAATTGCACTGAATAGCAACGCAAAAAGCGCAAGAGGCGGAGTCTGTTTGCAACATATTTAGGTAATATCGAAATTGCTTATTTGTTGCAAAATACTTACAAGAAAAAAAATGAAAACAAAAATATGTACGAGAATTGAACTTTCGACCTCAAGATCACCAATTTTCACCTCTACTCACTACTCCACTAGCCAGTGCACTATAAAAGCGACCTCGTGGTCCATTAATCAAAGCTTGTTGCTTATAACTTGACTGCACCCTTCGGAATACAAGTTCATTACAGGCGAAATTAGGCCACGCCTGAAACAATCTGAACTTTTCGCAAAAACTTCCACGCAACACATGAGAAACACCTTTTAAACAAACAAACTGTTGCTAGATAATGTTTTCGTTGTTAGATGATACTTAAGGTGCAACTCAACCATATTGCAACTGGATTGAAACAAACAAACTTCTAGCTGTCGTACACGTAGTTTACTTCAACTTTCTCGCAACTGGGATGAATCTTCTTGAGTTGTGGGTATGGGAACGAAAATTGAATGCAAGCTGCGGATGCTTTTAATGAAAGTAATTTGAAACACAACATTAAATCCGGCATTTTGGGAGAAGTTTCAAGAGTTTGTTTGAAAAGTTGCTGAAAACATCTTGATGAATTTGACTTCATTGCTATTTGCAAGGGACATTTGCAGCAAATCTTGTCGTTTCAAAAATGTTGAACTTTAAATAAGGAGTGAAATGCATGTTCATTGGAACGGCAATGAAACTTTATGAGCCTTGATAATGTTATGCAACCGAACTAGAACCAGGTAAGTTACAGATGTTTTCATTCACAGCCTCCCGTATCGGTACACCTGGAGATCACCTCAGCAGACAGAATCGCAAATCGACCACGTTTTGATCGATGGACGGCACTTCTCCGACGTTAGAACCTATCGTGGCGCTAACATTGACTCCGACCACTATCTGGTGATGGTGAAACTGCACCCAAAACTATCCGTCATCAACGATGTACGGTACCGACGCCCGCCTCGGTACAATCTAGCGCGACTGAAAGAACCAGCTGTCGTCAATGCGTACGCGCAGCATCTTGAGACAGCGTTGCGAGCTCGATAGGGCCCCTCTTGAGGACTGTTGGAGGACAGTCAAAGCAGACATTAACCCCCTAATACCCAAATTTTTATTTTCGATCTAAATATCAATTTTAGTTATCTAAAATCGTTCTCAACACGTTTTGGGAAATGATTTATTTTTATTCACAAATCTATGAATTTTGGTTTTTGATTTTTATAATTTTTATTTGTGAACATCCCTATCCTTTTCCATTTTTTATGAAGCCTCTTCTAGTTACCAATTTTTGGCAATAATAAAAAATCAAGTTTTTACAGTACTTTTAAAAATAATATATTTTAAATATTTTTCTGAAAATATTCTTATTTTCCGTGTAATTAACGAAAAACAGGTTTGAAATTATTTTAATTCCACCAAGCTTTTCTTCTGTTATAGGTTAATAGTAGAAATATATAAAAGGTATGATTTTTTATATTACACGTTAAATAAACCCCAGGCATTTGTAGGTTATATAAGAATACAATTTTCAAAACAATTTTCAAAAATACAAAAAAGTTTCAAAAGTAATTACAAACTTTTTTTTTCATATGCGTGTTATGAGTCAAGGTTTAAGCCCAAAATAAAATCATTTTGATTTCCGAGCTACGAAAAAATACACAAAATTCCAAAGTGTACCCCGTCAAAAGGCGGGATTGGGTATTAGAGGGTTAATGACGCTGCCGAAAGCATTGTCGGATATGTGGAACGGAGCTCAAGAAACGATTGGTTCGACGAAGATTGCCAGGAGGTTTTAGAGAAGAAGAATACAGTGTGGACTGCAATGCTGCAGCATGGTAGGGTAACGGTCGTATTTTGGACCCCCTCAGCAAGTGATTTTAGTTTTTTATCCCAATCAATCAATTGCACAGCGTAACCTAGTCAAAGAACATGCCTTAATGTAGAGAAAAACTTCATCTACGAGATAAAAATGCCCATATGGTCATGTAAGAGCCAAAAAAGCTTCGAAAATAATTGAGTTGTGAAGCACTGTTTTTCATTATTTTGGACACACCAATACATTTTGGACCCTCAGAGTATATATTTTGGACACCCGGCATTTTTTATCGTTTGGCGACAAAGTCCACGACACTGGTTGTACAATAAGCTTGCCCATAGTCTGATCAATCGATTGACAATGGTAAACCGATTAAATTCTACGCTTTTAGTTCAGAAATCTGAAAAAAGTTTTTGTTTACATTTGAAAAATTTTTGACGGCTTCAATTGCTCTGTGTAACGTGTTGGGACGGTTGCATGGATGTACCGATTAAATTAAATTAATTTCAGATAAAATAAACACATTTTATATGCACAAACGGTTGATGCAAGTGCTAAATAGTCCTATCTTTCCAAATGGCATGCGAATTGAATTGGTCTTTTGACTTAAACTGGGAAATTTGCAGGAAAATGGCCAGGGCGTCCAAAATTTATCAAAATAGCAAATACGTAACAAATCCAGAATTAATGGAGTCATTGGCTTAGCTTTACGAGGCCAAAACATGATTGAGATCGGTCGATCTGTACCAACCAATTAACCTTGGGTTTCTTTTCGATGGTTATCAGAGATACTCAAAGGATTTTATTTTACAAATTCCCCAGTACATTCCTCACAAATCTTTAGATTTTTCTAAAACAAATCCATCGGATATTGCAAAGACAAGGGAAATTTTCTAGTCTTTTTGTGTTTCATTATTCAACATAATTACAAGAACAATTAACCAAGGATGAACAGCAAGTGATAAAAAGAAAGAAAATATGGTATGAAAGCAAACAAAAATACAAATTAAATAAATTTATTTTATGAATATAAGGAACATTACACAAATACACATAGTTCTTTGAAAATGCAATTGTAAAGAAGGAAGAATAAGTATAAAAACCATGATCATGAAACATAGTATGACATATGCAAGAACAGTTTATATTAATCGGTTGCGCTACTTTTCTCCAAACGTCGGTTCCCCGTACACCCCGTTTACCCAAATAGCCCTGTTCTCCAAAAATTTTCCAGCCCCCTAATTGTCATAACTTTTTGCGTTTCAAGGTGGTGAACGATATGCAATCTTCTTTACTTGACTGCCGGTTCTTTCGAGTCCTCGACAATTTTGACAAGATGTGCTTAGTCGATAATGATCTTATAACATATAATCCTTCTTCTGATTGTTCATCATTCTACAGCTTTAACTGCATCACTTTCCGGGGAAACCGATCATTCGGAGAACAGGCATTCGAGGAAATGATTTTCGTAGAAAAGTAACACAATGATGTTAAACAGTTTGTAAAATTGTTGAACAGCTTTTGAACAGCGTTTCTCCTTGAGATTTTAGTCGGGTCTAGCAATGAATCAAATAGTCTTTTATTTTGGATTTTCAAGACAATGATTTGAAATAAGTCTTTGGCCAAATCCTTCCCCCTTATAGATGACCATGTGGTTTATGGGCGGCCCATTTGATGGTTGGCCTGAGACAAGGGAAGCAAACACTCGCCTTTTAAAAGGTTTGTTTTCCGACTCAATTCCGATTTTATTCGAGATCCGTAATAAAGTTTTTGACGAAATAATATTTTGAGGGAATTAACGTCGGTGTCCGGGGTCCGAAGCTTTTTTTTTAACGACAAAAGAAAAAAAACAGTAAAATCAAATTTATTTTTCCATTTTTTCGATGTATAAAAAACGATTCTGGAGAATGTACTATTCTGGGGAATGAGATTCTAGGGAACGTCATTCTGGGGAATGTCGTTGTGGGGTTTGACTTTCTGAGAAATTTCCTACAACCGTTTCAGCTATTGTGGTAGTTTTCAACACTGCAATCAATTGTTCTGATAGAAAAGCAAAATCAGAAGTAGACGGACATGTTACTGTAAGTAGGTCCATTTCTGTTGGGATTTTACGATGGTGAATAAGTGAGATATGCATTACCTATGGCAACATTAGAATAGGTCTTAATTATTAACTTGGGTATTCCAATTCAATAGACAAAAAGTCGAACCCGTGGGAAAAACAATGCGAACGAGCATAATTATAATTTACCTGCTGATGGGTATGATTCAAAATCAAGCGAACGTTAACTGAAAGAAGAGAATTAATGGAGATTTTATTTGGGGAATTTCAGGAACGATAAACTTTCTTGTTTATCTGCCGGGTACGTGTATCAACGATTCGTTTACGCTAAGGTCAATCCCAAAAGATGTGCTAATTATTGCCTCCACGATTTGCGCATTCAAACTTTGTGGCATCTTCCTTTATAGGACAGACGTCCTAACGTGTGAAGAGTTTCCGCACATCATGCATTAAGCATCCATGCGGTAATGTTTAGTACCATGATCCCACTTATGGCACCGATGGAACTGAGAAAATTCTCTAGGTTTCAGGAAATGCTCCCATGTCAAACAAACATCGAATATAAGTTCAGCTTTCCTCAAAATTTTAATATTGTTAGAATCGCATTTGTTGAAGTGAACTAAATTATATTCTTGAGAAAGCCTTTTCCGTCGAATGCAAGATTGGGCTTTCTTTTCCATAACAACTACTCGGACTGGGGAAAATTCAAGTAAATGATTTATTCCATTTTTGATCTCTCAGGTGGCTTTTAGTTACTTGAAAGACCTTTCAAGACGACCTTGAATAAAAGTTCAGTTTAGTCGTCTTAAGTAAAAAAAATGTGCTCCTTTTCTTCTAGATGTTTCAGAAGAAGTTCGCGATTTTTAAGAGTTTTCGGTTAAAACGTAACAAAATCTTCTTTTCTTGTGATTTGTAAAGAATTCTTGATTCCTCTCACGGAGTTTAAGATCTCCTGCCTAAATCTCGCAAATTCGGAACAACTAATCACGATAGGCGGCACTCTTTGCTCCCTCACTTGAATCAAAGAACCTGGGCTAGAGACTACTTCGGTTTGGATAATTTCGATGCAATTATCATCATTATCTATTTCACCCTTGGAAGAATGTTCGCATTCCGGAGAAACGACCTTTCTTCCATTATTTCCACGTTTTGTGACAGTTTTTGATCCCGCTCTTTTGAAAGGAAGTTGTGAATTCAGAGATTCACCCTTTCTTTTGTTCGTGATTGCAACCGCGTTTAGTGAATAAACGAAGGAAGACGTGACCTTCGAGAGGTTTTTTCCCAAGACGGTGTCCAAGAAGTATTACCACCGTTAGCTTTCACTAACGGGTCCAATGGAAAATCGAAGGCACGGGTCCAAACAAGGATCGAAAAGGAATCAATTGGGGGGGAAAATAGGAGTACTGGAAAGTACTGTTTTACTGCTTTTCGTAGTTTTGAAAACTTCCGAGAAAAGGAAGAATTTATGTACGCGCAACACGAGGTTACGATGTGTCTATTTGAAGTTTTATCAATTTCTTTTACCTCACAGTGTTCATTATCTATAACACCATTACTGACTTCCTCACCATTCCAGTTGATTGCACACCCATAGGAGACGTATATTCTATTTAGCTCCTTTTCTTCCTTCGTGATCCATTAAACATAAAACACATCCATCGACATTGTCTGCTCGTCTTCTTCAGCATCGTTGGACACCACCATCAATCCGGATCATATCTCCGACCATCGTAAATTATGATTATGGACACACGCCCAATATATATTGGGAATCTTATCCCAGTTATGGCGATGGTGATGATAGAATGATTCCATTTCCAGCTTCTGTCTTGTTCCTATTTTACTGCAAACACAGCTGATTGGTTACGCTGTGTCCATAATAAATCAATCAGCCCACCAGCAAGCTTGCAAATATCGGGAAATAAATCTCGCAGGTGGCCTTCGGTGCGTACTTCTTCTGCTTCTTGGCATAACGTCCTCATTCAGAAAAGGCCTGCATTTTAGCTTCTTAGTGTTCAATTTGCACTTCCACTGAGAACTGAGAGCTTCCTTTGCCATTAGTATATCGTGTGGCATGTACGATAATACGCTATGCTCAAGGAAGTCAAGGAAATTTCCATTACGAAAAGATCCTGGACCGACCAGAAATCGAACCCAGACACTATTGCCATGACTTTGTTTTGTAACCGTGGACGTTAGCACTAGCTAAGGAAGTCCCGCCTTCAATAGGTAGAAAAGTGATTTTTTGCGAGCAATCGCTATCTATCTCCGTCCAGAAGTTAAGTCCCACCGTGTGGGCAGCCAGCAGTCATAACGTTCAATGGTCAGTCATCTCCGGTCGTTTGATAAGGTAACGGCCGTACCGTACGGGTTATTTTCTCGATCAATATGATCTGATTTTCCTGTAGACGGAGGACAGCTTCGAACGGATGTTCAAGCTGAGTAAGGTACGTGATTTCGTAATGAAAGTAATCTTAACCATCGTCCGTTTGATGGTTTGTAGGATAAACTGAAACCCATTAACTCTGTCCTTTCCTCAGGCCGTCATTGGCAAACAAGCGAAGAGGGAAACTTCAAAGAATCCATCTTTTCAATCACACTTTTCGTCATTATGAGTCTGTAATGGTACACGTTATGAATGGTGACAGCGTTCACAATGTCTTTTGAAATGATTTCAAAACTCCGGTCATTGTTTTGATCCCACCTCCTTTCCTTTCCTTTTCAAACCCGGCATTATGACCATAATGTTTGCACAATCCCTAAACTCATGTGAAGCACTGCTTCAAAAGGAAATGAAAATGTCACTCAGGCAGCGGAGCTTTCAAATTGAGTGAAAACACATAAACATAACCGCAATCCGTTGATTTTTTTTTGCAGAAATACTCGTAGAGCATGGGTGTTTGATCTCGGTCGATTAAAAATAGATGAATCTCGTGTAGCGTGTTAAAGTGACTACTGTCCAACTGAGGTTTTAACTCCTTCATTTGCTTCCACCTCAAATGTGTTTATACTAACATTTACTATTCTACTTTAACGTTGATTTAAGATCTATTCAGTTGTTTTCGACACAATTATGGATCAATTTCGAATTTCAGATAATAAAGACTTTATACAATAAAAATAGCGTTACAGTTTTTTACTCAAGAAATAATGTTTCAAAGCTTTAGCATGTGTACGACTTCTTCATTGTCTTGAACAACGAAATCGATTAAAAGCTGATAAAAATCGTATTATTTTAACCTCTAGTTCAAATCTACCTTCAATTTCAAGTGTATTAAAGACCGAAATCTTTGTTGGCCAGGTGGACTGAACCACAATTTAAAAATATTAAAAAAAAGTTCAAAAGACCATGCTACATTTACAAATGTTACGCTTAACAGACAGGTAATACTGCTCCAGTTAAAACTATAAACATCAGCATCGATAACAAGTGTAGTTGGTTGAGCCATTGCGTTACTGAAACGTCCTAACATGGTCCATAAGACGACGGACCAGATTTCATTGCACAACAGGTTTCCAACCTGTTCAATGTAGGTACTTGATGTAAACATCCCGTGCATTTGGCAGATGCTTTCTCGGCATGAGGACGAGATGGGAATGCGCCTAGTGAATTCGAAAAAACCGAAGATGGGTGGGTTCAAGCTGGTTTTTGGAGATAGGGTTACCATGAAATGTCTAAGATTTAATTCAATGTTATATGTCAATGAGAGGGGTATAGATGCCGTCCAACATCATGATTTCAATATCTTTGGGTTACATCAATTAACTTGATAAAGCTTCGCCAACAATATTTCGCCAATTCACTCGGTTCATGGACGCTTCTCTCCATCCTCGACTGCGACCCACGCTCTCCAGGTCCTGGTGCACCTGGTCAATCCACCTAGCTCGCTGCGCCCCTCGTCTTTTTCTTCCGACCGAAATCGTGACGAACACCATCTTTACAGGGCTGTTGTCCGACCTTCTTGCAACATGCCCTGCCCAGTGTACCCTTCCTGCTTGGCCACCTTCAGGCAAACCTACTCTGGGCGAGGTTCATTCTTCGCCGCTACACACTGTTATTCTGCACGCCGCCGAAGATCGTCCTTAGCACTCGGCGTTCGAAAACCCTAAGAGCTTGCAAGTCCTCCTAGAGCATATTCCACGTCTCATGCCCATAGAGGACTACCGGTCTTATGAGCGTTTTGTACATCGTGCATTTGGTGCGGGGGTGAATCTTTCTTGACCGCGGTTTCTTCAGGAGCCCATAGTACGCTCGACTTTCACAGATGATGCGCCTACGTATTTTACGACTAACGTTGTTGTCAACCGTCAGCAAGAATCCAAGGTAGACAAACTTGTTCACCACCTCAAAAGAATCCACGTCTATCGTGACACTGCTTCCTATGCGTGACCAGTCGCCCTCGGCTTTATCTGCTAGCATGTACTTTGTCTTGGTCACTTTCACCATCAGTCCAACTTTCGCTGCCTTGCGTTTCAGGCGGGTGTACATATCTGGAAGCGAAGCATACAAATTGACTGGATCTCGTAAAAATCGTACCTCGGCTGTTAAGCTTGGCTCTCCGCATAACACATCCTAGCGCAATATTGAACAACAGGGACAAAAGTCCATCAGCTTGTTGTGGTCCTTATTTGAGAGACAACTTTCGTGCCATCCCTATTCTGTGTACGACTCGCGTGCACATCTCTACACTCTCAGCAGCGCTGACAACCCCAAAGCTGCTGTAGCAAAGGGTAACGCAAGAACCGCCATCTTATATTCTAAAAAGTAAAATGTGCTATCGCTGTGTGAACATCGTTTTATTTAATACATTCGTTTATATCGTTTATTAATTATGTGCGTTTGAAACGCAAATATCAAATGCGGAAACACCAAACGCGGTAAGATTTTTCATAAGAAAGGCGATGCAACATTTGATTTTCTTTGCTAGGTTGCCAGTGATATAAATCATGGTTGCTAAGTATCGTTTATTTGCTTAGTACTACCCTGAGACGAGACTCGCGAAGACGGTCTTCTTTTTCTGTGATTGCCGAGTTTTTTTTCTTATACCACTTTGTAATTATACGAATCATGCGCAAGCCGTTGAAACTCTCACATAAACCTCTCAGCAATAAATGATTGGCTTTGCATCATACCGAATCATAAATAGCTTTTTGAGTTAAATTTCATGCCAGCAAACGTTACAGACATTAGAGGTAACTAATCTAGGTTTAAGATTTATCAGCAACTTTGGAAAAAACAGCTCCGCCGATGTAGGTTTATAGTAACAGTTTATTTTGAATGCAATACTTTTCACTTTTTCAGCCATAAACACGGCGGGCTGCATTTGACGTTTCGTGATATTTTTCCTCTTCGCGAGTCTCTCTCAGGTGTAACCGCATTTTAAGCCCAGCTAGCTAAGGTTTGCAACACCGCTAGCGCATGACGGCTCACCATAGTAGCATATCCGAAAGAACTTGAAACTATTGAGAACCAGAGCTACAGGTCCAAAGTCCTGATAAAGGTGGATGGTTGTGATGGCTATGACCGTGGTCATCATGTAAGGAACAAGCGGACAATGCTGTATCGTGTCAGCACCGAGGAGGCAGCCCATCTAGCACGATGTAGGTAGCGCAACCCTGGTTAGGTGGCCTATCGAAGACTCTCACCAACCAAGAAAGACAAAAGTAGAGCAAACGGATTAATTTGACGGCAACAGACCCGGCAACGAATAAAGGACAACGATTGGAAAGTTAGATCTTGGAACGTGAGAACTTTGAATGAACCCGCGCGTGTTGGGCTCCTGGCTCGTGAACTGCGGAATGTTGGCGTGAACGTGGCAGCTATCCAGGAAATACGCTGGCCGAGAACCGGAGAACGTGAATTCCGAGCGGTGGACCCCATCGCCAACACTTTATTCATATTCTTCAGCAGTGGCGACAGAGCAGAACGTGGAGTTGGCTTCATAGTGATTGAGAAGCAGATGAAGCGAATTATTCGGTGGAAACCGGTAAGCGACCGAATCTGTGTGTTGAGAATGAAGGGCAAGTTCTTCAACTACAGCCTGATCAGCATATATGCGCCAACGAACGATAAGCCCGATGACATGAAGGATGAGTTCTATGAGAGCCTGGATAATGCCTACGGAGAGTGCCCAAACAAGATGTCAAGATAGTCATCGGCGACGCAAATGCGCAGATTGAGAAAGAAGATTTCTTCCGACCCGTCATTGGAACGGAAAGCCTTCATTTCGTTACCAATGATAATGGCCTGCGGCTAGTGATCTTCGCTGCTGCTAGAGGGATGGCAATCAGCAGTACTTACTTCGCACGAAGAATATCCGCAAACACACCTGGCGACAACCGAGTGGAGATGCCTGCTCCCAAATAGACCACGTGCTGGTTGATGGGCGACATTTCTCAGATGTCATTGATGTCAGGACCTTCCGAGACCCTAATATCGACTCAGATCATTATCTCGTTGTAGCTTCCACAACAAACAGAACACTGCGCTTCAATATACAACGCTTGTCGACTGATGGAGTAGCTGCGCAATACCGTCAGCAACTAGACGAGCAGTTGGGAAGAATCAACTTTGCTGGAGACGTCGACAGCCTGTGGGACCCTATCCACGAAGCTGTGACAACAACGGCGCGGGAAGTGATCGGCACTGGTCAACGACGAAGACGAAACGGCTGGTTCGATGAAGAGTGCCAGAGGGTGACAGACATGAGGAATGTCGCCACAAGCCGTATGCTTGTGGCCGGTACATGACAGAACAGAGAGCGGTACAGGGCAGCGAGAGCCAAAGAAAAGCGAATCCATCGCAGAAAGAAAAGGCAGCACGAAGGAAGTGTGGTAGCTGACGCTCAAGAAAGCATGAACCGGAATGATAGGGGAAGTGGTGGTAAAATGAACACCGTGCCTTTAAAGGAGAAAAGTCAAATTTCAATGAATTTTTATCGTGCACGGACGATTTAGAGCATAAATTGGTGTGATCGGGTTGATACGGAGGTTAATTGAAGTAAAAATATCAACGAAAACTATGAATTTAGAAAATTACGTTTTAAAATTAGAACTGACGTAACTTTTCGCTCGGAGGTCTTGAGGTTTTTCAGTTAGCTAAACGTTGTTGTGATATGATGTCAATTCTGATATTTTTTTACTTCTTTTTGAATGAGTTAATATCCTTAATGGGTATTTTTTAGGAAATGCAATGAAAATTTTCAAAAATATTTGTTTTGCTCACGTTTTTGGCATGATGTTCATTTTACCACCAACAGCTGTTCATTTTACCCACATAGTGCAGGTAACATGAACATTTGCATCGTTTTTTGCTAGCGATAAAAATATGTGAAAATTTAGCTATTTTAGTCTGAATACGTGTCGCTGCTTTGATGTTGTGTGATAGAACTATAGAATTTTCTCGTTTTTTTTAAAATTAGAAATAAGATGATACCCTTAAGGTGTTCATTTTACCACCCCTTCCCCTATGCGGAGATTCTATGCAACGGTCAATGGTGCGCGGCACAATACCGTACCAGTGCCCGCCATGTGCAATGATCGAGAAGGGAATTTGCTGACCGATAAAACGGCGGTAGCTGCCTGGTGGAAGGAGCACATTCAGCAATTGTTGAACGTTGAGAATGGAAATGTAGCGAGGAACAGGATGAACATAGATGATGACGATCAAGCTGTGGACCCACCAACCATAGGAGAGGTTAAAAATGCTATCAGTGAGCTGAAGAACTGTCAGGCTGCTGGGAAAAACGAGATCCCGGTCGAGCTTCTCAAGCACGGAAGCGAGCAGCTTTACCAGTCGATCCACCGAGTACTGCTGAAGGTATGGGAGGACGAAGAATTGCCCACCGGCTGGTTGGATGGCCTCATCCGCCCTATCTTCAAGAAAGGGAACAGACTGGAGTGTGCCAATTACAGAGGAATTACCCTGCTGAATTCGGCGTACAAAATTCTGTCGTGCATCCTGTTTAACAGACTGAGACCGCTCGAAGAGACCTTCGTCGGCGAATACCAAGCTGGTTTTTGTGAGGGCCGTTCGACAATGGACCAGATGTTTAGCTTGCGAATGATCCTAGACAAATTCCGGGAGTATAACTTGCAGACTCACCAACTGTTTATTGATTTCAAGGCGGTGTACGACTTAGTGAAAAGAAATGAGCTTTGGCAGATAATGTCTGAAAATGGTTTTCCGGCGAAACTAATTAGGCTGATACGTGCTACGCTGGATGGTTCGAAATCAAGTGTTCGGATTGCAGACGAGGTGTCAACCTCGTTCGTGACGTTAGACGGATTGAAGCAGGGAGACGCACTTTCGAATTTACTGTTCAACATTGCACTCGAGGGTGCTATTAGGAGATCTGCCGTGCAGAGAAATGGCACTATTATCACAAGGTTGCACATGCTTCTTGGCTTTGTGAACAATATAGATCTAATTGGAATCGATCGCAGGTCAGTGGGAAAGGGCTTCGTGCCTCTGAAGAGGGAGACAGCGAGGATAGGCTTGACCATTAATTCTACCAAAACGAAATACATGGTTGCAGGTAGAGATAGAGTCAGGCATGGTGGTGTAGGTGCTGAGGTAGTGTTTGATGGGGATGTGTTTGAAGTTATTGAAGGATTTGTTTACCTTGGAACACTTGTGGCAAGACAACGACGTTTCCCGCGAAGTGAAAAGACGTGTTACGGCTGCTAATAGGGCCTTTTACGGACTACGTAACCAGCTTAGGTGCCGCAGCTTGCAAACGGAAACAAAATTCGCCCTGTATAAAACATTGATTCTTCCGGTGGCTCTCTACGGGCACGAAGCGTGGACGTTGAAAGAGTTAGACCGGAAAGCTCTCGGTGATTTCGAGCGTAAAGTGCTGTGGACAATACTCGGTGGGAAACTCGAAAATGGTGTGTGGCGCAGACGCATGAATCACGAGTTGTATCAAGTGTACAAAGATGCGCATATTATAAAGCGTGTAAAATACGGCAGACTTCAGTGGGCTGGTCACTTAGTGCGAATGTTGGAAGAAAGAATTGCGAAAATAATATTCAGCAAGGAACCAGGTAGAAGTCGGCGGCTTCAGGGAAGACCACGAATACGCTGGCTGTACGACCCTAAACGTTCGGGGCAACTGGAGAAGTTTCGCCCAAGAGACGAAGATGGAGCTCTACAATACGCCCGGCAATGGCGTGACGCTACGCTGTAGCCATCAAGGTATCAAGGTAGGTAGCTAAGGTTTGCACGTCAAACGCAAACAGAAATAAATACTGTGTTTTAATTCCACTACTGGAACTTACGTCCCAATTGGTCATGAGCCCAGTTGCGTGAAAGTGCGGAAGTTTAATAGCGTGGTTTGTTCGTCGCAATTCGTGATTTTTTTGGTTTGATCGAGGACAGTAGAGCGTACAGTCCCGGGAATAAATGGCCGACACCAAAGTTTCGATTGAGAAGCTTATGCCATCTGGAAGTTCAATGGAAATGCTGATGCGACCTGGATCTCTAACGAGTGTTGGGCAGAGATGGACACACCACAACAACAGGGTCACCGAAGCGGCAGTTTTGCGACGGATCTTCTTCGCGAACAATAATCTACGCATCTTTGCGATCCAACATTCTCCAAAATTCATTTTTCATTTTTGCGTCACGAAGAGCATCGCAAAAAGCGAACGGATGCGATGCAACACTGAAGAAGCAAAATGAACACACCGATAAGTTGCTCGCGAAGCTCTCGAATCGCGAGTCTTCGACCATATCACGTAGACCATCTGGACACATGAGGTGAAAATAGTTGTGGAGGAACTTCGTGCTTAGCAAGAGTTGTTTTAAAACTTGACACTATGGGCGATCAGGTGGCCAATAATCAAAAAATGACTTGTTCTGATAGGTTTTTCTTGTACATAATTTCATGGTAAACATTTTTTAAGGATATATCAGGAATATCAGGGCAAGATCTTTTATATTTGAATTGACACATTATGTCAAATAAAGAATTCAGTGCAAACACAAGGTACACATTAAATACCATATACTGCATAATCGTAATATTTTATACAGAGCTAAATACACTGTCCTAAAGCTTATTTAAAATGCTGTCTTTGAATAATAAAATGAAATAAAAATTCGTACTTTGGCTCGGAAAATGCGGGGAGTGCG
This sequence comes from Aedes aegypti, assembly GCF_002204515.2. Taxonomy (NCBI): domain Eukaryota; kingdom Metazoa; phylum Arthropoda; class Insecta; order Diptera; family Culicidae; genus Aedes; species Aedes aegypti. The sequence goes on along the minus strand of NC_035107.1, from coordinate 264,241,424 downwards.
CCGAAGAAAATATATTTGATTTTATATCGAAACTTGACATATCTCATTTTTGTTCTAAGTTGTGCCAGGCTAAAATTTATTTCTAAGGGTACTTTAAGATGTGAACTAAAGGATCGTGAAGAATTTGGTTGCACAAATTTTCACTTTTTTAATTGAGGGCTTTTAGAACTTTTTAATATTTTTAACCATTTTCTATTAAAAACAGCTAAAAATTAATTTATAGAATAGCTGAATATCGCTAAATCACTCATATCATCATTTCTATGTAAGATCTTACATTTATAATGGTTTGTACAACGTTATCCGCATGAATGGCTTATATGCATCATTAGTAACAAAAAAATATTATTGGCCGCCAGTCTGTCTGAAAACCGCCCATATTGCTTGGATGCCTACATAGAAAGAAAAATCCAAGTAAATTTCAGCGTCAAATTATGCACATAAAGGGAATGCCAGAACTGTCGTAATTTTACATTACACATCGTGTAAAATTATAACAACATCATGTTAATTTGTGCGAATTGTTGCGTAGTCGGTTAGAGTCCATGTTGGATTACGCAAGGTGTGACGGAAATTTACACTATGTTGATGTAATTTTACAGCAAGTGTAATGTAAATTTACTACAAACCCGGCATCATTTTACGCTGAAATTTACATGGATTTTTCTTTCTATGTATGGCGAGCCGTAGCATCAAACAGCGCATGAGACGAGTCTCCTCGGGTGCACATAACTTAGCACGCGCTTTCAGAATTTTCTTGAGACTCCGGCCAGTGCAGCACTCTGCGGTTCCGATGAGTTTGGAGACTTGTTGACACATTTATGTACTCCTAAGAAATCTGTAAATCTATTACGAACTTAATGTTGAGGTGAATTTTAGGAAATTTATCATAAATTTTTGAAAAAATTCAATGAACATTCACGGGTAAACCTGAGCACACGCTTAAAAGGCATCTTGAGACAGAGGAGTCTCCAGTGAGGGCTCTTCGAAGAAGTTTGAAAATCTGACAATATTTTTGGCTTTTTGTCCCAAGACTCTTAACGAAATTTTGACAGAAGTTTTGCAAATTCCGTTATCTAACGATAAAATGGATAAATACTTATATATATATGTAGGGTGCAGAGCTACTTGGGCACTTCCATGATTCACTTCTTGGGGTTTTTCTCGGCCAAAATGTCTCAAACTTTGCAATAAGAAGCTCTTTAATGCGACGCATATTTTGGCCAAATGTGAGCTCAATAGTTTTCAAAAAACCCTACTGCCGAAGTGAATCAAAAGTGCCAAGAATAGGATCCGGCTCCCTAAGTACTTATATTATACTTATATAAATACTTATAAATCTCTCAACTTCATCGGGAGCACACGCATACTCAACGATGTGCTGAAAGACCGCGGACTCTGTATCGTAGCGTTGCAAGAAGTGTGTTGGAAGGAATAAAAAAAATTGTGAAAATTGTGTCTCATCAGATAATCTGATATTGTTTGATTAAACACGAACCTTATAATGGATCGTAAAAATTGTCATAACAAAAGTGCCAAGAAAAAAAAAATCTTGATTTATATTTCCATTCTGCTCGTCAAAACTCTGGTAACCCTATCCCACACATCCCTGTCACTTTCCTATCATCTGAAAATGCTATCAAACAAACAACCGCATCGGTAGGTACGTTGCCCTCTCTGCGTCCTACAGCTTTTCCGAGCACCCTACGATGGATCCATCAACGGGGCCCCCAAGATAGTTCATTACACTCATTCAGGCTTGCGTTTTCTCCCACAGCTATAGGCCATTCATACGTTTCGCGGTGCCATCGCAGCCACAATCGTCGATGTCGCCGCTATATTTTGCGATTTGGCAAGGAAAAAGCGCGATTTCTCCGTCACTTCCTTTCCGAGCACGTGAATCAACAACAAAACGGGCCCGGATTCCGAGCCATTGCTGCCTGTATGGAACAGGGACCGGATCCATCGCTCCCACCCAATGCACAGTGGGCCAAAGTGGACACAAAACGGAAACTTTTAGAAGCCACTAGTCTGCCCTTTTACGACTACTTGTCCTATGTTACATGTAAACCTTATGAACAGCGGGACAAATATGCGTAGAACGGAAATAGTTTTCTTACACCTTTTTGCAAGTAAAAATTGTAGGAAATCGATTGCTGAGCAGACTCCAGAAAGTGCATAATTTTAAACAAAGTCAATAAAAATATTTAAAGAATTTTCGATAACACAGCGTAACAAAAATGACATTTTTGCGTGTCTCAAGAATCAAATTATGTGTCTCTAATAGATTTGGGGTTGCTGAATCTGATGCCGGTTTTAGAAATGTTCCAGCACGTCACAATTTTTAGCTACAGGTCGCCAAAGTTGTATAAAACACTAGTTTCATTGATGTTTACATATAATTTAAACAATGATTTATCAAAAAAATATTATAATATAATCTAGCAAGCATGCAAAATAGGACTTTAACTTCGATTTCTAATATTATTTGATTGAAATTGCACAATTAAATTGAGGTATAATCGATTTTTTCAACAAGCTTGTAGTCTCCATACAAAATTCGTCGTTTCTCTTATATGGCAAAATACAATACTTTTCTAAACCAACAAAAATTATTTTAAACTTTGTTGATAAGTATTGTTGTACACATAAAGTTTGAGTTCTGAGGCAAATTAAGCAAATAAATTGCTATACAAGCTGGAAAACTTGCATGCAAGTTGATTGAAATAGCCAAATTTAGCATTTTCGACACCCAATATCTCAAAAATTAGACGTGCTAAGACATTTCTGTAAATGGCAATGGATTCAGCAACCCTTAATTAAGTAAATAGCGGTGTTTTGGTGCTTGAGACAAAATCGTGTTCCGCAGTGTAACCTACGGTCAGTATGGTATTCTTCACTAAAAAACAGATATTGAGCAGCCAATTTGGTTCACATGGCATCTGTGCATGTAATGATGCCCCATATCACCCCACATGCCTAAAAATTCATATAAAACAAACTTTCGCACAATTTCACATTTAGCAGCCTAAATTTGAAAATAATACTCTATCCCAAGTTTCCATACAGTAGAATTTTGATAGTTTATAGATAGTGATTACGAAATTTGAGATAACTGTCAAAAGCTATTGTAAAGTTCAAAAAGAACAAAACGAGACCATTACTCGTGATTTTCCATATAGAAATAGGTATATGGTAAGCTTCGAATCAGTGGCTACTCCAAGTTATGGTTTCGAATTCATTTCATCCCACTGTGCAACGTGATGTTTTTCATTTCAGCAAGGGAAGTGTGGTCCATTAATTTTACACCCAGATAGCTTTGCCACTGTTGTTGTCGGTCGTTATCTGCAAGCACCGGAGTGCCAGTTCCATCACGGGGAAACTTCCATCAGCCAGCAGCAGCAAGCTCTTATATCGATTTGGCTGGTTATTTTCCCCAGCAGGATACGCTGTGCTAGTGCAAATTTTGTCGCTGCACAGAATATGTTTTCCTGAGCGTAGGAAAAAATGTCTTCCAGTGCCGGACAACGCAACAAGTGAAAATTATTTTGAATTCTATGGATTAATCCAGGTCAAAAGTTTGAATTTAAACACAGCAATTTGAACGCATATCCTTATCAATCACATATCAAAGCTAAAGTTTCATTGTAAAAGCACAGATCGATCAAAGACAACACCCCGGGGTTCAGAGCACAAAAAGCCGAAAAATAATTACATTTTCAAAGTGTTTGTGTTTGTGAAAATTGGATCATTATTTAAAAATATATCTTCTTGTTCTTGGCACTACGTCTTCACTGAGACAGAGCCTGCTTCTGCATGAGCATTTCCAGAGTTATTAACCATATTTTTCTTTGTCAAAGTTACCATTTTCGCATTCTTATATCGTGTGACAAGTACGATGATATATTATGCCCAGAGAAGTCAAGCAAATTTACATTACGAAAAGATCCTGGACCGAACGGGAATCAAACCTAGACACCTTCAGCATGACTTTGCCTTATAACCGCGGACTCGGCTAAGGAAGGCCTAATATAATAAAATAAAAATCCAACACAGTATATTATATCAGGAGAGCAGAATTCGTGTGTCGTTGAGGAGGGAGGTATTTGGCCTAAAAGTGAAGAGAATTGAGCATGAGCATGATTGACCGCCCGCATATGCTACTCCGTTATTGCAGGAACAGCTGTACTTACACTGGGAACCAACTGACGCTACTCGGGATCAGTAGCATCCTCAATGTGTAAGTACTGGTGCTCTCATTATTATAACAAACAATAACGGCGCCAGCTGCGTCCGAATGTAGGTCAATTTGGAATGGGATGGAAATGTTGACGCGTTACTTGCTTTATGGAAGTCGTGGAGTCCTCTGCATTTCCACAAGTAAACACTGGGAGTTTGGATATGGGGTAGCGAAAATTCTTCAACATTTTGATTTTTTTATCACTTTCAATGCGTTTCGATGATCAAATGAGAATCTTAGTATCGGTATTGATTTTCGAATTATTTCAAGATCAATGCAGAAATTGATTGTACATCAACCCTCCCTTACTCCAAATTCCGTATCTCGATATCGAGGTGGAGAACTATAGTAAAACTTGGTTTTCAAGGCTAATTCACAAATGCATTTGTTGTAACATAACATATACCTGGAATACAATTTAATTGAAAGCAGTGTGGTTTCAATCACGTAAAGCATAACTGAAAAATCCTTGACTTGAAAAACGTCCTAACTTTAAAAAAATACATAACACTTGATAAAGAAAACTTGACAACAGAAGGGAAAAATGTACATGAGAAATATTGAAAGCTTAAATACAATTATTGTAAAATGATTAAAAAATAACCTATATATGGAAGCAATCATTTTATTTGAAATGTGTAAAGCTTCAACAATTTGGTGAATGCTTTCGACTGTGATGACTAATTTCTTTCTAAAGTTTTATCGGCTCTATCAGTCTTAAGGCAGCTAAAACGACTTTTGCTTCTACTTCTCCGACATTTCGGCGTATAGTTCGCCTTCTTCAAGGGTTTCTACAATCATGTGGTGCAATCTACAGATGGATTAAGTGCAATATATGCAGGCATTCTACATGCAATCAAGAATAGAACAAACACTAACAGACAAAATATACCACCAACACAATCACAAAATGTGCAAACACAATAAACACACACAACATCAAGCAAGAACATACACATACTAGTTTAATTTCCATCAGTTAGGAAAGGCAAAAGCAACTGTGCGCAGGCGATTATCGCGTAGAGCTTTTATCGAAAAGCGTAGGTGCAGGCGAAAGCTAGTTTAAAAAGCCCAGTGAAACATTTCGTAATACAGTGAGAGCCACGAAGAATGATACGCACAGAGTAAGTTGAAGAGGTGAAATATTAACGATCAATTTTGAAGTTAATTTTGAAACATTAGTCATAGTGGGACGCCATTAGAAATTTTAGACGGTCACAAGTCGGACAAGACACCAACACACACAACCAAACGCAGCCTCTGTAAGTCACACAACAAAACCACCGTTTTTTCGAAAATTTGTATTAATTTTGTTTTTGTACGTTATAAATCACCACACTCATTTATGATTGTAGAAACCCTTGAAGAAGGCGAAATATACGCCGAAACGTCGGAGAAGTAGAAGCAAAATTCGTTTTAGCTGCCTTAAGACTGATAGAGCCGAAGAAACTTTAGAAAGAAATAAAGCTTCAACGCTAAAAGTTTTTTTCACAGCAGGTCCTGAGTAAACAACAAATTTTTGAAGTAAATAATTGTGGTATAATTTTCAAAGGTTCTAGTAATAATTTTAATTTTGGAAGTTGACAAATCGCGTAACTTTTCAAAAGAACCTTTCGAACATTGAGAGACTTTCTCTGTTTACTTTCTGTTTTATCAAGAACTGAGCAACATTAACTTTTTCTGTTGCGTTATTTGTATGAAAGACTAGCCAACGACATTGTCTTTCGATGTATAGTGAAAAACTTTTCAAAAGCGTTAGTTACTGTAATAATCGAAAGAGAACGAGAGAGGAAATAATCTCTCATTGTCACTAAGGTCCTTTGAAAACTTACGCGAACCGTCTTATTTTGAAATAAGGGAAAATTTGAGATTGGAATATTGTTTCTTCTCTTCTCACAAAATATTGTCTTATAACAGTATTACTCTAGAGAACAGTCTATGTTTAAAAGACTGCCTGACTATCATACTGTCAACAGTATGTGTCTAGACTACACTCATTGTTTCAAAATTTATGATATAATGAGAGATTGGGAGCAAAATATTGAAACAGAATAAAACCTAAGAACAGTTATAATTGTGTTTGATATTATCGGAGTAACAGTGAGCGATTTCTCTTTATTAATTTTCGCTGATACCTTGGGCAGATCAATGTTTTTGAATTTCGATCTTATATCAGTAAGAAGTTTCAGACAAACTTCAATTGTAATCGCAGGAATATAGCTCCAAAAACAGCCCATGTTTGAAAGAATGTGAAATTATTTTTAATATAAATTAGTTTTTTTAATTACTATGATTGTTCTTACAGTATCGAATTAACTCCAGTGTTTGGAAGAAGGGTAAATTTGTGATAATCATATAAAAAGCTTCAGCTGACCTGTTTGCCAAACGACTTTACACCAAATGGCCTACCACCGCAAGAATACATTAATTATATAATACAATACGCCATTCTTATTAGTTATTCGTGATTCTCCATCGAAATCATCTATTTTTTATGGGGTCGTCCAAAAATCACGTTTTTGGATTTTCGGGTTTGTCGAATGTGCTCATCTAAACTTTCATGCAGTGTTGCGATGGATCTTCTTCATGAACAATGATCGACGCATCTTCGCGATCCACCATTCGCCAAAATTCATTTTTAATTTTTGCGTCACGAAGAGCATCGCAAAAAGCGAACGGATGCAATGCCGAAGAAGCAAAATGAACACACCGATAAGTGGTTCGCGAAGCCTTTCCATTCGTAGGATTCATTTATCCACGCGCTGTTCATTCTCGTGATTAATTCGAGAGGGATTCGCGATAAGGGCCTATCTGACAATTCAATAACAATGAGAAAATAACCAACGAAATTCTCATGTGCAATTTTAAATCCCAATTGGAGGAAATATACTCAAACTTTAACCTTTTCACTTTAATACACATTTTATAAACCTAGTTTTAAAATCCTCATCAATACCACACACATCTCCTACAATTTCTCTAGCTATTTCGTACTAAAAAATATTGTAAGGTTTCGCCTTAAACGCACTCAAGAATGCCAGTACCGCCCAATGTTATGGGCCTGTAATCGATATTATTTTCAGTGTCGCCTATTAATTTTGCGCCGTGTTTACATTCTGGTTTCAATTAAGCCCGCCATGTACGCCTTGTTTATTTTTTGTTTGCAGTGTCGCCGTTTACTCTCGCCGTGTTCTGATTTCGATTTCAGATGCGCCCATCACTTTGATAAACAAAAACACAGGCGTAATCAATAAAGTGTGTGGTTTGGCATGAGGTGAAGTTTCGTCTTCTACAAATTTGCGTTTTTTGAATAGTTAAATTATCGATAGGGGAAAAGTTCAAGTGCAGTGAATAGACAATCGAGCTACAATTTCAACGTTATATTTTCTTAAAATGTGTATATTTTGTCAGTTTCGCCTGATTCGCGAATCTTTCTAGAATTGCAAGGTACCGTTTTGATTCATATTACGGACACTTAAGGCCTCAGTGAAGTATAACCCAGCTTGGACCATACAAAATAAATCATTCTGTATGATTTTTTAGCGTTATCGAGCGTCGGAAGCCCTTAACTTTCGGATGGTGGGTAAAGAATACGCGTCCGCAACTTGAATAATTTTAAATAAATCAAAACGTGTGGCCTTTTCATGATTCTTATTCCGGACGCTCCCTCATTTTTGCCTCATATTCCGGACGCTTTGATTCGGATTACGGACAGCTCATGATAATCATTAATGGAACAGTCAAATCATCAATTGAAATCGTTCAACCACTTAAGAGACGTCTAAGGTAGTTGGGTACTATAAATTTGCAATGATATTTATGGAAAAACCCTAATAAAACGAGCCTCGTAAATGAGAACTTTTGGACGGCGAAAATTGAAACATTTCGTGTGAAATGTTTCCCATACAAACTAGAGTGTCCGGAATTTGAAGCTGTCCGTAATATGAATCAAAACGGTAGCTTCTTCTCGTAAAGTCAAGCAAACACTCCACGCTAAGTCAGCTCCACGCAGCGCTTGTGTTAAAACTACCACAATGAGGCAACCAATAATGCAGAATGGCTGATTGAGTGAAAATTCTGAGTAGGTCACACTCATTTTGTGAGTTGCCGACGTTTTGGCCTTCAGCTGTCCGGGATCGATGGAAACGTAACTGTTAATAATATCCCGCGTGACAGGAAACAGTTGGCCGTTGGTAAAATGGGGAGTTTTCCGAGATGTTTTCTAGCGAAAAGCCGAAAGATGGTCGCAAATGTGAAAGCTTTTTCCCCATTCGCTCCCAAGACGACAATGAACCGATGCACGAGTTCACTATTTGACGTTTGACCGGTGCCGTGTTATTTACGTAACCATGGCAATGAGTGAATTCGGCACCGCTCAAACGTCAAATTAGTGAACTCGTGCATTGGTCCATTCGTCCGCTGGGGTGTGCTGCTGTCGTCATGATTATGGTTCACGAGAGCAATGTCAAACCCATTCGTGGTTTCAAAACATTCGGAACAAAATATTTATTTTTACCGCTTAAGTAAAGTAATGTATGGAATTGAATGAAATCCAATGGTAGAAAATTCATTTCTCTATCCAATGGTATTTTTAGAGGCAGCGAAGAATGTTTCGAACCGAGTTTTATTCAAGTGCAAAAATCGCTCAGGCGAAAATTCCAATGAAACTAACCTCACATATTTTGGTTTTCCAACCTCAAACTAGTGCTCCAACCAGATCCGGCTGGTCAACTTTAATGAAAGTAGTGGAATAATATAAAAAAAAACAAACGAATGTAGAACACACACAGAAGCATGTGATGAATGCGTGAAAAATCAAATCCACTGACTAAAAAAATGGAATGGTTTTTTTTTTCATGTTTTCAGAAGCAAAACAAAAACTGGAAACGAATTCCGCATTTGTTTATTCGCAGATTCTGTTTTGATGCCTACGAACATTCATCGTGCCTCGCGTTTCCGATCGTTGTTCAGTAACATTGCTTTCATGTAAGTCAATTTTGGAAAAAAAATCTTCAAATGCTACTTGATTTTAGTATTATGCTGAATTAATTCGTTTAAGAGCTCTATGGCAAGGACATGCTTGAGTGGAAGAGTATATCGTCTAGGACAAACGTACGAACCGCGACTTCATTTTGTGTGGCCCGCGGAGGATTTGAAAATTCTTTCCAAGTAACACAACTTGTTTTATAAATGTATAAAATACTTGATTCATACAAATCAGTATGTTTTGTGGTGAATATGGATAACTTTAATTTCTACACTTATATATCACCGAAACAGCGCAAAAAATGGCGGCTTATAAAACATATTTCGTGTCATAGAAGATGTTTCTCAATACATTATCAGAACATACAATTATGTGTTAGAGAAGTATTACATAGCATCACTAGAACTTACTTGTTATATTAAAGCTAAGAAGATCCAGGGTCGGTGTTCCTTTAGTGGACAGTCCCCTATAGTCGCACTAGTGGCTTTTTACGGCTGTTTTGCTATAAATATTTCCAAAATATTTTTTGACATAAAGATCAGGAGCTATTTATCTGAGTAACATTGAGACATAGCTTGATTTGGTTAAAAAAATGATCGAAATAATAAGTTTTGCTTAAAATTGGAGTTCCCTTGCGCCTATAGTAAACCTATTGTTCCTATAGTAGCACTATTGAAAGAAACTGTTTTTTATTATACGAAATAATTGATGAATTAAGAACTTTTTTTACATCAAACGAAAGCTTTTGATCCACACTTTGTAGGAAAAATATAAAAAGTTTGTAAAAATACGATTTTGGTTAGTATCTAGCCAACGCCGTGATGCTAGTGCTACTAAAGGAACAGAAATTAGAAATAGTGCTACTATAGGTACATGTATTCATATAGTGGCACTAGCGATAATAAATACAAACATATGAGTTTTCGTAGTTTTCATATTTTTCCCACAAAACCAAGATGAAAAGCTTTTAGATGATGTAAAAATAATGACGCTAGCGTAATTTTACGATTCCATACGAATATTTGTTCTTAACTATGTGGCTATTGGTACATCGACCCTTTTGCTTTACAAATTACATATATTTTCGTTTCGACAGCATCAGTTCAGAACAAAATCAAAATAATGAAAGCAAAAGTTTTTTTTTCTTTTCACGAATTGCTCATGGTCAAAATTATTACTAACCATTCTTCTGTTCATTTCCAATTGTGTACTCAAACTGTATGCTGCTCCAGATTTATTGCGAAACCCACAATTTTATTTATTGTAAATTAATGCGCCTCACATGAAACGGATAAACAATACAAAGTATCCTAAAAATATGTGTGCCTTCATAGATTTTTTCAGCGGTTCAATTCCCAATGGCAGAAACACAATATGGCGTCTTCTTCATGAAGCCTGCAGTGCCGTTAAAAAATGTTCGGATGTTTATCGTTTAAATATTCTCAACTTATCATGAAAATTGGCCTACTAAGTAATATCCACATTAATATCAACCGAAACCCCCCGGGATAATACACTGCTTGTAGATAATTACAATAAGTTTAGTGCGCTCACTGCTCAAATTATCATTTGGACAACATAAATCAAAACGACTTTATATACTTCGTCGTGGAAATTTTTTGGCTGTCGATTTTGTCTCCGGAAAATTCTTACTATGCGTTCATGGCATCTGAGCGCTTGTATAGTTTGTTTGATCAACGTGGACCGATGCAAGAGTTCACTCGTTGACGTTTTAGCGGTGCCGTGTTATTTATGCGACCATGGAAACCAGTGAATTCGGCACCGCTCAAACGTCAAATTAGTGAACTCGTGCATCGGTCCATGGACCTTTGCACGTGTTCACTAATTTGACGTTTGAGCGGTGCCGAATTCACTCGTTGCCATGGTCACATAAATAACACGGCACCGCTCAAACGTCAACTAGTGAACTCGTGCATTGGTCCATGGACCTATGCACGGGTTCATTATTTGACGTTTTAGCGGTGCCGTGTTATTTATGTAACCATGGAAATCAGTGAATTCGGCACCGCTGAAACGTCAAATTAGTAAACTCGTGCATCGGTCCATTGAAGGTTGTGAGTAGAGTTACATATTTCTCAGGAGCACAGAAATGTACTGACGAGCCTCCAACCAAACCGTCTCTCAGCTCATCGGAATCCTAGTGTGCTGCGCTAGATGGAGGCTCGCGAAAATTTTAAAAGCGCGCGCTAGGTGATGTGCTCTCGAGGAGACTCGTCTCATGCGCTGCTCGGCGCTACGGCTCGCCATCGGTATCTAAGTTGTGAAACAACTGCTTAGTAACGAAAAGCCTCTACAACTATTTTCGCCTCATTATGCAGGTGTCTAGATGGCCTACATGATATGGTCGAAGATTCGCGATCCAAGAGTTACAACTTCGATCCTCGTTGAAAACTTTTGTAATCACTTCAATTATTGCGCTCAATTTTAAACAGCACATGTGACGGAGCGCATGAGACCGCAGTGAGACACATCTCAAGAAAAATGAGGCGCACCAAAAAATGTCTCAAAATGTACAGCGCGCCCGTGTGCTTGCAAGCAATGAGGCACCTGCACCTAAGGCTACAGCTCGTGCACAGTAACTCTAGTTGTGAGGCAACTTAAACTTAAACCTTACAATGACTGTATTTCACCACAATATGTTTTTCAACGGGATTATAATGCTTTTGTAACACTTCATACATAAATCTCGAGTAGCATCAAATAAAATTGCAAAGTTAATGCCATTGTATGCTTGCATTTATGTTGCCGAATATTCTTACCATTGCTATGTGTTACTTGATGGTGCAGTTATAGAGTGTCGGATTCTAAATCCAACGGTCGTGTGTTCGAGGCGGGGCGAAAACTTTTATTTTTCATCAAATATTTGTGGCATCGTATTTCTTATTGCAAAAGCGTAGAAAAGTAGTTGTACATAAATAGCCTCCACTTTGATATGTGTACAACGGATTTAAAGTTTATATAAGCTATACATTGTCTTTTTGTCACCTTTTAAATTTGGATCCAAAACTTGCATCGGCATTCGGGAGACGGTTCAAATGTGACCAACTTGCGTGATGTTGATGCATCATCATCAAGTTTAAATATCGTTGAAAACTAGTTTAAAATACATTTTAAAAGTTTGCATTTTGATAACGATAACATGTGAGTATTAAATCATAGTAAAATTATATTAACGTTCACGGAGCTGTAATAATACGAAGACAGTTTGCTTTATTTTTATTTCATGATCTTGCATGACATGTTTATCGAATACTTTATTATAGCTCTTATATAACACAAGATGTTATATATTACACAAATAAAGCTTCAATATAACAAAATTTTTGGTATGCTGCAAAACAGATGTATTTGGTGTTACTTAGGTTTTTATATTCGGCCTTTTGATTATTCCATCAAGTTGAAGTTAGAACATACCAATGCTAACTGTTTTAATGTTCAGTTTTGTTTCAAGCTAATATTTTAGCTAGGTTATAAATATACAATATGATACAAGTTGCAGAATTATGATTTTTACAGCACAAGTTGTAATTATGATGAAAGTAGTAAAAATCAAGCTCTGAAATGAGTTGCGTACAACATTTTTTGCAATTTCGTTGACGTCCACTAAATATTATGTAATACAAGGGGTGAATCACTTGTTCGGTGCACATCTAATGTACATCAATTTGCATTAGGGTAGATGTACCAATAGTGGAGGTACTAAGCACGATTGAACTTCATTTAAACGCCTAAATGCAAGATGCGCAATTAATGTACATGTTAATGTTGTAACGGGAAGTAACGACCGTTGACTTAATGAGAAAAATGATTTCATCGCAGTAACCCACGGCATTTCAGTGAAAAATAATACCTCCACTATTGGTATACTGCTAAGACAACCCAAGCAGCACATATTGTTACAAGTAGCTTACAGCAACGGCTACTTAACATATTCAATAGTTACAATATGATACATTTGCAACATGGAAAAATACTGCTATGTAACCGAAAAAGCGCAAAAAGTCGAGCCTTATGTAACTTGTTTGTTCGTTACATAAGAAGTTTACAAGCGACTGCTATGTAATTTGTTGATTACGCATGGGTTTTCCTGTGACAAAATAAATGAAACGGCGTTGAAGTTGTTGTTACTTTCTGACAGTTTTGGAACCGAACAACCATTTTAGAATTGAATGTCAATAAAAGTAATACCGTAAAACGGGGTAACTTTGATAGTTTTTTCGAAGAAAACTTGAATATTTATGCATGCTGTTTCAAAGAATAATAATTTATATTTTTAAAACATGTACTGGCATCCTAGCTATTGATTGCAGTCCATAGATTTCCAAAAGATTTATTATGAATGGATATATAATTTTTCATATAATCGAAAGTTGGTTTTCTGTTTTGGGGTAACTTTGATAATGGAGTATGAATCGAACAAAATTGAATGAATAACGAACATTTGTAGGGCATTGCATACCTCGAGGCGTATAACGTTATATGGAAATCTCTGACTTAGATTACAAAAATGGTCCCAGTTTGTGAAAATGCTATTCGCTAAGAGATTTTAGCCGTATTCAAGTTCTATGATAACTAGGCTGTCAAAGATAAGTGGCCAACTATTCAAAACTACATCAAATAGTGATCGTAGAACAGATTGTTTGTAAGCGTTTCAAAAATGCTAAAATTGTGTCAATTTTTAATATTTGTATAAAAAGCCTCAAATGCACTTGATTCCAATGAAAATAGCTTTGACATGAAGTGTCATACTAATACTCTTTACTTTTGCATTTGTTTTGCTTAACTGATTAACAGAAATTTCGTTATTTCGTTTAGTATGTTGTGGGTCTCGCACTATCAAAGTTACCCGCATTATCAAAGTTACCCCGTTTTACGGTACGTATGATTTTCGAACGCGTAATTATTCACTAGTACATAATAGATTTAACATGCCGATTTGAATTTGTGGTGATATCAATCATTTTACTTGCTAAAAATTAACGCGCTCATAAAATAGATAATAAATTTATATTGAATAACACATGACACCTGGATAGTTGAGATATTATTCCATTAGAACTGACACAAAAAAATGGAAATTGACACTGTTACTCAAATCAGCAGTGTTTTATATTTAATTTAATTGTTTGTGAAGATTGTGATTCCAAAATCACATTATTTCGTGTCCCGCAGTTAGATTTTCTGGGTTGCCTATCATAAATCGCCATTTAATTTCACCTTGCTGCAGAAACACTTCCGACTAACTTTTTGAGGATAGCCAATCTAAAATGATGAAAACTATTAAAAAGCTGTTACGAGAGGCTGCAAATTGTAAATTTAACAATTTTAATTAATCACTGGAAAAATATCTATGAATACAATAACTAGTCATAAAATAGTAAAGTTCTTATATCAAAATTCACAATACGAATAAATTTTTTTGACATGTAGTGTTGGCCACTGTCAGCAAGTTACTCGTTTGTTACACATTAGTTACCCAGAAATCTTATGTTATTTTGAAACTGCTGTGTAACTATACTGAAACTGCCTATAAATAACACTGCTGTCAATAGGGGAAGGGGTATTAAAATGAACACCTAAACGATATCGTCTTGCTTTTAATGGGAAAAACGATGAATTTGCGATAAATCATCAAATAATGTGCAAAAGTCCCCTAAGCCAATTGACTGGAACCTTACAAAAGTATGAAAATTAAATGTTCCGTCCAAGAGAGCACATGGTTTGTGACGTGCTTAAATAGCTCGAAAGAAGGCAAATTCAAGCGTGTGCTATAATAAGGGCGCAAGTCGCATGATCAATTTTTCTTCATCGATCCTCTCTTTTGTGAATAAAGGTGACAAGATGCGGGTTTGTTAACAATTTTTAACTTCAAGACGCTAGGAAGTGATGCAATCTTGCGTCCTGAGGTGAACGAATAGAATTTAGAAATTAATCAATTTGTGCCAATATTAGGGACTGAGGGTAATATGCCCATGATAAGGAAAATAGCGATTTAGATGTGAAAAACACGCTTTTTTTATCATTATCGGATATACAAATATGTTCTCTATCAAATAGTAGAAACAACATCGATTCATTTGAGTATTTCTAGGGTTAATGTATCAATTAAGAAAATGTGTGCTTATGGGTCATCCATAAACCACGTAGTCATTTTTTGGGGGAGGGGAGAGATTCTGCCCAATAACCACGGTCCATACAAATTGTAAATTTTGTGTATGGCCAAATGACTACTGGGGTGAAGGTGGGTCTAAAATTGGGAAAAAAATAATCGCGTTGTTAGGTCGGTTTCACCGGTCGTGGTCTATTCTAAATATTGACAGATAAATAGACCAAACCAAAGTTTTGCATCTCCACCGGGGCGTTCTAAATTTGATTTTCGGACAGTTCTGGTTCAAATAAATGAAACTGTCATACGGTTTCGTTTCATTCTGCACAACATTTGGAACGGCAACCAGCCCGTTCCAAATTTTGTGAACCCTACAAAAGCAAATTGAAATTTGCTCTGTTTGGCGACGTTTGTGTTGAAGACGTGATTCTGGTTTTGATTTCAGAATCGATGTTGTGGGCGGAAACGTATGCTGCGTTGTATCTGCGGTTTTGTTAAAAAGCGTTAACTGTGCTGCCACGGTACATTTATCAAATAACTTATTATCACGCCCTACTAGCCATTGGTAGCGTAGCAAGTATCTCGTGTTTTAACAAATCATTGGACCAAGATAAATATTATCACCACTGGGAGATAGAGGAGTATTTTCTCTTCATCGTAGCATTGTTAATTAACATGTATCCATTCGTTTGCCCAATAACAAGAAGATACACACTTGGTTACCAATGGCTTTTAGGGCGAAATCATAAACTAACCAAGATTTGCCCCAATAGTTCCTCCTACGTCGTTGTTGAACACACTGTTGAAATGGCTGTAGGATTCCACATAGTTCTCCAGAACGATTGTTCAAGAAATTCTGGGGGGAGGATTTCCTAGAATAATTTCTGAAGCGATTTTTCGAAGGAACTTCTGTGGTATTGGCTTCAAGAATAACAGAAAAAAGACATGAAATCCTGGAGGAACTCTTGTAGAATTTTAATGCATCATTGTGAGTTATCCTGTCAGAATTTGTATTGGAATCTTGGGAAAGTCTCCTACAGTAACTACTGCAGAAAACTGCGGAAAATCCCTGGAGGAAATTTATTAGGCTTTCCTCGAAAAATTACTGGAGTAGTTCCTGATCGAAACCCTGCAAAACTGGCTGGATGAGTTTTTGAGGATTTTAAGCGGAAATCCACGAAACTCTGTAGCCTTTTGAATTTTTGGCCAAGATTCTCCATGAATTCTTGCAGAAATTTCGTCTTAATCTTAAATTAAAGATAAAATGAAAATTCTAACATTTTTTGTTAATTCTTAATGCTAGAAATCCATAAACATAACAAATTTACTGCTTTTTTCATTATTTTCTTTGAGTTAGATCTGTACGTCGTTATCTTGAGCTTTACATTTACCTATACAACATGTGCTCATATTGATTTTGCAATGGTCAATTCTCTGACTTTTGTCAACAATGGTTGCGTTATCTTGTAGCCTTTCAAAATAGAATCAAATTTTACGAAAATAAAAAAAAAGTTTAATTTATGATTTTAAGTGGACATATTCCACTGGTGAATAAAATAAAATTTAGTTGAATTTTCTTCGTGAACTGTAGTAGCTTTAAAGTAAACTGAAAGATACAATTAGTGCTGTTTTCAACAAACACATTTTTGAGTTTATGATTTTTTTCCGTAAAAAATGATTCTAAACATTAGAAGAACACTTAAATAATGGAGATGAACCATTCTGACAAGATTTTCATTGTAAGTTTAGATACAGGATTTTTTAATAAGGGTTTCTCGATTCATGTAAGTTCCCTAAATATATCCAGGCGCAAAAGGTTGCATTATGAAAAAATCAATAATTAATGTTTCTTGATATCTGTTTGGTCATGTTTGTCATAACAAATCATAAGTGTTTATCTGATAATACCAGTTGTCTAATATCTAATACAATATTGTGAGGAATGAATAATAAAATTAGCCAAAACACTAAAAGTCATATAAAACATCATTGAAAATAAGTCATTTTATTTATTTCTCCCTTTTGGATTTTCTCTTAATTTAAGGGACGAGGTGACAAAAGAAAAATTTTGAATTTGTTCCGGCCTTATTTTCAAATTAAAATAAAATTAAGAAAATTGGGTACTCTTTGTAGTAATGCATTGATTTTGCTAAATTGAATATACTTATAAAAAAAATTGACAACGGAATCGTTTTCAGTGATATTATTTTTAGTAAAACATGATTTTCGTTAATTATTTGCAGCATTCATGTGAGGCATGAATCTTCAATTGTGTCATGAGCTTCTAAGAACTAAGGTTTTTGCCAAAAATGAGTTTTGTTTTTGAGTAAATTTATTTAATTCGAAACAATGATTGCAATTTTTTGACGATGAAATGCATTTCGAACAATGTTACCCCGCTGATTGATCGGAAACGGATATGTATATTTACCTCTAGCATGAATATTTGAATTATTTGTTTTTCGAGGGATCTGAAGAGAAATTGAAGAAGAAACTTCTAAATGATCATAGAAGTTTGAAGAATTTCTCTTAAGTGTAATGCCTCCATGTATTTTTCGTGGGATTTTTTTCCAGTGTTGTTTATTAATTTTTCCAATGAATTCTTAGTGATTTTTTTTTTAAGATTCTTCCATGCCTTCTTTCTGCCAAAGGATCTTCAAAGACTCTCGTCATCAATTCATCTTAGGATTCCTGTAGGAGTTATACAAGAAAACAGCCATGCATTCTTGCTCTGATCGCTCCTGATAAAAATTCCTTGAAGACTTCCTGAGCAACAACTTGGGAAATTCCCGAAGAATTGCCTACAGGAATTAATGTGGGAATTTCAAAGATAGTTCTTGAAGAAAACATTGAAGGTACTTTTAAAGGAATATCAGAAATTGGGCTCTAGCCGAGACTGTGATATGGTAAAAAGATACAAAATAAAACATGTATCTGCTCGGGTATGTAGTACGTAGTCTAAGAACCTTTTAATCCTGATGGATTTCCTGGAGGAAACTGGACGGATTTCTGGAAAAATATATGGGAATACTAATGAAAAAAAAACTTGAGAAGTCCTTGGAAGAACATATGGAACATTTTCTGAAAGAATCTACAATTTCTGGAGAAATTTATAGAGCAATGTTTGAAATAAATCCTGATAGAATCCATTGAATATTCCCTGTAGTTCTTGAAGAATAAATGTAGAAAGGGAATACAGATAGACCTTCTAAATCCAAAGATAAATTTCTGAAAAACATCATAGAAGATATCCTGGAGCGGTGTCTGGAGGGGGTAAATAATTCGAATTTTCTCGAAAATATCTTGAGGAATCCATGGTGGAATTTTTAGCGGAATACCTGGTGGAATTTCTTCAGGAATATTTGGTGGAACTTCTGGAGAAATCTCTGATACAATAGATAGTGAAATCCTTATGTGAATTGCTGTAGGAATCCTTGAATGACTTCCTGAAAAAATACCTTATAGGATACCTGGAGAAATCTGTGATAGTTTCCTGAAGGAATTACTAGCGAATTTTCTCGAGGAATTTTTAGCGAAATGTCTGGAGGAATAACTGGCGGAATTCCTGGGGAAATTACTGGCAGAACTTCTTAAGGAATTACTTGCAGAAATAATGGAGGTATTGTTGATGGAGTTTCTGAAATCACTCCAGTTGTGATTTCTGGAAGAATCCATGATGAAATTGCTAGATAAATTTCTGTTGGAGTTCTTGAGCTTATTGCTGGGATTACTGAAGTTGTCACTGGTGTGTTTGGCAAAAGACCACGGTTCATACAACTTTCAGCAAAGTTATATGGAGAGATTTAAGTTGAATTCCTTAAAGAATAAAATGGTTAAATCCTTGGAGAAATTG
Organism: Aedes aegypti; assembly: GCF_002204515.2. Lineage (NCBI taxonomy): Eukaryota > Metazoa > Arthropoda > Insecta > Diptera > Culicidae > Aedes > Aedes aegypti. Next base: position 264,222,217 of record NC_035107.1, on the reverse strand, counting down.
TTGAAGGAAGTTTTGGAAGAATTCCTGAAAAAATACATAGAGAAACTCTGAAGGAGAAATCATTGAAGTAATTTTCTGGAGAAATTGTGGAGTGTTTACTGAGGAAATCCCTGGCGGAATTACTGATGAAACTCTGGGAGAAATTCCAGGGTTAATTCTCGGAGGAGTCTCCGAAGTTATTCCTGGAGGAACTTCTGGAAACTATCTGAACTTCTTTCTTGGTGAAATCTTTAAGAAATTCTTGAAACAATACTTGAATCGAAAACATTTCTTATTTCTTGCCGAAATGATCTTAGAGAAATACATTAAGCAGGTATTACCAGGGCAGGCAATCGTCAGATTCGTCACAGTGCGATGACGAAATAAAAAAAGACATCGTCATCCAGTATAATAACTCTGGCAGGTCGTCGTCTCTTCATCGACGAAAGAATGCACGACTAACTTCAATCCAAAATCGTCAACGAGCAAATTTTTCTTCATCCCGCTTGCTACCCTTATTCACAAGAAGAAGACGTTTACTGTATATTCGCTTGCTTCGCACCAACCAACGAATGCCATCACATAATTGCTTGTATTGGCACATGAACCCGCTTCCCTCATGATTCTAAAATAGCTTGGTTGGTAAGCGCGTGGAGTTGACGATTCGGAGATCGTTTGTTCGATTCCAGTCGTGTTTTGTTATTTTCTTTTTGTTTTATTTTTTCAAAAAATGCTGTCAATCTGTCGAAGACACGATTCATATTTTAAGTCGGCTCAGTGCTCCCGAACGAAGATTCGCCCGTAACGAAGGAATCGTATTTGTTCGTCATGACGCCGAGCCTCTGCGCCGGATCTCTGCGGCAAATCGTCATCCGACGCTACTTGAGTGACGATGACGATGCTTCTTTTAGTTTCGTCGCCGACTTTTTCCATTTGAAGGTGACGATTGTCTGCCCTGGGTATTACAGAGAATGCTCGGAGCCCTGAAAGAGTCTCTGGAGGAAATCCCAGAAGAAATTTTTGGAAAATGTCAAGGTAAAATCTATGGAGGAATTACTGAGATTCCTGCAGGAATTTTCGAAAAAATCTCTTTATTATTTAGCGGTGAAATTTCCCTAGAGCAATTCTTTGTCAAATTCCTGAAGGAGCTAATGGAATTCTGTGGAGGAATCCCTGAAAAAAAAATGCTGGAACCCTGGGTAGTCCCTTTGGAATTTCTCGGGAGAATTTCTGGAAATGTCTCAGGTGTACCCTTTTCAAAAATATGTGAAATATTTCATTGAGGATTTTTTCAAGTAATTCTATGAGCATGGGCACGAGCATGATTGACCGCCCGCAGTTGCTTCTCCGTTATTGCAAAAAGAGCTGTACTTACACAGGGAACCAACAGACACTACCAAGGACGCTTCTCACGATCAGTAGCATCCTCAATGTCGAAGTACTGGTGCTCTCCTTATTACAATAAACAATAACAGCATCGGCTGCTTCCCTATGCAGGTCAATTTGAGGATGGGAGGGAAATGTTGTTACTTGCTTTATGGAAGCCGAGGAGTCCTCTGCACTTCTACAAGAAAACACTGGGAGTTTGGTTTTGAGAAAGGATTAGTTTTGAAAAACGATAAAAAACGTTTGAAAAACGATTAAGATTTATATTGAAATGATTATGTGACCTTATAAACGGATGAACGATACCGACAGCGCGGTTACTACGCAAACCAGACACGATCTTGATTTCGTCGCTAGTCCACAAAGGAGTATGCAACAGATCCCGAGCAGGAACAAATAACTCCCCAATAACTTATGCATACCATATTTTGGTATCATACCAAAATTAGGTATTGTTCAGTTGTCAATACCTCAATTTGGTATTATAATAGTATTGAAAAAAATCTTTAAAACAATTAAAAATACTTCATTGAGGTATTAAACAGCTATTGAGGTCTGCTGGAGGTATTGAACTACTATTGAAAAATTTCACTTTTATATGAAAATCCATCAAGTATTACTGAGGTATTACAATACCTGATCTAGTTATCAGTTTGGTGTTCGTAGAATATGCTTGAGATATTATTTGAGGTATTTTACCTCTTATGCAGGGCTCATTCATACCTCATTCAGGTTGTAAGTATTGGAAATTTTCTGGTATGGAATACCTTAGTTCGGTATTCAGAAGTTATTTTCTTCTGCTCGGGATTCAATGGACCAAACTCTACTCTTCATTTTGAAGAAATTCTTTGAAGGATTTACTGCATTGTCTGGATAAACTTTCGAAAAAAAATCATTGAATCATATCCTATTGAAATATTCCTGATAAAATTCGTTGAGAACTCCCTAGAGGAACTTCTGGAGTAATTCCCCAGAAAAATCTAGGACAAATTCCGGAAAGAATTTGTAGAGGGATCCCTTGAGGCACTCTGAAGGAATGCCATGGAGAGTTCTTGGAGGAATTTCTGGACCAATACTTGAAGAAATTTTTAGAAATTGAATTCAGATATCCGTCCAGGTGAAATCTTCGAATGAATTACTGCAATGCCTGAATTATTTCTGTAGGGATTTCTGAAGAAAATATGAGGAGGAATGCTTATAAGAATTCTTTGAAGACATCTTTTGAAGAATTACTAGATGTTTCTTTAGAAGAATTTTTGAGAAATATCTGATATATTTCTTGAAGACATTTTTTAAGGAAATCCTTGAAGAAGTTTTCGAAAATATTTCTGAAATATAACCTGGGGATATGTTATTAGAGAAATTCGTTTAAAAATCTCTGAATGAGCCCTTGGAGGAATTTCTGAGGGATTCCTAGCACAAATTCCTAGAGGAATCCTTTTGAGAAATTCTTCAGAGCAATTGCAAAATAGAGAAATTGCAGATGGAATTCATGGAGGATTCTTTGGAAGTCTGGAGGAATTCTTGGAAAAAAGTCTAGAATAGTCTCTGGAAGAACCCGTTGAGAAATTTCAAAAAAAAAAAAAAGTAAGAGGTTGTTTCCGAGATACAACCGCCAAGTTGACGTTGGATAACGTTAGCTTCATCTATTTCCTGGCTTAAGACCGGCACAAACTTATGAAAGATTTCTACTGATAAAAATCCAATCAATTTTCATATTATTTGTTGCAATTCTGACCTATTGTGGACATTGTGTGTTAGCACAGAAAATCTGTGGCGTAAGTTTGGTTCGGTTAACACTTCAACACCGACCCAAGTAGCACACATGTTATAATTAAGTCATATCAACTATTGTATGACCAGATCTGGTCATATATCAGTTGGTTTGACTCAATTACAACATGTGTGTTACTTGGGGATAGAAGACTCGGTCGATGGAAGAATAAGCGTGAGCGGTAACTCTTGCTTCCCAAACAAATATTTCGGTCGAACGTTAGGTCCACGCATGATCCACTAAGATTGGTTGCTTTAGTAGTTTACGAATCCAGTTTGAGGTTGAGGTACTTCTCCATGAAGTCCGCGAGCTCCATGTTCTCCTCTTTGCTCAAATCGATGTTAATGTTCCTTTTGATACTCGAAGAAGTTCCACACCATGAAGAACTTTTTCTGCTTCGTAGTGGTATCCGGGGAAATGTAGAGGCAAATCTGCGATTCCAGAGCTCGGCCGTCATGGTCCTGCAGGAAGCGGCCTATCTGATCGGTTTGTTTAAGATTACCAACCTGTGCGCGATCCACGCCAAGCGTGTCAGCATCATACCGAAGGACATCCAACTGACTCGTCGTATCCGTGGAGAACGTGAATTGCAGCACAATTTCAAACAAAACGGGTCATTCGATGTAAAAGAGTTACAACCAGAGACACTTCATCTATAACTATTGATTGATTAATTAATTTATTTATTTATCAATTATAATTTTGGTTGATTAGTTTTCTAGTTAGCTGTTGCTGATTAGTTTTAGCTCTTTGGGATCGTTCAAATATTACGTAACGCAACAGGGGGAGGGGGGGGGTCTAGCAGAGTGTTACGGTCCATACAAAAATTTAAAATTTTTGGCAAATTTAGCGTTACGTAATATTTGAATGAACCCTTTGTTTGACAAATTAATACTCTGATCGCTCTAGCATGCATTTGCATGTAGGTAGCGACGACGACAACGGAATTATTCAAAGTAAGTAAAGTTTGTAAGGATGCTTAGAATATATCCCCGAACCCGATTTCATCTTCTAAACTGGTACCGTAAAACGGGGTAACTTTGATAGTTTTTTCGAAGAAAACTTGAATATTTTTGCATGCTGTTTCAAAGATTTACAATTTATATTTTTAAAACAAGTACTGGCATCCTAGCTATCGATTACAGTCGATTTATTGGCAAAAGATTTATTTTGAATGGATACATAATTTTTCATATAATCGAAAGTCGGTTTTCTGTTCTGGGGTAACTTTGATAATGGAGTATGATTCGAACAAAATTGAATGAATAACGAACATTTGTAGGGCATTGCATACCTCTAGGCGTTTAACGTTATATGGAAATTTCTGACTTAGATTAGAAAAATGGTCCCAGTTTGTGAAAATGCTTTTCGCTAAGAGATTTGAGACCGTATTCAAGTTCTATGATAACTAGGCTGTCAAAGATAAGTGGCCAACTATTCAAAACTACTTCAAATAGTGATCGTAGAACAGATTGTTTGTAAACGTTTCGAAAATGCTAAAATTGTGTAAATTTTTTAAATTCGTATAAAAAGCCTAGAATGTTCTTGATTCAAATGAAAACCGCTCTTACATGAAGTGTCATACTAATATTCTTTAGTTTTGCATTCGTTTTGCTTAACTGATTAACAGAAATTTTGATATTTCGTTTAGTATGTGGTGGGTTACGCACTATCAAAGTTACCCACATTATCAAAGTTACCCCGTTTTACGGTACCAATTAGCTCATACGGTTGAAATAATTAAATTTCTGTTATATATCAGGTTTATCCTTAAGAAATTGTCTACATCTAGGCGTTTTTATCACAATTCTTGAAATTAACTATTCATTATTTCTTTACACATTGCATTATTAAGCATTTTGCAAGCATATTCGAATTCAGGGAGCTCATATTCATTATATAGAGTCGTTTCAAAAAATAACAATAATCGCATTGACAAGTGATCAATTTCACCCCGAAATGGGTTCCCCGATTTTCTATTTAAGGGATGATTTTTAGCACTAAAACCACATTTGTTATAAAATTTTGGCACATGAGCCAAAGAGGCTGACCGTCGTACTTGTATTCAGTTGTTAGGCATTTTCAACATGATTGAAAACAGACAAGAAAAACCATGAAAAATGATCAATTATCACTTAATTACGGCACAAGTAAACTCCAAAACGTCAAAACCTTATAACAGCAAGAAAAATGTGCTTTTCTATTAAAAATAAGACAGGCCTCGATATTTACCAATTGTTCAATAGTTTAGTCATGAAAATCAATAGTTTTCATTATTTGAGTAGATCCGTAGAAAGATTTGCAATCGATTGGTGCAAGAATCTTGAAAATTTATGCGGGTGTTAGTAAGTTATTAACAGTCAAAATCTAACCACTTTTCGTGACGCGAGTGATTTTTCGTTTTTCGAAATTGTACCCCAGTATGTTGCCGTAAGACGTTATCCAACGTCAAAAAAAATATTATGTCTAGGTGTATTCTTTGAAAGAATTACTGAAATACTTCTAGAAGTTTTCGAAACAATCTCTAAATTTTTTCGTGGAGAAATTTCTCTAGAGAAATTCCTTTTTCTGAATGATTTTCTTGAGGAATACTGTGAAGGTATCTCTAGAGACATGTCCTATAGACAATCTCTATAGGAATCACCATGGGAAATATCAAGGTTAAATCTATGGAGGTAGAATTGATAAAATTTTTGGAGTATTCTCTGGAGGAATTCCTGGTGGTTATATTTAAATTATTTCTTGGTGAGATTTTCCAGAAAGGCCTTGAATGAATTACTGGAATACGCGGAGAAGATCTCGAAATTATCTCTTATTTCCTGGCAAAATGATCTTAGAAAAATTCCTCGATATATCTTTGAACTAGTAATTCTCGAAAGAATTCTTGGAGAAATTTCTGGAAAATATCTTAATCATGTCGCAGTGAAATCCATGTAGTAATTACTGAAAACTCTGAAGGAGTTTTCGAAAAAAAAAACTCTGAATTATAAGGCAGTGAAAATTTTCTAGACCAATTCCTTGAAAAACCGCTGAATTACTGACTAGATGAATTCCTGAAGGAATTCATTAGAAGAATAACTCGAGACATTGTTCCCTGATAGAACCTTGGAGGAGTCCCTTTGAAATTTCTTGGAAGATACTCTGGAGAAATCTGTGGAAGAATTCAGGAAGAAGTCTCAGGGGAAATCCATGGAGATTTTTTGTAAAGTATCTGAAATATGTTAAGATAATTTTTTTTGAAAGATTTACTGATATCCTTGAAGGAGTTTTCGAAAGAATCTTCGAAAGAATCTCTGAATTATTTGGCGGCAAAGCTTCGCTAGAGGAATTCCTTAGGAAGCCCTGAAGGATTTTTTTGAGGAATACCTTAAGAAATTGAAGAAGAAAATCCTGGAGGAATCGTTGATAGAATCCTGGAGAAATCTCTATGAGAATTATCGGAAGAATTTCTGGTCGAATCTGTGTAGGAATTTCTGGAGAAGTTTCTGCATGTATCCTTGGAGGAATTTGTGGACAATATCTGAATTATTTCTTGGTGAAATCATTTAAGAAATCCTTTAATGAAACATTTGAGTGCCTAAAGAAGTTTTCAAAAATAATTTTGAATTATTTCCTGACAATATGTCGCTAGAGATAAATACCTGCAGTAACTTTTGGAGAAATTCCTGAGGGAATCGATGGACAAATTCCTTTCTCAACAGCACATCCATAAGGAATCCCTAGTGGATTTATAATTCCTGGAGGAATCCCTGGTGGAGTACTCGGATACGACCCTGGAAGAATTCGTAGAGAAATTTCTGGAAAATGTATACACCATTAGGCGAATTCCGGCGCGTATTTTCTTCGAAGAAAAGAAAATTTTCTTGCTGGTGGATTATGGAAGAAAATTTCTTCTCTTTGAAGAAAATGTGCGCCGGAATTCACCTACATGTCTATTATTTGAAGGAAGTTTTGAAATCCATGGATGAGTTTCAAGAAAATCTCTGAATTATTTCGTGGTGAAATTTTCCAACATAAATTCCTTGAGAAATGGCCAAGAAGATATCCTAGAAGGAGTTATTAAATAAAAAAATGAGGCATTCTTTGAAGAAAAGGCAAGAGAAATTGTGAAAGAGCCCCTTTGAGAATACTCTTTGGAGGAGTCATTGGAAGAATTTCTGAAGAATGTCTGACATATTTATTGGTGAAATTTTCGAAGAAACAATTGAAGGAGTATTTGCATTCTCTGGGCGTTTTCCCTGAACTATTGTCTGCATAATGTCTCTTGATAAAATCCCTGACAAAACCATGGTTTCTATTCTGATATGGTTTATATTTACTCTTCACAGATATTGTTGATATGGTAGAAAAACAAAACATTCCTATCGCCCCATAAATTTTCATCTAGAATATGCAAGCATTTTTGGTTGATAACCAAAAGTAATTGCAGTATTCCCGAGAAAAGCTTGAGATCATATTGAAAACTAATTTTAATGTTGTGATATCGTAGATTTTGATAATTCAGTTTGTTGTCATTTTGGTCATTTTAACGGTTAAAGTATCAAAAATGAGAGTAGAAAAATGTTCCCATGAAATCTAGTTGAAAACTATTTTTGCCGTCAGTTAAAGCGAATTGAAAACTATTTCTGCTATCATGGACAGCAAATTGAGAACGCACTGAGGTTTCGTTTGATGAAGAAATGAGTCTTCGTCAAGATGATTGCTTTATTTTTTTATCCTCATATTCTCATATAACAAAATATGATACAGAATAAATAAATGAAAAATTTATATAAACTTGATGCAGATAACAAGATATGTTTTCGATTTGCTTTCTTTTTGATGTTGGACTTTGCTCGGTTCACTGCGCAACATTTGGAACGACAACCAGCCCTTCTATTTTTTTTTAGAACCCTACAAAAGCAAATTGAAATTTTCTCTGGCGTGGTTTGTGTAGAAGATGTGATTCTGGTTTTGATTTCAGAATCGATGTTGTGGGCGGAAGGGTATGCTGCGTTGTATCTGCGGATTTGTTAAAAAGCGTTAACTTTGCTGCCATAGTACATTTTTCGAAAAATTTATTATCTCACCGTACAAGCCATTAGTAGCGGAGCAAGTATCTCGTTGTGTTTTAGCAAAACATTGGACCAAGATAAATATTATCACCATTGGGAGATAGACGGATTCCCCATGGATAGAGGATTCCACATAGTTCTCCAGAAGGAATCTTCAGTGATTTGCTGTAATCCGGGGTAACATTGATCGGAATGACCCTCTTTGTTTGAATCTACATTTTTGCGTGAATTTTGAACTTTTTGAAACTGTGAATTATATGATTATGGATGACACTATCGAAGATTCATGTCTCACATGAGTTCTGCAAACGATATAATCGAAAAAAAAAATGCTTTTGGTACTAAATTTGGCATCGCCAAAAACGATTCCATAGTCAAAACTTTCATAACTATGTTCAATTAAGCTAAATTTGCTAATTATTTTAAATAATGCAAAACTTCCTTAGGAAATTGCATACATTTAGGCGTATTCCGCGGTTCGAGTTTTTTTTATATATTTTTGGTAAAATTAATAGTTAAATCCTTATGTGAAAGAATCCTAGAGTGATTTACTCGAAGAATACTTTATGGGATTCCTAGAGAATTCTCTGGCAGTTTACCCGAAACAATTTTTGAAGGAATTATTGACGTAATGGGCGGGGATGGCGGAATTTTCGCCAAAATTGCTAGAGAAAATTCTGGCTTAACTCCTGAAGAGATTTTTACTGTCAGAAATAATGGAGGTATTGCTTGTAGAATTTCTGAAAGATCCCCAAGTGTAATTTCTGGAGGTACGTATGTTGCTGAGAAAATTTCTGTTGTGTTCCTGAGGTTATTAGAGAATTTACCAAAGATGGTTAGAAGGAAAAAGATAACCGACTCCCATCTTTTTTAGGCGACATGAATAGTGCCGCCCTGGTGAGTCAAAAGCCAACTAATATGCAACGTTCTCCTAGTGACCACCAGATGTTGAAGTGTTCGTTTATGATATTCACGCTTGGAAAAAGGTACAGAACTCAAACGAGGATGTCCGATATTGCCAATCATCTCTAAATGGCAGAAAATGTGGGAAAAGAAGAAAAAACAGCAAATGAACGTTTTTTAGTACCTATGTATAAAATTTACTCAAATTTTGTGTTGGTTCAGAAGAGCCTGATGTTACGTGAGTCGTACTCACTTCTTTGTAACATTCTTCAAGCGTGTTTGTTTTGATTTCTTCCACTTTTCGTTTTTTGATTGCACGATGATTTAAATTTAGCTGAAAATAATGTTTACGCGCTTTTGACTCAACAGATGGCAGTAGTGTTACTTGAATAGCGTGTCGTCGGCAAAATGTATGGCAAAATAAAGAGTCGATCATCTTTCTCCTTTTCACCATCTTTGGAATTTACTGAAATTATCACTGATGGGTATGGCAAAAAACCATGGTGCATACACATTTCAGTAGTATTCTATGACGAGATTTAAGTGGAATTCCGAAGACAATATCTGGTAAAATCCTTGGAGAAATTTTTGAAGGAAGCCTTAGAAGAATTCCTGACAAAATCCATTGAAAACTCTGAGGAAGACCGTTCTCTGGAGGAATCATTGAAGGAATTTTCTGGAGAAATTGCGGAGTGAAATTACAGGTGAAACTTTGAGAGGAATCCCAGAGATAATTCTCGGAGAAGGTATTCCTGGAGGAATTTCTGAAAATTATCTGAATTTCTTTTTTGGTGAAATCATTGAAGAAATTCTTTAAGGAAATACTGGAATTCATGGAGAAGTTCTCGCAAATATCTCTTATTCCCTGTCTAAACAATCTTGGCAAATAATCCATGAGAAATACATTAAGTAGCTTATGGAGAAATTCCTGAAGAAAACCTTAGAAAAATTCCAAAGAATTCTCGGCGGAACTCCTGGAGGAATCCTTGAAGAAATACATGGAAAATGTCAAGGTGAAATCTACAGATGAATTACTGAAATCTCTGCAGATTCTCCTGCAGAAAAAAAGAACTCCTAATTATTGAGCAGCGAAATTTTCCAAAAGCAATTTCTTGAAAACTTCCTGAAGAAGTCAAAGGAATTATGTAGAGGAATCCCAGAAAAAGTACTGGAATCCTAGGGAACCCTTCTTGGAAGATTCCCTGGAAAATTCCTGGAAAACTCTCAGGTGTATCCTTTTGGAAGATATCTTAAATATTTTATTGGGAAATTATTAGGTAAATCTCTAAAGGATTCAATGTATTCATAGGTTTTCGAAAATAAAATCATTGAACCATTTCCTGTTTCCATGTTCCTAAATAAATTCGTTGAGAACTCTCTGAAGGAATTTCTGGAGTAATTCTCAAGCAAATCTTAGGACAAATTCCTAAAAGAATTACAGGAGGAATCCGTAGAAAAATCGTTCTCTAGAAGTTCTCGAAAATATCTCTTATATCCTGGCAAAATGATCTTAGACAAATTCCTCGAGATATCTTTGAAATGGATTTCGAAGAAATTCCTAATGGAATCACTGGAAATTTTCCAGGATAAATCCCTGGAAGATCATCTTTAATAATCCCTGGATAAATTGAAAGAGTAAATCTTAGAAGAATCTCTGGAGGAATTTCGGGTGAAATTCTAGAGGAATCCCGAAAAAATCCTTGGAAAATTTTCGGGAAAAAATCTGCATTATTTCGAGATGAAATCTATAAAAAAAACTCTTAATTAGGGTCGATGTACCAATAGCCGCATAGCTAAGAACAAAAAATCGTATAAAATCGAAAAATAACGCTAGCGTCATTATTTTTACATCATCTGAAAGCTTTTTATCTTGGTTTTGCGGGAAAAATATGAAAACTACGAAAACTCAAATGTATGTATTTATTATCGCGTGTGCCACTATAAGAATACATGTGCCTATAGTAACACTATTTCTAATTCCTGTTCCTATAGTAGCACTAGCATCACGGCGTTGGCAAAATATTTATCAAAATCGTATTTTTACAAAACTTTTATATTTTTCCTACACAGTGTGGATTAAAAGCTTTCGTTTGATGTAAAAAAAGTTGTTATTTCATCAAGTATTTGGTATAATAAAAAATAGTTTCTCTCAGTAGTGCTACTATAGGAACAATAGGTTAACTATAGGCGCAAGGGAGCTCAAATTTTAAGCAAAACTAAATATTTCGATCATTTTTTGAACAAAATCAAGCTGTGTATCAATGGTACTTAGATTAATAGCTCCTGCCCTTCATGTCAAAAAATATTTTGAAAAGATTTATAGCTAAACGGCCGTAAAAAGCTACTAGTGCGACTATAGGGGACTGTCCACTAAGGGAACACCGACCCTATAAAGCGGTGAAATTTTCCTAGATCTATTCCTTCAAAAATCGCTGAAGGAGTTTCTAGACGAATCCCTGAAAGAATCCTGTGGAAAAATCCCTCGAGAAATTGCAGGACTCCTTGATGGAACCTTGGAGGAGTCTCTGAATTCTGTGGCGGCAAAATTCTATAGAGAAATTCCTTGGGAAGTCCCTTAAGGGTTTTCTAGAGCAAATCCTGGAGAAATTGAAGAAGGAATTCCTGAAGCTATCCTTGGTAGAACCCTGGAGGAATCCTCGGAAGAATTCCTGGTTGAATCCGTGTAGAATATTATGGAGAAGTCTCTGCATGTACCCTTGGAGGAATTTGTGGAAAATATCTGATTTAATTCTTGGCGGAATATTCGAAGAAATCCTTCAAGGAAAAACTGGAGTACCTGAAGAAGTTTTTAAAAAATATCTCTGAATTATTTTCAGGCAATATGTCCCTATAGAAAATCCTTGAGAAATTTCTTAAGAAAGTTCTGAAGAAACTCCTAAAGGAATCGATGGACAAATTCCTTAAAAATTCTCAGCAGGATTCTCATGAGGAATCCCTTGTCGAGTTCAAGAGGAATCCTTGGGGACATCCTGGAGGAGTCCCTATGAGAATTTTCATAAAAATCTCTCGAGGAATCTGTGGAAGAACTGTTAAAGAAGTCTCTGGAGCTGTCATTGGAACAATTTCTGAAAATATCTGACACATTTCTTGGTGAAATTTTTGAAGGACTGCATTCTCTGAACAAGCTTTCGAAAAAAAAATCTGTACTGTTACCTATTGAGAAATTTCTTGACAAAATCTTGGAGAAATGCGTTTTTACTCTGATATGGTTTATATTTACTCTTCCCAGATATTGTTGATATGGTAGATAAACAAAGCATTTGTATCGTCAAATTAATTCTATAATTAATCTAGAATATGCAAGATGTCCATGTTTGGTAGTAGAGATTATGAATGCACATCAGAATACAAAAAAAAAGGCGCCGCTTCCGAAGTTGGATACATACGTAGACTTCGAGAAAATATATTCTTGGTTGATAATGAGCAGTAATCGCCGTATTCACTGTCACAGATCGCCTCAAACATATTTTTGATTTGCTTCACCATCAGGCAGGAGAGCTGATGTTGAATTGAGGACAAATTTATTTGAAACTGGCTTTACATCAAACTGCGGTGGGAGCGGATGAAATTTGATCTATTTTTTGTGGTCTATTTTTTTAGAACTGTTATACAATTGGACCAAAATAATAGAGCACCGGTGAAAACGACCTTCGTCGCCACAAATGGCGCCATTGTTTGTTGTGGAAGTTCCAAAATTGTTTTACTCTACACTGATTTTCTGCAACTAATCACACATTCTTTTCGTTTCAGATAATCAAGAAATAACTTTGAAACGAGAAAATATAGTAAAGCTAAGTATGCTGTTTCGCTCAAGAAAAGTAAAGCAATTCCTTGACTGAATGGGTCAAGAAATTTCCTACAGAGAGCCCCATTTGAAGTGACGTTTCTTCTCAACTGCGTACTACGATCAGAAAAATGAGATTTTCTTGACCATTTCTTGGAAGAAATTTTCCACGCATCGAGATAGGCGATTCCTTTTCTTGTCAGTAGCAAACTAGCCTTAAGTTACAAACCTGATAAACCTTCAAGACATCAGGCATCTGATTGTTGAGAGACGATATATAGATATATTTGATTCACAGTGAGGAGGAGATGATTGATCGCAGGAATACGTTTTTTCAATCTTCTGTAAACTAACCAGGACTAATTATAACTCTCGGAATTTTCTTCTCGAGAAATTAAAAGTATATAGCTACTGGGGGCAAATAGAAATCCATCTTCAATTTAATGAAGGATAACAATATGAAGCAAATACAAATTTACTTGTCCTAATAATTTGTTTCATGTTGGTCGGGGATAGGTCGGAGATCTTGGGGGGGACAGAAAGGGGACGGCGAACTCAAGCTCTTAAAGTTGATATTCTACTCCTTAAAGTCTCTTTAGTATAATGCTAAGATAAGACGTGACAGGTCAAAGTACAAAAACGAAACCAATTGCCTGTCAAAAAAGACCACTTCTCATTGGTCGTTTTGGCAAAGGCCTACTTTCACATCGTTGAGTTAGATTGCAACAGGGCACTTTGTTGCTAGCCCGGCCGTGTTGCTAGTTCGTACATTAGGGTTTTTATCAAAAGTTTGAAAATTTTTCATGAAACCTTTTTGTTTCAAATCTACAAATTATATTTCTATTCGATGTTAAGTTTACCCCATTTGCCCCTACAGTGCTAAAATAAAAGAACAATACTCAATTGAGAGCAATAAAATGGAAATTGTTTCAATTTTCTTGAAAAAACATATTCGGTTTTGAATATTAAACTAATTAAAAAATAATATAGTTTCCTCTAATGCACTGAATGAATACAGCGTGCAATAAACAACCAAAATGTGAGCTTTGATATTTAAATTTTATCACAAGGTTTCCTTAAGAAAGATACTGGTAGCACTGGCTACTGTATCGTCAAGGTTATCGACTGAAAAACAACGGGACAGTCTTACTTGAGCTGTCACGTCCTGTCCTAGGTATAATGCATATTTCTTCATCAGAACGTTGAATCACTGCATCTATTGGTTTAGATCAAGGGACATGAGTGTAGGTAAAGGGGCTAAATTGTGTAAGAGTCTTCGAATGACAGACCTTGTCTTCAAGACCACAACTTTCACTATAAAATTTGCTCCTGGTACCCTGTTACTGCGCGGTCTAACTTACAGACTGAAGGCGAATACTGGATACTAAATTTTAATTGGCGGATAAAGGATTAGGATTTCCATAGGATAGTGAAGCCCGAAATTCCAATATCCGATGCTAAAATGAATCCGAGGAGTGCCAGCTGGTCAGAGGCTTCTTCGAAGCGTCCATTCCGCCACCGGCCAAACGTAAGGTTTTTGGAGTTTTCTTCATTGCGGCCTGCATCAAAAAATAGCATCTTCGCTTCACCTATCAGTAGCAGCTTTTCTTGAGGGTATGAAAAAATGAGTTTGACATCCAGACAAGAATAACAAATAAACATTGGAGCAAGGCATGAATTGCGAATTTGTTGAATGTGCATTTAAATGTTTTTGAAATGAAACAATTTCGATTTATCAGATGCATCAGAAGTGATCCACCCCTTGATCTGATATCATATCGGGAAGCATTCACCATATATTTTTGCAATTTCTGAAAGTTGTTTTGTAATTATTCATTACGGAACTCAAATCACTCAAACGGACTTCTTTCCTGCACCGAATCCATGACTGCAGAAATCGTACGGCCTGACGACGATTGGCCTAACGACCTGCACCCAAAGTTTTCAATATTTTTGGTTGTTTTGTAGCTAGATTTCAGGCGCTATTGAGTAAAGTTTTAATAACGAAAAAAAATCGTTCTAAATACATATCTAACTTGAGAAGATCGATTTAAGATTCATTATAAGAAAGACGGTCCCTTGCGATGTCGTTATGACAAGCTTCGACTGTACTTCACTTAGTGTCTCTTGTCAGATTTAATGCAAATATTCATGCTCTTAAGTGACCCTTTTTCTTCTTTCTGGCGTTAGGTCCCTATTGGGATAGAGCCTGCTTCTCAGCTTAGTGTTCTTATGAGCACTTCCACAGTTATTAACTGAGAGCTTACTATGCCAATGACCATTTTTGCATGCGTATATCGTGTGACAGGTACGAGGATACTCTATGCCCTGGGAAGTCGAGAAAATTTCCAACCCGAAAAGATCCTCGACCGGTGGTATTCGAACCCACGACACTCAGCTTGGTCTGGCTGAATAGCTGCGCGTTTACCACTACGGCTATCTGGCCCCCCACACAATATTATTTCTGCGATTTGGCCCGTGGTTCAAAAAATTAAGGCAGGCCTTTAGTTCTCTATGAAAATCTGGTGAACAAGAAACATAGTAGTTTAGGCAACGTGTGCCTGTGCATTTAGATCAACATTTTTGTCGAACTGAATCAGCAAATTTATTGAACTTATTGCCTGCATCAAACTGCAGAAGCTTTGTGTGAAGTATTTTTGAAGTGAGCATCTTGAAAATGGTTTTCTGCGAGACAAGCAAACAAACAACGGATAGCACTGGTAGAAAAATTTGTGTTCAAACTGAATGACCGCACCCCTCAGCTACGGATCAATACACGAGTTCACTCGATAACGTTTGAGCGGTGCTGTGTTATTTATGTGACCATGGAAACGTGTGAACTTGGCACCGCTCAAACGTCAAATAGTGAACCCGTGCATAGGTCCTTACCTGAGACGAGACTCGCGAAGACGGTCTTCTTTTTCTGTGATTGCTGAGTTTTTTTCTTATTCCACTTTGTGTTTATACCAATTATGCGCATGCTGTTCAAATCCTCACATGAACCTCTCAGCAAAAAATGATTAAGTTTGCATCACATCGAATCATAAATAGCCATTTGAGTGAAATTTCATGCCAGCAAACGTAGCAGGCATTAGAAATAATTAATCTTCTGCTTAGATTTATCAGCAACTTTGGAAAAAACTGCTCCGCCGACTGAGGTTTTTAATAACAGTTTACTTTGAACACAATACTTTTCACTTTTTCAGCCAGTTAATAACTGTGGAAGTGCTCATAAGAACACTAAGCTGAGAAGCAGGCTCTGTCCCAGTGGGGACGTTAATGCCAAGAAGAAGAAGAAGATGACGTTGATATTTTTCCTCTTCGCGAGTCTCTCTCAGGTTCTTACTATTCCATTATTTGCGGTATATTTTTAATTTATGTTCCTGAGATCCTCTATTATAGAAACACTTTATAGCAACTATTGGTACAAGTGAGGAAATTTTAAGCAGTTTTGATGATATTGTGTCGTCTTTGAAGCAACTGAAATGATGTTTTAACTATTTATGTATCAACAGGCCAATAAGGCAATTGGCATTATCGGTTCTGTGGGTAACAAGGAATAAATATTAAGTAACACCTTTGATGGCAATATAAGGTTTGAAGTCACATTATGATGTGTATTTATCATTGGGACAACTTTCACGATAATTGCCTTACCTACTACTTTTGCATATGAGGAAATACACTGAACTAACAAACACGATCAAAGATTTATGTGTATCTCACATCAAACAGGTGCATTTTATACAATTCCATAGAATGGTTTTTCTGTCGAAAAGTCATTTTTTCTATGGAAGCACCGGTAGGAAATCAGAAAACTGCAATCTTCTGGTTCTGGTGGCTTGAAGAAAAACAGAAACCATCTTAAAAATCTAAACTGCTACGGCAAATGAAATGTAATATGTTGTTAACAAAATGTTAATTAAATCTTAAATTTGTTTTACCAAATTAGGATGATAGTGTTGTCTAATAACACAGAAAACCTAGATATAAGAATTGAATGTAATGTTTGGAATGATACTAATAAAGAAATTGAAAAAAAGGGAAGTAAAGCCATTTGTCCCGAGGAATCTATGACAAAAGGTCGAAAGTACAGAAGGTCGAAAGGCAAAAGGTCGCAAGGACAAAAGGTCGAAGAACAAAAAGGGAAGAACAAAAGGTTGAAAATCTTTTTTCAAAGAAGGAAAAATTTTCCACCAAGCAAATCTTTTCTGACCTTTTGTCCTTTCGACCTTTTGTCTCTCGACCTTTTGTCAATAAACCGTCCCGAGATGAACCAGTATAGGGCTAAAAATCTCGTTAATAAAGATAGAAACAAAAGGTGTGGAATCGTATAGAGGAGGATGTTGCCCTGCTGTTTGTTGCATTTAAAAAAATATTAACATTTTGAATAAGGGGGGATGCCCAGTAAAGGACAGCTACGTCGAAAAATGAAAGATATTTTTCTGGAGGCCTTTTCAATTTTTGATCTTGAGTAATTCAACACAACATATTTTGCTGCTGTTGTTGCAGTGTGCATTGCTCCGAAAGCATATACCTCACCAATCCGAAAAAAATCATACAAGAATTAGATGGACATTTCCACCAACCAGCAATGGTTGGTTACTCTTGCGGTTTTAGCAACAGAGTGAAGCAATACCACAGCTTTTTTATTATTCAACAATTTGAACCATATTATCACAATCTAACACGTTCAAAACAATTGCTTTCTCTGCACAATGATCGATTTGCATTCCAAATATGGCGTTGTTGTTGTTGTTGTCATCTTAAAGCATACCGCTGAAACATTCCAATGCCAAACTTTCCCATCCATTCTCAGAAGTAGTAAATTCTCTCGTAACTACAGCCCACATCGTTCCACCTACTATGAACAAACCTCAAACAGTGCGATATGCGGTGGCGGTTGGTCAACCACCGTTTTGGTCAGTCCGCCCGGTGGTGGAAGTGGAGGAATTTCTCCTCTCGTTGCACTGTTTTTCGTGGTCGTGAGCACTATGCTGCTGCCGGTGCTGCCCATCCAGAAATGCAGGTTCCCGCTGTCATTTATGTTAAGGCTGCTCGGCCATAGTGTGGTTGCATTAACCCTTTTAGGACGGATGAGTCATTTTGATCCAGTATTCGGTAGCATGAATTTGAAGACAAAGTTGTGCCTTCTGTTGTCATCTATGTAACAAAATGTAAATGAATGAATTTTGGCATATTTTTTAACAACATATCCACAAAATATATACCGCACTGTATAGAATAAAGTGTGAATTGTTTATTTTTATATATAAAATGGTTTAAATTGCTCCTAATAACACTTTTATTACCCAACTTTTAAACTATAAAACATCTGCAATTCTTGCAATAACAAAATGGCAGAACAAATTTTTTGGTAAGCTTAACAAGTTTGAAGGAAATCAATTGCACAAAATTGTGAAATGGTTAATGTTGATAATTGCATCGAAATGAACAATCAGTTCGATGCTTTCGACAAACTTTCCAAGCATCAATTTGAAGGGGCCTCTAGCCTAGGCTCTTAGAAACAAATGAGGAAATGAAGAGTTCCGCTAATCGTGATCAGTAGCTCCGAATTTGGAGGATTTAGGTAGGATATCTTGAACTCCGTTAGGGGAATCAAGGTTTCCTTTTAAATCGCAAAAACAGGAAGCTATCGCGTTTTTTTCGGAAACTCTTAAAGATCGCGAATTTCATCTCAAAAAGCAGCACATATTTTTACTTATGATGACAAAACTGAACGTTTGTTCATTGTTCGAAGAGAGAATACTATTTCGTTCACTTTAACAAAAGTAATCTAAATAATTTTAAAGCTATAGAAATGCAAGACTTAAGTGCGATGTCCATGTGCTTTTCAGTGTTATATTTTCTACTATTGATTACTATACGATCCTTGTTTGGACCCGTGCCTTCGATTTTTCGTTGGACCCGTTGGCGAAAGCTAGCGGTGGTAATCCTTCTTGGACACCGTCTAGGGAATAAACCTCTCGAAGGTCACGTCTTTCTCGTTTATTAACTAAACATGGTATCAACAACAAACAAAAGAAAGGGTGAATCTCTGAATTCACTACTTCCTTCCAAAAAAGTGGGTTTTAAAACTGTCACTACACGTGGCAAGAATGGAAGAAAGGACGTTTCCCCGGTATGCGAACTTTCTTCCAAGGGTGAAATGAATAATTGTATCGAAATGAGCAATCAGTTCGATGCTCTAGACAAATTTTCCGAACACCAAATCGAAGCAGCCTCTAGCCCAGGCTCTTTGATTCAAGTGAGGAAGCACAGAGTGCCGCCTATCGTGGTCAGTTGTTCCGAATTTGGGGGATTTAGGCAGGAAATCTTGAACTCCATTAGGGGAATCAAGGTTTCCTTCCAAATCGCAAAGAAAGGAGACTGTCGCGTTTTGCCGGAAACTCTTAAAGATCGCGAACTTCTTCTCAAACATTTTGAAGTGAAGAAGCACAAATGTTTTACTTATGACGACAAAACTGAACGTTTGTTCATAGTCGTCTTGAAAGGTCTCTCAAGTAACTATAAGTCCCCTGAAGAGATCAAAAATGGAATTGATGATTTACTTGGATTTTCCCTAGTCCAAGTAATGAAAACCCAATCTGGCATTCTTCGGAATGAGCTTTCACAAGAATATTATTTAGTTCACTTTAACAAAAAAGATCGAAATAATATTAAAGTTTTGGAAAAGCAAGACTTATGTTCGATTTCCGTGTGCAGGCTTGGGAACTGTGACCACAATTTACCACAGTTCATCGATTCTGGCAGTCAACCAAAACACAAAGCAGCAGCAGCATCAATATCATCAGGCGTTGCGCTGCCAACGGTTCACACACTGCTTGAATGTTTTTGTCTCTCTACTATGATCGTTTTCGCACAGCCATCTCGAGGTGAATGATTGAAAAAAATGTTAATAAATTCAATCGCTAATGTTTCACTTGTGTTTTCAACTAAGTGAAATCTATTAGCTCCAACAGCAAGAGCACAATCATTCCGTTGCGATACATATAAACACATTTTATTTAATGCTGCCTTTGTCGAGCAAGAATGCAAAACCCCGAAAACCGGAAAAATCGTGTCACCACTGTGCTCGAGTCATTTCGCATTCGGGTTTGAAAAAACATTGGGAAGAAAAAGATTACAGTTTTGAACATTTGACATTTTTTTGTTTTGAACGGTCAAGGTTTGCTTTGGATTTTGATGGTCGTGTAGAAACATTTAAATGTAGAGGCGGTAAATATTTGCTACAGTATTTTTCCCATCCCTGCTCACAAAGCATTCGGCTCACTGCCGATTAAGGGTATGCGATATGGATTTTTTCCATGTCGATACGAAACGAAACGATACGCGGAATATCTTGCGCTGATAATGACGAAACGAAACGAAATTTAAAAATGTTTCGTGTAACTCGATACGAAATCAAATCTCCCACGGAATTTTTCGAAACGAAACGAATTTTTTGAATTTATTTCGCGGAATACACGTTTAAGTTTTTTTTTTGTCAAAAGCTGGCAATTTGACAATAGGCATAAAAAACTTCTTTTTAAATCCTCTACCATATGGAAACCTTAGTGTTGCCCAGCGGAACCCTTACATGTTTTGGTAAGACTCTTTTCTGTTTGTTTGAAATCTTCTTAATAACTTTATAAGGTTTCATTTCAACATATCTGACACTCACACAAGGCAATGAGTGGGTTTAATTTAAATGTTACCGTAAAACGGGGTAACTTTGATAAGGCGGGTAACTTTGATAGTGCGAGACCCACAACATTTTAAACGAAATAACGAAGTTTCTGTTAATCATTTAAACAAAACAAATGCAAAAGTAAAGAGTCTTAGTATGACACTTCATGCCAAAGCTATTTTCATTGGAGTCAAGTGCATTTGAGGCTTTTTATACGTATATTAAAAATTGCCACAATTTTAGCATTTTCGAAACGCTTACAAACAATCTGTTCTACGATCACTATTTGATGAAGTTTTCAATAGTTGGCCACTTATCTTTGACAGCCTAGTTATCATAGAACTTGAATACGGTCTCAAATCTCTTAGCGAATAGCATTTTCACAAACTGGGACTATTTTTGTAATCTAAGTCAGAAATTTCCATATAACGTTAAACGCCTAGAGGTATGCAATGCCCTACAAATGTTCGTTATTCATTCAATTTTGTTCGAATCATACTCCATTATCAAAGTTACCCCACAACAGAAAACCAACTTTCGATTATATGAAAAATTATACATCCATTCATAATAAATCTTTTGGAAATCTATCGACTGCAATCGATAGCTAGGATGCCAGTACTTGTTTTAAAAATATAAATTATTATTCTTTGAAACAGCATGCACAAATATTCAAGTTTTCTTCGAAAAAACTATCAAAGTTACCCCGTTTTACGGTACAACTAAGAAGTGGGTCGAAAAGCAGTTACAAACATTTAAAACAATCTCAAAAATATTGAGAGGAGCCCAAAATTAATTTGATTTTTAGAAATGCCTTACATTTTTTTTTTTAATGTGGATGTGATGTTATGCTAATATATACCATAAAGCATGGAATAATTATATTCATTTTTTTTGCTGTACTTTATGCTTTGTGGCTTGAATGAATGTGATTGGGGACACAAGTCGATAAGTGATCATGAAAACACTAAACTGAGCAGACTCTGTCCCAGTTGGAACATAACGCCAGAAAGAAGAAGGAAAATGAGTAGAACAGAGGATTCACTGGAATATTTGCTTTAGTATTTGCTGGAGTATTAAATTAAAATAAATTTTAAAGAATCCATCAACACATATCTAAGAAATCAATCAAGATAAATTTAAAAGAACTGTAAAAGTAATAAACTTCAAGAGATACTGCGGCAGCAACTTAACCAGGATTGCCTGTTGGGATTAATTTAGAAGTTCCTAATACATGTTCTGGAAAAGCCTTGCATAATCTGTGAATTAATTCTTGGAGGGATCAAATCTGGATGAATGCAAACTTTTAGAGTAAACCTTGTAGAAAATACTGAAGGTATTTTTATTATTTTGTAGAGCAAATACTGGAGAAATGATCCTATTCCAAAATCTGTGAAGGTTGTTTCTGGAAGAATTAAGGATTGTTGATATTATCTCATTTTCAGATTCTTTGTTTAAAACTGACTACAAAATTACATTTTCACTAAATTTTTAGCCTCGAGAGTATTTTAAAAAATATTTTAATAAGGTAAGATTGACAAGTTCACCCATGTTCGATCAGGCAATCCGTCTTTCAATGAGCTAAATTTAATGTTTGGCTTATTTTTTTTCTCAAGATTTAGATGTGCGAAAATCGAAAAAAAAATTGTTGCGCTTTTCCATTGTGAAATATCATAGGTACCCCACCAAACTTGAATCTAAATCCGGAGCCAATTTTGATGGTGCATGCAACGCATGAATCAAATTTATAACTGATTTGTGATTTTTACTAAAACAAATCATCAAAATCGGTCGAAATATGGCGAAATTAGAGAATTTTGAAATTTGATGTCGGTATTGAAAAGGTTAAGACCTTTGCCTTGTGGCATTTGGCTTCCAATACTTGTAATGATATATTATCAATATTCGCATTTTTTTAATTGGGGGTCGTGAGGAAATTATGTCACGTTATAAGATGAGAGAGGAGTTGGTGGTGTGGTACAGCGTGAATAAACCTAGATTCATTTTTCGATATAAAATAATGTATGCATCTTCCTTGTTTCAGGTGAATATAAATCGAAGGCATACCTCAGAATTTCAAGAGCACGAATCTAACGAACCCGACAGCGGTTCAAGCTGAACACTTAATCGATTGGCCATCGAGTAACCAATCGATAGAGTTTCAGCTTGAATGGACGTCTGGTTCTTCAGATTTGTGCTCTTGAAGATTTAAGGTGTGGCTTTGGATGACCCAAATCAACGCGATTTTTTACGGCGTCAGCGAGTTTTATGACACAACAACGAAATCGCGGCGATTTTTCGTCGCCATCGCGGAAAAAAATCGCGTTGATTTAAGAGAGCCTTTACTCATTGATGCGTGCTATTAGTTTTCTCTTCTATTCTCCCGCTGTTCTTATGCAGAGTTAAAAGTGACGTCATAGCGGGAAAGCAAGAGAGAGAACTAATGCGCGCATCAATAATCTGCACCACCAGTATGGGCCAGAAATCAAAATTTCGCGACAAAAGTCCAAAAACCTTTTTTTAATAAAATGAATTATTGAGATTAATTAATCATTATTGAGAAAATGTGTGATTGCATACCAACTATCTTATTTGATTAATATCATTATTTCATTGCACTTTATGGAGGTGAATATTGTTTGAACTGAAAAACTTGAATTTCAGCCTATCATAAGAAATTTTGGTTTAAGGGGAAAAATGGCAAGAAAAATTATTGTGTGTACATTTTTGGAAAGCAAATTAAGTGCATTTTATATGGCTGGTATAAAAATAACGTAAATTTTAAATTTAAGCAAAAATTTTATAATGTATCAGTAAAATATATTTTTACTAGTTCACCGTAAAAGTTAAGGTATTCTACTGTATTCGACTTGCAACTAGTTCGAGGTGGAAGCCTAAGCTCCACTCTTTCATGTGCTACCAAAAGTTTTTGCATATATTTGCGGATGGCCGAGATACATCGGTTCAAGCACATGCGATAATTTAGTCGATTTTTTAATTCTATATTTTTAGCATGGCTACTGTTCAAACATTTAACAAATCAAATAAGATTGATTGGTATAACTGAAGCAGTCAAAATCCACTACTTTTAGGCAACTTTCCGTTCATGGACTATGTAACATTCAGAAATCTAGGTTGAACCGGTTGAAAAATTTAAAAAAATAATATATTTTTATAATTTTCTTCGAGGCTATGACTTGTTTGATATGATAAGACCCTAACAGAGGAATCTGTTTGAGGTTCCCAATATAGGGACTTATGCGTGGTTTCTGGACTACGTCCAGGTAAACATAACAGACTTTTAGAAAAATATGAAACGATTGAAATTTCTAAGTTTCTCCATTGCTTCAATTGAGACATTTAGTAGAAATTTTCTAAAAATAATCATACAAACTCAGCTTATTGTTTTTCAACCAGGATCGAATCATTGGTATAACATCTTACCAAATTTTTAAAAATCAGGTAGAAACATCGGAAATCTGCCTGTTTTTAAGTTTAAACATTTACTAAGAGTGAATTTATATTTTCTAATAGATTATAAAAAAAGTAAAAATGTAATGAAAAAAAAATCATACTATCTTGCTATACTACGCTGGAATATCATTTAAATACTGTATAAAAATTAAAAGACAGCACTAAACAGCCAGGTCAACAACCATCAATGAAGAAAATTAAAAAAAAATTAAAAACCTTTGAATCCATTAAAATTGCTGCCAGAAATATCGGCAACTCTAACATTATGTTGCCGGGAGAACTATATTATTGTACATTAACGGATCACCTAATTTCGTTAAAAAGAAATGGAGATTGGGAATCCGACTTGTTTCATTTCAATTTAAAATCAATCAAATACGAGATCTGGACAAAAAATCATGATTCTCATATAAGAATTTGCTGCCCGTAATCATATATCCATTTACCATAAGCTGGTGTGAACCAGATGCTCTGATGTTTTAACACATCAAGTAAGGCCTTCATTACAGCTAAAATATTTCTGACAATAATGTTCCGAAAGTAATTTTGATTGAAACGCTTCAAACAATATTGATTGTCACCTTTTAAAACAACATAGCTTCCACAAAAATGTAATTCATATTATCTTATTCCATTTTGGACCATTCCTTTATACTCTCTGATGATTGTATGTCTTTGTCATAGGTTATGTACAGTGGAAACTATGCGTTATAAAATTTTAATAGTGTAAATGATGAATTAAATGCAAATGTACAGTCAAGTACCAATAAATATATTTAATAAACAGTTGCCAATGCATTCCAAACAACTATGACAGCTCACATTTTTCTGGTATTTTTCAACTATTCTGAGAAACTTTATAGTGTATCTTCAAAATTTTTTGGAATGTATGGATCATATCCTTGAAAATGTACCATGTATTTTGTAACATGAAATATGAGCGAATATGAATTAATAATGCCCTAAATAACATATTTTTCCAAACATTCATAATCCTTACAAATATTCTCAATTCAATACAAAATGCATCTTAAAAAACATGACTTTTACTTGCATTCTCAAGTTTGTACTACTTTTAGGATGATTTTTGTTCATACAGGAGGTGTTTGGAATTTTGTCGCGAACTTTTGATTTGTGACCCATAGTGCACCTGAGCAAATCCAGAACATCAGGGACTCACGCTCCGCAGCTTTTTTTTGACATGTGTGTACAAACAATTTTTGCGATATATTAACGGATTTGCTCAAAAAACACGCGATGTTCCCCGGAGGAAACCGTGGTTTTGCTCTCTTCATTCTTATAGAAGATAACATTGCGGTAGTTCATCAAACGCAGTTGTTCCTTTCCTGGGCCATTCGCCGCGAGGAATTTAGGGCAAATGGGCGTTTTTGGAAACTTCACAACGGCAGTGCAGTTTATCATATCCTGCGGACCAGACAATACTACAGTCATCCCACAGTTATAAATAGCACACAGATTTGGATCAAAGTTGGATTAAACGGAGAATATCTCATCAAATAGAGTAGCAATCACGCAGACCCATTTTACCTACGCGAACCATAAATCTATACAGCATCGCAATCAACAATTACATGCTTAAACACATTTGTTCCATTCGTAGGAAATAAAATATCTTACATATGCTTAGAAGCGTTGATTTATATTTGTGGGGCATTGAAACCCATACCACAGTTATGAATCTAAGATAAGACGATTCCTATAGAAACGCCAAAAGTTCCGGCCCAAAACGTATGTTTTCACTAGCACACCATTCGTTTGCCTCGCAGATAATTTGCTGTTATAGTGTTCTGATCCATGATATGAGTCGATTTGATCCATAATACGGACCCATTTTTGACTGTAACTAGGAGTAGAAGCGAACGCTTTGCCTTTTTTGTTCGAAATTAAACTCGAATTTCGCGAAATTCCGTTTTATTCCGTTTGTTTTAAATTTTCCGTGGAAATATTTTAACAATTTAGCGAAACGAAACGAAATAGCAAAATACAAATTTCGCCTGTGCGAGTTCCGTGGAATTCCGCGGAATTTCGTTTCGAAACGTATTTGACGGAATCATTCGGTATTTCGCATACCCTTACTGCCGATGGCGAAGAGTACCGACGCTGAATGGTCGACAATAACGCGACAATGTGGCAATGCACTGCTACCACACACGCACACGAA
Organism: Aedes aegypti; assembly: GCF_002204515.2. Lineage (NCBI taxonomy): Eukaryota > Metazoa > Arthropoda > Insecta > Diptera > Culicidae > Aedes > Aedes aegypti. The sequence goes on along the minus strand of NC_035107.1, from coordinate 264,195,970 downwards.
ATGGGGAAATAACTTGCACCCGACGCTGAATGGACGACGATCTGGTAGTCGACTACATCAGACCATTCCACCGTTGATCCACCGAGGTGATTTTACAATCCTCAACCGGAACAAGTCTGGGAGATTTGGAATAGAGGAAGAGAATGACCTGGGTCTTCGCCGCGTTGATACAGATCTTCCAGCTGTTCAAATAATCTGACAAGACATTCAGGCCTCTCTGGAGTCGACATGTTATCGCTCTCGTGAATGTGCCGCTGTAGACGACTGAGGTGTCGTCAGCGAACAGTGATAGAGAGCCGTTTTCAGTGAGCTGAGGCATGTTGTGTTGAACATGTGGTAAAGTAGGGGACCTAAAATACTACCCTGTGGAACACCTGCGGGGATGTTGAGTGGGTCTGAGTTGACTCCATTGAGGGAAACCCTGGACGTCCTGTCAAACAGATAGTTTTTGATGATTTTCACCAAATATGTGGGAAGATTGTATCGGTGCAGCTCGTACACCAGGCCGTCATGCCAGACGTTTTCGAATGCTTTTTCAACATCGAGCAACGCCATGGCGGAGGATTTGGCGAGGGATTTGTTCCGCCTAAGGATGTTGGTTACTCGAGTCGGTTGGTGCACGGTTGAACGGCCGCGTCGAAAGCCAAACTGTTCCTTGAGTAAGATGTTGTTTTGATCAGCTGCCGAAAGCAGCCGTCTGTTGATCGCTTTTTCAAAAAGCTTCGATAACCCTGAGAAAAGGCTGATGGGTCGATAGCTTTCGGGGGAGGAAGGATCCTTCCCAGGATTCCAAATGGGGATTTTGCTGATTTCCACGACGAGGGGAAGTAGCTAAGTTGAGCTCCAAGTTCAGGATGTTGTCGAAACTTGGGGCCTTCATGTTTTTGGATGTTTTGAGATAGGCCAGCAATACGTCAGCAGTGATCTCCAACTCCTCCAAGAAGTCGTTGGGAGATCGGTGTAGGTTAGCTGCGTGTTCGGAAACAGCAGCTTCGTGTGGGCTAGGAATGTCTAGCCCTAGATTGTGGGAACTGACGAAATGCCGACCTACCTCAGCAGCCCTCTCCGCAGGTATTATCAAGCGATCCTAAGAGTCGGTGTTGTCTAATGGGATCAACGGTGGAATTGGTCTGGGTTTGGTTTTAAGAATTTTGGTCATCTTCCAGAATGGCCTAGCACAATCTGGGAGAGAGCGGATCTTTTTGGCCATGCCTTGACAATTTTGGATATGCGATTAACTTCGCTTTTTAACGCAGCCAGTGCGTTGATACTGCCTGCGTTTGGTGTTCCGTAAACGAATGAGATCTTTGGTAACACGATCGACAAAAAGGGTGTTGCTCACCTGACCAGATGCTGGCACATGCTGTTCTCGGGCCACGGAGATGGCCTCTTCGACGCTCTGCAGCTGCCGGTAGATGTCTTCAGTGGACGCCAGAGGAGCCTCGTACCGGATGCTGGAATTGGCCCCAGTCGACACGGTGGTAGTTGCGCCGGGTGACCTGATGCCGGTTGACAAAGGAATTAACTTCTGCCACCACCGGGTAGTGGTCCGAGCTGAGGTCCTGATGAACGACCGGTTGAGAGATGTTGCCGGCCATGTTGGCCAGGAAGACATCTATGGTTGAGTGGGCACCGGACCGGCTCAGGCGGGTGGGTGAATCCAGGCTCAGGATGGTGTAGTAGGGCGGTTCAAAATTTAAAAATGTTTGAGGATTCAATCTCCCATATGTTCCTTACCATCCTTACCATAAAAATATTGTTCTGTGAAATTTTCAACTTTCTAAGTGGTGATTTGAAGGTGGCCCAATGACAATGTAGTTTTATATGGAAATTACTATGGAGAAATTTTGAGATATGTTCCAAACACGCTAGTACTGTAATGTAAGTACAAACTTATTATCCCATAGTGAAAACTCATTCTTCTAACCATGATAAAGATATTTGCTGAAGAGAGAAATTCAATCCGGCTAATAGCAGAAGAGATATTCATGAGTTTGTTTGCCATTATTTAGCTTAATATGGGATTATATCCCTGCAAGCATGAACAAAAATCCCAAACAAAATTAGCTCAAAACGAATTTGTTTCCTCAGCAACATCCTTCATTAAGGTTTGGAGAATGAGTTTTTACTATGGGATAATAAGTTTGTAAGGTACAGTGGGGGAAGTGTATCAGTGGGGTAAGTGGATCATTTGTCAATATAAAGCCTAAATACTTAGATATGTTGAATGTTTTCGCACCATGGCATCGTTTTAGGTTATATTCTTACGCCCACACTGATACTATTGCAAAACTGGTACTACACGTATACTAACACAAACAAACTTGTTAGCTGCAAAAAGTAATTAATTTGAAAATTGTTTTCCATCAATCAAAAATCCATTGTATCTCTGTCTAAAATCAATTTTTTTTTTTTTTACACATGGTGAGTATTTCAGTTCTAATTGAATGAATCATAATGAAAAATATGTCATTTTTATGAATAAATACAAATATATTGGACATGGTACACTTACCCCTACTTTTTAGTGGGGTGGGGTAAGTGGATCAAGAATAATTATCATTTATTGGCAGACTGCTTAGGAGAATTTTAATAAGCTTTAATACCCGCAAATGTTGTTTTCCTCTATTTTGTTCCATTCCCAGCTTGAATTTGATAAATTGACCATAGAAAATTTGAATTAATCCACCTAAAAGTTTTTTTAACCTTTCTGGTATAAAAAAAATATAAAAAGAATAATAATTTCAAAATTCACACGAAACTTTTCGTGGTTCAACTAAGCTGATTTGTAAAAGAGCAAAATATACTAACTTTCCAATCGAAAGCATAGTCTCGTACATTATTTGACCATATAAATTGTTCTAGACAGATGATACACATATATTCATAAATAAAACAGAAGGATTTCAGTTTGTTATTCAAAAGTAAATGTAACTAATATTTTTAAACCAAGAGTGCTTTTCGAAAATATCGTTAGAAATAATCCTACAATACTTCTGTATAACTTTTGCGTATAAATGGATGAATTTTCCCCATTTTTTTCTAGTTACAATGTTTTTTTTTTGTTGTAATTAGTATGAACTAATATATACAGTGCCCGAAATTCCTATAAGCGCATGACCATTTTTCACCGGCACATGTAGTATGAAAGTCCAATACTTCAATAAATCATCTCTGCTTTTAGGTATTCGGATAATATGATATTTCTACCAACTACTAAGACTTTTCTTTCAAACAGTTTGGAATGAAGAGGAAAAAACGGGATTTGAGTATGGAAATTCTTATAAGCGCACCTTTATTTTCAGATCATAAAAAATCATATCACAAGAACACAACAACTTTAGTACTTGGTTTGTTTACCATTTTTCAGAATTGTTTCATAAATTCGTTTCGGCATTGAATCGACGAGGTTCTGCAGCATTGTCAAAGGAATTTTACGCCACTCCTCTCTAACAGCTGCTTCCAGCTCTCGAACTGATCCGAACTGCCGTCCTCCACTGTAAACCCGTCTTGCGAGGATTCCCCAAAGATTTTCGATTGGGTTTAGGTCCGGACTCCGCGCTGGCCAATCCATAACTGGGATGTCCCGCTCCAAAAACCATTGTTTGGAGGCCTTGCTGACATGGATCGCAGCGTTATCTTGTTGAAAAACAAATTCGTTTTCCATCACATCCTCCGTAAATGGGATCAAAACACTGTCCAGAAGCTCAACATAGTTTTCGGACTTCATTCTGGTAGTAATTGTTGCAATCGGGGTTTTACCTCTACGTGAAAATGCAGCCCAGACCATCAAACTTCCTCCACCGAAATTTCTGCTCAGCTTCACTTGCGGATCCTTCCGAAGATCGTGCCAATAATACGCGCAGCAGTCAGGACCATCAAGATTAAACTTCTTCTCGTCGGAAAAAATCACGTTGTTCCATTCCCGCTTCCAAGACATATGGTTTCTGGCAAAATCCAGTCTTGCCTGAACATGCCTCGGAGTAAGGTTGGGTTTTTTGGCCTTTTTCGTGTACACCATGTGTCCAGATCCACGTAGTATTTGAGATACTCGCCTTGTTGTGATGGAAAGACCCAATTCCTTCTTAATACCGGATGAATCCAGCTCCCCGGCTTCACCAAGCTGGATAATTCGGTTCCTCTCACGGTTGGTGATCTTGGAGTTGCCCTTGTTTTTCTTCCGGATGCCGTAATTCTCACCTTTCTTCAGGAAATTTCGCACGACCGTCTCTCCTCTACCGATCCTCTTGGCGATTGCACGGTTACTTTGGCCAACATCCTTCAATTCAAGGATTAATCTTCGCTCCGTTTCGTCCAAGAACTTTCCTTTCGGCATCTTGAAAACTGTCAACAAACAACACTGTGCACGAATCGCAAAACTTTCCGCACGCATCCGTTTACATCGGCAGCAAAAGAAAATGACAAGTTTTTGTAGTGTGAGTGAAGCAAACACAAATGGCGTTAGCTTGGACACTGTACGCTTATAGGAATTTCCTGGCCAAAAAATGATATTTTTATTTCACAAAATCGAGAAATTATTAATTTTGACTGTCTTTCATACAACCAAGTGGAAATATAGTAAATATAATTTTAGTAACAGATCGTCAATGTTTTATGTAATAACTAGTCGCAAATGTTGAAAAATGCGTGTGCGCTTATAGGAATTTCGGCCACTGTACATACTTTTTAGTATATTTTGATTAAATAAAGATACTTTTTAATTTTAAAGTAATAAAATGTAACATTACTAGCACTAATAACAAGTGCGAGGGTAATATCATCCTTATTAAACATAATCATACTACATTTGTTTCGAGAACAGATTTTTTTTTAATGGTGATCCACTTACCCCACCATGGTGTGGCAAGTGGATCATTTGGCGCAAATTTTTAAGTCTCTCATTCTCAATACATAACAATCAGAAAAATCGAAATAAATGACGATTTGAAGTATAATAGTCCCTTATTTGTTATCAACAGAAAAAAGTTTGAGTTAAACTATTCACGTTAGCTGTACATAACAATGAAGTTAACTATTGATTTTTCTGTATCCACTTACCCCACGGTACCTTACTTACATTACAGTACTAGTGTGTTTGGAACGTTTATCAAAATTTATCCATAGTATTTTCCATACAAACCTACATTGTCTTTGGGCCACCTTTAAATCACCACCTAGAAAGCTGAAAATTTCACAAAACACTATTTTTATGGTAAGGATGGTAAGGATCATATGGGAGATTGGATTCTCAAACATTTTTAAAATTTGAATCGTTCTAATGGTGTAGTGGCCTTCCTCCAGGTTCTGTTGTCCCTGTTTCCCCTGTGGGGGTTTCCCCAGGTCTCGTGTCTTGCGTTCAGGTCGCCAGCCAGGATGAACTGCCCCTGCCGCCGTGTCAGCTTGGTGAGGTCTTGCTTTAGGGCCGCCGAAGTTCTGTCGTTGATGTTAGCTTGTTTCGGGCAGTGCGCCGCGATGATCTTGATTGGGCCGGCGATGGAGGTTTCTAGCAGAACACCAACGGCCTCGATGACTTGCAGCTGGAAGCTCGGCAGCAGGGTGTAAACTGTTCCTCCGCAGAGCAATCGCAACGCCTCCTCCTTCGGATCCGCACCGGTCATCTGATTGGCTGGGCTCACGGTAGACACAACAAGCATGAGGCTTACAGGATAGTAAAAGAGAGCAAGTATTGCTTTCTTTTGCACTCGTTCGAGTTTGCGATAGGAATGACGTCACTGCCAAATGTCATTTTTCGGAGTATAATACCTTGCTTCTTTTTGCCGTGGACTGGGCTGGTCTGCGCTGGAACACAAGCCGGTTGGCTTCGTTTCCGATTGAGGTGGCGTGACTTGTTACGCACACCAACAAGAGAGAGCAATTGTGTTGTAGAGGTTTCATGTTAAAAGCGTTCCGCTGCCCGTAATAGGGGTGTGCATCTGTTTCGAGTTTTCGCTATTGCGAACAAATGTATTGGCCATAATAATTTGTTTGAACATTTATTATGTCAAGGTTGAACTGTAGGTTGTTGAAAAATCATGTTCTTGAGCTTAACATTAAGACAATATGCACTCATGAGGATTTTGAATGCGAAAAACCCAGATTTTTTTTTTTGTTACGATTGTTACGCATATGTACAGGGACTTTAAAAATAATAAAAAAATATTATTATTATTTATTTTTAATCAAAAATTTTGAAAGAGGGAAAAATCCCTTTGAGTGATTTTTTTTTTGGAAATCTTTCTCAAAGAGGCACAAAACCTCTTTATCTTTTCACAAAACGTTATAAAACACACTTAAAACTAAAGGCTCACACGGTAACGAACCATAACAGAGCCATTGTCTTGAAAGGGACGTCAATTAGGTATGGAATAAGGACATCAATTCAGTCGAATAAAAACCAGTCGGAGAACGAAGCACAGCCTTATTGATATCTGAAAATAAATTGAAAAGAAAAAAGCAACAACGAAGTATCAAACAAAATATGAGATTTCATTCAAGAAATTGAACAATAATTTTAAAATTGGATAACATTTTGCACCTAGTATGTCACGCACAGACACAGGAACTGAGAGACCAAAATTAGTTATGCTGTTCAATAATTTGTTTCTTGGAGAAATATATTTGTCGCAATGAAAAACTATATGATCAATGTCTTCATAGGATTTCTCACAGTCGCACAAATTGGAATCTGTAATGTTGATACGATACAAATGGCTGTTGCAAGTGTAATGATTTGACATTAACCTCGAATATGAGCAAATAAAATTTCTACTAACTGACATATTATTAAACCATGGAAATTGACTTACTTTAGGACAAATCGAATGACACCAACGTCCTTTATCACTAGAGTTCCAACAGTTTTGCCAATTGGAAGGAGATATTTTTTAAATTTTGAATAATATTCAGAAGGCGAAATATCACGATTGAAAATTACGCCACGATTCACACCTAATTTAGCTAAAGAATCAGCCTGTTTATTTCCATAAATATTACAATAAGCTGGGACCCATACGAATTTCATGACGAATCCTTGAGAGTTGAGATCAAATAGTATTTTTTAATCATAAAAATGATATGATGAGTTTTAAAATTAAAATTGATTGTATTCATTGCATGAAGACAACTCAAACTGTCAGATATATATATATTTGGAGTACAATCTTTGATCAAGATGCATGCAAAATTTAAAGCAATCAGCTCTGCTAAGAAAATAGAACAGGGAGATTGTAATATAAAAAAGTGAGCTGAAATAAATTGTAAACACCGAAGCCAGCATCATCATGAATCAAAGAACCATCTGTATAATAAAATAGTGCAGGAGTGATTCCATCAAATTTCCGCTCGAAAAAAATTTAGAAATACACTCCAACCTCTTTTTACGACCGTTTTTTTACCGACGGTTCTTTTTCCGACCACTTTTTTACGACCGAAATTCAGATTAACGACCGTTTTTATAAATGATCATTATCTTGAAAAGTATTCAAAATAGAGGATCATGATGTTCAGCAAAATTGTTCAGTAGTTCAAGGGCTAACATATGGTGGTCATTCAATTGCGGAATTCTGCCACTAGGTGGCGCTAGTGAGCATAGAACTTTTGTTTTGCGGATAGCTCAGGATCCTGACCACTTAGAGAGATGGCGTCTTCGACAAAGTTGTTCAGTAGCTCAAGGACTATCATTATGAACGCTATGAGGTTCAAAATTTTGCCACCAGGCGGCGCTAGTGAGCATGAAACTTTTGTTTTGCGGATAGCTCAGGATCCTGGCCACTTAGAAAGATGGCGTTTTCGGCAAAGTTGTTCAGTAGCTCAAGGACTATCATTATAAACGCTATGAGGTTCAGAATTTTGCCACCAGGCGGCGCTAGTAAGCATGAAACTTTTGTTTTGCGGATAGCTCAGGATCCTGGCCACTTAGAAAGATGGCGTCTTCGGCAAAGTTATTCAGTAGCTCAAACTATCATTATTCTAGCTAAGAGATTCGAGATTTGCCACCAGGCGGCGCTAGTGATTATGAAACTTTTGTTTTGTGAATATCTCAGGATCCTTCCCACTTAGAAAGATGGCGATTTCGGCAAAGTTGTTCAGTAGCTCAAGCGTTATCATTATAAAAGTTATGAGATTCGAAATTTTGCCACCAGGCAGCGCTAGTGAGCATAGAATTTTTGTTTTGCGGATAGCTCATGATCCTGACCACTTAGAAAGATGGAGTCTTCGGCAAAGTTATTCAGTAGCTCAAGGACTATCATTATTGTAGCCAAGAGATTCGAGATTTTGCCACCAGGCGGCGCTAGTGAGTATAGATTTTTTGTTTTCCGGATAGCTCAGGATCCTGACCACTTAGAAAGATGGCGTCTTCGGCAAAGTTATTCAGTAGCTCAAGGATTATCATTATTCTAGCTAAGAGATTCGAGATTTTGCTACCAGGCGGCGCTAGTGAGCATAGAATTTTTGTTTTGCGGATATCTCAGGATCCTGACCACTAAGAGAGATGGCGTTTTCGACAAAATTGTTCAGTAGCTCAAGGACTATCATTATAAACGCTATGAGGTTCAAAATTTTGCCACCAGGCGGCGCTAGTGAGCATGAAACTTTTGTTTTGCGGATAGCTCAGGATCCTGGCCACTTAGAAAGATGGCGTTTTCGGCAAAGTTATTCAGTAGCTCAAGGACTATCATTATTCTAGCCAAGAGATTCGAGATTTCGCCACCAGGCGGCGCTAGTGAGTATAGATTTTTTGTTTTCCGGATAGCTCAGGATCCTGGCCACTTAGAGAGATGTCGTCTTCGGCAAAGTTGTTCAGTAGCTCAAGGACTATCATTATTCTAGCCAAGAGATTCGAGATTTGCCACCAGGCGGCGCTAGTGAGCATAGATTTTTTGTTTTCCGGATAGCTCAGGATCCAAACCACTTAGAAAGATGGCGCCTTCGGCAAAGTTGTTCAGTAGCTCAAGGACTATCATTATAAACGCTATGAGGTTCAGAATTTTGCCACCAGGCGGCGCTAGTAAGCATGAAACTTTTGTTTTGCGGATAGCTCAGGATCCTGGTCACTTAGAAAGATGGCGTCTTCGGCAAAGTTATTCAGTAGCTCAAGCGCTACCATTATAAAAGCTATGAGATTCAAAATTTTGCCACCATGGGGCGCTAGTAAGCATGAAACTTTTATTTTAAGGATATCTAAGGATCCAAACCACTTAGAAAGATGGCGCCTTCGGCAAAGTTTTTCAGTAGCTCAAGCGCTATCATTATAGAAGCTATTAGATTCAAAATTCCGCCACCAGGCGGCGCTTGTGAGCATAGAATTTTTGTTTTGCGGATAGCTCCGAATCCTGACCACTTAGAAAGATAGCGTCTTCGGTAGAACTGTTCAGTAGCTCAAGGCCTATCATTATTAAAGCTATGTGATTCAAAATTTTGTCACCAGGCAGCGCTAGTGAGCATGAAACTTTTGTTTTTTAGGTATATCAGGATCCGCTCACTAGCGTCGTCTGGTGGCAAAATCTCGAATATCTTGGCTAGAATAATGATAGTCCTTGAGCTACTGAACAACTTTGCCGAAGACGCCATCTTTCTAAGTGGCCAGGATCCTGAGCTATTCGCAAAACAAAAATTCTATGCTCACTAGCGCCGCCTGGTGGCCAAATCTCGAATCTCTTGGCTAGAATAATGACAGTCCTTGAGCTACTGAACAACTTTGCCGAAGACAACATCTTTCTAAGTGGCCAGGATCCTGAGCTATCCGCAGAACAAAAATTCTATGCTCACTAGCGCCGCCTGGTGGCAAAATTTCGAATCTCATCACTTTTATAATGATAGCGCTTAAGCTACTGAACAACTTTGCCGAAGGCGCCATCTTTCTTAGTGGCTAGGATCCTAAGATAACCGCAAAACAAAAGTGTCATGCTCACTAGCGCCGCCTGGTGGCAAAATCTCGAATCTCTTAGCTAGAATAATGGTAGTCCTTGAGCTACTGAACAACTTTGCCGAAGACGCCATCTCTCTGAGCTGTCCGGCAAACAAATAATCTATGCTCACTAGCGCCGCCTGGTGGCCAAATCTCGAATATCTTGGCTAGAAAAATGATAGTCCTTGAGCTACTGAACAGCTTTGCCGAAGACGCCATCTCTCTAAGTGGTCAGGATTCTGAGCTATCCGCAAAACAAAAATTGTATACTCACTAGCGCCGCCTAGTGGCCAAATCTCGAATCTCTTGTCTAGAATAATGATAGTTCTTGAGCTACTGAACAACTTTGCCGAAGACGCCATCTTTCTAAGTGGCCAGGATCCTGAGCTATTCGCAAATCAAAAATTCTATGCTCACTAGCGCCGCCTGGTGGCCAAATCTCGAATCTCTTGGCTAGAATAATGACAGTCCTTGAGCTACTGAACAACTTTGCCGAAGACAACATCTTTCTAAGTGGCCAGGATCCTGAGCTATCCGCAGAACAAAAATTCTATGCTCACTAGCGCCGCCTGGTGGCAAAATTTCGAATCTCATTACTTTTATAATGATAGCGCTTAAGCTACTGAACAACTTTGCCGAAGGCGCCATCTTTCTTAGTGGCTAGGATCCTAAGATAACCGCAAAACAAAAGTGTCATGCTCACTAGCGCCGCCTGGTGGCAAAATCTCGAATCTCTTAGCTAGAATAATGGTAGCGTTTGAGCTACTGAACAACTTTGCCGAAGACGCCATCTCTCTAAGTGGTCAGGATCCTGAGCTATCCGCAAAACAAAAATTCTATGCTTACTAGCGCCGCCTGGTGGCAACTCTCGAATCTCTTGGCTAGAATAATGATAGTCCTTGAGCTACTGAACAACTTTGCCGAAGACGCCACCTTTCTAAGTGGCCAGGATCCTGAGCTATCCGCAAAACAAAAATTCTATGCTCACTAGCGCCGCCTGGTGGCAAAATTTCGAATCTCATAACCTTTATAATGATAGCGCTTGAGCTACTGAACAACTTTGCCGAAGACGCCATCTTTCTAAGTGGTCAGGATCCCGAGATATCCGCAAAACAAAAATTCTATGCTCACTAGCGCCGCCTGGTGGCCAAATCTCGAATCTCTTGGCTAGAATAATGATAGTCCTTGAGCTACTGAACAACTTTGCCGAAGACGCCATCTTTCTAAGTGGTCAGGATCCTGAGCTATCCGCAAAACAAAAATTCTATGCTCACTAGCGCCGCCTGGTGGCCAAATCTCGAATCTCTTGGCTAGAATAATGATAGTCCTTGAGCTACTGAACAACTTTGCCGAAGACGTCATCTTTCTAAGTGGCCAGGATCCTGAGCTATCCGCAAAACAAAAAATTCTATGCTCACTAGCGCCGCCTAGTGGCCAAATCTCGAATCTCTTGGCTAGAATAATGATAGTTCTTGAGCTACTGAACAACTTTGCCGAAGACGCCATCTTTCTAAGTGGCCAGGATCCTGAGCTATTCGCAAAACAAAAATTCTATGCTCACTAGCGCCGCCTGGTGGCAAAATTTCGAATCTCATCACTTTTATAATGATAGCGCTTAAGCTACTGAACAACTTTGCCGAAGGCGCCATCTTTCTTAGTGGCTAGGATCCTAAGATAACCGCAAAACAAAAGTGTCATGCTCACTAGCGCCGCCTGGTGGCAAAATCTCGAATCTCATTACTTTTATAATGATAGCGCTTAAGCTACTGAACAACTTTGCCGAAGGCGCCATCTTTCTTAGTGGCTAGGATCCTAAGATAACCGCAAAACAAAAGTGTCATGCTCACTAGCGCCGCCTGGTGGCAAAATCTCGAATCTCTTAGCTAGAATAATGGTAGTCCTTGAGCTACTGAACAACTTTGCCGAAGACGCCATCTCTCTGAGCTGTCCGGCAAACAAATAATCTATGCTCACTAGCGCCGCCTGGTGGCCAAATCTCGAATATCTTGGCTAGAAAAATGATAGTCCTTGAGCTACTGAACAGCTTTGCCGAAGACGCCATCTCTCTAAGTGGTCAGGATTCTGAGCTATCCGCAAAACAAAAATTGTATACTCACTAGCGCCGCCTAGTGGCCAAATCTCGAATCTCTTGTCTAGAATAATGATAGTTCTTGAGCTACTGAACAACTTTGCCGAAGACGCCATCTTTCTAAGTGGCCAGGATCCTGAGCTATTCGCAAAACAAAAATTCTATGCTCACTAGCGCCGCCTGGTGGCCAAATCTCGAATCTCTTGGCTAGAATAATGACAGTCCTTGAGCTACTGAACAACTTTGCCGAAGACAACATCTTTCTAAGTGGCCAGGATCCTGAGCTATCCGCAAAACAAAAATTCTATGCTCACTAGCGCCGCCTGGTGGCAAAATTTCGAATCTCATCACTTTTATAATGATAGCGCTTAAGCTACTGAACAACTTTGCCGAAGGCGCCATCTTTCTTAGTGGCTAGGATCCTAAGATAACCGCAAAACAAAAGTGTCATGCTCACTAGCGCCGCCTGGTGGCAAAATCTCGAATCTCTTAGCTAGAATAATGGTAGCGTTTGAGCTACTGAACAACTTTGCCGAAGACGCCATCTCTCTAAGTGGTCAGGATCCTGAGCTATCCGCAAAACAAAAATTCTATGCTTACTAGCGCCGCCTGGTGGCAACTCTCGAATCTCTTGGCTAGAATAATGATAGTCCTTGAGCTACTGAACAACTTTGCCGAAGACGCCACCTTTCTAAGTGGCCAGGATCCTGAGCTATCCGCAAAACAAAAATTCTATGCTCACTAGCGCCGCCTGGTGGCAAAATTTCGAATCTCATAACCTTTATAATGATAGCGCTTGAGCTACTGAACAACTTTGCCGAAGACGCCATCTTTCTAAGTGGTCAGGATCCCGAGATATCCGCAAAACAAAAATTCTATGCTCACTAGCGCCGCCTGGTTGCCAAATCTCGAATCTCTTGGCTAGAATAATGATAGTCCTTGAGCTACTGAACAACTTTGCCGAAGACGCCATCTTTCTAAGTGGTCAGGATCCTGAGCTATCCGCAAAACAAAAATTCTATGCTCACTAGCGCCGCCTGGTGGCCAAATCTCGAATCTCTTGGCTAGAATAATGATAGTCCTTGAGCTACTGAACAACTTTGCCGAAGACGTCATCTTTCTAAGTGGCCAGGATCCTGAGCTATCCGCAAAACAAAAAATTCTATGCTCACTAGCGCCGCCTAGTGGCCAAATCTCGAATCTCTTGGCTAGAATAATGACAGTCCTTGAGCTACTGAACAACTTTGCCGAAGACAACATCTTTCTAAGTGGCCAGGATCCTGAGCTATCCGCAGAACAAAAATTCTATGCTCACTAGCGCCGCCTGGTGGCAAAATTTCGAATCTCATCACTTTTATAATGATAGCGCTTAAGCTACTGAACAACTTTGCCGAAGGCGCCATCTTCCTAAGTGGTCAGGATCCTGAGCTGTCCGGCAAACAAATAATCTATGCTCACTAGCGCCCCCTGGTGGCCAAATCTCGAATATCTTGGCTAGAAAAATGATAGTCCTTGAGCTACTGAACAACTTTGCCGAAGACGCCATCTCTCTGAGCTGTCCGGCAAACAAATAATCTATGCTCACTAGCGCCGCCTGGTGGCCAAATCTCGAATCTCTTGGCTAGAATAATGACAGTCCTTGAGCTACTGAACAACTTTGCCGAAGACAACATCTTTCTAAGTGGCCAGGATCCTGAGCTATCCGCAGAACAAAAATTCTATGCTCACTAGCGCCGCCTGGTGGCAAAATTTCGAATCTCATCACTTTTATAATGATAGCGCTTAAGCTACTGAACAACTTTGCCGAAGGCGCCATCTTTCTTAGTGGCTAGGATCCTAAGATAACCGCAAAACAAAAGTGTCATGCTCACTAGCGCCGCCTGGTGGCAAAATCTCGAATCTCTTAGCTAGAATAATGGTAGCGTTTGAGCTACTGAACAACTTTGCCGAAGACGCCATCTCTCTAAGTGGTCAGGATCCTGAGCTATCCGCAAAACAAAAATTCTATGCTTACTAGCGCCGCCTGGTGGCAACTCTCGAATCTCTTGGCTAGAATAATGATAGTCCTTGAGCTACTGAACAACTTTGCCGAAGACGCCACCTTTCTAAGTGGCCAGGATCCTGAGCTATCCGCAAAACAAAAATTCTATGCTCACTAGCGCCGCCTGGTGGCAAAATTTCGAATCTCATAACCTTTATAATGATAGCGCTTGAGCTACTGAACAACTTTGCCGAAGACGCCATCTTTCTAAGTGGTCAGGATCCCGAGATATCCGCAAAACAAAAATTCTATGCTCACTAGCGCCGCCTGGTGGCCAAATCTCGAATCTCTTGGCTAGAATAATGATAGTCCTTGAGCTACTGAACAACTTTGCCGAAGACGCCATCTTTCTAAGTGGTCAGGATCCTGAGCTATCCGCAAAACAAAAATTCTATGCTCACTAGCGCCGCCTGGTGGCCAAATCTCGAATCTCTTGGCTAGAATAATGATAGTCCTTGAGCTACTGAACAACTTTGCCGAAGACGTCATCTTTCTAAGTGGCCAGGATCCTGAGCTATCCGCAAAACAAAAATTCTATACTCACTAGCGCCGCCTAGTGGCCAAATCTCGAATCTCTTGGCTAGAATAATGATAGTTCTTGAGCTACTGAACAACTTTGCCAAAGACGCCATCTTTCTAAGTGGCCAGGATCCTGAGCTATTCGCAAAACAAAAATTCTATGCTCACTAGCGCCGCCTGGTGGCCAAATCTCGAATCTCTTGGCTAGAATAATGACAGTCCTTGAGCTACTGAACAACTTTGCCGAAGACGCCATCTTTCTAAGTGGTCAGGATCCTGAGCTATCCGCAAAACAAAAATTCTATGCTCACTAGCGCCGCCTGGTGGCCAAATCTCGAATCTCTTGGCTAGAATAATGATAGTCCTTGAGCTACTGAACAACTTTGCCGAAGACGTCATCTTTCTAAGTGGCCAGGATCCTGAGCTATCCGCAAAACAAAAAATTCTATGCTCACTAGCGCCGCCTAGTGGCCAAATCTCGAATCTCTTGGCTAGAATAATGACAGTCCTTGAGCTACTGAACAACTTTGCCGAAGACAACATCTTTCTAAGTGGCCAGGATCCTGAGCTATCCGCAGAACAAAAATTCTATGCTCACTAGCGCCGCCTGGTGGCAAAATTTCGAATCTCATCACTTTTATAATGATAGCGCTTAAGCTACTGAACAACTTTGCCGAAGGCGCCATCTTCCTAAGTGGTCAGGATCCTGAGCTGTCCGGCAAACAAAAATTCTATGCTCACTAGCGCCGCCTGGTGGCCAAATCTCGAATCTCTTGGCTAGAATAATGATAGTCCTTGAGCTACTGAACAACTTTGCCGAAGACGTCATCTTTCTAAGTGGCCAGGATCCTGAGCTATCCGCAAAACAAAAAATTCTATGCTCACTAGCGCCGCCTAGTGGCCAAATCTCGAATCTCTTGGCTAGAATAATGATAGTTCTTGAGCTACTGAACAACTTTGCCGAAGACGCCATCTTTCTAAGTGGCCAGGATCCTGAGCTATTCGCAAAACAAAAATTCTATGCTCACTAGCGCCGCCTGGTGGCCAAATCTCGAATCTCTTGGCTAGAATAATGACAGTCCTTGAGCTACTGAACAACTTTGCCGAAGACAACATCTTTCTAAGTGGCCAGGATCCTGAGCTATCCGCAGAACAAAAATTCTATGCTCACTAGCGCCGCCTGGTGGCAAAATTTCGAATCTCATCACTTTTATAATGATAGCGCTTAAGCTACTGAACAACTTTGCCGAAGGCGCCATCTTCCTAAGTGGTCAGGATCCTGAGCTGTCCGGCAAACAAAAATTCTATGCTCACTAGCGCCGCCTGGTGGCCAAATCTCGAATCTCTTGGCTAGAATAATGATAGTCCTTGAGCTACTGAACAACTTTGCCGAAGACGTCATCTTTCTAAGTGGCCAGGATCCTGAGCTATCCGCAAAACAAAAATTCTATGCTCACTAGCGCCGCCTGGTGGCAAAATTTCGAATCTCATCACTTTTATAATGATAGCGCTTGAGCTACTGAACAACTTTGCCGAAGACGCCATCTTTCTAAGTGGTCAGGATCCCGAGATATCCGCAAAACAAAAATTCTATGCTCACTAGCGCCGCCTGGTGGCCAAATCTCGAATCTCTTGGCTAGAATAATGATAGTCCTTGAGCTACTGAACAACTTTGCCGAAGACGTCATCTTTCTAAGTGGCCAGGATCCTGAGCTATCCGCAGAACAAAAATTCTATGCTCACTAGCGCCGCCTGGTGGCAAAATTTCGAATCTCATCACTTTTATAATGATAGCGCTTAAGCTACTGAACAACTTTGCCGAAGGCGCCATCTTCCTAAGTGGTCAGGATCCTGAGCTGTCCGGCAAACAAAAATTCTATGCTCACTAGCGCCGCCTGGTGGCCAAATCTCGAATCTCTTGGCTAGAATAATGATAGTCCTTGAGCTACTGAACAACTTTGCCGAAGACGTCATCTTTCTAAGTGGCCAGGATCCTGAGCTATCCGCAAAACAAAAAATTCTATGCTCACTAGCGCCGCCTAGTGGCCAAATCTCGAATCTCTTGGCTAGAATAATGATAGTTCTTGAGCTACTGAACAACTTTGCCGAAGACGCCATCTTTCTAAGTGGCCAGGATCCTGAGCTATTCGCAAAACAAAAATTCTATGCTCACTAGCGCCGCCTGGTGGCCAAATCTCGAATCTCTTGGCTAGAATAATGACAGTCCTTGAGCTACTGAACAACTTTGCCGAAGACAACATCTTTCTAAGTGGCCAGGATCCTGAGCTATCCGCAGAACAAAAATTCTATGCTCACTAGCGCCGCCTGGTGGCAAAATTTCGAATCTCATCACTTTTATAATGATAGCGCTTAAGCTACTGAACAACTTTGCCGAAGGCGCCATCTTCCTAAGTGGTCAGGATCCTGAGCTGTCCGGCAAACAAAAATTCTATGCTCACTAGCGCCGCCTGGTGGCCAAATCTCGAATCTCTTGGCTAGAATAATGATAGTTCTTGAGCTACTGAACAACTTTGCCAAAGACGCCATCTTTCTAAGTGGCCAGGATCCTGAGCTATTCGCAAAACAAAAATTCTATGCTCACTAGCGCCGCCTGGTGGCCAAATCTCGAATCTCTTGGCTAGAATAATGACAGTCCTTGAGCTACTGAACAACTTTGCCGAAGACGCCATCTTTCTAAGTGGTCAGGATCCTGAGCTATCCGCAAAACAAAAATTCTATGCTCACTAGCGCCGCCTGGTGGCCAAATCTCGAATCTCTTGGCTAGAATAATGATAGTCCTTGAGCTACTGAACAACTTTGCCGAAGACGTCATCTTTCTAAGTGGCCAGGATCCTGAGCTATCCGCAAAACAAAAAATTCTATGCTCACTAGCGCCGCCTAGTGGCCAAATCTCGAATCTCTTGGCTAGAATAATGACAGTCCTTGAGCTACTGAACAACTTTGCCGAAGACAACATCTTTCTAAGTGGCCAGGATCCTGAGCTATCCGCAGAACAAAAATTCTATGCTCACTAGCGCCGCCTGGTGGCAAAATTTCGAATCTCATCACTTTTATAATGATAGCGCTTAAGCTACTGAACAACTTTGCCGAAGGCGCCATCTTCCTAAGTGGTCAGGATCCTGAGCTGTCCGGCAAACAAAAATTCTATGCTCACTAGCGCCGCCTGGTGGCCAAATCTCGAATCTCTTGGCTAGAATAATGATAGTCCTTGAGCTACTGAACAACTTTGCCGAAGACGTCATCTTTCTAAGTGGCCAGGATCCTGAGCTATCCGCAAAACAAAAAATTCTATGCTCACTAGCGCCGCCTAGTGGCCAAATCTCGAATCTCTTGGCTAGAATAATGATAGTTCTTGAGCTACTGAACAACTTTGCCGAAGACGCCATCTTTCTAAGTGGCCAGGATCCTGAGCTATTCGCAAAACAAAAATTCTATGCTCACTAGCGCCGCCTGGTGGCCAAATCTCGAATCTCTTGGCTAGAATAATGACAGTCCTTGAGCTACTGAACAACTTTGCCGAAGACAACATCTTTCTAAGTGGCCAGGACCCTGAGCTATCCGCAGAACAAAAATTCTATGCTCACTAGCGCCGCCTGGTGGCAAAATTTCGAATCTCATCACTTTTATAATGATAGCGCTTAAGCTACTGAACAACTTTGCCGAAGGCGCCATCCTTCTTAGTGGCTAGGATCCTAAGATAACCGCAAAACAAAAGTGTCATGCTCACTAGCGCCGCCTGGTGGCAAAATCTCGAATCTCTTAGCTAGAATAATGGTAGCGTTTGAGCTACTGAACAACTTTGCCGAAGACGCCATCTCTCTAAGTGGTCAGGATCCTGAGCTATCCACAAAACAAAAATTCTATGCTTACTAGCGCCGCCTGGTGGCAACTCTCGAATCTCTTGGCTAGAATAATGATAGTCCTTGAGCTACTGAACAACTTTGCCGAAGACGCCACCTTTCTAAGTGGCCAGGATCCTGAGCTATCCGCAAAACAAAAATTCTATGCTCACTAGCGCCGCCTGGTGGCAAAATTTCGAATCTCATAACCTTTATAATGATAGCGCTTGAGCTACTGAACAACTTTGCCGAAGACGCCATCTTTCTAAGTGGTCAGGATCCCGAGATATCCGCAAAACAAAAATTCTATGCTCACTAGCGCCGCCTGGTGGCCAAATCTCGAATCTCTTGGCTAGAATAATGATAGTCCTTGAGCTACTGAACAACTTTGCCGAAGACGCCATCTTTCTAAGTGGTCAGGATCCTGAGCTATCCGCAAAACAAAAATTCTATGCTCACTAGCGCCGCCTGGTGGCCAAATCTCGAATCTCTTGGCTAGAATAATGATAGTCCTTGAGCTACTGAACAACTTTGCCGAAGACGTCATCTTTCTAAGTGGCCAGGATCCTGAGCTATCCGCAAAACAAAAAATTCTATGCTCACTAGCGCCGCCTGGTGGCAAAATTTTGAATCTCATCACTTTTATAATGATAGCGCTTAAGCTACTGAACAACTTTGCCGAAGGCGCCATCTTTCTAAGTGGCTAGGATCCTGAGATAACCGCAAAACAAAATTTTCATGCTCACTAGCGCCGCCTGGTGGCAAAATTTTGAATCTCATAGCTTTGATAATAAAAGTCCTTGAGCTACTGAACAACTTTGCCGAAGACGCCATTTTTCTAAGTGGTCAGGATCCTGAGATATCCGCAACTGCCTGGTGGCGCAATTTCACTTAAGCAGTGTTGCCAGCTACGAAAAAAATTTTGAACCCTTCATGAAAAACTGGATTACAGATGAAGAGTATTGCTATGTTGCTAAGCATTATATTTTTCTGTTCCGCTCAAGTTTGATGGTTTTGATCTTTACTTTATTCTTCCTAAACTGTGTTGCCAGCCACATGAACATTTGTGATTCGGCCGACTGTCTGGAACGCAACACTTCCTTCAACTTTGGTGAACATTCGGTATCGTTATCTTTAAATTTTTTTGGTATTTGCATATCACACCCCCATAAAATTGGCTCTTTTGATAACAATCGATCAGTGTTGCCATCTATTACCAAAATATGAAAACTTGAACGGCCATTTTGGAAAGTTCTCAAACCATGCTTCAACTTTGCCGAATATGTCGAATCAGTATTTCCGCATCTAGACGTTGCATTTTTCAAAAACATAATTATAACCCTGATTTTTTTACGACCGATTTTTTTTACGACCCCCCGATAACGGTCGTAAAAAGAGGTTGGGGTGTATTAGAATGTTGAATTTTTGGAACTTGTTTCAATTCACAAATTAGAGACAAGTCAATTAATGGTTGATAAGTATGAATGCTGATATTAGAATTACAAAATGCATTCCAAGGAATTGAAACAATATTTTCATTAGAACAATGATTAAAGAAGTCTAATATTTTGCTCGTGGGATTAATTTCAAATAAAGACCTCAAAATATTAATAATCGGATGATTGTTAAAAAAACAATTCATCATAAATTTACAATTCTTGAAAACGAATTTTAAGTGGAATAACACCTGCCAAAACTTCAATTGATTGAGTATGTGTTGGATTCATAAGTTTTAAACAAATTCCCAAGCAACGAAATTGTATTTTTTCAAGTTTGACAAAATATGTTTTTGCAGCACTACCAAATGTAAAAAAACCATATTCCATAACTGAACGAATAGTAGTTTTGTAAAGTGTTATTAAATCAGAAGGATTTGCTCCCCACCAAGTACCAGCGATTGTTCGTAGAAAATTTATTCGTTTTGCACAAAATTTTTGAATATATTTGATGTGAGTGTTACAATTTAATTTAGAATCAAATCATATACCAAGATGTTTATAAATATCAACTTCTTCAATTTCAAGTCCATTAGAATATAAATTTATGTTTGTGAAAGAATGTTTTCGTGTAAAAGCAATATATTTTGTTTTTTGAACAGAAAAAGAAAAACCGTTTTCATGTGCCCACATATCAATATTATCTAAGGCACATTGCATAAAATGTCCAATGATCTCTCTATTTTTGCCACTAATAGAAATCACATTATCATCAGCAAATTGTAGTAAGTAACAACCATTAGGAATAATGGAAGCAATGTCGCTTGTGAATAAATTGTACAAAAAACGACTTAAACAAGACCGTTGTGGAAGGCCAAAATAACTATAACGAATAGTTTTGGAACATCCATCATGGAAAAACTTCATAATTTTGAAAGAAAACAAATGACATGAAAAATTTGAAATCAAATTTGGAATTTTTAAATTGTTCATTTTATTGAACAATAAATCAATTAAAACAAAATCATATGCTCCAGAAACATCAAAGAAAGTTGAAACAACATCCTGCTTTATATTGAAGGAAAGTTGAATTTGTGGAGCAAAAAGTGAAACACAATCACGCAACCACGACCTCTTCTAAAACCAAATTGAGAAGATGGGAAAATTTTGTTATCTTCAGCCCATAATTCAAGGCGGTTTAAAATCATTCGTTCAAACAGTTTACGAAAACATGACAGCAAACTAATTGGTCTTCTACTATCTGCAAATGAAGGTTCTCTACCAGGCTTCACAATACTAATAACTTTAATGGAACGCCATTGAAGAGGTACAATGTTCTGATATAAGAAAGAATTATAAATTGAATGTAAATGAAGTTTTCCTTCATATGACAAATTCTTTAATACAATAAATTTAATATAATCAATTCCAGGAGCAGTATTTTTGGTAATTGATAACGCCATATTAAATTCAGCCAATGAAAAAGGATTGCAAAGTTCCGGAAAATAATTAAAAGAATTTGCCTTGAAATGTATTGGAGGAGGTACAAAATCAGGACATATTTTTGAAGAAAAATCATCTATCCATTTTTCCGAATATTCCAAAACAGTGGGAAGAGACGGTTTATAATTCCTTAAATAACGAGCTACAGACCATAACTTCGATAAAAAAGTCTCTCTGTCAAGATTTTCAACAAATTTTTTTCAATAATTTCTCTTTTTAAATTTTGTAATTCTTGTAAACTGTGCTTCAGCTTTACAATATAATAAATTATGATTTCTGGAACCAAATCTGCGAAATAATTTGAAAGCATCTGATTTATTCTTTAAAGAAATGGAACACTCATCATCCCACCAAAAAAAAAGAAGATTTTTCTTTACAGTACCAGACACTAATTTTCTGTTCTGTTAATTCCGTAAACAGTTATTTAATAACATTGAAAAAGTATTATAGTTTTCAATTGTTGAACCAGAATTAACTATATTTATCAATGAATCAGATATAAGGTCAGAAAATTTGGTCCAATTGTCATTTCTACAGAGATCAGGAACACATGGTTCATTTAATATATTATTGTATTTCGATGTTTGAATTTCAATTAAAATAGGCAAATGATCACTACCATTTGGATCATCAATAATTTTCCAAGAAGATTGCATTTATAAATTATTTGAAAAAAGGGATAAATCAACACATGAATGATTATTGGGAGGCACAGCAACCCTAGTAATCGATCCATCATTAAGAATATTTAAATTGAAATCATCAATCAAATCCATAATAAGAGAACCCCTACCATCCGTTTTTTCACTACCCCAGGCAAAATTGTGTGCGTTGAAATCGCCCAATACATAAAATGGAGAAGGAATTTCATTCAAAATATATTTTATTTGAGACAACGAAAAACTTGCATTTGGAGGAATATAAAAACAAACAATAGAAAACTCACATTTTCCTTTTCTAATAGATACAGCAACGTATTCTCTTTGTGATTGAAAAGATAAAACTAGATGTTTGAATTCAATATTTTCACAAACACCAATTAACACTCCTCCAAATGATGAATCCCTATCTTTCCTTATTAAGTTAAATTGTGGAATACGGAAAAATTTTGATGTTCCTAACCATGTTTCATTCAAGCAAAACACATCTACATTAAAATTTGTAATTAATGCTTTCAACCGATCAATTTTGGGAATAACGCAGCGGCAATTCCATTGTTAAATGTTCAAATTAGGCTGATACAAATATTAAATTTCTTTTATGTCCGAGACCACTTGGAAGGTACGAGGGGGGGGATAAAAATAAATAAGGAACAAAAAAATAAAAATAGAAAAAAAGTATTTTTTACGAATATTTATTTTTAACGATAATTGTTTAACTTTTTTCAAACGTCCTCTGGATCATTATTTCACTTGTTTTTTACTTTAAAAATTGGAAAAAACCTTGCTGATGTCAAAAAAATTATGAATCTTTTTTTTTCTCCCCCTCAAAATTTTCGGGTTTTTGAAGGGGGGGGGTGACATAAAAGAAAATTAATATTTGTATCAGCCTTATTGCAATTATTTAAAGCCATTAGGAAGAAAATAATGAGGCAATGAGGGGAACAAATGAATTCAATTTATTCAAAAGAGTGGCCAAAAATGGTAAAACCATTTAAATGATTTTTTTTTCCAAAAATCACTTAATCCCAAAAAGTCAACCATTTCTTCAAGGATTCTCAAAATTGACTGACTTGAATTTTCGTTATTTTGCTCATTAGAATTAGTCTTGGACTGCTCATTAGGCTTGGATGAACAATCAGAATCAAATCTTTCAAAACCTGGAATATTTTTGTGAGGTGCATATGCCTTAAGGGGAGGAAAATTCATATCAAAAGAAGTTGATGGTTGAGGTTCATCAGAACTATTATTTCGTTTGTTCGAAGAAATATTAACAGTTCTTCTCCTTTTATTAGGAGGTTTGTAAGCAAAATTATTGAAATTATCAAATGATTCAACTCCATCATCATTGGGTAAAATTTCAAAAACATTAACTAGGAAATGTTATCTGAAGATTTTATTACTTCAGCATATGATAAATTGTTCTTATTTCTTATTTTTTGATTTAATTTGGATTGATGATCAATGTAAACAGCACAATCTTTCAAAGATTTGTGCTCTGTTTACAATAAATGCAAAGGTCCGAATTTTTATTACATTCAGACGAAGAATGCGCTTCGCCACACTTCGAACATTTTTGTTTATTGGAGCAAAAACTGGAAGTGTGACCAAAAAGGAGACATTTGTCACAATGCATGAGCTTTGGGTAGTAAAGCCTCACGCGAAATTTTACATTATCAATAATTACAAAGTCTGGCAGGACTGAACCAGAAAACGTAATTTTGATGCAATTCGAATGCATATATTTGGAATCATTTCCAACAAAATATTGTTTGACAAACGAACACGCAAGTGGAAAAGTCAATTCAAAGCGTTTTTTTCTTATTAGCAGGTAAAATTAACTTCCCTGAAAAAAAATCTGAACTGCTACGGAACATGATATGTAATATGTTGTAAAAAATATGTTAATAATAGCTAAATTTATTTTTATCAAATTAGGATGATAATGTTGTCTAACACAGAACACCTAGACATAAGAAATAAATGATAATGATGCTAATAATGGATTAAAAAAATTTTTTAATTGTTGGTGGTTTACGCATACTTTTTTATAAATGTCCGATAACTGATATTCCACAATATTTTAGATTATCTAGTATATCTCTAAAATAATTTATATTTTTCAAAAGAAAAACACAAAGCCGTACGTAACTTACATATGTGCAGAAAAAAGTCGTCCTCAAAAGGGTCAAACCTTTTTCCACGAGTTCGTTCGCCATCCGCGGAGAAAGAGAGGAAAGTTATTGGCGCAATTTCTTGCAAAACATCAAAACCGGTAGGGTTTGCTGCATCTTCTCCGATGCTGAAGTGAGACAACCGAAGAACGAGATCGTCGTCGTCACATTGCACAGCACGACAACACATGTTGGATGCGTTTTGCCATATTTTAACGACTCTTTCCCCGGGGTTTTCAGGTGGAGTTGAAGGCGAGAGTGTCAAGACGATATTGGCCTTCTTATAAATACGACATTTCAACGGGAGGACGCAGTTTTGCTTCAGTGAGTTCAAGATCAGCATGTGCTACACGAGGGACATTCGAGACTGTTGATGAACAATTAGTGAATGCGGTCGTGAAGACTATCGGAAGATTTGACCGTAAAGCAAGAACGTTATTACAACTCAGTGACATTAGATTAATGGTGACGTGATTCAATTGGGATCGAAAATGAAAGTGGTACGATTTCTCTTGCTTTGCGTGCTAGTGGCAGCAACATGTGCGAATCCCGCCGTGGATAACGGAAGTCCCCTCAATCATGCGGTATGAAACAGTGACATTTTGTGCATAAAACTGAAATCTATAAACACAGAAGAATTGTGCGAACAAATCCTTACTAATAGAGTGTTTCTGTTTATCGTTCCATGTTCAGACGCCGACTATGGCCAGCAAATCAGCCCTGGAGGAGTCCTTTGTGAAACGTTTGGGAGTCAAGTGTACGCAAAAGGATAACAGCTCCTGTGTGATGCTGAAGCTGGTGAACTACATGAATCGGATACTGAAAAAGTCCAGCATTGCCCTGGGCGACAGCGTGGAGCTGACGCAAACGAGGTGAGCTTGTTGGGGAAATATATGTTCTCATGTGTTCAAAGTGTTTTGAACAGGTAAGAGCTGTATCCTTAAATTCCGATAAAATTGTACAATGTGTTTGAATTTCATACAAACAAAGTACCAATATAAATTAAAAATATGTATCATGAATGTACTGCCCATAACTGCATATTTGTAACATTCGACAAAAGTAGGCATTGTGTAAATGGAATACCAAGTGTGCATTTAATGGCAATATGGGAGGAAACTAAAATTTCTAAAAATTACCTGGAACACAAAAGTGCTTATTTCAGGCTTATATTTTGTACAACACATATCGCATACTAGGTGAGTTTTCAGAAAATAATTCTGATAAAAATTTCAATGCTATCACATTACGAGGCTCATTTATAATCTCAATGTGACTGCTATGCGGTTGTAATTACCAATGTGACAAAACAACTTGGTACTTTTTACGAACTTTCTAGAACAATCTCACAGATTTCAGTAAGTTGATCGAAGGTATTTATCATTTGATGACTCTCCATGGTATTAACTCCATTTTGTCAAAAATGTCGAATGTGACTGTTTTTCAGCGGCTTGTCTCAACTCTCGTAGTTTTGTTTATAATTAAATTTTAATATATGTCATATATAACGTTTGTTTTTGTGTGAAACAACTCAACTTCTCCTTAAAAATCGCATCAAAATGAGTAATCAGTTCGACGCTTTAGAAAAAAAATCTGATCAGCAAATTGAAGCATCTTCTGGCGCAGGTTCTTTGACTGGATTGAGGATGTAAAGGGTGCTGCAAATCGTGGTCAGTATTTTTAAATTTGGTAGATTTAGGCAGGAGATCTTGAACTCTATTAGGGATTATACTCATGTCTTACACGTGGGCATTAAGAGGAATCAACTACACTTTTTTATATTTATGGAGGGATTATAAGAGTATGTTTTAAAAAACACCGATTGAACCTTAACAGTTCAGTTCACTTTGGCAAAAGAAAATAGAAAATACTTAATATGACTAGCAAGTGCTCGGCACTGAAGAATTTTGAAAGTGACTTTCGTCTGTCACTTGCAGAATATTTATCTTATTTGTCTAGAAAATTAACATGTTACAATTTTGACTGCTGTGGAACAACTGTGGATATACGGCACCTAACAACAGCTTCGATGAATTGTTAAATTAATTGTACTTGAAACCATCTTTAGTCTGACACAAATGCACCCCTCTGATGTAAAGTGTCGTTAAAACAAAAAAAAACGAGCTCTCACATACGCTCGTCATACACCTAATCAAACTGCCCAAATTGTTTTTTTTTTTCACGGATTCTTGGTGTTTTTCGAAACAGAGTGCACATTATATTCCTCTGAGTTTCACAACTAGATCTGAAATAAGGCACCCACATAATTGAGCATGATACCCGCTATAGACAGTCGGCAAACCAAACAGCAAGCATCTGTGCTATATATTTAGCACCACTTAACATTCCCACATGAACTGGCTTAGATGCAGGGGTATATCCAGTCTACTGTGGAGCCAGTTTAATGCATCATCAATTCCTCCCCCTTCCCCTCATTGGTTTGCATTCTAACGTGGCAGGTGTTACGTGAGAATACGGTTGTGAACCCCTGTGCAGTGTCGGAGTAATTTGTGTTTATGTGTATTGTTTGTACTTCGTGATTCTCTGTCATGTCCCGTTCTGTCAACCAAGTCACATGACAGAATAGTGAAAACAAGAGACAGAACGGGCGCATGGAATTGGATCTATTCCAATGTGGAAAAATCACCGAAGTTGTAAGTGTTTTGTATGTTTATTTACTTTAAAAAGCCAGCTTTTGCCCGGCTGAAAGATCGGTGCCCGAATCAGTCCTGATTTCAACAGCAGGCATTACTATTGCTTAAAAATAGAAAATCACCAGCACTTTTACACTGAGGGTTTCTGTTAGTCCTTAGCAGTCATCTGATTGATTCGTTGTGTAAGTGCAGTTAATCTGGCGGTATTGGTGTAGCAACCACGGCCGACCAATCAAGATCAAGCGGGTGAAGAACTAGCCATATGTTAATGTGCTAAAATTCACCTTAATAAAGAAACAAAAAAAAAAACAAGATCAAGTTCATGCTGGTCATTTTCTCTCCGTATGTCGATATGCCCATTATCAAAGGTTACTAGACTAGATTTTAGACTGTTTAATTTTAATTTTGCTTGTAACGGAACATTTTCAATCTAGTATGTATGAAAAAATGTTCTATATCTCGATCTCTCCCTATATCTCGATGGTCCCTTCGATATCGAGATGTAGAGAGTCAACTGTATGTAACATAGGATGACATTTATTGTCTATTCAAACAACATTGAAAAAAAACATTTATTTAATCATTTTAAAATTCAGTTTATTCCACATTTTATTCTTATACCATAAAAGTGTTGTGAGCTCTCAAAATGGGGTTGCAATATATACACACTAGACTGATGCAAATTTTGAAGTTTTTGCTCCCCTATACTTTAACGATGTCAATTAGGATGAAAATGATCCTCCCAAAAATTTGAAGTGATTTGGGAGAAATTTGATTGTGCACACGCTATTTGAAGTTTATATGGGAATTTCTATGGAAAAGACAACCCTTTTGTGTTGAACACACTCATCTCATGTGAGAACTTCCCAGCTACAACTTTGCCGAAGACCACATTTTGATTGGGCGTAAGGAAAGTTTGTTATCATTGATAACAAAGATTAAATCATGCTAGGATGATCATTTAATTACTTCCAGAGCAACTCTGCTTTTTTGCTGTAGAACAAAGTAGCCTGAATTACTTTGATAAATTCTACCCACCCTGAGCACCACTGTTGCCTGCTGAGCAGTTGGTTAAGCATGCAAAATGCAAACCCACTTTGTGATTATGAATAGCAATTTATCCTGACGTCCAATCAAAATGCGGTTTTCGGCAAAGTGGTAGCTGAAAGGATTTCACATAAGAAGAGTTTGTTCACTTTTCCATAAAATATTATAACGAAGAGATAGAGGGCTGCACATGAAAGTTTGGCGTTTTCCATAGCAATCTCCATATAAACTTCAAATGGCGTGTGTCAGTCAAATTTCTTCCGAATCATTCCAAACTTTGGGAGGATGCTATTTACTATAATATAAATCGTTTAAGCATAGGGGAGCCAAAATTTCAAAAATTGCATCACACTAATACACACATTTGTTAATGATTGCGGCCTACTCCTGTGTCGCTTGAAATGTATTTTTTTACGTTATTAGGACATTTTTAGCTTATTCGTTCCGTTTGAGAAGTGTTGCCAATGACATAAATAATAGAGATGGTCGGGTTTCACATTTTTCAAACCCGAACCCAAGAAAGACCCGTCTTAAACCCGAGTTCGAAAAGATGGTTATTTTTTCGTTTGTGATGCATACGGAAACTTTCAGGCTGTTACTCTGTTCATAATTCTCACAAAACCCGACTTTCTTCAAGTCCGAACCCGACCCGTACCCGATAATTTTATAACCTCCAAACCCGACCCGAACCCGAGCCCGAAAAATTTCAAATTTTCAAACACGAACACGGCACGAACCCGTCGAGTTCGGCTCGGGTTTCGGGATTGAAAACTCTAGACTCGACCATCTTTAATAAATAATTGTGTTTCGCTTTCCTTAATTCGATGGATGATACAAAAAGCATACTTCAATGTAATTGAAAATTCGATTACAATATCTCACAGGGCCCAGATAGCCGTAGCGGTAAACGCGCAGCTATTCAGCATGACCATGCTGAGGGTCGTGGGTTTTGTAATCCCGCTGGTCGAGGATCTTTTCGTAAAGGAAATTTTCTCGATTCCCAGGGCATAGAGTATCTTCGTACCTGCCACACGATATACATATGCAAAAATGGTCAATCGGCAAAGAAAGCTCTCAGTTAATAACTGTGGAAGTGCTCATTAGAACACTAGTCTGAGAAGCAGGCTTTGTCCCCGTTGGGACGTAACGCCAGAAAGAAGAAGATCTCACAAAAAAATTAGTATATTGGGCTTTTGCAACTTTACTTGTACAGTGTTGCTAGCTGCCTAATAATTTTTTAAATAATGGATAAAACTGGTAATTTATCCTATTTTGCTAACATTTCATTTTTATCTTACTGTGCATAACCCAATTATAGAATTTATCTATTGAGATATTGTTGCGATCAAAGTATAGGTGCCAACTATCCGTGGGAAAACGGAGGTATGTATTGCTTCTGCTTACTTTCCTGGAGATGTTGAAGATGTGCCTCCATACTCTGTCGTTCATTTTGTCAACTACTGTAAGAAAATTAATGCCCAATTTATAATAGGGTGCGATGCAAATGCCCATCATACATTTTGGAGCAGCACCGATATTAATAAAAGAGAAGAAGATCTTTTAAACTACATGACCTCTAACAACATAGACATATGTAATAGAGGTGATTCTCCTACTTTTGTAAACTCTATCCGTCAAGAGGTTCTTGATCTCACGATCTGTAGCGACTTGTTATCGGAGAAGATTGTGAACTGGCATGTTTCTGATGAAGGATCATTGTCAGATCATAAACAAATCCGGTTCGATTTTAAAGTTGAATCAGTAATAATAGGAAGCTAAAGAAACCCAAATAAAACCAATAAGGATCTCTATCGTTTTCATTTAACGAATAAGAATTCGTATAACGGTGAACAGTTCACGACTGTTTCACAACTGGAAAATGCCTCTAATGGGATCATTGACCAAATGGTCTCATCTTATCATGCTAGCTGTTCCATTCAACAAAGGTCATCTAACAGGGATGTGCCTTGGTGGAATGGCAAGCTGGCAGGATTGAGGAAGATATCCAGGTGGTTGTTCAATAGAGCAAAGATCACTTTAGATTGGGTTGAATACAAAAAAGCCCCCGCCAAATGTAAGGACTGGGTACGGGTGTGTGAAAGCATTAACAACGTTCCTGCAGCTGTAAGGCTGCACAAAGTCCTTTCAAAAGACCATTCAAATGGTCTAGGTAGCCTTAAAAAAGAAGACAGCAGTAATACTGTTGACTCTTCTGAAACACTGGAAGTAATGATGAGAACTCATTTCCCTGAATCGATGCCATATTCGGATGAAGAACAGGTCTCAGATGAGGCAAGACATGTATGGTCGATAAATTCCTATCAGAAAGCTTGTGAAATCTTCAACAAGGAAAAGAGACGCTTTGTCCGCTCTTAACCGACATATTCAAAGCAAGTGTTGCGCTTTCATGTATTCCAAAAGCGAGGCAAAAGATTCGAGTTGTTTTCATTCCAAAAGCTGGAAGAAAGGATAAAACAACTCCCAAAGCCTTTAGACCTATAAGCCTTTCCTCTGTTCTTTTAAAGACAATGGAAAAAATAATTGATGACTTCATCAAGTCAACAAGTTTAATAGAAATGCCTCTTTGTAAATACCAATTTGCGTATCAATCAGGTAAATCTTCCATTACGGCGCTGCAGTCGCTGGTAAATAAAATCGAGAAATCTCTTGAAGCCAAAGAAATAGCCGTGGTTGCTTTTTTCGATATTGAAGGCGCATTCGATAATGCATCCTATAGCTCTATGAGTTCAGCCATGGAAGCAAGGGGCTCGGATAAAAGTGTTATCGAATGGGTTATAACTATGCTCAAAGATCGCACAATTTCTGCTGATCTAGGAGGTGCGCAAATATCTATAAGATCTACGAAGGGATGTCCTCAAGGAGGAGTGTTATCGCCCTTACTGTGGTCTCTTGTAGTAGACGAACTCCTTAGAAATTTAATAGATCAAGGTTTTGAGGTAATTGGATATGCCGATGATGTGGCCATCTTGGTTCGTTGAAAGTTTGATAACACGATTTCCGATCGGTTGCAAACT
Organism: Aedes aegypti; assembly: GCF_002204515.2. NCBI lineage: Eukaryota > Metazoa > Arthropoda > Insecta > Diptera > Culicidae > Aedes > Aedes aegypti. The sequence continues at coordinate 264,165,046 of NC_035107.1, read as the reverse complement.
GCGTTAAACATTACTCTCAAATGGTGTAGGAAAGAGGGGTTAAACGTAAACCCTTCAAAACCTATTATCGTGCCTTTTACAGACGAAAAAAGGTAAAGCTTATACAGCCTTCTTTGAATGGAGTTCAAATTCAATTTTCGGAAGAAGTTAAACACCTTGGGGTTACTTTGGATAAGAAATTAAACTGGAACTCTCATCTGAGCAATGGCGACAATACCGGAGCTGGAGTTTTCGGCCCTGGTATCAGCAAGGTAATCGCTATGGGACGCAGTCCCACTGTGTTCCAAGCTGAAATACAAGCCTTCATTGACTATACAAATGTTTGTCTCAAAAGAAACTATAGGTTTGCAAGGATCTGTATTTTCTCGGACAGTCAAACAGCTTCGATTGCTCTAAAGGCATTCACATGTAGATCAAAGTTAGTGTGGGAATGCAATCTTTCTCTGAAGCAATTGGCCAGTAGGAGCGAAGTTACATTGTACTGGGTGCCCGGCCATTGTGAAATTGAGGGGGATTAAATCGCCGACAATCTAGCAAGACAGGGTGCAGCTTCAAGCTTTGTCGGCCCTGAACCATTCTGTGGTATTCCTGAGTGCACTCTTAAGCTACACGCTAAGCCTGCGCAGCGCATGTGATAAAACTACACAGAATGAGGCAAACAATGCAGGACTCTCTGGTCGCACTCATGCTATGTGTAACCGATGTGTTGGCCATTGGCTGTGCGCGGATCGATGAAAATGGAACTGTCAGTCATCTCCCGCGTGGCAGCAAACAGTTGGCCGTTGGTAAGATAGGGAGTTTTCAGGGATTTTTTCCAGCGAAAAGCCGGAAGATGGTTGCAAATGAGAAAGTTTTTCCCCCATTTGCTTCCGCTTCGGCTATTCGAATGAAAAAATCTCTGAAAATCTTTAAAATGGGAATGTTTTTTTAATGTTTTCAGAAGCAAAACAAACATGGAAGCGAATTCCGCATTCCAAGCGTTCCTCCTCTGTGCGCATTTCACTCATTCGGTTTGTTTACCACCGTTTGCACAAAACTGTGTACAGCCCCCTTTGCACAGCATCTGTGCTGCATGAAGAGAGGCTGATTTTGTGTACTCGGCACTCATTTCTGAGCGTGACAAGTTTAGCGTGTAGGTATGCTGTTCCGCTCAAGAAAAGTAAAAATTTCTGCTCAAGAAATGGTCAAGAAATTTCCTACAGTCAGCTCCATTTGAAATGACATTTCTTTTCAACTGCGTACTGCGATCAAAGAAAAATGCTTTTATTGAGCATTTCTTGTAAGAAATTTCCCACGCATCGAGATAGGCGATTACTTTTCTGTTGAAGTGCATAGCGGAATTTGGGGCAAGTGTGCCACCCCTTATTTTTATAAAAACTACAAAATATATTTCTTCTTTGAGCTTAACTATATGTTCCCTAATAATTCATAAAACGATGATCAAAATTTGACGAAAATTGCTCTATTTTTTATGTATTTACATCGACTTTTGTAAGAACAATCAGATTTCAGTGAATTTTTATAAGATTTCGTTGTTTCTAAATAGCATGGTGAGAGGTAAATTAATAACGGATTTTTCAAACGTATTGTACATCGTGAAGCTATACAAAAGTGTAAGTTATTGTAGCATTTGGACGAAAAAAATATTTAGTTTCACATACCAAATCCATTTTGGTTGAAATCTATACTTTTTGGGGCAAGTGTGCCACCTATTTGGTAAGCAAAAATGGTTGGAGTGAAATTCATTAAAATGTAAACATCATCCACATAATCATAATAATGAACCAAAATGAGGCACCAGTAGTAGTTTCTGAAGTGTAGAACGGGAATAGCGAGCATTTTTGCGCCCAAAGTGATTTTTTCTCCAAATATTCGATAATAACATGGTTTTAGGCGTTTTAAGAACTTTTTCACTTATATTTATCAATATTTTACCGTTTTTTATTGCTGATCTAGTGTAATTTTATACAGATCCTCCGTAATAAAAGGTTAATTAATATATCGTATTGAATGAAGACAAAAATAACCATTTGAGTTATTCGTTCCGCATGTAATGACCCTTGTTATAAAGCATCCCCTTATGACGGTAAACTTAAAAATATTTTTTAAATTATCAATAAGTCTCTGCTTAGTAAGTAATATCAATATAAAATAAAGACATTTTTATTACAAATAGGATTACATGTGATGTTCATTCGGTGGCCGTCTTGCCCCATATGGGTGGCACACTTGCCCCATAGTGTTGAAAATTAGGTAATTTTGGATGATGTTTGAGAAGCTCCAAAACTAACACTTTTTGAAATTGTTTTCATTTTAAATGGCATAGTGCTTATGAAAAGATGCGATACTAACATCGTGAGGCTGAATTGGTGGTTTTATTAAGCTTAAGACAAAGTTAGAGAAAAATTTGCTTAAGGTGGCACACTTGCCCCAAATCCCGCTACTTCGCTTTAATATGAAACTGAAAAATTGGGAAATGTCCATGGTAGAATCATGGATACATCCAAGCAAGCGAAAAGATTCATAAAACCCAGTCTAGCTAAAGCCCAGGCAATACTGAATCTTAATAAAGGAAATCTTAGGGTAATTTCTGGTCTGATGACCGGTCACTGCCCAAGTAGGTATCATCTTAAAAAAATAGGAAGAATACAATCCTCTGAGTGTCGTTTTTGTCAAGCTGAAAACGAAACTGCTTTTACTCTACAACTGCGGAGCATTGCTTGATCAAAGAATGTTAGCATTTGGAAAAGGGTTATTAGAGCCCTTGGAAATTTGGCAAGGTAGTCCTAATAGGGCAACAGACTTTATAAAACGAGTTGTGCTCAGTTGGGACAGTGTGACACATCAACCAATGTCTATCACATCTCAATTGTGAAAGGATATTTGATGAGCACCAAATAAAATATGGGTCATACCACAATATTCCTAAATAATGGAAGCAGTGGTTAAAAGGCTCTACAGATGAGGAAAACAAATATTCCAAATACGAAATCTAGGTAAACGTTTACCAAATCTCTCTGTAACGAGATTCGGCTTTGAAAATTACCGAAATCACAGCTGTTGGGTACTCGGCAAAACATTTTACTGAATCGGTGAAATAATTTAATTGTGCATGTCATGTTTTTTTTTCTTGATAACAATCGAGCAGTATTGCCATCAAACACCTGAATTTGAAAACATGAAGGGTCATTTTGGAGTTCTCAAGCCATGCACATTGGGAGAATCCGAACCCAAAAATGGTCAAACTCTACCGCGAACCCAGTATCCAGAAGGTGGCCAAAGATGGAAGGATACGATGGGCAGGGCATGTTGCAAGAATGCCGGACAGCAACCCTGCAAAGATGGTGTTCGCGTCGGTTCCGGTTGGTTCAAGAAGGCGTGGAGCGCAGCTAGTTAGGTGGGCGGATCAAGTGTGCATCGATTTGACGAGCGTGGGGCAGAACCGAGGATGGAGAGATGCGACCACGAACCGAGTATTGTGGCGTGAAATTGTTGATTCAGTGTTACCTGTCTAGATGTTAACTAAATAAATGAATGCGAGCACATTGTTTTATGGTTATGTTTGTCCCAATTCTCCTAAAATATTTTGTTTATAATTTATTGTACAGACATCTCTGACTTGTGTTATGTCTTATGTACCTATTTTTTGATTGAAAAAAATATTAGCCTAGAGAATGCCAATTTTGGGGTCCATATAGCCGTAGCGGTAAACGCGCAGCTATCCAGCATGACCATGCTGAGCGTCGTGGGTTCAAATCCCGCTGGTCGAGGATCTTTTCGTAAAGGAAATTTTCTCGATTCCCAGGGCATAGAGTATCTTCGTACCTGCCACACGATATACACATGCAAAAATGGTCAATCGGCAAATAAAGCTCTCAGTTAATAACGGTGGAAGTGTTCATAAGAACACTAAGCTGAGAAGCAGGCTTTGTCCCAGTTGGGACGTAACGCCAGAAAGAAGAAGAAGAAGGAATGCCAATGCTTAGTCGCTGACAAACTGACATAACATACTGCAATCTTTCGTTCACCTTATTTAAACGCAAGGAAGATACTTGCGGCTCAACATGTAAATGGTTCTAGCAGAAGTATAGTCCGCACCGGGCCCCAAGTTCATTGTGGACTCCAAATCGTGATAATAATTTCATTTAATATTATGAATTTGATTTTTAGAAAACTAACACGTTAATAAGCAGATAAAAATTCAGTTTGAAGGCAAGGTCACCTATATGTAGGGACCTCTTGATATTACACTAAAGTTTTGTTTTACACGGTTTTTTTTTGTGCGTTTTATTTTTACACGGTTTTTTTACACGCCTTTCGGAATTTACACGGTAATTTTTTTTCCACGGAATTCGGAATTAACACGGTTTTTTTTACTAATTTACACGGATTTTGGAATTAACACAATTTCTTATTTACAAGGATTTCAGATTTAACACGGTACGTTATCCACGGATTCCAGAATTGACACGGTTTAATTTTAGACAAATTCCGGAATAAGCACGGTTTTTTTTGCACAGCACGGGGGACCGTGTCAAAAAACCTAAGTGTAGTAAGAGTAGCATAAATGCCTATTCAAAATTCAATATATTATAGTCTCTATATTTAACAGAGAAGCATCCAACTCTATTTTGAGCAAAATGGTCTCTAAAGTCACATTTTTCTTTATTCTGCTTGTATTGTACAGATTCCAGAGAGACTTTCAATGACTATGACACTATTTTTCACAGGTTCTTCAGGAATTTCATTGAATGGTTAGAGGGATTGCATCCTTATTTGCTCCAGGAAATGAGCACTACAACACTTTTCTCGACTATTTCGATTTCCACAGTTGCAAGAAAAGGTCCAGGGAGAGGAATTCCTATGCCAGTTTCTCTAATTATCCTTTCAGGATTTTTCATATGGAATCCTTCAAGAATTCATCCACATTTATCATAGGAATTGCTCCTAAAGTTCCTCCATTGGTCATCCGAGGAAATATATATAATTTTTTTCCAGGAATTTCTCTTATAATTTGACCTGCAATTCCTCATGAAGCTCCTTTAGAAACTTCTCTGAAGATTTCTCCAACATTTCATGCCAAATTACTTCTGTAGTTCTTCTAAACAATTTCTCGTTTATTTTGTCAAGTAAATTATTCATGGCTTTTTCAAAAGTTCATCCGAGGTTCCAAATCTGCTAATACTACAGAACAATACTTCCTCAAGAGCCCAGGAGCTATTTCAGAGAACTACTTTCAAACTTACTTTCAAATTTTATCAAGTTTCATCAAATGTTACTTTAGACGGATTCCATGTCAAATCGGTCAGTCACAGAACTCGACCATCTTCGATTTGTATTCAATTTTGCACATTTTTTAAGTATGGTAGAATAAGTGTTTTCCATAGAAAACTTGATCATTTTGACTCAAGTGTAACTTTTGAAAATGGCCTATAAATTTTTGCAAGCAACTCATTTGAAAAATTCTAACTCCGAAATTGTTGATTTTAGAGAAAAATGTTCTATGAAGAAGTTGTAGTGAACCGTTTAGACTATGAGAAAAAATATACACTGTAAAAATATTTTATTTATTTTCATAGAAAAATCAAAAATAAAACTTAAATTTTAAATTACACAGAAACCCCATTTTTATCATTTTTTAGATTTTCACCATAGAATCTTGATAGTAAAAAAATGTTTGGGACAAAGTTTCATGATGGAGAAATTTTTAATAACAACAGTTATTCTAGGAACAACTTTTGGTCGGTTTTCAAAATTTTGATTTTTTGTCAAAATACATACGTTCTGATGATACAGTGAAAATGCAAATGATTCTAAGCCATAATGGTTATATGAATAATTTCTCTAGAAGTAGCCATTTTCGAATTATATCGAGTTTAATGCAAAAAATATTGCTATTTTAAAATTTATAGGTCATTTTCATAAGTCGTTCGTGTTTCTCCATTAATAATAATACGTTTTCAACAGTAAAGACCATATTTCTTTCCACTTACTTTTTTTCTTTGATGGAGAAACACGAATGACTAATGAAAATGGCCTATTTTAATATTTTAACAATATTTTTTGCATTAAACTCGATATAATTCGAAAATGGCTACTTTTAGAGAAATTATTCATATAATCATCATGGCTTAGAATCATTTCAAGATGCTTACTGTACCATCAAAACGTATTTATTTTGACAAAAAAAAAAATCAAAATTTTGAAAATCGGCCAAAAGTTGTTCTTAGAAAAACTTTTTTATTAAAAATTTTTCCATCATGAAACTTTGTCCCAAACATTTTTTTAACTATCAAGATACTATGGCGAAAATTTAAAAAATATTAAAAATGGGGTTTTTGTGTTTTTTAAAATTTAAGTTTTAATTTGATTTTTTAATGAAAATAAATAAAATATTTTTACAGTGTATATTTTTTTCTTATAGTCCAAACGGTTAACTACAACTTCTTCATAGAACATTTTTCTCTAAAATCAACAATTTCGGAGTTAGAATTTTTCAAATAAGTTGCATGCAAAAAATTATAGGCCATTTTCAAAAGTTACACTTGAATCAAAATGATCAATTTTTCTATGGAAAACACTTATTCTACCATACCAAAAACATGTGAAAAATTTAATACAAATCGAAGACTATCAAGCGCGTTTTTATTTTTTTTTCGACTCATTCTGGATGGAATTCTACTTTGGGATTTCCTTCTGATTATTATTTATTTAGATGGTATTACATCAATTAATTTGATAAAACCTCGTTAACGATGTTACGCCAATTTACTCGGTCCATGGCTGTGTCTCTCCAACTTCGATTTTGGCCCACGTTCTCCAGATCTTGTTGCACCTGATCAAGTCACCTCGCTCGCTGTGCTCCTCGCCTTCTTGTGCCAACCGGATTCGACACGAACACCATCTTCGCAGGATTGTTGTCCGGTAGTCTTGCAACATGCCCTGCCCAGCGCACCTTTCCGGCATTCGCAACCTTCTGGATACTGGGTTCGCCGAAGAGCCTAGCGAGCTCGTGGTTCATTCTCCGCCGCCACACACCGTTTTCCTGTACTCCGCCAAAGATCGTCCTAAGCACCCTTCGTTCGAACACTCCAAGTGCTTGCAGGTCCTCTTCCAGCATGGTCCATGCTTCATGTCCATAGAGGACCACCGGTCTTATAAGCGTTTTGTACATGGTACATTTGGTGCGAGGGTGAATCTTTCTCGACCGCAGCTTCTTCTGGAGTTCATAGTAGGCGCGACTTCCACTGATGATGCGTCTCCGTATTTCACGACTTACGTTGTTATCAGCCGTTAACAAGGATCCGAGGTAGACGAACTCATCAACCACCTCAAAAGTATCCCCGTCTATCGTAACACTGCTTCCCAGGCGGGCTCTGTCGCGCTCGGTTCCGCCTATCAGCATGTAGGGAAAGTGTACCAGTTATGGCCATAGTGGTTCCCTATTTGGCCATATGCATTATTTCGATAACTTTCACATTTTCAATGTTTTTGAATGTTTTAACATCAAGATATATCCTATATCTTACTGCTAAAACACACACAACTTTTCAAAATGTGGAGACATTTAAGTTATCACGTATGGCGAAATAGGGAACCACTATGGCCATAACTGGTACACTCACCCTACTTTGTTTTTGACGCATTCACCATCAGGCCGACTTTTGTCGCTTCACGTTTCAGGCGGGTGTACAGGTCTGCCACCGCTCCAGATGTTCTGCCGACAATATCCATATCATCCGCGAAGCAAACAAATTGGCTGGATCTTGTGAAAATCGTACCTCGGTTATTGAACCCGGCTCTCCGCATGACACCTTCTAGCGCGATGTTGAACAGCAGGCACGAAAGTCCATCACCCTGTCGAAGTCCCCGGCGGGATTCGAACGAACTGGAATGTTCACCCGAAATCTTCACGCTATTCTGCACACCGTCCATCGTTGCTCTGGTTGTGAAGGAATGTGAAGAAATGGAACAGCTGCATTGTTCACAAGAAACGCGAAAGTTCTACGAGAAGCTTAACGCATCCCGAAAAGGCTTCGTGCCGCGAGCCGAAATGTGTAGGGATAAGGACGGAAGCATCTTGACGGACGGACGTGAGGTGATTGAAAGGTGGAAGCAGCACTACGATGAACACCTGAATGGCACGGAGAACACAGGCGCCGAGGGTCACGACAGCGGAGGAAGTGGCTACGTCAGCACGGCGGAGAGCAACGATTTCCTTCTGATATATCTCGGAGATTTTTGAACAATTTCACGAATATTTTTTTTAATTCTTGATCTTTTTCGGCAGATATTCCTGGGAAAACAATTGATGAAGTTCTTGGAAGACATCTTAGGGAAATTTCACTAAAAAATTCTAGAGTAGTTCCTGAAGGAATCTTAGAAACAATCTCTGGAGCAATTCTTGAAAAAATGCTCTAGTTGAAATGTGAAAGACAATTTTGAAGGAAATTGTATAAAATACAACATAGATGACCCAATTTTTTCAGCTACAACTTCATTCCTATTATTTAGCTGAAATTTTGCGAACAATGATTTTTACTTTTCCGGGTTAAAATTTAAAACTGGTTCTGGACTAAGGTCGGCTTTTCTGTTTTGTTCACATTTGACAGCCTTCTTCTACCTTTGTCATGAGATTGGAAGAAAAAAAAATGGTAGTAGATCCCACGCTCCCCAAAATACGGAATCAAGATAACTCTGCGAGTCGCAAGTTCACTAGAATGTTTCTTTTTTTTTTAACAATTGAACAACAAGTGCAATTCGATAATTTCAGAAGTCAGGGATTAGCATATTCCATTAGTGCAATCCGATATTTCTTCTTAACCATACATTATGTTCAATGCAGGAAGTATTCCATTATTTTTAAAGAAAGATAGAATGAACTCCTCTTGTATCATACATCTCCATTATTAAAAGAAAAATCAAATCCACAAATTTTCATCCAACACTTTCAGCTTCAGAATTTGCTCCTTCTCTTTGGAAGCATGAAGATGACTGTCGATCGACCCTGGGTCCGACCGCAATTAAGTTTGCTGTGGGTTCTTCACAAACAATTTAGAAGTTTTGAACATGGAAAGCGACAGTAAAGTTCATTGATTTAGTCATAACAATGAATCAATGAAATGAATGAATCGACCAATTTGATCATGATGATCATGACACAAGATAACCGTAAGTAAAACACACTGAATCCGTGTTGGGTGATGATCTTCTAGGCGCTCATAGGTTGACGTGTGTTTGATTTTAATGTCATAACTTTAAGTAAAAAGTTATCATACAAAATTCATAAAAACAATTTCCACGGTTTAATCACCTCATGACTCATAATGAGCATTTTATTGGCTTTTTTCGGTGAACGCGATACTACTCAAAGTGGAAGGGAGGAAGGTAAGTAATAAAAGCATATTTATACTCTTTCATTACCTTCTACTTTGAGTAGTATCGCGTTCACCGAAAAAAAAAGTCAAAAAAATACTCATTATGAAAAATTTATTAAATGTTGTCAAGCTACCTTCATAGTCCTTACAATGAGCTGTAGAGATTTTCAATTAGACGTTTAATCGCAGATATATGGACAGAACTTTATTTCATGTCTTTTGAGGGTAAACCGAAACTTTTTCACGGAACTGTATCAACGTAAAAACACATTGTCCAACTGCATTAAGTTTCACGACAATTTTCCATATGAGGGTCGTTTCCTCGCACTGAAAAAGTTAAACATTTCCAATCAGAACAGCACATGCCATTTCCCTTCAATCCAACACGGTCCCTACGGTCCGACCGACCGACCTATGTCAATCCCCCATCGCACGTGCCTTTCAGAAGACCTGTAAATCTGCAAATGAAATACGCATCCCGTTGTTGTCGAAATCAATATCATTCAAATTTCACATTTGTATCGTTCCTTCTCTCTTTTCGGTACAGAACCAACGATCCGGTGGTGGACGACCCCGAGGAGCTGTCGGTGCTGAGTCGTTCTGCAAGCTCGGACGACCACAAGCTCAGTGTCATCGTGGCGGACAAAATCTGGCGCTTCATCCAGAGTCGAAGCGTCAAGTGGAAGGCATTCCGGGCAGCGGATGTCGTTGTCGCTTCCGGTGAAGGTGGACGGTTGAATTTTGGGGTTTCCCTCGACACAAAGAAACTGCTGGAGGAGGGTCGAGGTAAAATGAAAAACTACCATGCCATCCTGATGGCAGTAGTCATGAAGGTCGGCATCGTGGGAGCACTGATCCTTAAGGGAATAGCACTTCTGGTCGGTAAGGCTCTTTTGGTCAGCAAGCTGGCTCTGCTGTTGGCCAGTGTGATTGGCATCAAGAAGCTGCTGCACAAGAAGCATGTCACCTACGAGGTGGTGGCTCATCCTCCGGAGCATCATCACCATCTGGACACGTACAGCTCTGGTTGGGCTCGTGCCATCGACGGTTTTGTCGATTCGTTTGCCAAAGGACTGGAAAACAACTTGATTATGAAGGATGCCGACGAAATGGCATATGGGGCGCAGAGACCACAATGAGATTTTTCCAATCTGTGAACCGACGAGCTTTTTCTCTACTGATGGCTATGGCGATGGCCTGCACACCTGGTACCTGAGATTACTTCCGTGTATCGTTCTATCCTGTGATATTTCTTTGACTTTTTGCTCACCTGCGTGTTTATGTTGTGCTGATGATTTATTTATTAACTAACTTATTTATTGCTATTTATTTAACAGAAATAAACGCCTCTCGTGCTTTCAGTGTTTAAGACATACATTTAACTCTAAAGATATCACCAAGAAAATGATGCAAGACTATGTAGAATGGAAAGATACTAAATAACAGTTAGTATCAGGTACCAGAAAGTCAGCTCGAGAGGCGTATTGCCCGCCAATTGGGAGATTTGTACCATCGCAATATTTGAGCCTCTTTCATCATCTACCCGATGGTAAAGAAAAGAAAAGGGAAAGGTGGGAGGGAGTCATCACCACAGCGGAATAAGAATAACAGAATGTGCTGAAGATTCAGACTTTTGAATTCAGTTCAACTTAAACCCTCTAATACCCAACCCCGCCTTTAGGTACACTATGGAATTTTGTATATTTTTTTTCTTAGCTCGATGAAAAAAATGATTTAATTTTTAACATAAACTTTAGCCTATTACATGCATAGCATAGTTTTTGGTGAGTTTTGAAACATTTTTGCATTTAAGAAAATTTTTTGATTTTTTTTTTATGATCTGCGAATACCCCAAGCAGCACACATTGTTACAAGTAAGTAACAGCAACGACTACTTAACATATTCAATAGTTACAATAGAAAACATTGTAACATGGAAACATACTGCTATGTAACCGAAAAAGCGCAAAAAGTCGAGCCTTATGTAACTTGTTGGTCGTTACGTAAGAAGTTTACTGCCGACGGATATGCAATTTGTTGATTACGCATGGGTTTTCCTGCGACAAAATAATAGGAACGGCGATGAACTTATTGTTTCATTCTGACAGCTTTGAAACCAAACAACCATTTTAGAATTAAATGCCAACAAATATTATGCCTATTATCTTGGAACGCGTAATTATTCACAAGCACATATTAAATTTAACATGCAGATTTAAATTTGTGGTGAAATCAATCATTTTACTTGCTCAAAATTGACGCGTTCATGTAATATCTTATAATTTTAAATTCAATAATACATGATACGTGGAATGCTTAGATAATATGCCATTGCAAATGCTATAAAAAAAGGAAATTTACACTGTTACTCAAATCAGTAGTGTTTCTCATTTGTATTTCATTGTTTGTGGTTCCAAAATAACGTTTTTTCGTATCCCGCTGTTGGATTTTCTTGATTGCCTATCATAAACCGCCATTTAATTTCATCTGGCTGCATATACACTTCCAAATAACTGTTTGAAGACAGCTAATCTAAAATGATGACAACTATTAAAAAGTTGTTAGAAAGGCTGGCAACAATTTTAATTCATCACTGGAAAAATATCTAGGAAAACAATAACTGGTCATAAACTAGTCAAGTTCTTATATCAAAATTCACGATACGTATGAACATTTTTGGTCTGTAGTGTTAACCACTGTCAGCAAGCTACTCGTTTGTTACACATCAGTTACCAAGAAATCTTATGTTATTTTGAAACTCATGTGTAACTATACTGAAACTGCCATTAAATTACACTGCTGTCAATTGGGGAAAGGGTGTTAAAATGAACACCTTAAGGATATCATCTTGCTTCTAATGGGAAAATGATGCATTTGCGATAATTTACTAAATAATGTGCAAAAATCCCCAAGCCATTTTTCTGGAACCTTACAAAGGTATGAAAATTAAATGCTCCATCCAAGAAAGCACATGGTTTGTGACGTGCTCAAATAGCTCGAAAGAAGGCAAAATCAAGCGTGTGCTAGAAAAAGGGTGCCAGTCCAATGATCGTTTTCTCTTCATCGATCCTCTCTTCTGTGAATAAAGGTGACAAGATGCGGTTTTGTTAGTAATTTTTCACTTCAAGGGGGTCAAAATTTCCTAATTTAGCGTTACTTAATAAATGGACGCTGCCTTAGAAGCAAGACGGTTAGTGGTGCAGTACACGTACGCACTCGATCATGCTTGCATATATAATGCAGGCGTTTGTGATTGTTTGTGATGTTATTATTAAATAATGCTGATGCGAAAAATGTACATTCGTAAGGTTCCAATTTGTGCGTTACTTCAACGTGGCATTACGTTTGGTAGTGTTGGAATTCAACAGCGGCTTTGGTGTTATAAAATAGGTGGTGGGGGTTTAGCCCTCACGAGTTGATTAAAGTTTAGCTCCTTCGATAAGTTTTTAAGGACAAATTTAACACATTTTTTGCACGTAATAAAAACTATGACAGTGCATAAATGGACCAATAATAAATTTTAACAGCGAAGTCAACAACTGATCTGCTGTCGACTAAAAGCCATCGAGGTTAACAAAATACAATCATTTACGGGATTGACTAGAGGACCCAAACATTTTAACGTTCAAGGATCCGTCATCGTCATCATCGAAACTTCAACAGCAATTTTTCTGTTCAAAACTGGAATTTACTCGTCGAAAATGTGTTCACTGTGTTTCGGTTGGAGAATAAAATACAGTTCCCTAATTTATTAATTTGTTTATTTGTTATATATAGTTCTATCGCACAATATCAAAAATAGAGATGTTTATCAACGCAGCGACACGAATTAAGGCTAAGATAAATGAGTTTTCACATATTTTTATCGTCATAAAAATCATTGAAATTTGTTTTTCATGCGTAACAAGGTCGGTGTTCATTTCACCACCCTGTTCATTTTTTCACCTCTTCCCCTATGACACATTGAATGTAATAGCCTAGTAACCAAATTGAGAACCGTTAACAAGACATGCTACAAATTATCTTAAATGCAACTGCAATGTAATTTGTTTTATTTTTCTAAAATATTGCATTTGTTACCTGTGCTACTTGGGACTTAATTCTTGTTTGATGTGTTATCTCAAATTCCGTACATTTTATATTTTTCCACTATCAAACTATCACAAAAACAAAACTATCAAATTTACAAATTTGCAAATAAGAATAAATCATTGCTTAAAACGTGTTTAGATCGATTTTAGATAGCGAAAAATGATAATTAGATCAAAAATAAAAATTGGGTATTAGAGGATTAATAAGTGTTTATCAAATAAATGGAACAGCAGTTGCACAAAACTGAGCAGTTTCATATCAGAAGATACGATGTTCCATCATTGGATTCACACACACAAATAAGTCACTCTGACCACGAGACTTTATTACTTTACCCATTACATGCTGTTGTAGAGCTGATTGCACTCCACTTATTATGCAGCTCAAAATCGCTCAGACAGTTTGACCAACATCGACTTCGCTCCCAAGCTAGTCAAGCCGATTTATGTTGATGCAACCGTTTGACCGACTGCCAAAGTTCGTTGCAGCAACACTATATATCTTCGGCAAGTCTAGTGCATATGTGATTGTTATTTTCATGCATTCTGGGATGTGTGTACAATATCGCTACGATTTTTGGTCAATAATCGTAGTAAGGAAGAGCAGAGCTCAAACAAATTAAGTACCGAAATGAGGAATTCCAGTTATAATTCGCAAGAAGTATTCCGGGAAAACTCTAAAATTATGAGGGGTCTTTGTGGGGGATTATTCTGAGTAGTCATCGATATGGAAATGGCTATGGCACTATTTTCAAACATAATATCCAGAATATTTCAGTGGTTTCTTCTCGTTATTGTACTTCGCAGTTTCTCTAGGAATCTATGGGTTATACTCAGGATAACACTCATTTTTTTTCTCAGATTCTACCAGGAATTTTATCAATAATTCCTCTTGAAATGTATCCACTAATTTAACCAAAAATTCCTTCGGGGAAAATTCTTCAGGTAGCTTTCTTCAGAGATTAATTTAAAGGTTCCCCTACAAATTATTCAGGATTCCCTCCACTGATTCCTTCAAGGAACAATCCAAAAAAAATCCTTGAGTAATTTCTTCAATAATTCTTCAGGGTTTAATCCAATGCTGTCTCCAAGAATACCTCCATAAATTGCTATAACAGTTTCTTCAAAGATTCCTTCAGGACTTTCTTGATTCCAAATGATTACCAGGAACCAGAATCATCAAGAATTCTATCAGATACTTCTCAAGGAATTCCTCTAGAAATTTGTCACCAGAAATTCTCCCAAGAATTTTATCTAGATTTTTTTTCAGAGCTTCCTCCTAGTATTCCTTCATAAATTCAACGAGGAGTTGATCCAGAACTTCTACCAGGAATTTATTCAGCGATTCTTTCTGGTAATTTTGATACAGGTTTCTCAAGGAATTTATACAAAAGCTTACAAAATTTCTACCAAGATATCCTCCAAAGATATATTAAAGAATTCCTCCAGCGAACCTTCAGACATTTCTAAACAGATTCTATCAGGATTTTTTCCTGCAATTCCACGAATAATTCCTCTAGAAATTCTTAAAGCGATTGCTTAAGAAATCCCATCCAAGAAATAAATACAGGAATTCCATCACAAATTCCACCAAGAATTTTCACCAGCAATTGCTTCTTTCCAGTGATTCTTCTAATGATTTTCTTTGTTACTCCTTCAGAAAATCTTTCACCGATTTTCTATAGAAATTGCTTCAAAAATTCCTAAATAAATATGTGCAGAGATTTGCTCCAGGACCTTTTACAACAATTCCATCCAGATTTTTTCCTAGGAATCATCAAGGAGTTCCTCCAGGGACTCCACCAAGAATTACTCCCTTCAGGGAGTCCACGAGAAATACTGCACAATTATTCAACAAAACTTCCTGCACGGGATATCACCAGGAATTTCATGAGAGATTCCGCTTGCAATTTTTTCAGAAGTTCCCCAAGCTTATCTTCTGGTATTCTTCAAGCGAATCTTCAATATATTCTTTTAGAAATTCCACCAATGGAGGTATTCCTGATAGAGTCACTGGATGATGTTCTGGTGTATTCCCAAATCACTGAAATCCTTATAAGAAATTTCTGGTGAAATCATTCTTAGACATTTCTGGTTAAATCCTTTGAAAAAATCCGGACGAATCCCTTGAAGATTTCCGGGATTGATTTCTTAAGGAATCCCGGGAGGAATCCCTTGATGAATTCCGCGAGGAATTCTTTAAAAAATTCCGGAAGGAATATCTTGAGTTATTTAGGTGATGAAATCCTTATTATAAATTTCTGGTAAAATTCCTGAAGGAATTTCTGATACCTTCGAGAATCCTTGATGATATCCCGGAAGGAATTCCTTAAGGATTTATTCCTTGAGGAATTTCGGCAGTCATCCCTTGATTCATTCCGGGAGAAATCCCTTTAGGATTTCCTAGAAAAACTTCTGAAGTAATCCGTAGAGGAGATCCAGATGAAACTTTGGAAGAAACGTCTGATGTAATCTCAAGAGGTACTACTATTGAAATTTCTAAGGCAACTACTGATAATATTCCTGAAGGGAACTCTGAAGGAACTTCTTATGCGATCCCCAAAAAAATACTGATGTATTTCTTCTAGGAACTCCTGATATAATCTATAGAGCAATTCCAGGTGGAATCTCTGAGGGAACTTTTGATGGAATCCTTAAAGGAACTTTTGATGCAATCTCTGGAGGAATTCATGATAAGATTCGTGATGACACTCCTTATAGAATCTCTAGAGGAACTGCTCATGATATCCCTAGAAGTAATTCTGATGGAATTCCTCGAAGAACTCCTGATATGGTCTCTAGAGGAACTCCTGAAGAAATTCTTGATGAAATCCCTGGAGGAGCTCCTGATGAAATACCCAGAAGAACTCTGACGGAAGCCATAAAAGTACTACTGATAGAATTCCTATAGGAACTTCTGATGGAATCCTCTTAGAGACTCCTGATGAAATCCCTGGTTGAATTACTGATAAGATTTCTAATGGAATTCTTGATAGAGGAACTCCTTATGTTATTCCTAGAAGGAATATTGATGGAATCCCTCGAGGTACTCCTGACATAATTTCTTGAAGAATTCCAGATATGATCTCTTGAGGAATACTAGGTGAAATCTCGGAAGGAACTTTTGATGGAATCCCTGAAGTAACTCCTGATAAAAAACACAGAAGATCCTTGATGAAAGCCTTAAAGATACTCCTGATAGAATCCCCACACGAACTCCAGATGAAATTCCTTGAAGAACTACTGTGGAATCCCTATAAGAACTCCTGATGAGATCCCTGGAGGAATTCTTGGAAGAATTCCTGATAAAGTCTCTGGAAAAAATCTAGGTGGAATCATTGAAGAATTCTTGATGGAATTCCTGGAGGAACTCATGATAAAATCTCCTGAAGAACTGTGCTGAAAGCCCTAGAGGTACTCCTGGTAGAATTCCTATAGGAACTCACTCCTTATGGAATCCCTGGAGGAACTTCTGATGGAATTCTTGGAAAAAATTCTAAAAATATTCTTGAGGAACTCTTTATGGAATAATTGGAAAAACTTCTGATGAAATCCCCAGAAGAACTCTGATGGGAGCCCCAAAAGTACTTCTGATAGATTCCCTAGAGAAACTTATGATGGAATCCGGAGAAACTCCTGTTGGAATCCGGAGAAACTCCTGATGGAATCCTTGTAAAAATTAGTAAATGTATCCTTGGAATAAATCCAGATGAAACCATGAGAGGAACTCCTGATGAGATCCCTTGAAGAACTTCTATGGAATCCCTATAAGAAACCTTGATGAAATCTCAGAAGGAATTAGAAGGAGGAATTCTAGGTTCAATCATTGAAGGAATTCTTGATGGAACCCCTGGAGGAACTCCTGATGAAATCCCCTGAAGAACTCTGCTAAAAGCCCTGAAGGTACTCCTGATAGAAATCCTGATGGAATCATTGTAGGAATTTCTATAGATATTCTTGAAGTAACATATGATGGAATCACTGGAGGAACTACTGTTGAAATCCCGAGAAAACCTCCTGATGGAATTTCTGGCGGTATTCCAAGTTAAATCTCTGAAATAACTCCCGATCGAATCCCTGGAAAAACTTCTGATGAAACTGCTAGAGGAACTCCTGATGGAATCCAGGTGCAAACCCTAAAGGAGCTCCTGATGGAATCTCTGGGGAAATTCGAGATAGAATCTCTGAAGAAATCCCTGATGGAATCCCTAGAAGAACATCTTGATAGAATCTCTAGAGAAACTTTCGATGGAATCTTTGAATGAACCTACGGTGGAATCCCTAGAGGAACTTCCGAGGGAATCCTTAGTGAAACTTTCGGTTGAATCCCTAGATGGAAACCCCGAAGGAACTTCTGATGGAATATTTCGTGGAATTCATGACTGAATCTTTAGAAGTGGAATTGCTTGACGAATTCGTGTTTAATTGCCTAGAATAACTCCTGATCCCTGATCCTGATGGAATTCCTGTAGGAACTCCTGATAGAATCCTTTGAGGAAAATTTGATAGAGTTCCTGGTGGAATCTCTGAAGGCATTTCTGGTGGAATCCTCACAATAACTTCTGATGGAAACTTTTGAAGTTCTCCTGATGGAATCCCTTGAAGAACTTTTTAAGGAAACCCTAGAAGAACTCCTGATAGAATCCCTTGAGGAACCCCTGGTGGAATCCCATGAAGAATTCCATGTGAAGTTTTGGAAGGAATTTTTAAAGGAATTCTTACAGGAATTTCCTGTTAAATCACTGAACAAAATCCTGATTAAATTTGTAGAGGAACACCTGGTGAAATCATGAAGGAATTTCCGATAAAATCCATGAAGAAATTTTGGTATAACTTTTTGGGGTTTTTCGGCTTTCAGTCTCTAGGGATCATAAACGGATTTCCGTTCTACACCTGACGTTTCGGTCACATTTATTGTGCCTTTTTCGAAACGTCAGGTGTAGAACGGAAATCCGTTTATGATCCCTAGAGACTGAAAGCCGAAAAACCCCAAAAACATAACCTCCATCACAGTCGATTCCTGTACATTTTGGTATAACTCCTAAACAAGACCTGCATCTATACGTTGCGGAATTCCTCATGAAATTCCTGATAGATTCCTTGTAGGCATTCCTGGTACAATCCCTGGAGGAATTCCTTATTGAACTTTTGAGAGAATCACAGGTTGTCGCTAAAAAAATAGGTTGAAGATTGGGGGGGACCTATAGAAACAACTCAAGCGCACATTTGCTAAACAACCATGGCGATGACGCTGCGTAAATTCACGCAGTTTGACTTGTCATCATCGGCATCGGCAGTTCATGGGACGTCGAAGCTTCAATTTGACATGATGACGTAGATGTTCGTGCAACATCCCTATAGACAGTACGATCAGTTTGTCAAACATTTGGCTTCGCCCAGCGGTGGTTTGAGCAAAATCAAACTCGTCTGATTTTAGACGACCGATTTATCAACCGTCAAATCGGTTTAACAAACTGTCAAATTGGTTCGTCCAGCAGCATCACACACGGTCAAACATAGCGCCAACATGAGCATCAACCTGAGGGCGGAGTCAACGCGTCTGTGGGCTGCATTAGAGCAATATTTCCACCGGAAAACGGTGTAGTGTCTACTAAATGAGTGAAACTGGTTCAGTCTAAGCTCACGAGAATATACACCATCACCACCATCAGGAGGATGATGAAAATGGAATACGATGACTGTGAGGACACGTTAGCCGGATGGAGGATCATTTTGAGAAACTCGTGAATGCTGCTGAAGAGCTCGACAAGGATCTGCTTGTGCTCAGCAGCCTACTCAATTCGTTTTCAACACTAGTCACTGAGTTGAAGGGTCGTCCGGATACGAATCTGACGATGTAGTTTATCCGAAGTTAGCTGGTAGATGTAATTGCTCGGCGCCGGCCTTCAAGTGGTCTGGAATCAGCGTTGAGAACGGAGTTCAAGAAGAAGCCATTTCGGTGCTACTTTTGTCAGAAGCTCGGGCACAAGGGAAAGGATTGTCGTCAATGGCTGTAGCAACAGAGAGCGGAAAACTTGTCACAAGAAATCCAAAGAACTGCAGATAGCCGAGGACCCGAATGTCCACTATCGCAATGGATCGTAGATTCCAGAGCATCCTGTCATGTGTACAACGAAGAACCCAAGTTTGTGGACATCGATTCTAGCGTCGTCGATGAAGTCACCTTGATTGATGGCAAGCAAATCCTGTCCAAGGGCGTAGGGACGTGAATATCGGAAACGTTGGACGAGAAAGGTGATAAAAAGTCGTAGAAGCTGAGCGAAACATTATTTATATTAGATCTGGATACCAATTCGATGTCCATTCTTAAGCTGACAGGCAAAGAAGGTAAGGCCATTTTCGAGTACAATAGAGAAAGGCGGATTGATTGCGGCCACGGCGATCGCCCGAAGTGGACTGTTTTACGTGAACAGCAATCCGACTGCGTGCACGGTTGGCATCGGAAGCTAGAACATCGACACAGTGTTACGTACGAGTGATGTATCGAGGGGAAGATGACAAGACTGCCATTTCCCAAGAAGGCAAAACGAAGGTCGAAGGCAATTATGGATTTGGTGCGAAGCGACGTGTGTTGGCCGATGAACCCCAAAACTCCTAGAGGCTTCTGATGATTCCTGACGCTGGCATATGATTTCAGTAGATTCACGACGGTTTTTTTTTCTCAAGCAAAAGTCAGTTGTTTCAATAAATTCGTGCGTGCTGTGGATAAGGAGGTGAGTTCACGAGCCAAGATATAAAGATGTTTTGCGACTCAGTAGGATTGCTGCTGTAATTTACGACGGCGTACAAACCTCAGCAAAATGGAGTCGCTGAGCGCAAGAATCGATCATTGGTCGGGATCGCTCAATCTATTTTCCTGGATGCGAAGCTACCATAGAAGTTGTGGACAGAAGCACTCAATACAGCATTTTTTTTTTACAAAATATTCTTCCAACGACAGCAGTGAAGCAGACGCCATACGAGCTGTGGCATGGAGAGAAACCGAATTTGGCTCATCTAGAAGATTTCGGAACCCCGGCGTTTGTTCATGTGCCCCAAGAGAAGATATCGAAGCCGTATCCACGATTGGGGAAGGTGATCTTTGTTGGATACTCGGATAGTCACACAAGGGCTATAGGCTGATAGACCCGAAGGAACACAAGCTGATAACTCGAGATGTGCGATTTGTTCCAAATGGTGGAGATGAAATTACCGTTCAATACCATTTCGATGAAATTCAAGACTCCGTACCCAGAGACCGAGAGCTTGTTATTGATATGGATGAAGAAACATTATTTTTGAAACAAATGAAGAATTATTCGATCCCAGAAGCGGTAACAACCAAATCATGATGGAAGATGAAACTATCGTTGAAGAAAATCCATGGGAGCAGCACAACGAAGTTCAGGAGGAGCCGGCGGAAACGGTTGAGAATCCAGCCGTAAGATATTCATCGATGACCAACAACGGCGTTCCACCTCCACTTTATCCGATCGTGGCTCTAGCTGCACAGCTGCGAGTATCACGGACCATTGAGGTAGCGGGAAACAGTCTACACTGGAGGAAATGGAGAACTGCGCTACATGAGCAAATGGACTCCCTGACGAATAACGAATGCGAGTATATTTTGAGGTACTCTCTCTCTCTTGTTGGGATGCTCATCTTTACTCACACTTTAAAAAAGCTCTTGAGTCTGCCGCCCGAACAAACAGTCCTCGGGGAGTTGGGTGAGCACCCTTTTTTGATGGAATTCTCGCGAAACTTTACTAAAGGACCTATCTAACATTGAGAGGCTCTCTTTGTTTACTTTCTCTTTAATCAATAACTGAGTCACATTAACCTATTCTGTTGCGATTTTTGATTTAAACGCTAGTCAAGGAAACTGCATTTCGATCTGTAGTGAAAAACTTTCCAAAAGCTTTAGTATTTCACTTTTATAATCGAAAGAGAGCGAGAGAGGAGAGAATCTCTCATTTGTACATAGGTCCTTTAGTAATGACTAGCGTTAAATACAAAAATCGCAACAGAATAGGTTAATGTGACTCAGTTATTGATTAAAGAGAAAGTAAACAAAGAGAGCCTCTCAATGTTAGATAGGTCCTTTAGTAAAGTTTCGCGAGAATTTTACTCTGCTGTGTTTTGTGCTGCATCTTCTTCGCTCATTTTTCGTTGAGAGTAGTGTTGGATCCGTTGAATCTGTTGCATGCTCCTTGTGGGCGAGCGAAGGAATCCGGATACATTGTGTCCGATTTGCGTTTCGCGGAAGATACAACGAAGTGTGCCGGTGAAAAAAAAAAAAACAAACGCGTCAGTAGTGTTGGATCCGATGAATCTGTTGCATGCTCCGTGTGGGCGAGCGAAGGAATCCGGATCCATTGTGTCCGATTTGCGTTTCGCGGAAGATAAAACCAAGTGAAAAAAAAACGCGTCAGTGGTGTTGGATCCGATGAATCTGTTGCATGCTCCTTGTGGGCGAGCGGCGGAATCCGGATCCATTGTGTCCAGATCGCGTTTCGCGGAAGAAAACACGAAATGCGCCGGTGAAAAACAAAAAAAAACGCGTCAGTAGAGTTTGATACGTTGAACCGGTTGTATGCTCCTGTCGAGCGAGCAACGAAATCAGTATCGTGTCCGGTTTGCATAGTAACCGCACTATCAGTGTCGGTCATTCGTGTATATGCTCACGTATTCATTTCGAATTATATATTTATCGTTTACCAAAACGAATCCTTTCCCATATCCAAACTCCCAGTGTTTTCTTGTGGAAGTGCAGAGAACTCCTTGGCATCTGTAAAGCAAGTAACACGTCAATATGTCCCTCCCATTCCCAAATTGACCTGCATTCGGACACAGCCGGCGCCGGTATTGTTTGTTATAATAATGAGAGCACCAATACTTACACATTGAGGATGCTACTGATCCTGAGTAGTGTCTGTTGGTTCCCTGTGTAAGTACAGCTGTTCTTGCAATAACGGAGTAGCAACTGCGGGCGGTCAATCATGCTCATGCTCATGCTCATGCATCTTCTTCACTCATTTTTCGTTGCCTCTCTGCATAGCATTTTTTCGCTCCCTTGCAAAGAGACAAAGGCACCACGCTGCTCTAGAGTATGTCACCGAACTCTGAAGATGTTGGAGAGAATTATCAAGCCTGATCGTGGGTCATGATGGTGGACCTTCCAGCCAGCAAGCGAGCAGTTGGATGCCGATGTATCTTCAAGGCGATAGAAAACGACCAGGGTGAAGTACTTCGCTGCAAAGCACGCCTGGTTGTCCGAGGATTTACCCAGAAGTATGGCTACGATTATGATGAAGTGTTTACACCTGTCATGCAACAAGTTACCCTGAGACTGCTATTGGCAATTGCTGGACGACGGAACTTATTGGTGTCTAGATATCAAGACAGCGTACCTCTACGGTGAATTGGAAGAGACCTACAGGAGCCTCCCGGATTCGAAACTAACTCGGGAAAAGTGTGTCAAACCATCAAATCCTGACCCCTGTTTGAACGTGCGACTGCAGGATGGCAAATATAGCTATATTCTTTTGTACGTGGACAACATTTTGATAATAACCCCAAGCCAGGAGAAGAACAACAGCCTGCTATCCTACCTGAAAGGATACTTCACGTTGACGGTTCTTGGAGATGCAAGGCACTTTCTGGGGATTTGAATCGAGCGCACGGTGGAAGGATTCAGCTTGATCCAGGAGATCTTCATTAAGAAACTGATAATTCGATAAGGTTTGGAAGATGCAAAACATTGAAGTCTGTCGATGGTGTCTGGTTTTATCCAGCAGAAGGAGTAGAACTATCAACTAGCAAAGAACAAATACCAAAGTCGATCGGGCATCGCTATTTCAACATCGATTCTCGGAAGATAGGTGAGTTGCCCAACAACGGAAGATTCGAATGAGGCAATGCTTACATTGCGGTACCTGAACACGACGTCCAATCTGAATTGGAGTGCGATGACGACAAGCTAGCTGGTTATGCAGACGCCGGAAATTCAATGGATCGGAAATCGAACACCGGAATCCTGTTTTAACAGAGTATAATTCCCTGGCAGAGGGTGGTCAGGAACTATTTTAGATCGTGAAGTTGTCCAAGTCGATTGGTGAAGAAGTCACGTACCCGTTTACTATTGTAGAGGACAACCAATGTTGTATGAAGCAGCTAAACGAAGATTCCGCCCACCAGTGCTCGAAGCACGTGGACACCCGTGGATTTCATTTCATCAAGGACCTATTCTTTGACTTTTATCTCAAATTATTGAGTTGTACGATCAGATGAACTTCTTTCGGTCAAAATCATGTTCACATCTTGTTGTTCACTATGAAAAAGGATATGAAAAAAAATCAATAGCAGTTTGCAAACAAACAACAATATATATATATATATATATATATATATATATATATATATATATATATATATATATATATATATATATATATATATATATATATATATATATATATATATATATATATATATATATATATATATATATATATATATATATATATATATATATATATATATATATATATATATATATATAAGTTACGGAGGACATCAACCCACACAAATTCGCAACGGTCATCAAGTTCGATAATCAACCAAAGGTATCATCCGGTCACATCGCATAAGTCCACATCACCACCAAAGTCCAACCCCAGGCGGAGCCACGGCAAGTGCACCAAACGACGACGTAGCAAATCGACCTAGCAACAGACGGACCCCGGACGACGGAAGTATGCAGAGTATGCAAACTGGACTATAAACGTAGGTCAGCAGAGTAGGGCAAGTGTAGGTTTCATTATAGCATTAATTAGACAATAAATTCATTCTTTGTTCAATCGTGGAAGTGATAAGTTTAATTCTTTTTAAAAACTGATCTCCGATAGCCCAATACTTAACTGGCGCAGTCGTGCGGATCGTTTTTTTTAGTAGTGAATAAAAAGAGTTAAGAGTTAAGAGTTGCGGAGATCTCACCGGAGGATTACCGAGGAGGACCCTGCAAGGACACCGAAACGAATAGAGGATCCCCGAAAGGACATCGGGAATAAATCGTGAGTAAAAACCATATAGATTAAGAAAAGTGATTTAAAGTGCAAGTGATTAAGTGAATAAGTAGTGATAGTTCAAACAAATTTAACAATTTTACAATGCCACAAACCAGCGAAGAAGTGCTCGCCCAACAGGAGCAAATGATGGCTAATGCCGAGAAAATCGTGAAAACGTTACAAACCCCTCAAGGGATTAACATTCTTCAGCCATTTGACGGCAATCCCGTTAAACTACACTCGTTCTTACGCAGTGTAGACAACATTATGCCTTTTATCGATGCATTGGAAGCCACACCATATCATAATGTGTGGGTCCAAGCGATAAGAAATAAAATTATCGGTGACGCCGATACCGTTCTTGAGGTATATGGCACACCGCTAGATTGGAAAATTATTAAGGCTAATTTAATTTCTCACTATAACGATAAGAGAGATGCTACAACTCTTACACGGGAGTTGTTTTTGGCACACCAAACCTCTTCTATCGAAGACTTTTACGGGAGAGTGCAACATCTACTCTCCTTACTCGTCAACCACGCAAATATTGCCATCGACGATCCTACTGTGAGAACCGACCGAATTAAAACACACAGTGAGAACGCTCTGCAAGTATTTTTAGCCGGCTTGAAAGAGCCGATAGGTGGAAATATTAGAGCCCGTAGACCAGAAACGTTGAAATCAGCGTTTGACGCTTGCATAGAAGAACAAAACTTTTTAAATAAATCAGGGTTTACAAATAATATGCCACCAAAACACACAAGAAACCCATTTTTACCTCCAGAAAAACCCAATCACGGGATTCCAAGAACATTTAATGGTAATCCTCTTCCTTTACCTCCACGGCAACAAAATTATTACGCTCCCAATCCATTCAGAAATCATACGTTCTTTAGGCCACATCCCCCACAAGAACAAAAACCTGTTCCCATGGAAGTAGATAAATCTATTAGAAGTGCGAACATAAATTACGCAAATAGACCACCAACCCGATTCCCACCGTTTAGACACCAACAACCGTTTCGACCTTTTGGAAACCCACCGATGGGGCCAAGACAGCCTTTTCCACCAATGCCACCTCGACCCTTTGGGAATCCAACCTTTCCCCATCAACCATTTCGACAAACTCAGGCTCCGAAATTTATTGTAGAAGAACTAACAAATCTTGAACATGATTATTCATATCATCCATATTTCCCTGAAGACTACTATTATGGCTATAACGGCTACGATTACAGTGACGATTATCCTGAATACCAAGAATCGCAAGAGGTTCAACCAAATACATCAAAGGCCATATGCCAAAATGAAGAGAACTCGACCGACGAAATAAATTTTTCGAGGGATTCCGAAAACCCACAAGGCACATAGAGCCACACAATTTCATTCCATACGTTGAAGTTACAACAATTTTCGGAAAACTTAAGCTCCTTATCGACACAGGAGCGAACAAAAATTATTTAAACCCTCAACTAATAAAAGATAAAACTATAACTATTCATGAAACACCCTCTGTCGTGAAAAATGTTTCAGGTATGCATAAAATTAATCAATCCATATATTTTGCACCGTTTAAAGATAAACCACCAATCAAGTTCTTTCTCTTCAAATTCCATTCTTTTCTCGACGGATTGATAGGGTACGAATCGCTAACCCATCTACAAGCTAATATTATTACATCATCGAATTTACTACAATTCCCAGATGAAACGATCTCTATGAGAAGATTGTATCCGGAATCATTTTCAATTAAAATTAACGCTCATGAACAAACGGTTATTGAGTTGCCAACAACCGCAGGAGACGGAGATTTTCTGGTAGAAAATAATTTTCCATTAACAGAAGATGTGATTGTCATTCCTGGTCTTTATAAAGCAAAGGATAATAAAGCAAATATCATCGCCTTGAATACCTCTAGCTCTCCAGTTCAAATAAACCCAAACAGACCTCTTTTTGCGGAGGTGAATAATTTCGAACAAAAATCTCAAATATTATCAGAGAATGGCAATAACAAGCACAAACTGAAAAAAAATCTTCGACTAGAACATTTGAACGAAGAAGAAAGGACAAAATTGTTAAAAATTATTGAAAAATACGGAAGCATTTTCCACCAGGAAAAACAACCTTTATCATTTACGAATGCAATTAAACATAATATCAAAACGAAGGATGAAAATCTAGTTTACTCCAAGTCCTACAGGTACCCATTCTGCCATAAGGAAGAAGTACAGAGGCAAATTTTAGATATGCTGGAACAAGGAATTATTAGGCATTCCAATAGTCCATGGTCATCACCTGTCTGGGTGGTGCCGAAAAAACTAGACGCGTCAGGAAAGCAAAAATGGAGGCTTGTCATCGACTACAGGAAGTTGAATGACAAGACTGTCGAAGACCGCTATCCAATACCTAATATATCGGATATATTAGATAAATTAGGTAGATGCATGTATTTTTCTACGTTGGATCTTGCATCAGGATTCCATCAGATAGAAGTTAATAGCCAAGACATTCCCAAAACTGCTTTCAGTGTCGAGCATGGACACTACGAGTTCGTGAGAATGCCTTTTGGATTAAGAAATGCTCCATCAACCTTTCAAAGGGTTATGGACAATATATTAAGAGAACACATAGGTGTCAGATGTTTGGTATACATGGATGACATCATAGTATTCTCGACAAGTTTGCAGGAACATATAGAAAACCTTGCAAAAATTTTCGAATGTTTGCACAGATACAATATGAAAGTGCAACTTGATAAATGTGAGTTTCTTAAGAAAGAAGTAGGTTTCTTAGGACACATTATTACCCCAGAAGGCGTCAAGCCGAACCCAGCAAAAATCGAAGCTGTGCGGAATTGGCCCCTTCCCAAAACGGAAAAGGAGTTACGAGGATTCCTTGGTGTGATAGGATATTACAGGAAGTTTATTAAGGATTTTGCGAGAATCGCAAAACCCCTAACAAACTGTTTCAGGAAAGGGGAGAGTATTCATCACACAAAGGAGTTCATAGAAGCCTTCCACAAATTTAAAAATATGTTGACAAGCAGCAGTATCTTACAATACCCAGATTTTACACAACAATTTATTGTCACCACGGACGCATCGAATCATGCTGTCGGTGCCGTCCTGTCACAAGGAATTGTTGGTAGTGATAAACCTGTCGCATATGCATCCAGAACTCTAACGAAATCCGAAGAGAAATTACCAGCAATAGAAAAAGAACTACTCGCAATACACTGGGGTTGTAAGTACTTTAGGCCATACATTTTTGGTAGAAAATTTGTGTTATACACTGATCATAAACCCTTGACGTATGGCCTGCACCTAAAAAACCCTAACGACAAAGTTCTAAAGTGGATGGTAGACCTCCGTGAATTTGATTTTGAGGTTAAATATAAACCCGGCAAACAGAATGTAGTCGCCGATGGTTTATCTCGGATACCTCACGAAATCAACGTTAACGAAGGCGGATCCGAAACTGACAGCGACGATAGTTCATCAGACATATCTGTACATTCTGCAAACACAGACGATAGCGAATATATTCCCATGACATTGAAGCCTA
The DNA here is from genome assembly GCF_002204515.2 of Aedes aegypti. Lineage (NCBI taxonomy): Eukaryota > Metazoa > Arthropoda > Insecta > Diptera > Culicidae > Aedes > Aedes aegypti. Next base: position 264,136,948 of record NC_035107.1, on the reverse strand, counting down.
TTAACTACTTTTCAAATCAGATTATTCTTAAAATAGGAGAATTCGACGACGACCAAATAGAAGAAGTATTTCCAAAAGTTTTTAGACGAACCATTACTAGGATGCATTTCGGAATGGGACTAATAACACGCATTTTTAAAGATTACTGCAACCCGTCAAAAATTAATTGTCTATATTGTCCCGAAGAACTCATCATGAGTTTACAGACAGTATACAAGAACCATTTCGGACATAATAAAAGTCTTAAAGTTACCTTTTCACAAAAAATGCTACAAGATCTGAAATTACCAGAAGACCAAAATCTTATCATTCGCAAAACACATGAATCTTCACATAGAGGAATTTGGGAAAATCATAAGCAAATATCGCGGAAATATTTCTTCCCAAGAATGAAAGTTAAAATCCGACAATTTGTCAAACTATGCGCAATCTGCAACAAAAATAAATACGAAAGAAAACCATATAAAATTAAACTGGGAGAGACTCCCATACCGAAACGACCACTCGAAATCATCCATTTAGATATTTTTATTGCGCAACCCGATATGTTTCTATCAATTGTCGACAAACTATCTCGATTTGGAATCATTATTCCAATTAAATCTAGAACAATCCAAGATATCCGTAAAGCTATACTAAAATTCTTTAGCACGCACGGAAAACCAGAGCTGATTGTCTCGGACAATGAGCCCGCTATAAAATCAATAGAAGTAAGAGGGCTTATGGAGGACCTTGGCGTCCAAATGTACTTTACGCCAGCAAATCATAGCGAGACAAATGGAATAGTCGAAAGATTTCATTCGACTCTTGCAGAAATCTTCAGGTGTATAAAAGGTCGACATGAAGACCTTTCTCAAAAAGAAAAATTTTTGATTGCTTGTACACAATACAACGAAACTATACACTCGGCAACCAAGCTCAAACCGAGAGAAATCTTCTTTGGTATTAAGGATCAAGATGTCAGACCTCTTGATATCAATGAAATAATTGAAAAAAGAAATAAGCTCTACGAAGAAGTAACTCTCGAATTGAGTAAAACACAAAAAGCGAATTTAGATCAAAGAAATAAACATCTGGAAAATGCCCCAAAATTACAAGAAAACGATCAAATCTACCACAAAGTACAAGGAATCAAAAATAAAACCAACGAAAAGTATTCTGAGGTACATGTTAAAAATGATAATACAAAGACATTCATTGATGACATGAACCGCAGACTACATAAAATGAAAATAAGAAGAATCCTAGATTAATACATTTCTCTATTTCAGGAAGCCATGGGATCAACTACACTTGTGATGATTGGGATTCTATGTGTAGCCAGTACACAAACGCATACAATTTACATACAGGACCTATCAACGAACCCAGGACTATTGACGATCACATCTGGACGTTGTTTCATTATCAAAGGACAAGATAGACTGTATCATGAGATCGACCACGACCAATACCAAAAACTACTGAATAACGTTGACACAATCATACAAGGACTCAGACATTTTGATGCTTTTCATGATCTCACCGTTTTACTTTCCAACAAATATAACAGTATCTTGAAACTTTTCAATAATCTTTTGCCCCATAGTAGAAACAAACGAGGAGCATTTAATCTCTTAGGCTCAAGTATTAAATTAATAACTGGAAATCTAGATGATAATGATCTTTTGCAAATTAACCACGAAATCTCAAATTTGAAAGTAAAAAGCAACAGCCTAATAGAACAAAACAATCTTCAGATTAGAATAAATAAAAAAATAGAAAATCAAGTTAATAAACTGACAAAAACATTTAACGATCAACAAACTTTGATAACTAGAGAGCTGATTAAAATCAAACAGGGGCTAAATAATAGAACAGGAATCAATAACATATCTTTCCTTATTCAGACTTTCAAAACAACCTACCAGCTAGATCAGATAGAAAAAGAATTAGAATCAATTTTCGAAACAACACACTTAGCAAACCTTAATGTAATTTCCAGAAATATCCTAGATAGATCAGAATTGTACCTTATTAGAGAAAAATTAGAACGTTACCTTTCAAAACCTTGATCAAACATATGAGTTATTAGGGATTAGGTCAGTCTTCAAGGACCAAAAATTATATTTCATCATCTTCATTCCACAGTTAGAGTCCACAAACTTCAATCGCATCTTGATGGAGCCCATACCCGTCGACAGACGAATCATCACACTGCCATTTGCAACCGCACTTGTTGGAAATAACAAGACATTTCTAGTCAAAGAGGAATGTCACTCTATTGGACCGAATACGATGTGCAGCATGGACAAATTATTAGACATCTCCAAGGACAGATGTTTTTCCAAACTACTCAGGGGCTTACCAGGTAATTGCTCATTCACCAAATACAACAGGGATAACGGAAACATCAAAAGGCTCACTGAAAACTACATTGTGATAAAAAACGTACCACAAGTCAAAATGACTAACACCTGCAACCTCTCCAACAGAACCTTGCAAGGTACCTTTTTGATCTATTTCGCGAACTGCTCAGTGACTCTTGACAATGTCACATACAGCAATACTGTTTATTACACCAAACCACAACAGACCATTATACCACTAGATGGAGTGAAAATAGATCAACACATTTTAGAGCCAAACATAACAATGGAGATGCTACAAGAATTACATCTCCACAACCGAAAACAGATTTCAAGCCTCGAGCTTAAGAACATAACCCACACCTACACTAGTGTAGGTTTCGCAATCCTCAGTATAATTTCAGTAATAGCCACCACCGTTCTCATCTACATCAATATACCAAAACGAGCAATTGGGAGTTCAAGCCAACTCTATCCTACACCAAGAAACATAAATGCAAGGAAGGAGTACACCTTTACCAATTCGGGACGAATCGGTCTCGAAGGGGGAGTAGTTACGGAGGACATCAACCCACACAAATTCGCAACGGTCATCAAGTTCGATAATCAACCAAAGGTATCATCCGGTCACATCGCATAAGTCCACATCACCACCAAAGTCCAACCCCAGGCGGAGCCACGGCAAGTGCACCAAACGACGACGTAGCAAATCGACCTAGCAACAGACGGACCCCGGACGACGGAAGTATGCAGAGTATGCAAACTGGACTATAAACGTAGGTCAGCAGAGTAGGGCAAGTGTAGGTTTCATTATAGCATTAATTAGACAATAAATTCATTCTTTGTTCAATCGTGGAAGTGATAAGTTTAATTCTTTTTAAAAACTGATCTCCGATAGCCCAATACTTAACTTATATATATATATATATATATACATATATATATATATATATATATATATATATTCAACTTTTTGAAATGTGAAATCATCGGGAAGCACCTAAAAATTTAAACTACGTTCATTTGAATTTTGATGGTTTTTTACACTCTGCTCTTCGAATGTGCGTTTTCCAGTAACAGTGGAGGACAGGTTACTTTGACTTTTGGGAGCTCAATCTAAGCCAACTGTCTTCTGTCTTTCAGCTACCAACTATCATAGTAAGAAAGTCGTCGACAAATCCATACATATGTTGAAAAACCGCTATTATTAAGTCGCTACAATCGCTTATTTGCTACGAAGTTCTGCAATATTGGTGAACACTCCCCCTTGGAGGCATCCGCATTCACTCGATTTCCAAATTGCAGCTTGACGCAATGTGAAGAAGAGATGTCGGTTTTTTAGGTACCCTCAATATAAAAATAAAGGGCAGCTGCCGAGCGAATACTTTCTCGATATCGTATACAACTTTGTGTAAAAGAGCCGCTATGGACTTTTCAGATTGGTAAGCATTTGATTAACATTACGGACGAATGTGATGATCGACCTTTCAGAACAAAAGAGATCAGACTGATTAGTCTAAAACTCTTCGCTTAGACGCATACTATACATGTCCTGCTTTCGAATAATATCATGCCAAGATTTCTAAATATACTCGGTAGGGAAACTGCTCACAAGTAGCATTTTCAACACATGTTCGATGAACTCAAGTCTTTTCTGGAGCAGAACCGAATATATCCTATCTGCTCCTGAAGATTTGAAACGAGCAGAACCATTAAGTGCCTGTTGAGTCGGTAGTAGTTACGGTCCTGCATCCACAAGGTCACTAAGTTAGTAGTTCCCCTTAGGAAAGAAAAGATCTTAAACTAGCGCCACTTCCCAGACAACCAGAAGTCGCTTCAAAGTTCACGTAATAGCTTGTTTATCCATACAAATTACAACAAACCCGCAAAACACGGTGGACACAATGGTCAGATTGATGAGTTTTGTCGCATAAAGCGCTTTTCTTTTTAGTTCATTTGCACATTTTGTTTCGTCCCGTGTAGCGTACCGGGGCACTCGACACTGGTTTTCGGATTATTGAACAATCTTTTTTTCCTTCTCCACAATTTTATTTATTATTAGGCACACTAAAAGTCATCACAATTCACTAGCTTTCCGCCCTTAGAATCGTTCTTAAGGAATCGATGGAGACACTTTCACTTTTCCCTCGATTCTGATCGCGTATGTGGGTGGTTCCACCAATATGCCGAAATATACTTTATCCACCTTATATCACTATCAAACACTCTCGACCCGGAATGACCTGCTCGTCAAATTTTTGACAGAAAATGCCCACTGAACTTTGAACGAAAATGTCGAATACAAAAAGTAGGTTTAACCCGAACGCCACACCTCCTGGAACGAACCGTCAGAACTGGGGCGTCGTACACACCCGGACACCTCCTGTAACGAACCGCCAGAACTGCGCCTCACCGCCAGCGATCGGGGCGTTTTATCGCGCTCCCGCCGGGAACTCAATCTCCCAATCTAGAAATAAAGAGAGAAAAAGAGAAAAGCCAAAACGAGCGTCGCTGTGGCTCGGTTAGAGCAGCCATGTGACCGAGACCTTGTTGGGGCGTTCAGTCAGCGCTGTCGGGTGACACACAAACAAAAATTAAAACAAAAACATTCTCCGGCATTGGAGCACGTTAACGAGCAACAAGCAGTAAGGTTCTTGTCTTCTGCTTACATCGCTTGTTTCTAGTTAACCTAGTGAAAACCCACATCTGATGAAATCCACTAACTTGCGTGGAACATCATCGAAAAATAGAAGGGTTCTTTCTTAGATCATTGGTGATCATTGGTCTTTCAAATTATTCAATACGGGGAGGGGAATGCTTCTTTCGGTCGGCAGGACCGCTACATCCCCCCCCCCCCTTAAATTAAGTTTTTATTTGTGAAACAAAGAAAAACTTGCAGTAGGCATTTGGCTAGCGTAAAGAGTATCCCTAGGACTATTCTACATTCTAAGACAAAGACCTTGTGGACCCAGTTTTTGCTACTTTTAGCAAGCTTGAAATGGCAAACTCGCGCTCCATGCCCCGCGCATGCGTGCTCGTTAATAAAGCAATCGTTGCTACACTCATTTCTGAGTTAACTACCAGAGATGTATGTGCTGTCACAATCGATGTTTCTGTTAGTGACCTCAACAGGAAATACGTCTATTGTTCGGTATATTTACCACATGATGAACCATCCCCAACGGATGACTTCAAACGAGTTGTCGTATACTGCGTAACAAAAGGCCTTCCGCTGATTGTGGGCAGTGATGCCAATGCTCATCACATCATCTGGGGCAGCTCGGATATCAATTTAAGAGGCTCCAGTCTGATGGAATAGTTAAGTAGTACAGACCTTGGATTACTTAACATAGGCAATCGCCCAACCTTCATGGTTTCTAATAGAGAAGAAGTGTTAGATATAACGCTCTGCTCGAATAAAATCAGTCACGAGTTGACGAATTGGCATGTATCAGATGTGGAATCATTATCTGATCATCGCTACATCTTCTTTGAACATTCAAATGTAATTGCGCAGACTTTGCGTTTTAGGAATCCCCGGTCAACAAACTGGGAACTCTACATTGAATTGGTTGCGACCAAATTTCATGGATATTCTCCGTCCATTGAAAATCCAAGTGATCTGGATGATGCCGTTGATACTACAACATTATGGAAGCTTTTGAAGAAGCATGTCCTCTGCGGTCTGTAAAGACTACAAGAGGAACCCCATGGTGGAATTCCGATCTGACTAGACTCAGGAAACAATGTAGAAGGAGTTGGAACAGACGCCGTTCAGCTGGATCAGAGTCGTTCAAGTCAGCTCGCAAGGCTTACAAGAAGGCTCTTCGTTCTGCTGAACGATCCGGCTGGAAAAACCTTTGTACAAATGTTTCCAGTTTGAGTGAAGTCAGTCGGTTGAACAAAATTCTTGCAAAATCTAAGGATTTCCAAGTGAACGAAATTCGCTTACCTAATGGTGAATTTACTTCTTCCGATGAAGAAGTTTTAGAATGTTTATTCAATACACACTTCCCCGGATGTGTGGACATAGCATCTACGGATGAACCAAATGTCTTTTCATGTAGTTACGAGTCTCTGGCCTCGACTCGCAGTATCGTAACTACTGAATCGATTCAATGGGCACTTAATAGTTTTGCTCCTTTCAAATCTCCAGGAGCGGATGGGATTTATCCTGTTCTGCTCCAAAAGGGATTTGAGTCTAACAAACATGTTTTGAAAAAGCTACTTGTAAGCAGTTTTGCTACCGGGTACATTCCCAAATCCTGGCGTGATATTACTGTAAAGTTTATCCCAAAAGGAGGACGTGCGTCGTATGAGGAAGCGAAGAGTTTTAGGCCAATCAGTCTGACCTCTTTTCTTCTGAAATATCTGGAACGCATTATCGATCATCACATCCGTGATGTTTATTTGGCAAACATGCCTCTTCATGTGAATCAACATGCTTACCAATCTGGAAAGTCCACTGTGACTCTTTTACACAAAGTTGTATACGATATCAAGAAAGCATTCGCTCAGAAGCAATCGTGCTTGGGTGTTTTCTTGGATATTGAGGGTGCCTTTGATAACGTGTCTTTCGATGCCATATTGGAAGCAGCACGAAACCATGGGCTACCTACAATGATTACCAATTGGATTCATCAAATGCTCAAAAACCGACATCTCTTCTCGACATTGCGTCAAGCAGCGATTCGAAAATTGAGTGTTTGCGGATGCCCCCAAGGGGGAGTCTTGTCACCACTTTTGTGGAAACTCGTAGCAGATACGCTATTGAGGCAACTCAATAATTGCGGTTTTCCAACTTATGGATTTGCCGACGACTATCTAGCTCTGATAGTTGGTATGTGCATAAGCACCCTATTCGACCTGATGCAAAGTGCTCTTCAGGTAGTCGAGAGTTGGTGTCGCCAATATGGCCTTTCGGTTAACCCGAATAAAACATCTATTGTTCTATTTACGGAAAAACGAAACCGCGATGGAATTCGACCTTAACGTCTTTTTGGCACTGAGATTAATGTGACTGATCAAGTAAAGTATGTCGGAGTCATTCTAGATTCCAAACTTTTATGGACTGCTCACATTGATTTCAGAGTCAAAAAAGCTTGTATGGCCTTCGGTCAATGCCGGCGAACCTTTGGTAAAACTTGGGGCCTCAAACCCAAATATATCAAATGGATTTACACAACAGTTGTTCGACCAATATTGGCATATGGATGTCTTGTGTGGTGGCAAAAGGGCGAAGTGCGAACAATCCAATCAAAATTGGGCCATCTCCAAAGGATGTGCTTGATGGCGATGTCTGGTGCGTTCTCTACAACTCCCACAGCAGCGCTCGAGGCCCTTTTCGACGTTGCGCCACTACACATATATCTTAAACGAGAAGCACTTTCTTGCTCTTACCGTTTATGGGTACTAGATCTACTGGAGAAAAATCCAGTGAATCGTAGATCTACACACACTTCGTTGTTTCCACTTTTGGTGAATTGGGACAAAATTGTCCTTGCTCCAAGTGATCTCACAATTGCTTGTAACTTTCCTTACAGGACATTTACCACACAATTCCCTTCACGGGAAGAGTGGACGTCTGGCTATTTGGAAAGAAGTATATCAAACAATATAGTATGTTACACTGATGGCTCCCTTCTTGAAGGTAGAGCTGGTGCAGGAGTATATTCTCGTGAGCTAAGGCTGAATCAGTTTTACTCACTTGGTAGAAACTGCACCGTTTTTCAGGCGGAAATATTTGCTCTTATGTGTGGAGTGCAATCAGCACTTCAACAGCGCGTAATGGGTAAAGTCATATACTTCTGTTCAGATAGTCAGGCTGCTATAAAAGCTCTCGCTTCGGCCAACTCAAGGTCGAAGCTTGTTATCGCATGTCGAACTCAAATTGAGGAACTGAATTCAGTCAACTTTGTAAACCTTGTATGGGTACCTGGCCATTCTTCCATCGCTGGAAATGAATTGGCTAATGAGCTAGCTCGCGATGGAGCATCGCATGACTTCATTGGCCCTGAGCCGGCTATTCCAATTTCTAAGTGCTGGGTGAAGCTTCAGATAAACTCTTGGGCGGCAACTCAGCACAAGCAATATTGGAATAGTTTGGAGTCATGTCGTCAAACAAAATTGTATATTACTGAGCCATCTCCAAAGTTGGCGAAGTATTTAACAAATCTGTCAAAGCAGAATTGCAGTCTCTTGGTCAGAGCGTTGACAGGCCACTGCCGACTCAACTATCACATGGCAAATATTCAGCGTGCTGACTCATTTGTGTGTGATAGTTGTGACTCAGATTATGGAACTTCGTATCACCTGATATGTAACTGTCCAGTTTTTGCGCAAATGCGATTCCAATTACTTGATAAACACTTATTAAGTGAAACTGAATACAGAAGCCTGAATCTTCAGGACATCCTGTTATTCTTAACCCGCTGTGGTAATGAGCTATAGGCTCTCTTTACGCTCATGCGTTTTGCAGTGCCCTTTTTAGGGCGCTGTTCGAACCCATTGTGGTATGGAGCTACATGCTCTCATTTCGCTTATGCGTTCTTCCCTCTTCAAGGGACCCCACTCCTATTTCCTCCCATCTTTCCCTTCCCTTTCCTCTCCCATCGGGTAGATGATGAAATAGGCTCAAATATGGCGATGGCACAAATCTCCCAACTGGTGGGGAACGTGCCTTTGGAGCCGGGCTTCTGATACCTGATCCCTAGGACTTTTCTACATTCTAAGACAAAGATTTTTTTTTCCTTTGCAAATGCGTACTAATCTATTCCTTACTTCTTTCCCTGCTCTAAGATGATTCACCTACCTCCTTGCCGCTTCGTGTTCGTGTTCCAATAGAAATTCCCTCGAACGAAACTGGATTTCGAGCCCCGAACGAGTTATTTGTAAGGTTGTCCATTGAACGAAATCTCCCAATCAACCGGCAAGACCAAAAACCGGAGTATCTTCCAGATAGTAACTAACATCCATCCATTGCACGTAACCTTCTATCTGAACAAAGTCGTTTCCATGTGTTGAGTAACCTTAGCCACCAATCACCATTCCGATTCCATCGAACCACTCTCAGAGATTCGTCGAGTGTTCCTTTTCCATGTCACCGTTCAACTTCACTTTGTCGGATTCAGCTGGCGAGCTCTTCGATCCTCTTGGCAATTGCAATCTTGGCTTCTCCGATGTTCGCTCTGGCACCAGTGGCCTTGATGATGTCCAGCTTCTGATCCTAAGGAGACAGCTCAATGTGGACATCGTAGGTATTCATCAGCTCCTTGACATCACTACCCTAGTACTCTTGCGAGGCATTCCAGATGCCTAATGACTACTCTCTTGGCACAGCTCAGAATATTCTTCCCATTCCAAATGCATATCTCACTACCAAAAACAAAGACTAGGACTGCGGTCTAACATGGCAATTTAAGCAGCAACAGCCCAGCATTTCTCCATCGGCGCCAAACCAACACCTTCAAACGTGTAAACCTTGTTCTTCTTGATCGGACAACCCCCAACGGCTCGTCCTTGTCGGCATGACTAGCATCACAGACTACCGCTTCATGATCCTCCTGACCCTATTCTGTCCCTACGAAATTTCCGTCTCCTATATCAATTAAGTCAATTAGTCAAATAAATAGTAAAAAGATTTTTTTTTCTTTCTAAAGTATAGTTTTTTGTTTTCTAAGAGTAAAAAGTTTGTATTAAATACGAACTATATATTTCTTTTATTTTTTTTTAATGGCATTTAATTTTTTTTTTCGAAATACTTTTTTTTTCGAACATTTCTTATTTTTTTTATCGAATATTTGTTTTTTTTTCGAACATTTCTTATTTTTGTTATCGAATATTTGTTTTTTTTTTCGAAAATGTATTTTTTTTGCCTTTTTTCTTAATAGATTTAACATATGCAATATTAGTTAAATATCTCAAATATCAATGGACACTCTTGATTAGCCTTATGCCTTCGGCAAATTATGTGACAAACCAAAAATCCAAAACAAATGAACACAATTGAACCAACTTCAGAAAATCATCTGTGTAAGAAAAAAACAAATTGAATTTCATATCCCTTCAAATGTGGATTTCCCTATATAAATAATTTTTTTTCTACGCTGCCGGAGAAAGTTGTCATATTGTTGCAGGGATGCAAGACAATAATCTATCCCTCTTGCATATCTGCAAAAACTTGGAAAAAAATAAAATTAACTCGCCGAGCCTCTAGGTACCTCACTTTTTTTTCTTCTTCGTTTGTTGTGGCGAGTCCTTGGCTGCCGGCATAGCTCCACCCCTCTCCTTTTTGAGGTTGTAGGTTGGACCTGTAAGTATACTCCATTTTCCCTTGATTAGCCTGCGTAAAAACATGTTGTAAATAACATTCCATTTTATTTTATAGAGGATATGGGCTCCTCTAGGTTCTCTTAAAATTTCATTATTTCATAGAGGTTTTGGATTTCCTCTTTCGTCAAAATTTTTTTTCTGTGTTTAAAATTTCTCATAATTTCTTTTAAACTTGCAGAGGGCTTTTTTGTAAACCCTCTCTTAATTCTCTTAAGTTTTCATATTTTCTATTTATCAATATGTTTTCTTCAATTTTCTTTTATCAAGCGCATTTCCCTTTTCGTATTTCTGGAGGGTGTGTTTTCCTCTCCTTAATCATTTGTTTCTCTTTGTTCCTTGATATCTATGGCCCTTACAGAATAGTAATTACTCTGGTTTTCCAGCCCTTCGGTACATTCAAAACTGAGTTTGATGGACGCATTCATTGTTATAAATTAGCTGTAGGCTCATAGTTTATCAATAATATTTTTTTTTTAATTTCATTATATAATTCCTCTCTTATTTTACTTTAAAGTTTCATTTTGTATTTACTGAGGGTATGCAATTCCCCTCATTTTTCATTAATGTTCAATGCTTCATTTAATTTACCACTTTATCCTGAGCGGTGAAAGATGGATATGATTTTCTCTATTTTCTTTAATTACTTCGTGTAAATTGTTCATATTGACTGCGCTTGCTATATTCGGTGGCGCGTTTGGTGTCATGTAATCGTCTTCAATTTCTTTTATTATCGGTAGGCTTCGGCTACCTTCTTTTCGTAACATAATTGTTCCATGAGTCTTCATCTCCGGATTCGAAAAAATATCCGTCATTTTCCCTATTAGCTCATCGTGAGGGACCGTTTCCCGTGGGGTGATTACCCCTAAGTGAACTATATCTTTACTTCTTAATGTGGGCTTTTGGGGAGGGGAACAATTTGGTCTCTGTTTTATTGGACCAGTAGAGTTGTATCCGCTCTGATTCGAACACGATATTCGTCCTTTAAAGCAGCAGATAAAAAGGACAATTAAAAACACTATCATTATCAGTGCGCCTGTTCCTACGGTTGCAATTGACCACGCAAATTGGCAATCTGTTTTGAGAAATCAAAATAATATCGAATCGATAATATCCCTCTCTTAAAAGGTACACTAGTGGCTTAAAATCTACGCTATTTCATTCACTCTATAATAATCGATATTATATTTAAAACTTGTTTCAACAGTCTTCTTCTATTGATAGTTCAAAAGAAGGAAAAAAATATCCCTATCGACTCAATATGTACAATGGAACAGAAAACCAAGGTTTAAAATATATAAACATTTGTTTACAACTGAGGAAATTGGATCGCAGTCAGAGATTTTTTTTAAAGAGTTTAGAGCTTAACTTAGGGAAAGAAGATAATAGTACACACTCACCGCGGATTCGTCCTTATCATCGCGATCCTCATCTTCTTCTTCCTGTTGCTGCTGGTCATCAATCGACTGTTTGGAATGCGTTGACTTGGTATCGTCCTGTTCAATATCACTTGCACCGGACGCTACACCCGTACACTCGTACAAAGTAAGTCGAATAAATCCATAGCAGCTGTCAAATCAACATTTGTTATCATTAGTTAAGACGCATAAGATCACAGGTTAGTTCAGTAAAAAATTTGTACACTCGCTTCTTCTTCTTTCTGGCGTTACGTCCCCACTGGGACAGAGCCTGCTTCTCAGCTTAGTGTTCTTATGAGCACTACCACAGTTATTAACTGAGAGCTTACTATGCCAATGACCATTTTTGCATGTGTATATCGTGTGGCAGGTACGAAGATACTCTATGCCCTGGGAAGTCGAGAAAATTTCCAACCCGAAAAGATCCTCGACCGGTGGGATTCGAACCCACGACCCTCAGCTTGGTCATGCTGAATAGCTGCGAGTTTACCGCTACGGCTATCTGCGCCCCTCTGTACACTCGCATTGTATGCTATTATTCATCACGTAATATATGCACATATATCGCCTTCACTTTTGTACGTAGAAAGCCTTTTCGCGACATCTTATAAGTGAAATGTTGCACGTGTAAAGCCTCCTGGTGATTTCGTTATACGTACATTTTGGTTGTACCATTTTGCATGAGTCTGCAAAGATTGATCGTTGCTGTTCTTTTATGCTGAAGATTGATCTGAATTATCCTAACCTATGTTACTACGCAAGCTAGGCAATATTAAGGTTTTTGCACCTTCAGCACGAAAAACAACAGCAACAAAAAAAAGAGATCGGTTTCTATTAAAAGTCGCCAAAGGCAAAGCACAGAGTACACTTTGTAAAACGCATAATGTGAATCCATGTAGGTAAATTATATTAAATTACAACATGTTCAAATTCCACCCTTACTTATCCTCAGGCTTAAGACTGAAGAAGGGAAGTCGATCATCTCAGAGGCACACAAGGTCGCTTACACCATTGCTGAGAGTGGCGCAGGAAGGGCACAATACTGTAGAGAGCACCCTGGTATTCCACAGGCTCCGTTTATGGTTAAGTTTTGTTTGAACCCCCCTAAACATTCATTCCTAGGCACGGCAACCATGAAGCCAACATCACACCATGAATTAAGGGCCACCTGTGAGGTGAACTTTTACCACCGGAACAGATAGTCCGTATTGTAATTAACAAATTGGAACAATAACAACCAATGTATTACCTAGTGGCCCTTCTTTTGCTGCTAATCGAACGAAAGTATTTATGTAAATTATTTCTTAGATATAAACGTCCAAAGTTTAAAAATTTTGCTATTTCTTTACTATTTTTCACAATAACCTTCCTAGGAATTGGGGTATCTGGAAAATAATTTGACAAAGAACCCCTGCAAGCTATAATTAAATATAAGCTTCTACGTTAAAAACAAAGTGGAAAATCTGTCCAAACTTCATCTACGAGAGCTAATACCACTTGCTCCGCACTTTCCCAAGATTAGTTTCTTGTGAAGTAAGCTCATTCATCGCATCACTTGCTTGTAGGTAGCTTAGCAAATAAATTCTTAACTAGCTACACAGTGTAGTACAAAGATCACTCCAACCTAATCCTTTCCCAACGTTGTATCACACCGAAACTCGACAGCACAATAAATACAGCATATACAGGTATACCTCGATTTAGTGGACCCTCGATTATATGGACCCTCGATTTTATGTACTTCGATTTTATGTACATTTTACCTCGATTTTATGGACATTGAAATGTCATGTTATATTTTTTTTTTATGTTTACCCAATTCTAAACATGCGTTATGTAAATTAATTATATTTAAGGACTTTGCGTTATGCATATAGAGTGCCTGGGTCCGATTTTGTTGCAAAATGGTACATATGTATTGCTGTGTGCGTTTGAAATGCAAATATCAAATGCGGGAACACCAAATGCGGTAAGATTTTCCACAAGTAATGCGATGTCAAATATGGATTTTTCTTGCTAGGGCGGCGGTGATTTATGTAATCGTTGCTAGGTGTCCTTTGATTGTTTTGTGTTACCGCATTTGGAGGACGTTTAGACAAGATTTGCATCTCAAATGCAAACAGCAATATTATTAAACTAGTGGGCCCGGCAAACTTCGTTTTGCCATCAAGTAGGCTGTTGAAAAACGCTATGGATCGTCTCATACAAAATGACAGTTCCGTTTACGCTCGTTTTTCCGACTTTCTCGGTGAATATCCAGGGATTTTTATACACACAAACACGTCGGAACACTTGACGAACAAAACGAAAGAATAATCATTCGAATCGGTTGACCCGTTCGGAAGCCATTTCGTGACATACAAACACCACTCCATTTTAATTTATATAGATATATATATATATATATATATATATATATATATATATATATATATATATATATATATATATATATATATATATATATATATATATATATATATATATATATATATATATATATATATTTATATATATATATATAGAAGATATTCTACAAAGCTTTACAAGATGAGAAAATAAATACTTCAGTGTGACTTCCTCAGCCGTTTTTTTTTTACATTCAAGTGCTTTCTTTTTGGATTTTGTCCCAACCATGTATAGTGTGACATAAATAAACGATAAATTTAAACATGTCGCCATTCACGAATTCAATATTTTTAGAACTAAGTCTCTTGTGATTTGCACGAATAGAAATTATTTTGGGTCATCCTTTTATTCTTAGGATTGTTCATAAAATTCCACTATTATAAATTTCTCATTTGTAGATTTTAGGGGGTTAAGAAATTGATCCAAGAGCTCTTCCAATTTTCTCAAAGAAGGCGGAGTTGCCCAATCCAGCAAGGATTTCTCAACAGAGTACTCTAACGATTATGCATCATTCTTCAGTATTACAGATGGATGTTTACATTAAGTCTTTCAAGTTTCCCTCCAAGAGTTTTCCACAATTCCAACTTTTTTTTTTCAAATACAGCTTCAGAATGTGGGTCTCGTGTCCGTGCGATTAGTGTCGTCAGGTATTAAAGCGCATTGTGTCGTTGGGTGTGGGATCGATTCGTATTGTGCCATGAAGTGTGGGTTCGATTCCCGCTCCAGTCGGTGGAAACTTTTCGTCAAACGAAAAATTGATAATTGGGCTACTGGGTGTTTTGTGTTGTCCGTTGCCTAATGTTTGTGATCGTCCAGTCTGTGCAGCTTTGGGCTGAAGTCGGTGTAAATTGCCTTTTATACGTACATCTTATCTTCAAAATATCGGTCCAACGCTAACAGATCTTGTTTGTCAAGAGCATACTGAGTGTAAAGCAGTGGCATTCTGTACAAAATACAATTTTCATAGTACCACTCATGATGATTTATATTTATCATTATCCCAATACCCGAATAGGCTCAATGTGCTATAATACAGGTGAGGAGATGATTCTGTATAATACACAACTGTTTGTATGTATTAGTGCACTGATTGTGTTTTCACACAGCAACCATTTGCATTATGACTATGTGTGACGTCATACAGTTCGTTATCGAAAGTTTCTAAGGCTGCGTTGCTAGTCCCCCTCTCGTTACCAAGGTTGTTTAGTGTGTTGTTACTCAAACAATAACACGAAAAAATATCAGCACGGGAAGACGGCACTCGAGGTATTTCATGTAATTTACTTTTAACTTTTGTTTTATTTTAGGATGGATTTTTACAATGCATAAGATGAAACTATAAGTTAAGCCGTAAAGTACTGAGCCGCGGATTACTTGCAGATAATGAGTGTACATGAATTTCACTAACACTTTGCATTAGATGATGCATTCGTGTTTGTAGTGCTGTAGTGCTTATTCAATTTGATAGGGAAAATGAAAAAAAGTATTTTAAATCGTGAATTGATTGCCAACAAACATTTTCCTGGAATATACTTGTATGACTTTTACGTCTAGGTGTTAGCTGCTGTTTTTTTCGGTCTAATCTTAGCTTGTTCCACGATATGGAACGTTTTGTACTCACTCTTAGCATTCCATTGGAATGGTATGACGTCACCCATATTCCCCTCAATGTTTATTTTGATTTTTCACTGCACTAATACAATCACACACAGACCTTCTCCTCACCTCTTCTATATCACATTGGAATAGGCTGGCCCCACAACTAATATCTATATCATCTTAATTGTGATACGATGTTTGATGAGCATCAAATAAAATATGGGTCATACCATAATATTTCTAACTAATGTTCTACAGATGAGAGTACAAAATGCTCAACATAAACAATAAGAAGAAGAAGGGAAAACTAGGATATATGGGACCGATATGCGATTAAAAACTGTATAGAACTAACGACACTCTATTGCTCTAGTGACCATGCTGAAACAATATGGTTTTACTCAATTATTCACATTAATCAAACTGTCGAATTGAATCGCGACTTTGTTTTAGTTTTTAAGGTTGGTATCACTGTTTTTGTTTCGATCTGATATTGTTGGAACCAGTGAGTCCCGAGCTAATCTATAGTTTCGACACTAACCTGATTCAGGTTCGATCGTATTGAAATTTACCTGACGTTGGTTTTGTTTACTCTTTTTGACAATTCAGTTCAACCTAGGCTTGAAAACGAAAGGGACAGTAGATTTCAAAACATACTTATTGATACTTCCGATCACGAAGGAGTATACTTTAGCGTCGTTTAAATAAAAGAAATTGATTTTTAAAAATGGCATCCAACAAAGCATTCAATGTAAAAAAAGGACGGTCGGGTATTCTTTTTAGTGACAAGGTGAAGATTATTAAGGATTTGGAAAATGGATTATCGGTCCGACATGTTATGTATAAGTACCGCATCAAGGCTCGTTCAACAATTTACAACATCCAGAGAAATAAATTAAAGATCATGGATAATATTGCGAACATTCAAGGAAATTTTGGTAAGAAATTAATATTTCAATTTGAGGAAAATACGAGACTTAGTTTGTTTACAGCGCATCGAAAGCACTTCAAACAAGCACGCCATCCCAAAGTCGATGAAGCATTGTACATCTGGTTTCTACAACAAAGGCAACGTCATATTCCGGTATGCCAAGATATGCTGCAAGTGCAGTCAGAAAAATTCTTCAACGAATTGGTTGGTGAGGGAAATTTTGGAAGTCGAGGCTACATCGACAAGTTTATCAAGCGACACGATATTCGCCTTCTCAAAGTTACGGGTGAGAAATTATCAAGCAATTTGGCTGTTATTGACGAATACGTCCAAAAGTTTGCGGTTGAAATGAATTTCAAAGATTTACAACCGTGTCAAATCTTCAACGCAGACGAAAGCGGCCTTTACTTCAAAAGCACGCCTACCAATTCCTACGTCGATAAAGATTCTGTTGATGCACCAGGAAAGAAAGTTATGAAGGAACGCTTAACTTTCATGCCATGTTCCAATATGGACGGATCGTTGAAATTGCCTCTAATGGTCATTGGAAAATATCTTCATCCTCGGCCATTGAAAAACTTGAAAGTGTTGCCAGTTCATTACGCTGCATCGAAAAATGCGTGGATGACACGCAATTTGTTCAAAGCATGGTTTTTCGAGCAATTTGTGCCACAGGTTCAGAAGTTTTTGGAGGATTCGGGACTACCCATTCGGGCAGTTTTAGTTTTAGATAACTGCTCTGCCCATTACAGTTCAGAGGAACTAAAAACTGATGATGGAGCAATATGGACAAAGTTTCTTCCTCCAAACACAACTGCTGTTATCCAACCAATGGACCAAAACGTGATTCAAATGATAAAATCACGTTACCGACAAATCATGATGAGAGAAGTCCTTGGAAGGCCTGGGGATTTCCATGACAATGTCAAGAAAATAAACGATAAAGATGCCATATTTTGGGTTGCTCAATCATGGGATCTGGTGCCCCAAACTTCGATAAGAAAATCGTGGAATTTGCTGTACAACCCCGAAGTTGAAGATGAAGATGATTTGCCACTGTCTGTTATCAAAAATCGGCTGTCACAAATCTCGGAGAAAATAAGGACTTCAGATACCATCGACGAGGAGAACGCAGAATTCGAATACATGAAAGATGAAGAAATTGTTGAGAAAGTGCTAAACCCGTCAGCAGATGATGAAATGTCTTACAATACCATGGATTCCAGTGTACCAGGCGATGACACTTTGAATGATTCAGAACTAGTTGATGACGATTACCAACCGGTTCAGGATGAGTATGCTCTGAATGCTATTGATGTTATGGTCAAATATGCTGAAGACAATAGCTGGCCCCTTAATTCTCAATTTTCGTTGCGTGAAATGCGAACGAAAATCTTTGAGAAAATTGCGGACAGAAATTCATCTTGAAATTGTAACAGCATGCACTGTTGCATGCAATACTGAATTGATTGTTTTTTTTTACAATAACTGTGTTGAAAAACATTTACAAAATGAGAAATCGTATAAATAAATCTAACTCAAAACCTTGATTTTCCATTGTTTTATTTACTATGATAAGGTGAAGATGAATCGAAGCCAAAGTTCAAATTTTCAAGAGCACGGATCTGGAGAACCAAGCATGCGTTTAAGCTGAAAACTTAATAGATTGGTTACCAGCTGGTGGTGACCAATCGATTAGGTTTTCAGCTCAAACGGATGTTTGGTTCTCCAGATCCGTGCTCTTGAAATTTTGAACTTTGGCTTCGTTCGGCTTGTTTATGGGCTCTATTTTATGAGTCGAGTCGATCAAAAACGACTCGACTGGAGTCACTGTCGATCAAAAATTTCGCTCGACTTGGCTCTGTTACTCGAGTTTATCGACAGTTGTCACTTAATGTGATTAGATTACTATGGGAGTCGACGGGTGACATTTGAAATATGCATGCTCACTTTGATCGACAGCGAATACGAACGAGTCACATGAATTTGCTCGATTTACAAAATAGACCCCTATATTTATATTAGGGCCCTCAACATATTTTATAAATCGAATCGATCATAATGACTCAACTGGAGTCACTGTCGACCACAAAAGTTTGCTCGGCATGGCTCTGTCACTCGAGTTTTTCGACTGTTGTCATTCTATAAGACTGGATCATTATGGCAATCGATGGGTGACATCTGAAATATGCATGTTTACTTTGATCTACAGTGAATAAATACGAATCTGCTCGATTTACAAAATAGACCACTGACATTATTTTAAATTACACTAAAAACATAACTAATTTTTTTCGCACTTAAGGCTAAGTAGCCCGTCATTCTATTTGGCAGCCATGTTGACATAGCCTTATTTCTTAGTTTGAAAGGAGAAAACTGCTTTTTCAATTTTGACCTTTGTACCACTTTTAATTGGGCCTCAAAGCAATGAATACACTCACACTTACAAATGTTGTGAAATTCTTAAACTAAAAAAACACTAACACATACACAGGAAATTTTAATCGGCAGTATCGTTCAATGGCTATAATGACTAAATATTACTGCATTAGGCATGTCTTACGATTTGTTCATTTCAACATTATCGTATCTTTTTTAGTTACAAGTATGCGAAATATGCCAAAATACTTCATTAATTGCAATGAATTGTTTGTTTCAAAATATAGAGAGATGCAAAATTCTGCAAAGTTGTGTATTTCAACGATATCTTTAAGTTTCTAGAACATTCTTAAATTGTAAAATCAAAAATGCAAAAGTGATGTGGAAAAAAACACTTATACGGGTTCTTCCCCGAAAAATAAATTATATTTTTAAAAGTAATGATATTATGAACTTGTTGTCTTCGACAAAGTTGCTTGAAATAGTTTTTTCTACAACTTTTGTGAAGACACCAACCCTGTATATTGAAAAGTTCAAAAAAATAAATTTTCTATATCACTTTTAGGAGGATAGATCAAAATGCTAAATACATCAAAAGGAGCGCATTAACTTACTGAAAAACTTTCTAGAAGACACCAAAACGCTAGGAAGCATAATTAAGGCGTTATTTATTAAAAGCGCTAAAATGATGAAAACCCCCAATTGTGTAATGTTGAGCTTTGTATGAAAAAATAATTTTATATCAATAACATTGCATTAATATGAAATTTTAAGAACAAGAAATTGTAAAAAAGTGAAAAAAAAATTTGCCTCGATTTTATGGACAATTCGATTTTATGTACATTTTTTAAATTATATTGTCCACTAAATCGAGGTATACCTGTAATCATTAATCTCTCCACTAGCAGAACTATCTCGTCTTCATTTTCCGCACATCGGCAAGTTTCAATTTAAACTTCGCAGCGCACCCATCTAGGCATAAAATGTTTGCACACCATTGTCGTCTTTCTAGCGCCCAAGATTGCAACTGCACTACAGGGTAAGTGTATCAATATTCGCCACCCTGAAGAAAATATTTTACTCTAAATCAATCCAAAGATTTTTTTTTTCAATATGTTAAACGACTGCTGCAAATAAATTCTCAGTAGCCGTATTATTTTAAAGTGATTTGATGGACAATGAGCTATTTATGCCTATTTGCGTCACAAAACGGTAAACAATCTGTGGTGACGGATACCGGTACATCTACCCCAATGTATTATAGCACATTGCATCTACCCTACTCTGCTCGCATGTATAGCGCCCTGCAGCAGATCCGGTTGTCCGGTTGGATGATTAAGTTCCTCCCGCAGCCACTTGTAATCTCGCTTATAAATGAGAAGTAATTTTCAGCTACATCTGTTCGAGTGGAAATCCCTTGTTGTCGGATGGTTGGACGCTGTGGATTCCGTTTCCATTGTGGGATTTTCTTCGGCAACGGAAAGCGTTTGTGGAGTATTGCGGCGGAAAAGTCGGTCGGTCTTCCAGGCGACAAAGGCTGGATCTTTCTCAGCGAAGGCTGTGCGTCAGTTTCTGTGCCTTTCTTTACATTCAACTTTGGAAATTTAATTAATTCAATGACTTGGTCTATGGAAACTGATTTTCTCAGAAACGGATGTCTGTAAAACTCTTATGAATGCAATATAAGTGGAGCGGATGTAAGTACTTACTTTCCCGAAAAATGATTTTAAATTTCAGTTGAAAAACCATGATAAAACTTGTATAAATAATTTTTTGAAACCATCGATTTAGCAAATCTAATTGATGATCTTTTCAAGATCATTTCAAAAACTGATTAGGAGAAAAGTTACATCGAGCCATCAACTGAATTCGTCATGCATCTCTTCAGGGCATGCAGCAGCAAGAGAGTCTGTTCCGCGCTGTGCCACCCGGTTACATCCGTGATGTATTGTTCTGGTAAAGAATCCGAGCATCTCCGTTGTTTGGGATCCGATTTTCACCTTCTTCAACACGAAAAACAGATGCTTTGCATCCACTACATTGCATTGCATGTTCGTTCCATTCGATTAGACACGAGCGAGCTGCCTGGCGAGGATGGCGTGATTTGCGCCGGCAATTGGGCTAGAGCGATGAGCAGCGATATTTCTCTGCGCTTTCTAGAGACGAAAGGGCTTTTCGGATGAACACCAATTGCGAGTGAAACGACCATCGGTTTTATGATTTTCAATTTCCCAGTTCTTTAATAAATAAATAAATAATTAGTTTTAAATAGCATTCTACAGCGGAGGCGCGATTGAAATTAATTGTACAACAGAGTTGAAAACGCTTCGGGTCGGACCTGCATTGGGGGTAGCAGGAGCGGGCCAAAGCCCAGCATAAATACTATGACTACGTACTAAACAGTTCTCTATCAGCTTCTGATAAGGGTGGTTCACGATCTTTCTCTCTCCGGGAATAATCATCGTCATTTTTTTATGGGGGGAGGGAGGTATGGTTTTCAGGGATGGGTGGCGGCGGCGCGACTTGGACTTGGAGGTAGAAATCTGCGTTAGCTTCTACTTCTTCTTCATCTACTACTTCTTACTGCTTCTCTGGTTCATCTCCTAACTTCGGGTGGATTTGGCTTCTCTTGACTGACTCTTCTGAAGTCAGTTCCGGGGGTTTTGCTCAGACGTTAGTTTAGTCTTCCGTCCTATCTCAGTAGTACTTTCCGGTCTGGGCCACCACTGCCGGGTAGAAGTCCTGTCGCTTGATCTTGCCTCCGGGGAAGTGATGACGTTGGTCGTTGTTGCTGGCCGCCGGCGAGGACGCTCCACTGGTGGACGATCCAACGGTGGCCGACTTGTCCGCGGCTTGGTTCGTGTCGACGACGGCGTTGACGTTGCTAGCGGCACCAAGTCCACCTTCGGCGGCGTGCAGAGCTGAGGGGCCGTCGTGGTGTCCCAGGTGGGCGCCCAGTCCCATCGGGTACATGTCGTGTCCAGCGCCGGGGAATCCGTGGTGGAAGTCCATGCTGTACGGCATCAGGTACGGTTCCTGATGGTCAAAGTACGACGGTGGCAGGACGCTGTTTGTGGGAGAAAAAGGGGAGAAGAAATGAATCATTTTTTTTTTAGAAGATTTATACTAGAGCTAAGCAATGAATTCAGAAAGTATGTTTACTGAAATTTTGTATTAAAAACTTTTCACTAAGTTCTTTGAGCAGAGGTAAGGCTTGTGTTTAAATATCTATTTTCAAGCCATATTGTAGTGTTGAATTGAACAGATATTATAATTCTTTGGTATCCAAGACATTTCCAAAATATGCGCATTGAAAATTCAGTGTTTACTACACGTCCTATGGTTGCTTTACAATTTTTTGTGGATATTCCAAGTTATAGATGGGCAATACGGCCCTTTTTAGTGAACAGATCTGATCCGAATCACTTACTTCAGCGAATCGCATCTTTTGAACGGTTTAGTGGCTTAGCGGCTCGTAATGGAAGAGCGAACTAAACCGAGTGAACGGATCCAACGGTTCAATCCATTCTTTTCCTTCCTCATTCTTCGTACATTCTTAACCAGAAACTCACGATTCGATTGAACATCAACACAATATTTGATCGATTTACCCTATCCGAATCGAACAAATAATGCAAAACTATGCGCTTTGCCGTTCAGGTGAGCACTTTCTCTCTTGTCTATGCTGAGAGCGCTGAGAGTACAGAGAGGCAGCAAACTGTGCTTGCATGTAGTATGGCGCGCAAAACAAGTGGCTAGCGTTATAATAAAGCAGAGATACAAACGAAAGAAAAAAGGCGCACAAAGTCAACTCGTTCGTTTTACGGGTAACTTGTTGCCTAATCCGTAGTGAGACTGCTGCTGATCGAATAAATCGACTCTCACCAAAAAATAACTACGGATCCCTCGTTCAATTGAGTGATTCTGTTCTTTTGAACGGTTCCAATTCATTTTGCCCAAACTCTATTCCAAGTTGTTCAAGAACTTCCTTGGATTAGCAGTCACAAAAATACGACGGTACATCGGGGTTGAATACAAAGAATAATGTGGAGAAAAATGGGATCTATGGTCATATAATTTTGAAAAGCTTGGAACAACTTAGTTTACAACAATTTTTAGTTCAGTTTTCATACTAATAAATTATGATTGAGTTTCAAAAGCAGGCGACAACAAAAAAAAAATCCACCTCACTGTATAATTTGGAAATCTCATATTGCCAAAAAAATAAATCAATCAATGATAAAATGATAATGATAAAACAATTATTTTCAGTAAGTTATTTTCAACACGCCAATTTTAGTGTAGAGCAGAATATGGCCAACGAATACATGTTACAATACTTCCCAAAGTAAACATGCCTTTCATTCAGAATTTTACCATTCATTCATAGCATTGATTATACTGAACCACCTACAATTTAAATTGAATTCAATGAAAGAAAATATGCGGTGCGTTTTCCCCTATATATGAGAGTAAGTATGAAACATACTTAGTATGTTAAAATAGTATTAAATTCATTAGCGCATGCTCAAGTTATAACTGGGAGAGTCTTAAGTTAGCTTAATTTCAACACTTGCAAAAGAATGGCATAAAAGCCAACAAATCTAAATTAAAAAATTGTATTGTAACCTTAAAAGGTCTCCCAAAAAAGCCAAAAAATGCCTGGGGACATGGAAAATTAGTACAAGCTCTCAATGGTTAATCAGTTAAGGACCTCGCCAGGTAAAAACTGAGTTCAATGTTGCATTAGCTTTTTCATTCATTATGCTTTTAGAGTGAAATCTGTTAGAATACGGATTCAAAATTCTTAGACATACGTTTTTTTCTATAATACGTTTGCAATATGGAATTAAAAGACTAAAAAAAATTCAAAATAAATAACTGTTCGTAATAAATACTTTCAAACTCTTCCGTTGTGATACGTTGATAATGTATACAAATTTGATATGCTTTTCATTACTGAGTATGTCAAACTTTGTAAGGAAATTTGTAGATTGCGCTTAGTCATGAAGCTGTACAGATCGTAACTTACTAGTAGACAATTGCATCAATGACACAGTCGAGAAGGATTCCTCACAATAATATATCGCGTAACTAGAGACCAGTGCCGTAAAAATTCAGCCGAATGATTCCCAATCAGTGCAAAAACGAGCAAAACCAAACTCCGACAGCACGAAGCCCCAATCTGACTTTGGAAGCGAATGCGACGAGAAAGAGAGTAAGAGCAACCAAGAATGGGAAGCACTCACTCAGTTATTGCATTTCCCTCATTCGCTTCTACATACAGTCTTCGACGAGCGCTAAGCGAAACAAAAAACGGCAACTGATTGAGTCGCTACCGATTCTAAAAGCCGAAGGCACTGAACATTCGGTAGCAGCAGATGTTTTGCTATTTTTTATCGGTGGCGTTCGGGTGAGAGCACTTTCAAGTGTCACCCACTGTTGGTGTCTCTTCAATATCCAATTTCACCTACACGGAGAAAACAAAAAAAAACCCAGATTTGAGTATTTTTTCATTCATTTTTGAGTATTTTTCTCTCCCTATTTCATTCGCTCCTTCTATTGTTGACAGAGAGTGAAAAGCAAAACAACCCAAATTTGAGTAAGTGGCATAGTACTGAAAGTTGAGTTATTTAATCTACCGGTTGAGTGAACAGAACTTAGCCAGTAGGTATATTTTTGCATGTCTGCAAATGAAAACCACTCAACTCAAAATTAAGTTAACGCATGAACTCCCCAAATTGAATGGAATGAACTAACTTTTGAGTGCTTCATTTTCTCCGTGTAGAGGCACTGACATTGAGCACTGTATAGAATAAATTGAAAATTAAAGTTTTTTTATTGGCGTAAGAAAACGGCAATCTGATGCCTCTAGTTGATGAATTATGATTATCTATTAAGGTGAAGATGAATCGAAGCCAAACCACAATTTTTCAAGAGCACAAATCTGGAGAACCAAACATCCGTTTAAGCTGAAAACTTAATCGATTAGTCACTAGCTGATGGTGACCAATCGATAAGGTTTTCAGCTCAAACGGGTGTTCGGTTCTCCAGACTTGTGCTCTTGAAAATTTGAAGTTTGGCTTCGTGTCATCTTCACCTTAAGCAAAAAGTAAAACTTTTGCTATTTGCGGATGCTTTTTGTAGGGTATTTTAATGAAAATGCATTTCACACAGTCGAAATTGAAATTGCAGCCAGCAAATGTCAGTAGGTGGATGAGATTCAATGTAGAAAAAGTAATTGACAAACTGTATGTATTGTCAAATTGTCAAATTGTCTACATTCAACCCAAGAAGAAATCAACGATGACGGATCGTTCTGCGTGTTGGCGTTGTTGACTGTGAATTGAAATATGCACACCAGTGCTGTAAACATTCGACATTTTTCGTGACGTTCGTTCGTTTCCATTGGCAACAGTCAAATGATTTTTCTACACTCATCCGCTACGGTCGTTTTTCACACACAGCACGAGCGGTAGAACGAATATCAAGAAACACAAAAAGTGTGAAGCGAATGTCGTTTGACACGATGACATTTTCATAAATCATGAATTTTGCACAGATTTCAGGAATGACCGAACCTAAACAACCTGAACAGTTTAATCTAACTGGTTATGTCGAATGTCACATACATACAAAGAAAGCAGCTCTTGAAATAGATACAGATAGAACCCAGCCAACAAATTTGTTCACATAACTGAGATCCAACTCAGTGAAGTGAATGCTTATTCGGAGATAAAAGATTATTTAAAATGCATAGATTCCATCTATGTAGACAAATGTGGAGGCCATATACGTACATTCTAGAAAATGCAGTGTGGTTATTACAACTTCAGACGAGTTCGTTTGGTGCATTTTATAATCTTGTATATAATAGTATATTGCAATTTATATGACTTTGGTTTAACAAACAAACAAAAAATAAAAAAGGTAAAACAAGTGGGTGCAAGCCTCCATACAATGATCTTCAGATCGCTAATCATATTGGCTACCGCTGTGCCGTTCAATCACTATAGAATGACACGGAAATCTGGCAAATATAAATCCAACAATATAACTCATCTGCACGAACGTCTACCTCATCCATACTACAACCCATGTTCAATAGAATTTGTCATCGGTGCATTCCGTAAATACACAAATTAACTCCAATAATTGACACAGCTTTGTTCTGAAGTAATCAATTTGTTCCTCAATTGAAAATAAAACGTTAGGCATTATGATTATTACCCAGCCAAAAAAAATGTCCGCATAAAAAACGCTTATTCGATAAATACAAATTATAAGATTGCGCGATTTCTCTATTCGTACAAACATGGAGGCAATTCATCATGGCCATTGCAACTCCAGACAAGTTGATTTGGCGTTTACTATAACTAACTTGTAGGGCAGTGTGTTGCACTTTATATGATTTAATTTTTACAAACAATCGTGAGGCAGTCCGCAAATTTGTGGCCATCAATTATCAAGTTAATATACAATATTAATAGTTATAATAACAAGAAAATAAAACGTAATAAGTAAGTAAATTCTTCTCATGTGTGATTGCCGTCGAATGAACGTATGCAGCTGTAACAGCACCGTAAGACTGGAGAACAAAAAATCTGCGGTCCGATTAGTGACCACAGTCGCTCTCCCAGTACATCTACCTCGTAGTGAGTTAATTATTGAAGAAATTAACAGAAATGGTTACCTAAAGTGATGTTATTCTGGTAATGTAAAACTTAGATATTATATTGTTCAGAATGTCGATTTATTCGTGAATACCTCTGGTTTGGATTATGCCTGTTTTTTTAGATGCAATCAGAGTGCACATCATCTCCCCTTGTATGATTTTATATTTGCCTCAGATGAACTCATATCTAAGCTCACATTCAGAATCATAATAGAATAAAACCAAGGGAAGTGTAAATCGTAAAGCAATGACAATTTGAAGTTACATATTCTGTTATTTGAAATTGGAGTTTGTTTAGATGCAAATTCGAATCAGATCAAATTACTTGCTTTATAAACAATTTCAATCAATTCAATTCTGCTTCATATCCAATTCCAACGTAAACTGCACATTTATACAATTTGAAATTAACATCCTCATATGATCTCTGGTTTGCTGGGAAATATTCTTTTCTGTTGATGCATCGTGATCAACTACATTCAATTGACATTTTTCATTGGATTGCTCGTGTTGTGAATGTTGAAGGCAAAGGCTGTCGAAAGTCAATGATAACGTGTGGACTACCGTGATTGCTAACAACACTGCCCGGCTCAAGTGGCTTCCATGTTTGAGTGCTCACTGAATGGCAATACACCCGGCGGAATGATCCAGCGAGTGGAGAAAGATATTCATTCATTACAACACCACCAATGGTTGAAAATGTGATTGGTACCGTTTTCCCATGTATTTGGATTTCATTCATTCAAACTTCAAGCTCGTTCCCTCTTAGAGTTGACGGATTGCGCATAGATTTCCACAGTAGCTTCTGGAAGTTCAAATGAACAAATGTGGAGTGTGTAATCTTATATTTTTGTAGTTTAATTATCATTGGTCAACCTATCATCTGTTTTGGAATTTCAAAATAATTTGTTTAAAGATTTGATATAAATGTAATGTGATTAGGAATCGCTAGACGAAACGGCTTTCTCTGTACCATGAACTATGTGGACTTCTAGATCCTTTCTTACCGACCGCTCTCAAGAGCCTTTGAAGTCATGTATTCGAATCTTTTTATTATTCGGAGAGCTGATTGATTTTGGCGTACTACCATGAACTTATACGCGTCTGGAGATGAATTCTACCATGGATCTTCTTCTTCTCCTTGGCATTTCGTCCTCACTGGGACAGAGCCTGCTTGTCGGCTTAGTGTTCTTATGAGCACTTCTGCAGTTATTTACTGAGGGCTTACTTTGCCAAAGTTGCCATTTTTGCATTCGTATACTCTATGCTCAGGGATGTCAAGGAAGTATCCATTAGGGAACCTATCCGCTATCGATCTGTTCGTCTTCGATGAGCACGCAACAGGAACTATACCTGCAGAAGTTCAACACCCTCAAGATGCCTTCAAACGGAGGGTGTCGCATACCATTTACGGTACCCCTTATATACCGAAAGTGTATTGACATATGTAAAATTTAATGGGGTCATCTCTTACGTATAAGAAAATAAAATCAGATTCCTGCCTTAAAAACACTGTCTACTAGATACGATGGGCAAGTTATTGGAGAGGTTGATCCTCAACAGGCTAGTACCGTGGGGACGGCCTGTCCAACAACCAGTTTGGTTTCAGAAAAGGTTAATCTACTCTGGACGCTATCCAGTCGGTAATTCAGACAGCTGAGGTGGCAATCGAGCATAAAAGGAGCGGCATCCGTTACTGCGTGCTTGTCACTCTGGATGTGAATAATGCGTTCAACAGAGCAAGTTGGGAAGCGATAGCCAATGCACTTCACCGTTGTGTAAGCTTATAGAAAGATGGTTTGATGGTAGGATTCTATTGTATTTGAAGAAATCCTCATGAAAATCTATCATCTGGGATCCCAGCCGAGCACGTGGATTTTTTTCATAATTTCACCCATAATTTGTCCATCTTTACCACGCGTAATGAGTTAATTAATTTAACAACAAGGCGGATTGCACTACCGAACAGCTCAATATAAGCGTCAATTTATATTGATTTGAAAATTTCTTAAAACGATGATGGTTATGTTCCTCTTAAAGGTTAAGAAGATATCTAGCCAACTTAGTCGTCAATCGCTCTGTAACGGACCAGATCACAACTTAATGGCAAATCTTTCGAAGCAGCTCATCAATTATGGGTTTAGTCTTAAATAAAGCAAATAAAATGACAATTGATCAGTACGATATTTTTGACAGTGGTATGGATGGCATGAAACTGTGTTGGTTACTAGAAAACGTCAATAGCTCGGATAATTACCAAGTGATCACTCATTCTGCATTGATTATGATCAAGCTTGGGAAACACTCACTTGATTATTGCGTTCCTTTCGCTCACTTCCACAAGCAATCGAGAGCGAGTGCACCGTTTCTCCAACCAAGCTGAGTGTTTCAATTTCTAATGTGCTTTCTACTTATTATGCTGAGTGACAAGCAAGAAAAAAAGGTAACGTGTGGATACGAGTAACTGACACTGAAGAAGACTGCAAGTGGTAGTCGAAATACGCGTATCTGTCAAAGATAAGCATTTAGGAGCGGAATTTAAAGGTACACGGTACTCCATCTACTTTTAAGTTTCTCTATTTGAGATTCTGCTCAGAGGATTCGAACATTCATTAAAGAGAAAGGTAACGTGTGCCGAAGCCATCCGATTCCAGTTGCGAATGACTATTTACGTTTCGATGCCGCTCGAGCGGCATTCGTATAAGAGTGCCGATGAGCGCTCACTGACTGGAAAGACACACTCAGCAGAATGTTTCAGTGAACGCGAAATCCGTGCATTCAGCTGAATGCATTCAGTGTTCGAGTGGTGAACGCGTTCTTACGTTTCTCCCAGTTAAGAGCGGATTGGTTCTCTTTCTGCTCGGTTTATCTCAATCGTTTGTCATTCGTCGGGATTTGGCTCACCTTAGTAACGTTCGGTTGTCACTGTACATTCGATGACAGTAGATACTTTGCTATTTTTTATCGGTAGCGTTCTGGTGAGTGAGTGAATTTTCCCATGCTTGATTATTGGTTGTCGAACCAAGATGATATTGATAGCTCGCAAGTGATATTGATAGTTCTGGTTCATCAGCCATCAGCTGATATGACTGATATTGAGCAAATCTGAATACAATACAAATCTGTACTATGTTCGGTTTTGAATCAGACCAGACCAAATGATATTTGATGATTTCATGAAAATGTTCTCTCTACATTTGAGATAGAATAATGAAATTTAGCTTGTTGGTTATAGATGATATTTAAATAGCATCGGAAGAGATCAGAGTTGAGATTATCTTTATTAGTGAGAAAATTGGGGCTCAGTTGCAGAGAAGATTTCAATTTGATATCCTGTCATTGGCCGATGGCTAAGTTTGACATGGTACTCAGAATAGCGCTCTCCGAAAAAATTACGACAATAGATGGGAGACCTTTCTAGGTAAAGATCGAATTTGTATTTGTATATTGTCTTATGTGAAAAAATTGAACATCTAGCACTTCCAACTCTATCAATGATGTCACCAACTTATCCATTTTTATTTCTTTCCATCTCGAAAACTGATTAGTCCTCTTATTTAACACTCTGCGTTTCCACTGGAACTTGACGAGCTTCCTCTACTTATGTTCATTTTAGATGAGATGAGATCGATGATGATTCAGCAAAAGTAGCAAACACCAAAATAATTTGCGATTAGATCACAATTATAGTTTCGTCGGAATGAGAATTATAGTAGCCTGCATTGAACGGTTTCATACAGGCACAAGTTACATTTCAAATAAATCATAGAATACTCCTCATGCCGATCGTCTTTTATTCAAAAAGTTCACGCAATTCAATATGTAAAACGTCCCTGATAAAAATTTCATATTTCCAATGAAATAATTTTTTGATTCCCTATTCTGATAATGTTTTCCATCCGAAAAGTTTTAAGACTAGACAAGAAAACTTACTCAACCGATTAGTGTTTGATCCATTGATTGTGTCGCTTGTTCCTACGGGAACGAGCGACAGAATCGGGACCATATTTGTTCGGCATAAAATGTCTTTATCAAGTAAAATTGTGGATCCTGTTAGATATGTAATGTATCACCATAGCATCGAAGATGACTCTCAGATTCTTACATTATCTAACTGACCAATTATCCTTTTCACGACAACTGTTGAGATGCAGAGGTATATTGGACCTCCAGCAGAAATGGTTGTCTAACTCACATTCTTTTGCTTCTCGATTTGTTCACATTAAGTTACATTGAATCTATGTGAAACTTCGATAGTTCTGGACAATCAAGGAGCAGCAACTACGAAATGGTAATGTATGCTCATGCTCTTGCTCATGGCCAAGGAACCTTATTCAACTGCTATGGTTCATCTATATCTATTGAGCTAAGTAAGGCCTCGAAATACGATAGAGCATCGATACGAAAGGTCATTGTTCTAGAACGATTATCTTTGTCTCGTTATACTTACGCGACTGGTTCCAGGAGTTTCTTGAAGGTCATCGCTGCAACGACAATTAGGGCAATTTTGGCGACTAAAAAGGCCTTAATCGCGAGCAGCTTGACACCGGCGATGGCGAGCGCGTACCAGCCGATTTGGCTGAAGACCAGGAAAGCTGGCACGAAGAAGCGCATGTGCTTGCGGGTTCTGCCTCGTGCTCCTACAGGGGAAAACAAAACGATGAATACATCAATTTTCACGGTGTCCTCTATCCGGTGATCCCTCACCCCCAGACTTACCATCGGCCTTTCTGAGCAGAGAAACCTCGATAAAGTTGGGATAATCCGAGGAGCGTTCGATGTTGACGACCATCGGTCCAAGTGGGAACTTCAGCGCATTGCTGCTGAAGAAGTCCAAGGCCCGGGAGGATCGTCCCTCGACGGTCAACGGGATGCGCTCGACCGGTTCCACGCTGAATGCTCCGAAGTCCAGTGGTTTTCCGTTCTTCAGTTTCAGCACCACATCACGTGCCACCCGGGTTACGCAGGTGGCATTATTCGCACAGGACCAGCTGAGCTCGTTCAGGACATTTTCCGTGGATGCTTTGCTTTCTTCGGCCAGCGCACTTTGGGTCACTATGCAGATGACCAGGATCGAGACCACTTTTTTCAGAAACATTTTTGATTGCTTTTGCACACAGTCCGACACACTTTTTTCAGAGGCCTCGGCAGCACTTGACACCTAAGTCACTACACACTTGCGGGGCTTCTCGGAGGCCGAACTGAAGTCCTTGAACAGTTGCAAGTAACTGTTCAGCACGGAATCGGTAGACGCACGCTTTTTATCTGCTGTTCATTTGGAGCAGCTCTCTTATCGTATGTTATCACTAAACACTATGAAGCAATAAAATGATAGATTTTTAGAAATTACAACGAGTTTTATCCATTTCACACTTGGTGAGCATCGGAGCCCCCTCCACCGAGTCCAGCGCAAGGATCGCAATAGCAAACGAAAAAAAAAATCAACAAATCGCAAATCCGCGAAAACTGATAAGGCACCGAACACCCCCACGTGTGGGAGCCCGACTGAGACGGAACATGTCGGTGTCTTTCCCACCCACACCCGAAGAGGATCTGCGCCCAAGTCACCCACCCATGAATGCAAGCACCAACAACAGCAACAGCCACAAACCTCTAGTTACAGGTGCAGCCACACCGAGCCCTTAAGCGGTGCAAAAAAAAATGCTTTCAAATTGGATTAATTAACTGCGCTATCGACACGCGAAGGTGCTGAGGAAAAAGGCTTTCCCCGTTGAGATCAAACCTTTTTTTTTGCATGCTGTGATGAAAGCAAAACGAAATGATGTTTGGTGGAAAACACAAAAAAAATCGAACAGAAATTGGTCGTTTTGTACAGGTTTCTTTCCTGTCGCGTTTTGAAACAGGCGCGTTTAGGCTTGTGATAGCCGATATTAATTTTAATGGTCAAACGTTATCGCCTGTTAAGTGGGTAAATTTGTTTTTTTTTTCTTGGACAATGTCGTATCGTTTGTTTTGCATATATTTTCACATGCTAGTTTTTTCAGCATGTACTTACCCATGAATCGTGAGAGTGAAGAATGTTTTGCATCGTTAATGGTCCAATAAGATGTTTATAAGTAACGTAGACCTATATTTTGTTACAACATGTTCCTTTTTCCTTAAACAGTTTCGTATAACTTTTCTTTGAAGAAAAATACAGTATTGTCGTCCCCAAACCATGAGTGTAAAGTCAAAAAACCACCCTGTTTAGAGGCGATATTTTGATCAGAGTTGCACAATATCGGTCATATCAGTTGATGGCTGATTAACTAAAACTATCAATATTAGTTGCCAACTATCAATATCACTGTGTTCTGACAACCAGCAGCGGTGATGCGACATCACACTCTAGATCACAATCACTGCAGAATGAGTGGTCACGTGGTAATTACCCACGCTATTAGTGTTTTTCAGTGACCAACACACAGTTTTAATCCGTCTGTAGCACTATAAAGAATATCGTACTGAAAAATTGCCATTTTATTTGCTTAATTTAAGGCTAAACTTGAACTATCAGTGATATCCATAGTCTATCGCCATCAATACGCTGGTGATGGAGTTGACAGCATGATGTTGATGTGACATGGAATGATCCAAATTGTATCGCAGTCGGCCTGTACAAATCAGCAAATTTCAAGCGTTGATAGTGACAACAAGCAACTCTGCTTTTGATCAGAAGTTTTGTGTGCTTATATTCCAAGATATTTTCTGGAATGGTAGAATAAGAGATACATGCTTGACTAAAATCGTTATTTAGATTTAAGATCAATTTTCTCGAAATTTTATCAAATTCCACTGCTAAATTAATGAGCACCAAAATGTGAAGGTATATATGAATTTGTTTCAGTCAACTCTCCCTTACTTAACCCTCTTGTAAGTCGATACCTGTCCAACAGGATGTTTCCTAACTCGATGCCACCCGTTTCAGTTTTGTATATGTAAGTTAATCTCAATTAAAAAAAAGTATTTCGATTTGACCCTGGCTTGAAGTCTATTAGGACATTACAACAAACTATTTAAGGCCATTTTTAATTTTTGGATTTTGGATTTAAATCCATTTTAAGTCATTTTAAGCAATGTTAAACCATTTAAATACATATTTTGCAATTTCTAGCCACTTTAAACCATATTAAGCTATATTTATTCATTTAAACCATTTAAATTTTTTGATTTAAATGCATTTTAAGTAATTTTAAGCCATTTTAGTCCACTTGAAACCATTTAAAGCAATTTGAAGTCATTTTATTTTTTTGAATTTTGGATACAATCCATTTTAAGCAACTTAAAATTTGTTTCAAGCCACATTAACCATTTAAAAATACACCAACACGTTAATGCTTCCAGTGGACGGTTATGTCCTTTGAAGGAAGCATCATACTAGACAACGGACTAGCATGCAACGCCCCACAGTCAAAATACATTTCTGACGAAAAGGGAATCGAACCCACACTCCTTGACATGATGCGGCCAAATGCCTGATGACACTAACCGCACGGCCACGAAGCTCACATTTTAACCCATTTTAAACCATATTGAGCTATTTGAAGCTATTTTTAGTGTTTTAAATAATTTTAAGACGACATTTAGAGCCAGTCTTAGACATATTAAGCCTCTTTGAGCCATTTAAGGCGTTTTGTGCTGTTTTAAGCCATTTTGAATTTTGGTTTTGAATCCATTTGAAGCCATTTAAAGCAAATTTAAACCGTTTTAAGCCATTGTAAGCCATTTTAAGGTGAAGATGCACCGAAGCCAAACCTCAAATTTCCTAGAGCAGAAATCAAGAGAAATCAACTAATCATTTTAAGCATTTTCTAAACAATTTTAATACATTCTAAGCCACTTCAAGCTATTTAAAGCCATTTATTATAATTTTTAACCGCCAAGAATACTCTAAACCATATTAAGCCATTTCAAAACATTTAAACCCATTTTGCATTTGGATTTTTGATTTAAACCCATTTTAAGCCATTTAAAAATAATAGTATCAAGCCATTTTTAATAACTTCAAGCCAATGTATGCCATATTAAGCTTTTTGAGCCATTTTAAATAATTTTAAAAAGTTTTAACCCTTAAAAACCCTTAAATATAATTTTTCGTTATCTAAAATCGTTCTAAACACGTTCTGGGCAATTATTTTTTTTTATTCTTGAATTTTTGAATTTTGGTTTTTGATTTTTATTATTTTTATTTTTAAGCATCCCTAGCTTTTTTCATTTTTTCTTGAAGCCTTTTCTGGTTGTTGATTTTTGGCAATAATAAAAATTTAAATTTTTGCTTTACTTTTAAAAATGTTAAATTTTCAATTATTTTTCGGAGCGAATTTTATTTTCCGTGTAACTAACGGAAAAACAGGTTTGAAATTATTTTGATACCACCAGGCTCTTCTTTTGTGATAGGTCGATCATAGAAAAATATAAAAGGTATTGTTTTTTATATTACACTTTAAATTAACTCCGGGCATTTATAGGTTATAAAAGAATACAATTTTTCAAACAATTTTCAAAAATACAAAAAAGATTCAAAATTCATAAAAAACTTTTCTTACATGCATTTTATGAGTCAAGGTTTAAGCCAAAATTAAAATAATTTTGATTTCCGAGCTTCGGAAAAATAAACAAAATTCCAAAGTGTACCCCGTTTAAAGGCGGGGTTGGGTATTAGAGGGTTAAGCCAGTCACTTTATGCCATTTTAATCCACTTCAAGCCACTGTAAGCCATTATAAGACATTTGTTTTATCTATTTTATGCTATTTTGAGGCGTTAAAAGCCAACTCAAGCCATTTAAAGCCATATTAAGCCAGTTTGCGCCATTTTGAGCCATTCTGAACTATTTTTGGTAATTCCAAGCCTCTTGAAGCCAATTTGAGTCGTTTCAAGCCATTTTATGTCATTTTTGCCATTTTGAGCAATTTAAACCATTCTAAACTATTTCAATTCACTTTCAGTCATTGGTTAAACGGTTGAATTTAAAGCCGTTTTAAGTAATTTTAGACCATTTCAAGCCATTTTAAACCATGTTTGCCATATTGAGCTATTTAAACCATTTTAGACTATTTTAAATAGCCACGTTAATTAATTTTAAACCGTTTTAAGCCCTTTTAAGCCATATTAAGCTTTTTTAACCGATTTTTAATTTTCGATTCAAATCCATTTTGAGCCATTTTAAGAAATTTTAGATCGTATGAAGCCATTTTTAATATCAGATTTAAATCCATTTTAAGCTTAAATTTGCTGAAAAAAGCTTTAAATTAATCAAAATCCAAAATCCAAATCCAAAATCCAAAATCCAATCCAAATCCAAAATCCAAAATCCCAAAATCACAAAATCCAAAATCCAAAATCCAAAATCCAAAATCCAATCCAAATCCAAAATCCAACAATCCAAAATCCAAAATCCAAAATCCAAAAATCCAAAATCCAAAATCCAAAATCCAAAATCCAAAATCCCAAATCCAAAATCCACAAATCCAAAATCCAAAATCCAAAATCAAAATCCCAAAATCCCAATAATCCAAAATCCAAAATCCAAAATCCAAAAATCCAAAATCCACAAATCCAAAATCCAAAATCCAAAATCCAAAATCCCAAAATCCAAATCCAAAATCAAATCCAAAATCCAAAATCCAAATCCAAAATCCAAAATCCAAATCCAAATCCCCAAAATCCAAAATCCAAAATCCAAAATCCAAAATCCAACATCAAATCCAAATCAAATCCATAAATCCAAAATCCAAATCCAAATCCAAAATCAAAATCCCAAAATCAAATCCAAAATCCAAAATCCAAAATCCAAAATCCAAAATCCAAAATCCAAATCCAAATCCAAATCCAAAATCAAATCCAAAATCCAAAATCCAAAATCCAAAATCCAAAATCCAAAATCCAAAATCCAAAATCCAAAATCCAAAATCCAAAATCCAAAATCCAAAATCCAAAATCCAAAATCCAAAATCCAAATCCAAAATCCAAAATCCAAAATCCAAAATCCAAAATCCAAAATCCAAAATCCAAAATCCAAAATCCAAAATCCAAAATCCAAAATCCAAAATCCAAAATCCAAAATCCAAAATCCAAAATCCAAAATCCAAAATCCAAAATCCAAAATCCAAAATCCAAAATCCAAAATCCAAAATCCAAAATCCAAAATCCAAAATCCAAAATCCAAAACAGTTTTTAGACAGCACTTTAGGGCATTAGCTTAAAAGTGCTTAAAACGGCTTAAAATGGCTTAAAAAGGCTCAAAATGGATCCAAGTGGCTTACAATGGCATAAAATGGCTTAAAATGGCTGAAAATGATTTAAAATGGCTTCAAATTGTCTAAAATGGCTATACATTGCTTGAAGGGAGTTAAAATGGCTTAAAAAGGCTCAAAAGTGCTTCAAATGGCTTTGAATTGCTTAATAAAGCATAAAACGGCTTAAAATAACCTAAAATAGATTCAAATAGCTTAAAGTGCCTTAAAAATGCTTTAAACGTCCTAAAATGGCTCAAAATTGGCTTTAAATAGCTTAAAATGGCTAAAAGTGGCTTAAAATGGCTAAGAATGGCTTAAAATAGACTAAATTGGCTCAAAGTGTCCTAAAATTGCTTAATACATTTTAAGCTATTTAAACCTGTATAAGCCATTTAAAGCTATTTGAAGCTATTTAAAGTCATTTAACGCTATTTTAAGCCATTCTAAGACGATTTAGGCCATTAACAGCTATCTTAAGCCGTTTTAAGGTGATTATAAAACTAAACCAAACTTTGAATTTTCAAGTGCACAAGACGAGAGAATCCGACAACAGATCGCGATGAAAACCAATCACAATGCTTGCTTGCTGGTAGTGACTTATGGGATAGATTTTCAACGCGGAGCGCTGTTTGGTTCTCAAGTCTTGTGCTCTTGAAAATTTGAGGTATGGCTTCGTTCTATAATCACTTTAATCCATGTAAAGCCATTGTAAGCCACATGAAGCCATTTTGAGCCTTTTTGAGCCATTTTAAGCAAATTAAGCCGTTTTAGGCTAGGGAGTTTGTAGAATATTTGAATTGTTCAAATTGAACACAATCTTTTCCGCGAGTGCTAACCGTTGTTTGCTTGTCTCGCAGGAAACCACATCCAAACTGCACTCTTAAAATGCTTCAAACAAAGTATCATTAATTCAATGCTGACGATTTTTCCAAAAACAGACCTAATCACAAAGTTTCAGTTGGACAGTCTATATAAAAAGCATAACATTGTTTAGCGTGACGAAATCATGACCAAACATTCCTGGGCATACTCGGATCATTTTTTAAGAAAAGTTTTGTTTGATAGCAGTTTGGCTGCTTGTTGATGTTCATTTCGCATCCCCCAGGTTTTAGGCCGTTTCAAGCCAGTTTTGGCCATTTTGAGACTCTTCAATCCATTTGAATGCCATTTTGAGCCCTTTTTAAGCCGTTTTAAGCCACTTGAAGCTATTTTGAGCCTTTTTAATCCGTTTTGAGCATTTCTAATCCACTTTATACCATCTGAAGCCATTTAGAGTCGTTTAAATTACAAGTCATTTTAAGTCATTTTGAACCTTTTAAATACATCTTTGGATTGATTTTAGTTGTTAGATTTTAGATTTTGACTTCCGGATGTTCGATTTTTGATTTTCAATTTTCGTTTTTTAACGCTTTTTTGTTTGAAATTTCAAAGAGATATGATGATAAACATTGTTTTCCATTTTTTATCAAAACAAATAATAAACCGTTTCAGTTTTATTTTCATTTTCAGTTGAAGCTATAAAGAATAAAATATGCTCATATAGGCAAATATTCATATTATCACAGTAAAACAAAATATGTATTCAATGTTCAATGTTGCAGGAGATCTCCGCCCAATCAATTCATCGATTTGTTTTGATATATCAATGTTCTTGGTGGAATAGCCTGGATAATAATGGGGACATAAAATTCGAGGTATATCGAAATTTCCCTATCAATACTGTCCTAAAGACCTGTCCCAATTTTAGTTGCAAACTCTTAAGTTTAGTCCAAAATCACATGTTTACTCTATTCTTTAATGTTTTTCGTTAGTTTAAGTCCAAAAAAACATTTTTTATGTTTTTTTTAGATTTTGTCACATGGTTTGGTTTTGATGGTTCTACGTCCTTCAAGACGTGACCTGCGTCACAATGTTACGCCAACTAACTCGGTCCATGGCTGCTAACCTCCAATTCCTCGATCGCCCCACACTTCCAAGATCCTGCTCCCCTTCGTCTTGTACCGGCCGGATTTGAGTTGAACACCATTTTTGCGGGATTGTTGTCCGGCATTGTCACAACGTGTCCCGCCCATCGTACCCTTCCAGCTTTGGCGACTTTCGTGATACTGGGTTCACCGTAGAGTTGCGCAAGCTCGTGGTTCATTCTTCTCCTCCATACGCCGTTCTCACATACTCCGCCGAAGATCGTCCTAAGCACACGTCGTTCAAAAACTCCTAGCGCTTGAAGGTCCTCTTCGAGCATTGTCCACGTCTCATTAGCGTCTTGAAGCGGTCTTATTAGCGTCTTGTACATGGTACATTTAGTACGGAAGTGAAGTTTACCAGACCGCAAGGTCTTGTGGAGTCCATAGTAAGCACGACTTCCGGCGATGATACGTCTTCGAATTTCTCTGCTGCAGTTGTTATCCGACGTTATCAATGATCCGAGGTAGACGAATTCGTCCACCACCTCGAACTCATCCCCGTCTGCCAATGCGAGCTCTATCGCGCTCGGTTCCTCCAGCCAGCAGATATTTCGTCTTCGACGTATTTACCTTCAATCCAACCCGATCTGCTTCACGTTTCAGCCTGGTATACTGTTCAGCAACCACCTGGAACGTTCTTCCGACAATGTCCACGTCGTCAGCAAAATAAATGAACTGGCTGGATTTATTGAAAATCGTGCCCCGCATGTTGAAGCCCGCCCGTTTCATAACACCTTCTAGTGCAATATTGAACAGGAGGCAGGAAAGACATCCATTGGCTTAAACTCAAATTTTGGCTATATTTTGTTTTCCGTGTCCCTTCCGAAATGTCAGATAGGAACAACTCCAGTGTTGAAACTAAAACCCCTGTGGTGTTTTTGTCGACTAAGCGAACGCCAAACATGATCAAAAAAGTCAAGGATCATATTTGGAACAATTTTTAAAATAAATATTTAAATATGTTATAGCCGTTATTTGATATGAAGAACATGCTCTTTCGTATTATTAAACAAAAACAAGAATTCATATCAAATTTTAGGGTCCAATTATCTAACGCACTCAATTTTCACACTTTTTTCGACCTCCTTAGCTGTAAATTTGTTTTATGTTTTCATGCTAACAACAGCAAAAGTACCAATATTCAATTTAACTTATATGAAACTGGCAAGCAAAATGATGTTACTTGAGCAGGAAATAAATTTGTTCAAAATTGTTTGAAAAATAACTTTTGAGTGCCACGTTGAATCTAACTATTATTCTATTATCCTGACGTCTCAGTTAGTAATTATAGAATTTCTAATTTTCATTGATTTGTTTTAACCCAAAATTGGAAACAAATAAAAAGTTATAGAGGAGGGTGTGCTTTATACGCTACATATTTTCTATGGGCCCCGCGGGGGATATCAGCTTTGGGGCGGTCCATTTATTACGTAAGGCAATTTTCGGGATTTTTCAATCCCCCCCCCCCTCCCCCCATGATAGGATTGTTTGTATGAAAATTAAAAATAAATTGTATGCCGCGTAAGAAATCCCAAACCCCCCCTCCCCCCATAATCCCTTACGTAATTAATGGATCGCCCCTTTTGTGATGGAATGTTACTAGGGGGAGGGGGGGTGTAAGAAATCGTTGAAAAATGCTACGTCATTTTTGGACGGCCCCTCCTCGATTTTGAATTTTGGATTTTGGATTTTGGATTTTGGATTTTGGATTTTGGATTTTGGATTTTGGATTTTGGATTTTGGATTTTGGATTTTGGATTTTGGATTTTGGATTTTGGATTTTGGATTTTGGATTTTGGATTTTGGATTTTGGATTTTGGATTTTGGATTTTGGATTTTGGATTTTGGATTTTGGATTTTGGATTTTGGATTTAGGAAAAACTCCTTTTTCAAACCCCCCATTTTGCTTTTGCAAACTGAAAAGTTTTAGAATCCATCAATTGTAGAGAATAATGTTCTCAATAGTTTCAAATATTCTAATTAATAGTTAATGTAGTGAAGCCCAGATAGTCGTAGCGGTGAACTCACAGTAAGATCATGTTCAGTAAGATCAAGCTGAGGGTCGTGAGTTCAATTCCCACTGGTCAAAAATATATTTGGATTGGAAATTTTCTTGACTTCGATCTTCGTGTTTCCCACACGACATGAAAATGCAAAAATGTTGAAATGACAAAGATGTCAACAAATGTGGAAGTTCTCATAAGTTCAATTAACTCTCAAGCAGGCTCTGTCCCAGTTGGGACGTAAGGCTTGAGAGTCGAAAAACTTGTTGAATGTTATTTTATTCAGGAAACTGTTGTCTTTCCAAATGATATGTGTAATGTTCATTAAAAAAATATTGCAGTGCTCTGAAATTCATGTTGTAGTGATCTTGAAGGAATATTTCAAAGCGTTACTGGCAGACATACGACTCCGGGATTTTAAATTCAAAGTGATACTTCCTAGAGATTGGTTTTGATTGTTTTTTTTTCTGTATAGCCATACTGAATCCTGTGCAACAGTATGGCATTCCAGCAACGAACAATTCTCTATCTGAAAAACGCAAATCCCTCCTCTCCAACAGCATCGTCGATCAGCTAAAACATCGTGTTCGAGCGATGCGCTTCGGTGCCGCTGATTAATGCTCGTGCATCCAACTCAAGGTCTACATCTTTCGCCGAACGGGTCCTTCTGGCAGAAAAAAAAGCACTTCCCATCTCTCTCACTCGCTCCATCGTCGACATGTAAATAGCCATGCTCTCCATTCAAGAAAGTATGTCAACGGCTTGCAGGCAGCGGATGTTTCACTTTCCTTTAAAGTCCGTCTGCGATGTAATAGTATGTAGAGTAGGGTGTTCCAGAAACACTTAGAATTTTATATTAACCCGTTAACGCCCAAGGTATCTCACAATTGGAATTCAACTCCGTTTTTGTTACTCATAGTCGTATTCCCATAAATTAAACCTTATTTCACCAAAAAATTTCAAGTCTATGGTGGGGATCCAAAAACATTCTTGAAAGTGTGTCGTCCATATCTAGCTGTTCTATATGTTTATTTTCGAGATAATTCAAACATATTTTCATGCAGTCCGACCCAATACAATGTAAACAAGTTGGAAAAAACTGCTGGTGAGGGGTAATTCATAAATTACGTCACGTACAGAAGAGGAAGGAGGAAACGTGACTACCCATAAAAAAAATTGGAATCCATACAAAAAGTGTGATACAGAGGAAAATTGAGGAGGATGAATATGGCAAAACTTTGCGTGACGTAATTTATGGATGTACCCTGAAG
The DNA here is from genome assembly GCF_002204515.2 of Aedes aegypti. NCBI lineage: Eukaryota > Metazoa > Arthropoda > Insecta > Diptera > Culicidae > Aedes > Aedes aegypti. The sequence goes on along the minus strand of NC_035107.1, from coordinate 264,094,387 downwards.
AAGAAATTGCAACATAAAGAATAAAAATTTCAGAGGCGAAATGTGCATGCCAGAACTAAATCATTCAGTGACTGCAATTCAATTTTCTACTCTTCCACGTAAGTAATATACAGCCATACATACATTTCCATACATGTACATGTACAATAATCCACACTTAAACCATTTATACCAAAAAAAAAAAAAACAAAATAAAATCTTACATCAAATATTTTGATTTAGAAAAAATCCTACAGATGTTTCTGAATAGTCTTCAAAAAGATTATATAAAACTTGCCAGCTGCTAATGGAAACATAACTATCAAAATATTTTTTTCTGGCTCAAGTTATTAGTATATAATATGACTCTGATCTGACAGTGATCGAAATTTATATTTGGCAATGTCAGAATTTCGTAAGTGCTGATCAAAAGTTAGTCCTTCAGACCAATAACAGTCAAATATTGGACTCCAACTATTACATGCTTTACAGATGTGAATATTTGAAGCCAATATTATTCGGCTATAACGTTTAATTTACTGCATCACTGATGCATATAGTCTTATTCACCGATAGAACCGAATCCACGCGGTCCAAGATTTATGACTTTAGAGCTGGCCAGAATACCTGGGGAACATACGGAAGCGTGCCCGCTCAAATGTCACAATTCTTGAACCGAGTGAGTTCAGCAAGGAAGGCTCTTCACTGCTACCTCAACGCGTCGCTGGTTCTAAAAAGTAAACAGCCATACAAAACTACGACCAAACAATGGCGAAGGCGTAATCAATTTTCTCGAAAACATTCATTTTGGGAATTAAGTAGAATTTTCTGATTAAATTGGCAACAACGCACTGCAGTAGCGCGTAGTAAAAAACTGCTTGCAAACAATATCTTTCAAGCGCATTTATTACCTGTAATTTTGCGAATAATAATTTTTACTTTTCCACGTTTAAGTCATAAAACTGGTTCTAGACTTAGGTTGGCGGCTATTCAATTTTACTCTTATTTGACAGCCGCCCTTCACCCTTGGAGTTCAGTTCATGGATGGATAAGTCAATTTGGTTTTTTCGTTCTTCACTCTCTTCAAAAGATCAAAAGATCTAAATGGTGTCAAGGTTCATCTAAAAATGTAAAGGAGCATTGCATCCGAAATAAGTGATTGTTGCTCGAATCGATAGTATGTATCCATTGTTTTGATCTAGGCAGACCAATTTCTTATAGGTTGTTTCCTTGATGTTTCGCACATAAAAGCAAATCCCAGCTAGTGTTTTTTTTGCGAAAATTCTCCTTTAGTTGATCATCGTTTTCGAAGATACCAAATTTTTCATCACTGGGCTTCAATCATGAGAATGACTTCCGAACTAAGGCAGCATCCATTTATTACGTAACGCTGAAATTGGAAATTTTTGACACCCTCCCCCCTCTCCGTAACGCTTTTTGTATGAAAATTTTTAAATTTTCGTATGAGCCGTAACGCTTAAGCCTACTCTCCCCTCCCCCTTGAGCGTTACGTAATATGTGGATGCCGCCTAAGAAGGTTTTAGGCGAATAGCTTTCTTTGGATTTAATCAGTGGACTGATATATAAGCGAATAAAATGTGTGCCCAGTAGTGACATTTAGGTGATTTCCGAAGTAATAAGTTTCCAGGCGAATAGGTCTCATTCAGTTCTCCAACTTTGTCAACAACACTAACTTTGTATCCAATCTCTAGATTGAGATAAAAGCAAATAATATGTTTGTCTACTAGCGCCACTTTGGGATAATTTTCCAAACTACTATGTTTCTGGGCGAATAGATCCCATTCAGTTGAACACTTTTGTCGAAGATACCAATTTCGAGAGTTCAATTTTTTTCAGTCTCATCGCTGGACCGATATAAAAAAAAATATTTGAATACTAGCGCCACCTTGTGAGTGTTTTCCGAACTAATATGGTTTTAGGCGAAAAGAATTCATTTAGTTGTTCAACATTGTCCATGACACAAACTTTGTATCTAATCACTTGACTGAGATATTAGCTAATAAAATCATTGCCCACTAGCGCCATCTTGTGAGTGTTATAAGGTTTTATGTGACTAAGCATCATTTAGTTGTTCAACATTGTCGAAGACAACAATTTTGTATCTCATAACAGAACTGAGATGCAAGCAAATACAATATTTGCCCACTAGCGCAATCTAGTGAATGTTTTCCGAACTAAAAAGTTTTCGGGCGAATAGATCTCATTCAGTTGAACACATTTGTCGAAGACACCAATGTTGTATGTCATCACTGAACTGAGATATAAACAATCAAAATGTTCGGTCACTAGCGCCATCTTTTGAGTGTATTCCGAACTAAGAAGGTTTTAGGCGAATATGTCTCATTTAGTTGCTCAACTTTGTCGAAGACATCAATTTTGTATCTAATAACTGGACTGAGATAATAATAATAAGCATAATAAAATCTCTGCTCACTAGCACCATACAGTGAGTGTTTTCCCAACTAATAAGTTTTCGGGTGACCAGATCTCATTCAAAAATCAAAATGTTCGACCATTAGCGCCATCTTTTGAGTATTTTCCGAACAAATAAGGTTTTAGGTGAATAGTTCTCATTCAGTTGATCAACTTTATCGAAGACACCAATTTTGTATCTCATAACTGAACTAAGATATAAGCAAATAAAGTTTTGGCTCACTAGCGCCATCTTGGGAGTGTTTTACCACCATTTTTGTATCTCATCGCTGGACTGAGATATAAACGAAGCAAATATTTGTACGCTGGAAAGTTGTTTCATATGTTGCTTATAAAAGCGACATTTGTTGGCGTCTGTGCGCCACCTGGTGAGTTAATTCTGAATTAAAATAGTTACCAAGTGGAAGTCAGCAGTCCTGTGATCAACTTTGCTGAAGACAGTTTTCTCCTAAACCTCTTTATTTTCTAGATATTTGCTCTACAAGTACTGTCCTATTTATAGGACGCTGGGCGTTCGGGGCTTCTGTCCTATTTTTAGGACGCTGGGCGGATATGGGTTAATATTTGGTAGCACTTTGTACAACGAGCATTTTCTTGAAAGAAATCTAAAAATATGATCAGGGGGCTAAGATATTGCCTTATTTTAGGTAAGGATAGTATCGTTTTTGATTTATTTTAAAAGCATAGCCTACTACCCAAATGTATTAAAAGTCAATACATCTATAATAGCTGTTGTCACCAGTGCTGTTAAATGTGAAAATTTTGGAAAAATTGAAATGCTTATAGCACCCTCCCATGTGAAATATCGAAATATTGCTTACCTATAATAATTCGGAAAAGGTCACAGGGAAACACATTTTCCGATGACGTTTTCCACAGGGAACGATGATATTGGCAATATTCGATTGTCAAAGTCACGTGATATTCATAACATTTGACAGCACTGGTTGTCACTATGGTTTAAACTCCTATGTCCTGTGTTTTAATCAAAATGTTCATCTTTATTTTCAGATTCATTTATGGTTTCTCTTATTGTTATAATAACATAAGTATATAAGGTTTTTGATTGTTCTAGCACTTGTTAGTTATTGACTGGATTATACCAGTTTGATACTAATAAAAGTACTATAAACAAGTATATCTTTCACTCTAGGGCAGAGCACCATGACTTTTCGTTCATTGATTTTTTTCTACACACCCTAATGTAGGAGATGCCTTATAGGCAATCGAATTGTGGTCGCGTGATGCAACTATGCATGGGGCAGTGCGCTCGTGAAATCCCTCCGCTCGGCGTGAGTGCCTTACACCTCAGATGCTCCAATGCGCGCCGCATGACTGGAGGAAAAAGTTTTTCTCTTGGCCCTCTACGGCTCCAAAGATGAATGTGCGTTACGCCTGAAGGATCCAAGGGCTCGAAGCTCAGGCTCGCGATGTGTTGAAGTTGTGGAAGTCCACCTACGACGATGAAGCAAAGACGACGGCAAGAAGACAACGAGGGATGGCTGCCTGGTGCGAAACAAGTGTTTATCTCTTGATGAGTTTCAGTTTCACTCGGAGTTAACTAGCCATATTTATTATTCATATGCGTTCGGGTGGCGGAGAAAAGAACCCTGATTACGGTGCTGCACCGTGAATCAAACTTAGAGGGGAATGTTTTCACTTTCTAAAATACGGCTACAAGTTGAGCGCTGTCAGATAGTACAAGAGAGACGGTGGTTAATGTACTGAGACGCTGATATAATTCTTAAGTGTGAGTTTACGCACATGTTTACATAATGCACTGTCTAAATGCGAAAATTCAAGGATGGTGAAAATTGTTAGAATTAAACTTGAAACTACATCAGAGGTCAAAGAAAATTTAGATAAAGAGATGAAGATAGAGATAGAGATAGATAGATAAAGAGATGAAGAGATAGAAAGATAGAGAGAAAGACATAGAGAAAAAGAGATACAGAGGTATACAGAATGAGGGATAGAGAGATATGGAGAAAGAGAGAGTAAGAGTTAAAGAGATAGAGAGATAGAAAGATAGAAATATGGAGAGATAGAAAGATAGAGAGATAGAGATATAGAGAGATAGAGAGATAGAGAGACAGAGATATCAAGAGATAGAAAGATATAGAGATAGAGAGATAGAGAGATAGAGAGAAAAAAAGATAGAGAGATAGAGAGATATAAAGAACCAGGAAGGAGCGTCCAACATAGCTCTGGCCCTACCTCAAGCTTCAAAAGACCGCTAGCTAAGGGTTGCGTACTATCTGGTAGCACGGCATTAACATTAACGAGGCAGGCTCTTTACTGGTGTTAACATTTAATTTGGTTGTAAACATGTGACGTCGTATCATATAGCATCCGGACCACTAGATCATTTTCATTACAAATTTGTTCGGGATGAATAGGAAAGACGTCGTCATGTAGTTGTCATTTTTCGGAATATGTTTCGGAATTAGTTCGAGTGAGGGGATGCCAGGTGGGAGCTTGGCATTCTTGCCTTTTCCAAGCCAAATTCATCCATACAGCCATATGGTCCATGGTCTGGTTTGCCTAGGATCTCTACAAAAATACACACATATCTGCAATTGGCCCTGAACAAGCAACCTGGTACCGTTTTCAAAATGCCTTAGCCCTATGGAGTGCAAACCGGCACATCAGGATGGATGCCAGTAAAATCCTGATTATGGTATACTGGCCATTGTGCAGAACAACAGACAGGACATGGATTACGGATTTGCTACGCCGACTTGTCGACTAACAGTCGTGGGCTGGCAGTGTACACTGCTGTTCCCTGAGTAAGAAAGAGTGACACCAACTTGAAACGGCGAATAGGACTGTGAGGAGACTGCCTCCGTCCTGATAAAATCTTGGCAGGCCTTCGTGTACGTTTGAAACCAGTCACCACCCTCGGTGAGTGGTCAGCTCAGATGTAACATTCCTGACTTACGCATTGCCTCCCTGCTTGCAAAGACAACCATGGGATCATGAGAGGCGACTATATACAAAGAGTGGAGATAGCGGCCCGAAGGGGGACCCAATCGAATAGAGCAAATAATCGATTTGAATGGAGAATCTAGTGGAGGAAACGAATACGCGATACTATTCGTAAAGAGCGGAAAGATGCAGAGATCGCTAGTGATACCACAGACGCCATCACTAGCAGATGCAGTACACCGAGTGAGCCACCGGGAAACACGAGGGATGCAGGCTTCCTGATTCAAGTGTTCACGCCAAAGTCGGAGGGAGTAGCACTGTTCAAGACGACTGGCAGGATTCCACCTCAGGTTCAAGCAGCTGGTCACGAGCATCTCGTTACAGCCGCAGAAAGTGGACAGAAGGAATCAGGGATTAGAGTGGAAAAAACCGAGCAGGCATTGATTTCGGTGAATGCAACAGCCGGTTCACAGGAGACGCCTAGGAGCAATCCCATCACCAGTTTAGAGAAAATAACGAGAGATACATCAGGAGAAGAGGAAGATCCCAAAAAGCACAGAAGCGGCACTGAGTGCGTTTGCGAGCAAAATAACAGCAGTGAATGGCGCACCGTGAAAGGCCAAAATGAGAAGAATGCAGCACGTAAGGAGTGGAATAGAAAAAGAAAGGAACCAAAGAAGAAAGAAAAACGACGGTCACCTCGTAAGAGAATCATGGGCGATGCTTTTGTCATTGAATTCTAGTTCCATCAGGTCTTGGCTGACTGCCTTGTCCTTGTCGCCCACTAGCACAATGTTGATCTGCTGAATCTCTGCCGTATTTCGCATCTTTTAAGCTTTGATATAGTCGTAGTTTCTCACGAAACTCTGCTATCGATTTTGATCCCTATAATACGGTTTTATCCGGACCGTTATCGTTGATTCCGTTTATCGTGTGGGTCATGATTGCTTCAATGTCCAGATCGGCCTTCGCTCCGATTTCACGCATAACCAGAAAATACTCCAACACATTGTCTCCGCTGAACTTCTTTCGCGAACGTAACTTCTCGTGAACTACTGCACTGTTTTCTTTAAATTCAAATTCGTTTCGCAAAAACACCTTTAGAGCATTCCACGTAGTAATGTCACTCATCGTATTGATATAAAGCTTCGCCAAGCCCACTAGCTTCTTCTTAGCCAACACAAATCTTCGGAGGTCAGATAATCCAATTGAATTTGCTACTTTCTCGAAATCTGCAATCCACTTGTTGACTGGATACAGATCTGTTCCACTGAACTCGGCAAACGCAGCCTCTATTTCAGCGATATTCCATCGTTGCTCGCCAACATCATCCCCAGCTCGCCTCTCCGCAACTTGCACACCGCGCCAACCGCCAAAACCTCCGTTATCACCAACCCGGTTATTTGCACATGCACGGTTGCAATTCGCGCCATCTTCACCACCGTAGCCGTCCTCAACATTACCGCGACCAACGTGATCACCTCCAGCACCGTCGATGTTGCCCCTAGCACCGTCATGACCCTCGAAACTTCTGTGCCTCATAGCGCTCTGTTGTTCATTGTCTAAGCGATATTGAACACTTCGCGGAGTACTACACGATGGTTGAGCCATCGAAAGCCCGCTCATATTCTGAATGATTCCATTTAGCCTTGCATTTTCTTGAATCAAGGTTTGCATTTCAGAGCGCAAGTTGTTCATCTGTTGGCTCAGATTCATAGCAGTTACATTGGAAAAATTCAGCTGATCAATCAGTCTAGCGAAACTGTTGTCGTTCGGGTTCATTTGTATAGGCATAGTGCTGTTTACAAACAGAGGGGGTTGAAAAGGTGGTATAGGTGGCCTATCATCCATGGTAACACTAACACACCTCAGAACACTATTGATCTTTCTCACTTCTGTTTTGATCTGGTAGTTTGTTTTCACGATCACAGTCTATTGTCTGAGCTGACCTTGATCTTCAAACGATCACTTTCACTAGTTTGTTTTGATCCGGGAATTTGTTTTTCTAGCCACACAAGATCGATTCTATTGTCTAGCCCGACCTTGATCTTCAGACACTCACAACTGGGGTTTGCGGATCAGGGAACAATAGGATACCAATTGTCCCTCACTTGAACACGTGTCTTTGGAAATAACTTATTTCCCAACGCACAGTTCTATGATCACGTTTCACGGTCACGTTTACCGTGGTAATATTTGCGGATTTACTTCAGAAAATCCACTGATTTTTACGATGAAGCAATAATCCTTCGAACACGTTTGCTCACTGCAAATCCTTCAATATCCGACACTCGCGATATCCGAATCCAACTTCCGTTCCCGGACGAGCCCCCAAAAATTGTCGCACCGCGTAATTTTCAACGGGAATCGGAATGGGAACTTCTATTTCGGATTACGAGAAGATAACGTCGTGATTTCGAGTTCAACTTTTAATGAAATAATTCACGCCAGCAATAGGACCGGTACTTTGCGCTATCACTTGAGTACTGACTATGAATTCAAGAGTAGAAAGAGTTCTACGTTATGGGGAGAGAGTGAGAGCGCAAAGGTCGGTATTTAGGGTTGTTCAATAATTAAACTCCACATGTATGACGTGAAACTGAGCTTCCCCCGGGTTGTGAAGATCGTCGGGTTCACGGATGACGTTATGCTCGTAGTCATCGGCGAATCACTAGAGGAAGTAGAGATACTTGCTACTGAGACAGTAGACGCCGTGAAAGAATGGACGCGAAGGAAGAAGCTTCTGTTAGCCCATCACAAATCCGAAGTAGTGATGATAAGCAATCGAAGGGCAGTGCAGCATGCGAGACTCTCGGTTGGACAGTGTACCGACAGTGTACTCAATGCGGGAGGTCAGAACACCTGGGAGTGATGATCCATGATCGGCTGAGCTTCAACAGCCATGTCGAATATGCAGACGAATGGCATTTCAGACTGATCCCTATAAACCTTCAACTCGTAGAGAACAGCGAGCACTACCCGAGCAGAAGAAAATAACTACTGAATACCAAATTGAGGTATTCCATACCAGATAATTTCCAATACTTACAACCTGAATGAGGTATCAATGAGCCCTGCATAAGAGGTAAAATACCTCAAATAATACCTTCTGCATGTTCTACAAATACCAAGCTGATAATTAGATCAGGTATTGTAATACCTAAATTATACTTGATGGATTTTCATACAGAAGTGAAATTTTTCAATGCTAGTTCAATACCTCCAGCAGTCCTCAATAGCTGTCGAATACCAAAATGAAGTATTTCTAATTGTTTTAAACATTTTTTTCAAATTATAATACCAAAATGAGGTATTGATGACATTCTCTTATAAGCAGGTGAAATCAACTCACCTGTAAAAAATCTGAACTGCTACGGCAAATGAAATGTAATATGTTATTAACAAAATGTTAATAAAATCTTAGATTTGTTTTTCCAAATTAGGATGATAGTGTTGTCTAATAACACAGAACACCTAGATATAAGAAATAATGAATGTAATGTTTGGAATGATACTAATAAAGAAATTAAAAAAAAGGTATTGATGACTGAACAATACCTAATTGTGGTATGATACCAAAATATGGTATGCATAAGTTATTGGCGAGTTATTCTTTCCTCCTCGGGTACAGGAACAAAGGCACGAGGGAATTCGGAAAAGAGCCAGAGGTGAAACCACGAGGAAATGGCAAACCTGGAGAGCTCAAGAAACAGAAGATTAGCAGCAGTCCGAGTCCGACACTCTGGCGCACGATGGACGAATTGGATATGACTAGCCCGCATATCTAACGTGATCGCTGGGTGAGTTCGCAAATAACAATTTAGCGTTTTCTAAAACTAAAATATGAAAAAAATAGAGATAGAGATAGAGATAGAGATAGATGTTAAGATTAATATTGAGATTAAGAATGCGATTAAGAATGAAATTTAGATTGAGAAAGAGAAAGAGAATGAGATTGAGATTGAGTACGAGATAAATATTAAGAATAAGATTGAAATTTAAAATGAGATTGAGCTTGAGATTAAAATTGTGGTTGAGTTGTTAGTGAAACAAAATTGATTTGTGATCCATTGATTAACAACATTTGGCAATACGTATTTCCGAATCGAGTAATTAATTGAAAAGTATAAATTGAACTTGTGTTCATAAAGCATATCCGTTATCAAACCCCATATTTATTTCTGCTGTTAATTTGTTTTGATATAATGGTATCAACCGCTAAACATTGTTTTAGATTTCATATCAAAATATAAACGTATCCCATATTGTTCGTTAAAATTATTCACCGTTCCGTTGCGAATCAGCTCATTGCTGGCAAACTAGTTACATTTATCGCCTAGCCACATCCGAGCAAACTGTTTACGTACATTTTACTGTTTGCATTTCCCCACCTACCCATTAACCACATGTTAAGCATCGGCACGTGAATGACTCCCAGAGTTGCAGGCTGCAGCTCTAAGTGGTTACCGACAGTTCGTTTCAAATGTTGTCTGTATTATTGTCTGTGGGAGGAGTTGGGGGTTGGAGAAAAATTCAGGGGAAAACAAAAATGCATTCGCCAGGCCTCACTGGGCTGCGGTCATTAGTCGGAGAACTATTTTCCATTCAACTGCCAAAACATGAAACTTTGCCCAGGCAATGACACGGACTTTGTTGATTGATGAGGAAGTTTACCCTTGGGCAGTGTTTGGCATGTTTGGAAGCACATGTGGGCATACGAGCGATTTTAAATGTTTGCATATCCTGTACCTGGAAATAGCATTTTTGAGAGTATTCAAAAACACCACCCATATAGCTACTGGTTGAGGTCAGAGTTGGTACACTCATACTCTATTCTCAACCAATGAACTATTGAGTAGTAAAATGTGTAAAGCCCTGCCTAACGAATCTCATGTTTGAGAGAAAATTCTTCGGAACCTTATGTTCTTTTGGGAAGATTTAGTACAATTCTATAAGCAGAACAATTGGTCGTATGAACTCATTCATGATTTGATGGCTTTAATCATTGGAATTATTAATTTGCCATCAAATCCTTGTGCTATACACGCTATTAACGAGTATTAACGACAAAATGTCACTCTGTAAACGAATCTTTAAAATTCCTCTTGATTCTTTTCGACCAAATGAACTTTCGACGAAACGTCATTCGACCAAATGTCTTTCGACCAAACGTCATTCGACCAAACGTCATTCGACCAAATTTCATTCGACGAAATGCCATAGATTCGAAACCAGATGCTTGGGACAAAATTTCATGATGGAAAAACATTTAATAAAAAAGTGTTCCTAAGAACATCAAAATATTTTTTTTGTCAAAATAAATACGTTCTGATGATACAATAAGCATCTTTGAATCATTCTTAATCATAATGATCATCATGATCACCTCTGAGCGGTTCCACGCCGTTTCGCAAACCCGATTATTTTTGAATTTTTTGAATCGCCTGAAAATTTGCATACAGATTCTTTATGACCAAAAATGCCATTATGCGTCTTCAGACCGCCCTTTTGAACCTCGCCTTATTTTTTAGAAGGGCGTATCGGAAAATGCATGGCAAATCTTTAAAAAACTGTAACTCGAAAACGGTTTGTTCGATCGATTTGAAATCTTCTACAAAATTGTAGGTATTGCTTAGGACTATGGAAAAAAATATGCACGGTAAAAAAAGTTACAGATTATTTTTTATTTCAAAAACCAAATTTTAAAATCCATTTTCTCCAGAAACGCAGTTTTGATTTTATTTTTATTTTTGGGTATGCTTTAGGGGACAACTTATGTGATTTATTGCACAATGTTTCAAAATGGAAGAATTATGGACATTATGGATGTTATGTGATTATTTGAAAGTACAGAAAAATAGCAATCGAAAAGTACTTAAGTAAATTTTTTCTAGGTTGCATCAATTTCGAGATATACTCATATCTCGAGATTTACTCATATTTCAAGCATGTTTCGTGTTTCTCCATTCCAGAAAAAAAAATATTTTGATTGAACGAATCGTAGCTAAATCGTTTATCGATTGACCAAAACATTTGATTGAAAAAAGAGTGCACGGTAAAAAATATAAACGATATTTTGAAATGAAAATTTGAAGCTAATGGTTCTAAAAACTGCAACATTGATGGTTTTAATTTTTGGATATATTTTGCGGTTGTTGTAGGTATTGTTTTGGACTATTTGGGAAAAAATATGCACGGTAAAATATAATGACAGATTTTTTTAATAATAAAAAAATAAATTCGATTTTCTATGAAAATGCATCTGTGATTTTTATTATTTTTGGACATGTTTTAGGGGACAACTTATGTGATTTATTGCACAATAGAGAAACTGCTCAGAGGATTCGAACATTCATTAAAGAGTGGTATTGCACAATGTTTCATATTGGAAGAATTATGGACAAAAAAGTTATAATTTTATGAAATATTACAAATTTTGAAAAAAATCGAAATGAAGGAAACCAATATTTTATATGTGTTTATTTGATAGTATAGAAAATGCATTGAAAGAGTACTTAAGTAAAATTTTTCTAGGTTGCATCAATTTCGAGATATACTCATACTGATATAAAATTTTCAAATAAAAAAAAAGAAAAATAGGCCCTTTTCAAACATATTTCGTGTTTCTCCATTCCGGAAAATTTTATTTTGATTTCAACAACACAAACCAAGTCAAGTCAAGTACACAACACTGAAGACGGCTTTAAGTTGAGTTTGAAATACGCGTATCTGTCGAAGGATACAATAGTAGAATTAAAAGAAACAGTACTACTCATCTTTTTGTATATTTACAGGCATTCTACTAAACAGGCTCCACAAGGGTTTTCATCACTTTTGCCTGTGTTAGTAGGTATGATGAACAAACACGTTTTTCCCATACCCATACATTTGGACATAGTAAATGAATAAAAGAAAAACTATGCTTTTTTTAAACGTACTTCATGGGTACCGTAATCCGGGGTAACATTGATCATTTTTTTGAATATTTCTTAAACATTTGATTTGAAAATGCATGTGTTGCAAATGTTATATTTTTAAAACAAGTACTGCCACCCATTATTCGTGTTTATGTACTGTATTTTGTTTTCTGAAAGTTTAAAGCATGTTTAAAAAAATGTTTTAAGTGAGTTTTTGATTTAGCTGATATGGGGTAACATTGATCACACCATGAAAACATCGTTCGGTAATATTGAAAACATCATTACTTACTAAAATCATGGTCCCTGAAGCCGAATATGAAGGTCAAACTCTTATAAGTCATTTACTTTTTGAGTTATTTTAAAATTAAAAACACCTTGAATTGTGGAATGCGCCTAAATGTATGCTATTTCCTAAGGAAATTCTTCACGCTTTATAATAATTTGTGAATTATGTTTTATTGAACATATTTATGAAAATTTTGACAACGGATTCGTTTTCGGCGATGTCATTTTAAGTAACAACCGCATTTCTCTTGCTCATATCGTTTACAGAACTTATGTGAGACATGATTCTTTTATGGTGTCATCCATAATCATGAAAATCATTGTTTACAAAAGTTGAAAAATTTACGCATGAACACAACTTTATTTTTGTAAAAACCTTATTGTTTATTAGCTCATGATTAGAGGAAAGAGAATCGCCATTCATGCATTGAAAATATTTCATCAACAAATGTTGATTCGAGCTTTTTACGAAGAGGGTCATTGCGATCAATTTTACCCCGCTGATCAATGTTACCCCGGATTACGGTACAAAATAATGCGCTATGTTGTCAAGTTTTATCACTGTAGCAATCATCATTGAAAATATGCGGTGCAAGAAATTACAAACAATATGCTGCAAAACCTATCCAAAAATTAAAAACATCAATTTTGCGGTTTTTAAGAACAATGAACATCAAATTTTCATTTGAAAATTTCATTTATATTTGTTTTACCGTGCATACTTTTTTAAATACTTTAGTATATAGGTTTTGATCAAACAATAAACAATTCAGCTACGATTCACTCAATCAAAATAAAATATTTCTGGAATGGAGAAACACGAAATATGTTTGAAAAGTGCCTATTTTCCTCTTTTTATTTGAAAATTGTATATAAATATGAATATATCTCGAAATTGATGCAACCTAGAAAAAATTTACTTAAGTAATTTTTGATTGCAATTTTTCTGTACTTTCAAATAATCATATAAAAAAAATATTGTTTTCTTCTATTCCGATTTTTTTTCAAAATCTGTAATTTAAAAAAAAAATCATAACTTTTTTGTCCATAATTTTTCTATTATGAAACATTGTGCAATAAATCACATAAGTTGTCCCCTAAAACAAATCCAAAAATGAAAAAAAAAAAATCAAAACTGCGTTTCTGGAGAAAATTGATTTTTAAATTTTGTTTTTGAAATAAAAAATAATCTGTAACTTTTTTTTACCGTGCATATTTTTCTCCATATAGTCCTAAGCAATACCTACAACTTTGTAGAAGATCTCAAATCGATCGGACAAACCGTTTTCGAGTTACAGTTTTTTAAAGATTTGCTATGCATTTTCCGATACGCCCTTCTCAAAAATAAGGCGAGGTTCAAAATGGCGGTCTGAAGGTGCAAAATGGCATTTTTGGTCATAAAGTATCTGTTTGCAAATTTTCAGGCGATTCAAAAAATACAAAAATTAAATTTAAAAAAAAATCGTCATGTTCAGTGGAATTAAGGACTGTTCATTTTATAAAGTGGACACCTTGTGCAAGCTGTATCTTTCTTATTAATCAATGAAATTTCAATCGGTTTTTTGCACATCGTTCGACTAGTATTGTACAATGTTGTGATAATAAAAATTCTCCAAAATAATTAAATTTCACACGAATATGGAACAACGATTAGATCGGTCGATTTTTTGAGGTTATCAAAATCAATGATTGTAAGAAATTGGCTGGAAAATTCGATAATTTATATTTTCTATTTTCAAAAAAGGCTTGTTCTTCGAAAGCATCATCAATCAGAAGCCTGATGGAAAAAATCAAGTTATTTTTGGAGCAACAATTTTACAGATATAATAAAATCAATTTTCCCGTATATTTTTAAAGAAATTTTTTTTAAATTTGATGGGAATTGATATGAGTAGAATTTTTTGTGTAAAAGTACGTCCTGACGGAAGTCCTAATATAGTATTATTATGAAAAATAACTTACGCCTTCATAGAGTTACTTAGTAAGTCCCCACGTCACATTCAAAGCACAACAGAAACACAATTGTTTTATTCTTAGAAGACCTATCAAAGTACATTGACAATCATCAAAATTGGCAACACTGCTGTAATAAAATCGATTTTATTTTCCACGTATTATTTTCATCATATCTTATTCTAAGATTACCAATTGAAAAATTCGGAGAAAACTGTTTAAAATTTGCTGTAGATCGATAAATATGCGTACATGATTTTAAAAGTATGAGACTTTTTAGTAAAACTACCATAAACAGTAAAATTTATACATAAGACTGTAGTTTAATCTCACGATTTAGCTTTCGTCTATACTAATATAGTTTCTTTAGTAATCCAAACTAGTTTTGAACACGCTTTTTACTGTTCTCTTTTGCTGGGAGTGAAAGGATGGTGTATCAGCAAATTTGGCCATAAATGGGTAAATCACTAAAGTTACCTAATGTCATAGAATGGTGGAATATAATTGATATTTTTAAAGCTTTACCTTTAGTAGAATAGTAAAGGATACAAACATACAATTTGTTGATAAAAATAAGGATTTTTGTTTTGCGAAAAATAATGTTAAACTTTGACGGACAGCTTTTTTTAAGAGTTTTTGGAAAAACTATTTAGCTCTTCAACCAAAAGCATTTTCAAAGATTTTATATTTTCATAGCATTTTAGAATAATAGGTCAACGATACACAGAAAACCGATAACGATTTTATCAATAAATAAAAAAGATATAGCATAAACAAAGTGTCCACTTTATAAAATGAACAGTCCTTAGAAGTACCCAAGCAGCACATATTGTAGCACAAGTAGCTTACAACAACGGCTACTTCACATATTCAATAGTTACAATATGATACATTTGCAACATGGAACAATACTGCTGTGTAACCGAAAACAGCGCAAAAAGTCGAGCCTTATGTAACTTGTTTGTTCGTTACTTCAGAATTTCGATTTATATCAACTTTAATGCAAAATATATTAATAAAACAATAAAATGGGTTATTAGTTTTTCACGAATCTCAATAAAAAAAATAAGTAAGTGGAGATAAATATGGCCTTTTCAACTCAAAAACGTATTCGTCTTGATGCAAAATCGCAAATATCTAATGAAAATGGCCTATTTAAAAATTTTAACAATTATTTTTTAAATTGGACTTGATAAAATTCAAAAAGGGCTATAGCTATAAGTATATAGCAATAAGTATATTTGTGAAAAAGTGATCATGATAATAATTTTTTTATCATTTTTTTTATTCAAATTTGATTCAATTGTAGCACTAAAATATGTTTGTTTTTGACAAAAAAATCAAAAGTTAAAATATTGATCAAAAGTTGTTTTTGGAAAAAAAAAAATATTAAAAACTTCTCCAACATGAAACTTAGTCCCAAACATCGGTTTCCTATCAAGCATCTATGGTGACAATTAAAAAACATGAAAATGGGGTTTTTGTGTAATGTTAAATTTAAGTTTTATTCTTGAATTGTTCAAGAAAAAAAATTCAATAATTTTTCAGTGTTTATTTCTTTGCAGCTTTGGTTCACTACAACTTCTTCATACAACATTTTTCTCTAAAATTAACAGTTTCGGAGTTAGATTTTTTCAAATATATTAAATGCAAAATGTTAAAGGTGATTTTTATAAGTTATTCTTGAGTCAAAATTATCGATAATTCTATAGAAAACACTTATTCTACCATACCGGAAACATGTGCAAAATTTACTAAAATCGAAGATGGTCGAGTTCTGTGACTAACCGATTTGACATGGAATTCGTCTATTGGCAATGACAGTTCGATGTCTTCTAAAGGGCTTTAAGACATTTCGTCGAATGACATTTGGTCGAAAGACGTTTGGTCGAATGACAATTGGTCGAAAGTACATTTGGTCGAAGGGACATTTGGTCGAATGGACATTTGGTCGAATGGCTTTAAAATATTTCGTCAAATGACATATGGTCGAATGACGTTTAGTTGACGGATACTTGGTCGAAAGCTTATTTTAAAATGATTTATTGAAAGATTATTTGGTAAAAATGATTATCGTTTTCTAAGTTTTGTACATTGTCTGAAATATTTAGCTATAGTGAGTTTATTATTCTTTTCAAATATCATCATTCTTTGAAAAACTATTCAACAAGCTGTTTTATTACTCAAAGATGTGAACATGATGTTCTTCGTAATGAATTGCTGCTCTTCATCTGATGGAAACATTCGGAGAGAATACTCGGGATCTTTCTTTTAATTCCAGACCTTGCAGCTTACGGACGTGGGTAAGATTTCTGAATACGGAAATCAGACTTAAAACGTGGGAAAAATTTGTTCTAAGAAAAATCTGTATGGCGAAGTGTCATATTACTTTAACTTTCAGCTTAATGTTATTTTTCAATCTAATATGGCTTTGCTGGCGGTGTTGATGACCTCGGGAGAAAAACAGAGTTTGCAGCAGAAACTTTGAATAATTGAACAAGATAATTGTGCGTATTCTATGTATAAGGTAATGGAAAATGAGTTGACTAAGGTGAGAAAAGTCGGCTTGCTTCTATTTAAGATAAGCTTATCTTAACTCGCAGAACAATGAAAAAGTAGCATGAAACGTCAAAACGCAAGAGGTTGATGAATATGTAGTAGGGTCAATCAAATTGAATAAACAAATTTGATAACCGCATATAAATTGATGGTTAAATGTAGTTATTCAATCACTCTGTGAGTTAGCGACAAAATACTTCTCTCGACAATAATGAGACTAAACGCAAAACTTTGTTTCCTTACTATTTAGATTCCACGAAATTTCGGTTCAACCAAATGTAATATGATTTATGTTGCAATTAAACCTTTTCGACCAAATGTACATTCGACGAAATGTCCATTCGACCAAATGTACTTTCGACCAAATGTCATTCGACTAAATGTCATTCGACCAAATGTCTTTCGACCAAATGTCATAGATCCCTTCTAAAGGGCGTACACTGATAAAAATGATCCGTGTGTTTTAAATTATGGATCGATTCATGAACAACTATATTGATTTGTTGTGATTTTCTTGCAAACTTCGTGTGTGTTGCACATTCAATTCATGAAATCATGAATTCTATAGTTTTCCACATAAGTAACTGAAGATTTCAGATTCGTATGCGTCAACCTATGGGTGCATAGCTCATCACCCAACACGGATTCAGTATGTTTTACTTATGGTTATCTTGTGTCATGATCATGCAGGTCGATTTAAAATCGATGAGCTTTCTGTCGATTTCCGTGTTACAGATTTCTAAATTGTTAGTGCTCGACCCATAGCAAACTAAATTGCGGTCGGACCGCATGTCGAACGACAGTCATCATCATGTTTTAAAGGAGAAGAAGCAAATTCTGAAGCTGAAAGTGTTAGAGGAAAATTTGCGGATTGATTTTTCTTTCTATTAGTGAAGGTGTCCGACTTAAGATGAGGAGTTCATTCTAATTTTCTATAAATAAAATGCATTACTTCCAGCATTGGATATAATGTATGGTGTTAGATAAAAATCGGATTCCACAAACAGTTTTTCCAAGTTTTCAGCTTCGAATAAAATGAAATATGCTAATCCCGGGCTTCCCAAATTATGGGTTTGTGGCGCTCCGCTTGATCCTGGCACACTTGTTTGAAAAAATAACATTCAAGTGAACTTGCGACAAGCAATGGTGCCTCGAATCCAAATTTCTTTTTTCTATCTCACGACATTCGAGTTCAGACACACATGGCTATCTAAAGCCACTACATATGGTAATCAGTAAGCAAAGCAGTTGGTTTTCATTATTGACACTTAAGACATTCATGTTTGCTTCACGCATGCTACACATGAATTTATATCGTGAAGTCAGTGACGAAATCCATATGGTTACCACACTCGTGTCATGTGGGTTTTCTTATTGATCAAATCTGTAATTAAAACACACGACCTTGACGTGCAGATAGTTTTTTTTCCATGTACGGATTCAAATTGGGTCCTAAATTTTGAAATGAATTCTTGCTTTTGTTTGATAATACGAAAGAGCATGCTCTTGAAACTTCTTTAGTTATTTTTATTATATTTATATTCTCTTGGATAGGCTTTTTTTATATGTTCATGTTTTTACGTGAATACAAGGATTTGTTTTTTGACCATTTTCAAATCGACCATGGCTGGAATCGGATTTTTAGTTCCAAAACAAATTTTACATGCTTAAGTTTAAAATTTCAATTTGAATAAATGAATACTTTCTGGGTCACCTTATAGTTATGCTTGCCATCAGTTGAAAGTGGATACAAGTTTTGAACTAGCTTTCACTTCTGAGATCCATATATTTTATGTACGAATATGGTATTAAATCTTCAAAAATTCTTGAAAGAAGTTATAGAAAAATTTTAGATATATCTCAAAGAACTTCTTGTAGCAATTTATTATTATGCTTCGTGGAAAACAATTGTTAGGAATCTGTTAAAATATTTTGACAACAATTCTTGGGAATTTTTGTAGGAATCCTTAACGAAATTCCTAAGGAAGTCCTATAGATAGGTTTTGAAGAAGTTAATTTCTGAGAATGCTTCGAATAACTTGCATGGAAAATCCCTGGGTGAGATCTCAAGAATTCCTGTAATAATTGCTAGAAAAAATATTCATGAATTCTAAACGAGCTCGTTGTTTACAATCTAAGTGAATTTTTTTAACAAACGTTTCAATCAATCGTTGCATAAATTTGTCCTGGGGAACACTCTTAACTTTCATTCGTGAAAAACTACATTCATTCGATCCATGCAGTTAATTTATACAGTTTCGGCGAGCAAGAAATTTGCGATTTGCGAGTGCGATTTCATTTTGCCTTCGTTTTCAAAACCCTGCATTTAATCCGATGAAAGCTCCAACCTTTTTCATTTACCAACCTGCGGGCATTGTTCCAACTAAAACCACTCGAGAAAGGCAACAAAACTTATTCAGCAAAAAAATGGAAAGGCCTTGAAACCAGCAGAAAGCTTTCTTAGCATAAGAGAAGCAAACAGAAAACTCAATTTTTCTCCTTCCGCTGAATGTGCATTATGATTGCATACTCTGAGGCGAAACGGTGAACCGTTTTGATGGCGATTCGTACCAACGTGCGGTAGCAAATCGGTCAAAATGCAGCAAAAAAATCGTTAAATGTAATTAAATTGGGAAAAATATGATCATGTCCTGAGAGAAGGATAATCATCAGTTCAACCAAAACTGAAATAATTTGAAACAAACAATAGTCGGTATGAATAAAACATTCCGAAAAAGCATTAATTAATATATTTTTGGCTGAAATAATCGCAATGAATGTCAAAAAATGTAAAATAAACAACAAATCGAGGTGAACCAGCCACGGGCTGAAAGCCTCGTTAATAAAGACAATAATAAAAATAAAATAAACATTTTTTCTAATGCTCTACTTGAAACTAAAATAAATATAAGAATCTTAAAAACAAAGAATTAACTTTTATATCAGTTTTGTATTTGCAAATTAGCACTGCACATTTTATGTTTCTATAGGATTTTATTGAATCGTTAATTGCTTAGCTTTAATTTATCATTCATTTTTAAATTATTTGATTCTAATTATAATTTTGTTTTTGCACTTATATAAACTTTTTAGCGCTCATTTTCATTTGTATTGCTTTTTTAGAATTTTGCATGGTAATATCAATTGATTGTTTATCGTTTGTTTCAAATTTATCATTGCCTATGGATTTACTAATAAATTTATAGTGCTTTTGATATTTTTTTTACTGCCAAAAATGTTCAAACTATTGCTTTCTACGTTTAATCATTTTATTGGCTACTTCTTGATAAAACACATAGTGTGTATTTTCTTTAAATGCTTGTTAATTTGGCTCCCAATTAAGTTTACGTTGTGCATCCGTGACCTTACTAGCACGTTCTTTGAACTAAGTGAAAAGTCGCAATTAGTACCTTGTAATTTTGACGACGTGGTTTTCGATATTAGTGTCGAGCAGAATTTACGACCCATAAAACAAATGGAACTTTACGATGAGCTGGCAGAACATCTAGACTAGAATGATGTTCCTACTTGATTGGAGAGCATTTCAGTATCCAAGCTGAGAAGAAAGTTAACTCCCCTCATATTATTCGCCCTTTGTGCACTGATGCAGCGTGAGCACTGATGTAAAATGAGACGAATGTCAACTTTTCTGCTTACCTGGAAGCTCTCCATAGCTCGGTTGACTTCAGCGGAAAACTTCCGCTGAAACAACCAAGCGGTAATGACATTTCACGGAGAAAATCGGAAGAGATTAATTTCAGTGCATGGCTGACTGGTTTTTCGCTTTGTAGGGCAGCTTTGGCTGGCTCTGTTGCAAATTTCTCCGGCTTCCGATTTGGCATCGGAGCCAATTCTAGCGAAATCGAAAGCATAAAAGCGAACGATTTTGGGGAATGTGACCGCGTCAAAGCGAGCGCATAAATCTATGGTCGAAGAATGAAAGTGGGGGAGGGGGGTTTGCGGTAGACATGCGAAGTTCGTTGGAAAACGTTATAGCACTCAAATTATAATGCTATTATATCAATTCTATGAACGAGTTTGACTGTGTGAAAATCAATCGAAATTAAGTATTTTTTGTTGGAGAATTTAACAATAAATTATTTTATTTCTAGCATTAAATTCAACGGAAACTACATTTCGCCTGTATTGTGTGAAAAGGGAAATTGTACCAGTTATGGCTATAGTGATTCGCTATATGGTTATATATACATTCTCCAAAACTTTCACATTTTGAAAATTTTTGATTTTTTCACATCGAGATATACCGGCAACTTCATTTTTACCATAAAAAAATATTCAATCAAGATCTTCTGTTTCTCAATATGTTTCTCACCTTTGTTCTCAAAACACTCTTCAAGTTTGAGAACCTGTGTCGATATTGATCATTGGTTATCTGGTTATGAAGATATTTCGATGTTCCTTGGGGGACCGACATTCTCCATATAAAATGTCTTTAACGGCCATTTTGTTTCACGTTACGGAGTTATCTGAATATTACGATACGATGTTTTTTGAAGTTTTCAAGATTTTAATTTGGCTCAAATATATGCTCATTTCTCAAAAACGGCTGCACCGAACTGCTGCATTTTTTCACAACACACTCTCATTAATTTACTGTTTCGAAAAGTGAATATCCGAATACGATAACAAATTCTGCAGCCTGAGATATTTACGTGGGTTATGGCTATGCGCCGGTCTCCCAAGGAATGTCGGAATATCTCCAGATCCAGGTGATCAGTTATCAACATCGACACAGGTTCTTGAACTAGAAGAGTTTTTTTTGAAAACTTGTGAAAAAATGGTGCAAAAATAGGGGGAGGAGAGTGTCAACTAAATGACTATGAAGAGCCACGCTGGATGTCATTCTGCTGAGAATGCTTTCAAAATTCTGCAAATAATCTTCTCAGGATTCTGACAAGAATTTTCTAGGGATTCTGCCGAGAATCCTTTCGGAATTCTGTAAGAAAAACTCCTGGGATTCTGCTGAAACTCCTCTCAGGATTCTGCAAAGGATCCTTTCAAGTTTCTGCTGAGAATCCTCTCAGGATTCTGCTGAGAGTCCTCTAAGGCTTCTGCTGAAAATGTCCTAAGGATTCTTCTGAGAATCTTCTCAGGATTATGTTGAGAATCCTTCTTAGAATTCTGCTGAAAATTCTCAAAAGATTCTGCTAAGAGTACTTTCAGCATTCTACTGGAAATCCTCTCAGCATTCCGTTGAGAATCTTCTCAGGATTCTACTAAGAATTTTCACAGGATACTGTTGAGAATTTTCTTGAGATTCTGCTAAGAGTCCTCTCAGTATTCTGCTGAGAATCCTCTCAGATTTTCGCTGAGAACTCTCTCAAGATTCTGCTGAGAACCCTCTTGGGATTCTGTTGAGAAACATCTTAAGATTCTGCTGAGAACCCTCTCAGGTTTAAGCTGAGAATCCTCCCAGAATTCTGCTGACTGGTGAAAATCCTCATAAGTTTTTGGTGCGAATCTTCTCTGGGTTCTGGTGAGAATTCTCTCAGGATTCTGGTGAGAATTCTCTAAGAATTCAGCTGAAAAACATAACAGCGTTCTGGTGAGAATCTTCTCAGGATTCTGGTGAGAATCCCCTCTGGATTTAGGTGAGAATCCTCTCAGGATTCAGGTGAAAATTCTCTCAGAATTCTGGTGAAAATCTTCTCAAGGTTCTGGTGAAAGTCCTCTCGAGATTCTGTTTAGAATCCTTCCAGGCCTCTGCTGAGAATCTTCTCAGGATTCTGACGAGAATCCTCTCAGGATTCTGGTGAGATTCTGCTCAGGATTCTGGTGAGTGTTCTCTAAGGATTCTGGCGAGATTCCTCTGAGGATTCTGGTGAATATTCTCTCAGGATTCTGGTGAGATTCCGCTCAGGATTCTGGTGAGTATTCTCTGAGGATTCTGGCGAGATTCCTTTGAGGGTTTTGGTGAGATTCCTCTCAGGATTCTGGTGAGTATTCTCTCAGGATTCTGGTGAGAATCCTCTCAGGATTTTGGTGAGAATCCTCTCAGGATTCTATAGAGAATACTCTCAGGATTTTGATGAGAATCCTCAATCAATTTAGGTGAGAATCCTTTCCGTATGCTGCTGAGAATCCTCTCAGGATGCTGATGAGAATCCTCTCATGATTCTAGTGCGAATCCTCTCAGGGTTCTGGTGAGAATCCTCTTAGGATTTTGGAGAGAATCTCCTCAGGATTCTGGTGAGAATTCTCTGAGGATTCTGCTGAGAATCCTCTCAGGATTCTGTAGAGAATACTCTCAGGATTTTGGTACCCTCAGGCTTCAGGTGAAAATCCTCTCAAGATTCTGGTGAGTATTCTCTCAGGATTCTGTAGAGAATCCTCTCAGGATTTTGGTAACAATCCTCTCTGGATTCTGGTGAGAATCCTATCATGATGCTGATGATATTCTTCTCAGGATGCTGCTGAGAATACTTTCAAGATTCTTTTGCGAATCCTCTCATGACTCTATGTTGAATTCTCTCATGATCCTATTGTAAATCCTCTCAGGGATCTGGTGAGCATCCTCTCAAAACTCTGCTGAGAATCCTCTTAGGATTATGGTGAGAATCCTCTCAGGATTCTGGTGAAACTTCTCTCAGGCTTCTGGTGAGAATCTCCTCAGGATTCTGGTAAAAAATCTCTCAGAACTCTGCTGAGAATCCTATCATCCTGTAAGGAATACTCTCAAAGAATCCTATCATCCTGTAAAGAATACTCTCAGGATTTTTGGTGAATCTGTTTAAAATCCTCTAAGGATTCTGCTAAGAATCCTCCCAGGATTCTCCTGAGAATCCTCCCAGAACTCTCCTGAGAATTCTCCCAGGATTCTCCTGAGAATTCTCTCCGGATTCTCCTGTGAATTCTCCCAGGATTCTCCTCAGAATTCTCCCAGGATTCTCCTGAGAATCCTCTCTTGATTCTCCTGATAATCCTCTCTGGATTCTCCTGAGAATTCTCCCAGGATTCTCCTGAGAATTCTTCCAGGATTCTCCTGAGAATTCTCCCAGGATTCTCCTGTGAATTCTCCCAGGATTCTCCTCAGAGTTCTCCCAGGATTCTCCTGAGAATCCTCTCTTGATTCTCCTGAGAATCCTCTCTGGATTCTCCTGAGAATTCTCCCAGGATTCTCCTGAGAATTCTCCCAGGATTCTCCTGAGAATTCTCCCAGGATTCTCCTGAGAATTCTCCCAGGATTCTCCTGAGAATTCTCCCAGGATTCTCCTGAGAATTCTCCCAGGATTCTCCTGAGAATTCTCCCAGGATTCTCCTGAGAATTCTCCCAGGATTCTCCTGAGAATTCTCCCAGGATTCTCCTCAGAATTCTCCCAGGATTCTCCTGAGAATCCTCCCAGGATTCTCCTGAGAATCCTCCCAGGATTCTCCTGAGAATCCTCCCAGGATTCTCCTGAGAATCCTCCCAGGATTCTCCTGAGAATCCTCCCAGGATTCTCCTGAGAATCCTCCCAGGATTCTCCTGAGAATCCTCCCAGGATTCTCCTGAGAATCCTCCCAGGATTCTCCTGAGAATCCTCCCAGGATTCTCCTGAGAATCCTCCCAGGATTCTCCTGAGAATCCTCCCAGGATTCTCCTGAGAATCCTCCCAGGATTCTCCTGAGAATCCTCCCAGGATTCTCCTGAGAATCCTCCCAGGATT
Source organism: Aedes aegypti (assembly GCF_002204515.2). Lineage (NCBI taxonomy): Eukaryota > Metazoa > Arthropoda > Insecta > Diptera > Culicidae > Aedes > Aedes aegypti. The sequence continues at coordinate 264,069,642 of NC_035107.1, read as the reverse complement.
CTCCTGAGAATCCTCCCAGGATTCTCCTGAGAATCCTCCCAGGATTCTCCTGAGAATCCTCCCAGGATTCTCCTGAGAATCCTCCCAGGATTCTCCTGAGAATCCTCCCAGGATTCTCCTGAGAATCCTCCCAGGATTCTCCTGAGAATCCTCCCAGGATTCTCCTGAGAATCCTCCCAGGATTCTCCTGAGAATCCTCCCAGGATTCTCCTGAGAATCCTCCCAGGATTCTCCTGAGAATCCTCCCAGGATTCTCCTGAGAATCCTCCCAGGATTCTCCTGAGAATCCTCCCAGGATTCTCCTGAGAATCCTCCCAGGATTCTCCTGAGAATCCTCCCAGGATTCTCCTGAGAATCCTCCCAGGATTCTCCTGAGAATCCTCTCCGGATTCTCCTGAGAATCCTCTCCGGATTCTCCTGAGAATCCTCTCCGGATTCTCCTGAGAATCCTCTCCGGATTCTCCTGAGAATCCTCTCCGGATTCTCCTGAGAATCCTCTCCGGATTCTCCTGAGAATCCTCTCCGGATTCTCCTGAGAATCCTCTCCGGATTCTCCTGAGAATCCTCTCCGGATTCTCCTGAGAATCCTCTCCGGATTCTCCTGAGAATCCTCTCCGGATTCTCCTGAGAATCCTCTCCGGATTCTCCTGAGAATCCTCGCAGGATTTTCTTAAGAATCCTACCAGGATTCTTCTAAAAATCCTCCCAGGATTCTCCTGAGAATCCTTCCAGGTTTCTCCTGAGAATCCTCTCCGGATTCTCGTGAGAATCCTCCCAGGATTCTCGTGAGAATCCTCTCCGGATTCTCGTGAGAATCCTCTCCGGATTCTCGTGAGAATCCTCTCCGGATTCTCGTGAGAATCCTCTCCGGATTCTCGTGAGAATCCTCTCCGGATTCTCGTGAGAATCCTCTCCGGATTCTCGTGAGAATCCTCTCCGGATTCTCGTGAGAATCCTCTCCGGATTCTCGTGAGAATCCTCTCCGGATTCTCGTGAGAATCCTCTCCGGATTCTCGTGAGAATCCTCTCCGGATTCTCGTGAGAATCCTCTCCGGATTCTCGTGAGAATCCTCTCCGGATACTCGTGAGAATCCTCTCCGGATTCTCGTGAGAATCCTCTCCGGATTCTCCTGAGAATCCTCTCCGGATTCTCCTGAGAATCCTCTCCGGATTCTCCTGAGAATCCTCTCCGGATTCTCCAGAGAATCCTCTCCGGATTCTCCTGAGAATCCTCTCCGGATTCTCCTGAGAATCCTCTCCGGATTCTCCTGAGAATCCTCTCCGGATTCTCCTGAGAATCCTCTCCGGATTCTCCTGAGAATCCTCTCCGGATTCTCCTGAGAATCCTCTCCGGATTCTCCTGAGAATCCTCTCCGGATTCTCCTGAGAATCCTCTCCGGATTCTCCTGAGAATCCTCTCCGGATTCTCCTGAGAATCCTCTCCGGATTCTCCTGAGAATCCTCTCCGGATTCTCCTGAGAATCCTCTCCGGATTCTCCTGAGAATCCTCTCCGGATTCTCCTGAGAATCCTCTCCGGATTCTCCTGAGAATCCTCTCCGGATTCTCCTGAGAATCCTCTCCGGATTCTCCTGAGAATCCTCTCCGGATTCTCCTGAGAATCCTCTCCGGATTCTCCTGAGAATCCTCTCCGGATTCTCCTGAGAATCCTCTCCGGATTCTCCTGAGAATCCTCTCCGGATTCTCCTGAGAATCCTCTCCGGATTCTCCTGAGAATCCTCTCCGGATTCTCCTGAGAATCCTCTCCGGATTCTCCTGAGAATCCTCTCCGGATTCTCCTGAGAATCCTCTCCGGATTCTCCTGAGAATCCTCTCCGGATTCTCCTGAGAATCCTCTCCGGATTCTCCTGAGAATCCTCTCCGGATTCTCCTGAGAATCCTCTCCGGATTCTCCTGAGAATCCTCTCCGGATTCTCCTGAGAATCCTCTCCGGATTCTCCTGAGAATCCTCTCCGGATTCTCCTGAGAATCCTCTCCGGATTCTCCTGAGAATCCTCTCCGGATTCTCCTGAGAATCCTCTCCGGATTCTCCTGAGAATCCTCTCCGGATTCTCCTGAGAATCCTCTCCGGATTCTCCTGAGAATCCTCTCCGGATTCTCCTGAGAATCCTCTCCGGATTCTCCTGAGAATCCTCTCCGGATTCTCCTGAGAATCCTCTCCGGATTCTCCTGAGAATCCTCTCCGGATTCTCCTGAGAATCCTCTCCGGATTCTCCTGAGAATCCTCTCCGGATTCTCCTGAGAATCCTCTCCGGATTCTCCTGAGAATCCTCTCCGGATTCTCCTGAGAATCCTCTCCGGATTCTCCTGAGAATCCTCTCCGGATTCTCCTGAGAATCCTCTCCGGATTCTCCTGAGAATCCTCTCCGGATTCTCCTGAGAATCCTCTCCGGATTCTCCTGAGAATCCTCTCCGGATTCTCCTCAGAATCCTCTCCGGATTCTCCTCAGAATCCTCTCCGGATTCTCCTGAGAATCCTCTCCGGATTCTCCTGAGAATCCTCTCCGGATTCTCCTCAGAATCCTCTCCGGGTTCTCCTGAGAATCCTCTCCGGATTCTCCTGAGAATCCTCCCAGGATTCTCCTGAGAATCCTTCCAGGTTTCTCCTGAGAATCCTCTCCGGATTCTTGTGAGAATCCTCTCTGAATTCTTGTGAGAATCCTCTCCGGATTTTCTTGAGAATCCTCTCCGGATTCTCCTGAGAATCCTCTCCGGATTCTCCTGAGAATCCTCTCCGGATTCTCCTGAGAATCCTCTCCGGATTCTCCTGAGAATCCTCTCCGGATTCTCCTGAGAATCCTCTCCGGATTCTCCTGAGAATCCTCTCCGGATTCTCCTGAGAATCCTCTCCGGATTCTCCTGAGAATCCTCTCCGGATTCTCCTGAGAATCCTCTCCGGATTCTCCTGAGAATCCTCTCCGGATTCTCCTGAGAATCCTCTCCGGATTCTCCTGAGAATCCTCTCCGGATTCTCCTGAGAATCCTCTCCGGATTCTCCTGAGAATCCTCTCCGGATTCTCCTGAGAATCCTCTCTGGATTCTCCTGAGAATCCTCTCCGGATTCTCCTGAGAATCCTCTCCGGATTCTCCTGAGAATCTTCTCCGGATTCTCCTGAGAATCCTTCCCGGATTCTCCTGAGAATCCTTCCCGGATTCTCCTGAGAATCCTTCCCGGATTCTCCTGAGAATCCTTCCCGGATTCTCCTGAGAATCCTCTCCGGATTCTCCTGAGAATCCTCTCCGGATTCTCCTGAGAATCCTCTCCGGATTCTCCTGAGAATCCTCTCCGGATTCTCCTGAGAATCCTCTCCGGATTCTCCTGAGAATCCTCTCCGGATTCTCCTGAGAATCCTCTCCGGATTCTCCTGAGAATCCTCTCCGGATTCTCCTGAGAATCCTCTCCGGATTCTCCTGAGAATCCTCTCCGGATTCTCCTGAGAATCCTCTCCGGATTCTCCTGAGAATCCTCTCCGGATTCTCCTGAGAATCCTCTCCGGATTCTCCTGAGAATCCTCTCCGGATTCTCCTGAGAATCCTGTCCGGATTCTCCTGAGAATCCTGTCCGGATTCTCCTGAGAATCCTCTCCGGATTCTCCTGAGAATCCTCTCCGGATTCTCCTGAGAATCCTCTCCGGATTCTCCTGAGAATCCTCTCCGGATTCTCCTGAGAATCCTCTCCGGATTCTCCTGAGAATCCTCTCCGGATTCTCCTGAGAATCCTCTCCGGATTCTCCTGAGAATCCTCTCCGGATTCTCCTGAGAATCCTCTCCGGATTCTCCTGAGAATCCTCTCCGGATTCTCCTGAGAATCCTCTCCGGATTCTCCTGAGAATCCTCTCCGGATTCTCCTGCGAATCCTCTCCGGATTCTCCTGAGAATCCTCTCCGGATTCTCCTGAGAATCCTCGCAGGATTTTCTTGAGAATCCTCCCAGGATTCTTCTGAGAATCCTCCCAGGATTCTTCTGAGAATCCTCCCAGGATTTTCTTGAGAATCCTTCCAGGATTCTTCTGAGAATCCTCTCCGGATTCTCGTGAGAATCCTCTCCGGATTCTCGTGAGAATCCTCTCCGGATTCTCGTGAGAATCCTCTCCGGATTCTCGTGAGAATCCTCTCTGAATTCTCGTGAGAATCCTCTCCGGATTTTCTTGAGAATCCTCTCCGGATTCTCCTGAGAATCCTCTCCGGATTCTCGTGAGAATCCTCTCCGGATTCTCCTGAGAATCCTCTCCGGATTCTCGTGAGAATCCTCTCCGGATTCTCCTGAGAATCCTCTCCGGATTCTCCTGAGAATCCTCTCCGGATTCTCCTGAGAATCCTCTCTGGATTCTCCTGAGAATCCTCTCCGGATTCTCCTGAGAATCCTCTCCGGATTCTCCTGAGAATCCTCTCCGGATTCTCCTGAGAATCCTCTCCGGATTCTCCTGAGAATCCTCCGGATTCTCCTGAGAATCCTCTCCGGATTCTCCTGAGAATCCTCTCCGGATTCTCCTGAGAATCCTCTCCGGATTCTCCTGAGAATCCTCTCCGGATTCTCCTGAGAATCCTCTCCGGATTCTCCTGAGAATCCTCTCCGGATTCTCCTGAGAATCCTCTCCGGATTCTCCTGAGAATCCTCTCCGGATTCTCCTGAGAATCCTCTCCGGATTCTCCTGAGAATCCTCTCCTCTCCGGATTCTCCTGAGAATCCTCTCCGGATTCTCCTGAGAATCCTCTCCGGATTCTCCTGAGAATCCTCTCCGGATTCTCCTGAGAATCCTCTCCGGATTCTCCTGAGAATCCTCTCCGGATTCTCCTGAGAATCCTCTCCGGATTCTCCTGAGAATCCTCTCCGGATTCTCCTGAGAATCCTCTCCGGATTCTCCTGAGAATCCTCTCCGGATTCTCCTGAGAATCCTCTCCGGATTCTCCTGAGAATCCTCTCCGGATTCTCCTGAGAATCCTCTCCGGATTCTCCTGAGAATCCTCTCCGGATTCTCCTGAGAATCTTCTCCGGATTCTCCTGAGAATCCTCTCCGGATTCTCCTGAGAATCTTCTCCGGATTCTCCTGAGAATCCTTCCCGGATTCTCCTGAGAATCCTTCCCGGATTCTCCTGAGAATCCTTCCCGGATTCTCCTGAGAATCCTTCCCGGATTCTCCTGAGAATCCTTCCCGGATTCTCCTGAGAATCCTTCCCGGATTCTCCTGAGAATCCTTCCGGATCTCCTGAGAATCCTCTCCGGATTCTCCTGAGAATCCTCTCCTCTCCGGATTCTCCTGAGAATCCTCTCCGGATTCTCCTGAGAATCCTCTCCGGATTCTCCTGAGAATCCTCTCCGGATTCTCCTGAGAATCCTCTCCGGATTCTCCTGAGAATCCTCTCCGGATTCTCCTGAGAATCCTCTCCGGATTCTCCTGAGAATCCTCTCCGGATTCTCCTGAGAATCCTCTCCGGATTCTCCTGAGAATCCTCTCCGGATTCTCCTGAGAATCCTCTCCGGATTCTCCTGAGAATCCTCTCCGGATTCTCCTGAGAATCCTCTCCGGATTCTCCTGAGAATCCTCTCCGGATTCTCCTGAGAATCCTCTCCGGATTCTCCTGAGAATCCTCTCCGGATTCTCCTGAGAATCCTCTCCGGATTCTCCTGAGAATCCTCTCCGGATTCTCCTGAGAATCCTCTCCGGATTCTTGGAATCCTCTCCGGATTCTCCTGTGAATCCTCTCCGGATTCTCCTGAGAATCCTCTCCGGATTCTCCTGAGAATCCTCTCCGGATTCTCCTGAGAATCCTCTCCGGATTCTCCTGAGAATCCTCTCCGGATTCTTCTGAGAATCCTCTCCGGCTTCTCGTGAGAATCCTCTCCGGATTCTCGTGAGAATCCTCTCCGGATTCTCGTGAGAATCCTCTCCGGAATTCTCGTGAGAAACCTCTCCGGATTCTCCTGAGAATCCTCTCCGGATTCTCCTGAGAATCCTCTCCGGATTCTCCTGAGAATCCTCTCCGGATTCTCCTGAGAATCCTCTCCGGATTCTCCTGAGAATCCTCTCCGGATTCTCCTGAGAATCCTCTCCGGATTCTCCTGAGAATCCTCTCCGGATTCTCCTGAGAATCCTCTCCGGATTCTCCTGAGAATCCTCTCCGGATTCTCCTGAGAATCCTCTCCGGATTCTCCTGAGAATCCTCTCCGGATTCTCCTGAGAATCCTCTCCGGATTCTCCTGAGAATCCTCTCCGGATTCTCCTGAGAATCCTCTCCGGATTCTCCTGAGAATCCTCTCCGGATTCTCCTGAGAATCCTCTCCGGATTCTCCTGAGAATCCTCTCCGGATTCTCCTGAGAATCCTCTCCGGATTCTCCTGAGAATCCTCTCCGGATTCTCCTGAGAATCCTCTCCGGATTCTCCTGAGAATCCTCTCCGGATTCTCCTGAGAATCCTCTCCGGATTCTCCTGAGAATCCTCTCCGGATTCTCCTGAGAATCCTCTCCGGATTCTCCTGAGAATCCTCTCCGGATTCTCCTGAGAATCCTCTCCGGATTCTCCTGAGAATCCTCTCCGGATTCTCCTGAGAATCCTCTCCGGATTCTCCTGAGAATCCTCTCCGGATTCTCCTGAGAATCCTCTCCGGATTCTCCTGAGAATCCTCTCCGGATTCTCCTGAGAATCCTCTCCGGATTCTCCTGAGAATCCTCCGTTCCGGATCTTCGGTTCCTGAGAATCCTCTCCGGATTCTCCTGAGAATCCTCTTCCGGATTTTCCTGAGAATCCTTTCCGGATTTTCCTGAGAATCCTTTCCGGATTTTCCTGAGAATCCTTTCCGGATTCTCCTGAGAATCCTTTCCGGATTCTCCTGAGAATCCTCTCCGGATTCTCCTGAGAATCCTCTCCGGATTCTCCTGAGAATCCTCTCCGGATTCTCCTGAGAATCCTCTCCGGATTCTCCTGAGAATCCTCTCCGGATTCTCCTGAGAATCCTCTCCGGATTCTCCTGAGAATCCTCTCCGGATTCTCCTGAGAATCCTCTCCGGATTCTCCTGAGAATCCTCTCCGGATTCTCCTGAGAATCCTCTCCGGATTCTCCTGAGAATCCTCTCCGGATTCTCCTGAGAATCCTCTCCGGATTCTCCTGAGAATCCTCTCCGGATTCTCCTGAGAATCCTCTCCGGATTCTCCTGAGAATCCTCTCCGGATTCTCCTGAGAATCCTCTCCGGATTCTCCTGAGAATCCTCTCCGGATTCTCCTGAGAATCCTCTCCGGATTCTCCTGAGAATCCTCTCCGGATTCTCCTGAGAATCTTCTCCGGATTCTCCTGAGAATCCTCTCCGGATTCTCCTGAGAATCTTCTCCGGATTCTCCTGAGAATCCTTCCCGGATTCTCCTGAGAATCCTTCCCGGATTCTCCTGAGAATCCTTCCCGGATTCTCCTGAGAATCCTTCCCGGATTCTCCTGAGAATCCTTCCCGGATTCTCCTGAGAATCCTTCCCGGATTCTCCTGAGAATCCTTCCCGGATTCTCCTGAGAATCCTCCCGGATTCTCCTGAGAATCCTCTCCGGATTCTCCTGAGAATCCTCTCCTCTCCGGATTCTCCTGAGAATCCTCTCCGGATTCTCCTGAGAATCCTCTCCGGATTCTCCTGAGAATCCTCTCCGGATTCTCCTGAGAATCCTCTCCGGATTCTCCTGAGAATCCTCTCCGGATTCTCCTGAGAATCCTCTCCGGATTCTCCTGAGAATCCTCTCCGGATTCTCCTGAGAATCCTCTCCGGATTCTCCTGAGAATCCTCTCCGGATTCTCCTGAGAATCCTCTCCGGATTCTCCTGAGAATCCTCTCCGGATTCTCCTGAGAATCCTCTCCGGATTCTCCTGAGAATCCTCTCCGGATTCTCCTGAGAATCCTCTCCGGATTCTCCTGAGAATCCTCTCCGGATTCTCCTGAGAATCCTCTCCGGATTCTCCTGAGAATCCTCTCCGGATTCTCCTGAGAATCCTCTCCGGATTCTCCTGAGAATCCTCTCCGGATTCTCCTGAGAATCCTCTCCGGATTCTCCTGAGAATCCTCTCCGGATTCTCCTGAGAATCCTCTCCGGATTCTCCTGAGAATCCTCTCCGGATTCTCCTGAGAATCCTCTCCGGATTCTCCTGAGAATCCTCTCCGGATTCTCCTGTGAATCCTCTCCGGATTCTCCTGAGAATCCTCTCCGGATTCTCCTGAGAATCCTCTCCGGATTCTCCTGAGAATCCTCTCCGGATTCTCCTGAGAATCCTCCCAGGATTCTTCTGAGAATCCTCTCCGGCTTCTCGTGAGAATCCTCTCCGGATTCTCGTGAGAATCCTCTCCGGATTCTCGTGAGAATCCTCTCTGAATTCTCGTGAGAATCCTCTCCGGATTTTCTTGAGAAACCTCTCCGGATTCTCCTGAGAATCCTCTCCGGATTCTCCTGAGAATCCTCTCCGGCTCCTGAGAATCCTCTCCGGATTCTCCTGAGAATCCTCTCCGGATTCTCCTGAGAATCCTCTCCGGATTCTCCTGAGAATCCTCTCCGGATTCTCCTGAGAATCCTCTCCGGATTCTCCTGAGAATCCTCTCCGGATTCTCCTGAGAATCCTCTCCGGATTCTCCTGAGAATCCTCTCCGGATTCTCCTGAGAATCCTCTCCGGATTCTCCTGAGAATCCTCTCCGGATTCTCCTGAGAATCCTCTCTGGATTCTCCTGAGAATCCTCTCCGGATTCTCCTGAGAATCCTCTCCGGATTCTCCTGAGAATCCTCTCCGGATTCTCCTGAGAATCCTCTCCGGATTCTCCTGAGAATCCTCTCCGGATTCTCCTGAGAATCCTCTCTGGATTCTCCTGAGAATCCTCTCCGGATTCTCCTGAGAATCCTCTCCGGATTCTCCTGAGAATCCTCTCCGGATTCTCCTGAGAATCCTCTCCGGATTCTCCTGAGAATCCTCTCCGGATTCTCCTGAGAATCCTCTCCGGATTCTCCTGAGAATCCTCTCCGGATTCTCCTGAGAATCCTCTCCGGATTCTCCTGAGAATCCTCTCCGGATTCTCCTGAGAATCCTCTCCGGATTCTCCTGAGAATCCTCTCCGGATTCTCCTGAGAATCCTCTCCGGATTCTCCTGAGAATCCTCTCCGGATTCTCCTGAGAATCCTCTCCGGATTCTCCTGAGAATCCTCTCCGGATTCTCCTGAGAATCCTCTCCGGATTCTCCTGAGAATCCTCTCCGGATTCTCCTGAGAATCCTCTCCGGATTCTCCTGAGAATCCTCTCCGGATTTTCCTGAGAATCCTCCTTTCCGGATTCTCCTGAGAATCCTTTCCGGATTTTCCTGAGAATCCTTTCCGGATTTTCCTGAGAATCCTTTCCGGATTCTCCTGAGAATCCTTTCCGGATTCTCCTGAGAATCCTCTCCGGATTCTCCTGAGAATCCTCTCCGGATTCTCCTGAGAATCCTCTCCGGATTCTCCTGAGAATCCTCTCCGGATTCTCCTGAGAATCCTCCCCGGATTCACCAGTGAATCCTTTCTGGATTCTCCTGAGAATCCTTTCTGGATTCTCCTGAGAATCCTTTCTGGATTCTCCTGAGAATCCTTTCTGGATTCTCCTGAGAATCCTTTCTGGATTCTCCTGAGAATCCTCTCCGGATTCTCCTGAGAATCCTCTCCGTTAGTGTTCAATGAGCACATTCACAATTATTAACTGAGAGCCTGCACCTTCGTCTATGTATTCCACACATCTGCTCGCGATATTGAAAAATACAAACGCCGACAACAGTAATCACTTTATTCCTCGATATAAAAATGAAGTCAACAAGAGCGGGAAAACATAATTAAATAGCTCTCAAAACAGTCAGAGCACACACATTGAAATTAATTGGGGTTGCGGAATGAATAACTTACCTACCTCAGGAGGAACAACCATGGGAGAGGGACGTACTGCAGAGCTTGGAAGCGATTTACATGATTTAATTTCGTAAGTGCATATGGTGAAGCTGCGGCGATGCTCAGATTGTGGCTCGATAGGAAGTTTAAATTCTGTTTCCAATGCAAAAAAGTAACGAAATTTACTTGTATAGATGCAAGCTCGCTCAAGCGTGCTTCATGATTTGCATTGTTGGAGGATGTTTGACGTACACCTCTTCTTTTCTTTCTAATGTTACGTCCCAACTGGGGAGATGCATTCAATTTAAAACACTTCAACAGCTACTATAGAGAGCTTACTTCACTAATTGATCATTTTCGTACTCGCATATTATCGTGTTGCAAGCGACCAGGGTAGTCGAGAAAACTTCCATTACGAAAAATCCACAAGCACTGGGATTCGAACCAACTAGTGCTCAAATGAGAATTGCACAACTGAAAGCAATTTGTTCGATCCACAAAAATTTCTACTGGAGCGGACCATATCGAAAAATAGCCTATCATATGACATTGTTATGTTATGCCAAACCATCTTGGTAAAAAAAAAAAAACAATAGAAAATCGAACCCTTCTCAAATTCTCCAAACGGGATAAAACATCGGAAAAGATTTGAAAACCAAAGATTAAATCACTACCGCTGTCGAAACTCAATAAATGTACAATATAAATTTGTCGTGTACAAAAGTCGAAACTGAAGTCGTTCTTACAGTTGAGCTCGAAATAGGCGTATCTGTCAAAGGATACATGGACTCATTCTTGGTTACCACAAATAAACGGCTCGCTGTTAGGTGGTCTCTACAGCGAGCTTTTCACATTGTCGGGGGTCCACGGACCACCTGTTGAGAATCGTGTCTAGTGGAATTAAATCCTATACCACTAAATTTGGTGTATTTTGTTGGTATCAAGGATTAAGCTAAATGAAATAATGTTCGATTTTGGTAATTCTTTATTTGCAATTTCATCTGTCGTTTCAAAATAAATAACAATAAATAAATAAATAACCATTTTCAGTTAGCTCTTAGTCAACTCTCAACACTAGAATAAATATTTCTTTTCATCCTCTTGTTCGTGCACGCATCGCACATGATTTCACTCCCGTTTCACCTCTTCGGTCCAGCCCCGGTAGGCCAAATTCGACAGTGATCGTCGTCGTCGCACCGAACTGACCCGATCGTAGTGGTCCCCGTAGCCACCGTCCAGCACCTGGATGTCGGCGTCGTGGTTTTGGCGTCCCTTGTGGTCACCGCCGCCGTCGGCGAGCTTCTTCAGTCCAATGACACCGGCCATCACCAGGGCCATCATCGACACGCCGAGGGCCTTCATGGCCAGGGCGGCCACGGCACCGAACCCGAGCGCTCCCAGCATTTTGCTCATCATCACCTTCATCAGCAGGATCATTCCGAGTCCTCCCTTGTCCTTTTTGCGGGCTTCTGCAGAAAGGTTGAGAGTGAAAGGAATAGTGTTAGTGGTCTTATTTATTTATTCACTTATCGAAGCTTTATGAAAAAGGAGAACCCTACATTCGCAAAAAACTTTCTGAAAATGAATGAGTGTGACCGTGTCATTCGTAGTTATTACTCCGTGATTGACCAGAAAAAAGCATTATTTCACAAGAATCTATAAATGCGGCTTAGGATAAACAAACCGAACATGAACAAGTTTTCATTATTTGCCTGTGCGATTGATTCTGAAACGATACTGTCGTGAGGCTGGACATTTGGAAAGCCCGATTCTGATTCATTTCTCGCTTCAGCAGGACGAACTAGTACAATCAATGCCCAAGTGGATATGTTGTTACAAAATACAGAAATATCGTGGACATCTGAAGGGACCATCGACTCATGGAAATAGCGAATCATGGAACAAAAATGATTTTGAAGTGTATTTGAGGAGCATCATAGTAACCAACGTGACGAAATCATGAACATACATTTCTAGGCACACTCAGATCATTTTTACGAAAATTCAAGATTGACAGCAGCCTGGCTGCTTGTTGATTTCCATTTCGCATCCCCCAGATAGTATTCTATTCTATTCTATTCTAAGTGCTTGCACAGCCAATATTGAAAAGCATCCTGGAAATACCGAAATTCCATCCAGTATTTTCTTGTCAGCATTAATATTTGTAGCATATCAATGATTTGATACAAATTTTAAAATGGCCAGGCCCACTGTGCAGACTTGGGGTTTGAAGGTAATTTAAAAAAATCCGGCGATCAGATTATTCACGAATGAATAACATGATAGACGGAATATTTTTTAAATATTGTGATGGAAGAAACGGGGACAACCGTACCAACCGTTCCATTCAGGGAGATCGGGTAAAATCGTTGGGAGTGGCGTTGCTAAGAAAGTTAATGCGCACTCCATTGTTGTTTGTGGTTCTTTTCCAAGGATGGGACACAGGTATTTCTTCCGTATGTCCTGGCTATGAAGCCTAGGTTTAAGCGCCCTTACTCGCTCTCTGAAACGAAAAGAAAAGTTACTCTGACCTCCCTCCCGACCGAAATCTATAATGTATGTATCCTGAATAAATGAAACCCTTTCATGAATTGTGTTGAAAATAAAAAAAAATGTATGTACAAATCATCATAGTGGCATTTTGGACCACTCTCCCCTATTCGTTTAGAAGTGCAAACAACTTAAAAAAATTAGAACAATCTCACCAAGTTCATCGATGGCCGGTGTAGCTGTCATGAGTATGTAAGCTTCCATCTACTTCCATCCCCAATCCCGCGAGAAAATGGTCACGAGCGAGTATACGTCAGGTGCACATTTTTACACTTTTACCAAAACACATTGTTTTTGCATTGTGTGGCTTTTGAACTACTATTTTTATTTTGTCTTATTTTACAAGACAAAGCCTTGTTTCGGCAGGAATTATTTAAAGCACAAGCTAAATTGCGGAAAACTCCCAATGCGGAACGCAGAATCACACTTATCACAAACGAATGATAAACTTTAAACGGGTGGCGTAGGGCCGGCCGAACCACCAGCGAAATCACGTAACAATCTAGAACGCAGAACAACACATACTGTCTTTAAAATGAATCTCCGCGAAGAAAAACACTTTTATTACTTCAAATTACATTTTTCCATAGAACAGCGACAAATGGCATAGCACCATCAGCCGATCCGAAAAAAAAAACGCGGAACGAAGTCCATTTCGCATTAAAGGTATGCGATATGGATTTTTTCCATGTCGATACGAAACGAAACGATACGCGGAATATCTTGCGCTGATAATGACGAAACGAAACGAAATTTTTGAATTTGTTTCGCGGAATACACGTTTAAGTTTTTTTTTTCTTGTCAAAAGCTGGAAATTTGACAATAGGCATACAAAACGTCTTTTTAAATCCTTATCATATGGAAACCTTATCGTTGCTCAGTGGAATCCTTACATGTTTTGGTAAGACTTTTTTCTGTTTGTTTGAAATCTTCTTAATAACTTTATAAGGAGTCATTTCAATATATCTAACACTCACACAAGGCAATGAGTGGGTTTAATTTAAATTTTACAACTAAGAAGTGGGTTGAAAAGCACTTACAAACATTTAAAATAATCTCAAAAATATTGAGAGGAGCCCAAAATTAATTTGATTTTTAGAAATGCCTTACAATTTTTTTAACCCGTATAGGCCTGAGTGAAATCAAAAATACTGAAACCCTCACCGCTCAGAGAAATCGAAACTGATTCCAATGATTTTTTGTCAGTTCACTGGCCCACATATCTAGTTTCTAGAAGTGGCCAGAGGAACTCGAAAATATTTCTGTGGCCTGAGTTATTCCGGTGGGTCACTGGGTCAAGTCGGGAAAAAAGGACTATTTTTTGGGACATGCCAAATTACCTTTATTTATTAGCAATGACAAGCATTTTATTTTGCATAAATTATTAAGATCTGATATTCAACATTATGAATGAAGAGTTTTGCATCGTTAAAAATATACCGGATGTGGCCATTCGGACGTAATGCCCGGAAGAACCAACTATAGATTTGATGAATACTAAACCGTTTCAATTCTCGAAAAGTAGAAATCAAACACAATTGTGTACTTAAATGCGTTCCCATAAGCTTGGCATAGATGTTCAGATACAATTTGGCCACTTTATCGTAAGTTTGAGGCGTCCCGGGACCCGAAAATGGTCATTTATAGGATTAATCAAACGCAAAGCTCATAGTTATCCAATTCAACCCTTTCTCAAAAGGTTTACACTGATACAATTTTCTTTAAATTCCGTCATGTATTGGCCACATTATAAACCATTCCGGAAATTACCTGTGACTTAAAATTTGCCTACCTCCAGGGGCACAAACGCACAGTATTCTTCTCACCCGACCTGACCCAGTGATCCACCGGAATAACTCCGATCACAGGAATATTTCCGCGTTCCTCTGTCCACTTCTAGAAACTAGATATGTGTGCCAGTATACTGGTAAAAAATCATTTGAATCCATTAAGAATTCGCGGAGGGGTGAAGGTTTTAGAATTTTTGCTTTCACTCAGGCCTACACGGGTTAATCATGTGGATGTGATGTTATGCTAATATATTAGGGATCCGACAGAAATAAGGACAAACATTTTTTTTAAATATATTTTTTCTCAATCTCCAAACGTCGCGAATAATATTTGAATAGTGCGCAGTGTTCGTAAACATCGTAAGAATGCAGCGCAACACATGTCATTATGACAGTTATGTCGGGAACGAGTCACACGTCGCGTGTCCCACACGCGCGTTCCGGTTTGGTGGGCGTGCGACAATAAACTATAAAACATGGAATAATGATATTCATTTTTTTACTGTACTTTATGCTTTCTGGCTTGAATGAATGTGATTGGGGTCACGAGTCGATAAGTGATCATGAAAACACTAAACTGGGAAGCAGATTCTGTCCCAGTTGGAACATAACGCCAGAAAGAAGAAGAAAAATAAGTAGAACAGAGGAATCACTGGAATATTTGCTTTAGTATTTGCTGGAATATTGAATTAAATTATATTTAAAAAAATCCATCAACACATACCTAAGAAATCAATCAAGATAAATTTAAAAGAACTGCAAAAGTAATAAACTCTAAGAAATATTGCGACAGCAACTAAATCAGGATTACCTGTTGGGGTTAATTTAGAAATTCCTAATGAATTTTCTGGAAAAGCCTTGCATAAACTGTGAATTAATTCTTGGAGGGATCAAATCTGGATGAATGCAAACTTTCAGAGTAAACCTTGTAGAAAATACTGAAGGTATTTCTATTATTTTATAGAGCAAATACTGAAGAAATGATCCTATTCCAAAATCTGTGAAGGAATTTCTGGACGATTTCTGGAAGTATTAAGGATTGTTTATATTATCTCATTTTCAGATTCTTTGTTTAAAACTGACTACAAAATCACATTTTCACTAAATTTTGAGCCTCGAGAGTATTTTAAAAAATATTTGAAAATTTCGAACAAAAAAGTTTTGAACCTGGACTACATAGCATAGAGGAACCGCAAATAAAATTGACAAGTTCACCCATGTTCGTTCAGACAATCCGTCTGTCAATGAGCTAAATTTAATGATTGGCTTATTTTTTTTCTATTGTGTAATACACTACCAAACTTGAATCTAAATCCGGAACCAATTTCGATTATAACTGATTTGTGATTTTTATATTTTATATGATATATTATCAATATTCGCATTTTTTTTAATTGGGGGTCGGGAGGAAATTATGTCACGTTATAAGAGGAGAGAGGGAGTTGGTTGTGTGGTACAGCGTGAATAAACCTAGATTCATTTTTCGATATAAAATAATGTATGCATCTTCTTTGTTTAAGGTGAATATAAATCGAAGGCATACCTCAGAATTTCAAGAGCACAAATCTAACGTACCCGACAGCGGTTCAAGCTGAACACTTGATCGATTGGCCATCGAGTACCCAAACGATAGAGTTTTCAGCTTGAATAGACGTCTGGTTCTATAGATTTGTGCTCTTGAAGAATTGAGGTATGGCTTTGGATCACCCAAATCTACGCGATTTTTTACGGCGACAGCGACAAACAATCGCGGTTTCTCTGCTACATGTAGAATTTTATGGCACAACAACGAAATCGCGGAGAGCCTTTACTCATTGATGCGTACTATTAGTTTTCTCTTCTATTCTCCCGCTGTTCTTATGCAGAGTTAAAAGTGACGTCATAGCGGAAAAGCAAGAGAGAGAACTAATGCGCGCATCAATAATCTGCAACACCTGAGCAAATCCAGAACATCAGGGACTCACGCTCCGCAGCTTTTTTTTACATTTGTGTACAAACAATGTTTGCGTTATATTAACGGATTTGTTCAAAAGGACACGTGATGTTCTCCGGAGGGAACCGTGGTTTTGCTCTCTTCATTCTTATAGAAGATTGCGGTAGTTCATCAAACGCAGTTGTTCCTTTCCTGGGCTATTCGCCGCGAGGAACTTAGGGCAAATGGGCGTTTTTGGAAACTTTACAATGGCAGTGCAGTTTATCATATCCTGCTGACCAGTCAATACTACAGTCATCCCACATTTATGAATAGCACACAGATATGGATCAAAGTTGGATTAAACGGAGAATATGGGCTTCGTGGTCGTGCGGTTAGTGTCGTCAAGGCCATGAGCGCATCGTGTCATGAGGTGTGGGTTCGATTCCCGCTGCAGCCATTGAAACTTTTCGTCAGGAATGTTTCTCGGCTGTACCATTGGAGCATGCTTGTCCCTTGTTTAGTGTTAAGTTACAGTCTGTGCAGCTTAAATGGCTGAAGACAGTGTCCGTGTCTTTTTTTTATATGGCATCAAATAGAGTAGCAATTACGCAGAACCCATTTTACCTACGCTAACCATAAATCTATACAGCATCACAATCAACAATAACATGCTTAAGGTGATTATAGAACGAAGCCACACCTCAAATTTTCAAGAACACAAGACTTGAGAACCAAACAGCGCTGCGCAGTTGAAAATCTATCCCAATTGATCACCAATTTTGATTGATTTTCAAAGCGAACTGTTGTCAGATTTTCTCGTCTTGTGCATTTGAAAATTCGAAGTTTGGCTTCGTTTTATAATCACCTTAAACACATTTGTTCCATTCGTAGGAAATAAAATGTCATACATATGCCTAGAAGCGTTGATTCATATTTGTGGGGCATTGAAACCCATACCACAGTTATGAATCCAAGATAAGACGATTCCGAAACAAACGCCAAAACGTATGCTTTCACTAACACACCATTCGTTTGCCTCGCAGATAATTTGCTGTTATAGTGTTCTGATCCATGATATGAGTCGATTTGATCCATAATACGGACCCATTTTTGACTGTAGCTGCTAGGAGTAGAAGCGAACGCTTTGCTTTTGTTTGTTCGAAATTTAACTCGAATTTCGCGAAATTCCGTTTTATTCCGTTTGTTTTCAATTTTCCGTGGAAATATTTTAACAATTTGGCGAAACGAAACGAAATAGCAAAATACAAATTTCGCCTGTGCGAGTTCCGTGGAATTCCGCGGAATTTCGTTTCGAAGCGTACTTGACGGAATCATTCGGTATTTCGTATACCCTTATTTCGCATCCCCCAGATAGTAACCATAAAATTGTACTTTCAGTATGGTTCCATGAGTCGATATCGAGTCACAGAACATCGACTAATGGAGGTTTCACTGTAGTAATATGTATGTGTGCTGATTGAACTCGTAAACACAAACTGAACTAAACTGACTAAACTCATGGAACAAAATACCAGACAGAATAATTGAAAACTTATTAGTAGAATGCCTCCATAAATGTGTGTGTTGAAAAACAGAAAATATTCAATTTGAGATTTTTGGAATCAGAAATGCTGATTTAATTTTTAATCAATCTTTGGAAAATAATACAGTTTTCAAGAAGGAGTCAATATAACAACAATCTTAACAATTTTTTGTCTGTTTCGGAAACTTTCAAATGCGTGAAATACTTAAATAGACATTCGATGAGCTATTTGGTAGTCCTTTTTGAATTGCTTCTTGATTATACTTCATTCTTCTTCTTTCTGGCGTTACGTCCCCACTGGGACAGAGCCTGCTTCTCAGCTTAGTGTTCTTATGAGCACTTCCACAGTTATTAACTGAGAGCTTACTATGCCAATGACCATTTTTGCATGTGTATATCGTGTGGCAGGTACGAAGATACTCTATGCCCTGGGAAGTCGAGAAAATTTACAACCCGAAAAGATCCTCGACCGGTGGGATTCGAACCCACGACCCTCAGCTTGGTCTTGCTGAATAGCTGCGCGTTTACCGCTACGGCTATCTGGGCCCCTGATTATACTTCATAGTTTTAGTGAAATCTTCAATTTTTTTTCAGGACTGTTAAGAAGATCCAAAATGCGTTTGCGATATTGCCATCGGAGCGATCATAGCGACACTCATTGTAACGAAAACTATTGTACGTAGCACTATGGGCTTTTTTAATACAATACATCGCTCTAATAAAGACACGGACACCGTCTTCAGCCATTCAGCTGCACAGACTGTAACTTAACACTAGACAACGGACAAGCATGCTCCAATGGTACAGCCGAGAAACATTCCCGACGAAAAGTTTCAATGGCTGCAGCGGGAATCGAACCCACACCCCATGACACGATACGCTCATTGCCTGACGACACTAACCGCACGGCCACGAAGCCCACACAGCTTGTCCAACTTTTTTGAACCTTGGGCCAAGCCTCAAGAATAATATTGCGCGACGGATCAAACAATTTCAATCATTTTTTAAAATGAAAAATAAAAGCATACTTTATTCTGAAAAAAGGAAAGTTTCAGTAAGAATTTCTCCTATTGTTCTATAATGATTTTGCGAAGGAGTTGTATTCAAGAATCAGAGATAATCCTGCTCAATAGTTTATATTGAAATCATGTTAAAGAAAAATAATATTAAGTCATGTCAGATTGTTCTTGTAATCCCAATAAAATTATTTTTATTACTATAAGAAACATGGTTTCTCATTATGATTCGCGTAAGCGTAAGATTTATTTTTGGGATAATTTCAACGCTTATTTACTTCAAACAAGAGTGCCGCTAAGTTTCCAGTATTTTCAATATTTGAAATGGAATCATTCGTAAAATCAAATAAACGAGCCAGATATGGAAAGAATCTTCAAACTCTTCAACAAAATGATGACGCGTTTGGCAGCCCTGCTCTAGTGTAAGAAATACTACCTGATTTTTTAACGATAAGTAGGGGATAGAAGGAGACAGAGTTTCCGGGAATGTTTTACTGAACTTCACAGACAAAGCTTATAACAACTTTCTAAGGAGTTGTTTTGAGGATACTCTTGAATTCGTGGAAAATTTTCATTTAGTACATCCTGAAATTTTCATAATACTTCAAGTTTCATTTAAAAAAAACTAACAGGAATCATCACAGAAATATTCCAAAAATCCGACATTAAAATCCACTAGAAACACCTTCGAGAATAGCGTAAGACAGTTTCAGAAAATCGAATTCCGTTGGAATTTTTGTTTGGAGTCGTTTAAAGCATAGCCAAATATATTAAACCAGAAATTCTTGGATAGTGTCAGCGAATAGCTCCTGTATTATAATATTTTTTTCCGCCCTCACCACAAAAATCGCTAAAAACATTATTCAGAAAACCTTGAGGAATTGCTCATAAGCATCTGAAAAGTTTTTTCCCTTGCGAAAATTCTAGGGAAAAGAATAAGTGTGCTCCTGGAAGAATCCCAGAATGAGCCCGAAAAAAATTTTGAATGGAAAATAGATGCTTTTTAAGATATTTTTGGATGTTTAAGCGGAATCTGAATTTCTCTGTATCTGAATCTGAATTATTTGTTAAAATACTGAAAAAAGGAACATCAACAGAAATTTAAGTGTTACAAAATAATAAATTTGAAGAACACCATGAGAAGTTTCTGAAAGATTCCTTACAAAACGACCAAAAATAACTCCTTCTTTTCGCAGTTTTTGGAGGAATGCTTAGAATTCTTAGGGAATGTTTGAAGAAACCTCTTAAGTTGTTTCATAACAACAGACCCTGGAGGTCTTTCTTAAACTTTTGAAGGATAATCAATAAATGGGTTATCTAAAATTCTAGCTTCTTACTAGTTATAGTCAAGTCTTCCTTGAAGTCACCACCGATGAATCTGGTACTTTTCGAATCGTAAATTATTTGTAAATTGTATAGTAAGAGTTCAAACATATTCTCTGAGTGTTACTCAGTAACTGTAAATTAAACTTCGTTGTGCTTTTGCCTTCTTTTAGCCCATTGTACAAAAAAGAGAACAGAGAATGTGTCTTTGGTGGATGCCTTTTCAAGTGTCGAAATTGATTATTAATGCGTAAAATTAGTAAAACTATTTTTAAATGAGTAAATGAAAAACGAATAATCATTCAATTCTACAAGACTTTCTACCCTCTAGTATAACTCTATCACATGATGCCCAATATAGGATTTGCAATCTACTCTTAAAGTTTTTTGAGAGTTTGAAACTCTTCCAGTTTATGGTTCGAAGAAATTGAGAATATGGTCCAGATGGTTCCGGAGTAGATCCGGATTGTCTTGGGGTATCAAATTTTTTTATATAAATCTCTCCTACCTCGCAATCTTTATAAGCAAATAGGTTGGTGTCTTCAACAAAGTTGTTCAGCAGATCAAAGGCTGATAGTGACGAACCTGATTGGGAGTTTATTCAATAGGTGGCAGAAAATATTCTTTCATCTTCTATATCTAACGATCCTGGTTAGTTAGAAGGTTGGTGTTTTCGGCAAAGTTGATCAGCATATAAAGTACTATTTGGGCGGTACCAAAAATGCTTAATAATTCATCCGCTAGACGGCGATACTAACAAATTCTCTTCAATCTTATTTATTTCAAGATCCTGATAAGTTAGAAGTTTGGAGTCTTTAGCAAAGTATAGACTTGAAAGGCAATTCATCCACTAATTGGCGCTAGTAACACTTTTCCACAATTTATTATTTTTAGATAGCCAGATAAATTAGAAAGTTGTTGGCAGTAACAAGCGGAAAATTTTCCACTAGATGGCACTACTACAGATCCTTTTCAATTACTTGTATTTCGAGATGCTGATTAACAAGAAGTTTGGTGTCTTTGGCGGAGTTGTTTAAGTAGAATATCAGCAGAGTTGTTTAAGCTATCAAGCAAATCAAGGGCGGTGAAAAATATGATTGGAAATTCATCTCCTAGATGGTGCCAGTAATAGTTGTTCAAACTATATTAATCTCAAAAGCATATGAAATGCCATTTGCGGTGAAAAACTGGTATAATAGTATAATCATCCACTCGATTGTGCTAGTAGCAAACTTTCATCAATCTTATGTATGAAAAAAATCTTATAAGCCAAAAAATTGGTGTTTCAGAAAAAAAAAGTTCGGACGATCAATATCTGTCCGATAGTGATAAAACTTTTAAGTGTAAAAAAATTTTGTTCTCTACATGTCATCATTGATTTATCTAGAGAGAGTCGCCATTTCAAGAACTTGATGGGCTAGAAGGTTGAAATCTTCGATCAATAATATTGAGACGACATCAATGTACCTGAATCAATTAGTTCGATTAGTGCCGCAAGAACATGTCTATATCGAGATCTTAATAAGCTAGAAACACAGACAAACAGCCATAACACTCGGATTTATTTCATTGTACAACAAAATAGTGCTCAATTCTATTTTTTTGGTTATGTTTCCGGATGAAGAAAATCAGTTCTTTAGCATTGGGAGTTAATGTTTTCAGTTGATAGTTGTTCTAAATGTTTTGTCTCTTTTTCTGTGCTACAATGTCGATGTCATAGGCAGAATTGTTTAGACGAGAAAAACCTGCCGTATCGTAATCAAATTGAATCAAATTTTGTGTACTGAGGACCTGATAATTGTGAACAATTGGAAGCATAATTTGCACTGTTCTGTAAAAAGAAAAATATATTTGTTATGTGTTATTTTTTTAAAAATCATGATTTGATGTTTCTTTACTCGAATTTAAAAATATACTGAAATGGTGTAAAAAGTTATTACATTCTACTTTTCCACAAATAATTAGAACGCAATGGAATTCTTCATTGTCTATTTTAAAGTGGTGAATATATCCGAAAGCCCAGATAGCCGTAGCAGTAAACGCGCAGCTTTTCAGCAAGACTAAGCTGAGGGTCGTAGGTTCGAATCCCACCGATCGAGGATCTTTTCGGGTTGGAAATTTTCTCGACATTCCAGGGCATAGAGTATCTTCGTACCTGCTACACGATATACACATGCAAAAATGGTCAATTTGCATAGAAGCTCTCAGTTAATAACTGTGGAAGTGCTCATAAGAACACTAAGCTGAGAAGCAGGCTGCGTCCCAGTTGGGACGTAACGACCAGAAAAAAAGAAGATATACCCGAAAGCCCTAATTTTTTATAAATTTTCTGGCATCAATCACTTTCAGAGCTTTCAATTTTGCACATTTTTGCTGAAGCCACCAAAGAGCTATTACGATTATTTTCCAATTTATGGACGTTTTTCGTTTAAAAAACGTATTATTTTCAAAACATTGTTTATCTCTTTAAACAAGTAACGTCCTCACAATTTTTTTTTAACCATGAAGAGAGGAAAAGATTATCGTTCTATTAGCGACAAAACATTGAGAACTTATTTGCGCCTCTCAGAGATATACACATTTAAAAACAACAGTTTTTTCCAAGAAAATCTCGGATAACTTTGCAACCATAAGAGATAGAATAAAAGTTTCTTTAGTAAAAAGTTGCGCAATTAAAAATTCTGAAAATGATCGAAACTAAACTTTTGCGATAAATTAACGTGTTAAAAGTTATCAAGAATAAACTGATTTATTTAACCCTATTTCATTTGTTAAAAATAACATAACTCACGAGTCATGAGAGATGGAAATCTGGATACTTCTGCAAAATTGCTCCAAATCAATTATTCTTATGCATTGTAGAACATTATATAGGCCTAAATGCGTCAGCAAAAAGGTTTATTCTGATCTTGCAAACCGTGTCTAAAACGTATGGAGAAACTTTATCGAAGAATATATCTAAAATTGACGGTTTAGACGCAAACATTTTTGGCTTTGGGACCAATGTGCATTGTGTTCACGAATTTATAGGTTTTCAAAACAAGCCATCCGATAATTTGGCTATAATAGGCAGCACTGTGCAATTCAGCGATTCTAGTTGTGAGCAAATCAGCAACCCCTCTGTTGCAAAAAAGTTTATTTTGGAAAAAGCAAGGAGAAGATAAAACCAGTCTTATTTGGTTTTCATTATTTTATCGAACAAATTGACAGGATCGCTTTTCAGAATCAAGAAAAAATTTTTGTGAAGACATCAGCTATGACATGTCCAAGTGATCGTTCTTCCGTTGTGATTCTCGTTATTTCTTCAAAAATCTTCAACATTAACTAATGCAACTTTATATGATTACTGATTACAGATATCTGATAAAGTTTTAAAAACTCAAAACAAATACTTCTATTCAAAAATTCCACAATTAATTTACTGTAGAAAGATTCGACGTTTATGTTATAATAGCCTGGGACACGGTTATATGAAAAATTTGGATTCTCGCTCCAGTCCACTTTTTGGATTGCATTTAGGTCCTATAACAACTGTGCAGCTCGATCGGTGAAACTATAGAGGTCAATGGGCGACCTCTGGCGATTTTTCTTTGCAAAAGTAAGGTTTCACTTAGTAAATCCCATACAAACTTTGAACGGCTGGCGCGTAAATATTGTTTCACCTATCGAACTAAAATTTTGTACAGTTGTTATGGGCCCTAAATGCAATCCAAAAAGTGAATTGGAGCGAGAATTTAAATTTTTCAAATAACCGTGTCCCAGGCTAGTGTTCATAACATAAACATCAAATCTTTCTACAGTAAATTTAATGTGAAATTTTTGAATGAACTAATGAATATATCCTATATGTCAATCCGAACTAATCCCCTTTCCTGTCACTGAGCACCACTCAACCCTACGTACCTGTCATTTCGCCTAGCATATCATCCTGGACATTGCGCACCATCGACGAGATCGCATTCTGGAAGTCACTCTTGCGTGCCAGCTCCCCGAAATTGATCTTGAGCTCGTGGCTGGTCAGATACCGGGCAATGCGCCCTAAAACACTCGTATCCGCCTGATCGTTGTAAGACCGAGAAGACCCTTCGACGTCATTGTTTGCTTCGGGAGCTGCCTCCACGATATCCACACCCGGGAACAGTTGCAGCGATTTTTCACTGGACAACCGTTTAAGGCCACTTTGCACCATTTTGTTCCCGAAACAGGAAACGGAACTTTTCGCCCCGGCACATTCTTTGAACAGATCCAGGGAGTCAACGGGGAGCGCCGCTCCCATCAACAGGAACACCAAAGCCACCAACAGCGACGTAGACGATTGCACACTGGAACGCTGCATTTTCTCTTCCAACGATTCTCGATTCTTCAGCCAAAAGCTTCAATCAACCGAACTGTACACTTGATGATGCACTGATATTTCGGGGGAAAACACCGGGTGCGGAACTGTTTCTTGCTCGAGCACAACTGACGCAGATGGTGATCAGGTGCGAACAATTTATACAGATAGGGCATAATTTTCGCACATCGGGCCAATTTCCCCACATATGAACAATTGACTGCAGAGAAAAACGAGCAAAACGTATGGAACCCCCGGGCATTGGTCCACCCGGGTGAAAAATTTGGCACTCAAAGGAAATTAGAAAACACTCGATTACATGAGTCGCAATTGTGGACGATTTGCGACCGCCAGCCAGCGGTTCTCCACCCGGGTGATTGATCATGGAACTAAATGACTTATTTCTTGTTGGGTTTGTG
This sequence comes from Aedes aegypti, assembly GCF_002204515.2. Taxonomy (NCBI): domain Eukaryota; kingdom Metazoa; phylum Arthropoda; class Insecta; order Diptera; family Culicidae; genus Aedes; species Aedes aegypti. The sequence goes on along the minus strand of NC_035107.1, from coordinate 264,044,865 downwards.
TCTCACGTAATTAGGGACGAACTATTATGATTATACGTTTCAACTGAAACTATCTATATCGTCAGTATATTCATGGAAAATATTGATATTTTGCAATTCACATGATATACCTTCATGAAGCTCATTCCCAAAAGTGTAAGATATTTAGAATTCGCTGAACTGAATCAAACTTCAAAAATAAATCAGTAACGAATGTTTAAACTTATCTTGGGCAGATGAGAATTGCAAACTTTATGATTATAATACAATGTTCAAGTGTTTGTTCATTTGATTGTTAAAATAGGTACTTCTGGGTTCTGTTTTAAATTCTCATATGCAATCAGTTCAGAATCCTCTTAAAGATTCTATTCACAATCCTGTAAAGGACTTTGTTCACAATCCTCTTAAGGATTCTAGTTTGAATCCCCTTGATGATTCTGTTCAGAAGACACTTAAAGATTCTGTTTAAAATTGTAATAGGAATTTTGTTACAAATTCTAATGAGAATTATGTTCAGAATCTTTTTAAGCATTCTGTTCAGAATCTTCTTAGGGCCGATTTCTTCGTCTTCTTAAGTCGTAAACCACGTTTACCCATATCATTAAACTAGGATTACCACCTAAGTGGGGATGAAGAAATCGGCCCTTAAGGATTCTTTTAAGAATTTTGTTTAGAACCCTCTTAAAGATTCTGTTAAGTATCATCCTAAGGATTTTGTTCAGAATTCTGTTAAGGATTATGCTCAGAATCCACTAAATTTCTGTGAAGAATCCTTTTCAGAATCCTCTTAAGGATTACGTTCCAAAGAATTTTGTTAAGATTCTGTGATTCTGTGAAGAATCTTCTTAAGGATCCTCCTCAGAATCCTCTTAGGGATTCTGTTCAGAATCGTCTTAAGGATTTTGTTCAGAATCCACTCAAGCATTTCGTTCAGAATCCTCTTAAAGATTCAGTTAAGAAACTTCTTAAGGATTCTTTAAGAATCCTCTTAAGATTCTCTGAAGAATCCTCTTAAGGATTATGTTCTGAACCCTCTTGAGGATTCTGCTCAGAATCTTCTCAAGGCTTCTGTTAAGAATCCTACTAAGAGTCCGCTTCAGAATCCTCTTAAGAACTTTTTCAAACTGAACAGAATATTTTTCTCTGAACAGAATCCCTAAGAGTATTCAAAACTGAATCCTTTTAAGGATTCTGCTCAGTATCCTTTTAAAGATTCTGTTCAGGATCCACTACAGCATTTTGTTCAGAATCCTCTTTAGGATTCTGTTCTGAATCTTCTTATGAATTCTGCTCAGAATCCTCTTGAGGATTATTTATTATATTAAATTATTTTATTTTCGTTTTTAGATATTTTTGAAGCAAATTTTGATACAAGCATAGGATATCCTTTTATGTTGAGGGCTTGGTCAGAATTTCAGGATGGGCCACCTGGTTTAGAAGTTATTCTGGAATCAAAATGGCCAATTTAGAAAAAGTGTATTTGCAATGGGAAATCAGCTAAGTTTTTACAGTTATTATCTCTATCTCAATATCCGAATGTTCGAGGGAACCGGTTCCAGAGCTCTTCTTGGTTTTTCAAATAAAAGTATTCCGTGATTGAGCTGTACAGTACAGAACCCGTTTGGCCAATTTGGAACCGGTATTCGGGTTTCCGAGGAACCAGGTCAATTATTATAAATCAGTAAACATTATCATGCGACACATCGAACCTCGTGATTTTGAAAGTTATCACTTTCTATCAGTGAGATGCAACGCGTTGGATCATTTAGCTGCTTCGGAACTGATATCTGGGTTTCCGACGAACCGGTTCCGGAGTCAATCTTCGAAGGTGACTAAATGTTATTATGCGGCACATCAAACTTCATGATTTTAGGAGATCTTAAATTCTGTGGGTGCAGGGACGAAAAAAATCATGCTCACTATTCTCAATTCACTGACATTTATGCCACCATCAAAGTAACCGCACCACCACGAATATGATTGCACCAATGAAGATGGCACAAAAGTAGATGAAAAAACAAACAACGATGCCCGCACGTCGCTAGTGTTTTTGATTATCAGAAGCAGAAGAGTGTCAGTTTTAGAAAATTGATTATCATTGAGGTTCATACTTATTAAAAAATATGCTGCTTTACGGATAATGAATGTTCCGATGCACGGAATCGATGATGTTGACGCGTCTTTACTGTGCTTTGTGCAAAAATTACAACTTCCCGAAGCGGAATGTAAAAAAGTCAAGCTGTCCAGAATGAATATCATTTTTTGCTTCCGATGATCATAAAGCGGTTGAGTATCAGCAGGGTAAAAGGAAACTGACAATCTTGCGGCAAGCGCTTTGCCAATCTTTGTTGTGTTGTCAAGGCGAGGATAAAAACAAATAAAAATCAACGAAGATTCTACCCAGCAAGTATCAATGTAGGCGAGGGTAGATTGAGTATTTTCGTCCCTGTGTGGGTGAACAAAGTTACGCAATGTAGAACCAAAGATATAAAATATTTTTGCTAAAATAAAACCCTCTGAGAACCTGTGCAAATATTCAATTTGAAACACTTTGAAATCACTAGCGCCGCCACACAGTACGTAAAACAGTGACGAATATCAGTATTTAGAAATATTTCATAAGCACCTCTGATATCGTCATGGGAACTAAGCGATAACATCGCCACCAATATGTTGCTTGTGTTACCATTTAAAATTGTCTTACATAGTTTTACAATCTGACTTAAACGTGTGGTATCTGCGGTAGAATTCATGTGAACCTGTTCTTGAGCCAGGCGTGTAAATATTTTTTACGACACATCAGGGTCAAAAAAGCGCTGAGTCGATAAGTTTAATAGTAGTGATTATTTTAAGAGCTTTTCAAATAATTTAAAGAAAACATTTCTTTACAAGATGTTTTCTAGAGGATTCGTTGAAAATGTTCTCAAAATAACCTGAAATTAAAAAAAATGGGTTTTTGATTAAATTGTTGCCAAATCACTGCAGGATTATTGAAAGTACTTGAGAAATCCTGGAAAAATATCCTAAGGATACCCTTTGAAAATTCCTGGATGAGTAAATTTAAGGAACTGCACGAAGTTGTCCAAAATTCATTAAAAAATTGCTTTCAGGAACTCAAACAAATTATCTCAAAAAATCTTCATGTATTGCTTCAGATATAATATCATGCCATCTATTAGAATTTGTGAACAGATTTCTTGCAGAAATTCTGAGCATGAGCATTGATGACCTACAATTCATAGTTGCTACTCCGTCAATGGCCAGAATTACTAACAGATGGGGAAGTTTACCATCTTCAGTGTATAATTTCTAGGATTCCAACTGTTATAAAGTCAATAACGGCGCTGACGACGTCCTAACGAGTTTTTGTTAGTGGGAAGGAATCAGAAGCTACAAAAACTGAATTCACCTTGCGATTAATGTAACCTCAATTTAAAAACTTACTTACATAGTCTTCTCCTATTATATTTTTCGGTACAAAATTATGTTGACACCTCTAGTGACGAACCATTAAAAGAGTTTGTTGCGCTTGGTAAGTGCACAATGGTCGAAAAAAAAATGAAGTTTGGCCAAAACTAGTTTTATTACCTTAATCTATGAAATATGTAATATGAATATGTTATTTGGTGAAACAATTAAAAGTTTCAGAAGGGATTATTCACATTTTACGTAACTTTTTCAAAATCGTTTCTTAAAACTTTTTTTTTATTAAAAATACAATCAAACTTGGTTGAAAACATACATTTTGTTTGTATTTGACCAAGTTTGATCAAATTGCATAAGAACAGTGGACACATATGTTTTAAATAAACTTTGTATGAAAAATATCGTGTAAAATATTAGATTATTCAAATAGCTCTAACTTGAAAACCAGCAAATGTTCTTAAAAAATGTAAACGGTTTATGAAACATCTAAGGATGCTTTTTGATGTGCAATATTATAAATGGCTACGACATGACGCGACAAGAGTTGTTTTTCATGGTCAAAATCATCAAAATTACTCAAGTGTAGTATTGAATAGTACTGAAACTTCAAACATATATTTTTTTCCATCTTCATGCTTGATAAAAGTGTTGAACCACAAGCTCTCAGAGAGTCTATAACTTTGAGGAAATAATGCATTCCTTAAATATGAGTTTTGTGCTTTATTTTAAAATGACATTTTTAAATTTTCTGACTTGTGCCACTTTGACAAAAAAAGTCAAAAAAATTCAGATTTCAGTTCAATTTCAATCAAGGGCCATAATAACATAACAACACATGAGGTATATTTTAAAATGATAAAAAACATATAAATCTCAAAATTGGTTTTGGTAGTTTTGGCCACCCCTTTATATGGAGCACGACCATTGTGAAGTGATTCGATTCGTGGAACATGCACCGAAATATTTTTTTGTCAGTCTATGAAAAATATATCGACACTTATTATGTCAAACTATTCAAAGTTTTCATGTAATTACAAGCAGAAGTAAAAGTATGTACATACACCGAGTGTCGAACCAATCATTGTTTTTTTTTTGGACAAGTACACAAATGGAACATTCATACAGTTTTTAAGATAATGATATGTTTAAATTTTGTTCGCACATCAAATCAAGTGCGGAGAGAGTATTGTGGTTCCATCTGTACTTCACTATAGGAAATACCACAGCATGGAAAAACTATGGCTACTGAACAAGGCGCCCTTCGGAATTTTGCGTTTTGCTCTTCCGGCAACTCCATCAAGCTGGAGAAACCCTGGACTATAAAAGGCGTATGGGCATCGGTTCTCCCTCTCTTACTCTACGGAATCGGCGACCATCATCACCGTCATCAACGTCAGCGAAGCAGAAGAACAAAGAACCAGTAAAATCTTTACCATCCACTAAAGGTGAGTTTGTCGAATTTAAAAATTTTGTAATATTAAGTTAAAGTAATAAAGTAGTGGAATTGATTGCTATAAAAGTTAAATAAAGTGTAATAAGACTTCCTGTTCAGTGATGTTCTCTTAAGTTCCTGAAAAGAAGAAGAAAAGAAGAATTCATACTTACCTGTGGCGCGTAGTTTGTCCCCGTTGTGTAGTGTGGTGAATAAGCAATCGAGGCTGAAACGGGCTCACCAATCGATGATCCATCGCTGACAGGGGAGCTCCAAATCACTTTAATTCCGTCATCAACAAACTTGAAGCGTACGGACAAGCTTGCTTTGGCTCCACGACACACTGCCCAGCCAGACCGAGAACGAAAGATCTCCGACGACGTCCTGCTTGGGCTTCACAAAGCACTGCTTCGACAGATTTTTTGCAGAAATTCTAAAGAAATACTATGAAAATTTCTTGCAAAAATATGACAACAGTTCTATAGAATTCTGAATTATCACTTATAGAACTCTAAAAAATTATTTCTTTTGAAAAAATTCTTCACAAGAGAAACATTCCCTAAGAGTATTTCTGCAGAAATTATTGAAAGTCTCCTTTTCAAAAAAATTGTGATAGGTATCCCAAACAATGTCAGGATGAGATATGTCAGCAGGAAGAAAAGAAAACAACAGTTTAATTACACAACGTAACAAAAAATGACATTTTTGCGTATCTTAAGAATCAAAATGTCTCTAGTAGATTTTGTGTCGCTGAATCTGATGTTGTTCTCAGAAATGTTCCAGCACGTCACAATTTTTAGCTACAGGTCACCAAAGTTGTATAAAACACTGATTCCATTGATGTATACATGGAATTAACCCGTAGGCTACGGGGCTGACAACCAATATTGAAATTGCTCGTATTTGAGCATAACTCCATATTTTTCAGCGAAATTTTGAGGATTGCTTCACTAATAGTTGTAGTTTCATGAGTGAGGGGAAAGTATAGATTCAGAGTATTGTGGACAAAGTTATTCCAGAACATCTCTGGGTCAGGTAGTGTAAAAATCACATAAACTTCCTTTTAGAACTCATTTATCATTTGGAAACGAAATGTGTTCATACAAAAAGTGAATAGACCCGTTATTTGTAATAAGTTACGATGCAGCAGGATATTTGGAAAAAATAAAATTAACCTAGAACAATGCTAAGGCCTCCAAAACATTCTGAAGTTTTGACCATAATCTACACAGGTTCATAAATTATTTTAAGCGAGTGATGTCCTCGTTTAGTGGTTTACAGCACTCATTTAGCCTTAACAGACGTGTTCACAAATTTTGACAAGATATTGGATATTGGAAGTCATCCAAATCAACCTGGAGTTCAAGTCTTTTTTATCTATCAAATCTACTATAGTTTATACTCACCTAATTCCCGTGAAACTTTCCATAAAGCTTCATATGACTCGGAAAGTGTACTGCTATGAATATTGATAATCTGAAGGTCTTCAGAACATACTGTAGTTATGGGCATCAATTTCTATATGCAGCTTGACTTATTATTCAAACAAAATGCTTTCAATACATCCATACTTGATCGCAAATCTCCGTTAGAGTTAAAAAAAATTGTTTCAGACGTGTTCACAAATTTTGACAAGATATTGGATATAAAGTATGGTTTATCAACATTTTTTGAGACCTAATCCACCAATCATGCAAAACAGTATTTGAACTTCCAATTTGAATATGATTTAGTTGAAATTGCATGATAAAATTTAGATTAAATCCATTTTTCTAGCGTGCTTGCAGTCTCTATACATAATTTTTCGTTTCTCTTATACGGCAAAATACAATACTTTTCTGAATCACCAAAAAACAACTATTTACCATTTAATCTAATAGGGTCCTAAAGCCCTGTCCCAATTTTGTCACCAAACGCTTAAGTTTAGGCCAAAAACACATGTTCACTCAATTTTTAAATGATTTTGGTTGGTTAAAGTCAATAAACATTTTTTTATTGTTTTTGAAATTTTGTCACACCCCTTGGTTTAAACTCAAATTTTTGGGTATATTTTGTTTTCCGTGTCCCTTCCGAAATGTCTAATAGGAACAACCCCATTGTTAAAACTAAATGCCCAGTGGCATTTTTGTCGACAAAGTGAACGTCAAACATGATCAAAAGTGTCAAGGTTCATATTTGGAACAAATTTTAAAATTAAATTTTAAGTATGTTATAGCCGTTATTTGAGCGGGAAAAATTGCTAAAGTAGTAACAAGAACATGCTTTTTCGTATCTATCTTCTATATAAATAAAAATGGAGTGGTGTTTGTATGTCACGAAATGGCTTGAGAACGGCTCGACGGATTAGAATGATTCTTCCATAGTTATGTTCCTGAAGTGCTCCGACGTGTTTGTGTATATAAAAAGCAAGGGATATTTAACGGGAAAGTTGAAAAAACAGGAGTGAACGGAACTTCCATTTTGCACGGAGCGTTCCATGGCGTTTTTCAACAGCCTACTTGATGGCAAGACGAAGTTTGCCGGGACCACTAGTTATTGAATAAAAACAAGAACTCATCAAACATTTTAAAGCCCAATTGATAAATATTGGTTTACAAATGATGTTTGAATTCTGTGGCAAATTGTGCAAATAAATTGCCATACAAGCTGTCAAACTTGCATGTAAGTTGGCTGAAATAGTCACTAGAGTTTGAATCCTTTGACATATGCGCGTATTTCGACTGTAAGGCCGTCTTCAGTGTCGTGTACTAGACTCGACTTCGTAAGTAAATAGCGGTATTTTGGTGCTTGAGACAAAAACGTGTTCCGCACTGTTATTGAAGATTTCTTCGTAAAATGTTCGTTTTAGTCAGACAAACAAATGAGATAAGAAAATTAAATCCTTTGAAAACTCTGGAAGTAATTGAATATTATTGAACGATTGAGAAAAAAAATCATTTGAAATCTCTGAAAAAATCTTTACAAAAAATTCCTGGAGAAATTCATTATTACTCTTGTAGGCATTCTTTCAGAAGATGTCAATTAAGCAATTCTTTGTGAAATTACTGATACGGATTATTGGAACTTGTGGAAAATCTAGAGGAATATCTGACACAAACGAAGGTGTATCATCTGTGCTTATTAGAGATGGGCAAAAAGAACCAGAGCCGTTAAAAAGATCCGGCTCACTCAAAAGAACGAGTGATCTATGGCTCTTTTTCGATGAGAGTCGGTTCATTTGATCAGCACGGATCAGACAAAAATTGATCCACAAAAAGAACGAACCGATTATTTTTCCCATCCACGGGAAAAAATTGCTACAGCTCAGCGGTCCCAGCATACACAGCTAAACAACTAGTTGAAACGGCGAAATACATTTTGCTTCTTCATTTTGGTGTGGGTAGGGGAAATCGGCCAAGTGAGTTTCTGGGGAAGAATGAGAGAGTGAACGATACGAAAATTACTAAGGATAACGCGCAACATGGAGTGAACCGCTCCTTTTTCCGTTTGCGCTGTTCAGTTCGCTCTTCCTTTGCGAGCTGCTGAGCCACTGAAGCGTTCAAAAGATCCGGTCCACTAAAATGAGTGATTCGGATAGGATCCGTTCACTAAATTGAGCCGTTTAGCCCATCTCTAGTGCCCAACTCCACGGCGAACCCAACATTCAAAAGGTGGCCAAAGCTGGAAGAATACATTGGGTAGGGCATATTGACAGATTGCCGGACAACAAACGAAGATGGTGTTCGGATTTGAATTTGGTCGAAACAATAAGGTGTGGGGCGTAACGGGCTAGGTGGATTGACCAGGTTTAACAGGACCTGGGGAGCGTGTGACGCATTAGAAGATGGAAAGAGGCGGTCATGAATCGAGTAAATTGATGAAATAATTTGGCGAGGTTTTATCAGATTGATTGATGTAGACCCAAATTAGTAAACAAATAAAATCTTCCCATGAAATTTTCTGATGGAATACCTGGCATAAAATTCTGGAGGAACTCTCAAAGTAATTCCTACGAGAAATCTCTGAAAAATTAAATGGAGAATACAAAAAAAAACTTCAAAGACACAAATGAAGACAAATTTCGCTTGGTTTCATCATTTGAATTTGTAACCGTTTGCAAGCAAACTCAGCTATTCTAATATGACCTAATGATTTTCAAATTATGCAACATTGCTGCAGTATGCAGTTACCTTCTTATTATTAAAGTTAAACAGCTAGCATGATATTTGAACCAGAAACTGATTCCTAAAGCGGTCCCTAGATAATTTGAGTATAATAATGGATTGTTGTAACTTCTCAATATATTGGTGTCGTTTGAGTGTGACATCAATATGTTGATATGTTGTGCTCTGATGGGCATCGATATAATTAATAATTAATCGTTTTTTTTTTGCGGAGAAATTTCTCGTGGCTGACCCGAATATAACTCGGTGAAAATATAGCAGAAAAATATTGAAAAAAAAAATATATTTATATATATTGAAAGCCGTACGACGCAGCTTAGTCACGATGATCTCACAAGAGCGCTAGACGGCAATGACGTCTATCTTCTGGATACAATTCTGGATCCCCGCTTTGTATATCTGACCAGCCAATTATTTTTGTACACTAGGGCACTCAGGTAGCCGAAAAAATCCTCAATGGGACGACACTGGGGCAAGTCGAGCTGCTTTCGGGTCAATGACCATGCGTTTAGTAAAACCGTACAACACGCTCGAGGAATGCTTGCTCTCTCTCCATCTTCGATTGAACTGACAGCACCCGAGCGAAAAAAAAAAATGCCACTCATTTTAAGGGAGTGTAGAGAGCGAATCTCTTCGAGAGTGAAAAAAATACGCTCTTTACTTTAGTTTCTGAAAGGTGTTGAAGTCATTCTCATTTTTTACTGAACACCCATTAATTAAGTCATTACGCGTGGTGAAGACGGATAAATTGTAGGTGAAATTGTGAAAAAATAAAACCCTCGTGCTCATGTACGAATCAAGCTGACGACTCTTGTATGCTAGACGAGTATTTGTTGCTAGCCTTCCTCCACACTCTTAAAAGTTATGGAAATTACTGTGGACGTAATTCATAGTATGACTAAATGACACATGATGTAAATGATAAAACGAGACAAAAATGTGTCCTTGAAGATTTATTGAACAAAAAATGTAATTTTACACGTTAATGAACGCGAAAACGATGGCACTATGATCGGTATTTCCCGAATCAGACGCTATTGTATTTGAAATGTGAATTAAATTCACGTCATTCGGCTCGCTTCTTTTATGTGCATCCAAGAGACGTAAAATCACATGTTTTTTTCGGAGTGTGCATCTATAAACTTCTACAATACAGTTGTTTTGGAAGCGATGGGGTGTGATAGGCAAACAGTTTCAACACTAAAATGCACTCGCTCTGCGCGTTTTAATACTTGAGATGGTTGGATATGGATTAGACAGCATCCATTTATTGCTTTACGCCAAATTTTGAAAATATCCAAGCAGAAAGTTGAGTTAATTAAAAACATCATTAGATTTTTTCAATGTTGCAGAACACCTGCTAAGACTTCGCGAAGCATCAAGTGCTTCGAAAGCCTGAATACTCAGTTTACACAAAACATATTGAAAAAAATTTGTGTATAAAAACAAAAGGATTGTATTAAGCCACTAAGCTCTTGTTATTATGAACATATTTTGACTATAGAACTTGCCCCTCATTCTCAACACACAGATTCGGTCGCTTACCGGTTTCCACCGAAAAATTCGCTTCATCTGCTTCCCAATCACTATGAAGCCAACTCCACGTTCTGCTCTGTCGCCACCGCTGTAGTAGATGTGGTACTTGAATGAAGTGTTGGCGATGGGGTCCACCGCTCGGAATTCGCGTTCTCCGGTTCTCGGCCAGCGTATTTCCTGGATAGCTGCCACGTTCACGCCGACATTCCGCAGTTCACGAGCAAGGAGCCCAACACGCGCGGGTTCATTCAAAGTTCTCACGTTCCAAGATCCAACTTTCCAATCGTTGTCCTTTATTCGTTGCCGGGTCTGTTGCCGTAAAATCAATCAGTTTGCTCTACTTTTGCCTTTCTTGGTTGGTGAAGAGTCTTCGATAGGCCACCTAACCAGGGTTGCGCTACCTACATCGTGCTAGAGGGGCTGCCTCCTCGATGCTGACACGATACATGATTCTTTACATGATGACCACGGTCATAGCCATCACAACCATCCACCTTTATCAGGGCTTTGGACCTGTAGCTCTGGTTCTCAATAGTTTCAAGTTCTTTCGGACATGCTACTATGGTGAGCCGTCATGCGCTAGCGGTTTTGACTATATGTATGATCAAAACTACCAAATTCAGAACGAGAAAACAATCTCAGTGGACATGGCAATAAACATTCACATAATTTGGAAACCACTTCTCAGTGGTTGCGATGCCAGATAACCAATCCGAAGGAATTCCCAATCAAACAAACGCTCCTACCAGCATTGATGTCTCGTAAAACTTCATGCAATTGAAACAATTAAGAATTAAGTACCTTATTTAACTCATCCCGTCAATTTCCTCCTTATCTTGACGATTATCGTTTCATCAAAAAGACGTCAACCAAGCAAAAAAGTTATGCAAATTTTCAACAATAGTAGGACAACTGGGCAGCAAGCGAATTGGTCAGTATGGGTTTTGTGCATGATTACAGATGATGGTACCCATCACGTTATTACCCCTCATTACACAACCTTACTTCATGCACCCTGTGAGCAACCCCCAAGAGCGACAAACCTGTAACCATTGTAATTGTGTGCCCTTTAATCTCGGACAAAGCCATTCATGGAAGCTTCCATTCTTGTGGCTGCCCCGCAGCCAGTGAGAGTGCAAAGCTTCTTTTTTCCGCATGATAACAGCGCCCGCCAGAAAGAACTGTCTGCGTCCGGTAAAAGTTTTTGACCTAGCGGTAATGTTACGTTTTCATCGACATCATCATTAAACTCACCACGTGGAGCAAGCGCCAGCGATTCCAGCAACGAGCAGCAGCAGCAGCAAAATTATATGCATACACTTTTCCCAAAACGGACTGATGACCGCTGCTGCAGAAGCAACAGTAGCAAAAGTCGTCAGTAGCGTAGCCAGGGGGGTGCGATCTGCACCGGACCCTGGATTCACATGAGGCATGAAGTTGATTTTTTTTTAATATAGTGAAGATTCGTTAGCTGGGCGACGACTGCATCCAAACCAGCTAATCGGTCTTGTTAGTTAGGTAGACTAACCGAAATAATGGGCCTTATATACAATAATGGAGAGAAACCCATCCTGAAACACATTTAAACATACCTTTCAAAATTCAAGTGATCAGCTGCAACTTGTGTTGCGTTACGAAAATCTGACTCATGATATCGTGAGTCCAAATCATGGTGTATTTTCATAAGATGAAAACACACTGGTCACTGGTCACTGGTCCGGGTGCATAATCATGATTTTGAATTCTGATGTCTACCCGTGCGGAAGGTTAAATAAAACTTTAAACCAATTTGAGTCCACTTTTTGAACCCTTTTTCAGACAAATGACAGTAGGGTGCAGAGCTACTAGGGCACTTCCATGAATAATTTTGGCATGAGGGGTTTTTCTCGGCCGAATTGACTGAAATTTTTCAATAACAAGCATATGGTGGCCAAATATGAGCTCAGTAGCTTTTAAAAAACTTCACTGCCGAAGGGAATCAAAAGTGCCAAGAATAGGATCCGGCTCCCTATATGCGAGACCAAATTTTCGCATTTCGTTCAAATATGGTGCGAAATACATTAATAAAATTTCTTCCTATAATAGCTTCCTCTCATTCAAATACAGCAATTTTTCTACAAATTATTTCTACAGTTTCGGTACTGGGGGACCTCCCGTTTCATTATAAACAAGGAATCCACTTAAAAAATGAACAATCAATCAATTCTGATAGGCTAACAAACCACATGGTGTATTGTCCCCAATTGGCTTATATTCTTCTTCTTATTATTTTTAGTGTTACGTTCCTACTGAGACATAAACTGCTCTCAGGTTAGTGTTATTTCACACAAACTTCCACAGTTATTTACTGAAAGCAATATCTTGCCAACTGACCATTTGTATTTATCGGTATATCGTATGGCAACTTGCGTGTTGGGAAACTCGTGAGTACTCACTGAAAACTGCAAACTCACTCGCGAGTATGAGCTGTACAGCTTGAACTCTCGTGCGAGTATACTTAGGCGAGAGTTTCAGCTGTACAACTCATACTCGTGACCGTGTTTTAGACTAACACTTACTCACTCGTGAGTAATTTTACTCACTTCAAGTATTGTAAATATTCTAAAAGCTTGCAAATGGCCCAAATAAATAATAAGCAATAAGTAAGGCTATTCTTAGGACAATCTTAATCGAATGGTAAGATGCATTTTTTATTCTGAGAACTATTTGATACACGCAACACTTGTTTTAACATTAACTGTAATTTATTTTAGACATTACGCTCCGTATGTTGTCTCGTAAAATTTTTTGTTTTGTTTTGGCTTTACTGGGTCAGATTTAGCTTAATGTATTTATGAGCATTTAAAAATTTATCAACTTAAAGCTTTCTTAGTCAATGGACTATTTTTGCATTCATATATCGCAAGGTAGAGTGCCAATAGTACTCTATGCCCAGAGAAGTGGGGAAAATTTCCATCCTTATTATGTTTTTGAAAAACTTATGATTTTGGCAAGTATTTTATCAAACACCCAGATATTTTGAACGGGAAGACAAAAGTTAAAATCAATATTATAATTACCGTCGAACAGGGTAGCTTTGAGTGTTTTCGAAGAAAACTTGAATATTTATGCATGCTGTTTCAAAAAGATATTATTTATATTTTTAAAACAAGTACTAGCTATCGATTGCAGTCGATAGATTGCCAAAAGATTTCTTTTGAATGGATGTACAATTTTTCATATAATCGAAAGTTGATTTTCTGGTTTGGGGTAACTTTGATAATGAAGTATGAAGCGAACTAAATTGAATGAATAACGAACATTTGTAGGGCATTGCATACCTCTAGGCGTTTATCGTTATATGGAAATTTCTGACTTAGATTACAAAAATGGTCCCAGTTTGTGAAAATGATTTTTGCTAAAAGATTTGAGACCGTATACAAGTTCTATGATAACAAGGCTGTCAAAGATGAGTGACCAACTATTCAAAACTACATGGAATAGTGATCGTAGAACAGATTGTTTGTAAGCGTTTCGAAAATGCTAAAATTGTGTCAATTTTTGATATTCGTATAAAAAGCCCAAATGTTCTTGATTCAAATGAAAACCGCTCTTACATGAAGTGTCATACTAATATTCTTTAGTTTTGCATTCGTTTTGCTTAATAGATTAACAGAAATTATGATATTTCGTTACCCGTATTATCAAAGATACCCCGTTTTACGGTATCTGAATATATATGACTGACATAGTATGGTTTGTCAAGTGCAATCTAACTCGATTCTACTTCTGTCAGCAAAAATATGCATTTGTTTATGTTCGAAATAATCTTTCGAACAATATTCAACTAACAAGTAATCACGTTAGAAATAAATTCCTAAACTATTAATTCCCATGTACTATCATCGCTGCTCATATAAGCATAGCTGTTCCATGTGGATTTTCGACCCACCCCCTCTTTTCTTCGCAATATCCATGGTTTAACATATACTTTACTATGTAACATATCAAACTTTAACATATACCGAAAGCTAAACATTACATATATTTTGCAATTGGATTAAATGGACAAACTGATGTGAAGTTTTGCGAAAAAGTTACACGTCTTCTCAGTGAGAATCGAACTCACGACTCCCTGATCTCAAGTTAGGGCGCGTTACCCCTCCGCCATGAGAGGACTCATGAACGCAGAAGTTAGCCTGAATTCGATTTCAGCTCAATAATCACGTGGTCCTTTTTCGCAAAGTGCATCTCTTTCGGAAGAATAATATGCCCATCCAAACACAACGCTTTCTATATATATCCAATTCCTAGCCCGAGAGCGCATTATTTTTTAGGTATGGAAATAGCACCCTAAATTAATTATTATTATTTATTATTTATTTGAAAAAAGTCGATATATCATTAGATAGATTATTACCAACTTGATGCGAAAACAGTGTACTGTTCGCATTTGAAGTAGAGTCACTGTAAATTGCTTTATGTATTTTCGACCCCCTTCTGTAACGCTTTTTGCATGAAAAATTTCAAATTTTTGTATGAGCCGTAACGCTTGAGCCTACTCCTTCCTCCCATAGAGCGTTAGGTAATTTGCGCCTAGTGGCCGATCATTCCCGGCTAGATTGGTTCCAGGTCTTAGGGATCGTTCAAATATTACGTAACGCAACAGGGGGAGGGAGGGGGTCTTACATAGTGTTACGATCCATACATAAATTTTAAATTTTCCATACAAAAGCTTTTACGTGGGGGAGGGAGGGGGTCTAAAATTGGAAATTTTTGCGTTATGTAATATTTGAATGAACCCTTACCTTTTTCACACGTAGGCTACGGAGCTGACAAACAAAATTCAAATTGCTCGTATTTTAGCATAACTGAATATTTTTTAATAAAATTTTGAGGATAGCTTCATTATAAGTTGTAGTTTCATGTGTGATGAGAAAACATACATTCGGAGTACTGTTGGAAAAGTTATTCCAGAACATCTCTGGGTCAGGGAGGGTAAAAATCACATAAACTTCCTTTTAGAACTCATTTATCATTTGTAAACTTAAGGTTTTCATACAAAAAGTGTACAGACCAGTTATTTGTAATAAGTTACTATGCACCAGGAGATTTAAAAATTTATAATTATCCTAGAGTAATGCTAAGGCCCCTGAACATTCTGAAGTTTTGACCATAATCTACACAGGTTCATGAATTATTTAAAGCGGGTGATGTCTATGTTTAGTTGTTTACAGCACTCATTAAGCCTTAACAAACGTATCCACAAATTTTGACAAGATTTTGGATATTGGAAGCCATCCAAATTGTCATTGAGTTGAGGTCCTTTTGAACTATCAGATCTACTACAGTCTATACTCACCCAAATCCCGTGAAACATTCTAATTCATATCCATATAGCTTCATATTAGTCGGAAAGTGTACTACCGTAATACGCATAATTGTCCCATGTTCCAAAATATGCAATTGAGAAAACGCGTTTAAATATTTTAGCACATACATGTGTCATATTGGCCAGGTTTGTGATAAATCTAAATGAAATTAGTGCAAAAGTAAGAAGTACAGCATGTTAACTATAATCAAGAGTTTGTATTATGGGAAAAAGTCTTAACTCTCTAACTTACTCATCTTCTCTTTCTTTCATCAACTCAAGCATTTTCTCATCTCACATAAAGCAAATTTTGCTTTCCGTCCCAAAGTATAAACTCATATTTTCGCACTTCTCCACATGTGGCTCCATTTGGCTCATGCCACTTGAGCCTTTATTAAGTGCCTCAGCGTAGTTTTGAGGATATACATCCTCTATATTCGGTACCATATATACGTGAGAACGGTCGTCAGTAAGCTTAGCACATAATAGATCACTACTATCAGTGGGACTGTTTTGCGTAAAAATTCACCCAGAACCCCATATTTCTTGACATAATAGCCCCACTTTGAATTTCGTAGCAAAATTCACTTTTTCCCATAATACAAACGCTTGATTTTAGTTAACACGCTATACTTCTTACTATTGCAACAATTTTATTTAGATTTATCACAAACCTTGTTCATACGGCACATGTATGTGCTAAAATCTTCAAACGAGTTTTCTCAATTGCATATTTTGGAATATGGGACAATTATGCGTACAACGGCAGTACACTTTCCGACCCATATGAAGCTTTATGGATATGAATAAGAATATTTCACGGGATTTAGGTGAGTATAGACTGTAGTAGATCTGATAGATCAAGAGGAACTGAACTCCATGACGAGTTAGATGGCTTGCAATATCCAAAATCTTGTCAAAATTTATGGACACGTTTGTTAAGGCTCAATGAGTGCTGTAAACAACTAAACATAGACATCACCCGCTTTAAATAATTCATGAACCTGTGTAGATTATGGTCAAAACTTCAGAATGTTCAGGGGCCTTAGCATTACTCTAGGATAATTATACATTTTTAAATCTCCTGGTGCATCGTAACTTATTACAAATAACTGGTCTGTTCACTTTTTGTATGAAAACATTAAGTTTCCACATGATACATGAGTTCTAAAAGGAAGTTTATGTGATTTTTACCCTCCCTGACCCAGAGATGTTCTGGAATAACTTTTCCAACAGTACTCCGAATGTATGTTTTCCCATCACACATGAAACTACAAGTTGCAGTAAATACAGTGATTCAATTTCATTTTCGTCCGGGGCACTGTTTCCTTATCAAGTTGGTATAAAACTATTAAATGGTGCATGGACTTGGATATTAGAGTGATGCAAATTTTGAAATTTTGGCTCCCCTATGCTTAAACGATTTTTATTATGGTAAATAGCATCCTCCCAAAGTTTCAAGTGATTCGGAATAAATTTGACTGTGCACACGCTATTTGAAGTTTATATGGAGATTACTATGGAAAACGCCAACCTTTTGTGTTCAGCCCTCTATCTCATCGTCATAATATTTTATGGAAAAGTGAACAAACTCTACTCATGCACAAGACTTTCAGCTACAACTTTACCGAAGACCACATTTCGATTGGACGTCAGGATAAATTGCTATTCATAATCATAAAGTGGGTTTGCATTTTGCATGCTTAACCAACTGCTCGGCAGGCAACAATGGTGTTCCTGGCGGGAAGAATAGATCAAAGTAATCCAGGCTACTATGTTCTACAGCAAAAAAGCAGTGTTGCTCTGAAAGAAATTGAATGATCATCTCAGCATGATTTAGACTTTGTTATCAATAATAGCAAATTATCCTTACGTCTAATCAAAATGTGGTCTTCGGCAAAGTTGTAGCTGGGAAGAATTCACACGAGAAGAGTATATTCACTTTTCCATAGATTATTATTACGATCAGTTAGAGGACTGAACACAAAAGGTTTGCCTTTTCCATAGTAATTTCCATATAAACTTCAAATGGCGTGTGCAGAGCCAAATTTCTTCCAAATCGCTTCAAATTTTGGGTGAATAATTTTTATCATTATTGACATCGTTTAAGCATAGGGGAGCAGAAACTTCAAAATTTGCATCAGTCTATTGGATATACTTAATGAATAACGAAGGTCATAGGTGTCATATATTGTTTGGCAATGACAGTATTGAGTTTGTGACTATAATTGACCCAATTCCATATTCGTACACCTAACAAAAAAGATATGTACAACATTCAAAACTCATTTTTAATGGACTAGATGATTGCTTAAGTTCTTTGTTGTGTTGTTTAGATGTAGTAGAGAACATTTGGAAAATTTATAAGCGGACATATTTGAAACTTAGGTAAATTTAAGAAAAATTCCACTTTTCCCATGTTTTTTGCTAAAATATTCGGTAAGTCTATTGTTGGACTTAAATTTTTTTCAACATCACGTCCTTAAGAATGACTACTGCGAATATAGTACAAATTTCAAAAAAATATAATCAGTTTTAGAGTTGCTAGGAGTGGATATCGAAAACTTATAGTTATAACATAGGTAATAATTTTTTTTAACAAATCAAAACCAAAAACTTTGGTCAATTTCTCTCAGTTTGGCTCCTAAATGGATAAACATAATCTATAGTTAATTTTCCCATCAAAACATTGCGTAATTATTATTTTAAATTTTCATTTCACTACCAAACATGATTACAGAGATTTATAGAATAAATATTATTGCCGTAACCGCAACACAAACGCTTTATAAAATGATGAAAACAGCAGGACATATTCTTAAAAAAGTATATCAATGCTCTCTACTCATTCAAGTTATTTTGTATTTTTCTTACAAAATAAATAAATTGCAAAATAGGGTGCTATTTTGAATATAATTTGAATATTAATTCAAAGATAATTGAATATTGCGTTAACATCAATTATGTGGAGGTTTGTACAGCGTAGTTTAGGGTACTTGTACTATTGTAAAATGAAGTTCGTAGTTCAAATTCTTTTTACAGACATGTTCAAAATTAACCTTTACCTGTTGTTTAGAATGAAAATTTGGTTTACATTGATTAAACATATCATGTTAGAAGAGTTTTGAAGTTATTGCACAACAATTTTCAGAACTCAAAAGGGATGAAAACTGTTTATGATTCCTGTAAGCTGTGTACAGTTCAACTAAATTTCTATCAGAGCTCACGAATATAATTAATAGTTTGGATCAAATGACAATAATGAACGTTATTGTTCTAATTATTGGATTTTATTGCAAAAATCATTGGAAAACCAGAATTTCTCATAATTTTACCTAAATTCCATATATGTCCGCTAATAAATTGTCCAAATGTACTTCACTACATCTGAACATCATAATAAAGCACTTCGGCAATCAAATAGAGCTTTAAAATTTAGTTTTGAATGTTTTACGTTTTAATTTTGGTAGGTGTACGAATATGAAATTGGGTGAATTGTAGACATAAATTCAATACTTTTTCCATTAATCCAAAGATGAACGTAAATGGGAACATTTTGTGATTGCCAAATAATAGATGACACCTATGACCTTCAATGTGGATAAAGTATATTAAACTCGATACATCATTTAATAGTTCTTTACTAACTTGATGTGAAAACAGTATCCCGTACGAATATGAAATTGGGCCACTGTAAATTCTCAAAATTTCATTAAAAAATATTCAGTTATGCTCAAATACGAGCAATTTGAATTTTGTTTGTCAGCCCCGTAGCCTACGGGTTAAATACCGACAATCGATCCGAAACGATGATCATGTGTTGCAAAAGGGTCTTGCTGATATCGGTCTCTCATTTGGTGGGGCGTTCTACTTGGCCTAACGCAGCTGATAAGGGCCACGAGTTTCCTGCGGGTTCCACAATGTGGTTGACGTTTGGTACAGCTCCTTCAACTCCATCTGCAGATCCTGCTTCATGGCTAGAAGCTGGTGCAGTTCCAGGCCGTGGTAGACGAAATTGCGAAACGCGCTTCTTTTCCACTTCCTTGGCTTCGCGCTTGTCGGCTATGGTCACGGAATTAGGAATTTAACCCGAAAATTTCACGCGACACTGTTTACGTCCGCACACAAGGAAGAGTAAATAAATTCTACGACATGTGTTTACGGTGTTTACGAAATCTCGTTGCCAGAAAACACCGAATGATTTCATAGAGCAAACGATTATTTTCGTATAATAATAAACAATTCTCGATTACTTTTTCAAATAGACGTATGTAACTCTCACATGGTTTAGAAAAATAATGAGAAAGAATGAAACCTTATTATTTTTTTTCTAAATATGTTATAAAAACTAATCATTTTGATTATTATTATTATCTTTATTACCGAGATTTGCAGCCCGAGGCTGGCTCATCTCGGCGTCTACATTTTGACATTTTTTCTTCCCGTGCATGCAGCATGCGTTCGATTAGGTTTTCTATCATTTGCCAACAAAAACTTAATGGCCAAATGGATTGGACTTCCGAAGCAAAGTTTCAACCGAACTAACTCTCATTGCTCTGCAGGCTCGGTTTTTGTCTCGACTGTTTTTGAGAATAGTCCAACAGCACGTCGACGGAAACAAATTCACCACAACGGAGGATTTGTCAGTTCGAGCGCGCCAAAATCCTTCCGATTGAAAATGTGTTGCGGTGATTCAGGTGCAACTGTTTGCTTTTCATAAATAATGATCAATTTTGTAGTTTCGGGAAAAAACAATCCCATTCTATCGAACAGAGATTACCTGAGAGTGTGTCTGTTGTTAGCAAGCATATGATCCGATAGATAACCGAATGACCGATATGATACAAAACAAAAATATTTTCTTTTCAACGATAGTTTGAAAATAGTTTGTTCATGGATGCCACAATGAGTTTATCGTGTGATACCTTAATTTCGTTGATAAAGAAGAGGAAATTGAGCGAAACTCTCTTTTTGAATTTTGAAAGCAATTTTACGTGGAAAGATGTATTTGGGATGGAACACTAGACAAAAACTGTTTTCTACAAAGTTGTTTGTATTAGTTAGAACAAGGGGTCTTGGTGTTATTCAAAATTAGGGATGGTTCACAAATTATTTCACTCTAGAATGAAAGCTTTACGAGCACCTACGCCCCCCTTGTCATGCTTTTTGTAAAGTTTGTGACGCTATTACGTATTTGTGCATGACGCCTTAAGGTAGTTCACATTTTCAAAGAATTGAAATAGCCAACTTTCTTATTTATAGGAATTTTGGTATATTTGGTATCTATGCAAAGCTGTGGATAATTCAATTTCAATAACCTTGTTTTTTAGCTCTAAATTTGACAGCATATCCAGTATGAGCGAAATGTCACTTTTACTTGCGGAATAATTGAGCGGTAAAGTAAAAGCAAAATAAAAAGTGCCAATTTAGCGTGACATAATTTGTGAACCAGCTTCTCCTAATACTACTTTTCCTCAAAGGTCCAAAATATAATAAACTCCAAACATTTTTCTGATCAGTAATCTTTACAGGTCATGGTTGCATACATTCGGTCTGGAACAGAATCTATTATTCCTCTCTTCTTAAAGTATTACATCCAGATATGGAACCTTCTGCTTTAATATTATATGTTTCGTCCAGGTTTGACAAATCCATACGTGTATTAATTTGATCCCGATATGGCAGGCGAAATAACGAATAACTTCTTGCAACATCAACTTATTTATTGTTCACCACCGAGAGTCAGTGCTCCAACTTGGAGGGATACTATAGGTTACGATAACAATACGTAACGACCCCGAAGCCCATTTAGTTTTTTTATTCGAGTTTTCTATAACAAACTTGCAGATTACATAAGTTTGGTGAAAATATTCATGGTTGACAAATAAAGCGAAATTACCTCAAAATAAAAAAAAATAATAATAATGCGAGCCTGGAATAGGATAAATGCGAAAATGCGTGAGCCTCCAATTGAACCGTCAAAAACTAGTGGCCAATTGATCACCTATAAAGAAGCTTCGAATCCAACACAACACATGAAATAGGCAAGTCAATCGCAATACCAATGTTCTGTTTCTGTTCGGGATGAACCACTGCGACCAGTTTTCTTTGATCTTTTGTGGTATACCCGTGTCCTTTGTTTAGTGCATGTCGTTCTGCTCCATTACTATTGAGAAATAATGAAGTAGTTTTTTTAATACAAATATCATTCTTTACCATTTGCATAGAGCCTTTTTAGAAAAAGATACCGCTATTTATACCTTTTGGAGAAAACAGTTTGTCACCATTAAACTCTCAAAAGCGCGCCCCTTAATCAGGTTCGAGCTGGTTGAATGATACTGATTTTGACCATGCATCGGTACTCTAGCGTATCAAATTATTGCTTCTACTTATAAGGTTCAAAGTCGTTTTTTGAAACTGTGAACAGGTTTCATCGCATGAGACATTTAGAATCCTTGAAACAAAAAGCTTATTTTAGAAGTTAAGAGGTCTGCTACTCCACTGATTCGAAATCGTTTCCCTCCTAGATATCGAAAGATAAACTCTTGAACTTGGAAAGAAATTGTCTCATGCATTGAAACCAACCTCAGATGCTGATTGAGCCATTTTTCCACTTCGACCTCCTCATCATCTAGGACAAATAGGTGGGTCTTAGTGGCTTGTTACTCTCTTATACTCTTCCGACCGTAACTTAGAATTATACCAATGTTACTGGTATTGCTATTCAAATTTGAATATCAATAACATAAACGTATTCAGAAAAAGTGTCGGTATTATTTGCACTAAAAGAATGAAATTGGTCCGGAGAATATGTGAACACGAACAAACTTTCGCCATTATAACTTGTTGATTCATGTTTAAAAACTGATTATAAATATAGTAATGTTCAAACATCAATGCTGAAAATAATGCATATTTCAATACAGAAGTCGACAGCAACCGTTAATACTATGAATTAATTTAATAGTTTTTCACCAAGTTTAAACATACTTATGTACAATCTTATTTTGATTTGATATTTTACTACTCACCATACTCACAAAGAGTAATTTAGTCACTCACCCGAGAGCAATGACGTCATACTCACTGCGAGTATTACTCTTTACGTGAGTAATACTCGCAGTGAGTTATGACGTCATACTCTCACTTGAGTAAGAGTAAGGAATGAGTAACTCACAGTGTGAGTATTACTCACAAACGAGTACGAGAGTGAGTATTTTTTAACTCGCGAGTACGAGTTTCCCAACACTGAGGCAAGCAAGAAGATGCTTTATGCTCTGAGGAGTCGACGAAAAAAAAATCCTAACTACGCCACTGATAGCAGTAGCAGCCACACACAGAATGACGCGCGCATAAGCAAGTGGAAAACTTCGGCTGCCCCGTGGATTCAAAAAAGGCCCACCTGTGCAGCTGCTAATTCAAATGGATGATTGCTCATTACGCGCGCGCACTCTCAGCCCGGTGGTGGACAAAACAAAGAAAACCTTATAATGTCTGCTCTCGTTGTCGTTGTCACCGTTGCTGAAGTCGCGGTCGGGCGCATTTTCATCGCATCGAAGCGAGGCGAGAGCTCTTAAACGGCACGAAATCAATTTCCTGCCGTCGATCCGGCACGCGACATTTCGCTTTTCTTCTGAATGTGTCTGCTGTCACTGCTGCGCTACTGGGGGTTTTCCCCATTTGTTGCTTTCTTCGTTTGTTCATGTGGAAAAATTGCTCCGATCCAGTTCTTGGACCCCGTCGCCGTCGCGCTAGGGTTTACCGGTCGCACTTAATAAAATTATGCCCTATCTGTATAAATTGTTCGCCCCGGATCTCCCGCTGCTTCAGTTGTGCTCAGACAATAAACAGTTCCGGACCCGGGTTCCGCCTCAGGCAGCTGCTCAGTTTGAGAATCGAGAACGAGAATCAATAGTCGAGAATGGAGAAATCATTGGTGGGACTGCTTCTGGTGTTGCTGATGGGATTGGCTCTGCCAGTTGAGTCGAAAGATGCGCTCAAAGACTGTCTCGGCGTGAAGAACTCTATGTACTGTTTCGGTACAAAAATTGTGCAAAATGGACTCAAGCGATTGGCCAGTGAAAAATCTTTGCAAATTATGCCAGGACTTGAGATAGTGGAGGCTGCGCCTCAAGGAAGTGCCGAGGAAGGATACCGGTCATACAATGAGATCAACAACGAAGAAGATACGGGAGTGTTGGGACGGGTCAGCCGGTATTTGGCCAATCATGAACTGAAGGTGAACCTTGGGGAAATGATGCGAAAGAATGATCTCCAGAATGTGCTGAGAACCATCCAGGATGATATGGTGGGCGAAATGGAAGGTACAGTGATTGTGGTAAATGTATCATGAACTCGTGGAGAACTGAGGGGCACTATTCGCAATTTAACGTGGCATGAGAAAAAAAAAGATGGTGAGAGAAGAATGATGAATGGTTTTAAAAATCATCCATACCAAGTTATCCCTGGGAAAGAGGCGCAGATACTACACATGAAATATTGAACAAAGTTTTTTTTTAACTGCAAGATAACTCCAGCTTGCCATCGATAATCAAGGCAGACTTGATGAAAATCGCTAGTTTTCTTTTGTTGTGTACATTTTTCCGGACTAACATGCAAAAAGGGCCATAGTAGGAAAAAGTAAAACGATGCTTTTTTCAATACTTTATATTCAATTAGAGTAAGAAGTGCTATAAAGCATGAATTAATTCTCTTTATATATTTGTCACTTTTCATGAAGTGCAAAAATACGTTTTGATTAATTACGTGTCTTCTCCATGTTTATCCATTATTTAAGATCCCGGCTCACAGTGACAGTTCGTCACAGCAGAATCTTGGCTTACCTTGACGTACAGAAATTTCGTATGGAGCCGTACATAAACCATATAATCATTTTTCCTCTCTTCCTCTGTTTTTTTTTTGCGAACGAAAAATAAAGTAGAAAATTCGTAAATAAAATACAAAACTAATTTAGTTGTGCTGATAGTTTCAAATACCACCACCTCTAGATTACATTTCTCCAATTTCCTCATATATCAGGTCTCGTCTACCCATTAGACTACTGGATTCTTCCAAAATGTTTGGCAAAATCGGGATTTTTGATATACATTGAAAATTCTTCGCTAACATTTCAAACATCAAAAATTTTTCGGAGGGTGTCTCGAGAAATTCTTCTTGAAACTGCAAAAAAGAAACGGTCTGATATTATTTTTGAATTGTTGATGGAAGCACATGACTTCAAAAAGGCTAACAATCAAATGAGAAATGTTGGCGGACTACCATGAATTCGCAAATTGCTTCAAAACTGTGAGTGAATAGGTGAAAACATTCAGCATTTGCATAGAGAGATATGCTAGCCAATATAGAAATGGAATAATTAGGCCAAATGGGACAGTGATTGCTTAACATGTAGATGCTGTGAATCCTAAAAACTTCTATTAAGATTGTTGAGGAATATAGGAAATTTTTAGATTATTTCAATTATACATTCCGTACACATTCCGAAAAATCACGATTTACGTCTTTTGAGATGCGAAAAAAAAAACAAAATTTGTGTCGAATTTTTTTTTTTCTGGAAATGTCGATCACAGATACATTGTTTTCGTGTCTTGCAGCATGTAAAATTACATTTTTTTTTCATTCAATACATCTGCAAGGACACGTTATTAAGTTATTCAACTACAGTGTCCATTCTATTTTGTTACGGTTGAATTGTGTTAGAAAAATGGACCATGAAAAGACCGTTCGATTTAAGCAATAACATTTTTGGACAAGTTGCCAAAATCGAACGGACACTGTATGTGCCAAAACAACACTTTCTTGATTTTTTTAAAACTACCTGGTTTAATTACGACGCCTATCGGTTTCCACCTCCCAGGGATAGCCCATAATAATCCAAAAACAAAAACTTTATGTTGCAAAATTTGTTCGTTCCAGAAAAAATCCAGAATTTACTATGAAAGTTTGAGCTGTTCCGTGAATTCTAGGGGTAACGACGAACATTAAGTTTGTATGGAATAAAATGAACAAATATATGAGTACGGTTCTAATTACATATTGGATCATAGGTGATGCTGTTGTCGATGAATTTATTTCCTCATTGATTTGAAGATTCTCATTTCATTGGAGAAGAAACTAGAAGCTTTATCGTTAAGAAGCAATAAAATTATGTCTAGGAAAATTTCGAGAAAAAGTTTTTTTTTCTTCAATAGTGCTGCGATATTGTTCAAATTTGGTTAGTCCAGTGGTCCTCAGCCTAACCGATTACACGGGCCATCTTAAAGCTTTCAAAATAATTCGCGGGCCGCAAGATTTATAAGGATTAATTTTAACAGCTTTCAATGGGATTGCAAAAAAATCACTATTTTTATGAAAAAGGGTTATACATTTCTGGGAACTTTATGATCAAAGCAGAGGGGTTTGGAAGCAAAGATATAAATGACAGAAAAAAAATGCCATGTTTCTAATGAATTATGATAGCTAATATAAAAGAATTCATGACGAAAAAACTCACATTGAAAAAGTTTTTAAAAGCTAGAAACAGAGCTTTATTAATATACTTAACTCAAATAGATCAATACGTCTTTTACCGTATTGGACAATGCATATGCAACTTTTCCGATTAATAATATAAAATTGTCTACTTTAGAGGTTTTTATCTAATTTTGAGATCGATTCATATTAAATTTAAACATATCTTGAATTTTAACATATATTTGTAACTTTTATTTTCTTTTACGAATATTTTAACAATTTTCAGAATTTACACGAACCAAAACATTGACCAAATAGATTGATAGTATCTTTAGCAATGTTGTACATTTGGATGAGTTTAACAATTATGCTGAAGATACTTGTGTAGGTCTCTTATATTTTGAGATAAATCATTTGAAAATTTTTCACGAAATTCACTTTAATCGGATCCATATAGTTTTTCATCTTTTTGTATTCAATTTTTAAATACTTAATATGTTGACACTTAAGTAACGTCCAACATGCTGTGTAAATTTTATTCATATCGGGCTATAAATAACTGAGATTTATCCCACAAAAATAGACCATTTTGAATGGAAGATCGAAAAAATTGCAGATGTATTGTCCAATACTGTAAATCTTACGTTTGGACTCCTCAACAATTCAAAAAGCAATCCATAGTCAAATATTTCAAATCACATAATTTTCAAAAAATTACAGAGAGAGGAAACATTTTTGAAGCCAAAATTTTAAAAAATATTTCTCTGTAAAAAAATCAGCGTTCTGCGAACACCTCTGCAAAACCAAGGTCCTGGTTCAATTTGGTAAACTTAAATATGTTCTGCAGAGAGATTTTAAGAGACTTGAAATCTTTTTGCAGGCCCTCAGCCGTCCCTTTAAGATTCAAAAAATGAATTCAGGTTTTTCAGAAACTTTGAACCTTTGAATGAGTCAAAGTCAATTTCATATTACTCCTTACGCTATGAAGATGGATGAACGCAGAAACATTTTACATGATTTCAATGACTGACTTTCCAAGAACAAAGTTGCAAGAGCAAAGGAATGAACACCAGCATGAATAATAATTATAACATGCGGGCCGCATCACATTAACATTCAAAATCCATTCGCGGGCCGCACAAAACCGTCTCGAGGGCCGCACACGGCCCGCGGGCCGCAGTTTGGTGACCACTGGGTTAGTCAAATCAATGATTAGCAATATAAGGCTCATACTTTATTTTATTTTGACATGAAGTTGGGGTGGTTTAAAAACTTTATATCACTGCCCATTGCATTCCTGGTGAAAACCGAATCAAAGTTTTCCTAGGTATAGCGAAACAAATTGGTTCGTTGCAGCCTTTTCTCTAACAATTGAAGTATCTCTAAACCAATACAAAAATAAATTAATGGACTACAGCGCCACCCATGATTAAAATGCAATTACGATCGTTTTCCCCATTTTTTGACGATTTTTTATTCATGTAAACTTCAAGCTCGTTTACAATTTTATAGGGGGTATGGTCAGGCCCGGATTTAAAGGGGTGCCAAGGAGGCAAAAGCCCCGGGCCTCCCCGATCCAGGGGGTCCCCGAAAAGTGGAAAAGTGAAGCACAATTCAATGAATTCTTCTTTACATTAAAGATTTTTAATTTGAAATCCGATACAATGCCTAACAGAGAAACTATGACAAGAGATTTTGTCATATTATACTAAGTAAATTTCATGCGATTTTTAATCCAGATTTCTCAGTTTCAATGAAAATTTTTCTATTCACTAATAAAAATTATCAAGGTTATACCAAAGACTTCGAAACTCTTTCACAGATTTTCTCGAAAGATATTGCCAAAATTGCAGTGTTCTTTGTTCTGGATTGATCTGGAAAAGACAAATATACTCGATAGTTCATACATTTTCTTGATGTATCAGAAATTGTATCCGAATATTTAATCGATGTTTTAATATTCCACGCTACTATTTTCCATTTGTGCCATATTTTGTTGGTTTTGTTTAAATATTGCAACCTTCACTAAAAGCGTAGAATTTATAATAATTTCGATCCAAATCCACATAAATTGTTGAAGTATTGCAATTTTTACTGAGCAATAATCATTATTTAGATCAAAATCTACAAAATTTAAATAAAATTACCTATGTTTTCTTCGATCCCTCAATTTTGTCAAGTGGTGTCATAAAAAATGTGAAAATGTTGATTACTGGATATTGGATGCTATTTTACGTTAGTCTGTAATTTCTAGGGATATTCTGATAACAAATGGACCTCACGATAGGTAATCTATTCTTAATTAGTACCTATTAAAATATTTGGAAATCGCCAATAACAATATTATCAAATTTTTCACAGACTTCGCCATCGGCTCCTGATAAGCCGACTAGCTCATGTAAGACCACTTACATGTCAGTGTCCAATCTCATTTTGTATTACTGCTAAGAGTTTATTAGACCAACCAGCCCATGTAAACATAACAGACACATCAATTTTCCGTAGTCGTATCCTTGTTGAAATCAAATGTTACTGTATTGCATTGCCCATTGTTTTATCTAATGGAGCAAAGAATCAAATCCTAATCAAGCGTCTTCTTGAAACTATAACAATTATTATATAATGAACCAGATGTGCGAAATAGAAAAAAAAGTACTATTTATATGATGCACATCCTCACATACTTGCTTAATGATCGTCAACATTCCAAATTCATATAGAAAATTGATGCCAATATTCGTCTGAAATGGTACACGTTTTCCTGAAGTCATCCAGTGCTAAAAAATATTGATTTGACAAATTCAATGTTTGAATAATTGAATTTCAAAAGGTATTGATATTATGCTTATTACACTTTTTGTGATTAAAAATGTCAAATTTTCAAACCTTATCAAAAAATAATCCAAGGGTGCTGCAAATCATTTGAAAACGGCCTCTTTCTACACTTTTTTTTTCACTTCAAGACCCATATAAACGCGTCCCTGATTCATCCAAAACTTTTTTTTGTCCATCAGTGTTATTAAACTTTTTGAAAATGTCATTTTGAACAGAATGATGGTCCACATCAATGAAAATTCAATTTTTGCCAATGAACAGCTCGGATTCCGCCATGGACATTCAACCACTTATCAACTTTTACGTGTAACAAATATGATTCGTATGATAGATTGCAAAAAAGTTTGAATATGTTTTCTTCATACATACAAAATTGGAAGGTTTCTCCTAATGCTTTCAAAGCTCAACTAATAAAATGTCAACACAAAACCAAAAAAAAATCTTGAACACTCGGAAAGAAATTCTTAGATGAGATCTTTCAGAAATTTTTAAAAAGCTAAAATTGAGCAGTCCACGAACATTTCTATTACCTTGTGGTCAATTTCGTTTAAATACATTGATTGGTTATCTGAATAAATTGCTGCAGAGATACTGGAAACAATTATGGAACTTTGAAAATTCCCAGTGAAAATCTAAAATGAATCCAAAAACGGCTTTTTCAAGAAGTCTATATTTATTACATAGTTGCATATTTGTTGCTGAAATTCATGAACCGGTGGATTTGACGTTAGGTAATAATTATTATTAATAATTATACAATAATATATTATTATTGTCCAACAATGTTCAACCATTCATTATAAAAACGTTATAGACATAGTAGGCCAAAGTCGTGGAAAAAACAGTAGTATGGGTAAACACTTGAAAAAAGTATAGCTTGTTTGTTGTAATTTATGAAATTATTTCTAGCAAAATTAGTACACGCTTGCGAAGTCTTAAATGAGTTTATTTCTTAAGGAGTTTTAATGTTTTTTTTTAAGAACGCAGGCTTAAGATTCCTTCTATTGTCACAGATTACTGTAGTATGTATATTGGATCTGATTTTCGCCAAAATTCATTCAAATATTTCGGCCATAAAATTCCGCCTTCGCTTTCTAAGTATTGCTAGAAACTTCTCCAAAACATCCACTAGAAACTATTTTTCCATTTTCCGTTGGAAATGTCTATGGAAAATTTACCTTATTTTTTTCTGAAAGTTAGGCAGGAATCTATGTTTCTTAACATTTTGATTTCCAAATCACAGTATGTTTATCTTTATAATATATTGTATCTAGATTTTGCTGTTTGTGTTTGAAAAGAGTCAGCCTTAAATTTCACTTTTAACAGATCCCGAAAAAAGTGTCTCAAGTGACTCGCTACCAGCCCTGCAACTTCGACCGAGAATAACCCCCCATGCCAAAGTGAATCTTGGAAGTGCCCAAGAAGTGATTCTGCACCCAATGTTTTCTGGTGCTTAAGGTACAAAAACAAAGGAATTAGCAGCACCAGTTGAAAAACTTATCAATCTCTGAACGAAACGAACGATTGACGTACTAGGAACGGCGCGCCACGGCGCTGCATCTAACCGCAGGACAGTATCAGAGAAACACACTTCAAGCCAAACATTGGCTCGTTGATTCAGAAAGAAATAAATCACTTACCGTTCCTATCCTCGGATGGCCGAATCGACAGATCCAGTGGGGTGAAATTCTCGGCGTACATCGTATTGGCTGATCAAATTTAGCTTGTAATATTCACGAAACTACGGAACACTATTGCCGTCCATCACAACAGACGATAGGTTTTGTTTTTCTATTTGACAGATCTATACTTCATTCGCTAAACGCTAAACAAAATTCACACATCGTTGATTACTTTCGTATAAACTGAACTTGATTAGGGTTTAGACCAATTTTTGTTTTTTTTTGCTGTTTTAAAATGTTGTAGAGCGGATTTGCGAGATTTATAAAATCTGTGTGCAAATATATTATTCTTTGTGAAATTAACATCGGAGATGAGTGACAATTACTTAGCGTGGTCAGTCCCATCTGTAAAAAGTAGGCATTGAAAAATGGGCGGTGAAGTTTCCAAACTCGTTTTCCATGCGAATATTCACAAAAATCCAGATGATTGGAACATGTTCAAATCTTAATGAAACTTTCACAATTTCCTTTTAACTATCTTTTTGAGAAAGATGATCAAAACAAGGTTCATTTTTGTGTTACACAGTGCGGAAATCAGTAGTGGGACTGATATGCGGTTATTTTTCATTATGGAACTTGGTGTTTATTTCTAATTTTATTGAATAAATCGTGCGGTTTTGTTAGCGCAACTGAAGGATCAATAGAAAATATGTCGAAGTCTGGTATCAACTCACTTTTGACAAAAATGCAGATGGGACTCACTTGCGACTCACGGCAGTGTTCCAGTCATAAGAAACAGTTGCCGAACAAAACAAAGTGCAATAATTTTGTTTTGTGATTTTGAAACGTTAAATTAGGTATTTCAATGTACTTTGGAAGACAAAGCAAGTGTTTTGCATTGCTTTAGTGATCGGTGCATAACAGTTTTAAAAAAATGCATTGGAGGTGAGGAATGGACCCTTCAAAACGGTGAGTTTTTTTTGGCTGTTCTTGTTTTGTTCTATTCGGCAGTCCAAGAATCACGATGATTTCAAATTTATTTCTTTTGATGATAAATCTGGTTGATTAAAGGCATAGTAGAATTCATAGATATAGGGGAACTAGGTGTAAAATTCACCACCTTCGAACGCATTTTTTTACCCAAGATATTGCAATTTTAGAGATAACTTTCCGCTCTACGGTTGAACAGAAAGCTACCGCAGTTGTCACATTACTGATTTTACAAAGCATCATCGATCAGCAGCGATGATACCTTGGAAACAACGCAAATGACTGTTGTTTTCTGTTGTTTTACAAGCTTTAGACTCTACTAGCATACTTTGATTAGATGGTTTCGTTCAATGATTCAATGATTTTCAAGCCTGCGGTAGAACTTGGCGGCTACCGCAAAACGGAAAATTTTCAAAAGTAACGTAACAATAACAAAGTGTAGAAATATTTCTCTACCTATTTGTTTCAGTGTTTTCCTGACAAAAATTGAAAAAAAAAACACAAAAAAATTAATGTGATTTTCTGGACTTTTTTCCAGGTTGTTTAAAAACCAGACTTTCGAATAGATAGTCGCCCTGTGCACTCGCATACTTTGTATTCCATGCGAAAAAAAATGTTGAATTTATCCTTAAAAACGTATTGAAGGACTTAAACTTCAATCAAGTCGTGGGGTAAAACGCCCACCCCTATTTCATAACACCAAAACAGCCGTTTGAATTCAAATTCCAGCCAACGTAATGCCACGTGTGCGGTTTCATGTAAATATGGACCTTACAAATGTGCATTTTTCGTATCGGCATTTACAGGAACAGGCTTAGTGATGATGAGTCTAGTCTAATCTGAATATGATATTGAATTTTTGAACGCAAAGTCTAAATCAATAATTATTGAAGTTTGTACGCTCCAGTGAGAGCATAAATGCCACAAAGATAGAGAAGAGTGATGCTGTTGATACAAATGAACAGCAATGCCAAAATGTCGGTATTAACATTGAGCTTTTAATAATAAATCTTCGAGCTGTTCAGTGGAATACCTATGAGTAAATGAAAAACCGAATTTAGTACTATACCTACCATTTAATTCCACAATAGTTTGTTTCCTCTGACAAATACGCGTATTTGGACCTCAACTGTAAGGCCGCCTCCAGTGTCGTGTACTAGACTCGACTGAAGTGAAGTTTTACAGAGATTTTACCCAGTGTAAGTAATCATATTGGGTAAAAGAATCTTAACTGGCAATATTTGAAAATGTTTCTAAAATTGTAGGAAGGTTTGGAATTCGTTTATCTAATGGTAACGTTTCTTATAGGGTAACGGTCGTATTTTGGACCCCCTAAGGAAGTGATTTTAGTTTTGTGTCCCAAATAATCAAGTGCACAGCGTACCCAAGTCAAAGAACATGTCAAAATGAAGAGAAAAACTTCCTCTACGAGATAAAAATGCCCAAACGGTCATGTAGGATCCAAAAAACGTCGAAAATAATTGAATTGTGATGCACTGTTTTTCATTATTTTGGACACACTAATACATTTTGGACCCTCATGGTATATATTTTGGACCCCCGGCATGTTTTTTATCGTTTGGCGACAAAGTCCATGACACTGGATGTATAATATGCTTGCCCATAGTCTAATCAATCGATCGACAATGGAAAACCGAACAAATTCTACGCTTTTTGTCCAGAAATTTGAAAAAAGTTTTTGTTTACATTTGAAAAATTTCTGACGGCTTCAATTTATATGTGTAACGTGTTGTAACGGTTGCATGGATGCACCGATTAAATTAAATTAATTTCAGATAAAATAAACACATTTTCTTTGTACAAACGGTTGATGCAAGTGCGGAATAGTCCTATCTTTCCAAATGGCATGCAAATTGAGTTGGTCTTTCGATTTAAACTGGGAAATTTGCAGGAAAATGGCCAAGGGGGTCCAAAATATATAGGGGTCCAAAATATATTGGTTACCCTATTTATAGTTTTACTGTGATTGAACTGTTTCATCTTCAACTGCTTAATTTAGTTTACCTAATTAGGATGATAGAGTTGCATAATACAAATCATATAGACATGCAAAACGAATGTCTTATCTATATAAATAAAAATGGAATGGTGTTTGTATGTCACGAAATGACTAATGAACGGGTCAACGGATTTGAATGATTTATTCTCCGTTTTGTTCGTCAAGGGTTCCGACGTGTTTGTGTGTATAAAAATCCTCGGATATTCACCGGGAAAGTCGGAAAACGAGAGTGAACGGAACTGTCATTTTGTATGGGACGATCCATAGCATTTTTCAACAGCCTACTTGATGGCAAGACGAAGTTTGCCGGGACCACTAGTTTAAAATAGTTATGAAAAAAAAATGAATGAAACGTATTTGTGTAAAAACATATTTATATAATTTGGCAACAGTTAGATGACAATGATTTTTCTTGTTTTATATATTATTTAGCATTATTTTCAATGTTTACAACAATCTAAGACAGTTTTGTTTATTTCACACATTCCACAGAGGCCCGCAAAAAGGACAAGGGTGGTATGGGAGCCATTCTGATGATGGGAGTGATGATGAGCAAAATGTTGGGAGCGCTCGGCTTCGGTAGCGTGGCCATGCTGGCCATGAAGGCCCTCGGCGTGTCGATGATGGCCCTGCTGCTGTCCGGTATTCTGGGACTGAAGAAACTAACGGAAGGAGGCGGCGATCATAAGGGCCGTCACAATCAGGACGTCGACTTCCAGGTGTTTTCCGGCGATTCTTCCTCGGGAGGACACTACGACAGCCCCCATGATGACTCCGGCCATCGAAGGACGTCCAGTTTGGCGTACCGAGGGTGGAACGAGGAGTATAAGCGGCTGTGAGAAGCTGTTGGGTAAGACTGGAATGCTGCATCGGACAGTATTGTGAGTTATCGTGAGGATTACTGATATTTTGAAAGATTGTTATTTATTTTAGAATAATTTTCGACATTATTTATTTATCAACATCAAGATGTTTTTCTTTTTGGATATCACATTCCTAATAATAGACACATTGTTACAATGCAATGATAAGAGATTCAATTTAAGATTGTATTGTAATTCATTGAAATGATTAGAAAAGATGACAATTTTCGGCTAACCTAGGAAGATTTTTTTTTTCAACATTGGAGCATCAATTTTTGGTGGTATAAAATATGAATTAGGATAGTTACGCATGAAAATACGCGGCAATTGCTCATCGTTTCATTTATGCTTGTTGAAGTTCACTAGTTTTGCCCAGCCATAACAATTGCCATGCCGACACATATGTTCCATTTTAATTGCGTTTCCACCACCGCAAATAATCAGATTTCATTTTCGGAAAACATATTTGCAAACACTGAAAGCAGCACTGGAATGTGTTCTGCGTACGGAAAAAGGTTTCTGATGAATCAGCTTACGAAATTGGATTCCGCATATCCATACGTGATGCAAAATGTAATTCAACATTAAAATAAGGAGGTAGGCCTGTGGAACATATACGCGAATGCATTAATTTTATTACGCAATAACCTCGAATTTGCTAGGTTCGTGCTTCGAAATCAATTGAGAATGAATTCTGAAATGCCTGATAATGAAAGATCATTGATGATTGGGTTCCGGGTCATTTGGCCGAATGCCATTTGGGCGAAAGGGTCATTTGGCCGAACGACATTTGGCCGAAAGCCGTTTGGCCGAAATTGCAAACTAAAAAGAACTACAGTTAGTATGACTTTATAATGAAATTCAAAAGTTGAATTTCAAAGAACTTATTCAGCTTATGCGTAAAGAAGGATAAATCATCATTGATATACAAATAATCTGATTTTTAGTGTTAGTTCAAGAAACAGTCAGTGCTGAAAGAAGAGCAGAAGTAAGCAATTATTCATCTCTCTGCTAGTGATAATAGCCACCAGCAGATGTTTTCGTATCGCGTTCTTAGTTAGCTTATGACAGTAACTAAAAAGGTTTATTATATACGACTTATTCGTACTTCTACTGGATCGGGTTGCTTCGATTCCTCGAATCGTAATAAGTAATGTATGTAACCACACAAGTCTTGGCTTCTTCTTTCACAACTAAGAAACAGTGTGCTTCTTGGACGTAAGTGTTCACCGATTTGTTTGGTTCATTGCTATGCGTAAGCAACGGTGTAGAGTTCAGTTCGCATGTTGTAATCTAAAAAAAAAAACTAAATATAGTATATAACAACGAGTATGGCAACACAATGGCAGTACTTACTATAAAAGTATAAAATTTGCAACATTTGCATTTTTATATGAAATATTTAAGAAATATAAAAAAAAAGATCAATACCGATGTTGTCATGATATTCTACCACAGTGATATTTTGTTGTTTGACAAAGTGCTGCTTTCACCTTTCCTCATTCCACTTTCATCTCACGTTATGGAATGCTCTGATAAGAAGCCGATGAATTTTTGTCACTTCTTACAGATGTTCGGAAATAATTTTCAGCAGATATCCTGAAGGTTTATCACAGTATTCCTGGTTAAAATTATTTCCGAAATAAATTAGACATATTTTTTCAAAAAAAAAAACTAGTTAGATTTTTTTCATATTGTTAGCTGTGCTTTATTGAGAACTGCTAACTTTTAATTGAAGGATTTACTTTAACAAATTTCTATGGAAATGAGAGAAGATTTATTGCAATTTGAAGCATTCATTTTTTTATCAGGTATGATATCGGAAAATCCAGGTGAAAATCCGTCAAAACGTTTAGATTTAATTTCTGTGGAAATATTCCGTGAAACTAATCAAACAGAACGACTGAAACGACTTCACCAAATCAAATGAATCTGTAATATTTATTGTGATTATTTACCCTACAACACGGAAACGTGTTACGAAAAGTGAATCAGTTCTATACACTAATAGATTTGGTAGATATTTAGGAAAGTCTAGATATGACAAAACTTCTGCAGGAGTTATTGATATTCCAATTTCTGGTAAAATTACTGAAAGGTATATTCAACGTATTGCTTTACCAAAATTCTCTGAATTCCAGAAAGAGTTTGATCAAAGTTTTTGCCAATATGTTACATTATTTTCAACACTGAGAACACTGAGATAATTTGTCTGACAACAGAAAATGTTTTTTCTCGTAGAAGAACCTCATTTGAAATTTGAAACCATTGAAAGCCCTCATTTAATTGGGATCCAGACCCTCGTTAAATTTTTTTTATTTGAAACCATATTAAAGGGGAGATTTCAAACATGGTGATAATGTTTTAAGTAGATGAAAAAACCGAAATTAGTACTATACCATTTAATTCCACTAGAGTTTGTATCCTTTGACAGATACGCGTATTTCGACCTCAACTGTAAGGCCGTCTTCAGTGTCGTGTACTAGACTCGACACGACACTGAAGACGGCCTTACAGTTGAGGTCGAAATACGCGTATCTGTCAAAGGATACAAACTCTAGTGGAATTAAATGGTATAGTACTAAATTCGGTTTTTTCATCTACTTATAGGTATTCTACTAAACAGCTCGAAGATTTATTATGATAATGTTTTGTTTCATAGACACCGTGAGAAAGATTCTTGAGTATGCAAAAATTAAAAAAAAAATCATTCGTTTTGTTATTTTTTTTTTAATCATACAAAAACCTTCAGAAGGCACCATTTTTTTTCCTATAACGATAATGGTTTTTTTTCATTTAAATCAATAAATTTGGTTTAAATTTATCAGAAAATCATTTCGAATACCTCGATAGATATTTTTAATCTTTCCCGGGGTTTATTCGTTAGTTATATTGAAATACATGAGTCTGTATCACTAACAAGTTCAAATGTATACGTTGGATCTTGAAAAATCTACGAAACAATCCTAGGAGAAATGCAAAAAAAAATAGAAATTAATGAATTCGAATTAAGTGAAATAAATTGATGGTTTCTCTCTCTAATTTTATTTCGACAATCGTTTACCTTGGCTTTAGTACAGAGTATTCAACATTGGTAGATAGAAATATCCTTGAAACTCTGAGCTTAGTTCTGGGATGGAGCTTGTAATTGTGACTAAAAGCCATCACTAGTGGTGGAAATTTCAAATAGTACGATTCCTAATAACTGATATGAAGAGTTTCATCTGCTGGATTTCGAACGCTCACCGAGGATCTTGTTGGATAGGAATCTTTGAAATTCGGGACTTGTAACCACGATTGCCGCTACAGCAATTTTTCGAGGGTCTCAACATATGTCTACATACAGTGTAGGGTAAAATTTTTGCAACTTTTTCGATTTTTCATGAAAATTTTTATAAGCTAGATCTCAGAACATCAAACAAAACTTGAATTTTAACATATATATTTGAACCCGTGGTTGAAAATATCACTTCAAAATATATGGGGGAATTCAAGTTATTTCCGAAGAACTTTAAAAATTTAATCAAATCAGACCATTGGTGACTAAGATCTTTAATTTTTAACAATTTTGTATGAAAAATCGTAAAAATTGCAAATGCTTTGTCCAATACTGTAGGTCTTCACAGAAGTTCCTACAAGTTCAGAGATCTCCACAGAACTTACCTTTGAGGTCTTTAGCGAAGTCTTTATGAGGTCACCACAGAAGTTGAAACTTCGAACCGCTAAAAAAAGTTTTCAAAGACATCTCGACGAAAGCATCAGAGAGATCTCCACAGATTTCACCAAAGATTTTTCCATGCAAGTCTCCACCGGAATCTTCACAGAAGTTTTTGATCTACACAAAAGCTATGATGAGCTAGAATTTTGGTGTCTTCGATGAAGCTGCTCAGCAGATCAAGGGATATAAGGCGATGAAAAATCTAATTGAGAATTTATCCGCTAAGTGGCGCTAATGATAATCTTATTAAATCATCTGTATCTCAAGATTTTTATCGGCTAGAAGGTTCGTGTCTTCGACAAAGATGTTCAAGAGATCGAGGGCTATCCG
Organism: Aedes aegypti; assembly: GCF_002204515.2. Lineage (NCBI taxonomy): Eukaryota > Metazoa > Arthropoda > Insecta > Diptera > Culicidae > Aedes > Aedes aegypti. The sequence continues at coordinate 264,006,128 of NC_035107.1, read as the reverse complement.
GAGATAGATAATGAATGACATGCAATTCATACGCTAGGTGATGCTAATGACAATTTTGTTTCAATCTTTTGTATCTCAATATACTGAAAAGCGAGAAGGTTCGAGTTTTCAGCAAAGTTCTTGAGTCATATGGCGGTGGAATCTTATTGGAATGACGCTACACCATAACTTGAAACTTCGACTCTTGATATAAAGCTAAAAAACCATGGTATAAATGTGGCTTAGTCAATAGTCTCTTGAAGCGCAGCTGAATTATTTTGATTTTTTTTAAATATTTGAGTGTTTATCTTACTTGACTAAATAGTTTCTTCAATATCGAGTTTTAATAGTTTACTGCAGTTTGAGGTTTATTTAATCTTCTTCATCATAAGATGAAGTAGAAACGTGGTACAGATGAACAATATCTATCTGATAGTGATTAAATTCAAACATGTATGACATTTTTACGGAATTACTCTATTCCTAAATCCTGGTTGTATGCTTTGACGGCCTCATGACTATCGTATCAGTTTCATGGTTCAATCCTCGCTTCAGCCGTTGAAACTTTTCGTGAGGATTGTTTTTCGGCTGTTCCTGTCCGTTGTCTAATGTTATGTTACAGTCTGTACAGCTCAATTGCTGAAGACAATGTCTGAGTATTTTTTGTTGCAATAGATATAGTGCGGCACCAATAGTCATACAATAGTCTTCGGTAAATAAAGCATGCGTCGACGTCATCAGTAGATGCATGGATTTGTTGGAATAGAAAAAGAGGAACAGTAGTTTTGAGGTATAAATATTGAGAACTCAAAAAAAAAAACAAACATTTTTTACCCTGAAATGAGTTGTTAACTTTCATTCGAACGTTTTTATTATAAACATTTTATTCAAACGTTGTGTAAACGGAACCTAGGATTAAATTCATGCCCGTTTGCAAACCATGCAGAAGCGTTTGTCTTTAGATCACACAGTCCCTCTTATTCAGTCCTAAATCGAAGAATAATTCTTTCATTTTCTTTATACTGTACTGCCTTTTTCATCAGTTAAAAGGTAAATCCCTTTTGTGCCTTCACATTAGTTTTCGATAAAAGTGTATTAAAAAAGTAAATCCTTCAAAAATTTCAGCAACTCTGGAATTTGCAACAGGAATTTTGTTGAATATTTTTCAAATGAAATTAAATAGAACGGCTTGAAAGGATTTTTATAAGAATTCTCAAACTGCACTGTCAGAACTACTGAGAATTTCCTATATAAAAACATGTAGAAATCATTAAAGGAAAATAAACAATAAACATTGAAAAAAATGCCTGTAAAAATGTCTTCAGAAATAAAATGTTGTTTAAACTATATAATATATCCACGAAAATTGCATGCTGGAATCCGTGTAAAAATGTTTTAAGTTTTATTCCAAAAGTAACACAGAACAAATGCTGGAAGTATTTTAGGAAAAAATCTAATTAGCCTAAATTAATTAACTCAATACGTGTGGTAAAGATAGATAAATTATGGGTGAAATTATGAAATAAATCCACCTGCTTGACTGGGATTTGAACCCAAGACTCTTGCATACTAGACGAGCGCCTTACCAACAGAGCAACAGAGCCACTTGGTGATCCAACAACTCAGTTGGTTACGTGTTTCGATTTCAAATCCCCACAGATCACGCGGACCCTTTTCATAACCCACATCCATCCATCTCATATGGAGTATATTAGAGCGACTGCCTCTCTGTAGAAATCATTTCGTCACTTAAATACGAACGACACGTTGATGGCCTTCCTCCATTTAAACACTTTCTCAATACGGTTGTTGTGAAAACGATGATAAATCACACTCGTTCTGCGCGCGTGTGTAGTATACATGAGATGGATGGATGCGGGTTATGAAAAGGGTCCGCGTGATCTGTGGGGATTTGAATTCGAAAATTGTAACCAACTGAGTTATTGGGTCACCAAATGGCGGTAAAGCGCTCGTCTAGCATACAAGAGTTTTAGGTTCAAATCCCAGCCAAGCACGTGGATTTTTTTTCAAAATTTCACCCATAATTTATGCATCTTTACCACGCGTAATGAGATAATCAATTTAATAACCTGCGGATTGGATTACCGAAAAGCTCAATATATGTGTTCATATTAGCGTTACGATCTACTTCGTTGTAAGCGCTATTATTCGTCGTATCAAACTTAAAATGTTCCACTACAGTGGATATTAAATCTTACCTGCAACCTAGATTCAGTTCCAAAGTGTGATTTTGTGTATACCAAAATTGCAATAAAACTAATGTATTTCGATAGATAACTTCGGTTCAATTGCCCACTTTGCACTTTTTCATAGAGATCGCATGGACGAAGATGTACTGATCGAAATCTGATTAGCGATCGACTGAGCAACGCCACATTACCATTCATATTTCTTCCTGCCCCTCTGTGTGACTTACTCCACTATATGCAAAACCTACGTACATGTTCACTGTTCAATCACATGCTGTAAAACTTCTGATATTCACGAAATTTTAAGAAATTCACTCAAAGACCGTATATAATTTAGAACGTAAACAAAGTGTGTTATCCGTTCGAACTGGGAAAAACCTGAGACGAGACTCGCGAAGACGGTTTTGTGTTTCTATGATTGCTGAGTTTTTTCTTAGTCCACTCTGTGTTTTCATCAATCATGCGCAAGCCGTTCAAACCCTCACATGAACATCTAGGCAAAAAATCATTGCGTTTGCCTCACACCGAAAGAAAATTAGCCTTTTGAGTGAAATTTCACGCCAGCGAACGTAGCAGGCATTAGAAATAACTTGTTCTGTGTTTAGATTTATCAACATGTTTGGAAAAAATGCTTTGCTGACTGAGGTTTTTCTTTAGTTTCAGTTTATTTTGAATAAAATACTTTTCACTTTTTCAGCCATAAAAACCGACGGGCTGCATTTGACGTTTCGTGACAGCGGTATCTGGGCTGCAAATGACGTTGATATTTTTCCTCTTCGCGAGTCTCTCTCAGGGAAAAACTTGTGTGCATTAATGTGTGCGTGATGTGCTTATATCTTTGGGCTGTATTTTGATGGCGTTTATAAGGTTGAAGATTTGTATTTGGCCACTCACTATATCACAGTGAGCTGTTAGTTATGCGACGAATCTGAAAGCTCATTGCGACCGAAATGAAAATTGATACGACGAATAGAAGCAACGGTAAGTAATAATTTTGTTAGGGCCCGACTATAGCTAGCGAACCTACCCTATTCGGATACTCATTCTCTGCTTTGTTGTACAAAGCAGAGAAGAGTAGCACAGGCAGAACCATCTCCATATTTTACAATAGGTCATTGTTAGATAGCATCTCGAACCGTGCGCATCGCTCTATCGCTTCGAATAAAGCTTCAAGTACCAACGGTCAAGTGTACCACGTTTTTGTTCACCGAGAAGTGCCGCGTTTTAGCTGGTGTTAAACCCACGTCCGAACGATAAATTCGCCGCGAGTGCCCCCCACAAGTCCGGAGAACCAGCTCCGAAACATTTATGGTCCTTCGAGGAGCCGGATTCGTGCGGTTTAGTGGCCCAAGGTCGGCGAAGAAATTTATCTATTGTGTGTGGTGATAATACCACAATCAGCGTGGTGTCTTTTGTGCTGCCTTTTGTCGGTGGCGTCGGCTTCGTATGCTGTATCGGTGTTAGCGGATCCGTTAGCAGTATTGGAGTGATTCTACGAACCTGTTTCCAAGCCACGGATCATCCCAGAAACATGGAGCTTTTTGGCGTTTCCACGGCGCATTCCAACCCCTTCCTCCTGTATCTGGCAAACCTGGTGTGACTTGGGACAGTTCATACTAAAGGGCAGCGTGAGTACACCGACAACCAAGGTACGATTATTTCTAAAAAGAAATATAGTTTGCATGCGACTTTCACTATAGTAAATAAGGAATTTGTTTGCGATTTCAACGATTTTTTGGGCAATCGACTAAGCTACGTCTTTTGGAAATTGAGTGGGTTTGTGACTTGAATTAATATCTGGCAATAACCAAAATGGCGTCATTGCGCGAATTGTGTAAGATCGAGCGTGGATATTTGGACTCCATGGCTAATGTGGAGGCCTTTGTTGAAAATTTCAATGCTCAGCGAGACAAAGGGAAGGTTGCTTCCCGTTTGGAGCATTTGGAACGTCTGTTCAAGGAATTTCGAGATAATCGTGCAAAAGTTGAGGCGAGACAGGAACAGGATTTGAAACTGTCCGCTGATGCTGAGGGTAAGGAGGAGCAACTCAAGAAAGACGTTGAATCTGCCAATAGACAGACTCGTTTGGACTTTGAAAACCGGTACTTTGATGTGAAAGACTTTCTCACATCACACCGAGCCAATCCGATAGCTGCAGCTTCTTCTTCTTCTTCCTCTCCGCCCTACCAAACCATCGCTTCCCGAGTTCAACTCCCTGTTTTCAAAATTCCTCCCTTTGACGGTAGTGTGAGAGATTGGTTGAGTTTTCGTGATGCTTTCCAAAGCATGATCGGCAAAGATGCTTCACTTTCACCGATCGATAAGTTCAATTATCTGTTGTCTGTGCTCACCAAAGAAGCCAGAACGTTAGTGGAGTCTATTGAACTAACTGCGGCAAACTTCGAGGTTGCGTGGCAAATGCTCGAGCAACGGTTCGAGAACAAAAAGATACTCGCTCGGACACTGATGGACAGCTTTCTGAATGCTGAACCTATCAAGCGGGAATCGTATGAAGCACTCGTTAGTCTCATCGATACTTACGAACGCAACCTCATGCAACTGCGGAAAATTGGATTGGATACCAAGGGTTGGTCTCACCTGTTAGCTCATCTTCTCTATTCCCGTCTCGATGCCGAAACTCAAAGGCATTGGGAGCATGCTCACAACTCCCGTGAAGCCCCAAAGTACGAGGAGCTAGTGAAATTTCTGCGGGACCACCTTGCAACGCTGCAACCTCTGTCGTTCTCGAAGCTGCGAGGGTTGGAATCTCGTCAAGACCCTGGGAAAAATGTGAGCAAATCTAAAATTTGGTCCACGCTCACAACAACCACGACTCCCAAAAAAGTTTGTCCACACTGTCAAAAATCCTCACACTCTCCTTTCAAGTGCGAATCCTTCAACCACATGAGTCCTTCCCAAAGACTTGAATCAGTCAAAAAAGCTGGTTTATGTCTTAACTGCCTTTCCTCTTCCCATTTGGTACGGGCCTGCCCTAGCTCAGCTTGTCGTGTTTGTGGCCAAAAGCACCATACGATGCTGCACTTGCGCCCAACAAGCAACAGTTCCAGCCAAGGACAAGAGCCATCGCAATCGCAACCCACTAAGCCCACTATTCCTGAAAGCAAACCTGCAATCGCACCTTCGAACAATTCCGCATCTTCGCAATCGCAAACTCTCGCCACCGCGCCCATGGCCGGTCCCTCAACGTCCCAGCCAGTAGCTCTCCCTGCTAGTGCAACCGCCGATAGTAGTGTGGTGCTTCTCTCAACGGCTGTTGTGAAGATAGCTGACTATAACGGGAATGTCCAGTTCGCCAGAACGCTTTTGGATTGTTGCTCCGAAAGAAATCTGTTGAGTGAACGTTTGGCGCAGAAATTGGACCTACGTCGGCAGAACGATCCGCTTTCCCTCCAAGGTGTGGGACCTAGTGCAGCCGTATCGAAGCAATCGACGATGGCTAACATCCGTTCACGCTGTACGGATTATGCTGTTGATCTCAAATTCCATATTCTGCCGGAGTTCAAGCCAATCTTACCGTCAAATCAGTTGTCGATAGCAGCTTGGAATATTCCTCCCTTCATTGAGCTTGCGGACCCATGCTTTTTCGAACCCAATCGCATCGATGCCATCATCGGAGCAGAAGTGTATTACCGTCTACTACTGGAAGGTTTTATTGACCTCGGGCCAGAGCTACCCCACTTGAAGGAAACAGTTTTTGGGTGGATAGTTTCCGGAAACATCAACCAAATGGATGTGAACAGATCTGCCTTTACGCTTGTGTGCAGCAACGCCGATTTGAATAAACAGTTAACTCGTTTCTGGGAGATTGAATCGTGTCATTCGAAAGAGACCCTCTCACCGGAAGAACGGAAATGCGAAACTCATTTCACTGCCACCACAACCCGAAATTCCTCCGGAAGATTTGTTGTTACATTGCCGAAGAATCTTGATGTTCTTGATAAGTTGGGAGATTCACGAACTGTAGCTGTTCGTCGTTTTCTGTCCCTGGAGCGACGACTTCATGCGAATCCTTCGCTTTTGGATGCATATGCTGCTTTCATTCAGGAATATGTTAAGCTAGGTCATATGGAACCGATCGACGCCAGTAGAGAAATCTTGAATCCTGGAGAGAAAACTTATTACATGCCTCACCATTGCATCGTTCGTCCGGAGAATGTCACTACTAAACTTCGTGTCGTTTTTGACGCCTCTTGCGCTTCTGACACAGGTGTCTCGTTGAACGACGCGCTAATAGTGGGTCCAGTTGTGCAAGACGAGTTGTATAGCATCATCCTCCGCTTTAGAATGCCTCGTTTTGTCATTGTCGCCGATTTGGAAAAAATGTACCGGCAAGTGCTAGTATCTCCCGCCGATCGACCTTTGCAACGCATAGTGTTTCGTTCTTCTCCTTCGGAACCGCTCCAAACCTACGAATTGCTGACAGTCACATATGGCACTGCGTCGGCTCCGTACCTTGCAACCCGCTGTCTCCAGCAACTTGCCTCGGACGGCGAATCGACTCACCCCATAGCAGCAGAGGCGCTGTCCAAGGACTTCTACATTGATGATTTGCTTGGTGGAGTGGCATCAGAAGAAGAAGGAATCACGTTGTGCCGGGAACTGATCGATCTCTTGAGTTCAGCTGGATTCAAGTTGCATAAATGGGCATCCAATAGTCCGAGAATTCTACAGAACATTCCTCCAGAACTTCGGGAAGATCGGAGTCTATTGGAACTAGATTCTTCGACATCGCCGGTGAAAACATTGGGACTGCTTTGGCAGCCAGTTGACGACGTTTTTCGCTTTAAAATACCTACGTGGACTGAGGATGCCGCTATAACCAAACGATTGGTATTGTCCGAGGCAGCACGCTTGTTCGACCCCTTAGGTCTGTTGGGACCAGTTGTGTTGCGCTCCAAACTTTTCATGCAAGAGTTATGGAAATCCAAGGTTTCCTGGGATATTCCTTTGAACGACCACCAACAACAATTCTGGAAGTCCTTCCGAAGGGATCTTGAAATTCTCGATACTTTCACTGTGCCACGGTGGGCGGCACCGCACCTAGATGCAGCCAACCTTGAGCTGCATGGGTTTAGCGACGCTTCCGAAAGTGCATACGGGGCATGCATCTATATCCGCACGATTTCGCCCAACGGAATTGTCTCGGTTAACCTTCTGACAGCGAAGTCAAAGGTTGCACCGAAAGGAACCGAAAAACTTGATCCAAGTATTCGACTACCACGTTTAGAACTTTGTGGAGCGTTACTACTGAGCCATCTATTCGAGAAAGTGGAAAGCAGTCTTCAAAACCAAGTTCGTCCGTTCTTCTGGACGGATTCAACAATTGTCGTACATTGGCTGTCCGCTTCACCATCTCGCTGGAAAAAATTTGTTGGAAACAGAGTAGCTGAAATCCAGCAACTTACTGCTTCTGGAAGTTGGAGACACGTTCCAGGCATCGACAATCCAGCAGATGTAATATCGCGTGGCATGTCAGCAATGGAGCTTGTCGATCACATGCTGTGGTGGCAAGGACCCCAGTGGTTGCAGCAACCTAACCGCTTTTGGCCCGATTTAGTTCGGACTTCCGATGACCTCTTTAGTTGTACACAACTCCAGGATAGACCCACGGTTTCTCTGCCAACAGTCATCCAAAGCACAATTTTCACGGTGAAATCGTCCCTCTTCAGTCTTGTCAGACTGATAGCCTACATGCGAAGATTCTGCAACAATGCAAAGGATCCTAACAAAGAAACCAGAAAAACAGGACCGTTATCAACAGCAGAATTGGAAGAAGCATTAATCGCTTTGGTCAAACTGGCCCAGCAAGAATCTTTTGCGGAAGATCTGCATTCTATCCGCACCACTGGTCAAGTGAAGTCGACATCAAGGTTGAAGACCTTATCTCCAGTGCTCGTGAATGGTGTGCTATGTACGAGAGGACGTCTTAATTATGCAGCTGTCCCATACGCACAGAAGCATCCAATTATCCTAGATAACAAGCATCCGTTCACTCTACTAGTAGTTCAATATTACCACTATAATAATCTCCACGCTGGACCAACTCTTTTGATGGCAACCGTTCGCGCCAAGTACTGGCCTCTTCGGTTGCGCGATATTGTGCGAAAGGTTACACACGAATGCGTCACCTGTTTCCGCAGTCGACCCAGCGTCGCTGAACAGATCATGGCCGATTTGCCTCCTGTTAGAGTAACGCCAACTTTGCCGTTTCTGAACACCGGAGTGGATTTCTGTGGACCATTCTACCTGCGGCCACCAACACGAAGAGCTGCGCCGTTGAAATTGTTTGTTGCTGTATTCGTGTGTCTATCAACCAAGGCAATACATCTAGAGTTGGTATCCAACTTATCTGCGGATTCGTTTATTGCATCTCTAAAACGGTTTGCTGCACGCAGAGGAGTTCCGCAGACCATCTACTGCGATAATGCAACAAACTTTGTTGGAGCTCGCCGAACACTGAACGAATTCTTGCACCTGTTTCGCACCCAGCAGAACCGCTTGGATGTCACCCGCCAATGCTCTGCCGAGGGAATTCAATTTTCCTTCATTCCACCGCGATCACCGCACTTCGGTGGCATCTGGGAAGCTGCGGTGAAATCCCTTAAAACTCACCTTCGCCGCACGCTCGCGAACGCATTGGTTTCAACCGAGCAATTTCAAACGTTAATCACGCAAATTGAGGCACTTCTAAACTCCCGGCCTCTAACCCAACTAAGCAATTCCCCTGAAGACTTGGACGTCCTTACGCCAGGTCACTTCTTGGTGCATCGACCACTCACAGCCATCCCGGAGCCATCCTACGAAGAGGTGCCGTGCAATCATCTTTCGCAATGGCAAGTAATCCAGGAGTATCTTCGTCGCCTTTGGAAGCGATGGTCGTCCGAATATCTTTCGGGCCTACAGCAGCGTACCCGATGGACTCACGAGCGCGATAACATTCGCGTCGGAACGATGGTATTAGTCCGCGAAGATAATCTACCACCGCAGAAGTGGCGTTTCGGTCGGGTGACCGAAGTTTTTCCTGGAAACGACGGACTCATCCGAGTCGTCAACATCCGTACCAAGGACGGTATCTATAAGAGGGCAATCACGCGCATTTGTGTCCTTCCTATTCCCGACAATTATCCAGAGAACTAAGAAGCTCCATAGTTCCGGCTAATCGTTCGAGGTTCCAGCAACACAAGCAATGTCGGATTGGAGGGGACCTTATGGTCTCCTCCCAAGTTAAGTATCTGTTTTTCTTTGCTCTTTTTTGTCTTCTCCGCCCTAAAGTCAACTGTATTGGCAGGAACCCTGGACTTCGGCTACCCAACGATCGAGATGTGCAATCCCAACTGCATCACCCATCCCAGTTGGTCAAGCTACACTGAGTTCAACCCGACAACCGTCCAGGAGACTGAGTTACTGAAAGCTGAAGTGTTGAATTGATGGAAAAAATTGAATTTGTTATATTCTAAGTAGATTTTAAAACGAATCACGATAGATAGTAGTTAGGATTGAAATTAGGATTTCAATGGTGGGCGGGATGTTAGGGCCCGACTATAGCTAGCGAACCTACCCTATTCGGATACTCATTCTCTGCTTTGTTGTACAAAGCAGAGAAGAGTAGCACAGGCAGAACCATCTCCATATTTTACAATAGGTCATTGTTAGATAGCATCTCGAACCGTGCGCATCGCTCTATCGCTTCGAATAAAGCTTCAAGTACCAACGGTCAAGTGTACCACGTTTTTGTTCACCGAGAAGTGCCGCGTTTTAGCTGGTGTTAAACCCACGTCCGAACGATAAATTCGCCGCGAGTGCCCCCCACAAGTCCGGAGAACCAGCTCCGAAACAAATTTCTTTGCATTATTTCCAATAAACGACAAAGATGTATTGCATAATGCGTCTTGAAAATTGGCATCGGTTTGTATCAGCATCATTCATTGAAACACTGAGAGGGTTCTTTCTGATCAAAGCTCAATACGATGGTTATTAGCGCATAACCATATGATAAAATTGATGAAATTGGAATTTTTCACAAAACAATACTAACTCAGACTCGACACAAAGTTCAAATAATTTTGGTAAAAAAGTGACAGAAGAATAACGAAAAATACACAAAATTGACACAAACAGCTAAACATTCACAAAACGACACCAAATTGATACAAAATTGACAAAAAAGATGGTGCAAAATTGATACAATCGACATTAAATTAACTTAAATTTGAATTAAGCAAGTCAATTGACAGTATGCTGGAAGTGAATTGATTAGTGAACTGGTAGTAAAATTTTTAAAAATGTTCTTATTTCAAATTATTTATAAATGTATTGAAGAATATTCTGAAAAAATAATAATAATAAAATTCTTTGCTTTTTCAAAATTATGTAAGTATAAAAAATCTTAGATGAACTCCTGTAAAAGCCATTGAAAACCGTCGTATTTTTGAAGAAATGCTGAAGTGGAATCTCTGAAATATTACATAGTTGTTAAGGTGAACAGTTTGGAATCAACTTCTGAGATTGCACTGAAACTTCAAAGGCACACATCTCGCGAAGAAAGCATCCAACAACAGTGTACTTTTTATTTCGGCTTTGTGCACTAGCAAAAAGCTTAAAATAAGAAGATCAGAAACGTTTGTCAACTATTTCCCCAGTATGATGCCCTCGAAAACGTGAGTAGGGGCACAAGTCGGCCATTGCAGCGGCCATTTTTGGAATCTGAGATGTTTCTCCGTAAGGAAGAACTGATGAAAAACAAATGTCATTGATCCTTTCCATTCAAAATAAATGATGGAGAAATCTGTAAGAAATTAAAAATTATATTAGTTTTCGGTAAAAGTCAGTTGGATTTGATCAGACTCTTATGACTTTCGCGGAAATTTTTTTTGATTCATAAAATATCAGTTTATCTACACTTATCACTGAAAATAAAAATTAATTCTGGAAAATCCTTGAAACCATCAGCAAAGCAACCCGATCAGACGGAAGAAACAAGATTATAACAGACCAGTGCGCATCGTACCTTCGTGCTGTGCGTACACGAATTCTCTCTGCTCTTGGAAGTTTTCTTAAAAACTACCTAAAGCAATAAAACAGTACTTTTCAGTGCTACAAAAACAGTACTTTTCAGTGCTAAAATTAAAAACGGTACTTTTCAGTGCTACTAAAACAGTACTTTTCAGTACTATTTTTTCTACTATTGATCCCTTTACGATCCTTGTTTGGACCCGTGCCTTCGATTTTTCGTTGGACCCGTTGGCGAAAGCTAGCGGTGGTAATCCTTCTTGGACACCGTCTAGGGAAAAAACCTCTCGAAGGTCACGTCTTTCTCGTTTATTAACTAAACATGGTATCAACAACTAACAAAAGGAAGTGTGAATTTCTGAATTCACTACTTCCTTCCAAAAAAGTGGGTTTTAAAACTGTCACTACACGTGGCAAGAATGGAAGAAAGGACGTTTCCCCGGAATGCGAACTTTCTTCCAAGGGTGAAATGAATAATTGTATCGAAATGAGCAATCAGTTCGATGCTCTAGACAAATTTTCAGAACACCAAATCGAAGCAGCCTCTAGCCCAGGCTCTTTGATTCAAGTGAGGAAGCAAAGAGTGCCGCCTATCGTGGTCAGTTGTTCCGAATTTGGGGGATTTAGGCAGGAGATCTTGAACTCCATTAGGGGAATCAAGGTTTCCTTCCAAATCGCAAAGAAAGGAGACTGTCGCGATTTGCCGGAAACTCTTAAAGATCGTGAACTTCTTCTCAAACATCTTGAAGAGAAGAAGCACAAGTTTTTTACTTATGACGACAAAACTGAACGTTTGTTCAAAGTTGTCTTGAAAGGTCTCTCAAGTGACTATAAGTCTCCTGAAGAGATCAAAAATGGAATAAATGATTTACTTGGATTTTCCGCAGTCCAAGTAATCATTATGAAAAAGAGAACCCAATCTGGCATTGTTCGGAAAGGGCTTTCTCAAGAACTTTATTTAGTTCACTTTAACAAAAAAGAACTAAATAATATTAAAGCTTTAGAAAAAGCAAAACTTTTGTTTGATGTCCGTGTAACATGGGAACATTTCCAGAAACCTGGAGGAAATTACCAGAACCCCACTCAGTGCCGTCGGTGCCAAAAGTGGGGTCATGGTACAAAAAATTGTCGCATGGATGCTAAATGCATGATTTGCGGAGGTTCTTCTCACGCTAAGGACGTCTGTCCAGTGAAGGAAGATACCACCAAATTCATATGCTGTAATTGCGGGGCTAACCATAAGTCCAATTTTTGGAATTGTCCTTCACGCAAAAGGGTCATTGAGGCTCGTGCCAGGCAGTGCCGGATTTGGCCTTCGGGGGGCCCGGGCCAGATCTCATAAAGGGGCCCTTTTATACAAAAATCAGCACGTTTTGGAATTCCCCAAACCAATGTATTGTATTTGAGTTTTGAACGAGATGGTCGGTCCTAAAATATGAGGGACCCAAATAAAAAGTGGGTTGTGAGCTATATAAATTAAAAAAATCAACTGTTCTCAAGTTTTCCAATAGTGTTTAGGTGATTTTTCCGTTCGGTATAACAATTCGTAGAAGACTGGCTCATTTTTCGGCTTTTATATAATTTGTATAGAGTGAAAAATTGCTAAAAATCTACAAAGCCGTTAAACTCCAAAGTTTTTTTTGATTCCATTTACTACAAGTTTTCATTTTGCATCTGGTACCAACACCAATAAACGAAAATCGAGCTACCACGATAAACCTCCCGGATGAGCAGCAGAGAACCCTGATCCCAATCCCCACCATGGTCTTCCTTCAAAAATTGTGGCCACTAACCTGGCAACTCGTCACGAATACCGTGGCTCCAATTCATATCAATTTTAATCTGCAAAAGTCAATGAATTGTATACACTAAAGATGAATTTCGGCTAAGTAAAGCGTTAAACGTGATTGAGCCTCAAATAAACGAAATAGTAAAAAAAAGTTTATCTCCGGTTGGAAAAAAAAGTGTTAACAGTACTGGCAAGAATAAATTGTGTATTTTAGGAGACTTCTGCTTGAAGCAAACCGATTGACCGGAAATTTGAACTGCATGTTGGAAATAACTTCAAATTAGATCTGTGAATAGATCATCAAATTATATGCAAGAGCGTCTAAATTTTTAAGTTTTGAAACATATTGCCAAAAAATTTTCATATTTTGATACTCAGATATTTAGGAAACAATCAATTTACGATAAGTATAATCTTCTACCAAGTGAAAACAATTGCAAAATCATGCCTAGGTACTTCTAAATATCATATAAAAAAACAATTCCTATTTAAATTTTCTGGCATTTTTCTCAAAATAGTATTAATTTTAATATCTACCAAACTATTGAATAGAATTTGATCAATTTTCCATGAATCAAATTTCAAGTTATTTATGAGATGTAATTGAAATTTCAGATCAGTCGATTCGTTACAAGCTGTTATACAGTTCCCTGAACTTTAACATTTTGTATGAACATCGTTTGTATATTCTATGAATAATATTCAAAGCTAAGCCATTACTGAAGCAAAGCTGAATTCAAAGAAAACTTCATCAGCTATGGCATACCGAATAGAATAGATATTTAAAAATAAAGACTACTGCGTCACAAAAGAATTTATCTTACACTTCAAGTTTCGGATAGAATTGCAAATATGTTTAAATTTAAAAGTTCTGATAGGAACCCAATAAACTTTTTGAATTGAACAGTGTTTCACAGGTTTAGCCGCATTTTTTTAAGATCATGCGCATTGAGCGCATTTTAAATTCCAATTTTTTAAACTAATAAGAATTTTGAAGATTTTGGCTATAACATTAATATTTTCTTGTAACATATTTATTGATCAAATCATACTGTGGGGATCAGATATCAGGCGAAGAAAAACAATTTGCTTTAAAATTGGAAAGTTGGCTGAAACGTTTTAGTTAGAGTAAAGTGGGGCAAAAGTTCGAGTGGGGTAAGAGTTTCTTTTTAAGATTTCTAGCTCAATTCAAAACAAATCTCATAAATGTCATGGTGGTTCGAATGCTATTCAAGTAAGAGACTTTCAATCCAAATATCATAACAATCGATTGGGATTTGGAAAAGTTATGGCTATTTGTTGTTTTTCGACGTGAATATTGTAATTTTTGGTCGAACTTTCGTAGCATGGAACCAATTGAAGATAAAATCTTTTTCAATATTTTATGTAAGGGCGTTTCTAGGCCTATCATAAGGTTGCTTTGAAGTGTATTAGTTTTTGCATAAATGCTTGTAAACAATGTTTGGCCCATAGCGGGGCAAAAGTTCGAATCAGCGGGGCAAAAGTTCGACCCATGTATGAAATCACGGAAAAATTTGCAAATTGCCTAAAATCTACATATTATCTTCAAATTTGGTTAAATTTGTCTGATCGTGTAAAAACAGTCACCAAAATTTTACATTTCCACTTAGTTTTGCGAAAAACTGCTATTTTTGAGTATATTACAATTAACCCGGATTTGGGCAATTTTTTGATGAAAATTTAGTGTGTATTTTTCGTCAAACTTAAGTTTACGGCTGGTGTAAAGTATGCCTGTCATAAAAGGATCGATATTTTGTGTTTTAGCCAGCGAACTTTTGTCCCACCCTAGATTCGAACTCTTGCCCCACCGGCAAAAGTTCGAATAAGACAATCAATTTTGAAACTGTTATAACTAAAAATGAGTAAATATTTTGACACAAGTTTGTTCAGCAAAATTATAGCCAATATGTTGAAGGTTCAGGGGCCCAGATAGCCGTAGCGGTAAACGCGCAGCTATTCAGCATGACCATGCTGAGGGTCGTGGGTTCGAATCCCGCTGGTCGAGGATCTTTTCGTAAAGGAAATTTTCTCGATTCCCAGGGCATAAGAGTATCTTCGTACCTGCCATACGATATACACATGCAAAATGGTCAATTGGCAAAGAAAGCTCTCAGTTAATAACTGTGGAAGTGCTCATAAGAACACCAATCTGAGAAGCAGGCTTTGCCCCAGTTGGGACGTAACGCCAGAAAGAAGAAGAAGAAGATGTTGAAGGTTCACTATGTGGTATTTGTTTTGTTTTAACTGCTATTGTTTTCCTGGAAACTGTGATTATACCACTAAGGTCGAACTTTTGCCCCACCTTACTCTATATGTTCAAATGTCTAAAGAAAATATTGAAGGTATTTCAAAATGTTTTTGTTCTTAATGTTGGTTCCTCGGGGGGCCCCCTTAATCGGGGGGCCCGGGGCATTTGCCTCCTCGGCACCCCCCCAAATCCGGGCCTGGTGCCAGGCAGATGAAAGATAATATCCGTTACGATAACGGTCGTTTCCGGAATTTGCCTGGTAGAGTATCGAACAATTCTCATTTTTCAGTTAACGATCGCTTGATTATGAATCATACCCATCAGGAAGATCATAATCATGCTCATTCACAAACTAATTTTAATCCGTCGGGTAGCCGTTCGAATCTTTCAATTTCGAATGTATCTACCCACGGTAAATCCTTTGCCGATATCGTAGCAGGAAATTCGAACTCCTCCCCTGTTCGATCCATGGGTACCCATTCTACTTGTTTCAAATCAAATGGAAAAAACCCTACCGCCACAGGTAACTCCGCTTCTTCGTCTACCGGAAATTCCAATGGGAAATCACATGACATGTCTGCCTCTGATTTTCATTTTCTAACTGAACAATTGAATCTAATGATTGATGCAATGTTCAAAGCCACCACTATGACTGAAGCAGTCCAAGTAGGTGTAAAATTTACAAATCAAATTGTTATTGGATTACGTTTTTCTAATGGATCCAAATAATAATTTAAATATTTTAAATTGGAATGCTCGTTCTCTGAATGGTAAAGAGGACGAGCTGTTTAATTTTCTTAGGTTAATAACGTGCATATAGCAGTTATTACCGAAACGTATTTAAAACCTGGATCTAAACTCAAAAGAGATCCTAACTTTTTTGTTTATCGTAACGATCGACTTGATGGGGCATGTGGGGGAGTTGCAATCATCATTCATAGGCGTATAAAACATCAACTGTTTTCATCATTTGAAACTAAAGTTTTTGAAACTTTAGGTGTTTCTGTTGAAACACAGTTTGGTAAATATACTTTCATAGCTGCCTATTTGCCTTTTCAATGCTCTGGGCAGCAAGTTAATTTGCTTCAAACTGACTTGCGTAAATTGACTCGCAATAAGTCAAAATTTTTTGTCATTGGTGACTTTAATGCCAAACATCGGTCATGGAACAATTCTCAAAGTAATTCCAACGGCAGAATTTTATGTGATGAGTGCTCTTCAGGATATTTCTCAATTCAATACCCTGATAGCCCTACATGTTTTTCCTCTTCTAGAAATCCATCTACGATTGATTTGGTTTTAACCGACTCTAGTCATCTTTGTAGCCAACTGATTACTCATGCTGATTTTGATTCTGATCATGTCCCTGTTACATTTCAAATATCCCAAGAAGCGATTCTCAATCCTATCAGCTCCCCTTTCAATTATTTACGAGCCGACTGGAATACATATAAAACGTATGTTGACTCTAATCTTGATGTTAACATTTCTTTAGAAACTAAACTTGATATTGACAATGCTCTTGAAACTTTAACAAATTCCATTGTTGAAGCCCGGAGCATTGCAATTCCAAAATGTGAAGTAAAATTTGAATCCGTGATTATAGACGATGATCTCAAACTCTTGATCCGTCTTAAAAACGTGAGGAGAAGGCAATTTCAACGCACTCGCGATCCTGCTATGAAAGTTATATGGCAGGATTTGCAGAAAGAAATCAAGAAACTTTTTGCTCAATTAAGAAACAAAAATTTTGAAAATAAAATTTCTCAATTGGACCCTGGCTCTAAGCCCTTTTGGAAATTATCGAAAATCTTGAAAAAACCTCAGAAGCCAATACCGGCATTGAAAGAGGAAAACAAATTATTACTAACTAATTGCGAAAAAGCTCAAAAACTTGCTATGCAGTTTGAAAGTGCGCACAATTTTAATTTAGGACTTACTAGTCCAATTGAAAATGAAGTTACTCAGGAGTTCGAAAATATTCTCAATCAAGAGAACGTTTTCGAAAATGCCTGGGAGACTGATTTGGAAGAAGTGAGAACTATTATTAAAAAATTCAAAAACATGAAAGCTCCTGGCGATGATGGTATTTTCTACATCCTCATCAAGAAACTTCCAGAAAGTAGCTTATCATTTTTAGTTGATATATTTAACAAATGTTTTCAATTAGCATATTTTCCTGACAAATGGAAAAATGCTAAGGTTGTTCCAATTTTAAAACCAGACAAAAATCCTGCAGAAGCTTCTAGCTATCGTCCAATCAGTTTGCTTTCCTCCATCAGTAAACTTTTTGAAACGGTTATTTTGAACAGAATGATGGCCCACATCAACGAAAATTCAATTTTTGCCAATGAACAGTTCGGATTCCGCCATGGACATTCGACCACTCATCAACTTTTACGTGTAACAAATTTGATCCGTTCCAACAAATCTGAAGGCTATTCTACTGGTCTTGCTCTTCTAGACATAGAAAAAGCATTCGACAGTGTTTGGCATGAAGGTTTGATTGTAAAATTAAAAAACTTTAATTTTCCAACATACATTGTTAGAATAATTCAAAGTTATCTGTCAAATCGTACACTTCAGGTTAATTATCAGAACTCCAGATCTGAAAGACTTCCTGTAAGAGCTGGTGTTCCTCAAGGCAGCATTTTGGGACCAATATTATACAATATTTTCACATCTGACTTACCTGAGCTACCTCAGGGATGTCAAAAATCTTTGTTTGCGGATGACACAGGCCTCTCCGCCAAAGGACGAAGCCTGCGTGTCATCTGTAGTCGATTGCAAAAAAGTTTGGATATTTTTTCTTCATACTTGCAAAAATGGAAGATTTCTCCTAATGCTTCCAAAACTCAACTGATAATATTCCCACATAAACCAAAAGCCTTTTATTTGAAACCTTCAAGTAGACATGTTGTCACGATGAGAGGGGTTCCAATAAATTGGTCAGATGAAGTTAAGTATCTAGGGCTCATGCTAGATAAGAATTTAACTTTCAAAAATCACATTGAGGGCATTCAAGACAAATGTAATAAATATGTAAAATGTCTCTATCCCCTTATTAATAGAAAATCAAAACTTTGTCTTAAGAACAAGCTTTTGATATTCAAACAAATTTTCAGGCCAGCCATGTTGTATGCTGTACCAATATGGACTAGCTGTTGTAATACCAGGAAGAAAGCTCTGCAGAGAATTCAAAATAAAATTTTGAAAATGATTCTGAGGCTTCCTCCCTGGTATAGTACGATTAATGCGTTATATGTTTAGGTTAAGTTAGGTTAAGTATATTAAAAACATTTTTTTTTCTCTTATAAGCAGGTGAAATCAACTCACCTGTAAAAAAACTGAACTGCTATGGCAAATGAAATGTAATATGTTGTTAACAAAATGTTAATTAAATCTTAAATTTGTTTTACCAAATTAGGATGATAGTGTTGTCAAATAACACAGAACACCTAGATATAAGAAATGAATGTAATGTTTGGAATGATACTAATAATAAAAAAAAAAAATGGTATTTGCAATAAACATACAAATGCGATGTCAAAAATATAACATATGTTGTTATAAATGTGTTTCTAAAAATATAACAAATTGAGAACAACGTCATCTTGATAACGAAATTATATCAAATTCTGTTATTTTTAACTGATGCTGATAGGAATGTGTTGTAACCTTGTTATGTGGTTCTGGTAGGGAAAGCTTTTGCCCGGTTTTGTCGCAAGCTTTTCAAAAATATCAACTTCTTGGAATACTCCAATTGCCACAAAAGGCAATTTATTGTTATTGGCGTCCCACGAGACGGATAATATATTTTTCTGTATTGACCTTTCAGTTGAATGACCGACCGGTTCAAACGATTCTGCTGATTCGGTTCGTTTTAGTCTGAAAAGATCAATCAACAGACATTTTCCACGAACCTCATTATACTTACCAATACGGAGCTAATTGATATGGATTGTGCAAAGTCTGGCAATAAGGGGAAATAAATTCCGTGAAATTGTTTCGACAACGAATAGCTTCCAAATTCTTCAGCAGGTGACCATTCCATAACAGTAGGAATTTCTCTGCTTGGTAAGAGCATAATGGGAGAAAAATGTATACGCCTGAAGAAAGGCAACTTCTAATGGCGACATATACCTTCATTGTCCTTTGTAGACTTGTTTTTAATCTGATTCTGAGAAATATGGACAAAGCAATGTTTCCAACTAGAAATCAAATTATGACTCATTAACAGAGCTTCACGTCGTGGCCAATATAAAATATAGATCATTTTAATAAACAGTGAGGCACGTGCAGCTTTCGGGTTGCTCATTTCACTGAATTAATCTGATTATCTTACATTGCTGATTCTGAGCCCACAGCTTTGAGCAAAAGCTTGTCATCGTTTAGCCATTGGACGTTGATGATGGTGGCCATGACGATTTTGGTTTTCAAAAACATCGTACACAGAAAGCTTTCTGTGTTGCTATGATTTCTATACAGCTGTGCTCTCGGCATCGTTATCCGATAAAGCATACATTGAGGGGTAGCAACTTCAAACTGTGAGCAGTCTGAAAATTGAGCTACCGTTAATTTTGTATGTAACGAGATTGGGCAATCGGTTTTCTTTCTGAACAGTGCTTTGCATATCTGGAAAAAGAATTCTTGATGTTTTGAATTATAATGCCAAGTGAACTCAAAATTATTGTAAGATTTTAATATCTGAGTAATATTACAACATTTTTCATACATCTGCCAGAGAAATAAACTTTTATCAAACCCCCATGAGTCGATATCTGAAGGGACCATAGATTCAATCTGAGAGGACCGTGGACAGCGGTTTGAGGAAAACATCAGAAAAATCATGAAAGTTTGTTTAAAGTATGGCTTCATGAGTCGATAATGTGTAATAGAATATTGGCTCATGAAGGTATATTAATTTTGGATATCCATATTTTGGTCCATCAAAAATGACCCATTTGCTCAAAGAGTCCACCAAACATCAGTTCCAACGCCACTCGGACAACAAGTCATTCGATTGAAGCTTTCACTTTTTGTTAACGGAATCCCGACAACGGATTCATTTATCGCGGGCTCTCGTGTCTCCGATTACCATCATTTAATAATCATTTATCAGCGGCGATAATAGTTGGGAATGGTGTTTTTCGACGATCGACCCCATTTCACTGGGACCGTTTATCGGTATTTTAATAATTCCATTCCATGGCGAATCGAAGCGTTGTTGTTATGATAGGGGTCCAAAGCAAATCCGAAACGGAACTACCGTAATTTTGGGTGAAATTGATCATTTTCCACGGTTTTTCTAGTCTGTCTTTTATAATGTTAACAATGCCAAACAACTAAATGCAGAAAAACAAGTACGAATGTGAGCCTCATCGACTTATGTACCGACATTTTCTAACAAATGTCATTTAAGTGTTAACAAATATCTCTAAAATAAAAAATCAGGGGATCTCATTTCGGGGTCAAATTGATCACTTGTCAATGCCATTATTGTTAGTTTCCAAACAACTCTACATGATAAATTTGAGCTCCTTGAATCCGAATATGCTTGTCAAAATCTTATCAATGCAATATTTATATAAATAACGAATAGATAAATTTCAAGAATTACGCGGTAAACGCCTAAGTGTATGCAATTTCCTAAGGAAATCTATGATATCTAACAGAAATTAGATTATTTTAACCATCTGAGCTAATTGGAGTTTTGGTAATGAAATCTGGTTTGCGGATATATCTCAAGCATCCTCACAAATTTTCAGGTTTATACCTTGTTTAAATCCTTGCTTAGAAATAGAAGTTGATAGGTGTTTGTAAATACTGTACCGTGCATGGTTTTGAAATTTTACATTATTTTCATAGTAATAAACATTCATTAACGCAAAAAACTTCACAACACACAATTCGACAATAGTTACGACAAACAACGTTTATTTACTGCAGCTTACATTGATATTTGTGCTCCATTAGGAATAAATAAAATCGTGGGATACGATGATCAATTTCACCCTTCTGATCAACTACACTCGATTTTACGGTAATTGGTTGGGAAAGGTTGGATGTCGATAAGAGTAAAATCAGGCGCATTTCTTCAATTAATCACAACTTCAAAAGTGCAATGTAGTGGATTTGGATTGGATTTGGATTGGATTTAGATTGGATTTGGATTGGATTTGGATTGGATTTGGATTGGATTTGGATTGGATTTGAATTGGATTTGAATTGGATTTGGATTGGAATTGGATTGGATTTGGATTGGATTTGGATTGGGATTGGATTTGGATTGGATTTGGATTGGATTGGATTTGGATTGGATTTGGATTGGATTTGGATTGGATTTGGATTGGATTTGGATTGGATTTGGATTGGATTTGGATTGGATTGATTGGATTTGGATTGGATTTGGATTGGATGGATTGGATTGGATTGGATTTGGATTGGATTTGGATTGGATTGGATTGGATTGGATTGGATTTGGATTGGATTTGGATTGGATTTGGATTGGATTTGGATTGGATTTGGATTGGATTTGGATTGGATTTGGATTGGATTTGGATTGGATTTGGATTGGATTTGGATTGGATTTGGATTGGATTTGGATTGGATTTGGATTGGATTTGGATTGGATTTGGATTGGATTTGGATTGGATTTGGATTGGATTTGGATTGGATTTGGATTGGATTTGGATTGGATTTGGATTGGATTTGGATTGGATTTGGATTGGATTTGGATTGGATTTGGATTGGATTTGGATTGGATTTGGATTGGATTTGGATTGGATTTGGATTGGATTTGGATTGGATTTGGATTGGATTTGGATTGGATTTGGATTGGATTTGGATTGGATTTGGATTGGATTTGGATTGGATTTGGATTGGATTTGGATTGGATTTGGATTGGATTTGGATTGGATTTGGATTGGATTTGGATTGGATTTGGATTGGATTTGGATTGGATTTGGATTGGATTTGGATTGGATTTGGATTGGATTTGGATTGGATTTGGATTGGATTTGGATTGGATTTGGATTGGATTTGGATTGGATTTGGATTGGATTTGGATTGGATTTGGATTGGATTTGGATTGGATTTGGATTGGATTTGGATTGGATTTGGATTGGATTTGGATTGGATTTGGATTGGATTTGGATTGGATTTGGATTGGATTTGGATTGGATTTGGATTGGATTTGGATTGGATTTGGATTGGATTTGGATTGGATTTGGATTGGATTTGGATTGGATTTGGATTGGATTTGGATTGGATTTGGATTGGATTTGGATTGGATTTGGATTGGATTTGGATTGGATTTGGATTGGATTTGGATTGGATTTGGATTGGATTTGGATTGGATTTGGATTGGATTTGGATTGGATTTGGATTGGATTTGGATTGGATTGGATTTGGATTGGATTGGATTGGATTGGATTTGGATTGGATTTGGATTGGATTTGGATTGGATTTGGATTGGATTTGGATTGGATTTGGATTGGATTTGGATTGGATTTGGATTGGATTGGATTGGATTTGGATTGGATTTGGATTGGATTTGGATTGGATTTGGATTGGATTTGGATTGGATTTGGATTGGATTTGGATTGGATTTGGATTGGATTTGGATTGGATTTGGATTGGATTTGGATTGGATTTGGATTGGATTTGGATTTGGATTGGATTTGGATTGGATTTGGATTGGATTTGGATTGGATTTGGATTGGATTTGGATTGGATTTGGATTTGGATTGGATTTGGATTGGATTTGGATTGGATTTGGATTGGATTTGGATTGGATTTGGATTGGATTTGGATTGGATTTGGATTGGATTTGGATTGGATTTGGATTGGATTTGGATTGGATTTGGATTGGATTTGGATTGGATTTGGATTGGATTTGGATTGGATTTGGATTGGATTTGGATTGGATTTGGATTGGATTTGGATTGGATTTGGATTGGATTTGGATTGGATTTGGATTGGATTTGGATTGGATTTGGATTGGATTTGGATTGGATTTGGATTGGATTTGGATTGGATTGGATTTGGATTGGATTTGGATTGGATTTGGATTGGATTTGGATTGGATTTGGATTGGATTTGGATTGGATTTGGATTGGATTTGGATTGGATTTGGATTGGATTTGGATTGGATTTGGATTGGATTTGGATTGGATTTGGATTGGATTTGGATTGGATTTGGATTGGATTTGGATTGGATTTGGATTGGATTTGGATTGGATTTGGATTGGATTTGGATTGGATTTGGATTGGATTTGGATTGGATTTGGATTGGATTTGGATTGGATTTGGATTGGATTTGGATTGGATTTGGATTGGATTTGGATTGGATTTGGATTGGATTTGGATTGGATTTGGATTGGATTTGGATTGGATTTGGATTGGATTTGGATTGGATTTGGATTGGATTTGGATTGGATTTGGATTGGATTTGGATTGGATTTGGATTGGATTTGGATTGGATTTGGATTGGATTTGGATTGGATTTGGATTGGATTTGGATTGGATTTGGATTGGATTTGGATTGGATTTGGATTGGATTTGGATTGGATTTGGATTGGATTTGGATTGGATTTGGATTGGATTTGGATTGGATTTGGATTGGATTTGGATTGGATTTGGATTGGATTTGGATTGGATTTGGATTGGATTTGGATTGGATTTGGATTGGATTTGGATTGGATTTGGATTGGATTTGGATTGGATTTGGATTGGATTTGGATTGGATTTGGATTGGATTTGGATTGGATTTGGATTGGATTTGGATTGGATTTGGATTGGATTTGGATTGGATTTGGATTGGATTTGGATTGGATTTGGATTGGATTTGGATTGGATTTGGATTGGATTTGGATTGGATTTGGATTGGATTTGGATTGGATTTGGATTGGATTTGGATTGGATTTGGATTGGATTTGGATTGGATTTGGATTGGATTTGGATTGGATTTGGATTGGATTTGGATTGGATTTGGATTGGATTTGGATTGGATTTGGATTGGATTTGGATTGGATTTGGATTGGATTTGGATTGGATTTGGATTGGATTTGGATTGGATTTGGATTGGATTTGGATTGGATTTGGATTGGATTGGATTGGATTTGGATTGGATTTGGATTGGATTTGGATTGGATTTGGATTGGATTTGGATTGGATTTGGATTGGATTTGGATTGGATTTGGATTGGATTTGGATTGGATTTGGATTGGATTTGGATTGGATTTGGATTGGATTTGGATTGGATTTGGATTGGATTTGGATTGGATTTGGATTGGATTTGGATTGGATTTGGATTGGATTTGGATTGGATTTGGATTGGATTTGGATTGGATTTGGATTGGATTTGGATTGGATTTGGATTGGATTTGGATTGGATTTGGATTGGATTGGATTGGATTTGGATTGGATTTGGATTGGATTGGATTGGATTGGATTTGGATTGGATTGGATTGGATTGGATTGGATTTGGATTGGATTTGGATTGGATTTGGATTGGATTTGGATTGGATTTGGATTGGATTGGATTGGATTGGATTGGATTTGGATTGGATTTGGATTGGATTTGGATTGATTGGATTGGATTTGGATTGGATTTGGATTGGATTGGATTGGATTGGATTTGGATTTGGATTTGGATTGGATTGGATTGGATTTGGATTGGATTGGTGGATTTGGATTGGATTTGGATGAATTGATTGGATTGGATTGGATTTGATTGGATTTGGATTGGATTTGGATTGGATTTGGATTGGATTTGGATTGGATTTGGATTGGATTTGGATTGGATTGGATTGGATTTGGATTGGATTTGGATTGGATTTGGATTGGATTGGATTGGATTTGGATGGATTTGGATTGGATTTGGATTGGATTTGGATTGGATTTGGATTGGATTTGGATTGGATTTGGATTGGATTTGGATTGGATTTGGATTGGATTTGGGATTTGGGATTCTCAAGATTCTCAAGATTCTCAAGATTCTCAAGATTCTCAAGATTCTCAAGATTCTCATGATTCTCAAGATTCTCAAGATTCTCAAGATTCTCAAGATTCTCAAGATTCTCAAGATTCTCAAGATTCTCAAGATCTCTCTTATCTTCTTGTCTTCTTGTCTTCTTGTATTCTGCCTTCTTGTCTTCTTTCTCTTGTCTTCTTGTCTTCTTGTCTTCTTGTCTTCTTGTCTTCTTGTCTTCTTGTCTTCTTGTCTTCTTGTCTTCTTGTCTTCTTGTCTTCTTGTCTTCTTGTCTTCTTGTCTTCTTGTCTTCTTGTCTTCTTGTCTTCTTGTCTTCTTGTCTTCTTGTCTTCTTGTCTTCTTGTCTTCTTGTCTTCTTGTCTTCTTGTCTTCTTGTCTTCTTGTCTTCTTGTCTTCTTGTCTTCTTGTCTTCTTGTCTTCTTGTCTTCTTGTCTTCTTGTCTTCTTGTCTTCTTGTCTTCTTGTCTTCTTGTCTTCTTGTCTTCTTGTCTTCTTGTCTTCTTGTCTTCTTGTCTTCTTGTCTTCTTGTCTTCTTGTCTTCTTGTCTTCTTGTCTTCTTGTCTTCTTGTCTTCTTGTCTTCTTGTCTTCTTGTCTTCTTGTCTTCTTGTCTTCTTGTCTTCTTGTCTTCTTGTCTTCTTGTCTTCTTGTCTTCTTGTCTTCTTGTCTTCTTGTCTTCTTTTCTTGTCTTCTTGTCTTCTTGTCTTCTTGTCTTCTTGTCTTCTTGTCTTCTTGTCTTCTTGTCTTCTTGTCTTCTTGTCTTCTTGTCTTCTTGTCTTCTTGTCTTCTTGTCTTCTTGTCTTCTTGTCTTCTTGTCTTCTTGTCTTCTTGTCTTCTTGTCTTCTTGTCTTCTTGTCTTCTTGTCTTCTTGTCTTCTTGGGATAATAAACGCGAATTAATTCGATAGTTTATGACAAATTAAACTACACAGCAATCCACGTCAATTGCATCAGATGTAATCAAACAACAGCTTTATCGTAATTGAAATGTGATCCATTTCGCATATCGGATTCGGTGCTAATGTACACCTGGCTTATCGTGTCTATGTACCTACTTTAACGAGCAACTTTAACGCCCTACCGAGTAGGACGCACCATATTTGATGTTAGTTTAATTAATTGATGGTGATAATGAACACCATAATCGCATAGATTAACTCTTTCACTCGCACTGAAGCGCTGGCTGCTCTATCTTCTTCGGCCGTCCACAGCTGTTGAATACCTTTACATATCGCCGACTTCTCATCATGATTCATGCCGCGTCACTTGTTATCATCTGTTGCGGCGTGGTCGAAGGGACGGTGGCCGCTCCTCTTGGTTGGACATAATGGAAGAGGATTATTCATTTGAAGCATTCATTTGCGGACCGTTGTGGATTTTGACCGGTGTAATCCGCTCTAATATGGCACTACAATGGCTTCTGAAAGATGAAATGCCTTCATCCGTATATTCGTTGGGGAGATTTACGGTTGGTTAAATCCTTTATTACAAGAAGAAAGGAGAACTTCTTGGAATAAAGGCACATTCTCATAACTCATTGCTAATCTTCAACCGTATTCAATGTAACACACAAGTTTTCCTTTTCTTCATTATCTTTTTCTTTATCAAAATTTTCTCTTCTTATAACCATTACACCTCAACTGAAACTGAGACTGCTTTGCAGTGTTTTAAGCTCATTACGCAAGTGCTTTGTGAAAACTTGTTCTTGCCAAACTTTCCAGTTTATTATTCGTTGTTTAATTGTGGCTTCATACCAGTAATGCATCAAGTCTACCCATCCAAATATTGCACATTGCTGCGAAGCAATCTATTTTATGTCTCGTTAATTATTCACTACCATTAATTACGAAACTAATTTATGATTCTGAAGGCTTTTGTCCGGTTCCGAGTCTAAATTGGCATTTGATTGTCCTTGTTGCTAGGCTCGTGCTCCAGAGCAGCAGATGCTAATGAGAGCCGAATTTGTGGCACTGTCACACTCTCACTTAGCGGCAGTGAATAATTTTCACCTGCGTCAATCTGTGGAATGCGGTATGATGAACCGGTAATCCGGCTTAATATCTCATAATAAAAATGTGGTAAAGCGGTATGACGTCTGTGTTGTTTGAATATGCTGTTAACGGGATTGGCACTTTCAGCTTCAAGTGTGGACAGATGGACGACCTTGTGCCTGGTTAGATGTGTGAATTAATAGTGCACAATTTGAGTAATAATAGCCTTTCGGTGCTTTTAACTCATCTGCAACTCAAACAACCAAAGTATACGTACAACGAAATAATCTTTTCCGTTATGCGATGCTTATACGTACATTCTTTCTGAATGAAATATTGCCAAAAGACCTTATGGTGAAGATGAATCGAAGCTAAACCTCAAATTTTCTAGAGCACAAATCTTGAGAACCGAACACCCGTTTGAGCTTAAAATTTAATCGATTGGTCACCACCAGCTTCAAACGGATGTTTGGTTCTCCAGATTTGTGCCCTTGAAAATATGAGGTTTGGCTTCGATTCATCTTCACCTTAAGAGAGCTATGTAGTGCACGGTTAAGGATTGGAGCATCTTGATGGACAAACTTAATATGATCGAAAAGTGGAAGCAGCAACTCCACGAACACCAGAATTGTGCTGAAGACATGGATTTCCCCGTGAAAAATATTAACGATACCATTCAACAGCTCAAGCGCGGGTCAACTGTTTTATTCTAGATATAGAGTACTATGTACAGCTTCGAAAAAGCATGAGTTAAAACAGATTTCCAGAAAAGCTTATTACACTAACCCAGGCCTGCCCAACCTTTTTGGATCCTTTTCGACATAAATGGTTAGTGCGTTTGCAAGAGTAGATCGATATGAACAAAATTAGTCTCAAATGAAAACTTGGTAGTACATCTGCCTAATCCATGCTGAAAATTTTAAATTTATATCAAACTCTTCGCTAGCGATGCAAGCAAGGGCAAAAATCAGTCCGGCCCGCGGGTCGGATCATTTTTTTAGCTTAATTGCATCAGTAGCAAAGAAGTTGATATAAATTTTAAATTTTCTACATGGATTAGACAGATGTACTACCAAGTTTTCATTTAAGACTAATTTTGTTCATATCGGTCTACTATTGCGAACGCACCAACCATTTATGTCGAAAAAGAGCCAAAAAGGTTGGGCAGGCCTGCACTAACCCCTATAGTGTTGAACGATGTGCTGCATTGTATAGAAATCTAGGGCGAATATTCGGTTTTGTTCAAATTCTATCAGTGACTATGAAAAGGTGGTGCACTTTTGTCCTTTTATTTCAACAAAGACTTTTCTCTATTACGACTGTTCATTGTGATTGATGTCTTAAAACAAATACCGACTGTAGTCTGACACCGTACAGAGTTGAAATATCATTGACAATACCATAACTATATTTGTAGTACTCTACTCGAGTTTTGTCCACCTCAAACAGATGAAATACAATTTTCCTCATCTTGAAAACAATACTTCTCCCGAAACACTCTGTGTGAGAACCCGGTCACAATTTTACCAAGCAGATACAGCAAATATAGTACTCGATCCGGCGCGTAGCAACTGTCGTCATCGTCGTCGTCGAGCAGGTCTGGCTTCCTTCTACTCTTGGTTCAAAGCACTTTCTACATCCATTTTCATCTTTCCGGACCCGATTGCGCAAATTGAATTAACTGCACAATTTCAACTTTGTTTCCACCGCCGCCAGAGCGAGGCGCGGGCTGGCTGCCGATCTTCAAACCAGAGCCAGCCGATGTGATGGACCAGACCCATGACCGACCGAATGGGTTGTCTTCACTATGCAGTTCGTCGTCGTTGCCGATGTGGTGGATGTACGCTAGGGTGGCCCACGCGGGCTGCTTGGACACGCTAGAAGATAATGATCAATATTAACATCTTTTTCCCAAGAAGCCTTGATAGCCGCTTAGTGTCGGTAGAATTAACACTACGGACTGCCTATTCCGGTGGTAAAAGTCCACCTCCCAGGTGACCCCTAATTTACGGTGTAATGCGTACCGTGCCTAGGAATAAATGGTTAGGGGGGTCTAAATAAAACTTAACCGCAAACGGAGCCTGTGGAGTACCATTATGATTATGAATATGTTGCTATTTAATTTATATTATCACCTATATGGTTTCGCATTATGCGTTTTGCACAGTGTATTCTGTGCTTTTTCGCCTTTGGCGACATTCAATGGATACCGATCTGGTTTTTTCGCTGCTGGTCTTTTTCGTGCTGAGATTGCAAAAAGCTTAATCCTGCCTAGTTTGGATAGTGGCTATGGTTAGGTTAACTCAGATCAATCTTCAGCATAAAAGATCAGCAACGATCAATCTTTGCAGACTCATGCAAAATGGTACATCCCAAGTGGCACTAGTTCAAGAACCCTAGTATCTAGGTTACTTTGTGGACCCAGTTTTTGCTACTTTCAGCAAACTTGAAATGGCAAACTCGCGCTCCATGTCCCGCGCATGTGTGCTCGTTAGTAACGCAATCGTTGCTACACTCATTTCTGAGTTAACTATCAGAGATGTATGTGCTATCACAATCGATATTTCTGTTGGTGACCTCAACAGGAAATACGTCTATTGTTCGGTATATTTACCACATGATGAACCATCCCTAACGGATGACTTGAAATGAGTTGTCGTAAACTGCGTAACAAAAAGCCTTCCGCTGATTGTGGGCAGTGATGCCAATGCTCATCACATCATCTGGGGCAGCTCCGATATCAATTTGAGAGGCTCCAGTCTGATGGAATACTTAAGTAGTACAGACCCTGGATAACTTAACATAGGCAATTGCCCAACTTTCATGGTATCTGCTACAGATGAAGTGTTAGACATATCGCTCTGCTCGACTAGAATCAGTTAGAGTTGACGAATTGACATGTGAAGGATCATTATCTGATCATCGGTACATATTTTTCCAACATTCAAATGTAACCGCTCAGACTTTGCGCTCTAGGAATCCCCGGTTAATAAACTGGGAACTTTATATTGTATTGGCTGCGTTTCATGGATATTCTCCATCCATTGAAAATCCAAGTGATTTGGTTGATACTATAACATCCTACATTATGGAAGCTTTTTAAGAGCTATGTCCTGTGCGGTCTGTGAAGACTACAAGAGGGACTCCATGGTGGAACTAGATTCAGGAAACAATGTAGAAGGAGTTGGAACAGGCGCCGTTCAGCTGGATCAGAGTTGTTCAAGTCTGCTCGCAAGGCTTACAAGAAGGCTCTTCGTTCTGCTGAACGATCCGGCTGGAAAAACCTTTGTACAAATGTTTCCAGTTTGAGTGCAGTTAGTCGGCTGAACAAAATCCTTTCAAAATCTAAGTGTTTCAAAGTGAACGAAATTAGCTTACCTAATGGTGACTTGACTTCTTCTGATGAAAAAGTTTTAGAATGTTTATTCAATACACACGTCCCGGGATGTGTGGACACAGCATCAACGGATGAACCAAATGTCTTTTCATGTAGTTATGAGTGTCTGGCTTCGGCTCGCAGTATCGTGTCAATGGATACTACATAGTTTGGACCTTTCAAATCTCCAGGAGCATATGGGAATTATTTTGTTCTGCTCCAAAAGGGATTTGAGTTTATCATACATGTTTTGAAAAAGCCATTTGTAAGCAGTTTTCCAACGCTGTGTTACATTACTGTGAAGTTTACTTTGAAAGGAGGACGTGCGCGGTCCGAATAGGCAGAGTTTTAGACCAATCAGTCATAAAATAAGGTAACATAAGGTAGTATTAGTAATCCTATATAGAGAGATACGCGGAAGTAAAATGGAAACATTTGGCAACATACCAGCAGTGCTGATTTGTTGCTCTGTCCCAGTGGGGACGTAACGCCAGAAGGAAGGAAGAAGTCGGATTGGATTATATTTTTCATGAAACATTACACCGTTAAGCAAAGCTGAAAAAACTGTTTCTTTTCCATTCCAAGGGATTCTTTCTTTTCTATGGAACAAATAAGATTTTATATAATTCTTTAATTTTATTTATTCAATTATTCAGTACATAACTTACATTTTATCTTAAAACTATCTACCGTTTTGATTCATATTACGGACACTTAAGGCCTCAGTGAAGTATAACCCAGCTTGGACCATACAAAATAAATCATTCTGTTTGATTTTTTAGCGTTATCGAGCGTCGGAAGTCCTTAACTTTCGGATGGTGGGTAAAGAATACGCGTCCGCAACTTGAATAATGTTAAATAAATCAAAACGTGTGGCCTTTTCATGATTCTTATTCCGGACGCTCCCTCACTTTTGCCTCATATTCCGGACGCTTTGATTCGAATTACGGACAGCTCATGATAATCATTAATGGAACAGTCAAATCATCAATTGAAATCGTTCAACCACTTAAGAGACGTCTAAGGTAGTTGGGCATTATAAATTTGCAATGATATTTATGGAAAAAACCTAATAAAACGAGCCTCGAAAATGAGAACTTTTGGATGGCGAAAATTGAAACATTTCGTGTGAAATGTTTCCCATACAAACGAGAGTGTCCGGAATTTGAAGCTGTCCGTAATATGAATCAAAACGGTATTTTGTCAACCGGGAAGATTGCCTTTGGTTGCTACCACCAGAAGATTTTCGTTTCTTTGTAGTATTAAGAACAAAGCATGCTGTATTTTCTTGGTTTTCATGTGCATCTGAGAATTCACTCGCAAAAATGCTTCGTTCGTCTTTTGGAATAAATGAATGATATTTTTTTGTTCCAGGAATTGGAACAAGGTTAGAAAATCTCTCCTGAAGTAATTTTTCAGCCTCTGAATAGTCATTTTCAGTTGCATAGATAAATTCCCAATCTTTTTTAAATTGGTCTTTCACCTTTTGCGACACAGCCCAGTCAAGAAATTGTTTGGCGTTATTAATTTCCGCTGACTTTCTAATACTAGCATCTCTAACCATTCGCTTAATATTGCCACCGATACCATCACATGGACATTTTCCATGTGAGGTTGAGAAAAAGTGCCATTCTGCTCTAATTTTAAAATCATTTTCACGGTTGCATACATTTTTGAAATTTGATTTATTTTTGTACTGCTCTCCGCAACCATCAGAAAGATAAATGATTTTTTCAAGCTCAGGAAATTTAGAAATTAGTTTTGTTTGAAAAGCATAAACTGATGTCGTGTTATGCTTTTTTATGTCAGCAATTACAACAAAATTTAATACTTTGATCGAAGATTTGTCTTTGTAATAAATTACAAATGGATGTATTGTTACTTGAGGTCGTACAAAGTAATGGCTTTGAATGGAATCTTGTATCACGCACGAATAATTTTCCGCGAAATCCATCTGGCACATTATTTCTTTGTTTTCAACTAGTGATTCCTATTTAGCTCTTATAAATTTATTTTGTTTATCTACTTTGAATTGATGCACAAGAAACTTCTCTGTGAGATTTTTCAAGTTTTCTATAAAATAATTTACATTTTCCTCTTTGTTGATAATTTCACAACGAGGAGAAATAATCCAAAAACAATACTTAACTTCTTCAACGTTGTTTTCATCTAAGCAATTGGCAACAAAATCTAATTTCTTTAATTTACATTCCTCACAGGACCTTAAGTAACAATCATCTGTACTATCTGGACATATCATTTGACTAGTCAAAATGGTGTTAAGTTTTTTCTGTATTTTCCAATGCATCAACCATGAATTTCATATTCTCATGTATCATGCAAACACAAACATTCATGGCCTATGAATCCTTTGTATAAACACATTGTTTTGGTTTAAGTTTCCAGAACGATGTGAATGAGACAGATTCCTGTTCACTCTTACAGGTTTCCAAATATTGTTTATATAAAGTATCCAAAGTGTCAAGCAAAAGGCGTTTTTGAACATTTTGGTGCACTCCATTGGGTAACTTAATAGATATGGTATCTTTCAAGCCAGGAAATGGCCGACTGATATCATCCCTTAGGTAAAAATTTGAAACTATGTCTTGGACATCTGATCCATGCGAGGGTCGTCCTACTTTTGAAAGTGGTTGAATCCCTAAATTGTATTTTTTTGATTCAGTTATAACGTGTTGAGACACGTCAAAATGAGCTTTAACTCTGGCATATGACCAATTCCTAGGAAGTAATTTTAGAAGTTCAATTTGCTTGTCAGGTTCAGCTTTTGTAACAGCTGAGTTCAAATTTAATAAAACGGAATTAAAACCCTCTGTAACATCGACAATATTAGGCGGAAACCAAGTCTTTATTTTACTCAAAATTTGATTGAACATTTCGTCCATAGAAGCATTGCGATAGTTACTACTAGAAGCATCCAAACGTGAAGATTTTACTTGAAAAGAAATTTCCAAGAATTTAGCAAGCTCTTGTATTTTTTGTACATTATTTATAGAATCAACTGACTCACCCGAGGAAGGAGTTTCCTTTGGCGACGCCAACGAAGATAGTGGTGAAACTTGTTCCTCAAACGCCATTGCTTCTGGAAGATCCGTTACGAGAGCCTTCTGGTCACCGGTAATGGAGCACTTCACGCAAATTTTCATCTTTTCCGTAATCCACCGAACTCCATTCGAATGAAGCTTACTGATGAGGCCTTGGCTGATTGATCGTAGATTTGTCCTTACTGATTTGTGGCCGTCCAGTCCGAAGGGGTTACAGCATAGAGAATTGTATTCGTAATATTGAACTTTGTCCATTTCAACAGCTTCGGGAAAACTTTTTTCACTTTCCAAAAATTAATAACGAGGAATATACAGCTGATAGACAACACTTGCACTTTCTCACTGCTCTTTGTTAGTTTTTGGTAAACTTATGATTCTCAAGCCATTTCAACGTTTTAAACTTGAATTGGTAAATACCTATTTGTCATATTGTCTACCCATTTATTTAACTGTCAATTTTGTAGTTACCTAGCAGGAAAAAAATGCCTACATTCTGATTGAAGAAAACTTTGTTTCTATGTAGTTTCGTTCTTAAGAAATTTTGTTTATGAACTTATAAATTTGTAAATATATGGTTCAAACGGTTTATGGACAAAAGGTCGAAAGACAAAACGTCGAAAGGACAAAAGGTCAAAAGACAAAAGGTCGAAAGGACAAAAGGTCGAAAATGATTTGCATGGTGGGAAATTTTTCCTTCTTTGAAAAAAGATTTTCGACCTTTTGTCCCTTCATTTTTGTTCTTCGACCTTTTGTCCTTTCGACCTTTTGTCTTTCGACCTTATGTCGTTTCGACCTTTTGTCTTTCGACCTTTTGTCATAGATTCGGTTCAAACAACTCATCCTAGCAATATTTGATCATGTTTTAGGAACGAAAAATGAGCGTATTGAAAAATATTGTAGGATTGGATCTTATTGATCGCTCTTTTCAAATATACTTTGTTTGAAAGCTGGAATAGCTAATCGGGTTTTTATTATTTGTTTTCATAAACAGTGAAAAATGTCCTGGGAAACTGATTCCATTTCAAAAATTTCATATTTTTGAGATAATTTGAATCCGGTTCGACAAGTCATGATGAGTCTTGAGTCATGATTTTTAAACGAAAAGGCATGTATGGCAAATCTTTGCATTTTTTACAAAATTGACCAGAGATCAGGAACTAAAGAAAATTACATCCAAAAAGTTACCAGAATTGAAGTTTATAAAGTTTCTTTCATAAAAATATTTTATTTAAAAATTTCCGCGAGTTCGGGCATAGATTTTCCAGCTTTTCTTTATGAATTTCCCCAACGGTGGAAAATTTTGTGGAAAACTTTTTCCAGTTCATATTTTTTTAGGATTTCTGAGAAAATTTGCTTAAGTTTTCATACAAAAACTTTGTTTCTACAATGTTTCGTTCTTAAAATATGATTTTTCAAAGAAAAGTCTTATATGGCACATCTGGACATTTTTCACAAAATTGGCCATAAATCAAAAACGAAAAAAAGTGCATCCCAAAAATTTCAGTGATTAAAGCTTATAAAATTACCTTCTCGAAAATATTTTTTTGAAAATTTTCCACGAGTTCGGGCATAGCTTTTCCGGCTTTTCTTTACGAATTTTCCCAACGGTGGAAAATTTTGTGGAAAACTTTTTCCAGTTCATTTTTTTTTGGATTTTTGAGAAAATTTGCTTAAATTTTCATATAAAAACTTTGTTTCTACGATGCTTCGTTCTTGAGTTATGATTTTTCAAAGTAAGTAGTGTCAAGGGAAAACAAAAAATTTCCACCTGAGTTTTCCGGAAAAATAGGCGACCCTGAATTTTTCTCAATTTATTTTTATTCATGTATCCACGAGCCCTGCCTGTGGAAAAAGTTTCATGAAAATCTGAGACCCTTCGGCCCAAACCCGTACGGTAATAAAAAAAAATCCCCTTTTTTGGGCTGATCAATGTTACCCCCCTAACGGTACCGTAATCCGGGGGCAAATTGATCACTGGGGTGAATTTGATCGGGTCGGTACCAAATAGCATTACCTTTCAAAGATGCTTAATACTTCGTTTCCATCACAGACATTCCATGTTTTCTAGTTTATAGATGTCTAATATGGTTTTAAACTATTTCATTTTTATTAAGGTCAGTTTTGCATAGAAATATTCACAGTTTTTGAAGATGTTAGCAATACTGTTGGAAATATCGGCACTAAACAATCTGCTGATGCTAAGCCTGCAAGTAAACTTTGAGTCTTAAAAATGTTATGTTAGCTTCAGTGTGAACTGCTGAACTCATTTTTGAAATCGTTCAGCATCACAAGAATAGTCTTTTTGCTCGTAAAACCGTTTTTTGTTGAATAAAGTGCTTGTTTCAAGGGAAATTGCATACATTTAGGCGTATTACGCAGATTAACAAAGTTTAATTTTGCAATAAAATGATGATATACACGAGTTGTAAGAATTTTGACATCATTTTCAGATTCAGGAGACCCAAATTTAGTTGATAGGGGAATTTTGCTTTCTAAAATATGCTTTATTATATAGTGATCAATTTCGCCCCAATGTGACATTTTCAATTTTTTATATTAAAACTAATTTTATGAAATGTTAAATTTTATTTCATAAAAAATCGATTACATAAACTGATAGAGATCAATGAAGTTCTGATTTTACCGAAATAAATTTGGCAATTTTTGAATTCCAAAGAAAATCATGACAAAAAGTTGTGAAAAAGTGATCAATTTGCCCCGGATTACGGTACCTCTCAAAATGTTGACCGGGTAAATTTCCATAGGCTGCGTTTTAGTTGATGAAACTCTTTTTGGGTCGTACCTTCGTTCAGAAATACTAGACCAGTAAAGGTATCCTTGTTCATGCCCGTTCCATTCTGAAGGAAACCCAAATTTCAGTTTCACTTAGGTTTCGAAATATTTCTTTTTGGTTCTTAGCAAAAATACTTCAGGTTTGTTGCATTCTGTTCACCATTGATAGGAGAATCTTCAAATCAATAACAAAATAATGTCATTCACTACATAACACATTATAGTCAACAATGGAGTTGAAACAGTTGTGCACAAGCATTGGGTCGATTTTCCTTATTGAAATTTTAATCTTTAGTACCACCCCGTATAGTTAAAAAATTTCGTTCAAACTTTCAAAGTAGTAAATGAAAAAGCGAATGTAGTACTTTACCATTTAATTTCACTAGAGTTTGTAGCCTTTGACAGATACGTGTATTACAACCACAACTGTAAAGTTGTCTTGAGTGTCGTGTACTGTACTCGACTTGTCGAGACTATTACACGACACTGAAGACAGCCTTACAGTTGAGGTCGAAATACGCGTATCTGTCAAAGGCTACAAACTCTTGTGGAAATAAATGGTATATTACCAAATTAGGTTTTTCATTTATTCATATGTATTACACTAAAGATTTACTATAATTTCAAAGTAGCTTCTGGGGGTCTGAATGAACAAATCTCAGGGTTTTAAATTAACATTTACGCAGTTCGATTTTTTCATATGAAAATGGTCCACCCTAACCAGCATACTCTTTGGAGTGCAGATCTGCATCTCTTTCAACTTACGATGGCAGCTTTTCAATTCGATAGCAACTGCAGACGGAAATAAATGCTCTTTATTAGTCAGTCAGCATTCTGTGACAAAAGAGTAAGCACCTCTTCGTTTGAACTTGGCTCTATAAGTTCAAACGAAGAAGCGTTCACTCTTTTGTCACAGAATGCTGACTGACTAATTAAGAGCATTTATTTCCGTCTGCAGTTGCTATCGAATTGAAAAGTTGCCATCGTAAGTTTCTTTGTTCCTTTGATGACGTGCCAAAGATCATTCATCACATCATAGAGTCAACGGGAATCTCTCTTTCTCTCGCATGAATGTTCCCCCGATGATTGATGTTAAAGGATCTGAAAAGACCGTCGACAATGATTCGCAATCATGTTTATAATAAGTAATTCTTCTGACCAATGACCTTGGGTGTTATGTAGCGAAATGAAAGCACTGAGCGTAGAAATCGTACGGTCTGCGGGATAGTTTCGCCGAGAGGCTCGTCAAATGCGGAAATTTATGGTCAAATGGGGAGAGTTTTGTACGTGCGCGGCCTTGTCAGCGCATTGGAAGTTAGATGAACATAGCTGACCATATCTTACTACAAACTGGAGACAAATGACCAGGGTATATGTACCAATTATGAATACAATATGTCAACAGGGGCCTTCCTCAGTCGAGTGGTTAGAATCCGCGGCTACAAAGCAAAGCCATGTTGAAGGTGTCTGGGTTCGATTCCCGGTCGGTCCAGGATCTTTTCGTAATGGAAATTTCCTTGACTTCCCTGGGCATAGAGTATCATCGTACCTGTCACACGATATACGTATGCGAAAATGGCAACTTTGGCAAAGATAGCTCTCAGTTAATAACAGTGGAAGTGTTCATTAAACACTAAGCTGAGAAGCAGGCTCTGTCCCAGTGAGAACGTTATGACAAGAATAAGAAGAAGAAGAATAAGAAGAAAAGGAAGAAGAAGAAGAAAAATAGGAAGAATAAGAAGGATTAGAAGAATAAGAAGAAGAAGGATAATGTTTAAATCTAGACATAACTTGAATCACAAACAAATAATTTGTGATAGAATTAAGTAATTGTTTTCTTATTAAATAAACCTATTTGGTTCCCATTATTGCTATAATTGGTAGTAAAGCAATAATTGGTACATCTACCCCATTTGATGTTGTGAAAATTCGCGACTCAAGTGCTAGGCGTACGGGAACACTCCAGACAGGTGCCCAACCCATGCCGCCTTCTCCTCCGTACACACATTCATTCGTTAAGTCATGCATTTGAATGGGAGTTTTATGGAGCTTTCTTTATTCCATTCGATTGAAAGTGTGCTGTCAGTTAGGGGGTTGGTCTCTTCCTCGCATGGCACTGGAGCCACAAATTGGCGACCGACCATCACCAGCTTCGTGGTCAGTGTCTCGATGAATTCCAATCATCTTTGCAAAAATTAGAGTTACGATGAGTGCTTTTCACGAGCATCGTTAAGAAATTCGGTAATAAAAACCAGGAATTTGAGAGCCACTGCACTGGTGCACTATGGATCACCGTTTCGCTATGGTCTGGGGGTAGTTTAATGAAAATGGGTTTTTGATTATCGTTTAACATTTAGACTGCGTTTAGTTGTATCGGTTACACCCACTATTAGGTCGTAAAAGACTCAAGTGGTTGTTTTATGGTTCAAAAAGATAGTAGTTAACAAAATTGCTAAATTGCGGTAATTCGTGTCAATAGCCAACACACCGGAGAAGAAGTATCGTCTATCCTATTGCTATGTACCAGATGTATTTTTTTGAATCAAAATAGCATCATATTAGGGATAAGTATGAAGTGAAGGCGTATCAAAAGGCTCCATCTTCACGCAGCTAATCAGCAAGACCAAGTTGATGGTTCGGTTCCTTCTTGACTAGGATCATTTGGTAAACGAAATTTTCTCGACTTCCCAACGCATAAAGTTACTTCGTGCTTTGCACACGATATATAAATTCGAAACTTGTCAATTGGCAAAGTAAGCTCTCAGTTAATAACTGTGGATGTGCTCATAAGAAAGCTGAGCTGATAAGCAGTCTCTGTCCCTGTAGTGACGTAACGCCAAGAAGAAGATGGGGAAGAAGAAAAAAAACGGAAATTTATATTCTCGTTTTGATGGGCTCAGTTCTTCTTTTCAACTTTTTATTGTTATTGAGCTGTTGAATCGCAACCTTAACTTCCCTCAAAGTGAGGGATGGTTTATTTCCACAGTCCGCAGTACTGACGTAGATATTTCATTATCTTGACCCTCATATCGCATTATCCATTCTGTTGTTCATTGTTCACCTTTCGATCGCCTTATTTTCGTCCGTCGAGATGCTCCCATCTCTAACATTGCTTATTTGGGTGCCATTGTAGGATGTGTTGAGCTCCTGGTAGAACTTACGCGTATTTTGAGACCAGCTCAACTAGCCGAGCTAG
This sequence comes from Aedes aegypti, assembly GCF_002204515.2. Lineage (NCBI taxonomy): Eukaryota > Metazoa > Arthropoda > Insecta > Diptera > Culicidae > Aedes > Aedes aegypti. Next base: position 263,966,443 of record NC_035107.1, on the reverse strand, counting down.
AATCTCCTCGTTCATAATCTGCCTACATTTCTCGTCTACAATCAACTCCGTTTGTAATGTTGTATTATGTAATAATTATGCTGTCATGCACAGCATACTTGTTCCATACTTACTGGGACTTCCTATTCTAATGAAACAAAAGCTAATCTTATGAAAATTACAGTGTGATAGATGTAAAGTACTTCAAAACCAAAAGGCTTCAACTGAAATAAAAAAAAAACACGTGCTCGATCCTCATACAAAATAAAAAAAAAAACAACAAAAATTTTCAAATGGAAAATTACCATCAACGTCAATGGAATTTTGTCATTCACCAAAAACGTTATCACCGATCGAACCCGTACCGGTTGCCAAGAGCCGAAAATGAAAGTGACCCCAGATCACAAATTAACGACCCACTATTTTCGATCTTTCTCATCCACCATCCAGCATCGGCGGCGTTTCGCTAAACGCAACACAAAAAAAAACTTTTATTACGTAGCTCTACACCCATGCCGATCTCCGGATCCCAAACAGGTTCGCAATCAGCGAGTCCGTATTCAGGCCTCCGGGTGGAGATTGGATGGGATCGCAGTCGGACAAATCGAATCAACCATCACTCCTCCCTTCGTTCGAATGAGCGGCGAATGCCCGAAACGGTGTGACGGCATTTCCTCGAATGACGTTTTTCCCGAATGACGTTTTTCCGAATGAATTCCTTCTCCGCATACTTTTTCTTCCGTACCCCTTCCCCGAAAAAAAAAACATTATGTGTTCTTTGTACTGAAAGCTGCTGTCGAAAAATGTTCAACGTATTACGTATGTCTCGAAATTGGTTAACGGATTTAATGAATATTATTTTTAGTCGAAATTCACTGGTAGGACTGAATAAAAGAGGAATACAAATTGGACGTTTTTATGGGGATTTTTGGGCAGTACAACGTTTGCTGAGACAACTATTTTGTTATAAAATCCAATTGTAAAACGTAACTGATGTCAATAGAATGTACCACGTACATTAAACTCAAAACAACTTAAAAATCGTTCTTGTGAGAGCATTACATGAGAAAATTAGCACATGATTGGTAGTTCTGTTGTGGGAGGGCTACGTTTTTCATACATATGTTTGGCTTACAGACATTTTACCGAATGTACGTTTGGCCGAAATATGCTTTCATATAATAGTAGGTTATTTCATGCATTGCTTTGATAAATGGATAGTGTGGTATGTATGTATCGCACTTAGAAGGCTTTTGAGCAGTAACTCCAAATACAGTGCAATTCCATTTTTGGCAAAACAATCCCCCCACCCCCCACCGAATTTGACAACACAAAATATCTGTTTTTGGCAACATTTTTCAATATAATAAACAAAATATTTTTTTATGAATATCATTGTGTCCTTTGTTTTAGCCATTTGAAAAGCAAGCCCGTTTTACGCTTACTGTATTTTGCAGCCAAAATTCCCCCAAATCTCACCAACTTCTAGGAGTACCGTATGCATTTATATGATTCTAGATGGCCCTGTGTCGCAACGTTTCATGAAGCCATTAAGGTGAAACAGTTTGGAATCATCTTCTAAGATTGCATTAAGACTTCAAAGGCACAAATCTGGCGAAGAAAGCATCCAACAACAATATACTTTTTATTTTGGCTTTGTGCACTAGCAGAAAGCTTAAAATAGGAAGATCAGAATCATTTGCCAACTATTTCTCCAGTTTTTTGCTCTTGAAAGCGTGAGTAGGGGTACAAGTCGGCCATATTTCCGGCCATCTTTGGATTCCGAGATGTTTCACCTTAATCTCTTTAAATATCTCAACTAGAATTCAAACATATTTTCTCAGGCATTTATGCTCTATGGCCAGCCCTCTTGAGTATGCCAATAGGTGATACAGTTAATAAAAGTCAGTTTTCTTTACATTTGGAACAGGTCATTTTAATAAAGCAACATTGACGAACAAAAAGTTTATAACTCACTCACATAGAGATTCTACCTAAAATTTCATCTCGCCTCTTCAGCTGACAGTGATTTTTAGTGTAGAATGACTTGTTTTGCGTATGCAGAAACATATCTTAGCAAAAGAAGCAAACCAAAAGTCCTATCTCTCAACTTTTTAAAGAATTTCATTCGTGGATTTCCACCATCAGAACCACCACGCTGGTGCTGTGAATGAAAAGCGAGGTTTTTCCAACAGTGTTGTACGAAATACAACAGCGCGACGACTGAAGTGTTAAATAAATTGAGTATATCAATTAACTTCATATTAAGGAAAATTTCAGGAGTGTCAACATATAATTTTGACAACACCTATAGAAATTGATGACGCACCAGCTTCTTCCATACGCATTTTATAGTACCAGCGTGATAAATGCGAACACAGTCTAAATTTATGTTTATTTTTAATAAAGTCATTAAAGCGTGTGATGATTGCGATAGATGCTCTATATGACGTTTGACTTTCTAAGAAACAATCCTTTATTTTATTGCAGTGTTGCTCAGGCTCTAGCCTGTGCGTTTCAAATCAAGATTTGAATCAAGCATGCCTGCCGCATGAAATTATGAAAAATTTTCTTACGAGGTCCTGGTGACCCCTGGCTGAGTCTAGGAGTTCTCTAATCCTTACGGGCTTCTATATTTTCAAAATGGGTCTATGAGAATTTTCAGCGAATTCTTGAAAATACTGAGTGAAATCTGAGTATTCCTATCGGGTATTAGGGGTTTCTTGCGGGATCCTAAGAATATATAATAAGGGTGGCTTTGCAAAAGCTGTCGATTCCTTGTTAACTCCTAAGATTTCTAAGGCAGCCTGTGAACTTTTAGCGATATACAGTGGGTTTCTAATTGTATTTTGAATACGTCTGGCAGGATTGTGAACAGGTTTGCATCGTTATTCGGAGACTGCTAGAGACACTCTGGAAAGTCCTCATGAACTTTTGAGAATTTCATTTCTGTTTGTTGAGAATTTTCAGCTATACCAAAAAATTCTAAGCGATATCTTCAAAATTCGGGCTCTTGGGGTGTCATAGCTGGTTCTTGCGAATCTCTGTTGAATTCATATCCAAGTTCAACTGCAAAACACAATCAAAATTTCAAATTGAAGTTATGCGAATCTTATTTGTTTATTTTACGAAATTCAGGACCGTAATCCGGGGGCAAATTGATCACTGTTGGGAATTTGATCAGGTCGGTACCACATAGCATTTCGTTTCAAGAATGCTTAACACTTCGTTGGCATCACGGACATTCCATGTTTTCTAGTTTTTAGATGTCTAATGATGATTTTAAACTATTTTGCTTTTATTGAGTTCAGTTTTGTATAGAAATAGTTTTTGAAGGTGTTAGCAATACTGTAGAAAATTCCTGCGCTTAGCGATCCGCTGGTACTAAGCCTACATGAAAACTTTGAGTGCTTAAAATGTTGTTTAAGCTTGAGTGTGAATTAGTGAACTCATTTTTGAAATCATACAGCATTACAATACATAATAGTTTTTTTTTTTGCTCATAAAACCTTTTATTGTTGAATAACGTGCTTATTTCAAAGGAAATTTCAAACATTAAGGTATTATGCAGATTTACATAGTTTATTTTTTCAATAAAATGATGATATTCACGAGTTGTAAGAATTTTGACATCATTTTCAGATTCAGGAGACCCAAATTTAGTAGATGGGGAAATTTTTTATTCTTAAATACGGTATATTATATAGTGATCAATTTCGCCCCGAAGTGTCATTTTCAATTTTTAATATTTAAACTCATTCTATGAAATGTTTAATTTTATTTCATAAAAAATCGATTGCATAAACTGATAGAAATCAATGAATTACTGATTTTGTCGAAATAAATTTGACAATATTTGAATTCCAAAGGATAACATGACAAAAAGTTGTGAAATAGTGATCATTTTACCCCCGGATGACGGGACCAATGTTATGGATCTTAGGGTGCTCATGCGGGCCGCATGCTGACTATCACTGTTCTACACTATTTTGTAATAATTTTGACTTAAGACAACTTACGCCGTCTTCAGCACAAGGTTGCACAGATTAAAAATAACTCACATTCTACAACAAATACACGGATTAACCAGTGGACCAGCGAAGAATTTTTCATTTGACGAAACGATTCCTTCAACAGGAGCGGGAATCGAACCCACACTCTGTAGTACAATACCCCTAAACGACTGACGCCGGCCACACGACTAACCACACGGCTTCGAAGCCCACATTTCTATGGAAAATCCTATTGAAGGTTTAGTCATTATTCTGTTGCAAAAGTTATCATAGTTTTCGTCTGTAGTCGATCATTTGATATGAGACGCCTTACTATGCAAAAATATAGTTTAAAAGAGTCATTTTCAAATTACCGATTATTGTAAAATTTGACGCTTTTAAAAAACTGTTTTGTTTTTTAGTTCATTAAACAAGAATCATTTATTTTGGAACACCTAGATTTTTTTGTAAATACGTTTCCTATGAAATTTATGTAGTTTCACACTATTTTGAGGAATTGTTCAGTTCATGAATAAAGGTCACTTATGCGATTATTATTATAACACGACTCCTCTCTCTCTAGAGCGTAACTTGATTTGTAGAGATTTGAATTTGTAAACATCATTGTAGGTATTTTAGCAATAAAAAGTATGTAAACGCCCGCCACAATTGATATGACTGGTCTTCAAATTTATTACATAGACCAATACTACGGATATCTCATTGCAAAGGGACCGTTCGGAAGTCTGGCCATCATTTGGTTCCATATCGATGACGGAGCAACGTCTAAATGATATTTTTGTAATTAAAAAATGGGTTCCGATGCGACGCGAAGCTCGCAGATCTAGGAGCCGACGTACGCAGTGTCAGACGCACTCGTACAAGTGAAATGATCCTCGAGCTTAGGCGCGGCAAGGAGCGCAAGGGCGTTGCCTATAAAAGCTTGGCGGAAGAGGTCCTTGGCGAGCGTGTCGAGGTGAGGGCTCTAGCGCAGACAGTGACTCTGAAGGTGATGAACTTTGTCACGGCACTGCGGCAACAGTGCGAGGTACAGGTGCCCACCGCTGCCGTTCGGCTACGGAAAGGTCCGGCAGGAACTCAGGTGGCCTTAGTACAGCTACCTGTGGCGGACGCTAATAAGTCCGCTAAGGTAGGAAAATTTGGCATCACTGCGTGTTTTCGTTTGTGTTGTTTATAACGTCACCCTAAAAATCCTGTGAATATTCGGGCAATCAACTCTATAAATCAGGGTTTATTGCTAAACTGCCTCGTTTCGCTTCTGTTAGCCGCAAGCATCAGCTTTTCGCATTAATTTTGGCAAGGTAGAACAGTGATTTGTGATCTAAATCCGAGCAGGCTAGAGAGTGGAAGCATCCGCCATCGCCCGATAACATATTTCCCACCTCGCCGCTCTCCACCTTCCAACCGATCGAAAGCTGCAACAAGATCAAAAATCAACCCGCCCCCATTTGCCCCACCGACCCACCAACGCCCCACTACTGTTTGCTGCACCGAACGAAATCAAAACAATAATCGTCCTGTAATACTCCGCTTCATATTGGAAATAAACTACTTACGCTGTCTCGTCTTTCATTCCAACGCTCCGAAAGGGACCAACGAACGATCATCATACAGCCTCAATTGCCATCCAAAGCCAACCCGTTGCTACCAAGGATTAATCGCCAAACTCTGCATCCGTAGTATCATCCATTCACGTAAGGAAATTTTGTTTTGGTTCTGCACTTTGTTTATGTATTGAACTGTGAAGCTCATCGTTAACAAGCCACCGTTTGTGACAGAGAACACACGCGCAGCTCGTGGTCATTCCGAGAATCAATTGTTCACAGTATATCACCCCTTCGTAACTGAGAGCTTGTTTCTCGCAGCTTAAATGCAGGGTGTTTGTGAAAAATGACGTCATCGCAGTTCCTGAACGAACGGATGAAAACACGTTTTGGCTTTACTTATCAGGAGTGTCCCCGAAAGCACCTGATGAGAAGGTTATCGAAATGGTCTAGAATAGACTCGAAACAGACGACTTAACTGTCGTTAAACTTGTTCCTCTTGGGAAGGATACAAACAATCTCACGTTTGTATCCTTCAAAATAGGAATGAAGTTTAATCTTAAAGCAAAAGCAATGACTTCATCAACCTGGCCAGTTGGAATTCGTTTTCGCGAATTCGAGAACCACAGTTCCTCAAGGATGGGGTTCTGGAATCCCTCGGAGAACCAGCCCGAACCACAGATCGTAACAGTATTGAACTAGTATCCCCATCGTGTCCCATAGATCTTCATTCTCCTCGTGATGAGACCGTTTTAAGCCATTTGACAATCTACTACCAAAACGTGCGGGGTATGCGAACGAAAACTAATGAGTTTCGTATGAAAATGGAAACTTGTGATTATGACATAATTATTCTTACTGAAACCTGGCTGCGCCTGATGTGGTTAACGCAGAGTTAGCATCGAACTACTGCATCTTTCGCTGTGACCGCAATGACAATACCAGCACGTTACAGCGAGGCGGAGGCGTTTTAATCGCTGTGAAATCGACTCTTCGTTGCAGTGGTGTTGAGCTAGCGGACTACATCCACCTCGAACAGGTTGTGGTTGCTTTTAGACTGCCTGATACAACGATTTACGTATGTGGAATTTACATTCGGCCTAATTCCCATTTCGATGTATATGATTCGCACGCATCTGCAGTACAGGAGATTTGCAACTTATCATCAACTCGTGACTCCATTGTCGTCGTTGGCGATTACAATCTACCGCATCTGACATGGCATTTCGATGATGATTGCAACAGTTATTTGCCGCGAAATGCTTCTTCAGAATCGGAAATAATGTTCACCCAATCCATGATCGGTTCTGCACTACATCAAATCAACTCACTTCGTAATATGAATGAACGTATTCTTGACCTAGCATTCGTGAGTGAAGCTAGCTTCGTGGAGCTCATCGATCCTCATCTCATTGATCAATGGATTGAGCATCCATCATCTCAATACTGTGCTGTATCGCAAAGGTATTCGAAGAGATTATACACAGGAGTCTCTACAGCGCAGTTCGTCCAATAATCTCCGATGTTCAGCATGGTTTCGTAAAGAAAAGATCGACAGTTTCGAATCTGATGAGTTTCACAAATGTTCTGTCGAATAGCATCGAGAGGCGGAGTCAAGTGGATGCAATTTATTTCGACTTTGCGAAAGCCTTCGATAAAGTTCCTCACAAATTTATAATCAGCAAGCTTGAGCATATTGGGCTTCCTGACTGGATAACCGAATGGCTTAGATCCTACCTGACCGATCGAAAAGCTCATGTGAAAGTCGGCCGTGCACGTTCTCATTCATATGATATATCATCCGGTGTTCCGCAGGGAAGTGTTCTCGGCCCGCTAATATTCATCTTATTCATAAACGATCTCGCCGTCCGTCTAAAATCTGGAAAGCTGATGTATGCGGGTGATCTTAAGATCTATAGGGAAATATCTTCGACTCTCGATTGCTGTGCATTACAATCTGACGTAAATTAGCTGATTTCATGGTGTACAGAGAATGGTATGGAACTGAACATAGACAAGTGCAAAATTATTACCTTCACGCGGCGCCAAACGTACGTGACTCACGACTACGCAATCGGTAACAACATCATCGAGCGCGTGTTTTCCATTCGTGATCTTGGCGTAATAATAGATAGTTAGTTGAAGTTCACTGAACACATAAGCACCGTGACGGCGAAAGGATTTACTGTGTTGGGATTTATCCGACGAAACTCGCAATCGTTTCGCGATGTGTACACGCTGAAGGCTCTGTATTGCTCGCTGGTCAGGAGCGTCATGGAATATGCAGTGTGCGTCTGGTCTCCATACCATGCAACGCATATGCTCAGAATTGAGAAGGTGCAGCGCTGTTTCATCCATTATTGTTTAAGGCAGTTACCGTGGAACGATCCGACGAATCTTCCCGACTATGTAAGTCGTTGTAGGCTGATAGATTTGGAAACATTGACGTCCAGGCGAACTAAGATTCAGCGATTATTTGTGTATGACTTGTTGTCCAATAACATCGACTGCTCGGAACTGACCAACGAACTGAGCTTTAACGCACCGACAAGGCAGCTCTGCGAGAGGCAGTTGCTGGTTATACGACCGCATAGAACGACATATGGGCAGAACTGCCCAATGTCTAGTTGTTTGCGGGCATTCAATGATGTAGGATGTTATTTTGATTTGAATGTGTCCAAATGTACTTTTAAACATAGAATTAAGTATTTAAATTAACAGTCTGGCGGATTAAGGTATTGATCCAAGACGTAGCAATTAAATAAATAAATAAATAAATGAAGGTGGGTTGATCAGTATGCTCATTGACCATACACGAGCAACCGGTGATCTGCTTCAGGTGTAGGGAACCTGTGTCCTGGTTCCCGACACAAGTCCTGGGGCTGTAAAGGCCCTGATAGGACCAAGTTATATAGGCGATGAGGTGAAGAAGGTCATAAGGCACTAGGCTGCAAGAACCTTCCCAAGTGCTTGATTTGCTCCGGGAAGTCCGTGAACAACACGCATCCAACGGGAGGCTCAAGGTGCCCGACCTTCAAAAGAGCCATAAATGAAAAGTCACAGTGCAGGTAACGCAGCTGAACCTGAACCACTGTGACGCAGCTCAGCAACTGCTGTATCAGTCAGTCGCTGAGTGGGGGACGGACATCGGCATCATATCGGACCCATACCGAGTACCCGCCGGCAACGGCAACTGGGTCGTGGATGGATCCGGAAAAATGGCGGCGATATGGACAACGGGTAAATACCCTGTCCAGCAGTTGGTGTCTACTACCTACGAGGGCTTCGTGATCGCCAAGGTAAACGGGGTCCTCTTCTGTAGCTGCTATGCGCCTCCGAGTTGGTCGACCGAGCGGTTCACGCAGATGCTGGAGTGTATGACGACCGCGCTGACAGGGCGAAGGCCAGTAGTAATAGCGGGTGACTTCAATGCCTGGACCGTGGAATAGGAAAGCCGTAACATGAACCAGCGAGGTCAAATCCTGCTAGAGGCACTGGCCGTGCTAGATGTCGATCTGGCTAATGTTGGTACCAAAAGTACCTTCAGCCGTAACGGAGTGGAGTCGATTATCGACGTTACTTTTTGTAGTCCTGGCCTAACGAGTAGTTCGAACTGGAGGGTAGACAATGCCTACACTCACAGCGACCACCTGGCGGTTCGCTACAGTATCAAATACAACAACAGCAGGCAGCGAGTAGAAGTAGGTCAAGGCCAAGCCCTCGTAGGTGGAAGACATCGTACTTCAATGACGAAGTACTTAGAGAGGCGCTCCGCCGTGAGCGTAACCTACTCGGCCTAAGCGGGGACGAACTGGTAGCGGTGCTCTCGCGTGCATACGATGCGACCATGCCTAGGCAAGTCCACGCTAGGAATGGGAGACCACCGACGTACTTGTGGACTCAAGCGATTGCGAACCTGCGCCGTGCCTGCCTACGGGCCAAGAGACGGATGCAGCGAGCACGTACCGAGGAGGAGCGTGAAGAACGCAAGCAAAAAGGCCTGCTTTGAGGGACTCTGTCAGAGTGCCAACGCGAATCCATGGGGCGATGCCTATAGGATCGTTATGGCAAAGATAAGAGGTGCAATGGCTCCTACAGAGCAATCTCAAGAGATGCTGGAGGGGATCATCGAGGGGCTCTTTCCGCGCCACAACCCTAGCCCTTGGCCTCCTTTCGTAGGACAGCCGGGGATTGGGGCTGGCAATGAAGAGAGGGTAACCGATGAAGAACTTGTAGGGATTGCAAAATCCCTCAGTATAGGTAAGGCACCAGGTCCGGACGGAGTTCCAAACCTGGCCCTCAAAGTCGCAATCTTGGAGGCTCCCGGGATGTTCAGATCTGCTATGCAGATATGCCTGGACGAGGGAGTATTTCCAGATGTGTGGAAGAGGCAGAGCCTGGTACTATTGCCAAAGGTGGGAAAAGCACCCGGTGACCAGTTGGCGTATAGACCAATACGCTTGATCGACGTGGCGGGGAAGGTGCTCGAGAAGATCATCCTCAACAGACTGTTAAGGTACACCGAGGGTGTAAATGGTCTCTCAAGCAACCAGTTCGACTTCCGGAAAGGGAGGTCCACCGTAGACGCTATTCTGACGGTTAATAAAACCGCTGAGATAGCACTCCAGCGTAAGAGGAGGGGGATTCGCTACTGCGCAGTAGTGACTCTGGATGTAAGGAACGCATTCAATAGTGCTAGTTGGGCGGCTATTGCTGATGCGCCCCTGCGTCTGGGGATACCCGAGTACCTGTACAAGATTCTCGGAAGTTACTTCCAGAATCGGGTATTAGTCTATGACACAGAGGTGGGTCGGAAGTGCTTTCACATAACCATGAGATTAAAAATTCCAGCGGGTGTGGTCATCGTTTGCTTTGCCGACGATATTACGCTGGAGGTCTACGGTGAATCGATCGAAGAAGTGGAATTGACTGCAGCCCACTCGATCGCAATTGTGGAGGAGTGGATGAGCTCCAGGAAACTGGAATTGGCTCACCACAAAACTGAGGCTGTTGTTGTCAACAACCGAAAGTCGGTGCAGCAAGTGGTGATCAGTGTAGGCGACTGCACGATCACTTCGAAGCGCTCCGTCAAACACTTGGGGGTGATGATCGACGATAAGCTTACCTTCGGTAGCCACGTTGATTATGCCTGAAAAAAGAGCCTCCACAGCTATTGTGGCACTGTTCCGGATGATGTCCAATAGCTCTGCGGTGTACGCCAGTAAGAGTAAGCTTCTGACCAGTGTCACCTCGTCCATACTGAGGTATGATGGCCTGGCTTGGGGCATGGCTTTATGTACCGATAGCTACCGTAGCAAGCTAGAGAGTACTTATAGGCTAATGTGCCTGAGGGTTGCGAGCGCGTACCGTACCGTGTCACACGATGCACTCTGCGTCATCACCGGTATGATGCCTATTGGTATCCTTATCATGGAAGACATAGAGTGCTTCGAAAGGCACGGCACAAGAGGCATACGCAGGACTGCCATACTGGCCTCTATGGTCAAATGGCAACGTGCGTGGGACAGTTCCACTAAGCGAGTGTGGACTCACAGGTTGATTCCGAGGTTAGATATCTGGGTCAATAGGCGCCATGGGGAACTAACATTCCACCTGACACAGGTCCTTTCGGGTCATGGTTGCTTTAGACAGTATCTACACCGTTTCGGGCATGCGGGTTCTCCCGAATGTCCAGTTTGTGCAGGTTTAGAGGAAACGGCGGAACATGTTTGGTTCGTGTGCCCGCGTTTCCGCACAATGCGTGACCGCATGTTTGCCACATGCGGTCGGGAAACGACTCCGGACAATTTGGTTCAGAGGATGTGTGAAGACGAGTTTGGCTGGAATGCCGTTTCATCGGCTATCACCCACATCGTCTCAGAACTACAAAGAAGGTGGCGAATGGTTTCGAGGAGTGGCTAGTGCAGACGCTAAACAACAGGTGGTCCAAGGGTTCGCAGTCGGCTACGTAGATCATACCGGTGCCCTACGGTCGAAATCGACCCTTACAGCGATTACGTGGCCGCGGGGAGAACATCCTGGTAGCGTTGCTGTCGTGGCGCCGGCCTACTGGGTTGGATACGAGCCTCTGGTTGTTCGGGGCAGATGGAGGCCCCTTTGTCAGCAATCCCAGCTGGTGCTAGCTGATAGGGCCTGAGCCTTCAGTAGGTCAAATTGCGCAGCCCGCAGTATCAGTTCTTGATACCTGCGGTGCAGCTGGGCGAGGGCGTTCTGGTCGACCACCTGGGAAGCTGTCAAAGCGCCAGCATGCTACCTTGGTGGAACCCCCTAAGCGTGCCATCGATGTTCGTTGCTGAATGGCTACGCAGCTAACCTGGAGGTTGCGATGTGCAATAGCCCCTCTCCGAAGCAATGTAGTCATGTTTACTGCTTGCATGTAGTAAATGGTCCCCAACCCCACACTCTCGGACCTTGGTCCAGGGTCTGTTGAGCAGATTATCCCCCCATTGCTAAGAAGAAAAAAAATATCATCACTTAAATGTGAACTTCACGTTGATAGCCTTCCGCATCTGTACTCTTCTACAATACAGTTGTTGTGGAAGCGATGTAGGTATGATATGCAAACATTTTCAACACATTATCAGAATCAAAATCGCACTCGCTCTGCGCGCGTGTTTAGTATACATGAGAGGGATGGATATGGGTTATGAAAAAGGTCTGCGTGATCTGTGAGAATTTGAATTCGAAACCTTATATGTTATTGTGTCACCAAGTGGATCAGTAGCTTAGTTGATAAAGCGCTCGTCCAGCAGTTGTCTCGGGTTGGAATCCCAGCTGTACACGTGGATTTTTTTTCATAATTTATCCATCTTTACTACGCGTAACGAGCACATTAATTTAATTACCATTCGTATTGGATTACCGACCATCTCAATGTATGTATCAATATTGATGAATTATGTTTGTTTTACCGACAATTAAACAAATTCTGGACAATGTCTTATGGAAAAAAACTTCCAGCGACTTAAGTACATTCGGGGAATCAATTTCCGGGAAGAAACTTTTCGAAAAAAAATCATTCGGGCAAATGGTTTTCCGGAAGTTGTCAAACAATCGCCACAAACACGAATTACGGCGCATTTCCAAAGTTTCATTCAATGGTTCGAAGCAATCAGAGGTCCAACCTTGGCGGTTCCGTTTGGATGACACGCGATCTCTCGTTGACCCACATGTTGTTTTTTTCTTGTCTCGGGATCACACGCCGTGGTCCAAAGAATAGCTAATGGGCTTTCTGTCTTGCCGCCCCTCCATCGCTCGATCAGTTCGGTAATGATGGCGCTTTCTCGAAACCACTTGACGCGGCGGGCGATATCTTGCTCTCCATTTCTTCTGGTCAGGTTCTTGACCGACAAATCTCGAGCTCCCACCCGTCGAGCTCGACTGGGTTTAACACCGTTTCGAGTGTGTGTGTATGTTTGGAAAGCTTTTGAGAATGCCAGTCATCATCCACCGGGGGGGACAGGGAACCCATTCACTTTCACTTTTTGCGACGGAATTTTTCGCCTGGCAATGTTTTGGGACGGGGAAATTTTTACGAAGGTGACTTCAACAGGATCTGATGTCATTGCTTTGGAAGCATATGAGCCTTTTTGATGTGAGATTGAAAACAGTACAATCGAATGGTATTTTTATATATTTGGATTTTTGATTAAAATAGCTAAATATAAAAGAAAATATGTGATAGTTGCAATATAACAGAGACATGATCAGAAACAAATCATCGTGGGTAACCAGTTTGCTACAAAAGTGACTAGAGTCAGTTTAGACCAAATCAATGGTAGAAGGATTGGTTTCAAATGACGGAAAAATTGATGTTTTATACGTCTATGGATGATGATAGCAACTCCCCCACATGCTCTATTCAGGACCTCTTTTGAGTTTGGATCCAGATTAATTTTGGTTATGAAATGTTAAACACAATTCTGCTTCGGAATAAAATCGGATTTCAGGAATTGCTATGTATCTTTGTATCTTTGAGCATCCATTGATTGATACGAGCATGTTTACGACCCTCATTAAAGTCAAAATTAGGAGTCACAACACATGTTTCGCAACGAATCATGAACGGAATATTTCACCCAAAAACTTTTTCAATTTATTCTTTTCCCTAGCCTTGTCATTGTTAATTTATATTCTATTGGCATCCACGGAGAATGCACAACAAAGAGGTTGCTAAAAACGAACCATCAGCTCTGCAGTGCAGCGTGACAACTTCAATAATAGGGTCCACTGTCCATCGAATACCCAGGAAAATATGTTCATTATTTTTGTCACAAATCGTGATTACAAATCGATACTGATTATTGTTCTTACATTATCAGGAAACAGAACTGGTTACATAACAGTGAGTTGCTTGCTTTTATACAATTAATGTTGTTCTAGTTTCTAGTATTACTTCTAAAAGTATTGAAAATGGATCATATATTCCAAAAAATGATACAGAGACCGAAATTTTTACCAGAAAATGACATAACACAGCCACAAACCGGAAACCAGCACCACACCCAGTTCCGAATCGAGTGACAGTATTGCACAGCAAAATAAGAAAGTTTCACCTATCGATTTTGCGTGATTTTCGAAGGGGAATCCTCCGCTAACTGCCTCGTCACCATCGAACCATCAAAATTCCGCACTGTGGATAAAGAAAACCTGTACAACCCGGTGCCGAATTCGTCGTTAGAATATTGATTAACGTTGACATTCGTTGCTGCCGGAGTGTGGTACGAAGGTGCGTCGTGGGAGATTTCTCAAATTGGAAATTGATGATCGATGGCTGCGGAGGGGAGGGAAGGCGTTGTTCATGTTAATTCAAATTTGCATTTCGCAAAATTTTTGCACACGTCGGTGATTCAGTTGTACAAAATTTTCATTTTGCGAAACGTGCAGGCCTCTATCATAATAATGAAACACACATAATAATAGTTCTTCCTTAGCCGGTTAGAGTCCAAGGCTACAAAGCAAAGTCATGCTGAAGGTATCTGGGTTCGATTCCCGGTCGGTCCAGGATTTTTTCGTAATGAAAATTTCCTTGACTTTCCTGGGAATAGAGTATCATCGTACCTGCTACACGATATACGAATGCAAAAATGTCAACTTTGGCAAAGAAAGCTCTCAGCTAATAACTCTGGAAGTGCTCATAAAAACACTAAGCTGAGAAACAGGCTCTGTACCAGTGGGGACGTAATGCCAAGAAGAAAAAGATCTTCCCAGAATGTAGTTAGATACAAAGCGTTGAATATGTCAGCAAAGCGTACAAAATGAAGCATTAAGAATTCAGCTTAAAAAATAGTACATAAAACAAATTCTCTCTGCGCACCTGGCACACGTGATCCATTTCGTCTAGAGTATGATCTTTCGATCTCACTTTCAACTGGAAATCCCTCAGTCAAGCAGCCCTTGGGATGCTTTCTATTTACACAAGTTCAAGATCATTTCCAGCTGCACGTGAAACTAATTTGTTTCATATCTGTATCATACCATGTTTCCCACGAGTTTACATTGCTATTAGCTATTCACCACGTGCGTAGTCCAAATTGTATAGTTCACTCCACAGAAGTGGACTCGACCAACACTCAACCGGCCATCGCATAATCCTTTTAAATGAATTGCAGATCGAAAACAAAAACACTCGGTTTACTACACAACACTTGAACCGGAAGAAAGCCGAGCAAATTTACGCGGCTCTCATCGTTTAATTTGACTGGGCCACTGCGCATAGTTGATGATGTATAACCGACGGCAATTACAACCCGGCTTAAAGCTGTATAGGCATACGCTCATCAAAACTCCCGAAAAAAAAAAGAATCCCTCCCATTGTTTCACGTCCAGTGAAAACCATGAATCGCCAAGGCATGTAAACATTAAAAAATAGCAAACTTTTTATTGCCTTCGTCCTCGACATTGCTTGCCTGCAGCGCAACTCGGTTTGGGTGGACCAAAAAATTTCAGCTTCAAATCGTTTCTCAAAAGTTATAACAGTTTAAAATTTGATTGTCCTAAAGTGAAGATGCATCGAAGCCAAACCTCGAATTTTCTAGATCATAAATCTAGAGAACCAGATAACCGTTCAGGCTGAAAATTCAATAACCAATCGATCAAATTTTCAGCTCAAACGAATGTTTGGCTCTCTAGATTTGTGCTCTGTAAAATTTAAACCAAACTTCGATGCATCATCAGCTGAAACGAACTTTTGCCCCAGCAATTTAGTATGAAGCTAAAATGCGCTAAAAATAACACAAAATATCGTTTCTTTTATCACAAGTATACTTCATACCAGCTACAAACTTATGTTTTCAGACAAACACTTAATTTTTATCAAAAAATTGTGTTATATATTCAAACATAGTTGTGAATTTTAATTTGTTTTTTTTTTTGCGATAAAATTAATCGATCAAGCATATTTCGTGAAAATCAAAGGTAACATGTTGAGGCAATTTGCAAATATTTCCGAAAGACTATTATGGCTCGAACTGTTGCCCGCTGACTCTTACTACTGCCTCACTATGGGCAAAAAAGAATTTCAAGCATTTATGTAAAAACTAGTACATTTCAAAGCATTTAATGATAGGCTCTTTCATAAAAAACACAAGATTTACTTTAATCTGGACCATGCAATGAAATTTGAACAATAACAATTTTTACGTCCTAGAACAAAAATAGCCATAACTTGTCCAAATCTCAATCGATTTCTATAATATTTGGAGTGAAAGTTCTTTACTTTAATAGTTTTCGAACCACCATGACATTTGTAACATTAGGTTTGGATTCAGCTATTTGAAGGAAGCTCTTGCTCAACCAGAACTTTTGCCCACATAACTCTACCTACTTGAATAACTCGGGAAACAGATAAAAATATATGATTCTATAGAGTAAAGTGGGGCAAAAGTTCGAGTGGGGTAAGAGTTTCTTTTTAAGATTTCTAGCTCAATTCAAAACAAATCTTATAAATGTTATGGTGGTTCGAATGCTATTCAAATAATAGACTTTAAATCCAAATATCATAAAAATCGATTGAGATTTGGAAAAGTTATGGCTGTTTGTTGTTTTTCGACGTGAATATTGTAATTTTTGGTCATACTTACGTTGCATGGAACCAATTGAAGATAAAATCTTTTTCAATATTTTATTTAATGGCGTTTCTAGGCCTATCATGAGGTTGCTTTGAGGTGTATTAGTTTTTGCATAAATGCTTGAAAACCATTTTTGGCCCATAGTGGGGCAAAAGTTCGAATCAGCGGGGCAAAAGTTCGACCGATGTATAAAATCACGGAAAAATTTGCAAATTGCCTAAAATCCACATATTATCTTCAAATTTAGTTAAATTTGTCCGATCGTGTGAAAACTGTCACCAAAATTTTACATTTCCACGTAGTTTTGCGAAAAACTGCTATTTTTGAGTATATTACAATCAACCCGGTTTTGGGCAATTTTTTGATGAAAATTTAGTGTGTATTTTTCGTCAAACTTAAGTTTAAGGCTGGTGTAAAGTATGCCTATCATAAAAGAATCGATATTTTGTATTTTAGCCAGCGAACTTTTGCCCCACACTAGATTCGAACTCTTGCCCCACCGGTGGGGCAAAAGTTCGAAAAAGACAATCAATTTTGAAACTGTTATAACTTAAAATGGGTAAATATTTTGACACAAGTTTGTTTAGCAAAATTATAACCAATATGTTGAAGGTTCACTGTATGGTATTTGTTTTGTTTTAACTGCTATTGTTTTCCTGGAAACTTTGATTATACCACTAAGGTCGAACTTTTGCCCCACCTTTCTCTACAATATTGTGACTCTGATCACTGAATAATAGTTAAAAATGCTGCTCGTGGAAAAAAAAGAAATGGAATTTTAAATAACAATACTTTAAAATGTGCATTGAAATGACATGAAAAGAGTTAATAATGCGGATTTTAAACAATATAAAGGCCTAAAATTATTAGTAACAACAGTATATTTTATGAACAATAATGAACCATGATAACCTGTCCAATTCCCTGTCAACATTTTATTTGGTATACGATTGAATTGATCATTCATTCATTGGTAAACGATTAAATTGATTCATTCTATATGAATCAATTCAATCGTATAGAATGCACGAAAAGGCTACATACATACCAAAGTAAAGGCTATATACGTACTTGGCAAGACTTTTTTAGACTTTCTGGAATCAGATATACGATGCCACAAAATTTGGATGAAAATAAAGAAAAAGTTTCCACCAAGCCTTCAACATGGGACCTATAGACTAGTAATCGGACACTTTACCACTGTACCACCAAGGGTTACATAATGATCAACTCGATTATTTGCCAACATTAATTCATGTTTCATGTTCAGCGACACTTGCTATGTTGTTCTTTGAGGCTCATCGTCAGCAGACCAAGTTTGGGTGATAATTTTTGCTAAGCTATTGCGATTTCATCTGATGTTTTCTGAGTTGATTTATGATCTGTCAGTTTATACAACTGGACGCGATTCTATGTTGCAATATTTGCGACATGTTTTGCTGTCAACGCAGATTGTCGTTTATGAATCGTATTGGGGACTATACAACTCGTGTTGACAGTGGTAACCCTAATTGGAGCGTCTTGCTGGGTAGTGCTTCATGAAGCTCAAGCAGGACAGTTCGGTTTTGCGTCGTCCGATAGATTTTGCTCACGGTTTCGCGCGTGGTTTCGTCGCCGAAGATTTTTTTTTCTGTTTAGGAGCGTCTTGCTGGGAAGGTATTTGGGAAGACACAAGCAAGACGGTTTGTTTTCGGAATGCCGAGAAGTTTTGCTGTCAGTGTCAGTTTTGTGTTCAGTCGAGGATGGATTACCAACTGGTGAGTTCGTTTCCTGCCTGTGATAACACGTTTTTTCTTGAAAGCCTAACTATAAGTGTCGGCATTATGATTTTTTCTTATACAATTTCAATATACATATATTTTTCTCTTTTTGACATTATTAAAAATTATCTTTTGAATTGTTCGACATTGCGAATGTTGACGTATTTTTTAAAACTTCTATCATATCCAGACAAAATGCACAGTAATACTCATATGTAATTTTCAAACAAACTATGTATAGTTCGTCACTACAAGTGTCGGCATTATTCCTTAATTCATATAATTTAAAATATATAGGGAAAGTGTACCAGTTATGGCCATAGTGGTTCCCTATTTGGCCATATGTGAAATTTCGAAATTATTCACATTAAGAATATTTTTAAATAGTTTAACGTGAAGATATAATTGATACCTTACTTCTAAAACACTTTAAATAATCAAAAATTTAAAAACTATAAAATTAACACGTATGGTGAAATAGGGAACCATTATGTCCATAACTGGTGCAATTTTCAGTTTTCGTCATTAATAAAAACATCTCTTGAATTGTTCGACAGATGTTGACGTATTTTTAAAGCTACTACCAAAAACTTTTCGAGACAAAAATACAAAACAAGCTTTAAATATAAGTCGTATATTTCCCCCTTGTCCATGGATCGCATCATCGACCAGAGGTGACTCCCAGATCTTTTCCTCCCTCACTAATAAACACCCTTCCCGTGGTGATTGTGATGCAGATGCAGAGGTATTCTCGGTCTCTAGAAGCAGCAATCATTACACCCTAACATTCCTTCCCCATCCAAACTGACTGTAAGGACTCAGCTGGCGCCGTTATTGAACAATAATATTAGATCTGCTAAAATTGCACTTCGAGAGTAAGCGGAAACTCCCATCCCTTATTCATTTGGATCGTAGTGCAATTCTTACCAGTTCCGATCAATCACGGAGTAGCAACCATTGACATGTACAGTCAGTCTATGCTATGCTATGCTATGCTTTATATACAACTCGTGTTGACATTGATAACGCTTAATCTGATATGTTGTGCGATTTTGATTTCGCACGTACGAATATGTGATTTTGGATGCACATTCTTATACGATACGTGGTTCACTGGGCTGAGACATATTACACGATATTTTGGTGGTAATTATATTTTCCCTGATCGGAATCGTCCCTTGTTGTTTAGGTTTCAACAGTGATGATTTTTTTTTTATTTATATTCAATTTCGAAATATTTTGGATCGAAGCATGCTGTGCTGAACAAAGGACGTACAAAAAATTCGTCCTTCAAAATTAAGAATTTACATTATTTGAAAATTTACTGATTTGATTAGTTCCTTCATTAATTACGTTATTAAGTTGAACATTGAAATGTGTCGCTTACAAGTCATTCACTTTTTGAGTTATTTTAAAATTAAAAACACCTCGAACCACGGAATACGCCTTAAGGTAGGCAATTTGCTAAGGGAATTTTACATTCTCAACAGTAATTCGGTAATGTTGCCTAATCGAGCATACTTATAAAAGTTTTGACAACGGAATCGTTTTCGGCGATGTCATTTTTAGTAAGAACCAGTGCTGGGAATGGTAATAGTAGTAGGCTTGAATTTTTGCGAAAATCACGTGGCTCTCCAGTACAGTAGTTCCAATGTAAGGCTCCAAATGCGCGAAATGCAGCGGGAAATAGAACATTTTTCTACAGTAATTCTGGGTTGCCCTTAGCAACGGGTGTTTTGCTGTTTTCAAGGCTTTTTGCCTACAGCAGCGATAAGCGTGAGTTTCACTGGCTTCGCTGACTGTGATTGGCTTTGCTTGGCTACTGTAGAGTGAATTTCAAGATTTTCCCAACCCTGGTAAGAACCCATTTTGCGATATATGCAGAACCTATGTGAGATATAAATCTTCGGTAGTGTCATCCTTACTAATTAAAATCATTATTTCGAAAAGTTGACAAACTTACGCATAAGGTAAACGCAATTTCCACAAAAATATTAACTCTCATTAGCTCATGAATGTAATAAAGAAAAGCAACATTCATGATTTAGAAATGATTCATCAATAAATGATAATACGCAATTTTGATGTGGTGAGTCATTCCGATCAATGTTACCCCGCTGATCAATGATACCCCGGATTACAGTGCCGGAAATTAAGGGGGGACAAATAAGTTTTCATCTTGTTTCAGAGAGCGAGCAAAGGCGCTTAAGCCAAGACTCTAGAGCCAGAACATGAAGAAGAAGTGCCCATGTCCCATCCCAAAGAGAATAGCAATGGAGTGTGCATTAACATTCTTAGTAACGTCACTCCCAACGATTAACGACCTTTAACCCTGAATTGAAACGGTTGGTACGGTTGTCTCCGTTTCTTTTTTCCTTGAATCGAAAATATTTTGTCTATTAGTTTATCAATGCGTAAATGACCAAATCGTCATGAGTTTTTCAAATGTCTTCAACCCCAAAGTCTGCACAGTGGGCCTGGCCATTTTAATATTTGTATCATATCGCTGATATTCTGCAAATATTAATACTGACAAGAAAATTCCTGAATAAATGTAGGTATTTCCAGGATGCTCTTCAATATTGGCTGTGCAAGCGCTTAGATAAGATTAGAGTAGATTAACTTATTTCGAAAGATTTTGGATAAGCCTTTAAATAAGATGGAATACGCATACGTTTTAGTCATTTGATGTTCAACGCACAATGAATATAATGAACATTGCACGTTGTATGCATCAGTGATACAAGAATAATGAGATTCAACCAATATCTGCCCAAAAAAATGAAAAATAAATTCAAACTGCGGCAATTTTGGAAATAATTGATGGATTGGGTTTCTAGTTTTGTGAGGATCATTGGAATTTTATTTACGACCGGTTATTCCGGAGTTATTCCGATCGCAGCACTTTTTATGGTTGGACTCCATATAAAAGGGCGGCCAAAACAACCAAAAATTGTTGTGAGGTTTTTGTCTTTTTTATCTTTTTGAAGTTCTTCTAAAGTATTATATCAAAATGGTCCTTGATCGAAATTGTATTAATTTTTCTTTTAATTTTTATTCTGCCAAATTGGCTGAGTTAAAAAACTAAAAAATGTGATAATAAATTAAGAACAAAATTTATATTTTAGGAATGCAATGTGTCCCTAAAGTTATGCACTTTCTGAAAGATTATAGTTCCAACACTTTTATCAAGTATGAGGATGAAAAAAAAACTTTTGGTTGAAGTTTTACTTACCTGTCCTATTGTTTTAATACTCTTTGATTTATCTACGGCGGTCGATACCGACTATGCGGACTATGTAAGAAACTTGCAACGAGTTTTGGGTTTTCGAACAATGCTGTTCAATTTGTCCACTCTTACCTGTTTGTTGCAACGGTAGCATGTCGACGTTTTTACCAATTAGCTCAGGAGTAGCTCAAGGTTCCGTCTTAGGATCAATTCTATTTTCGTTGTATATAAACGACTTGCCTTATGTGCGAAAATATTGCAAAATTCACTTGTATGCTTATGATGTACAACTATACTTTGATCGTTCCGAATTGAATGATTCTGAAATCAAGTTACGTGTGAATGAAGACTTAGATCGTATACCGTTTGTACTCATATTCCGAACACTTAAGGTCAACAGTGACTTCAAATGCATCTGATTAGCATAAATTGGCAGATATTTGTGTAAATTTTAATTTCCTCGCAAAGCCTAACTGTTAGCTGTTGGGTGTACCGATAATAATGTTGATTTAATTAGTTTAAGTAGTGTTTGTACGTTAAAGTATGGATCAACATTTTGATTCAAATGCCGAACACTGTGTTCCTTCTGTATCATATTCCGAACACCTTGATTCAAATTCCGAACAGCACAAATAAATCGTATTCAAATGAATAATTTCGCAAATAAATTTACTTAGGCTTGTTCTTCTGGTCTGAAACTAGAGAATCATAACTACTCCCATGGTATAAATTATATTAGAGAGGCTAAATTGAATTGCAATTGACTGCCATTGCCTTGTAATTTGATGACATATTTCAGTGAAACATTTCAACCAAATCGCCATACAAAAACCGAGTGTTCGAAATATGAGTCTGTTCGGAATTTGAGACAAAACGGTATTTACAGTTGTGTTCAGAATAATAGTAGTGAAAGCCGATTTTCATACAAAATGCTCAACTTTGACATGCTGTAATTTTGTTTTCATATGAGCAATCAGCATGAAATTTTGGCAGTAAACTACAAATATGCTCAAATTTATTATCACAAAATTTTCACACTACCGGTTAAAAAGTTAAGCACCAGGTAAAATCGCTCAAAATAATAGTAGTTTTTCTTTTGTAAATTTTTGTTCAGCAACAATTGAGTAAAAAATTGTATTGTCTATATTTCTAAAGTTTGGGTGGAAATGGTTGAAACGATGTGTAAAGAAAAATTCTAAAACTCAAAATACAGCAGATATTTAAATTATTAAAACTACTATTATTTTGAGCGATTTTACCTTGTGCTTACCTTTTTAGCCGGTAGTGTGAAAATTTTCAAATTTTGTGATAATGAAATTGAGCATATTTGTTGTTCACTGCCAAAATTTCATGCCGATTGCTCATATGGAAACAAAGTTACAGCATGCCAAAGTTGAGCATTTTGTATGAAAATCGGCTTTCACTACTATTATTCTGAACACAACTGTACGTGGTCAATAACAAATTGTCTTTGAATGTCAATAAGTCGTATGCAATTTTTATAGCAGACCATACATATCTCATAAGAAAACCGAATCTATTATAGAATGGTTCTAGTTTGTCGTTTGTCAACTCTGCATCTATCTTGGAAGTAATTATCCAGGAAAATTGCGAATGGTTCATTTACTTCAGTGAGCAGTGTGGTGATATATATGGCAAGCTTCGAACACTACATCTTTGCGCCAATTTTTTGAACACTGAAGGTGAAGATGAATCGAAGCCAAACTTCAAATTTTCAAGAGCACAAATCTGGAGAACCGAACATCTGTTTGAGCTGAAAACCTGATCGATTGGTCATCACCAGCTAGTGACAAATCGATAAAGTTTTCAGCGTAAACCGATGTTTGGTTCTCTAGATTTGTGCTTTTGAAAATATGAGGTTTGGCTTCGATTCATTTTCACCTCAAACAAAACTGAAATTATTCAAAGCATTAATTCTTCCTCACTTTACTTCGTGTGATTTTTTACTAACACAAGCATCGTCTGTGTCTTCAAACAAGTTGAAAGTTGTTTAAAATTCTTCCGTTCGATTTGTCTTTAACTTGACAAGATTTCAACATGTTTCGCATCTACAAGCAAAATTAATAGGATATCCGTTTAAACATTTTAGGAAAATGTGATGCTGTTTGCTAATCTATCAGATTCTTAAATCTCAAGAGCCTCACTATTTATTCAACAAATTGAGACCTTCGTTGCCGGAAATTCTCTATTCATTCTTTTTCAGAGGCACTGCCATTTGGAACTCATTGCCAAATAGTTTAACATTTCAAACATGAGAAGCTGCGTTTAGGAGGGAATGTATTGAGCACTTAAATAGTAATATTTTTTGAAAAACAGTTTTCATCGTACCATTTGTTATTTGTAAGTAGTGTTAAGCTATCTACCATCCATATTTCTACATCAATGTAACATTTAAAAAGGCATATGCTTTAAGTTGCGCAATAAATGATTATAATCATAATAACAATAATAATAATTCTTTGCTAATGCGTTGAATCTACGCCGAATGAAGAAGCCTTTTCCATTTGACCCAGTCCTGGGCAAATCGCTTCCAGTTGCCCTGAACGTTAAGCGACCTTAAATCCTCCTCAACTACAAAAAGCCATCTGGTGTGCGGCTTTCCACGGAGGCGATGGCCTCTCTGGTTCTCTGTTGAATATGATTGTACCCCGTTTGGCATAAAGTCGTTTGGCATAAGGTCGTTTGGCATAAAGCCATTTGGCATAAAGTCGTTTGGCATAATGGTCGTTTGGCATAATGGCCGTTTGGCATAATGATTGACTTGAAATAAATATCGGCATTTTTTAAGCTTTTACCGAGATCAACACCACCGAGCCCACAGCAAAAAATTTTGGTAGGTTCTAAACAAGCGTGGTGTTCGTTCAGAGATTATCCGAGCTAAGAATTTCAAAAATTGTTGTGACATTATAGAGCATTACTAAATAAAACTTGTGACGGGTTTCTACATCTCAGAACATAGAGTACCCTTGAGCTTGTTGCGATATACATATTTGAAAACAGTCAATTGGCAAGGAAAGTTCGCAGTTATTCATCAAGGGAACGTTCATAAAATATTTCGCTGCATATCAAGCTCTGTCCCAGTTTGGACGTAACACTCGCTGAAAATTACTTGATAAAAGAATGATTTTTTTTTTTGCAAAATATCAAAAGCTCTAATCAAAAGCTCTATTAATGCGACTTAATGCAAAAATAGCCTTTATACGAGAGCAGATTTTTTTTTTCGTTTAAAATGTTTCAGACTCTAACGCAAAAAAAAAAATCTTTTCACAGCACAGCTCAAATGAACAACATATCTTTAAAAGAAAATATTTGTGGCAAAACTCTTCAACGGTTCAATATAAATTCTAATTTTGGAAGTATACATCAAAAACACTGTCTTTTATCGAAAAAAGGGAAAATTTGTGATTGAAATAATATATTTTCCAGCATATCTCGTAAGGAGATCACGCGTTTGCCCCAAAAAAGTATATATTGAATATTGGTAGGTTCTGAAATAGTTATAATTCTAACAACACATCTAGCAAGAATTGATAATAAAAATGGTTCACAATTAGCTTTACTAAGTAATAAAATTTATAACAGCATAAACATAAAGAACAGCCTATTTTTAAACGAAGGCAAAATTTACAATTAAACCAATACAAGAAATGACGCCAAAAATTATTGCGGCAATGACTGGTTCCCCCGAAAAGTGGTGACGAGAAAGAACGATAAACAGTCAAAAGAAGGAAGTATTCTGTCATTCTCGGCTATACACATGTTGGCAAAAATGATGAAGACGGTAAAACTCGAAAGAACCACCAATTAAATAAAGAAGGGTGCATATTAGATGGTCAGTTCGTTCACCCCCCTGAAATGTATATAGTTACGACAATTATGGGTGCTAAAAATTTTCCGGGGGAGTGGGCTAGTCGAGGAAACGGGATATTCGGTAAATGGCATTCGGTGAAACGACATTCGGGGAAAAGTAGCACAACCCATCAAAGTTACTGCAGTAATCGATTTCTCTTTTCCCTGATAATTTGAGCAGATCAATGTTATCGATTGCCGCCCTTTTGTCAGTTGTATACAAAAATACTTAAAAAAATATAGCTCCAAGGAACAGCCTATGCATAAAAGAAGAAGAAATTTATTGAAATTTAAAATCAACAGTTTTCATACCTATAATAATGATTACATCATATTGAGGAAAAAAATAGAACAATTAATAGAAGGGTAAATTTGTGCTAAATATATAAAAATCTTAGTGCAAAAATTTGTTCCAATAGCGAAACTCAAAAGAAGAATTAATATATGAAAGAAGGGTAATTTCTGGATAAATAACAAAATACTATTGGCAATAACTTTCCTAATATGCTTAAATTTATTCAAGAGTGAATGATTGTTGAATAGAGTGCCATTTTGTATCAATTGACTCCAAAACAAGCCTTGTGTCATCAGAAAAATTCAATAGAAACGTAAAAATGCAAATTGAGAAATTCTTGGATTCAGACTCATTATGCCAAACGACTATTATGCCAAACGACCATTATGCCAAACAACCATTATGCCAAACGACTTTATGCCAAATGACCATTATGCCAAAAGACTTTATGCCAAACGGCTTTATGCCAAACGACTTTATGCCAAATGACCTACCACCGTTGAATATTAGTTTAGGTTGACGTTCCTCCGGCATGCGATCTACATGGCCAACCCACCGCAGCTTGCTGTGTTTTATACGCTTAACAATATCCATTTCTGTATAGACCTGACAAGCGTAACAAGCCCTACAAAATTTTAGGAGGACTCATTCAAAAAGTTTGACAAGGGGGGGGAGGAGGTGGTCGAAAAAGTTGATATTAAGCGTGACATAATTTGTGTACCATCCCCTTGGTATAACTCGTGATTCATGCGACGCCTCCAGATGCCATTGTCCAATTTACCGCCGGGTATTATTCGCAGCACTTTGCGTTCAATCTTACAAAAAAGTATTTTTTTTGCTGATTTTCGACTTTGAGTTATTTTAATAATTCAATATTTGAAATATATTTTGACAATATTTTTCTAACTAAGTTCACTTAAAATTTATTTTCTACTCTTTACACAAATTTTGAACAAACTTTATCATATACCAACAAAAATTTTAACGTCATTTGATTTCATGTCTTATAAAAACGCGTTTCAAAATTGTTCTATTTTACATCCATATTATATATCTCTTCGATCAGAGTGATAAAAGAAGTTTTTACCAAACTTTTTTTTTGATCATTATGGCACTGGATCAGATCAAGTAAAACTGACCCAAACTTACTTTTCAACCATCCTTCACCTAACTAATAATAGCTATAAATCTGACACCATTTCAATTTTTGTTATAGTTTTGAAAGTCATGTGATATACATTTGATTATAAGATCAGCTTAGGCCTTTGATATTTTTTCAATTATATGTTGGGTGCTCGGTGGAACCGGTCCCAATTAGAACAATTTTTTTGTTCTTTCAAGATAGTAAATTTAAACCTTAAGGAACCAGGTTACACCTGATCAAACAAGACCATTTTAAGTACATTGGTTATTCTAAAATGAAATAAAAGAATAATGGACAATATTCCCTAAGTTTGAAATCTCCATGATCAAAAAAAAACCAGTTCACATCTGAGTTTCTGGGGCTGACATTTAGGTTGTCAAAATGACCAATGGCTGGCTCATATCCGACTAGACGGAAAAAAAAACATTAGATTAGATATGTTTTTTATACCAACAGTTGTTAGTAATTAAAATAACAAAAATTGTGTCAAAATTTGCACCAAATAGAACATGAATATAACAAATCCTGCTAAAATTATAACAAGTTATTTACCGAATGTTAATTAAAACTAAATTATGTCCACAATTTCGGATATTTTTAACGACAAATGTAATGTCATATGCCAAAAAGAGTATTACACCAAAAGTGTATCTCAATTATATCAACATATATTACAAATACCAAATTTTGTTTTATTTTTTCTAAGAAGCCTTCTGAGCGCATTAAAAAAGTTATAATACAATTGAAAGAAAAACAGTAATAATAAAAAAAATCTGTTTCGATTATAACAAAAATTATAACACAATTTGTATGAAGAATCTGAGGGTAATTTCTCATCATGGTTAGTTTTACTTCATGTTAGGAAAACATAAATTTAGTTAAAAGTCAGTTATGGAAGAGAACAAAATGAGTTATAACGTTTGCTTAGATTATAACATAGTTTGTTTCAATTTTGATGAATGTAAAAGAGCTTTCATTATAATTTTCACTTCTATTCAGCCAATATTATAAAATATTCAATAAATAAAAACGTCCTATCCAACTTACGTACTGTGTGATAATTCTGTTGTTATAACCAATTGTTAGAGAATCTTTAGGTTAGGAATCTCTACTCGACCAGAACCACATAACAAGAACATAACACATTCCTATCAGCAGAAGTTAAAAATAACAGAAGTTGATGAAATTTTTATATCAAGATGGCTTTGATATGAACTTGTTATATTTTTAGCCACAAATTTATAACACCATTTGTTCTATTTTTGACATCGCATTTATGAGTTTGCTGCAAATAACATCCGATGTCATAAACAGTAACATAGTTTGTAATTATTTTGTTATACTGTAACATTCTTGCAACACATTCTGTAATAATTTTGATTTAATTGTAACAGGGTTTGTTATATATTATTTTAATTTGGTGCAAATTTTGTTAGAATTTTTGTTATTTTAACTACTAACGGTACATGTTTTATAACAACTTATGATAAAAAAAATCACATCAGGGAAATATATTCTGTTATAATCTTGTTTCTTTCGTCTGGTCGGGTATTGTTCACACCCAGGCTTTATCCCGGACCTCAGGGTCGTTTTTATGGCTCTAAGAGGAAATTGGGGTGCAAATTGGCGGAAAAACTTCCCCTTAAAGAAATCTAAATGTAGTCCTGCATCAACATTTCGTTTTCAAGGTGGACAGAACTGAACTGCATGAGATGGAGGAAATTTAGGGCCTAGCTAGCGATATTCAAAACTTTCCAATTAGAGTATAATATGGTCGGGATGTCAAAATATGTTACATGTCACCATATCTCTATCTGCCTGCATTGAATACAGTTGGTGTGAGAAAACACAACAATGTTGTACCTTCAATGCCGGTTGATAGAGATGTAGGAGGGATAAGTGTGGCTTGGAGATGCTACAAAGGTCATTAGCCAAATACTTCAGTTTAGCGTAGCGTAGCTGTAGTATAATTGGTAATGCGTCCGTGTACAGAATGGAAATTGTGGGTTCTAGTCCCGCCAGCTACATAATCTTTTAGCACAATGTTACCTCCATTACACTTAAATTGGCAAACATATCTCTGCCGTTATTGAATGTTGTAAATATGGTACGTAGTTGACATTATTTCTACAGATAAGTTATAAATTAACCTTTATCTATTGTTTAGAATAAAATTATTTAAATTGTTGAAAATAACATTCGAGAATAGTTTTGAAATAATGATATAACAATTATTTGAACTAAAAACTATAAGGGTTCATCCCTATGAGGTTGTACGAACTGGTGACGTAGGACCACGATAATTTAACTGAATTTGATGTCGTTCTTGTTGCTCTTTTTGACTTCAATCTGTTTTTAGTGCTCGAAACTTTCGTAAATATTTATGCATATAACGATTTTTTTTTTATTTATTTGACGTCAAGCATTTTGTAGACCATTCTAAATTACATTGTGTTCTTAATATGTATTTGTTTATATACTATAAATTTGTTGAGTATACTCGATTCATAATACATTCCTCAGTTACTATTGTTTTGTATATCAAAAAAGTATTTTTCAGTTTTGTTCGAGACATGTTAACATCAATCATTTCACAATGCTGATTATATATAGTCATCATCTGATTCAACGGACTAAATTTAGCGTAGTTCGTGCGATGATGACCTACTGTGAACAAGTAACGATTGCGCAAGTGACGAGTTGGAGTATAAAAATTCAGTTTTGAAAGTATGTCAGCAGAATCAATGCGCTGTGAAACAATATCGTTAACAAAAGAAACCATAGCATAATCACGACGCACTTTCAGTGATTTCATATTGATAAGCATGCATCGTGATTCATATGATGGTAGAGGAAGTACTGACCAGCCTAAATTACGTAGTGCGTATAATAAAAACTGCTTTTGTATCGCTTCTATACGTTCTTCATGTTTTTTTGTGTAAGGTGACCAAACAATACTACAATATTCTAATATTGATCTTACATATGCAACATAAAGTATTTTTAATGTTTAAAGATCACGGAAGTGTTGGTCGTTTTATGAAATTGAGCATATTTCCTGCTCTATGAATTATTGCATTATAGTGATCTACAAATGATAGTTTTGAGTCTAAGATAACTCCTAAGTCTTTTATTTTATCACATTTTTTTACATGTTCGTTTCCTGAAACAATAGACATATTTGGTGTGGTTCGTTTTCTGCTATAACTTATGAGGTTACATTTTTTTATATTCAATTCCAATAAACTTTTGCAGCACCACGTGTAGAAAATCTGTATCTCATTCTCAAAAACATTATGATCGTCATCATTCTTTATTTCTAAAAATAGCTTCATGTCGTCAGCATATATAAGGACCCTCAGTTTGTTTAGAATATAAGAAACGTCATTAACATATAAAATAAAAAGAAGAGGGCCTAAGTGTGAGCCTTGAGGTACTCCAGATGTAACATGTATTGGATTTGATCTTTTCCCATTGAATTTTACTATTTGCTGACGGTCGTTTAAATAGGACTTGATCCACTTTAGGAGACTCATTTCGATTCCCATTTTTTCAAGCTTGAAAGTCAACATTGGAATGTCAAGTTTATCAAATGCTTTACTAAAGTCAGTGTAAAGAGCTTCTACGAAGTAACCTTTATCCATTGCACTCAGTGAATAACTTACAAATTCCAGAAGGTTCGTAGTGGTCGAACGACCTTTGAAAAAGCCGTGTTGAGCGTTTGTTATACGATTTTTTATTTGGGCAAACATATTTTTGTTTACAATTGACTCGAAAAGTTTTGGAATACATGACAAAATAGCAATACCGCGATAATTTCGAATGTCTGATTTCTTACCTGATTTATATATAGGTATAAGGAATGATTTTTTCCATACCTTTGGAAATTGACCAGTTTGAAGAGACATATTGAATAACCAAAATAATGGAGTTGTGAGTTCAGTTGCTAAGTTTTTAATGAATCCGGGTGGAATTTCATCTGGCCCTGATCCTTTAGTAGCGTCCAAATTTTTAAGACCAAACAAAATGTCTTGAACATTTATAGAATTAACGCCAACATCACTCGGAAAGTCAGCAAAATGTGAAAAGTAAGAATAATCTCGATCGTTTTCCGAAAATGTTGAATAATTTTCTTGAAAAAATTTTGCGAAAAGATTGCAAATATCTTCAGAATTATTTCCTACTTTTTCATCCAAAGTCATTGTTGATGGAAAGTTGCACGATTTGAGTTTAGTTTTAACGTAATTGAAAAAATTCTTTAGACATGACTATTTCATTTTCAGTTTTTATGTTGTACTCGGTAAGTGCTGTAGAAATGGCTAAATTGAGTTGGTCGCAAATAACCAAATATTTTTCTAAATCGTCTGGTTTTTTATATCTTCTGTAAACTTTGTGAGCTTTTTGTTTTCGATTTTTCAAATTTATGATTTGCTTGTTGAACCAAATTGGATTTTTTGAGTTGTGATTCCTTCGTCTCTTCTTAACAGGTACTTCCTCCCTAATGGTTTCCCACAATAAATTGTAAAAGATTTCTATTGCACATTCAATATTATCTTGATTTCTCAAAACAGATTGCCAATTTGCGTTATCTAATTTAAGTCTAATATTAGTATAATTGGCTCTACTATAATCGAAAATATTCTCATACACATTTGCAGCCAAGTGTACGTTTAATCGTGTCCCAAATATACATTATCTTTATCCGATGAATTCGTCATATTTATCTATGAAAATGTGAAATTTCACTTCAGGTTGTATGATCATTTTGAAATTATATTAGTAACCTCCTATGAAATATATGGTAGCATTGGAAAGAGTAGTGATTGAGGCTTGTCCAGCATGCCAAAGCAAAATCTTAGTAATTCTAATTAAAGAATATTTAACAGCAATGTGTCTATAGGAAGTTACTCGAGGATTATAATGAAAGCTTCAGTCATCGCTTTGTTGATCTTATGGTTTGAGAGGAATATTATTCATTGCTTGGCAATGTGATAAATAAAGTCGGAAATATTACTCTGTTAACTCTCTTACGCACATTTGGTGGCCCTGAAAAGAGCCAAAGTCTTTGTTAGCTCGGATGCTGTCATAGATGAATCGCACTACAGGATGTTATCAGTTGATTGCCAAGGTTAAACGAAGAATCCCCAACGCAAGTGTATGAATTTGTATAAGTTCTCTGCTTATAAGACGAACCAGCTGAATGTTTCGTGGTGTGGATGGCACACATTAGCAACAGGTATTAGATCACACGGCTGAAGTCGAAATCTGAAAACGTAGCTTAATTTTGAAATACCACAAGCCGGACGCTTGATTTGCCTAATAAAAGTGGTAATGATGCCTAACGGGCTTGATTCTTGACTGCACCACAGATGAGTTTATCACGAGCCGAAATCTGTAAGCGATTTCATAAACCAGATGCTGATCAACAGCTCAGCAGGCTTCTGGCTACGAGGTGCTCCTCGCTGAGTAGGTTCGGAGGAGCTCTTACCAGCTCGAAAGCGAAAATGGAATGAAACCGAATCCGGCCAAGGAAGCATGTTTTAAACACTTAGATTAGCAGATGAGGCTCCTCCCTTTCGTGCTTTTCTCTTGCTAGTCGAGCAATCTGGGAAATGGGTATGTGCCAATAATATGTTGGGCTTAGAATTACTTGAAAAGTGCGGAATATGATAATGCGTGAGAAAATGGTCGAATATGAATTGTTGGAAGGGTTGACATTCCCTAAATATTGAATACTTAACTATTGATAATCATTAGTTTTCTTTATTATAAAGGTAAATTTCTGATCCATGTGTGCCAAAATTATTACAATGGATCGATGAGAATTGGTTTCAAAAGCGTTCGAAATATGTCGCAATTTTGTTGCATGTGATCATTTTTGTAATCGAAGTGTTCCCTTAAGGTATAGGAAATCAAAGACGATGTTGGAAATGCCACTCTATTTTACAATCGTTGTGAAATGTTGAGCACTCACCCCGACGGCACTGCAGCAGCGTGCCGCGAATACAGTATCAAATTTTCGTGCCATCAATTATTCACGACTAATTAAATGTTGTATCAAGCTGTGAGATTGATTGAGGAATATTAGATGTAAAAAGGTCGGAAACATTATTCTTTTAACTCTTTTCCACACATTTGATGGCCCAAAAAAGGGTCGATGGCTTTGTTAACTTCGATGTTGTCACAGATAAATAGCACTGCGGGATGTTATCAGTTGATTGCCATGATCAAACGGGGAATCTTCAACGCAAATGTATAAATTTAAGCAAGTTATCTGCTTTTATGACGAATCAGGAGGAATGTTTCGTAGCGTGGATGGCGCACAACAGCAACAAGTAGTGGATCACACGGCTTAAGTCGAAATCAGGAAACCTAGCTCAATCTTGAAATCTTGAGCGATTTTACAAGTCCGACGCTCGATTGGCAGCTCCTCGGATCAGCAACTCTGGGGGCATCTGGTATGGGATCATCCAAAAATGACGTCCATCATTAGGGGGAGGGGGGGGTCTACGAAAGTGTGACAGTACGTGTAGAAGGTATTGGAAAAAGCGTGACAGAGGGGGGAGGGGGGGTCTAGAAATCTCAAAAAACGATGGACGTCATATTTGAATCGTCCCTATCTGGTTCTTAAATCTGCTTCTTGACCACCGATGCTGAATTTATCACGAGTCGAAATCTAGGAGCGCTGATAAATTTGCGGCGGCGATGACGATGGCTTGGACGCTTCTCCGAGCGGCAGTAGTTCGCCGTTCGGAGAAGCGCCCAAGCCATCGTCATCGCCGCCGCAAATCAATCTTGCGTCTTCCTCTTCCGACGACACAAAATGGACTGTGACGCGGGTGCAAAAGCAAAGCGAGAATGACTCGCCCGACCGTGTTCACAGTCCGACCGCAAAAAGAAGACTGAGGGAAGAAGCAGGGACCCGTTTGTTTTTATAGTGGAAAGCGATACCGTCAAAAAATGCTCGAACGGGATTTGTTGGATAAGAAAGGGGTCAACATTTATCAAAGTTTCAACAGTTTAACAACAAAATTCACTTATCGGAAGTATTACTATCGATGCGTAAATACATTTCTGATCGAATAATACTAAAATCAAAATAATTGGATCATAAACAACTGAGTTATGAACGTTCGAAATCTCCCCTAATTTCGTTACATGTCTCATTTTCCGTACTTTTAAAGTGCATATTGGGGTGCACTTAACAAATGAAAACTAATACGAAGTCCTACGTCAAAAGAAAAACAAAACGCTTTCAGTTTACTTAATCTAATTGAATCTTAATATTATAATGCATATTGCCACGAATATAGTTTTTTTGTCAATAATAATTAATAATTTTATTTGACAATTCTTCCAATGTTTCAACCTTGGCTGTTCTATGTAACTCATAAGTATTTTACCAGGGAGGAAATTTCAAAATCATTTTCAAAATTTGATTTTGAATCCTCTGCAGGGCTTTCTTTCTGGTATAACAAAAGCTAGTCCAAATTGGTACAGCATATAATATGACTGACTTGGACCTACTTGTAGGTTTCAAATAAAGAGCTTTTGGTTTATGTGGAAATATTATAAGATGAGTTTTGGAGGCATTAGGAGAAATCTTCTATTTTTGCTTGTATGAAAAACATCCAAACTTTTTTGCCATCTACTAAAGATGACACGCAGGCTTTGTCCTTTCACGGAGAGGCCTGTGTCATCCGCAAACAAAGATTTTTGACATCCCTGATGTAACTCCGATAAGTCAGATGTGAAAATATTGTATAATATTGGTCCCAGCTTTTACAGGAAGTCTTTCAGACTTGGAATTCTGAAGTTTAAGATTTGACAGATAACTTTGGATTATTCTAACAATGTATGTTGGGAAATTAAAGTTTTTTAATTCTACAATCAAGCTCTCGTGCCAAACATTCACGTATGCTTTTTCTATGTCTAGAATAGCAAGACCAGTAGTATAGCTTTCAGATATGTTGGAACAAATCTAATTTGTTGCACCTAAAAATTGGTGAGTGGTGATAATGAAGAGTAATTGACGGTGTTTTGATACCCATCCTTTTTTTTTCAAATTTAGGCATTTGCTATAAATAACTGGGCAATCCTACAAGGTCTCAAACACGGTACTGTCCCGTTAAATTCGGTCCGTATGGTCAGCCTTTCCAAAAACCAAAAGTGCACTTGGTTCAGAACGGACCACCCTAGATCACGTTGCAATAAGTTGCAAGCCGGGGTCGCTCAACAGCGCACTTGCCCTGGAGTTAGTTTGTTCGAACCAACTTTTTATACGCTATGGGGGCTAGGTTTCGGTAATTAGTTTTTGCTTTTTCCACTTTTGAGATAGTCTGAATCGGACAAGTGCGGCAATGGTCGAGATCGTGCTTTTTTAACGCGTCCAGTTTGAGTACCTACTAAAATGTTGAATCAGTCGGTTCGCAACGACCGGACAAAGCATATCTAGGCTCACAAAAAAAAGATGAGATATTGTTGCACTTGTACGTTGTGTGTGCCTTTAATCTTGGGCAGAAGCGCGCGTGGCCGGGTGCAACTTTCACACCGATTAAATTGTTGGCAGCTACCCTTCGGTTGCGTATGTACACTCTCGTGCGAAAGTTTGGGGTCATTCCCTAAAAAAATACAAAATGTTTATTCATATCTCTGTTATAACACGTCTTTTTGAAACTCTCTATGACGCATTCAAAAAGCAATGAGTAAGTCTTACTTTGGAGGTATTTTGACAAACACATTTTTAAATTATTGTTTACCAAATTTCCATTTGAAGTCCTGACTTTTTTCAAAAATTACACTATCGGCATTTTATTTCATTATCGGCATTTTTTATTTTATCGGCATTTTTTATTTTATCGGCATTTTTTCATCCCTGCAAATTTTTACAAATTTCAATTGTCCATGACTTACTTGAACGTAAATAATGGGGCATACATAATTGGTTTAAGTTTTTACGGATTTTTTTAGAAAGTTTGAATGTCTACTTTATTAATATTACATAGTTTTCCGGGTTTTCCGCCAAAATTTCGCATGTATTCTTCAAAGAATATAAGGTAATGGTTCGAAAGAAGTATTGATTTAAAATTTCGATTGATCCAATGCTTAGAAAGTTAGCCATGTTTTTTCAACGCGATTTTTGAAAGTTTTCGCAATTTCAATTTACAATTTCGTAAACAAAATTAAATAAGAATGTGTTTGTCAAGACGTGATTAAGATACTTTTAAGGGAGTGACCCCAAACTTTTGTACGGGAGTGTGAATCTAGCTAGCTACATCAAATTTTGTCCGCACTCATCGTCTGTTCGTTACGCAGGGATGGTCGTCAAACTTTGTTGCGCTTTTGTTGGTTGCTTTTCCGGGAAAGATGACCGGTTGTCTGTTTTGTTGGGTTCATTAAATTGTGGCTGGTTACCGATCGTTAATGAGAGTGTGTCCGATACAGAGCTTTTTCAAATGAAATTATTTTTGGGCTTGTTATTATCGATGCAGTAACAGTTACTTCCAAGTATGTAATCAACTTAATGGAAAATAATTATCCTCGGAATGTATGCTGTGTTTTGGTACGCGAAAACAAAAATAAGCTTTACAGGAATTCGTAGGAAGTAATTGGATGGTGTGTATTTAAACATATTCTTCTTCTTTCTGGTGTTACGTCCTTACTGGGACAGAGACCGCTTTTGGCTTAGTGTTCTTATGAGTACTTCCACAGTTATTAACTGAGAATAACCTCCACAGGGCAAAAGGAGAAAATCTCCTTGATGGCCCACACAGAAGCCTGTACAAGGGCCTCCACAATGAACAACTCAGGAGTCTCTATCAACAATAAATATTTTTAAAGGATGCAGATTATTCCACAGAAGTTTCCTCAGATGACTACACAAAGAGCGTACGTAGAGCTTTTTACAAAATCTCTACAAATATACTCATCCATGTATCTATAGATGTCTACCGAGGTCTCCACAGATGGTTCCATCATAGTGTTCATCTCAGTGTTGAGCTTGAGCTTGATTGGCCACCCGTGGTTGCTACTCCAGTATCGGCAGATCAGCTGCACTTACACAAGGAACCAACCAGATGACTGCTTGGGATTAACAGACGCCCTCAGTGTTTAAGTGCTGACGATCTTCTATTTTTAGGCAACAATGGTGCCTGCCACGTCAGAATGCAGACCAATGAGGGGAAGGGGAGGGAGTTGATGATGCATTCACTGGCTCCCACGGTAGACTGTATATACCACTGCGTCTACGCCAGTTCATGCGGAAATGGAGAAGGGGTGGGGTTATTTTTATGCCAGAGAGGCTTGCTGGTTTTGTTAACAGACTGACAATGTATCAGGCGTAAGGAATGGCGTGTGTACGAGGAAAGAGATGGGCCTGGGATTGAACCCATGAAATTCTGCTTATGAAGCAGAAGCGGTAGCCATTAGACAACCAACCCCGTCTAATATAGTGTTCATCTCAGTGTTGGTAGACGCATACTTAAATCTCAATCAGTATGATTCCACACCACTATAAGATAAAAACAAACCTCAAAATAATGCTGTGTGTTTGTCATTTTCATACATCGGTTTGTGCTGATATCTGCTTAGTTCCCTCAAATTACTCGAAGTACGGAAATGCACAATATTCTATTTGCTTTTGATGTCACCAACAGAAGCACC
Source organism: Aedes aegypti (assembly GCF_002204515.2). NCBI lineage: Eukaryota > Metazoa > Arthropoda > Insecta > Diptera > Culicidae > Aedes > Aedes aegypti. The sequence continues at coordinate 263,928,857 of NC_035107.1, read as the reverse complement.
AATTGTGACAGCACATACTTTTTTGGTAGTTAATACATAGTGTAGCATTGTATTATTAATGAGCATAAGGCATGGAAAGTGTCACTGAAAGTAGCAAAAACAGGGTCCACGAGGTTACCTAGATAGAAGTTCCCTTTACCACCACTTCGGCTGTACCAAGTAATCCTATTTCACAATGCGAAACCTGGTTTGTGGAATATTTGTTTGGCAACATATTATATCAGCATAATAATTGAAAAACAGGGAAAACGGCAAGTTCTCACAGATCAAAGCATAATATGACGGGAATTAGCACGTTGATTTAATATAGAAACGAGGCGAAAACTGTTTCATATCAAAAAACCGAATTAACGTTTGATCAATTTTCTCGGCCAGGCCCGGTGCATTGCCATAATTTTATTTCCAAACACCATCAAACAAACTAGAGCAGATGCAATTTGTTGCATCCGCATTCACTGTAAGAGCGATTGCGGTAACTATAGCGCGTGGGATCAGGCAACCAATCCCATTCAAATGAAACAGAATTTTCTGTTTGGACGACAACCACAAAGCTTGAGGGGAAGCGACTATCTGTAGGGGGAGATCCCAATACCGAAGGACATCCGATCCAAATGGTGTATTAGAAGAAAAGGAATATTTAACATTTTTTTAGAGAAAACATTTATGAAATATGTACGCCGTTTAGAAAAGTATAGTTGTTTGAATATCAAAAAAACAATGACTTCTGTCTGACATTACGCGTCTGGCCTCATTGGGACAAAGCCAGCTTCTCAGCTTAGTGTTCTTTTGAGCACTTCCATAGTTTTTAACTGAGAGCTTTCTTTGCCAAAGTTGCCATTTTTCGCATTCGTATATCATGTGGCAGGTACGATGATACTCTATGCCCAGGGGAGTCAAGGAAATTTTCATAACGAAGAGATCCTGAACCGACCGGGAATCGAACCCAGACACCTTCAGCATGGCTTTACTTTGAAACCTCGAACTCTAACCACTCAGCTAAAGAAGGCCTTATCAGACACGAATGCCATGACAAATGGTAAAGCGTCTTAAATAAAACATAATAATAATAATAATAAAGAAGGCCTTGCAGTCAGGTGGGATTGGGGGAAAGAATGTTAGTGTGTAATCTTAGCTACTTGGAGACCTCTGCATCTCCACGAAAGTTACTGAGAGATGTTTGTTAATGGGGAGGATCGTTGGGTCACAGGACTTAACTTTGGAAGGCATTGATAACAACAGTTATCGAACATCAGAATGATAAAATCAGGTTCACCAGTTTATTTTATTCAAAGGGCTATAAAATTTACAAATTTTAAACATCATTTGAATTAATGTTCATCGACATTTGAAGGCCATGATCCCAATATCGTTTGAAAATTGTCGATAAAAACTAAACTCATTTTTTTGATTTCAAAGATAACTTTGGAAGTTGTGCTTAGATCAAACTGTCTAGAATTTGCAGCGAACATCACCTTGAGTTTCTCGTTTCAATTTAGGTGATCGAAGTATTTTGAAAAGATCGTTACGCGTATATAATTTGGCCATTCACGGCAAAATCAAATGAAAGTGAATAAATTATATACAGTGGAAATTTGCTGGTTGGAACAAAACTTCCTTCCAACTAGCGAATCCGATATGTAAATTGGGATGACTGATAGATGGTGAAAATTCTCCAGACTCACGCATATGGTTAGCAAATCGTATCGATATACATGGACTCTTGTTCTATATATGGAGACATCAATACCCCGGTGCTCAGACGTCAAAGTCAGTTTGACATCTACTCTTGACATTTGAGTACTTTTTATTTGTGTTTTGTTTAGCAACCAGCGAACATCCAACATCGAGTCATTCCATGTCGCGGAGCCCCAACGAGCGAATCCCCACTGTATGCGTAACGCTCTGCCCAAAATACATAAAACACCCGAAGAATCCTCCATCCAATCATTTTAGTGTTGTTTTGTACATATTGAAAGTATTATACTTCTGGTAAAGATAAATACAAAATACAAAAAATATGTCTCATGCATAAGAAAGTCCTCAGCCTTCAGTTTTTTGTTCCGGTGCGCCGTGCCGTTTTCAGAAAATTGCTAAGGGCGCCTCGATCTAAGAATGTTTGGGAACCTCTGGGCTAGACCATCACAAAACATTCTTATGCCGACACTTACAGTGGCGAACCATTCAAAGATTGTTGAATAATGTAAACCTATTGTAAGTCTACGCTTATAGTGTAGAACCATTCATAGTTTTTCAAATACAATAAATAAATGTAAAAGGCAAGAGTTGTGTTGAAAAAAATCTATGTAAATAAAAATGGAAGGGTGTTTGTATGTCACGAAATGGCATGAGAACTTGTTAACGGATTTGCATAATTCTTTCAGTGTTGTATTCGACAGGGAATGCGACGTGTTTGTGTGGGAATAGTTTGCGAGTTGGTCAGAAAAAACGGAAGAAAACTAATCTGTTATTTTGTATAGGAGAGTTCATGACATTAGCCTACGTGGTGGCAAGACGTCGTTTGTCGGGACCAATAGTGTAAAATAAAAATAATTTATGAATAAGAGTTTATGCCGACACTCACAGTGACGAACTACTGATGAACTGAACTATGAATGTTTACTGAATAACGTCCCACCGTTGTAACGATTAAATGTGCAGTTATACATATATTAAAGATTTGAAATAAAAGCATGATATTAACTCAACAATTCTCGCGAAACATTACTAAAGAACCTATGCACAAATGAGAGATTCTGTTCTCTCTCGTTCTCTTTTGATTATAACAGTGGTATACTAAGGCTTCTGGGAAGTTTTTCACTAAAGATCGAAAGGCAATTTCCTTGACTAGCGTTCCATACAAAAAAACACAAGAGAAGAGATTATTGTGACTCAGTTATTGGAAAAGAGAAAGTAAACAAACAGAGCCTCTCATTTGTACATAAGTCCTTTAGTAATGTTCCGCAAGAATTGATCCTTCATGCTTTAGACTAACTGAGAAAAAAAAACACTCCGAAGACGTGAGAAAAAAAACTTTCTTTTCATACAAAATTCATTCTAATGACACCGCTTGCTTGGGCTTCCGAAGCGCACTCCAAGAATGATCCGAAGGTTAGTCAAGAAAAAGTCGAAAGTGTATAGGGTTATTGGAGAATGGAAACAGTTAAAAGTAATGCAAAAGTTTTTCAACAATGATCCGTGTATGAATCGGAATTGCATTTAACTACAAACTACAACATTTCGCTATATATTAAGTAGCACTGAACAATGCACATTGGTCCCAAAGCCATATCTAGAAAGACAAAAATGATTGCGCCTAAACAGTCAATTTTAGATAAATGGTGTCTTCGTCAAAGTTTCTCCATATTTTTCAGAGATTTTTTTCTGAGATGTGAAATTAGGGTGGCCCTCATGGTTTACGAGATCAGCACATAAACTTTTTTGCTGACGCATTTAGGACTATATAATGTTCTACAATGTTTTAGAACAACCGATTTGTAGCAACTTTGCCGAGGAACCCAAATTTCTATCTCTTATGGTTCGCGAGTTATGATTTTTTTTTAACAAAAATGTTAGGGTGGTACTGAAAAATCAGTTTTTTCTTGATAACTTTTTATACGATAATTTCTCGCAAAAACTTTGTTCCAAGCACTTTTAGAACTTTTGATTGCGCAACTTTTTGCCGAAGAAACTACTGTTCTATCTCTGATGGTTACAGAGTTATCAGAAATTTTCTTCTAAAAAATTGTTATTTTCAAATGCCGATATCTCCAAAAGGCGCAAACGGATTTTCAATCTTTTGTCGGCATTAGAAAGATTATCTCTTTCTCTGTTTATGGTGAAAAAACTGTGAGGACGTTTTTTGTTTGAAAAGATTGACAAAATTTTGAAAATAATATGTTTTTAACCGAAAATTGTCCATAACTTGAAAAATATTCAAGATAGCTATTTGGTGCCTTCAGCAAAAATGAGCAAAATTGAAAGTTCTGAAAGTGCTTCATACAAAGTATTAATAAATAATCATCGCTTTAAGATACATTCACCATAAACCGAATTTTCTATGGTAAAGAAAGCGTAAAAAAAGATGCTACAACAATCGAAATAAGGAAAGTGTACCAGTTATGGCCATAGTGGTTCCCTATTTGGCCATATGTGTCTTCTCGAAAACTTTCATATTTTGAACATTTTTTAAAGTTTCAGCATCAAGATATATTTGATGTCAAACTGCTTAAACACACAGAATGATCCAAATTTTGAAGATAATCAAATGATCAAGTATGGCGAAATAGGGAGCCATTATGTCCATAACTGGTACACCTACCCTAACTGTATGTAAAGTCATTTAAAATTGAATACACATGTATTGGTATCGATCATAGTAAGCGCGGCCCACATAGCCGTAGCGGTAAACGCGCAGCTATTCAACAAGACCAAGCTGAGGGTTCGAATCCCACCGTTCGAGGATCTTTTCGGGTTGAACATTTTCTCGACTTCCCAGGGCATAGAGTATCTTCGTACCTGCCACACGATATACACATGCAAAAATGGTCATTGGCATAGTAAGCTCTCAGTTAATAACTGTGGAAGTGCTTATTAGAACAGAAGAGACGAACCAGCCAAGGGCTGAAAGTCTCGATAATAAAGACAATTCATTCATTCATTATTAGAACACTAAGCTGAGAAGCAGCCTCTGCCCCAGTGGGGATGTAACACCAGAAAAAAGAAGAAGAAGAAGAAGCGGAATCTAAAGAGTTGAAAAAAGGAAAAATATTTGCTGAAGCAGTTGTCGAGTGATCAAGGCCCACCTTCTGGTTCGTTACCTTAGACAGATATTTGGGATTTATATCTGGCTCTTGTTCAAGATTCATACATTCTTCAACAGGCGAATGCTGCTCTGACTAATTCGTTGTGGCAGATTTATTGGATTTGATTGAATTTAATGGGATAGATTGGATGCCCAGATAGAATAATTGCAGATACTTCTATATTTCTATAAGAGGATTTCACGGGAAGTAAGGTTTTGTTAATTTAAAAGAATTCTTCAAAGTATACGGTTTGTTATTGTTTAGAATTGAAAATATAATAAACGGGACCGGTATTGAGCACATGACCTTCTGATTAGTAAGCCGAAGCGGTAGTAATTTATAACCAACCACGGCATAGGTTAGCTGGACAAACATTATGTCGCATGAAATAACAAGACTTCGTTTATGGAGTAATGTTCCATGGATCACTGTTAAAACTGCTTCAGCAACTAACTTTCCCTAACTCTTAAGATTTCGCTTACTGTGATCGATCTTATTTCATTACATATATTTTCAATTTTAAATGATTTTACATACAGTTATTACGCTTGTTCCAGCAAACATTTTTTTTTTCGCTTTCTTTACCATAGAAAATTCGGTTTATGGTGAATGTATCTTAAAGCGATGATTATTTATTAATACTTTGTATGAAGCACTTTCAGAACTTTCAATTTTGCTCATTTTTGCTGAAGGCACCAAATAGCTATCTTGAATATTTTTCAAGTTATGGACAATTTTCGGTTAAAAAACATATTATTTTCAAAATTTTGTCAATCTTTTCAAACAAAAAACGTCCTCACAGTTTTTTCACCATAAACAGAGAAAGAGATAATCTTTCTAATGCCGACAAAAGATTGAAAATCCGTTTGCGCCTTTCGGAGATATCGGCATTTGAAAATAACAATTTTTTCGAAGAAAACTTCTGATAACTCTGTAACCATAAGAGATAGAACAGTAGTTTTTTCGGCAAAAAGTTGCGCAATCAAAAGTTCTAAAAGTGCTTGGAACAAAGTTTTTGCGAGAAATTATCGTATAAAAAGTTATCAAGAAAAAACTGATTTTTCAGTATCACCCTAACTCTTTTGTTAAAAAAAATCATAACTCGCGAACCATAAGAGATAGAAATTTGGGTTCTTCGGCGAAAAAACTCCAAATTGGTTATTCTAAAACATTGTAGAACACTGTGTAGTCCTAAATGCGTCAGCAAAAAAGTTTATGTGCTGATCTCGTAAACCATGTGGGCCACCCTAATTTCACATCTCAGAAAAAAATCTCAGAAAAATATGGAGAAACTTTGCCGAAGACACCATATATCTAAAATTGACGGTTTAGGCGCAATCATTTTTGTCTTCCTAGTTATGGCTTTGGGACCAATGTGCAATGGCAGTACAATCAACTTTTCATAACTCGATATTGAAGAGACACAAACGCAGTGCAAATTTGATGCATACGTTGTTATATTTCAAGTTGCTTCAAAATTAAAAAAATAAAATACCACTTGAACTGCATCAACTTTTCTCACTTGTACCAATAGTTGCGGTAAAGTGTTCCTATAGTGGAGAATCCCATAAGAAAACAATGGATACCGCAACTATAGGAACACAACTTAAAAATTTACTTCATCTAAAGGAACAGTGTATCAATAGTGGAGGTATTATTTTCCACTGACATACCGATGGTTACTGCGATGAAATCAGTTTTCTCATTAAGTAAATGGTCGTTACTTTTCATTACAACAATAACATGTACATTTATTGCGCTACTTGAGTTTTGAGGGATTAAATAAAGTTTAACCGTACCTCCACTATTGGAACATTTACCCTACCGCAAACAGAAGTGATGAGCAGTCCCAACAAAAAGGAAAAACATGACATAACGTTTACCGTTACATGAACTTTTAATATATTTTATTTCCTCCTGCGTTTGATGTTTGCTGTTCATCAGCCAAACATTGAAACTCACATATGAATTCAATGCTGAGCGTACTGACACAGCACAGACAAACAGACGTAACACTGACCAAGTTTCCATCGATACAACATTTAACTATTATTTCAAATTCTCTTCTTTTCAAACTTTACAACCAGAAGTGCAAGTATTGTTTTTTATGTTCGATGTATCAGTACCTGTGCCTGGTTTAGACCTTGTTACACAAAACAGTATTTTGGCAACATGCTCTACAGATGGTGCTGGGCGATAGAATTGAAAGAAAATTGTTATAGTTGTTACGTCTGTTTGTCTGTGGTAGTAGCTTGCAAAATTATTTACAATGCACAAAAATGAAAATGTGTCACATTCTTTCTATGCTCAAGCACTGTATTTTCAGCATGGTTTTCACCATATTAAAAATAGTTGAGATGATTGTAAAACAAAATTTTCCATTGGACAATGGGTCACATAATTGTTTGCTGCTGCCAACCGAAACCACACTTTCTTCCACACATACATTCCACATTCGCCTCCTAACCCTGCGGGCTTTGCTCGGGAAAAGTGCTCTTTGCTGCAAATTTCATTCGGACAGAAAACCACATTTCTCCGTCGCAGTTGAAAACTGCATCGCGGATCCTGCTTGGAGCGGAAATTTGAATGCATTTAATGCAATTGCTTCCAATTGACGCACTTTTGTTTGCTCACCGTCGTTTGTGCAGAGAGTCGTTTGTGGTCAACCGGATACGGTAGCCTTGCAGTAGAAAGACAACTCTCTGTTGGGGCGATGTTTCCGAATGAGTCGTTGGTTGCTGGTTCCACCTACCACCCTCCAGCCAGGCAGCGCGCTGCAAGTTGCAACGTTCGGCGTCGGATGGCGTGGTGCAACTGACCACAGCAAAGGCAACGCGTCTCGTTGGCCAGCGGTATATGGATGGTAGCTTCCCCTCAAGCTGTGGATGTCGACCAAAGAGAAAATTCTGTTTCATTTGAATGGGATTGGGTGTCTGAACGCGCGCACTAGTCACCGTAATGGATGCGGATGCAGCAAATTAAATTTGATCGATTTTGTTTGATGGTGTTGGAAAATTAAATTATGACAATACACCTGACCTGGGTAGTAGAATTGTTTGAACTCAACATTTCTGGTCCGAAGCATTTTTTATCCCAAATCCCTAATCAAATTGATGTGCATACATACATCATAATTTAGAAATCAAATTTTCGTAATTTTCAGATAACTCCAAGAATACTTAACCGATTTGTATGACTTTTTCAGAGTAGCATCTTACTATCTGGTATTGTATAGTTCACATTTTAAGTTTTGATAAATTGACTAAAAGCAAAATCACTGCCAAATAAATTTTATATGGAGAATGTTGGTTCCCCAAGGAACATCTGAATATCTTCAAACCCAGATTACCAATGATTATTATCATTTTTTGAGTTTTTTGAGAACTTGTGAGAAAATGGTGCATAAATATTGAGAAGCATAAAAAAGTTATCGCGAATTGAATATTTTTTTTTTTGCGGTAAGAAATGAAACTGCTGGTATATGGGTTAACCGGGATGCGCTTGCCAAGGCATCCGATCAGCATTATATTAACCTACACTGCACAGTGTTAACGTTCATAGATCCGTGATCGTAATCATCGTCATCATCGAAACTTGAAGAGCAGTTTTGCTCTTCAACACTAAACATTATTCGATGAAAATGTGTTCACTGTGTTTCGGTTGAAGAACAGAATACAGTGAACAAATTTTCGTGTACATTTTCTTGAATTTGAACGAAAAAATTGCTCTTAAAAATTCCGAAATCAATGATCCTGCCCCCTCGAATGCTTACTAGACTTAAATTTGATGGTAGGGTTACCTCAATAATGGTTTTGGCGAGATAAAGGGCTCTCTAAGTGATAAGGTCTGTTCCAATATTTGGTTGCACTAAATTAGTGATTTCTCCAAGAGGGAAAAAAACGTACAAAATATCTTAGCTCATCATTTTGCAACAGTTGATCAAGCTTCAAGGAAGAAATAATAGAAATAATATTTCAAGGATTTTTAGTTGAGTTTTTAATCTTTTCGAGAAATTCCACCCATAAAATCATGCACAATACCATTGACTACCTTATCTGTCATTTTTTTTTAAGAAAATGTCAAAACAAGACGGTTTTTCTATTATTTTGACTTGTTTATCAAATTTGCGTTTGGTTATTGTCTAAAATTTTCGACCTGTTACTTTTTCAATAAAATTGTCTTTATTGTGCTAATAATATAGACATATCACACCATAATGGTTATTATTATGTTTTTGAAAAATACAACATCTAGATGTGAAAATACTGATCCGAGATATTCGGCAAAGTTGAAGCATTGATTAAGAATTTCCAAAATGACCATTAAAAATTTCATATTCCGATAATACAGGCAACATTGCTCGATTGCTATTCGAAGAGCAAATTATATGGGGGTGTTATGTGCAAATATCAATAAATTTTAAAGATAACGATACTGAATGTTCACCAAAGCTGAAGGGCGTGTCATACAGACGGCCGAAACACAAATGTTCATGTGGCTGGCAAGACTGTTCGAGAAGAATGATTTTTTGTTTAGCGGATATCTCAAGATCCTGAAGAAGGATGGCGTCTTCGGCAAAGTCAAGCGCTATCATTATAAAAGCCATTTGCAATTTTGCCTTTAGGTGGCGCTAGTGAGCATGAAATTTTGTTTTTGTTTTTGTTCAGTAACTCAAGCGTTATCAATATAAAAAACAAGATATTCAAAAATTTGCCACTAGGGGGCGCTAGTGAGCTTGAAATTTTTGTTTAGTGGTCATCTCAGGATCCTGACCACTTAAGAAGATGGTGTCTTCGGCATAGATTTTCAGTAACTCAAGGACGATCATTATTTGAGCCATGAAATTCTAGATTTTTTCACTAGGCAGCGCTACTGAGCATGAAACTTTTGATATCTTAGGATCCTGACTTCTTAGATAGATTGCGTCTTCGGCAAAGTTACTCAGTAGCTCAAGGGCTACCTTTATTCTAGTCAAGAGGTTCGAATTTTTTCCACCAGGCGGTGCTGAAACTTTTGTTTTGTGGATGTCTCAGGATTCTGGCCACCTAAAGAGATGGCGCATTCGGCAAAGTAGCTCATGGGCTATCATTATTCTACTTAAGAGATTCGAGATTTTTCTTCCAGGTGGCGTTATTGATTATTGAAACTTTCGTTTTGCGATTATGTCAGGGTTCAGACCATTTATAAAATTGTGTCATCGGCAAAGTTGTTCTATACCTCAAGAACTATCATTATGTGACGAATTCTGAGCAGTTCACTCTGTGACATTGTAGAGAACAGCCGTTGCTGTAGAGACCGTGAAAAGAAATATATTTCTTTCGTTTATTTCAGGCGCTGGAAAATTTTGTCTCCAAGAGCGAGCTTAGATTTATTACTTAGTGCGCGAGTTTAGCAACCCCTCTTACCAGTGAGAAGTTGTTTGCAAAAGCACGTGCTTTCGAAACACAGCAGTGTATTGTATCCCGAACAATAGTGAACAACCATACTGAGTGTGCGAAGTATACAGTATTCTCGTTTAATCGCTTCTCGTTGAGTGCCAACTTAACGAAATCGCTTCGTCGATTGTTGGTCGCAAGAGATGGCCTCGGGGCCATGGAGATCGGAGGGAACCCGTCCTCCTGATCCTCCAATAACACAGACATGAGCCAATAGAAATGACACGATATCGAATACGATGGATGGTAGTTTCGCGGGTCGGAGACCTCCAGAATGGATGGATCCGATCAACGGCGAATTGTCGATTCTCGTGGTGAAGTCTGTCGATGTCAACGGGTCGTTGCCCGATGACCCGTTTGTAATACGCAAGTCCATTGAAGATGCCCTTTCTGAAGCAAAAGGTGCTCGGTGTGTTTTCAAAGTATGGCAGAAACGGCAAATAGAAAAACTTCTGAGATTGCGAAAGCTAGTTGACGACACGGCTATTGTAGTTGAATTCCACTCCACGCTAAACATAAGGAAATGCACAGTAATCTGCCAGCATGTTGTTCACATCGCTGACAGCAAAATGACATCTCGCTTAGGTTCGCAACGAGTTATTGAGGTACGTCGGTTCACAAGAAGAGATCCAAAGGACAAAAAGAAGATCATACCTACAAACACAATGGTTCTGACGCTCCAAGGTACAACCGTTCCAGAGTTCATCTATTTTGGCTACGTAAGGACAAAAACTCGCCCATATTATCCGTCCCCTTTACAATACACTAAGTGCAACAGATTTAGACACACCAAAAAATACTGTACAGCATTGTGCGCGGATTGTTCCTCAGAGCATGCTGAATCAAATCCTTGCTCAGCTGATCCCCACTGCGTCAACTGTAGAGGGTCACACAGCTCCAGGTCAAGGGATTGTCCGGTTAAAATCGATGAAACCAGAATCGTGAAAATCAAAGTGGACCAGGATGTGTCATACGCAGAAGCAAGAAAGATTCATGAATCACAAAAAGAACAAGGACCACCAATGAGCACGAGCCCGAATGTCAGCAACCTTCTGAAGAAATTGGAGGAAAAAGACCAGAAAATCGCAAAACTGAAAACACTGTTACAAAATTTGATCAAAGAGCTTAAAAATGCAACCAATTAGCGGCCTCAACCTCCAAGGAATCCGATGGACACAAGTGAAGATCAGAAAATCACAAAACGCTAAAGCAGCAAGGATACATCACCGACCATCTCGCAAGGCAGATTGTGCTACTTTTCTCCGAATGTCGGTTCCCCAAAAACCAGTTCCCCGAATGGCCCGTTTCCCCGAAAACTGGCTGCAGTTCATATAGGTGCTAAAATAGTTTTAGTGGCAGGATGGCGAATTAGAAAGAACGATAAGCAATGAAAAGAAGGAGGTATTTGGTAATTCTTGGCTATAAACATGTTGCCAAAAATGCTGATGACGGTAAAACTCGTAAGGACCGCCAATCAAATAAAGAAGGGTGCATAATAGAAACCAGTACGTTCACCACCCTAACATGTAGGAAGATATGACAAATATGAATGCCAACATCTTTTCGGGGAAGTGGGATATTCGAGGAAACGGTTTATTCGGGGAACAGGCATTCAAGGAACTGGCGTTCGGGGAAACGACATTCGAGGACCTGACATTCGGAGAAAAGTAGCACAACCCGCAAGGCAATGGTAGAAACTCTGCACGATTGTCCGACATTTCCCCGAAAACCATTTTCCCGAATGCAATTTCCTCGAATGACATTTTCCCGAGTGAATTATTTCCCCGAAAATTATTTTCCCGAATGCACCATTTCCCCGAAAAAATCGTAATGTAATTGACATACTGAAAGCTATTCATGATCCTGCTGCTAAAAAGTATGTATGTAAAGTATGCTGATGTAAGAGTAGATGAAAATCGATTATTTTGTTATAAAATTCATGTGTTTAAAGTAAGAGATGTTCAAAATAATATGCCACGTGAATTTGACTCTACACAACTTATTTTTTTTATTATAGCCTGATAAAAAAAAGCGATCCCATGATAAGCAGTTTCAGTGGCGTATAGTTATTTGGTTTATGGACATTTGGCCGAGTGAACATTCGGCTTAGTTTTGCCTTCTTAGAATAATAGGCTGTTCTTTATATTTATACCGTCCCAATATGTAGTGGCACTTAACTGATAATATTTCAATTTGAGGGCCAAACGCCCTCATACCTTATGTTTACTACATTAAACGTAATTTCATTATACTTAGGGACAGTAGCTACAGTGAGCCTATTTATCCTTAGAATCTATTATATCTTGTACTACATTATTTAACCTCGAGTCTTCCTTCTAGATATTTTAAAAAGACAACATGCTTCTCTATTGAGTTACTGACAATCAATATTAGTTTTCCAGATAAGAATATTATTTACATCCTTTTTGTCTTGGATAGAAACCGAACGTATTGATTCCGAAACGTTCCTAAATAGGTCATCTAATCAAATACAGAGAGCATGTTAGTAATGAAAACTAAAAATCAATAATTAAATAGAAAAAATGTCTATTTGAATAATATATCAATTATGAGTAGATCGAAAGCACTGAAAATTTTGGAACAAAATATTAAATTCTGTAGTATTTGTTCTTTCAATGACATTTGAAGTAATAGCATATAACTACCAGAAAAAAATCTGATTAAATTTTCAGTAGCTAAGTTATTTTTTTTTTAATTTATTCTTCTATAAAAAACAGCATTCTAATAAAAAAGGGGAAAATTTATTATGTAATCAGTAGCAGCTGCAAGCAATACAATTTAAATATAGCAAAGCTTCAAAGAACTGCCTACGATGATAAGATGGGGTTTATGGACAAAAGGTCGAAAGACAAAAGCTCGAAAGTACAGAAGGTCGAAAGACAAAAGGTCGAAAGTGATTTCCTTGGTGGGAAATTTTTCCTTTATATATTCGACCTTTTGTCCCTTTTTTTTTGTTCTTTGACCTTTTGTCCTTTCGTCCTTTTATCTTTCGACCTTTTATCTTTCGACCTTTTGTCCCTTCGATCTTTTGTCATAGATTCTAAGATGGCGAGACTAGCTTAAAATTATCAACTATTTTGATGCCAACGATTATCAGACCAGTAATACAAGAAAGAACAACCTATGTTCTAAAGAAGGGATAAGGTACCCCGGGGCAAGTGAGAATCTGGGGTAAGTGGGACGTTTCGTCATAGCTCACTTAGGAAAAGTTTTCCATGGGGGTATTCTTCTAGAAAGTTGAAGATACAATGAGAAGGAATGTATTAAGTACAAAACATATTGTTATTTTTATTACCATGGGGTTCATGTAACAGTTGTCAATTCAGCGCCATTTTCAACTTGCATGATAATTTGCGACACGTTTCACGTCTTGCATTGACTCGCAAAACATAAATGTGTTATAAATCGAATTTCCATCAGCAAGCTACAACTTCAATTATTATTACAAGCTGCTTACGATAAAGCAGTATTTTGTTTTCATTTCATATGAAATTATCGATGGTCTAACATACCCCAAAATATCTCTGTACGTGGGGTAAGTGGGAACTATCAAAACAAAAACCAGAATCAAAACTTATCGTAGACGTTTCTTACATTTTCCTAGAGAGTAGCACTAAAACATTCAAACAAATGATTTTTATCAAAAAAGATAAATCTAAAATTACTTAATTGCATAAGAGGGAGAAGAAATGTGTATTTCTTCTATATGTTTTTTATTTATTTTTTATTTTTGGAATACGACTTTAAATTGAACAAACACAGAGATGAAATTTGAAATGCATCATGAGAAAGATCATTTTTCTATCTTATTTGAACTTTATTTGTTATTTCTACCAAATTAAGTAGTGATGGAAAACAATTCCACGCTATTAAGCGGTTTTCTACTATGCATATTTAATTAATAACAAAACATATTTATAATTTCGGCAATTATTGATGGTTTATGTGCTAATTTGTAATTAACAACTTATAAATGATATATTTTGAACATGTTTAATTCCTCTTTACGCTTTTATTGAGGTATTTTCAGTTAATATTGAATGCGAGGTGACATACTATTAAATAAACGTTTTCTTCCTAAAGCGTTACGTATGTTATGGTTGATCCCTTATGTACTTCAAAAATGTACTCGAAATTAAAAATATATGATTTATCAATCCTTTTATTGTAATGGTTGACTTACTGATGTGGATTGACGCATGAAACTGAATGTGTCCCACTTGCCCCGTTTAGCGAGGTAACTGCGTCAAATGGCTCATTCTAAAACTTTCCTCCAAGGTTTCCACAATTTCGAAATTATTCGATCGGTTTCATGCACACACCAGCAAATATGTTGCCAAAATGTGATTGTGCTGTTGGATTTGAAAAATATTGACATTTGAAAATTCTATTGAACCATTTGATTGAGCTACCGTTCCCACTTGCCCCGCGGTACCTTATTTATAAAATTAAAATTAAACAAGCCTGTTTTATTTTATACACTTTAGTTTAAAAAAAACAAATAAATTAATCATCTGCTTATATTAAAAAAAAAAAAAACAGAAACTACTAACGCGGAAGTATTGATCGAATGATAGCATGAACCCGGTGTGCTGAACTGTCAGATGTGTCCCAAATCAACTTAGTAAGTAATTTATTATTTCTATGTTTCCATGCAGTCTTCACTGCATCTCATTTGTGTCACGTCTTTGAATCTTGCAAACTGTGTTCAATCAGTCAAACTTTTTTTCATAATTATTCCGTTGCCAGTTCAGCCAGATGTCATTCAAATAAATTATGTTCGGACAAACGACATTATCCATCAGATTTGTTCATCTCTTGAATATTCTTTCAAGCTCTACCTTCTACATTTGATGCATTAATTATTTTTTAATGAAGACGTGCCAGAAAAAAACTGTAATCGATTTCGATTTATACTTTACACATTTTTTCGATTCAAATCATTCATAAGAGAATCATTCGATTGAAACGATTATGAAACTTGCTGAATATTCTATTACACCGATAATTAAAAAATGAATGAAAAACGTCTTTAGAATAAGCGTTCGGGGAAACAGTACATTCAGGGAAATAGTTCATTCTGGCAAATGGTTTTCGGGAGAAAATCCTTCGGGGAAAATTCATTCTGGGAAATGTCGGACAATCACTCTGCACAGTTGAAAAAGCTGACTGGAACAACGCCCAAGGACCAACAACAGAACTCACCGAAGAAAGAAACTACTACGAAAACTAAGACGACTCAAGAAAAAACCACTTACAGGTGTTCGCAAGCACTCGTAAAGCACTAAGATCCCTACGTCGAATGGAGAAAACCGTTCTCATGTAGCAAGAAGCTTTATTGAAATTTTGAAAAGAAATAAATAATGCACGAAAAGTCATACCAGATGTCAAAGAGCACAGTTGGCAGTACTTTGTAGTAGGTGTTAGTGTACTTCCGAGTTATGGAGAAGAGTTAATGTTTTGAAAGGACGACCTCCGTGCTCGAAACCATCCATAAAAATAGACAGGAGTTTTTCTGACGATCCTGTTCAGGTATCAGAATTTGTCGCTGACTATTATGAGAAGATTTTAATTCGAGATACTATAGCTGTCAATGAAAGAAATTCGGATGATCTTTAGCAGTCCAATGTTGATATTACTGCGTCTTATAATCAGGATATTTTGCTGAGCGAGCTTAACTGGGCTTTGAGCAAATTCACTTGCAAAAGTACTGGATCTGATAACATAGGATATCCAATCCATTGTTAAAACACCTACCAATCACTGGTAAATCATCTATATTGAACTACTATAATAACGTCTGGCGTACAAGCAAGATTCCAGATATATGGCAAGAATCCATAATTGTACCCATCCCCAAGAAAATCAGAAAACATGGAAGGCCCAACGAATATCGACCCATATCTTAAATAAACTGCATGGCAAAAGTTTCAAAAAGAGTAATCAACTGAAAATTGATAACCTTTATTGAACAAATTATTAGATCCTCGATAATTTGCTTATAAAACAGGATTTGGAACAGACGTCTATTTTTCTTAACTGGACAATCCAATTAAACAAAATCAACACTATGAGCTTTTGTCAATTGGTATTTCTAAAGCTTTCGATACAGTAGACAGAGATGTTGTGTTGGATTCTCTCTCGAAAATGTATATCAGCGGCAGAATGTTTGATTATATCAGAAACTTCCTAAGCAACCGTACATTTTAACTACGCATTGGATCTACACTCTCCACTGCACGATCTACAAACCGTGGTGTTTCTCAAGGATCGACGCTATCCGTTACATTGTTTTTGATCGCAATAGACCCTCTTTTCACTGCAATTCCTGCGGACGACATCTTAATAGGTGCTTACGGTAAACAACGAAAACGTTTAAGAACCAGAATACAACAAGCTGCTGAGAAAGCAATCACATTGCTGGGTTCCATAGGATTTACAGCCGAAATTCTTAAATGTCAACTACTACTGTGAATCGGGCCAACTTCCTTTTGATAGAATCTCACACAGCATTAAGAACGATGGAGCTTGGCCGTACATCTGAAGACCTTGTGTTGATACAAAAAGCCAAAACCTCATATGAATCAATTACAGGACAAGATTTTTCTAAAGTACCTCCACTATTTCGGTGGGGTGCTCAAAAATGGGATTTTGAGTTTCCAAAATCTGACGTGTCCTTGAGTAAGTTAGTGTTTAATACAAATGGAATTGAAACAATGAGAGGATCAAATGGTCGGCGTTAAGTCAGAGGGGACCAAGTACAAAACTTGGGAAAATTGGATTATTGTCTCATTAGATGCGAAATTACCTTACCTCCGTTACACTTTGATCAGATTTGATGAATGCTGAAAACTGCGAGATATATGTAATAAATTTACTTTGGATGATCAATAAAATCGATAAAAGCGTGCAGTCAGAGTGGACCAAGTGCTTATTACTATAGCAGCGAAAATGATCAACACTCTGAGGAATGTGAGGAAATGAAAAACATTTCAAGAGATTTGTCAGATTTTTCGACATCGAATGATTCTTCTACTTATCCTTCAATAAAAATTTATAAATATTACCTAATTAGATGCATTTTATTTTGATTTTTGACCATTTACCATATTCGGATGGGTGGTCAGAAACTGCAATAATTTCTGTGCAGACAGAGCGGACCAAGTGTTGAAAAGCAATAAACTAATTGATAATTGCATTTTTTGAGGCAATTTTAGAGTCCGATAGAAGTTTAGTAGTAGTTCTATGGTGTATGTATGGCATGTCCTAGTACCCGCTTATTGGACCAGCATATTTTGGTCGGTACTCAAGATTTTCACTTGGTCCACTCTGACTGAACGCATATTTGAATATTTCTGGTCTTCCATGAACTTTGGTTCAGTCAGAGTGGACCAAGTACACATATGCCATCAAAAAAATCGTTCTATTAGAGGTTTGGATAATGATTTTTCATGATTATCACTTCACATTATATTGTTTGAAAGTGACACAAAGAGGTGCAGAAATATTGAACCAAAATTTAAACAAGTTCAAAAATTACAGAGCGTTAGACTTTAAACCCATTTTTCTCAAAATATCAAAAATGTCACTTGGTCCACTCTGACTTAACGCCGACCAAATGATACAGTCAAACTGTATTGCAACAGAAACCTTAAGGCAACCAAAACTGTTCATAACTCCAAATAAAAACGTTACGGAAAAACTTTAAGGTTTAAACAAAAAATCTTTAAGCATACTTATTGGACTTCTCACAGGACATTGTCCGACAAGATATCATTTTAATAAAATCAATCAGTTTGACGGTGTCTGTTGGTTTTTTGACTGTGAAATAGAGACCTCACAACATTTGCTCTGTGACTGTCCAGCGTTATATGTACGTAGAAGACAATATTTCAATAAGGGAATTTTAAGCCCTTTTAAAATTTGGTTAGAAAATCCCAATCTGGTTATTGGTTTCATTATAAGAATCATACCGGATTGGAGTACTTCGCATCATCAGGCAATGGCATATACCCCAAATGGTAATTCGTCGTCCTGAAAGAATGCAAATTAAACAGGGGTATACCTCAATAGATCAAATTCATGGTCGCAGTGGTTTAAATCCCAACACAAAAAAAAGGTAGTGAAAGTAGGAGGTTGTGCTGCTCATTTTTAAACCATTCATACGATTTTGGCCTACTTTATATAAAAATCCGAAAATTAGCACAGTTATAAATCAAGAATCTCAAAACTACTCAAAAACCCAATTCTCACAGAAATCGTCCAATAATTCCTTCACAGATCATTTCTCCTATACTTGCTCAAGAAAACCAACAGAAATACCTCCAATGAATTCCACATTGATTACTCAGATTTTTTCATGCATTATAAATCAAATCAAAGCAAGTATAAATCAACATCTTCCAATATCTCTTCTAGTTTATTACTCTTACAATTCTTCCAAATTTATCTCGATTGGTTTTAATTAGTATAAGTATAATTCAGGGTCTCCTCAAAATTTAATTTAATATTTCAGCAAATACAACAGCAATTATTCCGGCAATTACTCCGTATCTTCTTTTTCTTCTTCTTTGGCGTTATGTTCCAACTGGAACAGATCCTGTTCTTATGGGCACTTATCGACTTCACATTCACTCCTATTTACGTTCTCTCAAGGTACAAAGAATGCATATTAGACTGGCCCAGCACAGTATGCATAAACATAAGCATAAGCATAGATGACCGTACAATTGGTAGTTGCTACTCCGTGATTGACCAGAGCAATCAAAGTTGCACAGGGATTTTATGAATGGGGTTTGGGATCAGCTTACCATTCCTCAATGTGCACAAATCGAGAGCTTAAATTTTAAGTCAATAACGGCGCCGGTCACGTCCTTACGATCGTCAGGGCAGGGAAGGAATGTTAGTTAGACAACCATTGCACACTGGGCCAGGAGCAGAATTTAGCCAGACAAAACCTCTAGCGCTTTAGGAGTGCATTTCTCCGGGTTGGTGTCAAAGGAGACTTATCTTGAATTTATTTGTTCTTCAGTTTGATGATAAAAGTTAGTTGGAAATTTCGCCGCATAGGTGGCGCTGCGATGCAAACTTTTTTATTTAGCGTTCTAGAGCTTCCGCGTCTTCGGCAAAGTTTTAGAACTTGTAAAAATACGACAAGTTGTCGAAGACACCAAAGTTCTAGGACTTCAAATAACAAAGTTATGTTGAAAAGTGTGAAAAAACACTTAAATTTTACGTTTTCAACACTTTTTACGTCAAAATTGTAAAAAAATATCATTTTAAACACCATGCATCACTAAAATTTGATAACATGCATGCAATGAATGAAAAAAAAATCTTGTTTTTATTGAAATATTTTGATTTTTGAACAAATTATTGTAAAATTATCATAATTTTTAACAAAACTTCACTCAAAAAGTTGCAAGTTTTAACATAAACTTAACAATGTTCCAAAATACGCTATATTTCATCTACCAAATGTCAAAGTTTGCCGGATGTATATTTTGATATATTAGAGATATTTGAATTCAAAATAACTATCTTTTTCATATAAATAGAATAGATTTATTATTAATTTGTCAATTATACAACAAGATTTTTGACCCATTGCATCAATTAAGGTTTGTTAATCAAATATTCTTTGTTAGTCGCGTGTCAAAATGTCTAGAAATTTGCATGTTATCTTCAACCGTGTCAAAATCGTTGTTATAAATGGTTTTATCACCACAATAATTAACATGAATTAAATTTACATGGTATATCTTAAAAAGTCCCACAGAAACATTGAGATTGAAAAGAGTGGTGACTGACCATGATCCATTTTGTTGTATATGGATTTACGTGTTGCCAAAATCGAACAGTGTTGCCAAAACCCATCCGTGCCTAAATCGACCGGGCACTGTATAATGTACGAGTCAATCTTGTGCGGTTTGCATGATAACCGCACTATTGGTATAGCTCATCCGAGTATATGCCATGAATATATATGTATATATTCATTTCAAATTATATCGTTTACTAAAACGAATCCTTTCCCATATCAAAACTTCCAGTGTGTTATTATGGAAGTGCAGAGGACTCCTCGGCTTCCATTATGCATGTAACATGTCAACATTTCCTTCCCATCCCACATTCTGGAGCAGCTGGCGCTGTTATTGTATGTTCTAATAATGAGAGCATCAGTCTGTTGGTTCCCTATGTAAATAGAGTTGTTCTTGCAATAATCAAGTAGCTACTGTAGGCGGTCAGTCATGCTTATAATGAATTTTGTAAGAAAACAACAATAAATATCCCAAGTAACATTTTTAGTTTTTTTCACACACTACAAGCTGTTGTTACCACCATATCGTTAAAACTCATTTTAGAACTTAAAAATTAAATCTTTTGCGCTATCCTAAAACACGGAATAAAACCGATGTTAAGAGCTGACAATCAAACAAACATCGGCCAACTAGTTGTTAATCAATCAAAACTTTTTTTTTATAGTATTGAAACCATCATGATGTCTGCCGGCACATAATATCAAAATAAAATAATCATTTTTGCGTGGCAGTAAATTTTCTTGCAATCGCGTGAAACTCATGTCAAAGAAAATTTACTGGTGGAATGACAAAAAAAATGATTGACGGCAACGCGCCATAATTACAACATCATAATTGCCTATCTAATATTATATTCCATTACATTTTTAGAATCATTTCATGCTCTTCTCAATCTTGAATTGAAATTTCCCACGCATATTGTAATTATGAACCCGAAACGGCGTCAATAAAAATAGATTCCATCCAGTTAATTCTTGCTGGTCTTGTCTGAGATGGTTTAAGATCAATTGGTGATTATTCCGTACAATATAATCATTCATGAGAGGTTTTGATCTTAAGAATCCTTGCACAAAATCCTCCTCTAGCAATTATATTCTTAAATCAGATTATTTTTTCTGCAGTAAGACAAATAGGTTTTTTGGGAGCCTTGGCTTAAACTTAATGCACTCAGGAAAGCAAGTGCTGTCAAAAAGGTAAACATTGCGGAAGATTTGATTTTGTGATGTAGTTTAATTTAGTTCATTCGTTCCGTTGTGCATCTAATTACGTTTTTACTGGCATGAATTGTTGCGATAAAGCCCGTGGTTCATCTTTCCTGATGCAGAAAACGGTAAGTGATAGGTGGCTGAAAATGAAAGCTTTTTTCGAGTAGCTCAGCTGTTGTATGCAGCATGAATTTCCCACGAGAACGGGAAGTTCAGGCAAGCATGAGAAAAATATACTACACACGGTAGTCAGATAATTCTACGAGCAGAATGTTTATTATTATGCCGTTTTATTTTCATGTTTTATGATTCTTTACATTTCATCTTCTTCTTCATTCTGGCGTTACGTCCCCACTGGGACAGAGCCTGCTTCTCAGCTTAGTGTTCCTATGAGCACTTCCACAGTTTTTAACTGAGAGCTTACTTTGCCAATGACCATTTTTGCATGCGTATATCGTGTGGCAGGTACGAAGATACCTTATGCCCTGGGAAGTCGAGAAAATTTCCAACCCGAAAAGATCCTCGACCGGTGGGATTCGAACCCACGACCCTCAGCATGGTCTTGCTGAATAGCTGCGCGTTTACCGCTACGGCTATCTGGGCCCTTTGTGGTCATTTGTGTTTCATAATTCTTTACATGATTATTATTATCGACATAATGATAATGATAATGATGCCCACACGCAGACCATAACATGCATCAGACATTTTAGTTTTAAGAAGACTTTAACATGACTTAGTGCAGTCTTAGGAGTTTTATCGATGTCTTTCTAAGACAAACAAGCTGAGGTTTTAAGTATAGGTTTTAATGGACACTTTACAGCTTCTTCAACATACAATTTATTATCATCAAATTTAGCTAGCAAAAAAGTTTTAACAGAAGCACTTATAGGTATCTACAAAGCAATTTAAAGTGGTTTTTACTGTAAAGATCGTTTAGCACTTTCACATCCATCATTAAATCTGTTGGGATTTAATGCATCACTAATAAAACCTCAATAAACAACATCTAAGATCAAAGAGCATTGAAATTGTTACTTGGGAATATTCCATTCATACATAAAAATGTGGTTAAATTGAATTCAGATATCTTAAATATATTAAAATATACATCCGGCAAACTTTGACATATGGTAGATGAAATTTAGCGTATTTTGGAACATTGTTAAGTTTTAGCAAAAACTTGCAACCTTTTGAGTAAAGTTATGGTAAAGATTATGATAATTTTACAATAATTTGTTCAAAAATCAAGATATTTAAACCAAAACAAGTTTTTTTTTCATTCTTTACATGCATGTTATCGAATTTCAGTGATGTTTGGTGTTTAAAATGAAACATTTTGCCGAAGACGCAAAAGCTCTAGGACGCGAAATATAAAAGTTTGCATCCCAGTGCCACCTATGCGGCGAAATGTCCAACTAACATTTATCATCAAATTGAAGAACAAATAAATTCAAGATAAGTCTCCTTTAACACCAACCCGGAGAAATGCACTCCTGAAGCGCTAGAGGTTTTGTCTGGCTAAATTCTACTCCTGGCCCAGTGCGCATTATTACTAGAGACCGAGTATACCTCTGCATCTCCACAGTTGTCATGGAAAGGATATTGGGTTAGTGGGATAAGGTAAAGATCTGGGAGTCACCAGTGGTTGGTGATGCGATCCATGAGATAATCACGTAAAACCGGATTCGCGATATAATTAGATAATCGCATTGTACGCCGAACAAGTGTTCATCACCCGCCCACACAAGAGCAAGCGATGCGATCAATAGATCAGACACTTCTAACGTTCTGCGGCGCTGCTCTATTTCACCACGCAACGACACGCGACTTGTTTGATCCTGCCCTAATCGCCCGCCTCCGCAGGAGCAAACGTCAAAGTCGAAGGATCAAGCACTACTCCTGGCCCAGCATAGTATGGGAGAAAAATAAAGCTGTATGATTCCACGGGGCACCCCCAGAATTATGTCTTGAGGTTAGAGGAAGTCTTTCTGAAAAATTCAGCTCATTTGGTCGTTTCATGAGCTGGCGCATTTGAACTTATTTTAGTATGGGATTTTCAGCTCAAACATATGAGAAACAGCACATCATCTACTGTTTGGTTCAGAAAAATTTTTAATCACGTTCAATTGGGCTCATAATGTCGAAAACACTACTTGATATAATAGTGAACAATATTGTAGAATGTTGTATCATGATTAAAATTGATAAAAATGGTGTTTCAACTCTCTAAAGTACATCATGCAATTCTGCTTTGTGTTTCTTAAACATTGCTTGGTGATAGCTACTAAGCGCATCATAGCGCATACATTGTAAGGAATATCTAAAAGTTAAACTGCTGGTGGGCTCAACTCAACATTTTTAGATTGTTTTCACTGTTTGCGACAACTTTTTGATCCTTCGTTGTAGCAATTTAAGAACATCCACCCACCTTGATCGTTATGAAATTTGTGAACGGGCTTTTATCAAACAAGACATAAGACATGTAGGTTTGTCCTTGAAAGTCAAAAAAGTTTCCAACTCGAAAGGATTCCAAATGGGACCGGAATTTAAACCTGTCACCCTCAGCATGGTTTGGCTGAATACCATTTACGCAGCTGATTTTGAGCAGCGATAAAAACGTTTTTTCGTTTGAATTTTTCATAGTTTTATGAAATTAAAATTGAAATAAAAACAATCACAGTTTTAACAAGCTTTTCAAAAAGTGCGCAAGATTACGCCCTACGGACGCAAGGTATGATGCGTACACGGTAATTCAGTGAAAAGCGGGATGTTTATTGAAGATAGGGGAACTTGGGTATTTTCGGCAATTCTCTTCGTCATGGAACATATCTGTCACCCAAATCGACTGAAGTTTAAGTAGTAAGATTCATGTAACATTTAAAAATGTTTTGAGCCTGATGGGTTATAAAAAAAAACCCTTTCCTGGAAAATTAAATGTAGCTGTCAAAAATATAAGTAGTCATGCTATACATACACATCAAAATTATCACTACACAAATAATTCCGCAGAATATTCAGAAAAAAAAACCTTTCGTTTCGTTTCGAAACATTTCCTGAGGATTTGAATTTCGTATCGGTTTTACGGAATATTTCAATTATTCGTTTCGTTTCGCTACGAACAGTTTCGAAAGTTCCGCATTTCGTTTCGTTTCGTATCGCCATGGAACATACTCATATCGCATACCCTCTACAAATACCGTTTGCATTACAAAATTTTCACGGATGGTTCAATAGGAGGTGGTAAAACATGATACGGAGTCTTTTCAATTGATTTTACGGAAAAATGTCGACTTCATAATGAATGTTCGTTTTTTTTTTTTCGTCAGAAATAATGGCAATCAAATTGGCCATTTCAGGCGCACCTAAAACAGGAAAATTGTGATTTTTACCGACGTTGCTAGTTGCATCAGGGCATTAGAATGTGGACTTTCAAAACATCCTTGGATACAACAGTGTGAAGATATGATTAAAACTAAGGAAATAAGTTTGGCTTGGCTTCCTGGACATGCCGATATATTGGGGAATGAAATGGCCGACAAATAAGCCAAAGATGGTAAGACTGCCGATTGGGCTGGGGAAGAGCTTCCTGGGCAAGATGCTAAGCTATTTATTTAAAAAAAAATCGGAAATGCTTGGCAACAAGAATGGAGTTCATCTAATCCTGGTACACAACCTAACACTTTTAAAGAAACAGTCTATCAATGGAATGATAAAGCTAACCAAAATTAACAAAAAAAAATCAACTAGGATCAGAATAGGTCATTCACGCATAACTCACGATTATGTGTTTACTCCGTATTCTGATTTTTCAATGTGTATCACATGTAACTGCAAACTTACTATTAAACAAAGACTGTAAAAAATATAATAGATGGGCATTTTTTTTTTTAAATTAATGGATAGGTTTGGGCCGGAGGTTCTCTGATTTGCTTGAAATTTTCACCAGAGGTAGAGCTCGTGGATATATGACCAAAAGTGAAATTCAAAAAAATATAGTGGCCTATTTTCCCGGAAAACTTTAAATAATTTTTCACGATTTCTCTATATACCTCAAACTTTGAAAATTCATATCTCCTGAACTATGCATCGTAGAACAAAAGTTTTTTAGTAAAATCAAAAGGAAATTTTCTCAGCAATCTATTGAAAATATAAAAAGAAAAACATTTTTCGAAAAAATTTGAAAGATGAAAGGAAACGAAAGAAGAAAGGAAAGGAGAAAATTGTCGGAAAAATAGCGAAAAAACTATCGCCTGTATCATGAAAAATTAAAAAAAAAAATAAATATATATATATATATTTTGTTTCATCAATCCATACTCTATCTTTCGTCCATAGACGCCAAAGTGGTATCTTTTACCGTTTAGGCGACAGAACTGAAAAACCGATGACCACCCGCACGCTTCCCATAGAAAAATGTGTTCTATTGTGGGCCTCATAACCGTGCGCTAACGGCGGCAGTAATTTACACGCATTGTAAGTGTAACACAGTACACCATCCTTTCCTTTCCAGTCAGAAGAAGCTTTTCGTCAATCGGACCACTCTCCATTGGTCAGTTGGGTGTTTTGTGTGCCCTTCATCAGCAACGTTATTTAGTATTAAAGTTAACAGCCTCTATGAAAGCCGCACGGGAAGTTCTTGTTACAATCAATCATTATGGTAACGTTTAAAGGATCAAATCTCAAGATCCACTTTCTTTGAAAACTTATGAATATATTGTTAATATGTTGTTTCGGCCAGGACGTCTTTCCTACGTTGTGTCTTTTACGATACAACGGACGGCAAATCAAGCGAGCGGCTTCACTTTAACAGATTTATTACCACTGAAAGGCAGCATGCCTACTCGGTGGAGAAACGAAAGAAACTACATTCTTAAAAATTCAATGGGTGCGCCTTATATAGGCGCACGATATGGCCAGACAAAACATACAATAATTATTCATTACGCGCGTACGCTTCTCAATACAGTTTGGCGCGCTGTTCGGTTGGCGCCAACTGTAGAGGCTGCACGCTGACTGGCAGTGGAATATTCCACAGCAGCCATCAATGGAACAATAGATAGCGTCCCTGAGTGTTATACAGTTGATTGATATTATATACATGCAAATACTATACTATGTTCCAAGGAACAAACAGAATTTATATCAAATATATCACTTTGCATAGAAAACAAAATTGAAAATTCATTCGCGCGCTTTTAGTTAATTATCTAATCATTTGATGAATTGAACAAAATTTGAAAAAAAAGCAAGAAAATTACAAATAGCACTTTATGTATGCATAAATATCCTTTTTGCTTGGCAACTATATGATACTGAGGGTCAAACATGGGAAACACTCATTCAGTTATTGTGTTTCCCTCACTCGCTTCCACACACAGTCGGGAGCGAGAAAGCCGTTTTTTTAACAAAGCCGAACGATTCAATTTCCAGTGCCCATTCTGCTTCTTCGGCGAGCACTAAGCGAAACAAAAAACGGCATCTGATCAGTCGAATGCAATACCAAAATTCGGACAAAGGACAAACATTTGAAAAGGGCCCAAGAGGTTTTGAGCCTTTTATCAGAAACGTTGCTGTTGAGCCCTTTTTAGCCCGGCCACGCAAACTAACCCCACTATCGGAAAGATTGGTGTTAGCTCTTCCTGATAGTGGTATTGGTGAGCGTGATCGAGTTGAATTGGGTTCAACAGCGGCTTGCAAAGCCAATGTTTACCAATGTCCATGTACCCTTTTGAAATGTTTGTCCAGGAATGATTGTTTACATTCTGATTCCGTTCGAATGGCATTCGCGTTTGAGTGCTGGCAGTTCACACCACGGAATGATTCAGTGAGTAGGAATCCTCTCAGTCAGTTCAATGCATTCGGCGAATGGATGCTAAGTGCATTAACTCGTGCCTCGCAGATACAAGTGTATTGGTATTCACTTCTCTTCGCGTTCCTTCCGATTGTCGCTTTTACACAATCGGTTTCGACGCTTTCATGCTACAGGAATTAATGGAACATTGAACAATTGGTTACAAAATGATAAACAACACGAAGATAAAATATTAAGTTTTGTAAAATCAATAGATTTGAACAAGTAATAGTAATCAACATTCTTGTAATAATAATAATATTGTCAATAAAGAAAGACGCGAATGACCTACATGGTTAAAAAGCCTATAAAGGGAAAAAAAATCATGTGAACCAACAGACTTGAGAATTTTCCATAAAGCGACGCTGATAAGCATGGACCATTTGTTTTGCCAATATATCATTATTCCATCTCAGAAACATGGGGTGCCGAAGACTTGTCTTGTCGATATATTAGGAATCTGAGCAATGAGAATGATGACGTCTTTGGCAAAGTTGTTCAGTAGCTCAAGAACTATTACTTTTTGAGCTAAAATGTCGATGCCCACAACCATCATTGCCCTTTATTTTGATTACTTTTGAAGATATTGATCATGCATAAAAACGGTCGTTAATCTGAATTTCGGTCTTAAAAAAGTGGTCGTAAAAAGAACGATTGTAAGAAGATGTTAAAGTGTATACATCCGTTTGTCTAAGGAGGAGTGATTTTCGCAGTCTGTTGCGAAATGTCTTAATAACTAAAATAAAATTCTCATTTCTGGAAGACGTCAATACAGAAGCAAGCAAATCCCTTTATACAATTTAAAATGAAATAAGTTCAGAGTAAAAACATCATATTTCCTATGAGGGCACGTTACGGAACGTTATTGCATTAACAACCTATATCTCAAACCAAGCGTAGTACCGGAAAAAATGCTCTCAGCTAATTGTGCCTAACAAGACCCCCAAAAAGCTTCCAAATCAAGTGACGGCGACGACGACAAGACAGTTCAGTCTCCGCGCTCGACTTTCTCACCGTGCTCTACAATTTACCCACGAAGAAGACGCCATTAAGCCCACTTTAGCCGTGCAACAATTCACTAGCTCGTTTTTTTGAACGCCGTCATGCATTAGCGGTTCGCGTTGACTAAACACTGTCATTAGTTTCTGTCATCCACCTACAAACGGTGCCATCCAATTGTTGATGGGAAAAAAAAGAAAGAATACTGCGAAGACAAGTTTATGTCCCCCATAAAGTAAATTTGGCGTGTAGGTTCACGGAATGCACGATCTCGCAAATTTGCCTTCTGAATGGTGCGACAAGCGACACGACGCGACGGCCAGGCCAGAGAGGCCTTGAATAGAAAGAGAAAGTGTGACTTTGACCACATCCGTTCGGGCTCGCGCTAGGCGCTAGGAGATAGGAGCTGGGCGCGGGTTTCATGGTGCCAGCTAGCAACAGACCCACAGACCTCCTCCCACAAGAGCTGAGCCGAGCACCCGCACCACAGCTATTATTACGCAGTGTTACGCCATTATCGTAATTTGGTGGCGTCCGCTGTTGTTGTTGCAGGTTTGGTGGTTTCTTGTCGACTTCAATCCAATAAATTGTGATGGCTTGGGACGTCGCCGAAGTTTTCGGTATCCGGTTAGTAGGACCCCGTTGGTGTCTTTGTTGCTGCCAAACAGAGATCCGTATCGGAGGGAGTTACGCAAAAGGCTTCGGGCAGCGTA
This sequence comes from Aedes aegypti, assembly GCF_002204515.2. Taxonomy (NCBI): domain Eukaryota; kingdom Metazoa; phylum Arthropoda; class Insecta; order Diptera; family Culicidae; genus Aedes; species Aedes aegypti. The sequence goes on along the minus strand of NC_035107.1, from coordinate 263,900,007 downwards.
CCCCCGGTGGAAGACAAAGATCGGTCAGATTATGGAAAGATCAACCAGGCTGGTCAATTTGCTTTTGTTTTCCGTGGGAACTATGAATGCTCAGACGATCGGGGTCGGTCGGAGGCGAGGAGCACTCCCTTCGTTCAAATTTATTCAAGCTGCTGCAGAGGCGCTCAAATTGAATGATTGCACAATTTTCCGAACGCTCTTCTGGAGGAAATTGCATCCATTGTCATTTGTGAAGCCGGGTAATCTTCTCCGGTAATACACTTCGGAAGCAGTAAACTCAAACCACACAAAACACCGACTTCAATAATGAGCGTAATTCGATTATGGCTGCATTTCATCAGTAGGTACTACACTGAAATCTAAATTTAGGTAGTAGGTCAGAGAGTCCGTGAATTGAATCATTGCGTAAATTGAATTGATGATTATATTTACGTTACATAACGTTATAAGAAATACGTGAATGGAATTTACTAATATAGGATTAACGTAAATTGAGGTTTCAGTGTACCCGGTAAGCACGGTATTTAGCGCGAGCGAGCTCTTTTCTCGGCTGAAGATGCAATCGGAGTCGGAAAGTTTCGCTGCCGTCAGCAGCAGGTGCCCGACCGCGCGCGGTAGGAAGTAATGCTGGGGAAGAGACGGAAGAGGACACCAAAAAGGTTTTGCACAAACTCAATTTGCAGAATTGCCATAGATGGCGAAGATTATGAACTCTGGTTGCAGCCAGCGCCCAGTTGCACATATGGGTGAGGACTAGGGTGTCCCAGACAAAAATTTAGGCATAAAAAGTCATAACGCTCAACTCTGGAATGTAAGAAATGATTTTACGTTGCATATTTGAAGAAGATATCAACTTTCCAAATATAAATTTGGAGGTTGAAAAACTAACATTTATCTATCTAGGGTGCCGGTACCAATGGTTGTAATGTACCAGTAGATTGGACTATGGAATAAAACGTACATTTTTCGATAAAAACGACATGTGCTATTTTGGTGGATAGATCGCCTCTAGTTTAGTCTTTTTGCAAAATTTCAGCATTTTATTTTATCAAAAATTCATATAAATAATATAGTTTACGTAAAAAATTGGCTCCTTTGCACCAATAGTTGCCGTCGTGTTCCAGAAGTGGATCAACGGATTGAAACAGTTTTTAAAATGGATGTCCCAGAGATGATTAAAATGAAAAGTCCCAGAGATGATCTTAATGGTTCATTCGAGAGATAATAGTTGCTGTTCCAAGGGAAAAATGTTAAACATGTGTAAACATTTAACATTTTGTTTAAAATTCCTTGTGTTCTTCCCGAACGTCTACTACTGGAGCACTAGCGCAACTACTGGAACACGTGAATAAGTGGCTCAAGCGATTTTATGTTAAAAAATAAGTTTTATCACTCTTTTAATATTTTTCCCATTCCCTGTTAACGCCAAAAGATCTCTGTTAGAAAAAATCTTTCAATAGTGCAAAGTTTTCCCTTGCCATTCCTCCAAACATTATTTGATTCTTTCAAATAGTTTACTATTTTAGATATTTCGTTAAAAGGTCTTCTAGAAATTTTCTGTGAATTTCTTTAATTAATTATCTCGAAAAAATACTACATCAAAAAGAAATTCGGCCTAAAATGCCCGAATTATACAAGAAACCATTGAATACTTTTGCTTCTGAAAACCCCCGGGAATACTTTTGCTATTCAAATAAGCTTATCGGTGAAGAAATTTGTATAGAAACATTTTGCAATATAACTGAGAAGGCAGGATTTAAAAAATATATATAAAAAAATTTGTAAAGATCATCCTCAAAACATTTATTTAAAAATAATGTTTTAACTTATTGACAGAATCCATACACTTGGATTAAATTTTTGTGTATTTTTTGCGCAATTCTTGAAGAATTCTGGGGAATCCAAAAGTGAAGGACAGAATACTGACAGACTTCAAGGATAATTTCTAAAGAAGATTATGATCGAGATTCTTGAGATTTTTTCATTTCATAAGAGAGGTTAAATATGAAGGTTTTTACTCCAAGAAAAGAACACCAGAAATAATCTAAAATTAGGTAAATTCTAGATTTAAAAATTGCGGAATTCTTATACGTATGGTTTCTGTTTTTTTAAAGCCCATAAGAAATTCATTCCTGTTCAATATTGCGCTAGAAGGTGTTATGAAACGGGCGGGCTTCAACATGCGGGGCACGATCTTAAATAAATCCAGCCAGTTCATTTGTTTCGCTGACGACGTGGACATTGAAGAACGTTCCAGGTGGTTGCTGAACAGTATACCAGGCTGAAACGTGAAGCAGATCGGGTTGGATTGAAGGTAAATACGTCGAAGACGAAATATCTGCTGGCTGGAGGAACCGAGCGCGATAGAGCTCGCATAGGCAGACGCGTGACGATCGACGGGGATGAGTTCGAGGTGGTGGACGAATTCGTCTACCTCGGATCATTGATAACGTCGGATAACAACTGCAGCAGAGAAATTCGAAGACGTATCATTGCCGGAAGTCGTGCTTACTACGGACTCCACAAGACCTTGCGGTCTGGTAAACTTCACTTCCGTACTAAGTGTACCATGTACAAGACGCTAATAAGACCGGTAGTCCTCTACGGGCATGAGACGTGGACAATGCTCGAAGAGGACCTGCAAGCGCTAGGAGTTTTTGAACGATGTGTGCTTAGGACGATCTTCGGCGGAGTATGTGAGAACGGCGTATGGAGGAGAAGAATGAACCACGAGCTTGCGCAACTCTACGGTGAACCCAGTATCACGAAAGTCGCCAAAGCTGGAAGGGTACGATGGGCGGGACACGTTGTGAGAATGCCGGACAACAATCCCGCAAAAATGGTGTTCAACTCAAATCCGGCCGGTACAAGACGAAGGGGAGCGCAACGAGCTAGGTGGTTTGACCAAGTGGAGCAGGATCTTGGAAGTGTGGGGCGATCGAGGAATTGGAGGTTAGCAGCCATGGACCGAGTTAGTTGGCGTAACATTGTGGCGCAGGTCATGTCTTGAAGGACGTAGAGCCAGCAAAAGTAAGTAAAGAAATTCATGAACAAATTTTCAAAGTAATGCAAAAGTTCTCCAAAATATAAAATCAGTAAAATTTAAAATTTAAAATTTTACCGTTTGGCATCTTTGGTAATATTCTTAAAAACTAGCGCCAATTTGTTCGCTTTAAACTTTTTCTTGCGTTTATGGGCAGCATAATAATTGAAAAAAAAACCTTCTTAAAATATTTTTTGGGAATACTGTAGAAAATAATATCTTCATCGATCTAAATTAGTAAACTAGTTGCGAAAGTTTTTGAAAATCCCCAGAAGAATCGCTAGTGTTAGTTTAAAGGAAAAAAATTGTAAAATACTTCAATGAATCTCTGGAGAATTTTTCGGAAGAATTTTATGACGATGGTTGGTCGACTGTAGTTTCTTAGTGATGATAAATTGACGTTTCAGTCTTGACAAATTTAATTTTTTTTTGTCCAACGTTCCGGTCGTTTTTGGAAACCTTCCTCAGGAACTAAATTGTTACAGTTTACTTGTCAGCCATTCCATGAAAAACCGATCTTGTGAGTCACCGAACTCCATGAAAATTTGATATTTTGTTCCTTATCCGAAATAAGGATACCGTTTTGACTCATATTCCGAACACTTAAGGCCAACAGTGACTTCAAATGCATCTGATTGGTATAAATGGGCAGATATTTGTGAAAATTTTAATTTCCTAACAAAACCCAACTGTTAGCTGTTGGGTGCACCGATAATAATGTTGATTTAATAAGTTTTAGTATTGTTTTTACGTTAAAGTATGGAACAACATTTTGATTCAAATGTCGAACACTGTGTTCATTCTGTCTCATATTCCGAACACCTTGATTCAAATTCCGAACAGTACGAATAAATCGTATTCAAATGAATAATTTCGCAAATAAATTTACTTGAGCTTGTTCTTCTGGTCTGAAACTAGAGAATCATCACTACTCCTGTGGTATAAATTGTATTGGAGACGTTGAAATTAAATTGCAATTGACTGCCATTTCCTTGTTATTTGGTGACATATTTCAGCGAAACATTTCAATCAAATCGCCTTACAAAAACTGAGTGCTCGGAATATGAGTCTGTTCGGAATTTGAGACAAAACGGTACACGTGTTTTTGGATTTTTTGATCAGGGTGACCATTTTCGAAATAAGGTGACTAGAAAAATCGCGATTTCGCAAAATTTTAATTTGTCAAAAAAATTGTAACTTTTGAACCGTTCGACTGATATTCAATCTTTTGGGACGAAATGAAAGCTAAAGACTCTGACTTTTCAGGAAAAATATTAAATTTTACAAAAATTGTTTTTTTTTTCATGAAAAAAAAATCAATAATTTCCGTTTTTTGTGTTTTTTGTGTTGCTGTTCTCACTTTTTCTTGAAAGTTCAGTTAATTTTACGTTAACTGTCATATTTTCAGCGAAGTATCAAAATTTCAGCGATGTATGTTTTTTAGTTTTTGAGATATATTTCTTTTAAAATAAAAAATCATCATTTTTCATCGGCAAACACTGTAGGTCTCAGCGCATTAGATTTTTTATTTTTAAAACTACAGTAAGGACCCGATTTTGTCAGCCCCTCGATGAATTTTAGGCTGACAAAATAGTGAACCTGACAAAATCGGACCATTTTATTTTGTTCCTATTTTTCAAATTTTGACGTGTTACATGGACTTTTAAGAGGGCGATGGACATGGGAGTAGTCAGTTTTTTTTGATCAGGGGCTCCCCCTCCCTTATATTGGTAATATCGATTTTTAACACTTAATAAAAGACATTGCCATTGCCCCCTCTGGCTACGCCCATGCGTGCATGACATTAAACATCATCATCAATTTTAATGTAAACGTGGTAAAACATGCCGATAACACCTTTTTTGACAAATTTAAATAGGCTGACAAAATCGGGTCAAAAAGCTGACAAAATCGGGGGTAGACAAAATCGGGGGCTGACAAAATCGGGTCAGTACTGTATAATAACTTTTGAACAGTTCAACCGATTTCCAATCTTTGTTTATGGAATTTAAGCTTAAGATTTCAACTTTAAGACAAAATTGAAAAATCTGAAAAAATGTACAAAAAATATTATATTGAATGAACAAACATAAAAAAATCTAGTTTGTTTTAGAAATTTCCATTTCTTTTAATTAAAAAAAATATTCTTCAAAGTTTTATATATGTTTCTGAAAAGTTGGAATCTTAAGCTTTCATTCATAAAAGATAAAAAGATAAAAGATTGGAAATCGGTTCAGCTGTTCGAAAGTTACGATTTTTTTTTTAAATAAAAAATCTGATGCGCTGAGACCTACAGTGTGTGCCGATGAAAAATGGCTGATTTTTTATTTAAAAAAAAATATATCTCAAAAACTAAAAAACATACATCGCTGAAATTTTGACAGTAAACGTAAAATTTTCTGAACTTCTGAAGAAAAGCTTTATGAAAAACTTCAAAGATGAAGTAGATTTTTTTTCATGGTGAGCTCTCAAAATAATTTGCAGGAAGAATCCTTGCTTGGTGATCGTGAAGTAAATTTTGATGAGACTGTTGGAATTTCTTTAACTAGTACTTGGAGAAAGCCTTAGTAATTCCTGAAAATCCTTAACAATTTATTAATTAACAATCGGAAGATATTCTTAACTTATCATTGGGATTTATGCATAATAAGTACGTAGAGGGTTTTCCTGGATACATTTTTTGAATAATTTCTAAAGCATTATATGGTGAAATTCTTCAGGAGATTTTTTTTGAGTAATTTAATAGCGACAGAATTTTGTACGCCGAATTCAGCAGGGTAATTCCACTGTAATTGCCACACTCCATTCTGTGCCCTTTTTTGTAGATAGAGCGGATGCGGCCATCCACCCAGCCGATGGGCAATTCTTCGTCCTCCCATACCTTCAGCTGCTCGTTTTCGTGCTTGAGAAGCTCGACCAGGATCTCGTGCTTCCCAGCAATCCGTGTGCTCTACTTTTGCCTTTCTTGGTTGGTGAAGAGTCTTCGATAGGCTACCTAACCAGGGTTGCGCTACCTATATCGTGCTAGAGAGGCTGCCTCCTCGGTGCTGACACGATACAGCATTGTCCGTTTGCTCTTTACATGATGACCACGGTCATAGCCATCACAACCATCCACCTTTATCAGGGTTTTGGACTTGTAGCTCTGGTTCTCAATAATTTCAAGTTCTTTCGGACATGATACTATGGTGAGCCGTCATGCGCTAGCGGTGTTGTTCTTATTTCTTCTAAATTAGTCCCTCAGGAATTTTCAAAAACTTTCTCTTGATTGAGAATGCTTAGAAATCCTGAGTATTTTAACTTTCAAAATTGAACGTGTTAAAGAAGCTGACTGTTTTTCTGTTGTGAAAAGAGGAAGCCAAACTTGTGATTGCTAGAAATTAATTAGTTATTAAGTACTATCAGTATGATTGAAGCAAATCGATGCTACAGCTAGCAGATAAGTGAATAATTGCTTCATTGAATTGAATTCAATTGAAATCAGTGAGTGACCTTTCAAGACGACTTTGAACAAACGTTTAGTTTAGTCGTCATGAGTAAAAAATTGTGCTTCTTCTCTCCAAGATGTTTTGAGAAGAAGTTCGTGATCTTCAAAATTTTTCGGCAAAACGCACCCCTTGATTCCCTTAATGTAGTTCAAGATCTCCTGCCTAAATCCCCAAAATTCGGAACAACTGATCACGATAGGTGGCACTCTTTGCTTCTCCACTTGAATCAAAGAACCTGGGCTAGAGATTGATTCGATTTGGTGCTCGGAAAATTTGTCTAGAGCATCGAACTGATTGCTCATTTCGATGCAATTATCAACATTAATACTGCGGAACACGTTTTTGTCTCAAGCATTAAAATAGCTCTATTTACTTAATTAAGGGTTTCTGAATCCATTGCCGTTTTCAAAAATATCATAGCACATCTAGTTTTTGAGATATTGGCTGGTAAATTGCATGCAAGTTTGCCAGCTTGTATGGAAAATTTATTGGCTTAATTTGCCACAGAATTCAAACAATAACTAACTTATAACAATACTTATCAGCAAAGTTCACACTTAAAATAAATCGCAGTATCCTGTGAAATAAATCACCGATATTGAACTGTTAACAGTAAAAATACAGATTTTCCTGTGAAATCCACTATTTTACCGACAAAATCCGTGAAATCAGCTATTTTACCGGAGAAAATCGGTGAAATCTACTATTTTACCGGAAAATATCCGTGAAACAATATAGTTCGGTAAAAGCATTATTTTCACCGAACTTCTGTGAAATCGTGCGACAGCCACTCTGGCAGGCATGAGCTTCCTTTTGTTTCAGTTTTTGCAAACCACTAACAAGCAGTGAAAGCTGGCTTAGCGGTAGCAAGCCTGCTTCCTAATCGGTAGGTCGGGAGTTCGATTCTAGGTCGAACCATTTTCTTGTTTTTCTTTATGATTTTGTTCAACGATTTTACAGATTGTTCGGTGATGTTTCACTGAACTTTCAGCTGTTGAGATTACGGTGAAATTACACCGTAATCCGTATTTTTTTTAGGTGTGTTCAAAATACATTCGGTGCTCAAAAGTTATTTTATGATGATTTAGAGAAGTATTGAGTTTTGGCATATAAGAGAAACGATGAGTTTTGTAAGGATACTGCCATCATGTTGAAAAAATCGATTAAGTCTAAACTTTATCGTGCAATTTCAACCAAATTATATCTGAAATTAAAATTTAAGTCCTATTTTGCATGATGGATGGATTATTTCATATGAAAGTTATATAAATCATATTTTAAATTTCATGTAAACACCTGTGTTAAGCTGTGTGCAGTGGTGGAAAGAATCATGCCGTTTACGCAAAATGAACCAATATTAAGCAGGATCTACGCTCACACGCTCACGAACCAACAGCGACCGATTTCGTCACAGATTCTTGCATCGGAGAACCAGAACAAAACAAATGTAAAAAGAGCGTGATTGCTGGATGAGCAGAGTCTGCTCACAGCCGTTCTTTTTTCCTTTCATAGCTAATTTTGTGAATAATTGGATGGATTATGATTATAATAGATAGATTACAAACTACTGTACGACAGTATTGAGAAAATTGACCGATATGTGGTGTTATTGTAGAAATGTCACAGGAAATCGGACGCGTGATTGCATGTCAAAATAAAAAGATGCGATGCCCTTTACTGTATATGTGTTCGGGCGATCGTGAGCAAAGAAGCAAGAAACAGCACTGGCTGTGTGATCATTTCTCGCATAACCTGTGATCTCGCCCTAAAAGCCATTGGTAACCGAGTGTGTAGCTCCTTCTTTCTATGCAAATTAATGAACCAGGATGAAAACTATCACCTTTGGGAGATAGAGGAGTATCTTCTCTTCCTCGTAGCATTGTTGAATAACGTGTAAATTCTTTCGTTTGCTCGCTAACAACAAGCTACACACTCGGTTACCAATGGCTTTTAGGGCGAGATCACAAATTATGCGAGATTTCACCCTTGGAAGAAAGCGTGCATTCCGGAGAAACGTCATTTCTTCCATTTTTGCCACGTTTAGTGAAAGTTTTGGACCCCACTTTTTTAGAAGGAAGTTGTGAATTCAGAACCTTTTGTTCGTGGTTGCAACAATGTTTAGTGAATAAACGTAAGAAGAAGAGACCTTCTTAGAGTTTTTGTATTCCAAGACGGTGTCCAAGAAGGAGTTCTTTTTGATCTTCCGACCTTGACGCTTGCTCCTGCGGGAGCGAGTGACGAGGGCAGGATCAAACATGTCGCGCGTCGGTCGAGTGAAGTGAAAAATTTCCGCGATCGTTTAGTTCTGTTTGATCTTCGACCTTGACGATTGCTCCTTGGCAGTGCGTCAAGAAAGCCCGAGTAGTCGTCAGCTGTTTTCCATCTCGGGTCGTGCGCCTATTTTCTCTGAGTGCTTTTATATAGCCGAGCAAACGAGTTAAGCTGAATGTGGATTGTTGCTGCTCAGTCAAGGATGACGGATCAATTGGTGAGCTCGTTTCATGCTACTATTTCTAATCTATAAAATATGTATGACTGCACATTTAATCGATACAACGGTAGGACGTAAATATGATTTTACAACAAACTATGAATGGTTCGTCACTGTGAGTGTCGACATAAACTCTAATTCATGAATTATTTATGTTTCACATTTTTTTGTTTTCAAAACACCCCTTTCTTTTTATCTTTATTTTTGTAATTATAAAAAAAAACTTCGAATGGTTCGACACTATAAGTGTAGACTTGCGAAAGGTTCACTTTATTCAACAAACTTTGGATGGTTCGCCACTGTAAGTGTCGGCATAAGAATAAGAGTGTTCTATGATGTTCCAGCCAATCGAGTTTTTGTTTCTTTTCAAATAAGTAAAATATAATAACACATGCTTTCGTCCTGACAGCTGTAGGAATGTTACATTTAGATACTTGTTCAACAAACTTTGAATGGTTCGTCACCTCAAGTGTCGGCATAATTTTCCTTTACATAGAAATTGTTCATATCAAATGAAAATATTATATTTTCATAAAAGCATATTTATATTTGACAAAAAACTATTTATCATGGTCTAATCACTTATCAAAGTGAATCCTTTGACCCAACGATCCTCCCCATTAACAAACATCCTTCCCAGTAACCTTTGTGGAGATGCAGAGGCAAACACGGTCTCCAAATAGCAAGGGTTACACACTAACATTCCTTCTCCCAATCCCACCTGACTGTAAGGACGTGGCCGGCGCCGTTATTGACCATGTATAAATAGAGGCACTGAATTATGCACACTGAAGAAGATTATGGCCAATCCCAGCCGAACTTCTAGTTGATTCTTTGTGCATTTTCACTGACTTCGGTCAATCACGGAATAGCAACCATTGATATGTGTAGTCAGTCTAAGCTAAGCTAAGCTAAGCTCCAAGACGGTGTCCAAGAAGGATTACCACCGCTGCTTTCGCTAACGGGTCCAACGAAAAATCGAAGGCACTAGTCCAAGCAAGGGTCGAAAGGGATCAATAGTAGGAAAAAATAGTAGTGAAAAGTACTGTTTTTTTAGCACTAAGAAGTATCGTTTTATTGCTTTAGGTAATTTTTCAATACTTCCGAGAGCAGTAAAAATTGCATAGGCACAGCACGAGGGCGCGATGCGCACTGGAAAATGCTATAATTAAGCACAAATTCCGTTCTAGAGCTGAGCACCATGACTTTTGATCGCTTTTGGGACACCCTAGTGTGGAAACATCGCCGTCGCATCGGTCGGCGTCGTTGCAGTGCCTCGAGGCGAGAAATTATCCGGCGGTGATGCGGCGAGAGTTTTACATTTTACTCTGCCAACAACAATCGGTGTTGAGTCATTGCTCGATGGCTGTTGGGTGTAATTGGTCTTAAATCACACATTTTAGGAGGAAACGTTGCGTAGGGAACTTTCTTCTCCGATTATTTGGGATGATAAGCAGTTAACAGCGGTTGTGCTGCTTAAAAGGTTGGATCTTCGATGCACCACATCGTCTTGAAGCTTAAATGAGTAAAACAAGTATCTGTGAACAGACGTTGAAACCTTGTTACAACCTGACATAACTATAACAATGGGAAGCGCCGCCTTAAATGTTTGTGAACTAACTATTCAATAAGCACTTAATGTCAACTGGATCGATACTTTAACTGTAAATTTTCTAATAGATATATCCAGGGGTTCATGAAAAAGAAAAAAAATGGTCACAACAAGATCAAATAAACAGATGACAGTAAATAGCAACTTAATGAGCTTCGCAAATGAAACTTTATAAGCAAAACAATGAAAAAGATTTCATTACATCTTCTTGATTAATTAAATTACTCAGTGAACCATTCCGTCTGTTTGCATTTGATGAAGCTTGAAAATGCTCAGATGTTTGACGATTGCTTCGAAATAGGAATACCATTTGAAGAGCTTTAATTAGTTGCTGCTCGGTCCAACACGGAGGTATTTATGCCTGATACAAAGAAAACGGGTTTCATAGTGCACGATTTATACAAACATTAGGTCCCCAGGGAGAAACACTTGGAATCCAAAATAAATTTGGAATTTCAAATAACACTTTTGGAACACAAACTTGCATTGTTAGTTTAAATACCGCCACTTAGTTCGTTCAAAAGATCTCAGATGAATGCTGTACCAGAAGCATCAGACCAACAAACCCGTAGCATGCATTTCCATTTAGAGTGAATGTATTTAGATATCTGACTTCGGTGCAAAAAGCCTCCAGTTGTTCGCTTCCCACATCCAACGACTTGTCACAAAAACGCTCAAATTGAATGAAATAAAGAAAATTAAACATGATTAACATCTCTGGTAGCTGTGGGGCTAAACCCGTAGAAAAAAAAAACGCTGCTTGGAAATGATTAATTCCCATTGTATTTGACGAATTTTCACGACGGAAACTCACGGTTACGAGAAGAAGTTGTTTGTCTTCTGTTTGTTAATGACGTTTTTATCGCTCAACGGAGCGAGCTCGGATGGGCTGTTTAAATGTGATCAATTTTTTGTGCGTTCCACGCGCTGCTGAAGTTTCCAGGGGTTTAACAACTGAACAAAAACTATAGGCAAACTTGCTACACGTAATCGAAAATTGATTACGGTATCACAGCCTCGCCACTGCACAGTGTCGTATTGTTGGACAAACTCTCAAAAAATTAAGTTCTTTGAATTCTCTGCGATTTCTGGTGGCATCAAAACTGTGAAAAGGTAAGTAACATTGATTTGCTTTGAATTCACTAATTATATCACGCTTACTTCAGTCAGCCGTAGCTTAACAAAATCTCGACTAATTTCATCCCAAAGGGCCTCATCTGAAGTGGACTTCTTAATATTTCAGTATGACAATATCCATACGGATTTCAACATGTAAATTGTTTGGCTATTATAAAATGGCATCATAAGTGATTTTTTAGGGAATTTCTTTTAAACCCAGTTAAAAAAGTGATTCTCAAGTAAGTGCGTTGATGTCCGATGAATTTTGATAACAAATCTTTGAGATGTTTAGTGATATACCTATAAGTAAATGAAACCTGAATTTAATTTTACACAGATTGCACTAGAGGTTATATCCTTATATACGCATATTTCAACTATCTATGGGTTTCCAATAATACTTTTGAAAAGATATGCCGGCTGAATGTCGAGCAGAATTGATAAAGCAAGCTCAGCAAAAATCGTCAAGAGTGTAATATAAATTTTAATTATTCTGGTTTTTACTCTGACCACCGTTGAAAATTGATCATTCGTTCTCGTTAATTGTTAATAATTTCAAAGAACTATGTTATGCTCAAAAAGGCCTACAATTTCATATCTCACTAATGATATGTTTTAAGAATTGATGCGCTCCCAGTTTGGCTTTAGGACATTTCGTCGAAAGACATTTGGTCGAATGACGTTTGATAGGATGACATTTGGTCGAAGAGACATTTGGTCCACTGGACATTTGGTCAAATAGGTTTAAAACATTTCGTCAAATGATATTTGTTCCAAAGACGTTTGGTTGAATGGACATTTGGTCAGAATATTAGAACTATAGCATAGAACTATACGTCGAATATAGTGGCCATTGCATTTATGAAACGCTTCTGACGAAAAAAAAAAACTTTTTTTTACGTCTTTCTACTCATCATGAGTTAGGTCATTGTGTCTTCCAGCTAAAATATACTCCTAGAGCAAATATGATGACGGTTTCGATGACTTAGGAGTATAATAAGTTGATAAATAATTCAAACGAAAACAAAAAATAATAAATAAATAGAGAATCATGTTTATTATTTGTATCGGGTGAGGTGAAAAGTATCAACTCCGGTGACAAATGTTCAGTTGCTTCCATTTGAAATCAGCTTGTCGTGATTGATCCGATTTGCAGAATCGGCCTGAATGAGAATGATAACAAGAAATGTAATAAAACACATGTTACGCAATCACTGTGTAATAACGACAAAATGTCACATATAAAATAATTTTTAAAATTCCTATTCAAATGCCCTTTCGACCAAATACCATGTGCTTCTCAAAACAACTAAATTCTTTTCGACCAAATGTTCATTCGACGAAACGTCCGTTCGATCAAATGTACTTTCGACTAAATGTCATTCGACCAAACGTCATTTGACTAAATGTCATTCGACCAAATTTCATAGATTCTCCCAGTTTATTTAGATTCGTGAGGATGTTGTCAAATTATTTGACCTTCTCTATAATCGATGAACACCTGAGTAGGGGACTTGAAATCAGAAGACACAGTGTGTTTGTTTGACAAATTGAGACATGAATTTGCGAAAAAATACGCGTTCTAGTGAGACTCGAACTCACGACTCCGTGTACGCTAGACCGGCGCTTTAACCAACTAAGCTACAGAACACCTTATGATTCTGCGGAATAGAAAGCCAAACTGAATCCGAGTACTAACTATGAACACATCTCCTTTCGCAAATCCATGTCTCTTTCGAACTTAGATGCCAAACCCCCACCACGCTCACGTTTGTATCTCCCGATCGCAATTGAGAGCGAATCGTTTATGGATGCACCACGCTCACGGGTTTGGCATCTAAGTCCGAAAGAGACATGGATTTGCGAAAAGAGATGTGTTCATAGTTAGTACTCCACTCAGGCAAATGGACTATCGATAAACATAGGAACCCCTTATGAAAATTCGCCAAAAGAAATCGGATTGAAATTCATAAACTTGCCTTATGAAACCAGAATTTGAAAACAAAAAACGTTCTAGCGGCAACCTAGAATCGAACTAAGAACCTTGCGATTGATAGGCCCGAGCGTACACCACGTGCCTATCGACGCCTTAATGTGAGTTGATGCTAAAACGATACATAAAGCGTTCGTATTGCAATAACCGTTCCACCTTTCATAAGGCAAAATATATGAAATTCGATAGTCCAGTTCGCTTCGTGTCGGATTCAGCTTGGCTTTCTATTCCACAGAATTCTGTGTTCTGTAGCTTAGTTGGTTAAAGCGCCGGTCTAGCGTACACGGAGTCGTGAGTTCGAGTCTCACTAGAACGCGTATTTGTTCGGAAATTCATGTCTCAATTTGTCAAACAAACACACTGTGTCTTCTGATTTCAAGTTCCCAAAAACTATGTTTCGGACATACTAGCAAATCTGATATATGCCAGTAAAGGGCAAACATTCATTCATTAATGTAACCTGAGTAGGGCACGGATCAATAACAAATTGTGTATGCATGTATGGCGTGGCGCGTAAAGCAAGACACGTATCAAGCGTTATAGGTAATAAAGCCGAGGTACAAATAAATAGAATAGGGGACGAGAATCAGTTCGTTCTTATTGCGAGAATTATTGGAGGAACTGCCGGGAATTGCTGGAAGAAAATCTGAAGGAATTATCTGAAAGCCGGGCTCCAAAGCACTTCCCGGAGGAGCTCTGAAGGAATTCCTGGTTGAACTCCAAAGAAATTTCTGGAAGAATTCCGAAGGATTTTTTTGAACAGCAGGATTTTTTTAGAGAAACTCCGGAATTCCTAAAAAATTGTCCTAGAGGAACTTCGGATGTTCCGGGGAAGGAACTCCGAAGCGTTTATTAGAGGAGCTCCGGAGGCGTTCCTGTAGGAACTCCGAGGTAATTTCTTGAGCAACTCCGGAGAAATTATGGAGGAAATCCGAAGGAATTCTCGGTGGAGTTCCAGATACTTTTCAGGAAGAACTGCTGACAAATTCCCAGTGAACCACCCGAGGATCTTCGGGGAGGAATTCCTGAAGCAACTCCCAGATTAATTCTGAAAGATGTCACGGCGGAACTCTGGGGTATTTCCCGGAGAAAATCTGAAGGAATTCTCATAGAAAATCCTGGAGGAACCCCGAGAAAATTCTTTGAGGAACCCCGAGAAAATTCTTTGAGGAACTCCCAAGAAATTGCTGGAAGAAAATCTGAAGGAACTATATGAAGTTCGAGCTCCGAAGGACTTCCCAGAGGAACTCTGAAGGAATTCCTGGAGGACCTCCAAAGGAATTCCTGGGTGAACTCCAATGGATTTGTTGGTGGAACTGCGGAATATTTTTTAGAGAAACTCCGGAATTACTAAAAAAATCATAGAGGAACTTCGGATGATTCGGTGAGGGAACTCTGGAGCGATTATTAGAGGAGCTCCGGAGGCGTTCCTGTAGGAACTCTAAGGTAATCCTCGCGAAACATTACTACAGGACCTATGTACAAATGAGAGATTCTCTCCTCTCTCGCTCTCTTTCGATTAGAACAGTGGAATACTAAAGCTTTTGAGAAGTTTTCCACTACAGATCGAAAGGCAATTTCCTTGAGTAGCGTTTCATACAAAAAACGCAACAGAAGAGGTTAATATGACTCAGTTATTGATCAAAGATAAAGTAAACAATGATAGCCTCTCATTTGTACATAGGTCTATTAGTAATGTTTCGCGAGAATTGCATGAGCAACTACGGAGAAACTATGGAGAAAATCCGAAGGAATTCTCGGAGGAGCTCCAATGGAACTACCGAGGAATTGCTGGAAGAACTTCGGAGCAATTCCCGGTGGACCTCCGGAGGAACTTGCGAGGAAAATCTGGACGAAAGGAATTCCTGGAGGAACTCCGGAAATCTCCGGAGGTATTGCTATTTTAAATCCCTTGAGGAATTACTGAAGAAAATCCCCGGAGGAGTTCTTGGAGGACATCCCCGAAGGAATATTTGAAAAAAATAAATGGAGCTAATCGCCAAAGAAGTTTTTGGAGGAATTCCTCGACATAATAACGGGAAAAATTTCTGCAGGAAACCACCGGAGCAATTTCTGGAGGAAATATCCTTTATAGTTTCTGGACGAAATACCAAGAGTAATTTTTGAAGAAAATTTCCGATCTCCGATATCTCAGCAGGAATCTTTGAAATTCCCGGAAGAATACCTGTAAGAAATTTCCGGAATTCCTGGAGTAAATCTCCGAAGAAATTACCGTTACAATTCCCCAGAAAAATTTCTGGAGGAAATCTGGGAAGGAGAAGCCGATACAAAACTTCTGCACGTCTTGGTGAGCCCAAAGTCTGCTGTCACGAACAGTCACTATGAGCCGGAATCTTAAACAATGAACGCACATGATTAAAGCACGTAATTGATCAAAACATAGTTTTTCATTTCATCAAAATTGACAAAAATCGAATGAGAATCAATTCATGTACATTCACAAGTATTGTCATGAGAGCGTCCTTAATTCTGTTTAAATAAAAAGCATTGAAATACGCATCATTTCACATTTACAAACAAAAATGAAATTTTAATGCATAGAAAACTGTGGCCCTTTAACATTGTTTGTCCAGAAACGTCGAAGCTGCACAACAAATGAAAACAAGCGATTTTCACCAAGCCTGCCTTGATTGTCGTTGGCAAGCTGGAGTTATCTTGCAGTTTGGAAATAAGTTGTTCGATATTTTGTGTCAAAGGAGGAAATCTCTGGATGAATGGACCGATGCACGAGTTCACTATTTGACGTTTGAGCGGTGCCGTGTTATTTACGTGACCATGGCAACGAGTGAATTCGGCACCGCTCAAACGTCAAATTAGTGAACTCGTGCATCAGTCCATTCTCTGAAAAAAATTCCCGAGGTATTCGTAATGAAATCCCTGTAGGAAATAACCGAAAGAATTTCTTGACAAAATTCCCAGAGGAATTCCTGGACGAAATCCCCGCAGAAATTGTTGGGGGAAATCCTCCAAGGGATTCTTGGGAAAAAATCTCCGGAGGAATTTCTGGAGCAAATCACCGGAAGAATGTTTGGAGGTAATCTACGGAGCAATTTAAGGCAGAATCCCTGGAAGAAAGCCCCGGTATAATTTCTGGAGAAAATCCCCGGCGGAGTTCTGGGAAAAAAGTAGTTCTTGGGGGATATGCCCGGGGGAATCCTTAAAATTCCCGAAGGAAATTCTCGGGCCAATTCGTGGAAGAAATTTCCTAAGGAACTCCTGGAGGAAACTCCCGGAGAAATTCCAGGTGTAATTCCTGAAATTCCTGGAGGAAATCTCTGGATAGATTCTTTGAAAAAATCCCTGGACAAAATCCCCGCAGGAATTGCTTTTGGAAATCCTCTGAGAAATTTCTGGAGAAAATCCCTGGAAGGAATCCTTAAAATCCTCGAAGAAAATCTCCGGATAAACTCCTTGAGCAAATCTCCAGAGAAATTCCTGGAGGAAATTTCCGAATAAATTCTCTGGAAAAAAATTCCCGGAGTAATTTCTTAATGAAATCCCCGTGAGAATTTCTGGACAAAATTCCTAGAGAAATTCCTGGATGAAATCCACACAGGAAATCCCCTGAGAAGTTCATGGCGAAAACTCGGAAAAATTCGTGGAAAAACTCTTCGAAAAAATTTCTGGAGAAAATTCCCGGACGAATTCTAAGAGCAAATTTCCAGCATGCGTTAGGTTAATCTCTGGAAGAATTCGTGGAGGAATTCCCCGGAGGAATTCCTCGATGAAATCCCTCAAAAAAGTCCTGGACGAAATCCGCGGTGAAATGGCTAGCTCAAATCTCCAGAGAAATTCATGAAGGAAATTCCCAGATAAATTCTATGAAAATATTTCCGAAGGATTTTTATGAAGAAAATGCCCGGAGGAATTTCATAATTAAATCCCTGGAAGAATTACTGGTGAAAATCTCCAGAGAAATTCTTGGACGAAATCCAAGGTGAAATTCCTGGTGGAAAACCTTGGAAATATTCTTGGAGCAAATCCCCGGAGAATTTTCTGGACGAAATCCACAAAGAAACAGGTAATGGAAATACCTGCAATGTTTCCGGGAGGGATTCTTGGAGAAAATATCCTTGGAGCAATTCCTTCAGCAAATCCCTAGGAGGAATTTCTGGAGGAAATCCCCGGAGAAATTCATTGAAGAAATTCAAGGCGAAATACCTGGTGCAAATCCTGTAAGATACACCTACACTTTTAAATAATTTTACCGTAATCTCAACAGCTGAACAGTTCAGTAAAATAAAACACCGTAATTCCATCGAAATTCAACGACTTCCGGTGAAATTTTACCGAATACTGTAAAAATTTGCCGTTTTCCATTAATTTATTTCGCCGAACTTTTCAGCTGTTGAGATTACGGTGAAATTCACGGATCCCTGTAAAATAATTTAAGTATGTAGAAAAGTTTGCCCCCTTACTTCCTAGACTCAGGGAGAAAAAAATCCGAACTGGTAATAAAAAAAGATTTGGAAAAGCTTAAATCTTGTTCCAAATCCGACCAAAAATGGACCAGGCAGTTAGCCTGTTCCAAAAAAATTAACCAGAAAACTGGTATAAAATAAAATTGGAACGTCATTCGCAACACCGGTACAAGCTCCAATTTTTAACATGCTCAGAAATTTGGACCCAACCAGTGATTTGGACAACCGGTGAAGTTGCCCTAAGAGGCCCAAGAACTAATACTTTTGGAATGAATTTTTGGGGGTGACCCATTTCGCATAAAGACGTTTCGCATGAGGACGTTTCGCATAAGGGCGTTTCGCATACGGACGTTTGGCATAATGGACATTTCGCATAAAGCAGTTTCATACAAGAACAGGTAGCATTTTAATGAAGGCATATAATTCTCATTATGCCAAATGTCCATTATGCCAACATCCGTATGCGAAACGACCTTATGCAAAACGACTTTATGCGAAATGTCTTTTTTTTCTGGCGATACGTCCCTACTGGGACAAAGCCTGCTTCTCAGATTAATATTCTTATGAGCACTTCCACAGCTATTAACTGAGAGCTTTCTATACCGATTGACCATTTTTGTATGTGTATATCGTGTGGCAGGTACGAAGATACTCTATACCCTGGAAATCGAGAAAATTTCCTTTACGAAAAGATCCTCGACCAGCGGGATTCGAACCCACGACCCTCAGCATGGTCATACTGAATAGCTGCGCGTTTACCGCTACGGCTATCTGGGCCCCCAATGCGAAATGTCCCACCCTCTGAATTTTCATTTAAAATGGCATAGTGCTTATGAGAAGATATGAAACTAATAAAATGAAGGTAAATTGGTGGGTGTGATACGCTTTGAAGAAAGTTAGAGAGGAAATCGTTTGAGCTGGCACTCATGCTCCAAATTCCAGAATAGGATCCGGCTCCATGTACAGTTTTTAAAAAAATATTTGCCACTTTTTCAACTGTCTACACAAGACGATTAACTCTAGTAGACTAATTCTTGATATTTTACAGACCGATTTGAATGAAATTTTCACGGCACGTCAGACATAACTTGAATTTTCACATATAATTTTTAAGGATTATTTTTAATCGCGAGTTTTGAAACAATGAGGGTTTGTCTGAAAAGATTTTTTTTTTTACAAATTTTAATAATTTACGTAATTTGAAATTTTTTAATATCAGCAAAGTTGTTGATTTAGATAAGATGATCAAGTTAGCTGAAGGGATTTTTTTTTTATATTTCCGTACTAAGTGAGCCGAAGGGTCTCAGATTTTCATGAAACTTTTTCTACAGGTAGGGCTCATCAATATATGAAAAAAAAAAAGGTAAAAAAATTCAGGGTCGCCTATTTTCCCGGAAAACTCAGTTGGAATTTTTTTGTTTTCCCCTGACACTACTTACTTTGAAAAATCATAACTCAAGAACGAAGCATCATAGAAACAAAGTTTTTTTTATGAAAATGAATGCACATTTTGTCAGTAATAAGAAAAAATATTAACTGGAAAAAGTTTTCCACAAAATTTTCCACCGTTGAGAAAATTCGTAAAGAAAAGCCGGAAAAACTATGCTCCTACTCGTGTAAAATTATCAAAAAAAAAATTTTTTGAGAAGATAATTTCATAAGCTTTAATCGCTGAAATTTTTGAAATGTACTTTTTTTTCGTTTTTGAGTTATGGCCAATTTTGTAAAAAATGTGCAGATGTGCCATTTTGAGAATTTTCTTTAAAAAATCATAACTCAAGAATGAAGCATCGTAGAAACAAAGTTTTTTTTAAGAAAATGAAAGCAAATTTTCTCAGGAATAAAAAAAAATATTAACTGGAAAAAGTTTACCACAAAATTTTCCACCGTTGGGAAAATTCGTAAAGAAAAGCCAGAAAAACTTTGTTCCAATTAGTGAAAACTTTCAGAAATATATTTTTGAGAAGGTAATTTCATAAGCTTTAATCGCTGAAATTTTTGAAATGTCCCCAAATTTCGAAATTTTCGCATTTTGTAAAAAAAACCTGATTCATAACTAATTCACTGGTCCTGTCATCTTGGTGACCAAAATCATTCAATGTATTTTCTACGACCATGTCTGAGTTAGTAGCAGTTTAACACTCAAATTTAGATGGTTAAGAAGAGTATTACCAGATTCATAATTGATAATCTGATCTTGAAGATATTCCGATGTTCCTTGGGGGACTGACATTTTCCATATAGAATTTATTTGGCGGTCATTTTGGCTTGGGGCAGTTTATCAGAAAAAAATAAAATGTGTACGATACAATGCCGGGTAATAAGAAGCTACTTTGCAAAAATCAAACAAATCGGTTATGTATTTTTGGAGATATCTGAAAATTACAATATGATGTTTTTTGAAGTTTTCAAGATCTTTATTTGGCCAGCGTATGATGAAATCGTAAATGGTTTTTTCATCAATTTGGGGCACTTTTGAGGCTTGCCCTTTTGAATGAAGTGCTACCATTGTGCGCTGGTCCATTTCGCAGGCCATCTCTATTTTTGTGCGCAACTGCTCCACCTGGACAGCAACCACAACAACAGCGTTTCGTTGATAACTTTTTTCGTGGCGATGACTCCAGCAAAAAACAGAAACCATTTCACTTTCCTTACAGCAGCAGCAGCTTCGGCACTGCGTGATTGAGTCAGTCCACTTTTTTGTATCGACTGCCGACCGCCAACCGGACTGAAAAATTTTCCATAGTCCTGCTGTGCCCTCGTTGATGAAGTATACGGTACGGTGTTCGCAACCCCAAGAATACCCCGTCATAATTGGGCTCTTTGTGTCCGCATCTCGTTGACCGGTTCGCTGCTAAGCTGTTACGTAAAAATTTCGAACATTTTGAAATTAAAAATCAAACCAACCTTTCGTGATTAATTTCCCGACACAGGTCTCGATTACAACAATGTGTTCGGCTGGATACCGGCCTTATCTGGTAAAGTGCGGACGAGTACGGGATGTTGTTTGAAGTTACGCTCCAAGTCTCCCACGGACGCAATAACAGTGCACTGCATATGCGTGTGATCTTGGCAATGTGATGAGTTACTATGCACCCGAACGGAACTTCCAGGCTTCGCGATGCACAGTGGCAGTGAGTTGCTGAAAAGAGGCATGCCAAAACCAGCATAACTTTCATTGGAGCGAGTCCAACCGGTATCAATCGGCTGAGCCCCGGACTTGCATTCATTTTCCAATGTAGCAAAAAACTCCGCTCGAAGATCACGATGATGTTATTACCGGCTAATGGGATTTCACATAAAAACTTGAAAATTGCGTTACGTAAACGGGGAGGCACGCGAGAGGAGCATCGAATCGAAGACCTATAAGGTATCCCCGGGAGCCCATCTACATGGGCGATGCTAATCGAGTTTTGCCAGTTGGTGTGTGCCCACATGATGCGTATAACGTAACTACCTTATGCCTGTTGCTCGATGGCGGCCGTTTGAACTTGGGTTTGGGTGCTGGAGGAAGTTCAAGTGTTTGATCAAACCTAGAGCGGTCAGCGGCGAATCGAGGAATGGAATGAAAAGGTGACGATTGAAAGGATTGTTCGCAACAGCGATTTTCTGTTTTAAAAAGGGAATAATATCTGCTGTAGTAATAGTTAAGCAATAACTGGTATATATGCCTATCGAATCAAATGTATCTAATGCTGAAAACCATTCAGAACTACACAGTCCAACAAAAATAATATATTTGTATCTTAGCGATAAATAAATTTGAACTTGTTGAATTTGATACTTCTTTCAGAAATGTTCCAGTACGTCACAATTTTGATATACAAGTAGCCAAAGTTGCACACTTAGAAAAAACATTGAAGTTTACGTCAAATGTGCCCGACATCTTAAAGCAAGTGAAATAACGTACAGTCACCCCACGCAGTTGAATCACCCACAATTTTTGAATCAGCTGACTTCAAAAGACAAAATTATTATCAAACTTGTCACAAAACATCACAGAATTATTTTTACTGATAAGAAACTATGTGTGAAAATAATTCTGTGATGTTTTGTGACAAGTTTGATAATAATTGTGTCTTTTGAAAATCAGCTGATTCATAAATTGTGGGTGATTCAACTGCGTGGGGTCACTGTATATTCAAGTGTCAAATGACGTACTTTCCGTCACAGAGTAGTGTTTCTTTCCACTATTTTTTTGAACCAAACATATAATTTTACATGTTAGATGATACGAAAACGATGGAACTGTGATCTACATTTTCCAAATCAGACACGAACGTATTTGAAATTTGACACAAATTAACGTCATTTGGCTTGCTCCTTTAGTGTGCACCCTGTAGTAACGACTCACAGAAACTACCTAATTTAAAATAAATATCGGCTGGCATTACAAATACAGCTCATATCCAAATGCAATCCAAATCCAATTAAAATTTAATCTAAATCCAATCCAAATTAAATCAAAATCGAATGTAATCTAAATCTGCTACAAATCCAAATCCAATCCAAATCCAATCCAAATCCAATCCAAATCCAATCCAAATCCAATCCAACCAATCCAATCCAATCCAATCCAATCCAATCAAATCCAATCCAAATCCAATCCAAATCCAATCCAAATCCAATCCAAATCCAATCCAAAATCCAATCCAAATCCAATCCAAATCCAATCCAATCCAATCCAAATCCAATCCAAATCCAATCCAAATCCAATCAATCCAATTCAAAATCAATCCAAATCCAATCCAAATCCAATCCAAATCCAATCCAAATCCAATCCAAAATCCAATCCAAATCCAATCCAAATCCAATCCAAATCCAATCCAAATCCAATCCAAATCAATCCAAATCCAATCCAAATCCAATCCAAATCCAATCCAAATCCAATCCAAATCCAATCCAAATCCAATCCAAATCAATCCAAATCCAATCCAATTCAATCCAAATCCAATCCAAATCCAATCCAAATCCAATCCAAATCCAATCCAAATCCAATCCAAATCCAATCCAAATCAATCCAAATCCAATCCAAATCCAATCCAAATCCAATCCAAATCCAATCCAAATCCAATCCAAATCCAATCCAAATCCAATCCAAATCCAATCCAAATCCAATCCAAATCCAATCCAAATCAATCCAAATCCAATCCAAATCCAATCCAAACATCCAATCCAAATCCAAACCATCCAACAATCCAATCCAAATCCATCCAAATCCAATCCCAAATCCAATCCAAATCCATCCAAATCCAATCCAATCCATCCAAATCCATCCAAATCCAATCCAAATCCAATCCAAATCCAATCCAAATCCAATCCAAATCCAATCCAAATCCAATCCAAATCCATCCAAATCCAATCCAAATCCAATCCAAATCCAATCCAATCCAATCCAAATCCAATCCAAAATCCATCCAAATCCAATCCACCAATCCAACCAATCCAAATCCAATCCAAATCCATCCAAATCCAATCCAAATCCAATCCAAATCCATCCAAATCCAATCCAAATCCAATCCAAATCCAATCCAAATCCAATCCAAATCCAATCCAAATCAATCCAAATCCAACCAATCCAATCCAAATCCAATCCATCAAATCCAATCCAAATCCAATCCAAACCATCCAAATCCAAATCCAATCCAAATCCAATCCAAATCCATCCAAATCCAATCCAAATCCAATCCAAAATCCAATCCAAATCCATCCAAATCCAATCCAAATCCAATCCAAACCATCAAATCCAATCCAAATCCAATCCAAATCCAATCCAAATCAATCCAATCCATCCAAATCCAAATCCATTCCAAATCCAATCCAACCAATCCAATCCAAATCCAAATCCAATCCAAATCCACAATCCAATCCAAATCCAATCCAAATCCAATCCAAATCCAATCCAAATCCAATCCAAATCCAATCCAAATCCAATCCAAATCCAATCCAAATCCAATCCAAATCCAATCCAAATCCAATCCAAATCCCAATCCAAATCCAATCCAAATCCAATCCAAATCCAATCCAAATCCAATCCAAATCCAATCCAAATCCAATCCAAATCCAATCCAAATCAATCCAAATCCAATCCAAATCCAATCAATCCAAATCCAATCCAAATCCAATCCAAATCCAATCCAAATCCAATCCAAATCCAATCCAAATCCAATCCAAATCCAATCCAAATCCAATCCAAATCCAATCCAAATCCAATCCAAATCCAATCCAAATCCAATCCAAATCCAATCCAATCCAATCCAAATCCAATCCAAATCCAATCCAAATCCAATCCAAATCCAATCCAAATCCAATCCAAATCCATCCAAATCCAATCCAAATCCAATCCAAATCCAATCCAAATCCAATCCAAATCCAATCCAAATCCAATCCAAATCCAATCCAAATCCAATCCAAATCCAATCCAAATCCAATCCAATCCAATCCAAATCCCAATCCAAATCCAATCCAAATCCAATCCAAATCCAATCCAAATCCAATCCAAATCCAATCCAAATCCAATCCAAATCCAATCCAAATCCAATCCAAATCCAATCCAAATCCAATCCAAATCCAATCCAAATCCAATCCAAATCCAATCCAAATCCAATCCAAATCCAATCCAAATCCAATCCAAATCCAATCCAAATCCAATCCAATCCAATCCAAATCACCAAATCCAATCCAAATCCATCCAAATCCAATCCAAATCCAAATCCAATCCAAATCCAATCCAAATCCAATCCAAATCCAATCCAAATCCAATCCAAATCCAATCCAAATCCATCCAAATCCATCCAAATCCAATCCAAATCCAAATCCAAATCCAATCCAATCCAATCCAAATCCAATCCAAATCCAATCCAAATCCAATTCCAAATCCAATCCAAATCCAATCCAAATCCAATCCAAATCCAATCCAAATCCAATCCAAATCCAATCCCAAATCCAATCCAAATCCAATCCAAATCCAATCCAAATCCAATCCAAATCCAATCCAAATCCAATCCAAATCCAATCCAAATCCAATCCAAATCCAATCCAAATCCAATCCAAATCCAAAATCCAATCCAAATCCAATCCAAATCCAATCCAAATCCAATCCAAATCCAATCCAAATCCAATCCAAATCCAATCCCAAATCCAATCCAAATCCAATCCAAATCATCCAAATCCAATCCAAATCCAATCCAAATCCAATCCAATCCAATCCAACAAATCCAATCCAAATCCAATCCAAATCCAATCCAAATCCAATCCAAATCCATCCAATCCAAATCCCAATCCAATCCAATCCAAATCCAATCCAAATCCAATCCAAATCCAATCCAAATCCAATCCAAATCCAATCCAATCAATCCAAATCCAAATCCAATCCAAATCCAATCCAAATCCAATCCAAATCCAATCCAAAATCCAATCCAAATCCAATCCAAATCCAATCCAAATCCACAAATCCAATCCAAATCCAATCCAAATCCAATCCAAATCCAATCCAAATCCAATCCAAATCCAATCAAATCCAATCCAAATCCAATCCAAATCCAATCCAAATCCAATCCCAAATCCAATCCAAATCCCATCCCAAATCCAATTCCAAATCCCAATCCAAATCCAATCCAAATTCCAATCCAAATCCAATCCAAAAATCCAATCCAAATCCAATCCAAATCCAAATCCAAATCCAATCCAAACCTCCAATCCCAAATCCCAATCCAAATCCAATCCCAAATCCAATCCAAATCCCAATCCAAAAATCCAATCCCAAATCCAATCCCAACAATCCAATCCAAATCCAAATCCAAATCCAATCCAAAATCCCAATCCAAATCCAATCCAAATCCAATCCCAAAAATCCCAATCCCAAATCCAATCCCCAAATCCAATCCAAAATCCAATCCAAATCCAATCCACAAATCCAATCCAATATCCCAATCCAAATCCAATCCAAATCCAATCCAAATCCAATCCAAATCCAATCCAAATCCAATCCAAATCCAATCCAAATCCAATCCAAATCCAATCCAAATCCAATCCAATCCAATCCAAATCCAATCCAATCCAATCCAAATCCAATCCAAATCCAATCCAAATCCAATCCAAATCCAATCCAAATCCAATCCAAATCCAATCCAAATCCAATCCAAATCCAATCCAAATCCAATCCAAATCCAATCCAAATCCAATCCAAATCCAATCCAAATCCAATCCAAATCCAATCCAAATCCAATCCAAATCCAATCCAAATCCAATCCAAATCCAATCCAAATCCAATCCAAATCCAATCCAATCCAATCCAAATCCAATCCAAATCCAATCCAAATCCAATCCAAATCCAATCCAAATCCAATCCAAATCCAATCCAAATCCAATCCAAATCCAATCCAAATCCAATCCAAATCCAATCCAAATCCATCCAAATCCAATCCAAATCCAATCCAAATCCAATCCAAATCCAATCCAAATCCAATCCAAATCCAAATCCAATCCAAATCCAATCCAAATCCAATCCAAATCCAATCCAAATCCAATCCAATCCAATCCAAATCCAATCCAAATCCAATCCAAATCCAATCCAAATCCAATCCAAAATCCAATCCAAATCCAAATCCAAATCCAATCCAAATCCAATCCAAATCCAATCCAAATCCAATCCAAATCCAATCCAAATCCAATCCAAATCCAATCCAAATCCAATCCAAATCCAATCCAAATCCAATCAAATCCAATCCAAATCCAATCCAAATCCAATCCAAATCCAATCCAAATCCAATCCAAATCCAATCCAAATCCAATCCAAATCCAATCCAAATCCAATCCAAATCCAATCCAAATCCAATCCAAATCCAATCCAAATCCAATCCAAAATCCAATCCAAATCCAATCCAAATCCAATCCAAATCCAATCCAAATCCAATCCAAATCCAATCCAAATCCAATCCAAATCCAATCCAAATCCAATCCAAATCCAATCCAAATCCAATCCAAATCCAATCCATCCAAATCCAATCCAATCCAATCCAAATCCAATCCAAATCCAATCCAAATTCAATCCAAATCCAATCCAAATCCAATCCAAATCCAATCCAAATCCAATCCAAATCCAATCCAAATCCAATCCAAAATCCAATCCAAATCCAATCACAAATCCAATCCAAATCCAATCCAAATCCATCCAATCCAAATCCAATCCAAATCCAATCCAAATCCAATCCAAATCCAATCCAAATCCAATCCAAATCCAATCCAAATCCAATCCAAATCCAATCCAAATCCAATCCAAATCCAATCCAAATCCAATCCAAATCCAATCCAAATCCAATCCAAATCCAATCCAAATCCAAATCCAATCCAAATCCAATCCAAATCCAATCCAAATCCAATCCAAATCCAATCCAAATCCAATCCAAATCCAATCCAAATCCAATCCAATCCAATCCAATCCAATCCAAATCCAATCCAAATCCAATCCAAATCCAATCCAAATCCAATCCAAATCCAATCCAAATCCAATCCAAATCCAATCCAAATCCAATCCAAATCCAATCCAAATCCAATCCAAATCCAATCCAAATCCAATCCAAATCCAATCCAAATCCAATCCAAATCCATCCAATCCATCCAATCCAATCCAAATCCAATCCAAATCCAATCCAAATCCAATCCAAATCCAATCCAAATCCAATCCAAATCCAATCCAAATCCAATCCAAATCCAATCCAAATCCAATCCAAATCCAATCCAAATCCAATCCAAATCCAATCCAAATCCAATCCAAATCCAATCCAAATCCAATCCAAATCCAATCCAAATCCAATCCAAATCCAATCCAATCCAATCCAAATCCAATCCAAATCCAATCCAAATCCAATCCAAATCCAATCCAAATCCAATCCAAATCCAATCCAAATCCAATCCAAATCCAATCCAAATCCAATCCAAAATCCAATCCAAATCCAATCCAAATCCAATCCAAATCCAATCCAAATCCAATCCAAATCCAATCCAATCCAAATCCAAATCCAATCCAAATCCAATCCAAATCCATCCAATCCAATCCAAATCCAATCCAAATCCAATCCAAATCCAATCCAAATCCAATCCAAATCCAATCCAATCCAATCCAAAATCCAATCCAAATCCAATCCAAATCCAATCCAAATCCAATCCAAATCCAATCCAAATCCAATCCAAATCCAATCCAAATCCAATCCAAATCCAATCCAAATCCAATCCAAATCCAATCCAAATCCAATCCAAATCCAATCCAATCCAATCCAAATCCAATCCAAATCCAATCCAAATCCAATCCAAATCCAATCCAATCCAATCCAAATCCAATCCAAATCCAATCCAAATCCAATCCAAATCCAATCCAAATCCAATCCAAATCCAATCCAAATCCAATCCAAAATCCAATCCAAATCCAATCCAATCCAATCCAATCCAAATCCAATCCAAATCCAATCCAAATCCAATCCAAATCCAATCCAAATCCAAAATCCAATCCAAATCCAATCCAAATCCAATCCAAATCCAATCCAAATCCAATCCAAATCCAATCCAAATCCAATCCAAATCCAATCCAAATCCAATCCAAATCCAATCCAATCCAATCCAAATCCAATCCAAATCCAATCCAAATCCAATCCAAATCCAATCCAAAATCCAATCCAAATCCAATCCAAAATCCAATCCAAATCCAATCCAAATCCAATCCAATCCAATCCAAATCCAATCCAATCCAATCCAAATCCAATCCAAATCCAATCCAAATCCAATCCAAATCCAATCCAAATCCAATCCAAATCCAATCCAAATCCAATCCAAATCCAATCCAAATCCAATCCAAATCCAAATCCAAATCCAATCCAAATCCAATCCAAATCCAATCCAAATCCAATCCAAATCCAATTCCAAATCCAATCCAAATCCAATCCAAATCCAATCCAAATCCAATCCAAATCCAATCCAAATCCAATCCAAATCCAATCCAAAAATCCAATCCAATCCATCCAAATCCAAATCCAATCCAAATCCAATCCAAATCCAATCCAAATCCAATCCAAATCCAATCCAAAATCCAATCCAAATCCATCCAAATCCAAAATCCAATCCAAATCCAATCCAAATCCAATCCAAATCCAATCCAAATCCAATCCAAATCCAATCCAAATCCAATCCAAATCCAATCCAAATCCAATCCAAATCCAATCCAAATCCAATCCAACAATCCAATCCAAATCCAATCCAAATCCAATCCAATAATCCAAATCCAATCCAATCCAATCCAAATCCAATCCAATCCAATCCAAATCCAATCCAAATCCAATCCAAATCCAATCCAAATCCAATCCAAATCCAATCCAAATCCAATCCAAATCCAATCCAAATCCAATCCAAATCCAATCCAAATCCAATCCAAATCCAATCCAAATCCAATCCAAATCCAATCCAAATCCAATCCAAATCCAATCCAAATCCAATCCAAATCCAATCCAAATCCAATCCAAATCCAATCCAAATCCAATCCAAATCCAATCCAAATCCAATCCAAATCCAATCCAAATCCAATCCAAATCCAATCCAAATCCAATCCAAATCCAATCCAAATCCAATCCAAATCCAATCCAAATCCAATCCAAATCCAATCCAAATCCAATCCAAATCCAATCCAAATCCAATCCAAATCCAATCCAAATCCAATCCAAATCCAATCCAAATCCAATCAAATCCAATCCAAATCCAATCCAAATCCAATCCAAATCCAATCCAAATCCAATCCAAATCCAATCCAAATCCAATCCAAATCCAATCCAAATCCAATCCAAATCCAATCCAAATCCAATC
Organism: Aedes aegypti; assembly: GCF_002204515.2. Taxonomy (NCBI): domain Eukaryota; kingdom Metazoa; phylum Arthropoda; class Insecta; order Diptera; family Culicidae; genus Aedes; species Aedes aegypti. The sequence continues at coordinate 263,869,972 of NC_035107.1, read as the reverse complement.
CAAATCCAATCCAAATCCAATCCAAATCCAATCCAAATCCAATCCAATCCAATCCAAATCCAATCCAAATCCAATCCAAATCCAATCCAAATCCAATCCAAATCCAATCCAAATCAATCCAAATCCAATCCAAATCCAATCCAAATCCAATCCAAATCCAATCCAAATCCAATCCAAATCCAATCCAAATCCAATCCAAATCCAATCCAAATCCAATCCAAATCCAATCCAAATCCAATCCAAATCCAATCCAAATCCAATCCAAATCCAATCCAAATCCAATCCAAATCCAATCCAAATCCAATCCAAATCCAATCCAAATCCAATCCAAATCCAATCCAAATCCAATCCAAATCCAATCCAAATCCAATCCAAATCCAATTCCAAATCCAATCCAAATCCAATCAATCCAATCCAATCCCAATCCAAATCCAATCCAAATCCAATCCAAATCCAATCCAAATTCCAATCCAAATCCAATCCAAATCCAATCCAAATCCAATCCAAATCCAATCCAAATCCAATCCAAATCCAATCCAAATCCAATCCAAATCCAATCCAATCCAATCCAAATTCCAATCCAAATCCAATCCAAATCCAATCCAAATCCAATCCAAATCCAATCCAAATCCAATCCAAATTCCAATCCAAATCCAATCCAAATCCAATCCAAATCCAATCCAAATTCCAATCCAAATCCAATCCAAATCCAATCCAAATCCAATCCAAATCCAATCCAAATCCAATCCAAATCCAATCCAAATCCAATCCAAATCCAAATCCAAATCCAAATCCAAATCCAATCACAAATCCAATCCAAATCCAATCCAAATCCCAATCCAAATCCAATCCAAATCCAATCCAAATCCAATCCAAATCCAATCCAAATCCAATCCAAAATCCAATCCAAATCCAATCCAAATCCAATCCAAATCCAATCCAAATCCAATCCAAATCCAATCCAAATCCAATCCAAATCCAATCCAAATCCAATCCAAATCCAATCCAAATCCAATCCAAATCCAATCCAATCCAATCCAAATCCAATCCAAATCCAATCCAAATCCAATCCAAATCCAATCCAAATCCAATCCAAATCCAATCCAAATCCAATCCAAATCCAATCCAAATCCAATCCAAATCCAATCCAAATCCAATCCAAATCCAATCCAAATCCAATCCAAATCCAATCCAAATCCAATCCAAATCCAATCCAAATCCAATCCAAATCCAATCCAAATCCAATCCAAATCCAATCCAAATCCAATCCAAATCCAATCCAAATCCAATCCAAATCCAATCCAAATCCAATCCAAATCCAATCCAAATCCAATCCAAATCCAATCCAAATCCAATCCAAATCCAATCCAAATCCAATCCAAATCCAATCCAAATCCAATCCAAATCCAATCCAAATCCAATCCAAATCCAATCCAAATCCAATCCAAATCCAATCCAAATCCAATCCAAATCCAATCCAAATCCAATCCAAATCCAATCCAAAATCCAATCCAAATCCAATCCAAATCCAATCCAAATCCAATCCAAATCCAATCCAAATCCAATCCAAATCCAATCCAAATCCAATCCAAATCCAATCCAAATCCAATCCAAATCCAATCCAAATCCAATCCAAATCCAATCCAAATCCAATCCAAATCCAATCCAAATCCAATCCAAATCCAATCCAAATCCAATCCAAATCCAATCCAAATCCAATCCAAATCCAATCCAAATCCAATCCAAATCCAATCCAAATCCAATCCAAATCCAATCCAAATCCAATCCAAATCCAATCCAAATCCAATCCAAATCCAATCCAAATCCAATCCAAATCCAATCCAAATCCAATCCAAATCCAATCCAAATCCAATCCAAATCCAATCCAAATCCAATCCAAATCCAATCCAAATCCAATCCAAATCCAATCCAAATCCAATCCAAATCCAATCCAAATCCAATCCAAATCCAATCCAAATCCAATCCAAATCCAATCCAAATCCAATCCAAATCCAATCCAAATCCAATCCAAATCCAAATCCAATCCAAATCCAATCCAAATCCAAATCCAATCCAAATCCAATCCAAATCCAATCCAAATCCAATCCAAATCCAATCCAAATCCAATCCAAATCCAATCCAATCCAAATCCAATCCAAATCCAATCCAAATCCAATCCAAATCCAATCCAAATCCAATCCAAATCCAATCCAAATCCAATCCAAATCCAATCCAAATCCAATCCAAATCCAATCCAAATCCAATCCAAATCCAATCCAAATCCAATCCAAATCCAATCCAAATCCAATCCAAATCCAATCCAAATCCAATCCAAATCCAATCCAAATCCAATCCAAATCCAATCCAAATCCAATCCAAATCCAATCCAAATCCAATCCAAATCCAATCCAAATCCAATCCAAATCCAATCCAAATCCAATCCAAATCCAATCCAAATCCAATCCAAATCCAATCCCAAATCCAATCCAAATCCAATCCAATCCAAATCCAATCCAAATCCACAATCCAATCAAATCCAATCCAAATCATCCAATCCAAATCCAATCCAAATCCAATCCAAATCCAATCCAAATCCAATCCAAATCCAATCCAAATCCAATCCAAATCCAATCCAAATCCAATCCAAATCCAATCCAAATCCAATCCAAATCCAATCCAAATCCAATCCAAATCCAATCCAAATCCAATCCAAATCCAATCCAAATCCAATCCAAATCCAATCCAAATCCAATCCAAATCCATCCAAATCCAATCCAAATCCAATCCAAATCCAATCCAAATCCAATCCAAATCCAATCCAAATCCAATCCAAATCCAATCCAAATCCAATCCAAATCCAATCCAAATCCAATCCAAATCCAATCCAAATCCAATCCAAATCCAATCCAAATCCAATCCAAATCCAATCCAAATCCAATCCAAATCCAATCCAAATCCAATCCAAATCCAATCCAAATCCAATCCAAATCCAATCCAAATCCAATCCAAATCCAATCCAAATCCAATCCAAATCCAATCCAAATCCAATCCAAATCCAATCCAAATCCAATCCAAATCCAATCCAAATCCAATCCAAATCCAATCCAAATCCAATCCAAATCCAATCCAAATCCAATCCAAATCCAATCCAAATCCAATCCAAATCCAATCCAAATCCAATCCAAATCCAATCCAAATCCAATCCAAATCCAATCCAAATCCAATCCAAATCCAATCCAAATCCAATCCAAATCCAATCCAAATCCAATCCAAATCCAATCCAAATCCAATCCAAATCCAATCCAAATCCAATCCAAATCCAATCCAAATCCAATCCAAATCCAATCCAAATCCAATCCAAATCCAATCCAAATCCAATCCAAATCCAATCCAAATCCAATCCAAATCCAATCCAAATCCAATCCAAATCCAATCCAAATCCAATCCAAATCCAATCCAAATCCAATCCAAATCCAATCCAAATCCAATCCAAATCCAATCCAAATCCAATCCAAATCCAATCCAAATCCAATCCAAATCCAATCCAAATCCAATCCAATCCAAATCCAATCCAAATCCAATCCAAATCCAATCCAAATCCAATCCAAATCCAATCCAAATCCAATCCAAATCCAATCCAAATCCAATCCAAATCCAATCCAAATCCAATCCAAATCCAATCCAAATCCAATCCAAATCCAATCCAAATCCAATCCAAAATCCAATCCAAATCCAATCCAAATCCAATCCAAATCCAATCCAAATCCAATCCAAATCCAATCCAAATCCAATCCAAATCCAATCCAAATCCAATCCAAATCCAATCCAAATCCAATCCAAATCCAATCCAAATCCAATCCAAATCCAATCCAAATCCAATCCAAATCCAATCCAAATCCAATCCAAATCCAATCCAAATCCAATCCAAATCCAATCCAAATCCAATCCAAATCCAATCCAAATCCAATCCAAATCCAATCCAAATCCAATCCAAATCCAATCCAAATCCAATCCAAATCCAATCCAAATCCAATCCAAATCCAATCCAAATCCAATCCAAATCCAATCCAAATCCAATCCAAATCCAATCCAAATCCAATCCAAATCCAATCCAAATCCAATCCAAATCCAATCCAAATCCAATCCAAATCCAATCCAAATCCAATCCAAATCCAATCCAAATCCAATCCAAATCCAATCCAAATCCAATCCAAATCCAATCCAAATCCAATCCAAATCCAATCCAAATCCAATCCAAATCCAATCCAAATCCAATCCAAATCCAATCCAAATCCAATCCAAATCCAATCCAAATCCAATCCAAATCCAATCCAAATCCAATCCAAATCCAATCCAAATCCAATCCAAATCCAATCCAAATCCAATCCAAATCCAATCCAAATCCAATCCAAATCCAATCCAAATCCAATCCAAATCCAATCCAATCCAATCCAAATCCAAATCCAATCCAAATCCAATCCAAATCCAATCCAAATCCAATCCAAATCCAATCCAAATCCAATCCAAATCCAATCCAAATCCAATCCAAATCCAATCCAAATCCAATCCAAATCCAATCCAAATCCAAATCCAATCCAAATCCAATCCAAATCCAATCCAAATCCAATCCAAATCCAATCCAAATCCAATCCAAATCCAATCCAAATCCAATCCAAATCCAATCCAAATCCAATCCAAATCCAATCCAAATCCAATCCAAATCCAATCCAAATCCAATCCAAATCCAATCCAAATCCAATCCAAATCCAATCCAAATCCAATCCAAATCCAATCCAAATCCAATCCAAATCCAATCCAATCCAATCCAAATCCAATCCAAATCCAATCCAAATCCAATCCAAATCCAATCCAAATCCAATCCAAATCCAATCCAAATCCAATCCAAATCCAATCCAAATCCAATCCAAATCCAATCCAATCCAATCCAAATCCAATCCAAATCCAATCCAAATCCAATCCAAATCCAATCCAAATCCAATCCAAATCCAATCCAAATCCAATCCAAATCCAATCCAAATCCAATCCAAATCCAATCCAAATCCAATCCAAATCCAATCCAAATCCAATCCAAATCCAATCCAAATCCAATCCAAATCCAATCCAAATCCAATCCAAATCCAATCCAAATCCAATCCAAATCCAATCCAAATCCAATCCAAATCCAATCCAAATCCAATCCAAATCCAATCCCAAATCCAATCCAAATCCAATCCAAATCCAATCCAATCCAAATCCAATCCAAATCCAATCCAAATCCAATCCAATCCAATCCAAATCCAATCCAAATCCAATCCAAATCCAATCCAAATCCAATCCAAATCCAATCCAAATCCAATCCAAATCCATCCAAATCCAATCCAAATCCAATCCCAAATCCAATCCAAATCCAATCCAATCCAAAATCCCAAATCCAATCCAAATCCAATCCAAATCCAATCCAAATCCAATCCAAATCCAATCAAATCCAATCCAAATCCAATCCAAATCCAATCCAAATCCAATCCAAATCCAATCCAAATCCCAATCCAAATTCCAATCCAAATCCAATCCCAAATCCAATCCAAATCCAATCCAAATCCAATCCAAATCCAATCCAAATCCAATCCAAATCCAATCCCAAATTCCAATCCAAATCCAATCCAATCCAATCCAAATCCAATCCAATCCAATCCAAATCCAATCCAAATCCAATCCAATCAATCCAAATCCAATCCAAATCCAATCCAAATCCAATCCAAATCCAATCCAAATCCAATCCAAAATCCAATCCAAATCCAATCCAAATCCAATCCAAATCCAATCCAAATCCAATCCAAATCCAATCCAAATCCAATCCAAATCCAATCCAAATCCAATCCAAATCCAATCCAAATCCAATCCAAATCCAATCCAAATCCAATCCAAATCCAATCCAAATCCAATCCAATCCAATCCAAATCCAATCCAAATCCAATCCAAATCCAATCCAAATCCAATCCAAATCCAATCCAAATCCAATCCAAATCCAATCCAAATCCAATCCAAATCCAATCCAAATCCAATCCAAATCCAATCCAAATCCAATCCAAATCCAATCCAAATCCAATCCAAATCCAATCCAAATCCAATCCAAATCCAATCCAAATCCAATCCAAATCCAATCCAAATCCAATCCAAATCCAATCCAAATCCAATCCAAATCCAATCCAAATCCAATCCAAATCCAATCCAAATCCAATCCAAATCCAAATCCAATCCAAATCCAATCCAAATCCAATCCAAATCCAATCCAAATCCAATCCAAATCCAATCCAAATCCAATCCAATCCAATCCAAATCCAATCCAAATCCAATCCAAATCCAATCCAAATCCAATCCAAATCCAATCCAAATCCAATCCAAATCCAATCCAAATCCAATCCAAATCCAATCCAAATCCAATCCAATCCAAATCCAATCCAAATCCAATCCAAATCCAATCCAAATCCAATCCAAATCCAATCCAAATCCAATCCAAATCCAATCCAAATCCAATCCAAATCCAATCCAAATCCAATCCAAATCCAATCCAAATCCAATCCAAATCCAATCCAAATCCAATCCAAATCCAATCCAATCCAATCCAAATCCAATCCAATCCAATCCAAATCCAATCCAAATCCAATCCAAATCCAATCCAAATCCAATCCAAATCCAATCCAAATCCAATCCAATCCAAATCCAATCCAAATCCAATCCAAATCCAATCCAAATCCAATCCAATCAATCCAATCAAATCCAATCCAAATCCAATCCAATCCAATCCAAATCCAATCCAAATCCAATCCAATCCAATCCAAATCCATCCAAATCCAATCCAAATCCAATCCAAATCCAATCCAAATCCAATCCAAATCCAATCCAAATCCAATCCAAATCCAATCCAAATCCAATCCAAATCCAATCCAAATCCAATCCAAATCCAATCCAAATCCAATCCAAATCCAATCCAAATCCAATCCAAATCCAATCCAAATCCAATCCAAATCCAATCCAAATCCATCCAAATCCAATACAAATCCAATCCAAATCCAATCCAAATCCAATCCAAATCCAATCCAAATCCAATCCAAATCCAATCCAAATCCAATCCAAATCCAATCCAAATCCAATCCAAATCCAATCCAAATCCAATCCAAATCCAATCCAAATCCAATCCAAATCCAATCCAAATCCAATCCAAATCCAATCCAAATACAGCGCTATTCCAAGTGCAAACCAAATCCAATTAAAATTTAATCTAAATCCAATCCAAATTAAATCAAATCGAATTCAATCCAAATCCAATCAAAATCCATTGCAGAACCAATGCAAACCAAACCCGAACTGAATCTTAATTTAATTCAAATTCAAATCTCATACAAATCCAATACAAATTAAGTCCAGTTCCAATCCCTAACTAATTTAAATCAAATCCAAATTCATTACAAATGCAACTCCAATCCAAATGCAATCGAATTTGCAATTTAAATTTAATTTAAGTCAAATCTATTCCAAATCCAATCAAAATTCATTGCAGAACCAATCCAAACTAAATCCAATACAAATCTTAATATAGTTCAAATTCAAATCTAATACAAATGCAGTCCAAATCCAATCCAAATCCCAATCTTATTCAAATACAATTCAAGTCCATTACAAATACAACTCCGATTTAAACGCAATCCAAATTAAATCCAATCGAATTCAATCCAAATCTATTCCAAATCCACTGCAGAACAAATCCAAACCAAATCCAAATCCTAATTTTATTCAAATTCAAATCCAATCCAATTCAAATTCAATCTAACTCCAATCTTTTTCTCAATCCCAATCCAATCCAAATGCAATCAATGCAATCCAAATCTATTTCAAATGCTATTGCCGTAATGAATTTTTTCGGAATTTGTCAAAACTTGAAATATTTAGAATTTTACCAAACTTCCCTCACTCCATAAGGTTGCTGCCCATAAACAGCTAAACCCCATAAGGCTCGCCCGATCGAGCAAAATTATATATATCAATCTCAACTGAAGGAAAAGTTCAATTATTTTATTCATTTTGGAGTCCTCTCACTCCAGTTTTTTTTTTTCAGCCTTTGAGACCTTGCGCTCCGGAATTTAAACACCTTTTTTTACACTTTGGAGGCCTCTCGCTCCGACATTGAAAGTTTTTTTTTCTCTCAGAGACCTCTCGCTCTGGTTTTTTTTCTTTTTTGAAGACCTCTCGCTTCAGAATCCATGATTTTATCACGTCCCTTTTCACCGATTTTTTTCTGATGCCCCTTCTATATATTTTTTTCGCACTCTTCCATTTTTTTCTGTTAAATATCACAATTGATCATTCCACATTCCACATTGCTAGCCACTGCGCGGCCATCTCTTTTTGAATTCTTTGTTCCTTCAACATTTTTCGTTGCATTTTTTGTAGTAGATATACGTTTTTTTTTGGAAGTTTGTGTAGTAATAATTAAGCATTAACTGATGTAAGTGCTTATTTAATCAAATGTAAATAGTGCTATGTAAATAGGGGCCCAGATAGCCGTAGCGGTAAACGCGCAGCTATTCAGCAAGACCAAGCTGAGGGTCGTGGGTTCGAATCCCACCGGTCGAGGATCTTTTCGGGTTGGAAATTTTCTCGACATCCCAGGGCATAGAGTATCTTCGTACCTGCCACACGATATACGCATGCAAAAATGGTCATTGGCATAGTAAGCTCTCAGTTAATAACTGTGGAAGTGCTCATAAAAACACTAAGCTGAGAAGCAGACTCTGTCCCAGTGGGGACGTAACGCCAGAAAGAAGAAGAAGAAATAGTGCTGAAAATCATTCAGAACTACACAGTTTAACAAAAATAACATATTCGTCTTAGAGATCAATAAATTTGTAGTTACTGAATCTGATGCCGCTTTCTAAAATGTAGGTCACAATTTTGAGCTGCAAGTCGCCAAAGTTACAAACTTCAATCATTGAAATTTATGTCATATGTGTCCGACATAATAAAGCAAGTAAAATAATGTAAATTAAAGATACAAATTCGTAATTTTCCTTCACATTGAACTGAATATTATTTGGATGACATAAAATCTCAGTAACATTGGACGTAACTTTACAAGGTTGACGTATTTTAAAGTTCAAATACACTAAAACCTCAATTTACGAAGTCTTTTTTTACGCTACCTCAATTTAAGTCACTTTTTTTACGAAGTAACTCAATTTAAGTCACTTTTTTAACGCAGTGCGTAAATTGAGTTTAGACAATTATGTGAGAAATTATTGACCTCCGATTGGGGAAAACCATTGGAAACCCATGTAATATGGGTATTTTCGGAAGGGGAACGACGAGGGGATGACGAAATTCGATGTCCGACGCCATTTTGGAATCCAAGATGGCGATCTCTGGTTTGGAAAAATCGTTGGAAACCTATATAATATGGGTAATTTTGGAACAGGCACGACGAGGGGATGACGAAAATCGATGTCTGACGCCATTTTAGATTTCAAGATGGCGATCCCTGGTTTGGAAAAATCGTTGGAGACTCATGCAATATGGGTATTTTCGGAACGGCCACAACGAAGGGATGACGAAAATCGATGTCTGACGCTATTTTGGAATTCGAGATGGCGACCTCTGGTTTTGGAAAAATCGTTGGAAACTCATGCATTACGGGTATTTTCGGAACGGGCACAACGAGAGGATGACAAAAATCGAATCAATCCAACACTTCGTTTACTAATATGGATAGTAAGAGTCCTTTGCAATATTGAAGAACTTCTATTGATGATTGGTTATGCTTGTATACCCAAATGCTCATATTTGGTAGAGATCTTAGAGGACCAAGAAAATCCGCACATAATAATACAATACATCGTTTACCCACAGGAAAGGTTAGGAGCCTTTGGAGTATTTGAAAACTATCTTCTTATCACTTATTATGGTCATAGATCCCAAGGCCTATATTCAATGGAGTCCTGGAGGACCAAACATATCCGCATAAATCAAAAAAATATTCCGTTGACTTAAATGAAAGTTAAGATACTATGCCATATTAAAAAACTACCTATAGACCATTGATCACGTTTGTAGATTCGGTTTATGGACAAAAGGTCGAAAGACAAAAGGTCGAAAGACAAAAGGTCGAAAGACAAAAGGTCGAAAGACAAAAGGTCGAAAGACATGAATGGTTAGGGGCCTGTGGAGTATTTGAAAACTTACCTCTAATCTTTTATTTCGATCATAGATCCCAAGGCCTACATTCAAAGGAGTCCTTGGAGGACCTAGGACATCCGCACAAATTATTACAATACACAGTTCAATCATATGGATTGTTAGGGGCCTGTGGAGTATTCGAAAACTAATATCTAATCTCAATCTTCTCAATCAATCTTATTACAGTCGTAGATCCCAAGGCCTATATTCTATGGAGTCCTTGAAGGACCTAGGACATCCGCACAAATTACTACAATACACCATTCAATCACATGGATATTTGGGGGCCTGTGGAGTATTTGAAAACTTACCTCTCATCTCTTATTACAGTCGTAGATCCCAAGGCCTATATTTAATGTAGTCCTTGGAGGACCTAGGAAATTCGCACATATTATTGCAATACACCGTTCACTCACATCAATGGTTAGGGGCCTGCGGAGTATTTGAAAACTAACCTTTAATCTCCTATTACGGTCGTAGATCCCAAGCCCTATATTCAATGGAGGCCTTGAGGACCTAGGACATCGGCACCAATTATAAATATACTCATTTTACTACTATAAATAGATAAGGGCCTGTGCGTATCAAAAATAAAATTAAAGGATCGCTAAATACGCCAGTACATTGCAGGTATATATTCCAGGAAGTTTTTGGATGAACTAGGACACCTGTTGTACTCACCTAGTTATCAAAACTTGGATCTGATAATATAATTACTTCTTAAAATATAACAATCTTCTAGGATCCAGTATTGTGAGACATTCTTATACATAGAAATGATAAACTGATCTCCGTTAACTCCGTTTACGCACCCCCGATCTAGTTCGTAAATTGAGGTTACAGTGTACCATCAAATTTGAGTCATATCTTTTTTTTTATTTCGAGTATTTTGCCAACCATGAAATAAACGTCATATTTAATTTTTGTTTACTTTTGGTGTGCGTTTAATAATGTTCACATGAATTTTAAACAATGATTTTTTTTTTCTTCTAATCTACCGAGCATGTAGCATAGCATTTCAAACACTGACTGTACGTGTCAGGGTTTGCTATTCCGTGATCGGAACTGGTAAGTATTGCACTTTGATCCAAATATATAAGGTTTGGGACTCTTTACGCTTTTCTCGAAGTGCGCATTTTAGCAGATCTCACATTATTGATCCATAACGATCCTTACAGTCAGTTGGGTTGGTAAAAAATGCATGTAACGATTGTTTTTTTTTTTTTTCTAGGGACATAGAATACCTCTGCATCTCCACAATTCCCACGGGAAGTGGAAGTCCATTGGTGATGCGATCTATGGATAAGACTCTCAGTCAAAACTAGTTCCGCATTTTTGTCTCACGATAAAAACTTTAAAGAAAAGTACGTCGACATTTACAATGTCGAACTATTCGAAGGTTATTTTTGATAATGTAGAAATAAGAAAGTTATGTGTATATTTAAATTAAGGAGTGAAGGCTAATGTCGACACTTGTGATGAACCTTTTGGAAAGTTTGTTTGGAAATTACGTAAACGTAACGTTGCCACCCATGTTGAAAAAAATGTTATCATAAGCATGAAACGAGCTCACCAGTTGGTTATAAACCCTTGACTGATATCAAATATCTCATTGCACTCGCACAATCAAACACGCTTGATCTTGATTCTGTCCCTAATCCGCCAAGCATGCAGTATAGGACTAAACCAGCCCGGTAGTAGTCGGTTTTAGAATTAGTGCCACTTCTATTACTGCATTTGATCCCTTGGTACTGCAAAAGGTACCCAAGTTTGACACATCGCAGTTAAAGTATAAGTGGTGATATCACATTGAAAACACGTCCGTTTTTGTTCTTGGTTCAAATCAATCTCTCTTGTATCTTTCTTTTTTGATTTTACATCAAACCTTAACTCTACACTCAAGCTTAAGTCTACACAAACTTAAATTCTATGGGAGGAGCTTGGACTTATTTTTGTGAAGACGATAGCCAATCGTCATGAAGCAGGCTGTTTGTTCAACATGTGTCTTTTACTGCACGGGTGGTATTTTCTGTTTGTTCAACATTGAATGTGGGTCAGGCAAGTGTCAACTGCCTAGTCCCAAATTCAATGTTATGATATGGTCGAAATAACATGTTCATGAAAACATGTGTATGCAATAAATTTTGAATGAGGTCTGTTGTGAAATCTGAGTATGCACTAATGAATGTTGGCAATCAAGTGCCTTAATGTAAATTATGACTCGAGCAGTGAAATGGTATATGAATGATATTATTTGGGATGCTACACAGTACACTTTTCACGGCATTCTAGATTTTGCTTTATTTCTTTATGTGCCAAATATTTTGGTATACTGCAAGGAACATGGAGGTCTTTATTTCGTCTTTAACTAAACCTTTCATGTAGGATATAGGGGAACTTAAGCCGATGCCGTGCTTCTTTTGTAATTTTTTGGACATCAGCAGACAAATTCCGTGTTTGTCTATTTACATTTATGCGATGCTCAATCTTCTATCGATTCACACCGACAGACTTGTTAAAATGCTTTTGGAAACGTTTTTAGAACGCTGTGAACATCCCTTGTCAGAGTGACTATTGTCGGCAGCCTCAATCTCTTCGGTAACTTTCCCATAACAACTGCTGGTGAATCTCTTCAGCAGTTCCAAATCAGTCGCATATCCCAGGCAATCAGAAATCGCATGAAAGTTCACGTTATAAGTCGTTTATTCACACTAATTACATCAAATCCACAAAACACCGTGAATAAACTCGTCAGATTGATGAGTTTCCTCGCATAAAACACTTTTTTTCTGAGTTCATTTGTACATTTTGTTTCGTCCCGTATACTCGTACAAAGTAAGTCGAATCAATCCGTAGCAGCTGTCAAATCAACATTTGTTATCATAAGTTAAATCGCATAAGATCACAGGTTAGTTCGGTAGAATATTTATACACTCGCATTGTATGTTATTATTCATCACATAATATATGCACGCATATCGCCTCCACTTTTGTACGTAGAAGGCCTTTTTGCGACATCTTATAAGAGAAATTTTGCACATACAAAGCCTCCAGATGATTTCGTTACACACCCCAACCTCTTTTTACGACCGTTATCGGGGGGTCGTAAAAAAATTGGTCGTAAAAAAAAATCAGGGTTATAATTATGTTTTTGAAAAATGCAACGTCTAGATGCGGAAATACTGATTCGACATATTCGGCAAAGTTGAAGCATGGGTAGAGAACTTTCCAAAATGGCCGTTCAAGTTTTCATATTTTGGTAATAGAATGGCAACACTGCTCGATTGTTATCAAAAGAGCCAATTTTATGGGGGTGTGATATGCAAATACCAAAAAAATTTAAAGATAACGATACCGAATGTTCACCAAAGTTGAAGGAAGTGTGGCGTGCCATACAGTCGGCTGAATCACAAATGTTCATGTGGCTGGCAACACTGTTTAAGAAGAATAAAGTAAAGATCAAAACCATCAAACTTGAGCGGAATATAATGCTTAGCAACATAGCAATACTCTTCAACTGTAATCCAGTTTTTCATGAAGGGCTTATATTTTTTTTCGTAGCTGACAACACTGCTTAAGTGAAATTTCGCCACCAGGCAGTACAAGTGAGCATGAAACTTTTGTTTTGCGGTTATCTTAGGATCCTAGCCACTTGGAAAGATGGCGCCTTCGGCAAAGTTGTTCAGTAGCTCAAGGACTATCATTATAAAAGCTATGAGATTAAAAATTTTGCCACCAGGCGGCACTAGTGAGCATGAAACTTTTGTTTTGCGGTTATCTTAGGATCCTAGCCACTTGGAAAGATGGCTCCTTCGGAATAGTTGTTCAGTAGCTCAGGCGCTATCATTATAAAAGTTATTAGATTCGAAATTTTGCCACTAGGCGGCGCTAGTGAGCATAGAATGTTTGTTTTGCGGATAGCTCAGGATCCTGGCCACTTAGAAAGATGGCGTCTTCGGCAAAGTTGTTCAGTAGCTCAAGGACTATCATTATTCTAGCAAAGAGATTCGAGATTTTGCATCCAGACGGCGCTAGTGAGCATAGTACCACCTGGTGGCAAAATTTTGAATCTCATAGCTTTTATAATGATAGTCCTTGAGCTACTGAACAACTTTGCCGAAGACGCCATCTTTCTAAGTGGTCAGGATCCTGAGTTATCCGGCAAACATACATTCTATGCTCACTAGCGCCGCCTGGTGGCAAAATCTCGAATCTCTTGGCTAGAATAATGATAGTACTTGAGCTACTGAACAACTTTGCCAAAGGCGCCATCTTTCTAAGTGGCCAGGATCCTGAGATATCCGCAAAACAAAAGTTTCATGCTCACTAGCGCCGCCTGGTGACAAAATTTTGAACCTCATAGTGTTTATAATGATAGTCCTTGAGCTACTGAACAACTTTGTTGAAGACGTCATCTCTCTAAGTGGTCAGGATCGTGAGCTATCCGCAAAACAAAAGTTCTATGCTCACTAGCGCCGCCTAGTGGCAGAATTCCGCAATTGAATGACCACCATATGTTAGCCCTTAAACTACTGAACAATTTTGCTGAACATTATGATCCTCTATTTTGAATATTTTTTAAGATAATGATCATTTATAAAAACGGTCGTTAATCTGAATTTCGGTCGTAAAAAAGTGGTCGGAAAAAGAATCGTTGGTAAAAAAACGGTCGTAAAAAGAGGTTGGAGTGTACGTACATTTTGGTTGTCTGGGATTGAGGCGTGCTCATTTGAATTGACGACATCTCGGGCGGTATCGTTTGTTTAGTCACGGAAATCTCACCAGCGGGAAGCGGGCAGAACAAAGAATCATCTGAATGTTTCCACTGATGTGTTTTGATAGAAAAATACTGTATATTTGGCGTTTGAAATTTGGTTGCCGATAATAGTCGAATGGTGCCGAAGCCGTAAGTCTCCCTATTTTGGATTAAATTTCACGATTCAATGGAATGAATCGGAGTTTCAACATGCCTTCGGTGTTTTGGTAGGGTGATGTGCTAGTATCCATCGTATTAAGCATTGATCAGTGAGAACTGCAAATTTCCCAGTATTGCAGTGAATGATGCTGATACAAACCGATGCCAAACAATTCTTTCTCAAAACGGCATTAGCATTGTACAATAACATTTTGATAAATCTTGATCTCTTTTTGGAAATAATGCAAATAAAATGCATCTTACCGTATTCTCAATCCATCGTATCGTTTTCAACTCCGTCGCAATCAGTTTCCAAATTCGACTCACAACTTACGGCTCACTGTGATGTATTGAGTGGTCAAAACATAATACATCAACGCTATAATAAAATGTTTTACTAGAATATATATAGATCTTCGGGCATCTCCCTCCATTCCTTCAGCATGATGGAATATACTAATTTCCTTTAAAATTAATTGTTCGTCATCAAAATTCAGCCCAAACATATGAAGACAATTCCTTTTGACCGTACAATTATGGCATTTGCTCACAGTACAGCGAAAACAATAGAATCAAAGGAACCGTATTTTTATGTCGAGCGTCGCGCACACATTGATGCGCCCAAGCTTTTTTTTTCTCAGTGCGACGGATTGAACTTTGTTTACATTTTCAATTATACGCGGCGATTGAGGAAATTTCGTAAAATTTGGTGATTTATTGAAGTTTTACGGCGTGTGATTGGAATGAAATCCTTCAGTGAATAAGTACGAAGGTTTTCCATAGTGAAAATAAGTGCCCGGCGAAGTAAGTCACCCACGGGGGCGGGAAGAAACTTGTGTTGGAAAGTGGTGTAACTGATGTCGATCGCTAAGCATTTCTCTCAAATCGTATTCGTCCATGCGATTTCGGTGAAAAAGTGTAAAGTGGATAATTGAACTGAAGTTATTTATCTAAATACAGTAGTTTCATTGCATTTTTGGTGTACAGGTGGACGAATCATAAAAGCTTTCACAAAATTACATTTGGAAAATAAATCTATGTTGCAGGTAAGTTGGAATATCCGCCGTAGTGGAACATTTTAAGTTTGATACGACGAATAGTAGCTCTTACGACGAAGTAGAACGAAACCCTACGTTGCATCCTTTCGGACCTCTTTATGTTGTTTTCGTAGTTCAATTTGAAATGCAAAATCAACGGTCGTTGTGCGCTGCAAGTGCGGCGCTCCTTGGTAATAAGGATTTTGTAGATCTCAGTCAGCAAAACATGGCTCGAAACGATATTGATCGTTTACTTGACTTGGTAAACTTCAATTCATATGAAGATGTAGTTGTTGACGAGTCGGCTGTGGCACTACTAGATTCCTACGGTCTTCAAAGTCTTTTGAACCGTTTTGCTGATTGGTACCATCGAAGTTAACCCATCATCAGTAATCCTAAATGTAACATAATGACATTTCACCTTAAGAAGAACCTCATTATTTTGACTACTGCATTGAAAACGTCATGCTCAATTGGGTGGACAAAATAAACGATTTTGGTGTCTCGAAGGCCAATTCTCAGTTAAGATTTATTTCCAAAGTCGCTCCAAACATTGCTGTATCGCTCATTAGTAAGGTCACTGCTTGAAAACGCATCGAATGTTTGAAGTCCGCATGAAGTGGCACATAGAACGGGTCCAAAGAAGATTCGTTAGACTTGCCTTGCGTAGTCTTCCATGGAATGATCCTGAAAATCTTCCGCCATATCAGAATAGATGTATTTTGCTGGATTTAGACTCTTTGGAGCATAGGAGGAAAATACAGCAAGCAACGTTTGTCGTGAAGCTGTTGAGTGTCCAGATATGCTGTCCCAACTGGAATTTCACTTCCCTCAGCCAGGCTTGGGAACTGTGACCACAATTTACCACAGTTCATTGATTCTGCCAGTCAACCAAAACACAAAGCAGCAGCAGCATCAATACCATTAGGCGTTGCACTGACAACGGTTCACACACTACTTGACTGTTTTTGTCTCTCCACTATGATCGTTTCCGGGCAGCCATTTCGAGGTGAATGAATTATCAGTATACTACCGTGAATTTTTCCAGGGAATTTTTTTTATCAAATTATCCAGAAATTCCCGTTTGAACTTCTTCACTGATTACTGATACTTTTGTACAAATTTCCCTCATCATGCTTTTAAGAACTCCTTTAGGTATTCTTATAGGTACATCTTATGCGTTTTTTGATTTCTAAAAAACATTAATCTATTATTTTAGTGATCTTGACTGGTATTTTGTGAACCTATTTTTGGATTTTAGCTTGCAGTCACAATCAAAAGCGTTCATAATTTCAATTCATCATCGACGTTTCGATCCTATGGATCTTCCATTTCGATCTTTGGATCTTCTTCAGGGCTCGAGGTTAACCAAATTGTTAAGTGCCGTAGCTTTACACGGAAATATTTCGGGTTAGTTTCCTCATAAACAAATGTGGTACCCTCACTGGTCATAACGGGTAATTGCCAGGTCTGTACACACGTCTCGCGCATGGATGTTTCACAGACGGAGAAGGGAATATTACTCAATCTATTATTTATCGATAAGACACTTACTTTTTTCCTGTAAATGATCTTTTGTATTTCCTCTAGTTCCTCAGGAAACGAAACAAACACAGTTACTCATGAAACTACTAGAGTAAACTGGGGCAAAAGTTCGTATGTGGCAAAAGTTTCTTTTATAAATTTCCAGCTCAATTCAAAACATTGGACGGAACGCAGAATCAAAACAAAACAGTGAAAGAGGTAACCAGAAACACTTTTCTAGGGTGACTAGATGTTCAAATTAAAAATGAACCCCGATGGTTTGCATGAGGTACCGTTCAAATTAACGGGGGTGCACGGTAATGGTTTCGTGGAAATTAGTTTAGAATTTCAAGCAACTTTTGGATTTTGTGTTACAAAAATAGCCAATTCCAAAAATCTGTACCAATCTGTACTTTCTGGTGAAAATCTGTAAACTGTACCGTACAGAATCTGTACCAAAAACTGTTCGAAAATCTGTACCTTTCCAGATAAATCTGTGCTTGTGGCAACACTGGGAGTGACGTCTATTTTTCTGCCACGCGTTTCGTTTGCAGGGCAGTGCATTTTAAAGCCCATGCAAGCTAGTTCGGTTTTCGCGTCGCCGTGTGTATATCAAGTATGCTGATAAAGAAGCTTATGGCTGCTTAGTCAGGGATGAAGGATCAATTTGGTGAGCTCGTTTCATGATTTCATTTTTAATACATATTTTGTTGTGAAACACTTTTCAATCAACGATAGAAAAGTCACTTGTATGTATTTTTTTTTAAACCAAACAAGAACGGTTTTTCACAATAGGTGTCGGCAAAGAGTCTTGTGATTGTTTAAAAAGTATTGAAATACACATACCTTATCTCTTATTCAACATTTTTCATTACAAAAATCGTTTTGAATGGTTCGACACTGAAAGGGTAGACTTACTTTAGGAACACGTTGTCTGTAGTGACTAATAGGTGACTGTTTGAACTAAGGTTGCATGTATCGCATCACTAACCAAAGTGAATCCTGATAACGTAGCTTTTGAACCCTCCCCACTAACAAATTCCTTCCTGTGACAACCATGGAGATGCAGAGGTGATCTCGGTCTCTAGTAACAATGGATGTCACACTCATAATCCCAGCTTTCCCCGATGACCGTAAGAACGTGGCCGCCGTTATTGACTTTATAATGTTTGGAGTTCTCGAAAGTGTACATTGAAGATGGAAAGCTATTCCCAAGCTACATCTGTTGGTTCCTTGTGCAACTTCGATTATTCTAGTCAATCACGGAGTAGCAACTACGAATTGTACGGTCATCAATGCTTATGCTTATGCTTATGCTAATTCGGTTAGACAATCTTTCCAGGTTTTTTGTCAGGAACTCCCATAAAGATTACTCCTGAAATTTCTTGAGTTTCCTCACACGAAGAAATCATACAACCTAAAAAACAAGTTCCTTAAGACTCAAGAATCCATCATTCAATTATCAGCAATCATCAAAAATTGAAAACCAGTTTTTTCGATCAAACTTTAATCAATTCTTATAAAAATCTATCATCGTATTTGAGATTGCAAGTGCAATGCAATGATAGATTTTCTTGAGCACTTCTTCTATTTTAATGATTTAATGATTGATGGTTATTTTCCTTTTAATTTCAAATTTGGGTAGTTTTGCCTCTCTCGCAACAGTAATATTGTCTAAACAGAGAGAGATGCGTCGATTCAGTCCATGGAATAAAATAAATTTAAGTTTTATCCAGTTTATCTAAATCAAAGATTTTTTAACCCACTATGGAGTCTTCAAAAGCTAACGCTGGGCAAAAAAACTTTTGCCCTGGGTTGGCTTTTTTACCTGCTCTAAAAGAAAACTGCATACTGAGAGCTAAATTCCGGTTTTAGCCGAATTTGGGTTATCCCATGGAAGAGCCAAATTGAGTTAAAACAAGTTTAGTTTGGGTTGATTTGTGGCTCCATGTAAAGCTTTCGTCAGAAGCTTCCATTTGAACTTCCGCAGGTACCCCCAAATCCTACACAGATACCTCCAGGAATATGTCAAGAATTTAATTCTAGAATTCATCAAGGGAGTTCCCCAAAAAATCCTTCAATGATTCCTCCGTGAATTCCTCAGGGAGTCATCTAAGGATACTCTTCAAGATTTCTTCAAGAATTCTGATTTCTTCAAGAATTCCTCCAAGGATTCTAGAGTTTTCTCTAGAAATTTCCCAAGGGATCACTCCTGGAGCACCTACAGGGATTTTTTTGAGAATTTCAAGGAATTCCTCCAAAAATTCCTGTAAGATTTCTTCAGGGGTTTTACAAGGGGTTTTACTGTTCAAGGGAACTCAAATAGGTTTTGCAGGAATTCTTCGAAAGAATTAACCACCGATCCCCTCAGAAATTACTCCTAGTGTTTCTCTACGATTTTTCCAAAGAAACCTCTCACAAATTTATCAAAAAAAAATCCAAGAATTTCTTAAATAATGTCTCCATAGTTTCATTCAGGAATTCATCAAGGGATTCTTTCAAAAATGTATTTAGGGATTCCCTGAATGAGTTTCCTTCAAGAGTTTATCCAACTATTTTTCCAGTCATAGGTATAAGTATACATACTGGAATATTCCAAGGGATTTCTTCATGAATTCCCCCAGGATTACTGCAGAGATTTATTCAGAAAATACTCAAGAGATTTCTGCAGGAGGTCCTTGCGGGCTACTCCAGAAAGTTTCAAAGGATTCATTAAGGAATTCCTCCAGAGACTTCTCCAGTAAATCATACAAGGTTTTCTTCAAACATTTTTCAATGGAACGATTCAGAGCTCATCAAGCGAAATCTAAGAGATTCTTCCAGTGATGTCTGTGAATATTCCTCCAGGAATTACTTCTCAGCTCACTTAAAATATTCCTTCATAAATTTTCTAGATCTCTCTTTAGGGATTTTTCCTAAAACTATTTTAGAGATTCCTCCAGAAATTTCTGAAGGGATTACTCCCCGAATTCTTTAAGGAATATTTCTTTAGGAATTCTTCCCAACAGTCTTTCATGAATTCATCCCGAATTTCATCCAAAAAATTTTCAAGAGATTTCTCCAAAAATTTATTTTTGAATTCATAGATTTCTTCAGAATATTCTTATAGAGGTCCTACAGGATTGGTCCAGAAATATTCTGGCTTTTTCAATTCCTAAGATGCATCCACGAGTTTCTTAGATATTTCATCAGGGATTTTTCTTAAAATTTTAAAATATTCCTACAGATATTCCTGAAGGGATTCCTCCAAGAATTCCTTCATCAGTATTGCTTCCAGGAATTCTTCCCAACAGTCCTTCATGAATTCATCCCGAATTTCATCCAGAAATTTCTTAAGATATGACTAAAATATTTTTTCTAAAATTTTCAATTGATTCATTAAAAACATATATTTATACAATTCCTTGATTTACGTTAAAAAATGAGTAAGTACCGTAATCCGGGGTAACATTGATCAGTTTTTAGGATATTTCTCAAATATTTAATTTAAAAATGTAAATGTTTCAAGTTTTATATTTTTAAAACAAGTACTGTCACCAATAGCTCGTGACCATTTACTGTATTTTGTTTTTTGGAAGATTGAACCATTTTTATAAAAATGTTTAATGGGATTTTTTGATTTAGGTGATATGGGGTAACATTGATCACTTATGTAAACAACGTTCGGTAAAATTGAAAATGTCATTACTCACTTGAATCATGGCTTCTGAAAACGAATATCATGGCCAAAATCTTACAACTCATTTGCTTTTTGAGTTATTTAAAAAAAAAACACCGCGAAACGCGGAATGCGCCTAAAGGTAGGCAATTTCCTATGGAAATTCTACATTCTTAACAGTAATTCGTTAATCTTGCCTAATTGCACATTGTTATGAAACGGAATCGTTTTTGGCGATGCCATTTCTAGTGAGAATCACGTTTTTCTTGCTTATATCGTTTACACAACTTATGTGAGACATGAATCTTCGGTAGTGTAATCTTTAACCATTGAAATCGTTGTTTCAAAAAGTTGTTAAATTTATGCATGAAGTAAATGCAATTTTCACAAACATCTCAATTTTCATTAGCTCATGAATATAAGAAGGAGAAGCGCAATTCATGCTTTGGAAATATTTCATCAATAATTGATGATACGAACTTTTTACGAGAAGAGTCATTCCGATCAATGTTACCCCGCTGATCAATGATACCCCGGATTACGGTATCAATAGTTTCACATTTTGACTTTCCCTGTAACTATACAAAATAGCTTATTTTTTGAAGCGTGATAATGAAGCGTAATAAAAATGCGTAATACTTAGACAAATGTGCTCATCCGATCAGCAATTTTTCATGAATAAGTTCTTAAACTTTCTCGTGGATAAGCTGCCGTGAATCGCAAGTTGGTCCCATTTGTAAAAAGTTGGCATTGAGAAAATAAGCTGTGAAGTTTTCAATCTTGTTTTCCATACGAATATTCAAAAAATTCCAGAGTATTGGAACATTTTCGAATCTCAATAAAACTTTCACAGCTTGCTTTTCACTACGGCCCTAACAAATTTCAAAACGTTTGTACGGACAAAAGATCACGAAGAGGGCAGGAGGTGCTTTGAAAATCCAAAATAAATGACTACGTGGTACATCGGCAGACCTAACCAAAATCTTAGGGGAAAAATGCTGTTCAACAATTTTACATCTACTTAACATGATTGTACTACTGTTATTTCCCTGAATATCATTTCTCGGAATGCCACCTCTCCGAATGACTCGTTTCCCCGAAAAGTGATGCAGTTCAAACAGGTGCAAGAATAGTCTTGAAGGACTGGGTGCTGAACTAGAATGAATGATAATCAATTAAAAGAAGAAGGCAACATTGATTATAACGTCATCCTCGACTGAATATATCTTGCCAAAAATGCCGATGATGGTGAAACTCGAAAGAACCGCTAATGAAGTGAAGAAGGGTGCATATCAGATGACCGGTTCGTTCATCACTTTGAAACACAATAAGTTATGACAATCATAAGAGCTTAAAAACTTTTCGGGAACTAGGCTATTCGGGGAAACGGGTTGTTCGGGGCACTGGCATCTTGGGAACTGGCGTTCGGGGAAACGACAATTGGGAATCCGACATTCGAGGAAAAGTAGCACAACCGTTTAAGATAAGCTGCTCTTACATATGTCATACTATGTTCATGACCAAACTTGACTCAAGCTATTGGATTTGTTTGTTTTCATAGTTATTCTTCCTTCTTTTTAAATTGATTGTTCTTTCTAATTGTATTTTCAAAGGGTAATTTGTATACAAAATAAATTGATGGAATATGCTTTCTGGTTTCATAGAATATTCTCCCTTCTTTTGAACATATGCTGTTCTTCCTAGGTGTATTGTCTTCGTAATTATGTAGAATAATGGAATACAATTACACTAGAAAATTTCTCTTGTCTTTGGTAACTTCCTTTCATAGCAAAACTAAAGCTACAAAAGATCGTAGTCTTTGTGCACTGGGGTGGCCCATATTAATCAGACTACAATAAAATACTGCAAACATTTGAACAAAGTTCATAAACTCTAAGGAGGGACTAAACGTGCTTGAAGATTGTAATTAGAAAATCGTCAAAAATATATAAAAATTGTCCAAAAGGTTCGAATTACATTTGTGACCAGTTGTTATGCGATTCTTATATGCGCAAAGTTTGACGTATAAGATGTTGCGAAAAGGCCTTATACGTACAAAAGTGGAGGCGATATACGTGCATATTTTATATGATGAAAATTAATATGCAATGCGAGTGTGTAAATTTTCACGCGAACTAGTCTGTACTCGTATGCGACTTAATATATCATAACAAAATTGATTTGACAGCTGCTACGGATTGATCCGACCTACTTTGTACAAGTATACGGGATGAAACGAAATGTACAAATGAACTCAGGAAATAGCATTTCATGCGAGGAAACTCATCGATCAAACGATATTATCCACCATGTAGTCCGGATGTGATGTAATTTGTGTAAATAAACGACTTTGTTCGTAAACTGTTATGCGACTTCTGGTTGTCTGGGAAAGATTCTCCAGTCAAAAAACGAAAGATTGGCAAAAATGTCGTTAAAAAAATACGAACATGTTTTACCAATGAAAGCAATATTTTGTTTTTCCTCGAATTTTGCAGTTAAATGCGTTCACTATTTACTATTAACCATTTAACTGGATTTTAACACCCCAAACATCTCTTGTTATTTTTGTTTCTGGGGAATGTTCCATTCTGGGGAATGGATTTCTGGGGAATGTCGTTCTGGGGAACGTCATTCTGGGAAATGTCGTACAATCCATAAAATGTTCATTGTCCACGGATTCCTTGAGAAAGGCACAATAAATTTGTCCGAAACGTCGGATGAAAACGCAAAATCCGTTTTTGAGCATAATAGACCATAACCTAGAACATATGTTCGTAAAGCAATAATCGACAAAAAAATATGTCAACTAATTTCTTGTGAAATGTCTTTAGAGAAATTCCATTTGAAAATCACTGATGCAGCTTTTTTTTCATGTTGGATTTAAAATAAACAGGCGGTGGATATAAATGATGGTTTGGTACAGTTTAAGGTAAAGATGAATCGAAGCCAAACCTCAAATTTTCAAGAGCACAAATTTGGAGAACCGAACACCCTTTTGAGCTGAAAACTTAATCGATTAATCACCAACAGCTAGTGACCAATCGATTAAGATTTCAGCTTTCTCAAGATTCGTGCTCTTGAAAATGTGTGGTTCGGCTTCGATTCATCTTCACCTTAAGGATCTTTATTTTTGAACCGTTATAAGTTTGAACTTAAACAAAGATCATTGATGAACACAACCTAACTTCTTGAATTCCGAAAATATTTTCATGAGAAGCCGCCACAAAAAGCATGTAATATTTCAATTATTCCAACGAACGGTTCATCTATTCCATGGATACCCCTTGGATAGGAATCCGCCCTGAAACCGTCCATGCGTGGTGCCTACAACACTTCACATACGCAAAGCTGCCGGGTTCGCTCGCCAAAAAGGAAGCCAGCGGGGTTCAACCACCAGCCAGCGGCAAGGCAAGGATCCAATCGAGCCGGTTTTCCGATTCCGAGCACAACTCTGGCCATAGCCCGCCAAGACAACTACCGAGCATCGGCCAAGAGAGCCCCTCCGAGAGTGAGAGTGTGAATGATAGGAAATTGGAAACGTAACGAAATCGAAAGTTTAGCAATAAAAGATGTTTATTTGAGTTAATGATCTTCAAACCAGTCCACATGGGGCTAGCTGAGCTTGCTATGAGTATTTTGCGGTGCTGCCAAGTTAGCGCAAGCATTAGGACGAAGCATTTGCCTATGCTGGCAGAGGCACTCGCTGTGGAATGCACTTTTAGGCGCAGTTGCGCACAGTGGTTCTGCGAAAAGTCGTAAATCCAAATATCATAATGTTTGTTTTGAAAAATACTTGTGAAACAAGGTTTCATTCATGAAGGTAATTTATGAAATTTTGTATTTATGGCCACCCTTCTATACAGTAGGAACCACTGTGTGGCGGAGGCAAACGAATCGTGAGGGATGTTTGTTTGATTGAGTAAAAACTAACCGGCCGTTGGCAATAATGGTTGGAAGCAGTGTGGAAGTTTTTATGAGCAATTTCGATGTTATGTTGAAACAGGATCTCAGTTATGCAATAAATACCACGTGGCTTACGGTAATGATCATATGATGATGATGTTGGCGTGTGCTGCACTTTTAAACATTTGAGCAATGTTGTGGTAGCCTCTGGGGCATGATGAGTAATGTCTAGAGCACCACAAAGTAAGTTCACATGTACTCGGCTCTAAAAGCCTGTTCGATAGAAAAGCAATCAAGTCGGACCTCCAGCTAAACATATATAATTAAATTTCAATTTATCGTTGAGCATTGTTACCGTACAAGCTTCTTCACATGTCTCAAATGAATCTACTTTTCTCCTCCTGAGTGGACAGGCAACAAACCAATTCACTTTGAGAGATTATCAGAAAACTCAACTTTCATCTGATAAGCCCCGGCGGTGCGGCAGCAACATCTACGGAGGCAAAAAGCAACTGTAAAATGCGTTCAAGTCGTGTTTCCAGAGAGCTGCATCAGCATCCACCGGGCAGCGAGCACCATTGACCGTCATCCGGCTCCACCCCATTACCCCGAACGCCATTATCCCGAATCAAATATGTCATTACACCGAATTTACAAACCGCATAATTTACTCACAGCATAATCTTGCTAATTAGCTGCGCGTTTACCGTTGCGGCTAATTAGGTCCAACAGCAATATCATATAATTGTTTCAATTTCCACACAATACAATTGAACCATACAATTATCGACCTTAAAATACTATGCTTTCGGAGAAGTGGCGTTCGGGGTAAGGTCACAGAGTCCCGTCAACCGTTGTCTTAGCTTGATACTCCGCCCCTGGCGAAACCCGGACCCATTGCTGGGCATATTCACATAAGTAGATCTGTTGTTTATATGGAACTAATTTAGTTTTCTTCCCGGTTGTCCGCAGCGGTCGCCATCGGTGTTGAACTCGACACATTCCATTCGCTGCGGCACATTAGCTCTACATCTCGAACCCTGCTGCGCGCTCCCATTATCATCCGTCTTCGTTGCAGGCCTTCCTCCGATCGCCATTGTCAAACTAACATACGTGACCACTACTAGTGTGTGGTTCATTTGGCACGGACCACGGGTTGATTTAATCTATCAGCCTTCAAGATTGGATGCCACCGGAATGCAGCTGAAAGCGATCCCTCCGAAGATCATTAATTCCCGCGGAGCTTTCTAGTCAACAGTTTGATTTGATCCGCTACCTCATCTCCTATTTAGGAAATTCCTTTTCCACTGTGTTCTAGATTTTGCTGACGATGCAGTTTTCCGTATGAGACTTTCGCTTTCGATGGGTTTGCACGAAATGGTGCTAAGGATGTTACAAACGAATTTTTGTATGAGATAACTCTGGGATATATAGTTCTGCAGATTTACCTAAAGTGTACAATTTGTCAGATAACTGTCAGTTATTCTAAGTTGGAAAATTGATGTTTTTTTAAATTTTACTATCAAGCCTTCATGCCAAACACTGTCGAATGTTTTTTTTTCTAAGTCTAGAAGAGCAAGACCAGTAGAATAGCATGTAGGTTTGTTCGACTGAATCAAATTTTGTTACACGTAAAATTTCATTTATGATCGGATGTTCATGTCGAAATCCGAACTGTTCATCATTCTATTTAAAATGACCTTTTCAATTCACCCCAGGTCACTTTTAATGAATGACCAGCCTCGGAGCTTTAATGCGCTGTATTCTGAGAACCTTAATTCCGGCACCATCGCAGTGGCACCAGCCTACCTTACCTTGATGGCTACAACGTAGCGTCACGCCATTGCCGGGCGTATTGTAGAGCTCCATCTTCGTCGGTCTTGTGCGAAACTTCTCTAGGGTCCCCGAACGTTTAGGGTCGCCAGGTCCTCTTCACCTGCGTACAGCCAGCGTGTTCTTGGTCTTCCCCATAGCTGCCGACCTCTACCTGGTTCCCTGTTGAATATTAGTTTCGCAATTCTTTCTTCCGAAATTCGCACTAAGTGACCATGCGTCTGCGCCACACACCATTTTCGAGTTTCCCACCGAGTATTGTCCGCAGCACATTATGCTCGAAAACACCGAGAGCTTTCCGGTCTGACTCTTTCAACGTCCACGCTTCGTACCCGTAGAGAGCCACCGGAAGAATCAATGTTTTATACAGGGCGAATTTCGATTCCGTTTGCAAGCTGCGAGACCAAAGCTGGTTACGTAGTCCGTAAAAGGCCCTATTCGCAGCCGCAACACGTCTTTTCACTTCGCGGGAAACGTCGTTGTCACATGTCGCAAGTGTTCCAAGGTAAACTAATTCTTCAACAACTTCAAAAACATCCCCATCAAACACTACCTTAGCACCTACACCACCATGCCTGACTCTATCTCTACCTGCGACCATGTACTTCGTTTTGGTAGAATTAATGGTCAGGTCTATCCTCGCTGTCTCGCTCTTCAGAGGCACGAAGGCCTCTTGCACTGACCTGCGATCGATTCCAATTAAATCTATATCGTTCGCAAAGCCAAGGAGCATGTGCGAACTTGTGATAATAGTGCCGTTTCTCTGCACGGCAGGTCTCCTAATAGCACCCTCGAGTGCAATGTTGAACAGTAAGTTCGAAAGTGCGTCTCCCCGCTTCAACCTGTCTAACGTCACGAACGAGTTTGACACCTCGTCCGCAATCCGAACACTTGATTCCGAACCATCCAGCATAGCACGTATCAGCCTAAATAGTTTCGCCGTAAAACCATGTTCAGACATTATCTTCCAAAGCTGATTTCTTTTCACTGAGTCGTACGCCGCATTGAAATCAATAAACAGTCTGCAAGTTATACTCCCGGCATTTATCTAGAATCATTCACAATCTAAACATCTGGTCCGTATTTGAGGGCCGTACGAAAACCCGCTTGGTTTTCACCTTCTCGAGCGGTCTCAGTCTGTTAAACAGGATGCGCGACAGAATTTTGTATGCCGGGTAATTCCTCTACAATTGGCACACTCTAGGCTGTGCCCTTTCCTGTAGATTAGGCGTATGAGGCCATCCAACCAGTCGGTAGGCAATTCTTCATCCTCCCATACCTTCAGAAGTACTCGGTGGATCGACTGATGAAGCAGTTCACTTCCGTGTTAGAGAAGCTCGACCGGGATCTCGTCCTTCTCAGCAGCCTCACAGTTCTTCAGCTTGCTGATAGCCTTTTTAACCTCTCCTATGGTCGGTGGGTCCACAGTTTGATCATCATTATTAATATTCATCCTGTTCCTCACTACATTTCCATTTTAACCGTTCAATTGCTGAAAGTGCTCCATGCACCTGGCAGCCACCGCCGTTTTATCAGTTAGCAAATTCCCTTCTCGATCATTGTACATGGCGGGCACTGGTACGGTATTGTGCCGCGCACCATTGACCGTTGCATAGAATGCCCGCATATCATTTCGGTTCATGCTTTCTTGAGCATCAGCTACCGCACTTTCTTCGTGTTGCCTTTTCTTTCTGCGGTGGATTATTCGCTTTTCTTCGGCTCTCGCTTCTGTCGGCCACAAGCATACGGCTTCTGGCAACATTCCACATGTCTGTCACTCTCTGGCACTCTTCATCGAACCAGTTGTTTCGTCTTCGTCGTTGACCAGTCACAGCTTCGTGGATAGGGTCCCAAAGGCTGTCGACATCTCCAGCAACGTTGATTCTTCCCAACTGCTCGCCTAGTTGCTGGCGGTACCCAATCGGTCGACAAGCGTTGTATATTGAAGCGCAGCATTCTGTTTGTTCTGGAACTCGTGACACTGGATAACCGCGCCCGAAATTTAGCTACAACGAGACAATAATGCGAGTCGATATTAGAGCTGCTGAAGGTCCTGACCAGTGCTGTAAACATTCGACACTTTGAGCGACGTTCCATGACATCTGAGAAATGTCGCCCAACAACCAGCACGTGGTCTATTTGGGAGCAGGCAGCGCCATTCGGGTGTCGCTAGGTGTGTTTGCGGATATTCTTTCGTGCGAAGTAGGTACTGCTGATTGCCATCTCTCTAGCAGCACCGAAGATTACTAGCCGCAGGCCATTATCATTGGTAAGGGAATGAAGGCTTTCCGTTTTAATGACAGGTTGGAATAAATCTTCCTTGCCAATTTGCGCATTTGCGTCGCCGATGACTATCTTGACGTTTTTGTTTTGGGCACTCTCCGTAGGCCTTATCCAGACTCTCATAGAACTCATCCTTCGTGTCATCGGGTTTATCGTTCGTTGACGTATTAATGCTGATCAGGCTGTAGCTGAAGAACTTGCTCTTCATTCTCAACACACAGATTCGGTCGCTTACCAGTTTCCAAAGAATTATTCGCTTCATCTGCTTCCCAATCACTATGAAGCCAACCACACGTTTTGTTCTGTCGCCACTGCTGTAGTAGATGTGGTACTTGAATGAAGTGTTGGCGATGGGGTCCACCGCTCGGAATTCACGATCTCCGGTTCTCGGCCAGCGTATTTGCTGGATAGCTGTCACATTCACGCTGACATTCCGCAGATTCAACTTTCCAATCGTAGTCCTTTATTCGTTGCCGGGTCTGTTGCCATAAAATCAATCCGTTTGCTCTACTTTTGCCTATCTTGGTTGGTGAAGAGTCTTCGATAGGGCACCTAACCAGGGTTGCGCTACCTACATCGTGCTAGAGGGGCTGCCTCCTCGGTGCTGACACGATACAGAATTGTCCGTTTGTACCTTACATGATGGTATGATCGTGGCCATCACAACCATCCACCTTTATCAGGGCTTTGGACCTGTAGCTTCTCAATAGTTTCAAGTTGGTGAGCCGTCATGCGCTAGCGGTGTTAGTGGCACCACCATTATCCGTTTTATTGCCACCATCAACAGGCACCCGCCGGGTCATCTTCTTTGGACTACCGGCCTTTATTTTCCAAATAAACCAACACCGACGGAACTACTGCTGCTCTTACATTAGCTGAACGCCCAATTGTACCGCCTCTGGGTGACCACTACCGATGCCTTGACACCTCATCGTTTGAGTGTCCCGGGTTCTTGAACTTAGGAAGCAAGGATTATTCCGGGTTCCTTTCATATAGTTTCGATGTAGTTCCCTTAGCAAATGCAATCCCGCCTGCGTCGTCAAGATCTCCGAAGTATCCCTCTGGGGGTGACTCGCTAAATCGCTCCGCTACTACAACTCCTCCGAATCCTCCAAGACATCACTCTGAGAAAGACACATCATCTTCATCAACCCACTCAAAAAACTCGCCATCCGAGAACTGTGATTTCCGATCCCGGTTTCCCACACCAACTCTACCCGACCCCACCAAGTTTGACCTCCAGTGGAATATTAACGGTTTTTACCACAATCTGAGCAATCTTGAGCTTTTGACACACATCAGTTCCTTCTGGGTCTGCAGGAACTGCATCGTACGTCAACTTCCGGCATGAACCACTCCTTCAGCGGAAATTACAGATAGACAATGAGGAAAAGTAGTAATGTACAACACACCGTGATCCTCGGCGTCTTGCTGAGTGTCCCTTCCAAAGTTATAGCAACCGACAGTGACAGTAGCTGTTCGATTAGTTGGTAGCTTTAGGCTAACGATCATTATCTGCTGCCTTCCTTGCAGCTCCCTCTCTGAAATCAAAGAGAAAATCTTAAACATAATCAGGACTACCCCAGATCCCCGACTGCTCCTTGGAAATTTCAATGCGCACCATCAAATCTGGGGTGGCGATAGGACAGATCCACGCGGGACAGCTCTCTACTAGGCCCCAAGGACAATGTGAACGACAACGCGGTACAACGGCAAAACGGCATGCCCATCTTGATCTACACTTTACTTATCAATCCAGTGTTGACTAAATCCTTTTCAACATTGACTTGACAAGTAGAGTGTAGCTCAAGATGGGCTTGCAGTTTTGCCGCTGTACCGCGCTGCCGCTCACATTGGGGCTTAAGATTCGGACATGGTATTCTTAAGTGGCGGTTCACCCCCCTTCTACAACGGTCGTGTCACCATGAGGACAGCCAAGCGGTTATTATTCACAGAAAGAAAAATCCATGTAAATTTCAGCGTAAAATGATGCACATGAAAGGAATACCAGATATGTCAGAAATTTACACGTCATATCATGTAACTTTACAATAACATCATGTAAGTTTCCGCTACACATCATGTTATCTAGCATGGACTTTGACCGATTACGCGACAATTCGCATAAATTTACATGAGATTGATGTAATTTTACACGACGTGTAATGTAAATTTACGACATATCTGGCATTCCCTTCATGTGCATGATTTTACGCTGAAATTCACATGGATTTTTCTTTCTGTGTGGGAAAAATTTCTTGATTCCATGAATCATTCCAAAACCGCGGCAAATTCATGGTGGAAGATTAACGCCCTAAGCGGTAAAAGGAAAATCATGCAAATTTTCCTTGACATCTAAGAGTCTTCGATCATCGAGCCTTCTGCTGTTGCCGAAACCCAGGTAAACTACTTTAGTAGTCTAGTCTGCTTCGATGCACACGATCCGGATTTTCGCCAAAAAATCACTAACAACCAACCTAGCTTATCCAATTTCGTGATTCCGGAGGACCATGGCGCCTCTCAGTTGAATTGTTACTTCCTCTCAACTTTGCTCTCGGGTCTAGTACCGGTAAATCCGCCAGCCCTGATGGTATTGGCTATCCCGTCATAAAAAACCTCCCCCTCGGAGGTACTGCGAAACTGTTAGAGCTAATTAATAGTATGTGGCACCAGCGGTCATTCCCGGACGAATGGAGAAAAAGTCTCGCCATCACTATTCCCAAACCAACGTGGCCTCGCGGAACACATCTAAATTTCGTCCCATATCTCAAACGTGTTGCCTCTCGAAGGTGGCCGGGAGAATGGTTAACCGGCGGTTGAAAGAGCAGCTCAAGCGGATGGTTTCCTCGGGTATCAACAGCATGCATTCAGGCCGGGATACGGCACTGATTCTAGATTCTTCATGATGCGCGGACAAAAGGACAGCATACAGACTTAGTTCCGCTGCACATTTCCAAGGCGTTCAATAGAACATGGACGCCTTTGGTACTTAAAAAACTGACGGAATGGGTTTTCTCAGGGAACCTGATCGGCTTCCTTAAGAACTTTCTTCTGCATCGATCTTTCCGGGTAGCAGCAGGGAACCTCAGCTCTAGCGAATCTACGACAAAAGGTATAATGACAAAAAATGTCGAATGGACAAAAGGTCGAATGAACAAAAGGTCGAATGGACAAAATGTCGAATTACAGAAAAGGTCGAATGGACAAAAATTTAGGAAGAACAAAAGGCTATACTTTTTAGATAAAAAAAAAACAAGTTATCACAAGCGCTACAGCTAAAACAGACGTGACAAAAACGCGCATATTTTCAGAAAGACCATACTGAGGGAGGTTTAATTTCAGCTGGCCAACGATCTTTTCGGGGTGAAATTTTGTTAGACTTTTCAGGTCGTAGTGCATCCAGAGTTACTGTGTACGTGCTGAAGCCTTATGTGCAAGAGCCACATTTCTTTCATGCTCACCCGTACACTGTACATTTTGAGACCTATGTTGGTGTTCCTCGCCTTTTTAGGGTTATTTCTCAATGCGTCTCATGCGCTTCGTTTAAAAAACAGCACAATAATTGATGTGAAGACAAAATTTTAAAACGAGAATCGAAAATGTAGCTTCCGGATCGCACAAAACTTCAATGATTTTATCCACCTAGCGGACTTTGGGGCAAGTGTGCCATAGGGGCAAGTGTGCCACCCCTGCTTTTTATAAAAACTACAATATATATTTTCTCTTTGAGCTCAACAATATGTTCCCTTATAGTTCACAATACAATGATCAAAATATGATGAAAATTGCTCTATTTTTCACGTATTTACATCGACTTGAGCAAAGACAACCAAATTTGAGTAGATTTTTATAAGATTTCGTTGTTTCTAAATAGCATGGTGAACGATAAATTATTAACAGATTTTTATAACGTACTGTACATCGTGAAACTATCCAATTGTGTAACTTGTTGTGGCATTTGAACGAAAAAAGTATTTAGCTTTACACACAAAATCCAGTTTGGTTGAAATTTATACTTATTGGGGCAAGTGTGCCACCTGTTTGGTAAACAAAAAATATTGGAGTGAAATTTATAAAAATGCAAACATCATCAACAAAATCATAATAATAAACTAAAATGAGGCACCAGTAGTAGTTTCTAAAGTAAAGTAGGAGAATAACTGGCATTTTTGCCCCCCAAAGCAATTTTTTCACAAAATATTCAATAATAACATGTTTTTGGCTTATTAACTAACGTTTTACATATCTACATCAATATTTTACCGTTATTTAGTGCTGATCTAGTTTAATATTATACATATTCGCCATAATATAAGGGTAATACATATATTTTATTGAATGGGGACATAAATAACTATTTTAGTTATTCGAATTAAGTAATAGAGAGTTACGCATGTTTCGAACTTTGTTAT
The DNA here is from genome assembly GCF_002204515.2 of Aedes aegypti. NCBI lineage: Eukaryota > Metazoa > Arthropoda > Insecta > Diptera > Culicidae > Aedes > Aedes aegypti. The sequence goes on along the minus strand of NC_035107.1, from coordinate 263,836,180 downwards.
AAAGCCCCCCCTTATTACGGTAAACTTAAAATATTTTTTTGAATTATCGATTAGCGTCTGCTTTGTAAGTAATATTAATAGGAAATAAAGATAATTCCATTACAAGTAGAATTACATGCAATGTTCATTCGGTGGCACACTTGCCCCATAGTGTTGAAAAATAGGTTATTTTGAATAATATTTGAGAAGCTCCAAAACTAATACTTTTTGAAATTATTTTCTTCTTGAATGGCACAGTGGTTATGAAAAGATGTGAAACTAACCTCATGAGGCTAAATTGGTGGATTTTATAAGCTTTAGGCAAAGTTAGAGAACAATTTGCTTAAGGTGGCACACTTGCCCCAAATTCCGCTACTGAATAACTGACAATGGAGTCCATAGCACGCAGATGGGAATTGTTGGAAGAGGAGAGTGCAATGTGGCAAAAACATTGTGAAGATGACGAGCGGCGCATTGAAGAAGAATATCAGCGGAGTTTAGCTGAAATGAAAGAAAGATTCCGAAAAGCGGCTCAGGCTATCAAGTTGGAGTTTTCCGCTAGGAAGAACGAGGTAAAAAGGCAATTTGGTGATGAAAGTGCTAGAGAGAAGTCAACCAGTAAGTCCAATTCAAATACTGATTCTAGCATATCATTGTTTACCTGCACTACTTCTCACCCCAAAGCAGTGCACAGTCATCATCTAACTTCGACGCTACATTCTAAATGTATCGTTCTTAAGCGTACGTATCCTATTGTGAATGTTTTGCGAGAAGCTACAATAGCGCCAAACAAGGGAGACAGAGATGCTCAAAGCGATTGGATCGGATTGTGTCATGATACTGTAGATACTCTTCGTTACTAAGCTGTTCTTATACAGTATGGCCCATAAAAAAATGCGAAAATTGTTTAAACGTGAATATAGCATCCACAAGCGTTATTTTCATTGTTTTTGATAGTGAATGTAATTTCTGATTTTTGTAATATATTCTTACACAATTTCGCTATCCAGGACAATTTTTGTCATATTTTTCTTACTGTCCTAAATTATGTAATGAAGCAAATAAGTTCAAAGGTTTTGTCCGCCCAATGCTAGAATCAGCGTCTGATTGGCGTATACTCTGGTGATTAACTTTCCACCTTTAAAAATCACACTTAATTGTTAAAAATTTTTGTTTGCTTGGTATCAGAGGATGGAAGAGTTCTTAGAGAACGTGTTTTTCATGATCACAATAAAATATTTTGCCAGGGTCATAGTTTTGAGGACATATGCGTCTTATAGGTTTGATATGCTTTTATTTTTTGTTAAAGTTGAATACAAAATATATACGGAGGCCTATTACAGATTTTTGAAGATGAAATGTGTTCCTTCGGTTAGAGACAACTTAAATCAATACTAGCTCATAGGTTTTGAGCAAAACGGAGCCACTTATCACATTTATATGAAGGTTCAATCAAAGCTCTCCAAAATGAGCTGTTTTTTTGAAAATATGTTTAAGTCTCCAGTTATCCAGATATGAATCAATTCTATCATTTCATATGGGCGTATGCTGGAGACAAGGCCTGTGAAGAATCTCACGCCATCGTTGATGTTTTAAAAGCTTTCATCACACAGATATTGAACTCGACGTCGTCATGATAAAATTTGAAGGTATGCTTCTAATTCTTCTCTGGTAAGGTGAAAGTAACAGATAAAAATCATGTCCAAAGCGAAAACCTGAGTCTAAATAGATTAAACAATACAAGAAATGGATAATAATTATGTTTCATTCACATTTTCTATGTAAAAACTACCATAATACATGATATGACGATTTTCGCATTTTTTATGGGCCATACTGTACAACTTGGATACCGATGGCGAGCGTAGCACCGAGCAGCGCATGTGTTGAATCTCCCCTAGCGCGCTTTCAGAATTTTTTTGAACCTAGCGCAGCAGCACACTACGATTCTGATGCGTTCACGGGTAAAAATGTGGCACTCGAAATAAGGAGAATGAGTCATGATTTCGGGAGGAAAGTGTGTTTTCATGTAATGAAAATACACCATGACCAAAAGTCATGAAATCATGAAGCATTCTACCGTAACGCCGGCTATGCGTTACGTTTTCAATTTAAAGCGAAGAAAAACGTCAGCTGGAATCCTCAAATCATGAAGCATGTATGCTGGAACCATGAATAAAATTCATGAAAACATAAGCATTATTCATGGATCTAGTCATCTGTCATTTATGATTCATATTTTTGATACGAAAAGTGGCAATTTCGGCCATGAAATCATGAAGCAGGATCTGATATCATGAACACAGTTCATGAAAACATAAGCACTATTCATGTATTTAGATGGCTGTCATTTATGATTCCGATTTTGGTGCTGAAAAGTGGAAAGTTGAGTCATGAAATCATGAAGCAGCATCCCTGAATCATGAAATCATTTCATGAAAACGGAACATTATACGTCACTTTAGACCCCAGTTTTTATTTGCTATTGGTAAACAAATGAAATGAAAATTAAAATCGTTGCGACTTTTATGCCGGTAGTTACGTAATAAACCGCGAACACATTTCACAATTGTCAACCTAACGAATGCCAAATCTTTAGCAGGAACGCGAACATTCAGTGGTTTAGTTTGTACGCAAAATATTGTTTCGATGGTCCCTGGGCTCACAAAATGCTGGTGGATTGCATGAGTAATGGAACACTCCTTAACAACACTGTGGATGTGGAAAGTAAACTGGAACATCCGGCTGCCGAAGGCTTTTTGTGAGCTGCTCTGCTATAGGACATAGGGAAGGCTTCACATCCGAACAGTTAAAATCACCGACGAGTTTGTGAAGCGAAATCTTTGCTCAAAGTCAAACATTGCCCGGTTCTGCAAAATCAGGATGAAGGCCTGTAAGTATATTTTGGAACATCTAACAGCTCCGGCAGATTGATTGTGTCGTGGCACAATGTGGGAATCCTGCCAAGAATGTCATCGATACGATGGCAAGGTTCCGAAGAACAATGTCTTCAATTTAAACTTTTTCAAAAACAAATTTTTTTTTTTATAATTTCACTGGAAAAAATCACCGATCGCCATGCGACGCGTTGACTAATATGAAGAAAGTGACAGTTAGATTTGTGTAACGCCCTGGGCACACAAATTCTTGCATAATGCTAACGATTTCATGACTTTTAGTCATGATATCATGAAATATAAAATTTTATGAATTCATGACTTTTTGTTCATGAATCCGGCAACCGATTTTTTCCGTGTTGAAAGGCAGTTTGGTTGGAAAAAAATATATATAGGCAAGATGTAAAAGTGAAATCTATGAAGAACAGCCGATGTATAATAGAAGGAATAATCGTCGATGCAAGTGTCTGCAACAGTATAAAATCACTATAATGTATAACTCCAAAAGAACAGCCAATGTTTCAAAGAAGGACAAATCTCTATTGAAAATGTATTGTATAAAAAGCTAATAATAATAACTCTTTGCTTTGGAGTATAATAACAACAAATAAATCAATAATAACAAACGACGTTCAGAAAATGAATCTTTTGTTTGGAAAATAATAGCCTTAATACAAATTATTGCTTCAAACGGTAATTCTGAAGAACAGCTATCATTTAAAAGAAGGAAAAACTTCAGATGAGAAGGGAGGAATTTGTGGTTAAAATGTTAGCAACTGGGTGTACGATAATCTTATCAACGGTACAATTTGGACCTTTCGTACATTCGACCTCTTGTCCTTCGAACTTTTGTCATTCGACCTTCTGTCCTTCGACCATTTGTCCTACAACCGCTCTAGCACCTTCGCCGACAAAACTGGGGTTCCACAAGGCTCGGTCATCACGGTTACGCTGTTCCTGGTAGCGATGAACGGAGTGTTTGAAAACTTGCCACCAGATTTTTACATGTTTGTATATGCTGACGACATCTTGCTGGTAGGGGAACTGGGGGTAATATGCTCATAGGGGGCAAAACGCGCCACCTTCGATTTGGACGAACGATGTGTTTTAGAATGCTTTTTTTCACCCTAGATCATAGAAAATGGATAGAAATGCATTTCTTTATATGTTTTTATGTGTTTTTCTGAACTAAATCGATAAAATCGTATAAAAACGTTTTTCCCTGTTTTCGTTACAATTTTGTGCGATTTTCAATGTCATTTTTTAGGTCGATAAACAACCAAGTTTCTGAAACTATTGCCAGGAGCCAACTTGTGCACTGTCATTGTTTGTATTACGTATAAAACATATGTTAAATTTGCCCTCAAAAAAATTATTGAAGGACCTAAACTTTGATCAACTCTGGGGGTAAAACGCCCACCCCTATTTCATAACACCATAACAGCCATTTGAATTCAAATTCTACCAAACGTAATGCCACGTTGAAGTTACGCAAATACTATTATTGAACAATAACATCTGAACAAACGCCCGGATGTATGCAACTCATATACAAGCATGATTGTGTGCGTTCGTTTACAGCATGGCTAACGCCGAACTCAAGCGGGGCGTTTTACCACGCAAAACAATACATATGCAGTTAAGCAAGTATTTTAAAAAAAAATAATTTATAAACCCCAGAAAAGTTAAAATGGATAGCTGTTTCTACTATTTGGTAGAAAACATGTTTGTCTGTCCGACCATAATTAAAAAAGAGCATAAAATAATGTTTTTCACATCTAAAATCGCTGTTCTCCTTAACGTGGGCAAACTACTCCCAGTCCCCCTATCCAGGGATTTACAAATGTGGGGGCCCTGGGGCCATTGTCTAGAGGGGGCCCTTTTTCCAGAAAAAAAAAACATTTTGATACATTAGAATAAATTAGATAGTTTTAAGGTTTAAGTAAGGTTTTCATTACACTTTTTTATATTAAACTTTGGGAGGGATTATTAGAGTATGTTTAAAACTACAAATGAACTTTAACACTTCACTTTTTGCAAAAAAAAAAAATAAAATACTGAAATCACTAAGGTGAGCAAATACCTTTAAACTCTAATATGTGTTGCTTATCTTGACAGATAGGCCTATTTCGTCTGCGACTTACAGACTTCTTCAGTGTCGAGTCTCTATTTTTAATGGAAAGTCTCTAAGATCTCCAGTTTAATCAAAATGGTATCTGTATCCCCTTAATTTCCTTATTCTAGCTACAGTTAAACCTGATGCAAAATTCTACAGGCTGCAGTAAAAAATGGAAGACTTTGTTGTGGCTAATCATCAGGTTCATCAAGAACTTCAAGAAATCTTTAAGTGATCTGTCCACAGATTTCACCTAGAATACTTTCATGGACTTCGACCGAAATTCTTTAAGAGATTGCTTTATCAATTCTTCCAGAAAGTCGTCGAGTGATTTTTTAAATGATGCTTAGAGGATTTTCTCCAGGAAATCCTTGAAGACTCCAACTATGTTACCTCCAGTATTTTTTTCAGGGAAAATTATACTAGGAGTTCTTCCAGATATTTTGTCACTAATCCTTCAACAGAATCCTCCAGTTACTTCTTGTAACTGAATATATTCTTGAGATATCCGAAACAAAATGATTGGAAGAATTCCTTAGAAAAAATCTTGGGGAAATTCCACGGGAAATAATCACTCAATAACAACTACCGATAGTTCGGTAGTTGTTAAACTTCCACTCAGCTGGTTGGCCGTAAACCACGATTCATAATTAAAAACAAGTAATCACTCAATAGTTTTCTGGAGAAATCATCGGAAAATCCCTAAATTTTTAAGAAATTAACAATGGGTAATATGGGCAGTAATACTGTCGTAATGTCACGTGGAATTACAAAAGAAGATAAATGTCTGAAAATCAAACTCTTGTTTTATGGTTCCTATTAGATTACGTTTTGTTTTTGTATTTCATATTTGGTCCATATTCGGTCTCTTTTAGTTTCCTGTCTAGTCTCTTCTTGCCCTCTTTCTCCAAGCTAGATGTCTCTTAAATTCCAATATTAAAGTTAAGTGCCTTGAACACTACCAGTTATGCAATGTGTGTGTGATTTTGCAAATAATTATTTTAATAATTTAACAACTAGATCTGAAGATCTATAAATTGCATTCTAACCTAGTCCTAAACTTCGTTACAGTTGGAAAAAGCTTTCGTTACAGCTGGAAAAGTCACGTTAGAAAATCGTTAGAAATTTTAGCAAAAGGATTGTACTCTACTTGTTTATCCAAATGTTTTTCGAATCTTCTTGTTTCTCATGAAGTAGACAAAATTCCATTCTGAATGTTCTAATATTTTGTTTTAGTAATTTCATTTAAACTCACAATTGTTGCATAAGTTTCGCCCATTATTCCGGGATTCTTAAATTAACATTAAATCTTTCAAATCAAATGATGTTATCCAAAAAAAAAGTATGTACTATGTATTGCATTGATTCTAACTATTCGTAAAAATTTAACTCCAAATTTGTTTGTCAAGATTTGTGGGAGCCCGGGGGCCATGCCCCCCTCGGCCCCCCCTTAAATGCGGCCCTGCCCCTAGCCATGCATTGGTCATATTCCTAGGCAAACCAGAGTCAAAGCGCATGCAACAGTAACGGCAGTACACAAATGGGCTTCTTCCGTTGGTTTTTCACTCTCCGCGGCTAAAAGCGTGAGACCCTATGGTTGGGCTCTGACCATCCTTCTTTACTTATTTTTCGTGGGATGCCCATCTGGCATTCCCAGTCAGGTGAAAAACTAGCCATATGTCATGCTGAATGTGTCTGCGTTCGATTCACGGTCGGCTCAGAATTTTTTTTTCGTAATGGAAATTTCCTTGGCTTTCCGGGCATAGAGTATCATCGTACCTGTCACACGATGTACGAATGCAAAAATGGCAACTTTTTCAAAGAAAGCTCTGATCTAATAACTGTATAAGTGCTCATTGGATACCAATGTGAAAAACATGCTCTGTCCCAAAGAAGACGTATTGCCTAGAAGAAAAAGATGATCTCCTGCCTAAAACCTCCAAATTCGAAACAACCAACCACGATTTGAAGCACCCTTTGTTTCCTCACTTGAAACAAAGACCAGACTTGATGTTAGAAAATTTGTCTAAAGTATAGAACTTATTGCTCATTTCGATGCAATTATCAACATAAACCATTTCACCCTTGGAAGAAGAAGCACCCATTTCGGAGAAACATCTTTTTCTTCAATTTTTTCCACGATATTTTGTCATCTGAACGCCAATGAACCATTTAGAGGTTAAGCCCCTAAGTTTTCAAAATGCAATATTGTGGTGACACCCTTTAGTTTGCAGATTTCTGCAGCGTACGGTTCCGAAAAAATGTAGGTGAAACTAAACCAAAAAATCAACTGGATAGAGGAAGTGCATAAATTTTCAATCCAGCGCTAATTTTAGCCACATCCATACAACTCTGACCTTCTTCTTCTTCTTGGCATTAACGTCCCCACTGGGACATAGCCGGCTACTCAGCGTAGTGTTCTTATGAGCACTTCCACAGTTATTAACTGAGAGCTTTCTTTGCCTAAGTTGCCATTTTCGCATTCGTATATCGTGTGGCAGGTACGATGATACTCTATGCCCAGGGAAGTCAAGGAAATTTCCATTACGAAAAGATCCTGGACCGACCGGGATTCGAACCCAGACACCTTCAGCATGGCTTTGCTTTGTAGCCGCGGACTGTAACCACTCGGCTAAGGAAGGCCCCCCAACTCTGACCTACTTTGTATGAAATTCCAAAAATTGGCACATAATCTTATACATAGGTCGAAAATAAGTGCATTTCTCCTACCCAACTGATTTTCACACGTCGTCGAGATCAATCAGTCTGCACCCTGCTTCAGCCAAAAGTCGGCTCATTACAGCTCTCTTGGTCCAATCAGAGAGTCTCTGAACATATTTTTTTTCGATTCATATTTTGCGATCCAATCTCAAGTCATTGACCTCTTATCCAAAACCATCGTCGTCATCATGGTTTTGTCGAAAGCTGCATGGCTTCCCCTTCCCAAATGACTCTTATGCACCCCCCAGCGAACAAGCCTTTTGGTGCACAAATATGGTCCGGCAGGTTGAATCAAGCCAAAGCGGTGCACTTATCGGATCGGACACAACTGGCTGATATCGACGACCGGGGTATAAAACTCGCTCATTGAAGATTATGCGAATGAGTAAGCATCGAAGAGTGGAAAAAAGAAGTTCCGGTTATGTTGTTAACATGTGATGATGGCGTTGGACCGCTTTGGGTGGACGGTCTGTTTACCTTCCTTGTACGTCTAGGATAGTTTACTATTTTCAAAGTATGTATTGTAGGGACATGCATTGAATAGTGTTTGTTTTATGGGAACATCAAAATACATGTTCAGGGGGTACAATAGTACATTGTATTTTATGCGTAATGTACAACATTACCTGGAAGAAGCAAATAAATTTGTATTCAAACATGAGATTTAATCACGATTTTTTTTATTGGAAAATAGGGGCCTTCCTTAGCCAAGTGATTAGAGTTCGCTGCTACAAAGCCATGCTGAAGGAGTCTGGGTTTGATTCCCGATCGGTCTAGGATCTTTTCGTAATTAAAATTACCTTAACTTTCCTAGGCATAGAGTATCATCGTACTTGCCAAACGATATACGAATGCGAAAATGGCAATTATGGCAAAGAAAGCTCTCATTTAATCACTATGGAAGTGCTCATAAGAACAAGCTGAGAAGCCGGCTCTGTCCCAGTGAGGACGTTAATGCCAAGAAGAAGAAGAAGAATTTAGTTCTTTTTTGCACGCTTAATTTATTTATTTAGATACCATCTCAATAGATAACACAGAATCAATAATTTCACGCCACAATACTCGGTTCGTGGTCGAGTAGGAGGCTTGCCAAGTAGGATAATTACGACGAGTGCTGTAAAAATCTAGTTCTGCAACGAGTTACGTACTAGTAATTTGCGGAACAAGTTGCAGAATGATGATTTTTACAGCAGGAGTCGTAAATTCATCCTACGAGGCTTGCTAACATTTTTTGCAATTTCGTAGAAGACCACTTGATGGTATCAGAAATTATATCGGAATGCATTCACCATCATTTTGCAATTTCTGAAAATTTGTTATGTAATGATTCATTACGCAACTCAAAATAGTTGCGTTATGCATCAAACTGAGAAAAGTCGACGGTTGTAAGGAATTATTGCCGTATTTCATCAAACAATGTTCTTCTTCGTTGGCTGTACCGGCTACACTACACTTCAATCGTTCGCTCGTAGAAAGCACATTTCTATCGAGATGGAAGGATTCACAAAACTATAAATGTTCATGATGTTACGAACTACAGAGGAATTTCTATCCTGAACTGTCTGCCGAAAATTTTTGAGAGTATGGTATTACATTTTCTTTACCCGGCGGTGAGTAACATAATTGCAGTCGGATTTATGAAAAAGCGCTCAACTACAACAAACCTCATGAGTTGTTTGTCTTTACTGGTCGATCTAATAGGTAAACGACAGCAAATCTACGCAGTCTACATCAACTTCTCGAAGGCTTTCGTCCGTGTCCCACACCAACTTGCGATCGAAAAACTTAAACGGATTGGATTCTCTGATTGGTTAACCAAATGGTTTTATTCGTATCTCAGCAATCACTCTGCTTCCGTAAAGCTTGGAACAGTTGAATCGGATCCGTTTTGCATTTCGTCGAGTGTTTACACTCTTCGTGGATGATCTTTGCAGCGAATTAGTACGCTGATGACATGAAATTTTTTCGTGTGTTGTGTTCTCCAGTGGATTGCTGTGCTTTACATGCAGATGTTAACAAAATTCTGATTTGGTGCGAGAGAAACGGAATGGAGACTAACGTACAAATATACAACATCATTACCTTTTCACGATCTCGCGCTCCAATTCTTTTTGAGTATTCGATGCAAAGCTGTACGTTGGAAAGAGTCTCAACCATTAAAGATCTAGGTATCACCCTGGACAACAAACTGCGTTTCAACGAGCACATATCGTCAGTGATAGCTAAGGCCTAAGGTGTAATCATAAGGAACGCTCGGGATTTCAATGATATTTACTGCATGAAAACAATATATATCTCGATGGCCTTTTGGAATACGGCGTTGTGGTCTGGAACGCATATCAGGCTGAGTAGATAGACCGCATCGAACGTGTTCAGAAATGCTTTGTCAGGTTTGCACTGTCATGGCGTAATAGATTTTGACTGCCTGCTTATGAAAACCGAAGTACACTCATCAGTCTCCCGACGTTGGCAACTAGGAGAACATAAATTCAGAGACATCTCGTGTTCAACCTGCTGGCAAAAATCGTTTACTGTCCGGATATCTTGGAAAAGCTTCATTTCAATGCTCCAGGTACTGACTTCTTCGACTATCGGCATGTCGCACACAGTATGGACAACACAACCCACTCGATGTTTGCTGCCAAGTTTTTTATGTTGATGTTGTATATCATATTAGGAACATATCTCTAAATTTCTCCATAGTAATTTACATATGAACCTACATTGTCTTTGGGCCACCTTAAAATCACCATCTAGAAAGTTGAAAATTTCGCAAAACACTATTTTTAAGGTAAGGATAGTAAGGAGAATCTGGGAGATTGGATTTTCAAGCATTTTTTAAATTTGAATCGTCCCAGTGTCATACGTATGATTTCAATTTGTGTATATCTGCGTTCACATCTTAAATTGGATTGGTCATAGAGTTTTAGTATGTGCGATGTTATCGAAGACTGTAAATAAATAAATAAATAAATAGTAGGCCCGACTTCCACTGATGATGCACCTCCGTATTTCACGGCTAATGTTATTGTCGGCCGTTAGCAAGGATCCAAGATATACGAACTCGTGGAACACCTCGAACGTATCCCTGTCTATCGTAACACTGCTACCTAGACGAGCGCTCGGCCCCACCAACTAGCATATACTTTGTGTTGGACGCATTCACCACCAGTCTTACTTTTGCTGCCTCGCGTTTCAGGCGGGTGTACAGGTCTGCCACCTTCGTCCGACAATGTCCATATTATTCGCGAAGCAAACAAATTGACTGGATCTCGTAAAAATCGTACCCTGCCTGTTAAGCCCGGCTCTCCGCATAACACCTTCTAGCGCAATATTAAACACATGTACGATAGTCTCATCACGTTGCCGTAGCTCCCAGCGGGATTCAAACGAACTTGAATGTTCTCCTGAAACCTTTAGACCATCTTGCACACCTTCATCGTTTCTCTTACCAGTCTCGTGTGCTTCCCGAAAAAGCTGTTCTCGTCCATGTTTTTCTATAGCTTTACGATACCACGAATACTATAGTATGCCGACTAGAAATCGATGAAAAAGTAATGTGTTGGGACCTGGTATTCACGACAGTTTTGGAGAATTTGCCGTACATTAAAGATCTGGTCCGTAATTGATCGAACGTCAAAAAAGCCGGCCCTAAAACTTCCAACGAACTCGTTTACCATAGGTGACAGACAACGGAAGATGATCTGGGATTTTTTTTTTGTAGGTCACATTTAGAATGGTGATCGCTCGGAAGTTCTCCCAATCTTACTTGTCGCCTTTCTTGTAGATGGGGCATATGACCCCTTCCTCCTCCGGTTACTCTTCTGTTACTTAGATTGTGTCTACCAGCCGATGCAGATAAATGGCCAGCCTCTCTTGGCCCATCTCTATGAGTTCAGCTCCGATACCATCCCTACCAGCAGCTTTATTTTTCTTGAGCCGGTGAATGGCATTCTTAACCTCCCTCAAAGTGGGAGCTTGCTTTGTTCTTCTCGCCCGCAGTACTGACGAAGTCATTTCCTTCGTTGTCTCGTCCTTCATTGCCGGGGCTCCCAGCGCCATTTAGGTGTTCGTCAAAGTGCTGCTTCCATCTTTCGATCACCTCACAATCGTCAGTCAAAATGCACCCATCCTTATCCATGCACACAGGCTTTGGAAAATTTAACGATCATTGACACACGAGCCATAATTTCATCCCATTTATCCGCCTACATTCATACAACACGCATGACATTTATCGTTCGTAGGAGGTGACGAGTCATGAATGAAAACAAGATAGACACACACCACCCACAATCGGCGCCGATCACTTTGTGTCAACACTTGTAACATTCGCTGACCCACACTCAATCTGATCACGAAACAGAGGCGAATATTTTCCATTTTCTACGCTTTGTTTGGGTGTTCGAATAATTAGGTTGTTAATTTGCATTACCAGAAATATGAATGTTATAACCTATTTTATGCAAAACATAAATAAACCGAATGGCTCGATACTGTTGAAGTCTGTGAGAGTTGCTGCTCTCGAACGCTCTCATGCCACGTACCAAACCAGAGAGTGAATGTTTACATCCATAGGGCTCTTCGAATGCGATATGCCATAAACTGTTATGATTCGCAAACTGAAAATCCAAACACTGCCTGCACATCTCGACTCGCGGCACAAAGCCGTTGCGGGATGCGTTGAGCTTTTGATAGAACTTACGTGTTTCTTGAGACCGGCACAGCTGTTCCATCTCCTCGCACTCCGTCTCCTCCAGACGGCGTTTTTTCTCCCGAAAGAGGTGGGTCTGCAGTTGCCGTTTCCGTCTATAACGTTCCACGTTCCGTCGGTCCCTTGCTGCAGCATTACCGCCCGCGCTACATTCTTCTCTTCCTGAATCTGCCTACATTCCGTCGACTCCGTCCCACGTACCCGACGTTGCTCTCAGCTGCATTGTGGATGGCTGCGTTTACTGTTCTCCAGCAGTCCTCAAGAGGGGCTTCATCCAGCTCACCGGCTCCGGTAGTGAAGCCTCGAGGTGCTGCGCGTACGCAGTTGCGATATCCGGTTGCTTAAGCTGCTCTAGGTCATACCAGGGCAGCCGTCAGTACCGTACGTTGTTAACGACGGAGAGCTTTGGGCGCAGTTTAACCACCAGCAGATAGTGGTCAGAGTCGATGTTAGCGCCACGGCAGGTCCTGTCGTCGATAATGTCGGAGAAGTGCTGTCCATTAATCAGAACGTGGTCAATTTGTGATTCTGTCTACTGTGGTGGTCTCCAGGTGTATCGGTATGGAAGGCTGTGCTGGAAGCAGGTGCTACAAATGGCCATATTCTTGGAGGCGGCGAAATCAATTAGTCGTAGGCCGTTTTCGTTCGTCAGCCGGTGGGCGCTGAACTTTCCAATAGTCGGTGTGAATTCCTTCTTCTGGCCAAGCGGAGCGTTTAGATATCATATGATGATTTTAACGTCGTGGCTTGGGCAGCTGTCGTACTCGCGTTCGAGCTGCGCGTTAAAAGCGTCTTTATCATCATCAGTGCTTCCGGAGTATGATCTGTGCACGAGCCTCAACTTGCATACGGCAATTCTACAGTTTTTGAAAGACAGCAACAAATACAATGAAATTTAATATCCTAATACCTGTATAGTAAAAAACTTAGTTAACGATGACACGAATGCCGCTAAAGTGGTATAGTGTCCCTAATATATAACATTAATGATAATAATAATAATAATTAAGGAAGAAAATTTCTCGATTTCCTCATAAAAAAACATCAAAACTTTTTGTTTTAAACCTTGAGAGCAAATGACGTGCGCCAAAATGGGTCAAAAAACACCACACTCAATGGTTGCTCAGTGTAATTCAAATTGTTCTGCAAAAGCCAAAACTCTAACGAAACATTGAACTGTATAGTATCTGCTGCATACATAAAAATTTGGAAAATGGCTGGATCTATCCGCAAAAAAATCGTTGAAATTGGGTGGCACATTATACATCGCGAGCTTACTCATGCCACTTCCCAGCAAACCCAAGAAGATTAACGTTGTAGAAGAAAATTTACAGTTATAATCGAGTTTTTCCTCAGGAACGGCATATTACCCCGTCTTGCCTTACAAGAGAAAACTATATGTTGAAACGAGGGTAGGGAGGGAGGCATATATTGACGACCCTCCCCCATCGTATACTAGATCCAGTACATATTATCTTTCATATGAAGTATTGTGTTATTTTTCCACAATTCAAGTAGGGTATACGGGAGTTATATGCTCCAACGGGTCTATACGCCCCACGTTAATTTAAAAGGGTATCCAACTCTGTTTTTTACGTAAAATGATTATATATCTTGATTTATTTATTTATTTTCCATTTTTTAAGGGAAAAGCCCTTTAAAGTGATTTTCAACCGAAATCCTTCTCGAAAAGGCATAAGACCTCTTTATCATTTCAAAAAACATTATAAAATAAACAATCTTAAAATAAAAGGCTCAAACAGCATTAATCCATAGCAGAGCCAAGGTCTTGAAAGATCGAGAGGTCGTCGAAGGTGTCCATACGTATACCACACATAGTACCTACACATAGTAAACTACTCTTCAAATCTGAAAAGAAACATACAAAAAAGGAAAAAAAAACAGTATCATACGTAATAAGAGATGCCATTCAAAAATTTAAATAGAAGTTTCAAAATTTTATAGATGCATATTTCCTAAAATATCTCGAACAGATATTGGAGTGGATCTACCTTAATTTTTAATTTGTTTTAGAAATGTTTTTCTTGGTACAATGCATCTTGTACAATGAAAAATTACACTGCGTAACAAAAATGACATGTTTGCGTGTCTCAAGAACCAAAATATGTGTCTCTAGTAGATTTAGGGCTGCTAAATCTGGTGCCGTTCTCAGAAATGTTCCAGCACGTCACCATTTTTAGCTACAGGTCGCCAAGGTTGTATAATACTCTACACCCAAAATAAATCGGATGGCGGATTTCCCTCCTAGCGTATTAGGTGCTAAATCCACCTATTGATGGTAAGATTCGCCTCCTAAGCGTAGACGGGCAAACCCGTCAAATGAAATCGAGCACATTGGACTTGAAAATTCGAGCAATCTAAATGTTTACACCCGACCCACACAATTGCACAACCAATCCGAAGCCGAATGATGGCATCGGAAACGCACACTTAGGCAAATGGTCACGCGGCAAATGGATGGTGGACATGTCAGAGGAATGGGATGAATATTGCAATATAAAACGCTTTATATATTGCTTTTGTCACTTCTTCCATCAAGCCGTCGATAGGTGCGTAGAGATAGCACTGGTTTATGAATCGGGAGGTCCTTGGTTCGATTCCGAGTAAGCGCGAGTATTTATTTTGTTTTTATTTTTTGGTTCTTCAGGCAAATTTATGAAATTCAACCCGATTTCTTGTGGCGAATTATCATAATAGATTCCGGTCCCTGTATTTAGATAATCATTTTGCTTGAGTGACTATCGAAATAAGGTACCGTGTGACAAATGGGTAAAGGAAATCGTACAGAGATGGTTCTTAAAAAAATAAAATGAATAAGATCTACTATATTTTTCAGATTGTTTCCTACTAAATCTATGCTATATTTAAATTTAATGTTTGTGCCAAGGTAAATATTGAAAATTTTGGAAACTAGTGGGACAAGTGAAAATATTGTCGTTTTAAATGACTGAACTGAAACTAAAAAAATAACAGTCAGATCTGTGATTTCAAATGGCCTCATTTGTTAGTGTATGAATACAAAAAAAAAAACACACATAAATACATAATAAACATTTTGTTCTTTTTAAAACAATTTTCTTGAGTTAAGTTATTAATTTAGCAACAATGTTACTTTTATTAAAAGTATTAACATCATCGAAAATCAAACACCATTCTATTTTACCGATTTTCCACTACTCATTTTATGTAAAGTTAAGTTAGGCTGATACAAATATTAAATTTCTTCTATGTCCGAGACCACTTGGAAGTTACGAGGGGGGGATAAAAATAAATAGGGAAGAAACAAATAAAAATGAAAAAAAAGTTAGTTTTTCGAATTTTCTATTTTTAATGATAGTTGTTAAGCTGTTTTTAATCGTCCTCTGGATCATGTTTTTACTTGTTTTTTACTTGCAAATTTGAAAAAACCTAACTGATGTCAAAAAAATGATGAATCTTTTTTTTCTCCCCTTCAAAATTTTCGGATTTTCGAAAGGGGGGGGGGTTGACATAAAAGAAAATTAATATTTGTATCAGCCTTATCTCTTTTCCAAATAATGTATTTATTGCCTTTATCGAGCGGATTTAACCCGGTCAAAAGTGTCAACATTCTAGTACCTACTGAATAAGTCATTATTTGAACTTAGTATCCAAACTCATGCGTCATCCGTTGAAGCCATTCAGAACATTACGATGTACATGTTTTTTTTTATTTCTTTATTAGTATCATTCCAAACATTACATTCATTTCTTCTTTCATCCTAATTTGGTAAAACAAATTTAAGATTTTATTAACATTTTGTTAACAACATACTACATCTCCCTGGCTCTTCACCCGAAAGGCTTTGGGGTTTTACATATTTCGACTTGTTGAATCCAACAAAAATAGTCCGGTTGAAAACCCCGTGTAACACCATCGTGACCTTCCCTTGTTAGCTACCCCATATACCCGATTGCCCCAAGGCTCCGCCACAAGAAATTTGCCTTAGACACCAAAATATGAAAAACAAAAAAATTATTAACAAAGACTGGATTCAAAACCGCAACCTTTGGATCCTTACACATAAACTTACACCACATGCCTATCATAGTTTCTCATGTATGGGTCTCTACATCACACAACATGGAACCATCTTGTCACGGAGAACAACCTGCAAGAGGAGCAAAATACAACACCCGTTGGACAGCCAAGTGCGAGAAGGGGTGAGATGATATGTTCTATAAATATATTTAAAGTACCAACGCGGTGCTGCGGGAATTTCTTACTTATACCAGAGTCAAAATCTATATGTTTGTATATCTATATTATCGGCAATAACTTATACATTTGCAGTGGAAATAGAATTTCATGCCGTGCGTGTTGGATTGGGTAATATATTAGGGAGAAACAAATAAACACACTTGACTATAACAGTCGGGCGCTTTATAAGCAGAATTTTATCGTTGACGTTTGCTGATTGATTTACTTTTAATTTATTTACATTTTGGTCTCCTATTAGTCGCATGGTTGGGGACGGTATGAGACTCCCCGAAGTAGGAGACCCAGGGTTTGTGGGATTCGATTCATTTGACGATGTAATATTGTAATCAAACATCTAAGTGTGCATACAGCAAACTGGATTACCGTAATTCTTTCGCAATATTAGAAGTGGAACAATTATCACGACATGGATGTTTTATGTATCTTCTAACAATTACTTATCAAAATAGAGGCCGTTGATAAACCATGTGATCATTTAGCGGGGAGGGGGTATCTAGCCAAAGACCACGGTCCACCCATTTGTGTTTCAAAGAAAATTCTCCCATCAACTAAACCTGAAAGGTTTCATTAGCAGTCGGATGGTTCAAGTTTAAAAAAAAAGTTTTAAAATTCAATATGTCATATCTTCTTTACCAACAACGATTAGAAGACGATTAAGATTTCTATGGAAATTACTATGACAAAATTTGAAAAAATGTTCCCCACATGTTAGTACTGTAATGTTAATACAAAATTATCTCTAAGTGAAAACTAATTCCTCAAACAATAATAAGGAACACTGCAGTAGAAACAAATCTTTTTTGAGCTATTTTTGTTAGGGATTTTTGCAGAAGTTTGTCACACTATAATCTCACATTTCGCTTAATAATAGCAAACCAATTCATAAATATCTCTTCTCCCATTTTTCAAATTTCTGTTTCATTCATGAACAAATGAAACACATGATCATTGGGTGAGCGGGGGGTTATTCGTCAAAACCACACAAAAGCACGAGGGGGGAGGAGGTGACTGAAAAGTCAGGAAAAATGTTCACGTGGTTTATGGACGACCCCTAAGAAAGATATGGGGATTTGAATTTCAAACTTTTTTTAAATCTTAAACCGCTCTTATTAGCAGTCATTTACATTTACCGTTATATTTTTTTTTGTAAAGAAGATGCAATAGTACCTAACTGGAATTTACAGAAATTACAATAAGGTTTAATTATCGCACTCAACATTTTACACCAAAGCCAGATTTTCTATATTTTTGGAATTGATATACATAAATAATAATTCTCAAAAAACTTATGTGCACAACATAATCGCAAAATAATGGTGAACGCGTCACGAAATGATTTTGTATACCCTTAAGTGGATTTTTTGGTGTTTGTGCTCGTTCAGAGGTTTGCCAAGCCGCATATCTAAATAAAACCCGTGAAGATCTTTTCCAAACAATATTTTTTCTACATCCCAGAAAATAGGGTGTCTTTGAGCTTGTTGTGATATACATATTTGAAAATAGTAAATAGGCAAAGAATGTTCGCAGTTAATAATAAAGGGAACGCTCATAGAACATTCCGCCGTGGATCAAGCTCTGTCCCAGTTGGAACGAAACACTTGAAGAAAATTACTTAGTAAAAGAAGGAAAAAATATGAATTTTGAAAGTGTACATCAAAAACATTATCGAAAGAATGGAAAATTGATTAAAATAATGTTTTTTCAACATATCTCGAATAGAAATCATGTGTTTGTTATAAAATTATTTATATAGAAATATTAGCAGGTTCTAAAGTAATGATCATTCTAAATGCGTTGCTTGCAAGAATTGATAAATCAGTAATTTATAAAAATGTTTATGTATTAGCTTTACTAAATTTTATCTAAGTGTAAAAGTCACGTAGGAAATTGATTGAAGTGAAATTATGAAATCTAATTAAGGAAGATTGGATTGAACAAATGTGTAGTGAAAATAAATCACTTTGTTCAGCAGAGTGTGCTACTACAGCCTTGGCAATCGAAAAAGTGTCACGCTGTCGGCCGGAAGGTGAAAAATTTGATGCAATTGGTTTTGCTCAACACGTGTGTTTCCAAGGAAACTGACTATGATGACTTGTCGGCTTACTAGGAGAATTTAATATTTTGTTTAAATGCTATGGCATGCTCTGATACTTACATGGTATATGAAACCTTGTGAAGACAAAACTTCTAAGAAGAAAGAGTGTGGTATGATCAGTTTACATATTTGATGTGAACAGAAAATGTTCATTTTTTTCTAATGCGTTGCATTATTTAGTCTACCGTTAACGGGTAATAAAGTTTTTGTTTATGAAAACTTAGAGTTTGTATGTGCTTGATCGAAGACACATTCAGGTAAGATAATAAAACATAATGTCATTCATGTTGCCCCCAAATTTATTTTCTGCTGCATAAGAATTGATGCAGAGTTGCAGTTTTGGTGAGAAATTTCAAAATACCTTTTTTTTGTTCAATGTGATGATTTTGTGGGTTTTTATACACATTTATCTGAATTCACAGCATAATAGGAGAGGGGTCAGATTTAAATTTCTTTTCGTTTCAGAGAGCGAGTAATGGCGCTTAAGCCAAGGCTCTAGAGCCAGGACATACGGGGGAAATACCTGTGTCCCATCCCAGGAAAAGGAACACAGCGATGAAGTGTGCATTAATTTTCTTAGCTACGCCACTTCCAACGATTTTACCTTTCCCTCTTAATGAACCGGTCGGTACGGTGGTCCCCATTTCTTCACTAATAAAATTGAAAAATGTTCGTTCACCATGTTATTCATTCGTGAATAATCTGATGGTCGTAAATCTTTCAATTATCTTAAAACCCAAGTCTGCACAGTGGGCCTGGCCATTTTAATGTTTGTGTCATATTGTATACGATATGCTGCAAATATGAATGTCGACAAGAAAATATTGGAATCATTTCCAGTATTTCCAGGATGCTTTTCAATATTGGTTGTGCAAACGCTTAGATAGATAGATAGATAGATATATAGATAGATAGATAGCTTTACAAAATTTTATCTTATGATCTTATATGAAGAACAACCTATTTTTAAAAGAAGGCAAAATTTATTATTAAAACATTAGGTTATTGGACGTCAAAAATTATTGTGACATAATAAAACGAAAGAACATCAAAAAAATGCGTTCAGAATCATCGGAGTAACTGCAGTTATCGATTTCTCTTTTCGCTGATAACTTGAGCAGATCAATGTTATCGATTGTTGCATTTATATTAGTTGGAAACAAAAAACAATATCTAAAAACAATATAGCTCGAAAGAACAGCCTATAGAAGGCGAAATTCATTTTAATTTTAAATCTTCAGTTTTTATATTTATGATTACATTTTATTTCGAAATGTTTGAAGGAAGGGTAAATTTGTGCTAAATATTTTATTTATTGATAATATATACCAATAACGAAACTCAATAAGGTTTGTTCATAAATTTCATAAGACGAAAAATAGTAATTTTGGACACCCACCCACCCCCTCGTAACGCTTTTTGTATGAATATTATAAAATTTTTGTATGACCTGTAACAACTTACTGACCCCCACCCACCCCCTCAAGCGTTGTGTGAAATTAGCGAATAAGCCCAAAGAAGAATAAATATTTGAAAGAAAGGATTTCTGGATAAGTAATGAAATAGTTTTGACAATAACTTTCCCAATATGTTTTAGTTTATTCAAGAGCATATCATTGTTGCATCAAGTGCCTTTTTTAAATCAACTGACTCTAAATAAGCCTGATGTCGTCAGAGGGATTCAATAAAAACGTAAAAACGAATATCATCTTGAGACGTCCTTGGTTTCAGACTCATTATGCCAAACGACTTTATGTCAAATGATTATTATGCCAAATGACCTACCACCAGATCAACTCTATATTTACTTATAATAATAATGCTCAACATATTGTCGATTTAAAGTCATGCTTTAGAGCATTCATGATGTCAAAACTATGTATCATTGCTTGACAGTTATCGAATGAGTGCAATAAAACTTATTTTAATCTGCATTTTATTATGCATATAAAAATAAACACACATTGTTTGAAAATGTATTGGAAAATATGAAGTTGGTGCAGTCCCATATTGAAAAATAAAGGCATACCAGTCTCCATATGAACTTTTAATTTAAATTTCAGCTGCAAAACGTGAATTGTGTTCAAGTTTATTATTTTTTGCTGATCATTAGAAGCAAAATTAGCTAGCTATGCGGTTGTGTTAAATATGTCAGAAAGAAATGTAAGGGGTCGTCCATAAATGACGTAGCTATTTAGGGGGGGTAGGGGGATCTTTACGGGGCCCATATAGCTGTAGCGGTAAACGCGCAGCTATTCAGCAAGACCAAGCTGAGGGTCGTGGGTTCGAATCCCACCGGTCGAGGATCTTTTCGGGTTGGAAATTTTCTCGACTTCCCAGAGCATAGAGTATCTTCGTTCCTGCCACACGATATACGCATATACGCATAGCCGTGTAGTTCCGGCGTATAGAATAGAACTACGGACGACCTGTTCCGGTGGTAAGAGTCCACCAAACGGGGTAACCCCAATTCAAGGTGTGATGCGAAAAACCGTGCTGAGGAATGAATGGTCGAAGGGGTGAAAAAGATGTTCGGCCGTTAACGGAGCCTGTGGGGCACCTGGGCACCCCTCACAGTATTTTGTCCCTTACCGCGTTAATGCAGGGCTCTGGCGTGGTGGACCTCTTTTCCCGTGCTACTCGTGGGATCCAATCATGAATACAAACTTAAACCAAAATCAAAATAATAGTAGTTGTTTGCGTACAAATGCGAAGTGGTACGGTATTATACTCGACGAGCGATGCAACATGTCGATTTAGATTGGATGTCGCACCACCCCTGAGTCGTCGGATCTACGAGTTGTTGGATCTTCAACGGGAGTCGAATCAGTTCATCTTAGTGCTCATAGTCTCTGAGTACTAGCTGCGAGTTACTATGTACTTTATCATCCAGAGCGGGAGAACGTACGATCCTCAACGAGAGCACGTAGTACATTCTCGATAGATGAGCCAGCGAATCGTCGGGAAAACCAAAGGACAGACAGTACGCATTTACACCTCGCCGGGATCGGTAGTTAACTAATCAGTGTGAGCATTTATGAAGATGTAGAGTGTGATAGCAATAAAATTTCTCATTAGTAGTGTAAGAAATTGCGAATAAATCAAATTAAACGTAAAGTAGTGCCAATAAACGATACGTAGTGTTTCCTAAACTGTGAATAGTGGTTGTTATCTGCTTCGATACGAAAAGGTTACTCCGAACCATCTAATTGGCTAGCTAACCATCCTCTCGACACTGGAGTCGATTGATGACAAAGTGATGTAAGTCCTCTTCTCGCCCTGACCGCTACATCTGGTCCTTCGAGCCGGATGGTCGTCGACGCGATTCCGACCACCCGGTGAAGCCACGGCAAATGGTTCCGACGCCATTCCTGCGAATCCAAGCTATTCAATCAGGATATTGCCATTAAATATTTTCCCGCCCGTCGCCATCTTTCAACGCCAAGTGAAGCTGCTTGAGAATAATTGTTCAAGGCATTGACAATTATTCTAAAAGGTGAGTGATATTCCAATCGCTCTACAAGTTTATCGCTCGTCTACCGGGTCTTCTCTGCTTACATGTTACCATTGTCCAACGGGACAATTATCATCGTTTTCTGTGCACTGTGATCTCCACCTGAGACATTCCGGTCGACTTTCCCGGAATTTTGCGATATTTCATCCGATCCTGCGCACAATTGAGGCAAGCCAGCGCCATTGCTGAACGGACACCAACCCGTACTTCGTGTAAGCAGCCCAATTAGCAGCCATTGCTGACACAGCCACATCCACAGCCAAAGGACGTATCGCAGTTCGAGAAAGGGAAATTTTATAAATACAAGGCACTTTATTGCCTTTGAGAAGGTAATTATCGCTCCATTTCGTTAGTTTCGCCTTTTCCGGGCTACCTGGTCTCAATTTGTAGATCCTGATTCACCGCCATGTCCGGACTCGAACGTAAGCTGCGCTACTTGAAGACGCGACGCCGCAGCATCCTGACGTCATTGGCCTCCATCGAGAAGTTCGTTGCATCATACCAAGAGGAGGCAGACGAGCCCGAAGTGCCGATACGACTAGAAGCAATCGTTACGCTGTGGACGGAGTTTAACAAGGTACAAGCCGATTTAGAAACCCAAGATGAAGCCCCTGATGCCCTTGAAATATACCTCAAAGAGAGGGTTGAGTTTGAAAATTCCTACTACAAGGTCAAGGGTTTTCTTTCTCAACGTTGCCCTGCCCCTTCAAGCACGCCCACTTCTAACCCCCCTGCTCAAAGCCATTCGAATCACGTAAAGCTGCCCGATGTTAAGCTACCAATTTTCACTGGCAACTATGAAACGTGGCTTAACTTTCACGACCTGTTCGTGTCGCTCGTACACTCATCATCAGAGTTGTCGAGCATTCAAAAATTTTATTATCTTCGGTCGTCAATGGCTGGAGAAGCACTGAAGCTAATCCAAACGATACCGATTAGCGCGACTAATTACTCTGTCGCATGGAATCTCCTAGTCGAGCATTTCCAGAACCCCAAGGTTCTAAAGCGCAATTATGTTCAGGCATTGTTCGATTTTCCTGTGATTCGCAAGGAGTCGCCAGATGAGCTTCACTCGTTAGTCGAGAAGTTCGAAGCGAATGTGAAGGTGCTTAAACAATTAGGAGAAAGCACTGAATATTGGGACATACTTTTGATCCACTTCCTCTCAAGCCGTCTCGACCCCATCACTCGGCGTGACTGGGAGGAATTTTCCGCCACTCGTGACAACGTGGTGTTCAAGGACCTTACGGATTTCATTCAGCGTCGAGTCAGTGTCCTGCAGCAAATGTCTTCCAAACAACCCGAATCCCAACAAGCTTATCAGCCTCGTAAACCATCAAACCCTCGCATCGGTAGCCATGGAGCCTTCCAGGAGAATCGACGAAAGTGCCTCTTCTGCCCGGAAGAACATCCAATCTACATGTGCAGCATATTCAGTCGCATGCCAGTTGAAGAGAAGGAAAAACTCATCAAGCGACATCAACTGTGTCGCAACTGTTTTCGTAAGGGTCACATGGCTCGTGACTGCCCATCGGAAAATTGTTGCAGGAGGTGCAATTCTCGCCACCACACGCAACTGTGCACCACTAACACATCCACCCAAGGGAGATCAACAAATGCAGCTGTAACGACGAGCGACGTCCGAAACGCCACCCCTTCCACTTCTGGCGCCACCCCATCTGATCCACCATCATCTTCGGCTTCGAGAGCGTCAACATCCACGATGAACGCTGCCCACTCGGGAGTTACTAGTTGTAATTCACAACAACCAGGACGATCAAAAGTGCTTCTCGCCACTGCAGTGGTAATCGTCGTCGACGACGCTGGAAGGGAGCATTTTGCACGCGCTCTACTGGATTCTGGGAGTGAATGTTGTTTTGCTACCTCTCAACTATCGCAAATGATGAACGTTAGACGGACAAGAGTGGATGTGCCGGTCGCTGGGATCGGGAAATCAGCATTGAAGGTGAAGCATCAATTCCGAGCCGTCATCAAATCTCGTAACTCAGATTATACAACTAGTGTCGACATGCTCATTTTGCCCAAGGTCACCATGGACCTTCCCTCCACTGATATTGATGTATCTCGCTGGGACATTCCGTCTAACATCACTCTCGCTGACCCAGCATTCTTTCAATCTAGCACTGTCGACATTGTACTGGGAGCAGAGATTTTCTTTGACCTGTTTGCTGTGTCAGGACGCATTTTTCTTGGAGAATCTCTTCCATCTCTGACCAACTCGGTCTTTGGATGGGTAGTGTCGGGAAGAACTGCCCAATATTCGTCCCAAACTTCTGTACGTTGCAATGTCGCTACTGTTGCCGACCTCCATGACTTCATGGAAAAATTTTGGAAAGTGGAGGAGGATCCAACTGCCACTAGCTATTCCCCAGACGAAACAGCCTGCGAGGATTTCTTCCAGCGTACGGTTTCTCGTGATTCGTCGGGCCGATACATGGTACGTCTTCCGTTCAAGGAGGCAATGATTCAGCGACTAGGAGACAACCATAAATCAGCACTGCATCGTTTTCGTCTTCTGGAGAATCGTCTTTCTCGGGACGCTTCAATTGCCCAGCAGTATCGGGATTTCATGACCGAATATCTCCGATTGGGCCACATGGCGCCGCTTAGTAGTGTTGGAGAAGAGATTGAACCAAAATACTACCTCCCACATCACCCAGTAATTCGAGACAGCAGCACGACCACAAAACTGCGCGTCGTATTCGATGCGTCCAGCAAAACGAGCAGTGGCATCTCTTTAAACGACGCTCTTCTCGTCGGCCCCATCGTGCAGGACGATTTGCGGTCGATCGTTATGCGTTCTCGCACCCACGAGATAGTTCTCATTGCGGACGCAGAGAAAATGTACCGCCAAGTGCGACACTCCACTATGGTCCAGGAATCAGTTTTACGCGGAAAGATGCATTCTGAGCTTTAGAATGAAACATTAGACAAAAACGGTCTTCTACAAAGTTGTTTGTATTAGTTGAGCTCTTTGTTTGGTTTTATTGAAAATTAGGGTGGACCACATTTTCATAGAAATGATTAAACTAACTTTCTTATTTGTAGAAATTATATTATACATGCTTCAGCAAAGTTGTAAACCATTCAATTTCAAGCAACTTTGCCTAAAAAAGTTTTTTTGTATCTCTTAAATTGACCGATTTAGAGCTTTTTTCCTACGGTGACATAGGGTGGTCCGAACAAAACTGGTTTTCTGGCTCTAGAGTTTTCAATTCAAGTTTCTCATCAAAGTAGTCTATGAAACACTTTTAGAGCTTTGAAAAATGCGTAATTTGGTGAGTGAAGAAACTCGCTATCTCCTTCCGTTTAGGAGTTATTGTTGTTTTTCTCTCAAAAACATGCCTACTTTGATTGTGAATTTCTTTGATTGGGGCAAACATAAAAAATATCTTTTGACGGCGTTCAAAAGACAAAACAAAATTGTATATTATATCAACAAATTACAGATGTGTTATTTTTGTAACTCTAATAAAACGTCTTGAAAGTCAAACTTTTTTTTTCAGAAAAACTTCAATAACTTTTGAACTAAAATAGATATCATCAATCTTTTTGCATGAAAATTTGCGTTTTGTTAAGTTCTAAAAGTCGTTCATAGACAACTTTGACGAGAAAATAATATTAAAAAAACTAGAGTTAAAAAACTTATTTTTGTTGGACCACCCTGCGATGATTAGGAAAAAATGCTCTAGATTGGTCAAATTTTGAGCTACAGAAAAACTTTTTTTGGCAAAGTTGATCAAAATTTCAAGTTCTACCGCTTTGCCTAAGAGCATATACCAGTATATTTGTAAATAAAAATGTTGATTATATGATATGTGTGATATTGTGGACCACCCTAGTTTCAAATGACACAGTATGAAAGCTTACATTTTTAAAAACAATTTTGTAGAAGATCATTTTTGTCTAAAATTTCATTTTCATGCTCAAAATGCAAAATAATAAAGAAATACATACCATGAAAATCTTCAAAATAGTTTTAGAGCCCTATCTTTCTTATTTCAGATTTCTCGTCAAAGTCGTCTATGAACGACTTTTAGAACTTAACAAAACGCAAATTTTCATGCAAAAATATTGATGATATCTATTTTAGTTCAAAAGTTATTGAAGTTTTTCTGATAAAAATCCTTTGTTTTTCAAGGCATGTTATCAGAGTTACAAAAATAACACATCTGTAATTTTTTGATATAATATACAATTTTAATTTGTCTTTTGAATGCCGTCAAAAGATATTTTTTATGTTTGCCCCAATCAGAGATATTCACAATCAAAGTAGGCATGTTTTTGAGAGAAAAACAACAATAACTCCTAAACGGAAGGAGATAGCGAGTTTCTTCACTCACCAAATTACGCATTTTTCAAAGCTCTAAAAGTGTTTCATAGACTACTTTGATGAGAAACTTGAATTGAAAACTCTAGAGCCAGAAAACCAGTTTTGTTCGGACCACCCTATGTAGCTGCAGGAAAAAAGCTCTAAATCGGTCAATTTAAGAGATACAAAAAAACTTTTTTAGGCAAAGTTGCTTGAAATTGAATGGTTTATAACTTTGCTGAAGCATGTATAATATAATTTCTACAAATAAGAAAGTTAGTTACACAATTTCTATGAAAATGTGGTCCACCCTAATTTTCAATAACACCAAACAAAGTGCTAAACTAATACAAACAACTTTGCAGAAGACCGTTTTTGTCTAATGTTTCATTTTAAAGCTCAAAATGCATCTTTCCGCGTAAAACTGATTCCTGGACCACTGTGCACTCTTCCGAAGATTATGCATACTTGTGCATTTTTTGGCGAATTTCTCCAGAGCAACCAATACAGACATTTGTTCTGCAAACGGTAACGTACGGAACGGCATCGGCTCCCTACTTAGCAACTCGCGTACTAAAACAGCTGGCAAGCGATGAGGCTGCGAACTATCCAATCGCAGCGAAGGTAGTGGAAAATGACTTTTACGTCGATGATCTTTTCACCGGAGCAGCTACAGCAGCAGAAACAATCGAGCTCAGAGAGCAAATCGACGGCATGCTTTCCAAAGGAGGATTTTCCATGAGAAAGTGGGCATCAAATTGTGAAGCCGTTCTGGAGGGCATTCCGTCTGAGAACCGGGCTCTACAACACTCGATCGACTTCGATCGAGATCAAACAATCAAGACACTTGGCCTGCACTGGGAGCCAGGCACAGATCTCCTCAAATATAAAATCGATCTACATTTGCCACTCAACACCGTTCTCACGAAGCGCCTCACGTTGTCCTACATTGCTCAACTCTTTGATCCGTTGGGACTGGTTGGACCAGTCGTTGTAACAGCCAAGGCATACATGCAGACACTCTGGACTCTCAGAGACGAAAATGGAAAGATATGGGAATGGGATCGGGAACTCCCAGTGAGTTTGAGAGATCGATGGATCGCCTACCACTCCGATCTTCCCACTCTCAACAACTTGAGAATAAATCGCTTTGTTCTTCTCTCCAAACCACTAGAAATAGAGCTCCATATGTTTTCGGATGCATCTGACATCGGATACGGCACCTGCGCCTACTTGAGATCCACCGACAGTCTCGGTCGAATCAAAGTTGCTTTGCTGACCTCAAAATCAAGAATCGCTCCTCTAAAACGCCAAAGTACTCCCAGGCTTGAGCTGTGTGGAGCTTTGCTCTCCGCCGAGTTGTACCAGCGCATTTCCACATCTCTTCAATTCCCTTTTATTGCAGTTTTCTGGACTGATTCTATGACCGTAATTAACTGGCTAAATGCATCACCCTCTACGTGGACCACCTTTGTCGCTAACAGGGTATCCAAGATTCAGCATGCGACGCAGAAATGCACTTGGAACCATATTGCTGGACTCCAGAACCCGGCTGATGTCATATCCCGTGGCTGTCTGGCATCCGAGCTCATCAGCAACAAGCTTTGGTGGGGTGGCCCAGATTGGTTGGAGAAAGAGAAGGATTACTGGCCTGTTCCCGGACAGCAGTGTCGAGCGACTGATCACAGCGATAGTGAGCGACGAAGATCTGCAGCAGTGTTTGCTTCTACCACTACCGAACCTTCATTCATCGATGAATACAGTGGAAAATTCTCCAGCTACACAAAAATGGTCCGTACCACAGCGTACTGGCGCCGTTTCTTTGCGATATTGCGATCACCGAAAGAAGATCGGACCTTCACCTTCCTAACAACCAACGAACTCAAAACTGCCGAACATGCGCTCATAAGGCTGCTGCAGCAACAGTGCTTTCCAGATGAGTGGAAGCGATTGCAAAGTGGACAACACGTTGCCAAAAGTTCACGACTGAAATGGTTTCATCCTACGATCTCCTCCAATGAAAACATCATTCGAATCGGCGGTCGTCTGGGCCAGTCCAAACAGCACGACGACTTCAAGCATCCTATCTTGCTACCTGGCACTCACCAACTATCCACGTTGCTTCTTTCGTCGTATCATCAAAAACTACTACACGCAGCCCCACAGCTGATGGTCAACACAGTTCGATTAAAATATTGGCTCTTGGGGGGGCGGAGTGCGGCTAGGCAGGTAGTGCACAAATGCGTCACTTGTGTACGTGCTCGACCGAAGCTCATCGAGCAATTTATGTCCGAGCTCCCAGCAGCTCGTGTGACGGCAGCTAGGCCATTCTCTCGTGTGGGCATAGATTTCTGGGGACCCATACAGCTACAACCTCGGCATAGGCGCGACGCACCCATTAAAGCATACGTAGCCGTGTTCGTATGTTTTGCGACCAAGGCAGTTCATCTCGAACTGGTCGCTAATTTGACTACAGCCAAGTTTTTGCAAGCCTTTCGGCGGTTCGTGGCTCGCCGAGGCCTCTGTGCTGATGTATATACGGACAACGGCAAGAATTTTGTGGGAGCAGCGAACGAACTCAAGAAGCTTTTACGAAGCAGGGAGCACAAAGACCAAGTTGCTCAAGAGTGTGCTGAAAACGGCATACGTTGGCATTTTAACCCTCCTAAAGGATCCCATTTCGGCGGGCTTTGGGAGGCGGCAATAAGATCGGCTCAAAAACATTTCGTTCGAGTATTGGGATCAAGGCTGATTGCGCATGACGATATGGAGACTCTGTTGGCTCAAATTGAGTGCTGCCTTAACTCTCGTCCTCTCACTCCGTTGAGCGAGGACCCGTCCGACCTAAATCCATTGACTCCGGGTCATTTTCTCGTGGGCTCAGCTTTAAAGGCGGTACCGGATGCCAATGTCCTTTCGATTCCGTATAACCGGTTGACCCAATGGCAGCAAACTCAAAAGGCCTTCCAGGACATTTGGAGCAGATGGCACCTGGAATATTTGGCAACTTTGCAACCGAGAGCCAAATGGTGCAACCCCCCAGTAGAAATTCAACGTAATCGATTGGTCATCATCAAGGACGAGAATCTGCCACCATTACAGTGGCCAACTGGCAGAATACACGAACTCCACCCGGGGAAGGACGGCGTAGTCCGGGTAGTCACCTTGCAAACTGCACGTGGATTCGTCACCCGACCGGTGGCAAAATTATGTCTTCTACCGATTTCGATGCCAGCCGGTGTCGGTTCAATATCCAACGACGGCGAAGCATCAACCAATGCGGAGCAGACACAGCAATAAAATCATACAATGCCCAAATTCCTTGGGTCCAAGGTAAGGACCTGTCCAATATTTTATGTTTCCCCTCCGGATCTACCGGGTCTTAATCATTACATGTACAATCGACGACTGACCGCCATTCATCGAGCGACGACGAAAACATGTGAATGGATTTCAGTTAACCCCAGCGATACCAGGCCCTCCATAACCATCAGAGATGATTCGTGATTCGTCCAGAAATAGTTATTTCTGAGGGAGGCAGGATGTTTGCGTACAAATGCGAAGTGGTACGGTATTATACTCGACGAGCGATGCAACATGTCGATTTAGATTGGATGTCGCACCACCCCTGAGTCGTCGGATCTACGAGTTGTTGGATCTTCAACGGGAGTCGAATCAGTTCATCTTAGTGCTCATAGTCTCTGAGTACTAGCTGCGAGTTACTATGTACTTTATCATCCAGAGCGGGAGAACGTACGATCCTCAACGAGAGCACGTAGTACATTCTCGATAGATGAGCCAGCGAATCGTCGGGAAAACCAAAGGACAGACAGTACGCATTTACACCTCGCCGGGATCGGTAGTTAACTAATCAGTGTGAGCATTTATGAAGATGTAGAGTGTGATAGCAATAAAATTTCTCATTAGTAGTGTAAGAAATTGCGAATAAATCAAATTAAACGTAAAGTAGTGCCAATAAACGATACGTAGTGTTTCCTAAACTGTGAATAGTGGTTGTTATCTGCTTCGATACGAAAAGGTTACTCCGAACCATCTAATTGGCTAGCTAACCATCCTCTCGACACTGGAGTCGATTGATGACAAAGTGATGTAAGTCCTCTTCTCGCCCTGACCGCTACAGTAGTAGTGCAGGTAGTAGCAGTAGTAGGGAAGCGAACCCCTTCGCAAGAAGTGGGTTAGCTAGGTCTCCGTTGAGGAGAGCGGAAGCAGGAGGAGGCAGCAGTGCACGTAGTGCCAGTGCTGGAAACCATATTTCATCCCCGGCTAACGCATCGGGTGAGGTTATGGATGGAGCGTGGTTGATGAGGGCCATCAATAAAAGTAGAGATGGGCTCTCTGCGATGGAAGTGGCTGCACAGCAGCTCGACTCCATAATTGACTTTGCGTCCTCGAAGTCTAACATCAGCAAGGACCTCAAGCAGGCCCTGTTCAGACTTCGTAAGTCGATGTTCGCGGCCAAGCAGAACCATGCTGAACCCATGGCGACTGTGGCTGCGGCAGAACCCGTGAAATTGAAGGTGCCGAAGTCTACCCAGACGGAGCCCTTCGTCTTCGCGGGTAGCCCCAAAAGTGCGGAAGCGAATGCTTACAACAAGCAATCGCAGAAGCGCGCGAGGCAGCCGTCAGGGGAGGAGCTACCCGGCGGCGCTCGCAAGGCCAGGCGGATATTAACCCCGAAAACCGGCAGAAGTGCCGGAAAATCGGACCCCAGCCAGGCGTCCCGGAAAGCCGAGAAGGGTGGGCCCGAAAAGGCTGGCCCCTCACGGAGTGATTGGAACAGGGGGTTGCGACCTTTGAGAGGTCCTCAATCACCACAGGTTAGGGCGGATCAGGGGGGGGACGCCCCCTGGACAACAGTAGTGAGAAAGAAGAAGAAGGAGAAGCAGGAAGTTCAGGAGCGCAGGGATACCAGGCCTAAGAAAAGTAGGAGGGTAGGTGCCAAGCGCGAAAAGGGTGATGCGATCATCATCAAGACGGAAGAGTCCAAGTACTCGGAAGTCCTGAAGGCGATGCGCAGTGACGCGAAGCTCGCAGATCTTGGAGCCGACGTACGCAGTGTCAGACGCACTCGTACAGGTGAAATGATTCTCGAGCTTAAGCGCGACAAGGAGCGCAAGGGCGCCGCCTACAAAAGTTTGGCGGAAGAGGTCCTTGGCGAGGGTGTCGAAGTGAGGGCTCTGACGCAGTCAGTGACTCTGAAGGTGATGAACCTTGACGAGATCACCAACGCAGAAGAGCTCGTCACAGCACTGCGGCAACAGTGCGAGATTCAGGTGCCCACCGCTGCCGTTCAGCTACGGAAAGGTCCGGCAGGTACTCAGGTGGCCTTAGTACACCTACCTGTGACGGACGCAAATAAGTCCGCTAAGGTAGGCAAGATCAAGGTTGGTTGGTCAGTATGCTCACTGAACATACATGAGCAACCGGTGATCTGCTTTAGGTGTAGGGAACCAGGGCACAAGTCCTGGGGCTGTAAAGGCCCTGATAGGACCAAGTTGTGTAGGCGTTGTGGTGAGGAAGGTCATAAGGCACTAGGCTGCAAGAACCCTCCCAAGTGCTTGATTTGTTCCGGCAAGTCCGTGAACAACAATCATCCAACGGGAGGCTCAAGGTGCCCGACCTTCAAACGAGCCATTAACGAAAAGTCACAGTGCAGGTAACGCAGCTGAACCTGAACCACTGTGACGCAGCTCAGCAACTGCTGTACCAGGCAGTTGCTGAGTGGGGGACGGACATCGCCATCATATCGGACCCATACCGAGTACCCGCCGGCAACGGCAACTGGGTCGTGGATGGATCCGGAAAAATGGCGGCGATATGGACGACGGGTAAATACCCCGTGCATGAGTTGGTGTCTACTACCTACGAGGGCTTCGTGATCGCCAAGGTAAACGGGGTCCTCTTTTGTAGCTGCTATGCGCCTCCGAGTTGGTCGACCGAGCGGTTCACGCAGATGCTGGACTGCATGACGACCGTGTTGACAGGGCGAAGGCCAGTAGTAATAGCGGGTGACTTCAATGCCTGGGCCGTGGAATGGGGAAGCCGCATCACGAACCAGCGAGGTCAAATCCTGCTAGAGGCACTGGCCGTGCTAGATGTCGATCTGGCTAATGTTGGTACCAAAAGTACCTTCAGCCGAAACGGAGCGGAGTCGATTATCGACGTTACTTTTTGTAGTCCTGGCCTAACGAGTAGTTCGAACTGGAGGGTAGACAATGCCTACACTCACAGCGACCACCTGGCGGTTCGCTACAGTATCGACTACAACAACAGCAGGCAGCGCGTAGAGGAAGCGGCTAGGTCACGGCCAAGCCCTCGTAGGTGGAAGACATCGTACTTCAATGACGAAGTACTTAGGGAGGCGCTCCGTCGTGAGCGTAACCTACTCGGCCTAAGCGGGGACGAACTGGTAGCGGTGCTTTCGCGTGCGTGCGATGCGACCATGCCTAGGAAAGTCCACCCTAGAAATGGGAGACCACCGACGTACTGGTGGACTCAAGCAATTGCGAACCTGCGCCGTGCCTGCCTACGGGCCAGGAGGTGGATGCAGCGAGCACGTACCGAGCAGGAGCGTGAAGAACGACGGGCGGTGTTCACCGCTGCCAAAGTCGCGCTGAAGTCCGAGATAAGGGCAAGCAAAAAGGCCTGCTTTGAGAGACTCTGTCAGAGTGCCAACGCGAACCCGTGGGGTGATGCCTACAGGATCGTTATGGCGAAGACAAGAGGTGCAATTGCTCCTACGGAACAATCTCCACAGATGCTGGAGGGGATCATCGAGGGACTCTTTCCGCGCCACAACCCTAGCCCATGGCCTCCTTTTGTAGGACAGCTGGAGATTGGGGCTGGCGATGAGGATATAGTAACCGATGAGGAACTTGTAGGGATTGCAAAATCCCTAAGCATGGGGAAGGCACCAGGTCCGGACGGAGTTCCAAACCTGGCCCTCAAAGTCACAATCTTGGAGGCTCCCGGTATGTTCAGATCTGCTATGCAGATATGCCTGGACGAGGGAGTATTTCCAGATGCGTGGAAGAGGCAGAGCCTGGTACTATTGCCAAAGGCGGGGAAACCACCTGGTGACCCGTCGGCGTATAGACCAATATGCTTGATTGACACGGCGGGGAAGGTGCTCGAGAAGATCATCCTCAACAGACTGTTGAGGTACACTGAGAGTGTAAATGGTCTCTCAAGCAACCAGTTCGGCTTCCGGAAAGGGAAGTCCACCGTAGACGCTATTCTGACGGTTAAGAAAACCGCTGAGATAGCACTCCAGCGTAAGAGGAGGGGGATTCGCTACTGCGCAGTAGTGACTCTGGATGTAAGGAACGCATTTAATAGTGCCAGTTGGGCGGCTATTGCCGATGCGCTCCTGCGTCTGGGGATACCCGAGTACCTGTACAAGATTCTCGGAAGTTACTTCCAGAATCGGGTATTAGTCTATGACACAGAGGTGGGTCGGAAGTGCTTTCACATAACCTCAGGAGTCCCGCAAGGTTCCATCCTGGGCCCGGTGTTATGGAATGTCATGTATGACGAGGTGTTGAGATTAAAATTCCCGGCGGGTGTGGTCATCGTTGGCTTTGCCGACGATATTACGCTGGAGGTCTACGGTGAATCGATCGAAGAAGTGGAATTGACTGCAGCCCACTCGATCGCAATTGTGGAGGAGTGGATGAGCTCCAGGAAACTGGAATTGGCTCACCACAAAACTGAGGCGGTTGTTGTCAACAACCGAAAGTCGGTGCAGCAAGCGGTGATCAGTGTAGGCGACTGCACGATCACTTCGAAGCGCTCCGTCAAACACTTGGGGGTGATGATCGACGATAAGCTTACCTTCGGTAGCCACGTCGATTATGCCTGCAAGAGAGCCTCCACAGCTATTGTGGCACTGTCCCGGATGATGTCCAATAGCTCTGCGGTGTACGCCAGCAAGCGAAAGCTTCTGGCCAGTGTCGCCTCGTCCATACTGAGGTATGGTGGCCCGGCTTGGGGCACGGCCTTTAGTACCAAGAGCTACCGTAGCAAGCTAGAGAGTACTTATAGGCTAATGTGCCTGAGGGTTGCGAGCGCGTACCGTACCGTGTCACACGATGCACTCTGCGTCATCACCGGTATGGTGCCTATTGGTATCCTTATCATGGAAGACATAGAGTGCTTCGAAATGCGCGGCACAAGAGGCATACGCAGGACTGCCAGACTGGCCTCCATGGTCAAATGGCAG
Organism: Aedes aegypti; assembly: GCF_002204515.2. Classification (NCBI taxonomy): domain Eukaryota; kingdom Metazoa; phylum Arthropoda; class Insecta; order Diptera; family Culicidae; genus Aedes; species Aedes aegypti. The sequence continues at coordinate 263,801,308 of NC_035107.1, read as the reverse complement.
CGTGCGTGGGACAGTTCCACCAAGGGAGTGTGGACTCACAGGTTGATTCCGAGGTTAGATATCTGGGTCAATAGGCGCCATGGGGAACTAACATTCCACCTGACACAGGTCCTTTCGGGCCATGGTTGCTTTAGACAGTATCTACACCGTTTCGGTCATGCGGGTTCTCCCGAATGTCCAGTTTGTGCAGGTTTAGAGGAAACGGCGGAACACGTTTTGTTCGTGTGCCCGCGTTTCCGCACAATGCGTGACCGCATGTTAGCCACATGCGGTCGGGACACGACTCCGGACAATTTGGTCCAGAGGATGTGTGAAGACGAGTTTGGCTGGAATGCCGTTTCATCGGCTATCACCCACATCGTCTCGGAACTGCAAAGGAGGTGGCGAGTGGACTCGAGGAGTGGCTAGTGCAGACGCTAAACAACAGGTGGTCCAAGGGTTCGCAGTCGGCTACGTAGATCATACCGGTGCCCTACGGTCGAAATCGACCCTTACAGCGATTAAGTGGCCGCGGGGAGAACATCCTGGTAGCGCTGCTGTCGTGGCGCCGGCCTACTGGGTGGATACGAGCCTCTGGTTGTTCGGGGCAGGTGGAGGCCCCTTCGTCAGCAATCCCAGCTGGTGCTAGCTGATAGGGCCTGAGCCTTCAGTAGGTCAAATTGCGAAGCCCGCAGTATCAGTTCTTGATACCTGCGGTGCAGCTGGGCGCGGGCGTAGTGGTCGACCCTGCCCGCTTTCAGCGGACAACGGGAGGTGAGGACCACCTGGGAAGCTGGCAAAGCGCCAGCATGCTACCTTGGTGGACCCCCCTAAGCGTGTCATCGATGTTCGTTGCTGCATGGCTACGCAGCTAACCTGGAGGATGCGATGTGCAATAGCCCCTCTCCGAAGCAATGCCTTCTTGGTGGTCCCGGAGAGACGAAGGGTTTGGCGGCAATGGAAATGGTTTAGTGGGTCGGGGGTGTAGTCCTGTTTACTGTTTGCATGTAGTAAATGGTCCCTAACCCCACACGGCGTCTGTTGAGCAGATTATCCCCCCATTGCTTAGAAGAAAAAAAAAAAAAAAAAAAAAAAAAAAAACACGATATACGCAAGCAAAAATGGTCATTGGCACAGTAAGCTCTCAGTTAATAACTGTGGAAGTGCTCATAAGAACACTGAGATGCAAGCTGAGATGCAGGCTCTGTCCTCTGTTTTGTTTGACTTATAAACTTGGTTTATAAAATGATGATTCAGCTTCAAAACATTCATCAATTTTAGATTTTCTTGATAAATGCAATCAAACAGATTTGTCAAAGCTTTAAATGGTTGTGTAAATATTATATTATATTCGGGTCTTAATTGATAAATTTATAAATAAACAAAATCAAAGTTGAATAAATAAATTAAAAATCAATGCTTTAACTACTTGGAGTACATTGTTTTCTCATTTGTTGACAAGTCATAAAGTCAGCCGTTTTCAAGACTATAAAATATGCTCTTTTCGGCAAATATTACATGAAACAAGATATTTATACCGTGTATTATGCATTCAATGTTGCAGGAGATCTCACTTAATCAACTCATCGATTTGTTTTGATGTATCAATGCTCTTGATGGAATAGCCTGAATATTAATGAGGACAACAGATTCGAGTGATATCGAAATTTCCCTATCATTCAATTTTATTGATAACTTGGTAATTTGATATTTTTTTATTATTTAACTTCATTATAGGTTGTGTAGGTTTATTTTATTATGAAGAAAGATAATGAAGTTCAGCTCAAATATTAATAGAGATAAATAATTTGTATAATAATCGCTAAAATTTTCTAAACATTCCAAATATATCAAGTGTAATCTTTTCTTTATCTGGCCACTGAATATAGATTTGAATGGATTTGAATTTGGATAATAATTCATTTCGAATTTATATATTTTATTGTTCATTTTCATTGAAATCTATTTCCTAACAAAGAATAATTTAAAAAAAAAAAACATTCCTCTAATAACGAAATTTCTGTTCTAACTAAAAATAAACTAGAAATATATTGTACCCTAACTCAACAATAACGAGCTTCATCAATCCAATCATTTTTTTTTTTTCACATTTTCTAAAGTAAACTTGTTTGTCTTGGTAACAACAGCAAAAGTAATACAATTTAGCCTATATGAAACTAGATACCAAAATTATGTAACAGCAAACTGTGTTTATTTGAAACTGTTTTCCAAATAACTTTCGAGCGCTACTGTATATCATACTGTTAGATTAGATTATCCTTACATTTTAGTCAGTAATTAATATCAAATTTTGTATTGAACTTCTGAATTCTAATTTTTTGTTTCAACCCAATCACTGAGGAAAATTAATAAAAAAATATAAAGGGGAGCCTTCCTTAGCCGAGTGGTTAGAGTCCGCGGCTACAAAGCAAAGCCATGCTGAAGGTGTCTGGGTTCAATTCCCCGTTGGTCCAGGATCTTTTCGTAAAGGAAATTTTCTGGACTTCCCTGGGCATAGAGTATCATCGTACCTGCCACACGATATACGAATGTGAAAATGGCAACTTTGGCATAGAAAGCTCTCAGTTAATAACTGTGGAAGTGCTCATAAGAACACTAAGCTGAGAAGCAGGCTCTGTCCCAGTGAGGACGTCAATGCCAAAAAGAAGAAGAAGGGGAGGGGGTGCTTGATATGCTACGTATTTTCCAAGGGGAAGTATCAGCATTTGTGACGAAACGGTACGAGAGGGGAGGGGGTGTAAAAAATCAGTGAAAAATGCTACGTTATTTATGGACGGCCCCTAATAGAAAATTATAAACATTTGTATGAAAGAAAAACTTCAAAGTTTGAGCGCTATTTTCTCAGTGCCTACTTTTTTCAATATGGGCCTTTATGGGCAGCATTAGTTGTTCTTAGAAAAACTTTCTTATCGAAAATGTCTCTATCATGAAATTTTGTCCTGAACAACTAATTCCTATCATAATTCATGGATAGTCAAAATTAAAAATGATAAAAAAAGATTATTGCGTTATATAAAAATAAAATTTTGTTTTCATATTTTTCATGATAAAAAAAATCAGTATATATGTTCTCTTGACTTCTCCAAACGGTTTACTACAATCTCCCCACTGAACGTTCTGTTCTAAAATCAATATATCGGTGCCATAATTCTTAAAATAAATTGCTTGCAAAAACTCATAGCCAATTTGCAGAAGTTGTTCTTGGGTCAAAATGATCGATTCATCTATAGAAAACTCTTTTACTATTATACTAAAACCATGGTTAAAATTTAATCCCATATATGGGGCACGGTTTCTTATAATCGGCTCATTCTGGGTAGCATTCATCAGCATTGGATCGATATTTTTTTATCAATGTGAAAGTAGAACCGTGATCTTGTTTTATTTGAATAGCACCAGCAAAAGATTCCACAGAGTTTTCATGTTTTCAAGACTATTCATTTTATAAAGAGGACACCTTGTTTATGCTATATCTTTTCTATCATGTAAATAAAATCCCAGAGTATTCTGTCTGTCAGTAACGCTTTGAAAGGTTTCATTGAGCAGCATACACCAGCAATTTAAGAGCACAACAACAGTCAAATTAAGAGCACTGCAAAAGTCCATTTGAATGTTACAACATTACAATAGGGTCCTAAAGCCCTGTCCCAATTTGAGTGCCAAACACTTACGTTCAGGCCAAAAACACATGTTTACTCAATATTTTAATGTTTTTTATTTGTTGTTATTTATTAAGTACAAAAAACATTTTTTTTATGTTTCTATAGATTTTGTCACACTCCTTGATTTGAACTCAAATTTTGGGTGTATTTTGTTTTCCGTGTCCCTTCCGAAATGTCAGATAGGAACAACCCCAGTGTTAAAACTAAAACCCCTGTGATATTTTTGTCGACTAAGCGAACGTCAAACATGATCTCAAGTGTCAAGGTTCATTTATGGATCCAATTTTGAAATTAAAGTTTTAATATGATATATCCGTTATTTGAGCGAGAAAAATTGCTAAAGTAGTTGCAGTAATATGATCTTTCGTGTTATTAAATGAAAACAAGATTTCATTAACCATTTTAGGACCCTATTGCAAATTGTGGAGCACTATAACAGCTATTGCACAGGGTGTTCTAGAGTTTTCCGGAGCTTTGTCCTTCCTAATTCGTATAAAAGTCACGATCTTTTTATCATTGTAGTTTTCCGGTTTTATGAACTTGGACGGTAATCAAAATGTAAACAAACCAACTTTATGCTGTTCGACCGCACTTAAATTCCGATGCATGTTGAAAATGTGATTCATTACGGGTTTCGTCATTTCAATATAAGGTTCAAAAACAAATAAGATATATGCAAAGGAAAGATAAACATGATTGTGGGCCGAATATTCTAGTTTTTTTTATTTACACAACCTTCTTGAGTCGATGTTCCATGGTTCGATATCGACTTATGAAGGCAAAATAAAAATATTTTTTATGGTAACTATAATGGTCCCCTAAAAGAGCTTTCCAAAGCATTCCTGTTCGATGACTCGATATATTCATTAGTCGATAGTCCCCTAATTACAATTCGATTCGTTTTAAATCGTTGAAGATCGCCATCGCAGCACAAAGATCTATACAGAAATTGTAGCCCTGGTTAATCGGGATTCAATGGAATATTCTAGAATTTTCAGTCAGATTCTTCTCTCTAATTTATAGAAGCTTCTGAAACTTTTGAAATATTTCACAACAGCATTTAAGGCTGTAATTATTTCAGATCAGAATAACGGCACTATAACAATGGAGTATTATTAGAGCATAAATTTGGGCGATTTTGCGTTCATAAATATCATGCGTGTCTCAGCTTATTATTCATACACCAATGGCATATTTATCAACAGAGAAATTTCTCCGTCCATGTTATCATTTTGCAATTGAACATAAACATTATTAATCTTTGAAAGAGGTTTTTGCTTGAAAATTCTTATGGAACGTGACTAGCCACGCTGGGTTAGCTAGTTTATCAATGAAATCATAATCGGTTTTCTGTGCATCGTAATACTATTATTTTCCTCTTATATGGAAATCTTACAAAGAAGAACAAAGAAGTTTCGACAAAAACTTCCTAGAAAAGATGTTCTTCAAACTTAAACAATATTTTTCACATACCAAAAAACCGAATTTTTATGAATGAATTGTGTTTTGGTATACTTAACTATTATACTTGGCTAAAGACCTACCAATCTTTGACCATTCTAAACATTGTTCCTTATTCGTGTGAATTATAATTATTTTGATGGCTTTTTTGTTATAACACCATCGTGCAATAATATAATAGTCGAACGATACTGTATACAGAAAACCGATTACGATTTTATTGATATATTATAAAGATATAGCATGCACAAGGTGTCCACTTTATAAAATGAACAGTCCTTAAGTAAGTTGTACAATAGAGAATGTGGCTACTCTGGTAGGTGATAAATTATTATGAATATACATTAAACTTGTTCAACATACGATGATTAACGCTTTAAAGGAGACTTGACTGTATATCTTTATTTTGCTGGGGATAACACATGTTCACATGTTTATCAATAGCATGAGCAATCATGCATATGAAACGTAAAACCACATCGACTTTGGTTACACTTCATTACAAGAGTAAGTTTGGAGCAGTAGATAAATAGTGTGCTAGTCAATCCGATGATTATGGTTCGAAACTGGCTTGCACCCTCTCGGTTTTTTGCGTGTTTCCATACTTCCAATACATGCACTTAAAAGGCATATGTGTGGATGTTTTATTTTTTAATACATGTGTTGGTGATCTACGCACATGAAAAATAAATACACATGCGACAACAACCAGGATCGATCCATGGTCATGAGCGTGAGAACCAAATACTATACCACAGCACTAAACCTGCTTGTTGGTATGCGTGGTGCAAAAAGCATATCAAGTTGTACTTCCCCATTTGTACCGTAAAAACTGCTCGACTCAATGACCGGATTATCTGCCTATCAATAGACGCTCAAAAACGTCATGTCGCTCAGAAGAACACTTTTCCGCCATCAATAGACGCAGAAAACGCCTATAATGACGGTTTCAACTTTTGGGTGTAGTTTTATTGATGTTTGCATACAATTAAAACTATGATTTATCAAACTTTTTTGTAATCTTATCCCCCCATCATGTATAGTAGGGCTTGAACTTTCATTTTAGATATAATTAGGTGGAAATTGAACGATTAAATTTTGATTAAATCGATTTTTTCAACATGCTTGCTGTCTCCATTCCAAATTTTTCGTCACTCTTATATGGAAAAATAGAATACTTTTCTAAACCATCAAACAATAACTTTTAAGCACCGAAAATATTACGAACTCTTATGATAAGTGATGTTTAATGCATGAAGTTTGATTTCTGTGACAAATTAAGCAAATAAATTGCCATACAACCTGGTAAACTTGCATACAAGTTGGCTGATATAGTGAAATTTTGCATTTTCAACAGGCAATATCTCAAAAACTAGACGTGCTGTGATATTTTTGAAAACGGCAATGGATTCAGCAATCCTTAATAAAGTAAATAGCGGTATTTTCATGCTTGAGACAATATGGTGTTCCGCAGTGTCATATGATATAAAGATGAAATGTAATTGTTTAGCTGTTTCTAATAGTTTTGATAATCATGAGTTACTGATACTCGGGTTAGAAAATTGTTTAAATCGTTATGTGCTGTCAAAATTTTGTGAAACAATTTGTACTGTTTAAGTGTATCCATTCAATCTGAGGAATCGTCCATAAATTACGCAACACTCTAAGGGGGAGAAAGATTCAAGTAAATACAAAATTTCCAAAGTCTTCATACAAAAAGTGTAACATAGATAAGAAGCAGTTTCACAATAGCAAAATTCTGCGGGATATAATTTATGAATGATCCCTCATGCGACTTATCTTCTTCTTTTTGGCATTACGTTCTCTCTGGGACAGAGCTTGCCTCTCAGCTTAGTGTTCTTATGAGTACTTCCACAGTTTTTAACTGAAAGCTTTGTTTGCCAAAGTTGATATTTTTGCATTCGTATATCGTGAGACAGGTACTCTATGCTAAGGGAAGCCAAGGAAATTTCAATTACAAAAAGATCCTGGACCAACCGGACACCTTCAGCATGGTTTTGCTTTGTAGCCGCGCACTCTAACCACTCGGCTAAGAAAGGCTCCCGTGACTTATACGTTGTATGAAATTTGTATGGGCAAATATCCACGTAGGTTGAACCCTTGACCTAAGTTAAAATAAAACTTTTGAACTGATCCGTTTGATCCTTGCCAACAACCGGATGGATGCACACGACGACAACCAACAAACAGCATTCATCGCCGCGTGTCATGTTTGCTGTCAAAGTCATTTTGCTGCCTGTCGTTTTGCGATGGATGGATGGTTGGATGCATCAGCCACCGGATTGTTTCCGCATTGATTTATGTTCGAAAAGATTCGTCGACATAACTCACCGACAACTACTCGTGAATCTATTCAACCGAATAATCCACCATGGCACGTACGTAAATAGATGTTTACTATACCGATGAAGCATCCGTTGGTTCAGTAGTGGCCACGGGAACCGCCGTTAGAGTTGTCTGCCGCCACACAACCAGCGATGGTGTTTGTTGTTGATACATACTTTCTCTCTTTTCCTTTTTTTATTGCAATTGCGCTTCCACAAGGCCGGATTTGTCTGCGAACGGGTTCGAGAGGAGATAAATTGCACATTCACATGATTGGAGTGTCCATCTATGGACGCAACCAGCAGAGTCAGGAACTGTCGACTTTCCGATGCTCTCAACTGGCGCTTTTCTTGCCCGACCATGAAAGAGTGGCGTCCCTGGATTCCCAGAGGACAGAGGAGGATACGTCTTGAAGTGATTTGATTGCTGGTTTGAATCGCGGTGTTCTATTTGGCGTTTTATGAAGCAAAAATAGACATCTAAACTTTCAATGTCAGTTTGTTGTTCTACGAAGCTCTATAGTTCTGTACCTATACGAATGTACTATAATAGGCTAGCTGTTGTAATCCCAGGGAAAAATCTCTGCAGAGGATTCAAAATGAAATTTTGTAACTTATTCTGAAGCTTTCTTTCTTAAAGAGTATTAATAAGTTACATAGAATATCCATTGTTCAAACATTGGAATTAATTTCAAATAAAATTATGAATAATTTTAGACAAAAATCTTTACAATCTTCTATTTCCATGTTAAACGCGTTATATATTTTAGTTCAATTAAATGAAAGCGTTTAATTTTCTTGAATACGCAGGTGAAATCAAATCACCTGTAAAAGTTTTGAACTGCTACGGCAAAATTAAATGTAATATGTTGTTAACAAAATGGTAATGAAACTTAATTAAATTTTATCAAATTATGTTGTTTTAGACAGAACACCTAAACAGCAGAAATGGATGTAATGTTTGAAATGATACTAAAGAAAGTTGAAAAAAATGAGCTTATGTGTTTTTGAGCCATTCTCATCCTCGACGACAATTTTATTATATACTATATTGATCTTTAAACCCTTTTTGTGGCATATTGAAAAATTTTGATAGTAAATAATTTCAAATTGAAATCGGCTCCATCGTTTCTCAAAGCATTTGAGCCTGCACATGAACAATTGATTTTGGTAAGGTTTTACAAGTTGAGATATTGTATATAATTGAAAACATGCGGTATCGAAATGTAACTGAACATTAACTAGCTTTACGTTTGAGCTCAACTCAAATTTTTGTCTAAAAATAAGTTCAGAGATATTTTTCGCATAGTTTTTCTTGAATGAAGCACCGAGCATCTCTCCCATGCGTTCATCGCCGACTTGGTTCAATACGTTTATTGGTATGAAACTCGCATCGAGCACGCGTTAACGCACGATCACGATCGGTCAGTGCTTATTGCATCATAAATACCCACAATCCTCGGCCTGTAGCTGGTTTTTTACATTCAAATTCCGGCAACGGCAAGTTGGCAATGGTGGCGATGATGGATGCCACAAAATCGATGGGAGAAAAAGTAGCAACTGGGCACCGAAGGGGATACCCACGCTGAAACTAAGACCAGTTTTACGAAGAGTACGGATCCTTGTTATCTAATGGCTTCGAGCATTGAAGTAACTATGTTTCGTCTGACTTCGGTGATTATGGTTTCTCCGGCGATCGGAATGAAGTTGTTGTCATTTGAATTTTCGGATACCGTCCGATGGACGCATGCCAAAAGTGAAAGGTATCAATTTGGTGGCTCTGAGGGATCCAATCGGTTTGTGTTTTGGTAAAGAGAGGCTTCATCAATCATATTGCCGACACGCGTCAGTTCGACAATTATAAACGCCCACTCTAAGATGACAGATGACACGGAAGAATTACGTCGATTGAGCTGTGTCCGCCCAATATGGAGCTCTGGCGCTGACTTTCACAATATGTTTTATGTGTGATGAATAACAGACTTATCTTATTTCGTAGCAATTCAAGCAATGCAAAGTATTCAGTCTCTCTCTTTCTCTTTCACTCTGCGATGAAATTTGTAAACAACAATATTAATAACATTGTCAGAAGAATCTGCATCTTATTAAGAGCAAATTTGGACAAACATTAGAAAAGGGCACATCGACATTGGTAATCATTGGCTTTGCACGACGCTGTTGAGCCCAGTTCAACTCAATCATGCTCACTAATACCACTATCAGGAAGAGCTACTACTAATCTTCCTGGTAGTGGTGTTAGTTTGCGTGGGCGGGCTAAAAAATGTTGAAACAATAATCAAATTGTACATTCGATGAACATCACTTGCATGATGATTTTTGCTTTCATGACGATTGGTGCAATTAATCCAAGGGGATCAAACAATCTGGCAATATCGGATAATATGGATCTTTTCGTAGGTGGATCATTTCGTGATTGAATTTGCGAATCAAAGCGGAGCTGGTCCGTTTCTGGCTTCCAGCAAATTCCCAGAGTCTTTATAGTTTCGTTAGGGCTGAATTTCAAACTTGATTGCGTTCCAATTTGGTCGTTTTTGAGCCCTTGAAGAACTTCAAGTAGATTTGAGGTCCATTTCCTCAATTCGAAACCTCCTTTAGTGAGTAGCTCAGAAAGCTCCCCCGAAGCAGGGTAGCTTCTTCGAACGAATTAGCTCCTCCAATGTAGTCATCCACATAGAAGCAGGGTTGACACATTTAAATCTGTATTTTTTCGAAGAATTATCCGTGTTTCTGTATCCTGGAGCAAAATATCTGTATTTTAAATCTGTATCACTAAAAATTGGAATAGCAATGAGAATTATACAGGAATTTCAAGGAAATACCAATCATTTCTCGCATACTCTGAGATAACGCCCCAAAAGCCATTGGTAGCCACCTGTGTAGCTCGTTGTTTCTGAGCAAAAGAAGGAATAAGCATCCAAACCAACATGACGGGCAGGTAGATAATGATCCTTTCTTCCCCATAGCATTGTAAAATAGCATGAAAATCCATTCAAATGCTCAGAAACAACGAGCTACACACATGGTTACCAATGGCTTTTAGGGCAAGATCAGAAGTTATGCGAGATTTATAACTACATTGCAAAATTGTCACATCTCAGATTAAGGTTTCCAAAAGTATGTATTTTCATTTTTGCTCAAAAATCTGTATGAATCTGTATAATTTTAGCAGAATTCTGAATACAGAATCTGTAAATCTGTATTTTTCCATATATTCTGTAATCTGTATATACAGAATCTTGGTCACAAAATATTCGAGAAAATCTGTAAAATACAGATAAATCTGTATATGTGGCAATCCTGCATAGAAGCTCTTACATATCGTTGGGCCAGCAAGCGGAGACTTGTCACCTTCGTCTACTGCAAGCTGATGGAGCGTACGAGTGGCCAGTAAAGATGACGGAGCAATATCATATAGGTGACGGTGCGTAGTTCATACGTCTGAATAGGAGTATTTCTATCAAAACGGAACAGGATACGCTGGAGAGAGCAATCATCGGGATGCAAAAGGACTTGTCTATACATTTTGGCGATATCCCCGACAAGGGCTACTGGATAGGTAAGGAAACGTAGAACGATTGAAAGAAGATCTTTTTGTACCACCGGGCCCTCACATAATGCTTCATTCAATGAGAAGCCGGTAGAAGTACGAGCGGAGCCGTCGAATACGACTCTGACCTAAGTAGTCGTGCTTTCTTCCTTTATCACAGGCAGTGATGGAAAGTGGCGAACGCTTCATCTGAACTGGAACAAAAACAAAACCAAACGCTCCCGAGCGTCAGAGCGCTGGCTTACTCGCATCTGTCGACTCCCGAGTAACTGAAGCTAAAAGTGATTCGCGAACGTGTTCGGAGCTGCTCAGAGTCATATTGTGCTTTTGCGAAAAAAGCTGGTTACCCTCCGAGATTTATGGTTTTCAAGGGCTTTTGACTACAAGCGAGTAGTTCACTGTCGATATGATGGTTATACAATAAATTTGTCTGTCAAAACCATAATAAATCACACCTTGCTCGGTGTGCTTGTTGCTACTTCTTTTGACATGTTCTCCCGAACGGACGGGTGCGGGCTTACTCACACCTAGCCAGATCCCGAGTCTGTGATGCGTTTGTTATGCGTTGGTATACACTCGTGAGCTGCTTCGTGATGCGAACTTTTCAAGCACTGATCACAGGATGGTGAGGCAGATAATAGTTATGGGAGCTCTGTCCGTCGTCCGTCTCGACCAGCCGCATGTGGCCGAGGGAGAGGTACTCCTTCATGAAGTTATGGTAGTCTTCTTTCAATTTAAGATCTCGATCCAATCGTCGTTCTAGCTGATCGTAACGTCGAAGAGCACTGCCCTCTGACTCTCCAAGCATTGCATCGAAATCAGGTTTCCGTGGTAGGTGAACAATGTAACGACTCACCCGCATAGAAAAATACAATTTGCCTTAGTTTCCAAACAATAAGCTGCATGTAATTGATATGGTTAAAATATCACAAACTGTTGCATTTATGTCGAACATTTTGACACCTCAAACTCTAAACAATAAATAACGTTTTATCAAAGCCATTGCAATTTACAATTTAGTATTTTGTTCTTATATTGTTGAATGATATGAAGTTAAAAGTCGTGAGAAACAGTAACAACATAAATCTACCTTCTGGGGAATGGTTTTTGTTTCTTTTTGTGCAACACAAACACGAATATTAAACTATACACTACTTTTAAGCAACAGTTTGGCAAACAGTTGAAGCGATACACGCTAGAAAATTTACACCGTGATAAAATTCACAGTATACTTTATAGAAGTTCCATATTTTGAAGAAAAAAAAAATAGATTTCTCCTCACCCTTGATAGCAATACTAAAACAAGCGCTGCTATTTTGTTTTTTTTTCAAAAGATGTAAAATCCTTAAAAAAAACATAAAAATAACTACTGCGTAAAATTTTTATCATACACTATGTTGAATTTTCCATGCGTGTTTGTTTTCACGCTGTCTGAAAAATAGAAAAATAAAAAACGTCGCGAGTTTGTTATTTCTGCTCCTGCTAGTTTATAGTCGTTTTTTCATTGAAATGAAAAACATACCATGTTATTAGAACCGGATCCGGAAGTGCTGGTAAGTAATCTGATCCCAAGTTTGATCCCATGAATCATCATGTAATGTGCATCTGTTTGTTTATCTCCAGAAAACAGCTGCCGTTTTTGCTTCGGTCGGAACGGTGATAAGCGGAAGAACCGGGACGGAATGATGATGATGCCGCGCAGCTCCCGATTTGATGTCCCGAGCTCCTACATTTAAATGCTAGTGATTAAATTATGAATAATAATAGTTTTAGTTCTACAATTCTAGTTGATCATTTTCAATAGCGAATAATAAAACAAGTAGTGCGTGTGGGCTGAACTCATTTCAAACAAAAAATTTGATTATAAAGTGATAACAAGTTATTCGTGATCAATCTTGATTCCATAGGTTTTAATTAAAACTAAGTTTTTCCACACCTATTTACTTGTTTCATTGCCTCTTCTAAGAAATATCCCCGTTCTTTTTTAAATGGTATAAATGTAAAAGAACAGTTCAGCATACGTTTAAAATACCATAAAGCACCATAAGCCAACAATTACACATACATTATTTGATTTCAATAAATATATATGGTTTAACAATTTCTCAACTGTTTGCCCAACATTAGATTTGGCAAAAAATGGATGGTTTACCCACCCTTTGGCAAACCATCCACGACAAATTTTGTTCGAGAAAATCGTCGTTTTTGAATGGTTACATAACTTAAGCGCCTATTCCCCACATTGTTATTTGCCCATTTACTATTTACCGAACTGTAAAAGTCGTTTGCGGTAGTGTCGGTTTATTGTTATTTTGGATGTTACAGGAAACGGGTTAGATATTGTCTTTAGTGGTTATGGATAGTTTGGTAAATTGTACCAGTACGGTTCTGGTTTATTCGGGCATTTCATCCCTAATCGTCGTAGATTGATAGAAAGTCTCACAGTGACGCTCCTCGATGGAGTAATTATCACCGATAGTTAATGCCTCAGTTTTCCAGAATCGCTCCACACTTTCCTCGAGTGTCATCATCGAAACTGCCACAATGCTGTTCTCATCAGACCGTTGTTTGGTGACATCAACTGTACTAGCAGATCCTGTAACCACCCAACCGAATACGCTATCCATCAGAACTGGGAGATTATTGGTCAGTTGAAAGCGTGCTTGGGGAAAACGAGTGAAAATGCTTTGCGCCCAGAACCATGTCGATTTGCTGACTCTTATTGAACGAGGGGTCTGCCAAATGCAAATTTTTCGCAATCTGCCAATCCTTCACTGGAGAGTCCTTAGCTGGAAGATCTGCAGTGACTGTGTCCATCAACAGAAATTCTACGCCGCATTCGAAATTGTCGTTTCTCGATTTTATACGGGCATAGATGGACTCACGAACTCTCTTAGACAAATTGCCGGCCCCTTGGATGGTTATACTCACAGGATCTCTCCGAGGTGTAATCTGCGTGCAAGGCGATCTGTTATAAGGTTCGTTTGAGACGCGCTGTCAAGTAGGGCACGAGCAAGGTGGTCCTGACCGTACGCATCGACTACCTTCACCAATACCGTCAGTAGGAAGACATCCTCACGACAGTCGATTGAGCAATCGGTTCTACAGAGTGATTGGTAGACTGAACCGCTTGAGTCGAGTGGAAGACGAATCTAAGAAGGTCTCGAAGAATCACCGGAATGCAGCAGACTGTGGTGCCGCCTGTTGCAGTGCTTGCAGCTGAAGTTTGACGGGCAATTACGAACGATGTGGTCACCTTTTAAGTAGTTGTGGCATAGACGCTTTGATGAGACGAGTTGCTGTCGTTCCGAATGGGAAAAACGGTTGAATTTGGCACATTTCATTGAAGGATGTTCCTGGTTGCATGCCGGACACTTGCTGTTGGCGTACGATGTGGAAGCATGGGATGAAAGGCGAAAGTGGGAAGGCTTTTTGGCGACTGATGATGGTTTACTAGATTAGATTCCAGAACACGCATTCGACGCTGGAGAAAATCGATCAAGCAGTCGTAGTTGGGATCGTTGCTGGTCGACGCGTGATCCTCCCAAGCTTTTAGTGTCTCATCAGGAAGCTTGGCACAAAGTAAATGCTCCAAAATACTACTCCAATTGTCGGTTGGTTCTCCCAATTGGCCCAAAACCTTAGTGTGGCGCGGAAACTCATCCACCAATGCGTGCAACGAGGCAGCTGTCTCCCTTTTCGTTGACTGAATATCAAAAAGAGCTTGAAGATGACGTTTTTTCAAGAGATAATCATTGGCGTATCTATCGACGAGAGTTTGCCAGGTCAAATTGTAATTTGCAGAACTGATTGCGATTGATTCGATCAACTGTGCCGCCTCACCCTTCAAAGCGGCTTTTAAATAATGGAATTTTTGAATCGCTGGAACGTCAGGATTAGAGTGAATCAATGCCAAGAATGTGTCGTGGAACCCTAGCCGCTGCATATAGTCCCCATCAAATTCGGGAAGAGAAATCGTTGGGAGCTTCAGACCAGAGAGAGCGGAAACATGCGGAACAGATTCAGGGATGCGAGCGTTTTGATTAAGAACAGAAACTTAAGAGATCAAATCGGCTTTTATTCGGAATAGTGTTTTCCTACCTTCCTCCGTTTCTTCCGTGTCCTCAAGTTGCCCTTGAATTTCCTCTAGAGTCGCCCACATGCTGTTCAGGTACTCCAGACGGATGGGCACCTGCGTCTGGTACCGGTGTTCATCGTAGGATTCCAGGAATGCCTCTGCCCGACCCAGTGCATCGATCATGGTGGTCCTCTTCGAGATCAGCGTGGCTTTGAGCTGCTGAAGCGCCATCATGAACGCTGGCGTCGAAGTGGATTGCAGGTTGAGGGATCTGGCAAACAGAGAGACCACGGTAGACCCGGCAAAAACGGTTTAATCTTCTTGGAATGGTGCTCACCGATTCCAAGGCAAGTGAATACCTTGAATGAATCATCCAACCGGAACGTATCAGGCACCGCTATCCTATGTTGAACGGCGATGCGAGGACAGGAACGAAAATCCAGTAGAAATCCTGGTCACAGCACCAGATTTTATGTTGGCGCTTACCAAAATTCCTACGTTGCTACGATTACCCAAAAACAAATCGGTCGCAGTACGGGGCAGCACAGGTAGGTTGGGGTTCTCTTCCAGGTACCAGCGTATAGCAGCAGCAACAACAACGATCGGGAGCAGCAGCGGACAGCAGACAGGATATATCAGCACCAGCACAATTACTAGTGGAGCATCGAAACACAGGTACGTACTTTTACTCTCACACTGCACTTTATTCTCTAACTTTTTCTGATTTACTACATAGAATTAAACTTTCACTTTCTTCATTTTTACTCCGATCTACCTTATTGAACTGTACAAATCGAACTAACAGCTGACGACGAATATGAGAAACTTTAAATCTACGTTATTTGCTTTCGTGCATCTTCCTGAAATTGTTGCTAATTTAATTGGGCGAAAATCTAACCTAGGCATCACAACTGTTATATTATACGCTATAAATGACGTTCAGATGAAAAGTTGCATGCAAGTGATGTTCATCGAATGTACAATTTGATTAATGTTTCAACAGAGCCCTTTTCAAATGTTTATCTAGAAATATAATTTTCGTTTGAAAATCGTGAGAATTCATCTGATGAAGTTTACCTATTAAAAGCACTCATGGAAAACCTCAATATTATGAGCCACAAGTTTTACACGTTGCACAGAGATGTTAATAATTGGCTTGATATAAACTAGCCGTTCCCAATGCTCATAAATCGATAGCTCAAAATTTGAAAAACCATAAATGCTGTAGCCATTGTTTCTAGAAACCTAGGGGATTCACTCATCATTGATTATTCATAGGGCTGGTTATGCGATCCATGATATATCTCGTAGGTGCAAGCGATGGTATCAGAGGATCAAACACAACTCCAAAATAAAGAAGTCAAGAATTCAACAATAATTATTTCCGTTTATTGTTTACTCCATTCAACCCAGAATGAGACTATGGTAATAATGCAGTTAGGGTCATCATCCGTTTTAATTTAGCAGGATTTTGTTTCCTATCGTCGTGCAATATTTTAATGCATCACAATGAGGATTTTTGTCATTTGAATGCCGTCTGAGTGGAACTCAAAAAAACTATCAAATGAGAGTGTTTGAACGATTGCTGTCACCTTTGAAGATGTTCTCAAAAAGTACAATTTGCAACTGCAGTGCAGACAACAATAATCAATATTAATAGAAAACTTTGGCGCGTACATGTTCGAAACTATGTCTAAAGCAAACCGTTGGCAAATATTTTGCGCACAGTAAAGCTGGGATTTTTTTTATCGTGGACTAGAAACTGAAAGTTACTATGTATATGAGGCTCAAACGTAAAAAGGCGTATGTGAAATTTTGGTCGGTTTTGAGTTGACGAAATTCTACTGTTTCCAAGCGTTCAATTATTTTATATAATCACTTGATTTTTCCATGCCAATAGTTACCACAAGACTAAGAAAGCTTTTCGTCTTTACAGGGCTGGTAGCAACTGAAGAGTGCCTTAAAAATAGAAAATAAGAGACCTCTTGCCAGAATAAAAGAAACCAAAAATAGACCTAAAAGGAACCGAAAAGAGGCCGAATATTGACCAAACAGAAGTCAAGAAAACAAAACGAAATCTAATAGGAGCCAGTATATTATAGCATCAGAGTAGACGTTTCTCTAAGATCTACAACTTTTTAAAGAGAATTCCTAGTAACATTATGACAAGTATTATTATATGTGGTTGTCATGATTTTCCCTAGGAAGTTCCTCAGCAATTTATTCAGGTATTTGCCCGAACATATTACAACAAAAAGTTCTAAAAGAGTTCATTTAGCAATTATTTCCCAAGAAATACCTCCACAAATAATCCTAGGAAATATGCCGGAGAATTTTTTTTAGGATATCTCAATTCGATCAGGTTTTTTTTCCGAGAAGAGCCACTTAAATAAATTTCTCGAAATATTATTTCAGAAATCATCCGAAATCCTCCGAAAAATCTTTAAAATAAATCAATAAAGCCCTAACTCTTAGAAGATTTTATCCAGTGATTCATCCATCGATTTTTCTGGGACATCCTCCAAGATTACCGGTCAAAATGTCTTCTTAAATTCAATAATAATTCTCCAGAAATTTCTAGGGAATTCCTTTGAAATTGTATTTCAGGATTTATATAAATTTTCAATTAGGGATTTCTCTAACGATACCTTCAGATATTGCTCCAAAGATTTCATCTAATATTTCTACTTAAATTTCTCCAGTAGCATTTTGAGATTTTCTCAAGTAAGACTTGAAACTTTTTTCTATTCAGGAATTCTTCAAGGTATGTATCCAGGGAATTGCCGAGAAAATTTTTCTGAAATAATAATCTGGGACGTGTTTCTAAAGCAAATCCTAGGGTATGCTCTGATAAAACTTGTGTAAATTTCAAAGTCCCTCTTAATGAACAAGGATCTCTGTAATAACTCAAGGACTCTTGAGGAAGTTCTAGAAGAATTCCTAGACAATTTGCTAGGATAATAAAAAATCTATCGATTCCCGGGCTAGTATTACGCAGGATTTTCTAAAGAAATTTTTCGAAAAACATTGGACAGCTATTGAAACCTTAAGCTATTTTTTCAAACACACTTTTAAAAATAATTAAAATTACCTTGGCCGTAATTCACGTTATCACTGAATGACGCATGATGTAATTGATGAAAGGACACAGAAGCGTGTTCTTGAAGCTGTATTGAACGAAAAACGTAATTTCACATGCTACAGGACACGAAAACGATGGCACTGTAATCGACATTTCCCGAATTAGACATTAACGTATTAAAAATTTTACATAATTTTACGTCATTTGGTTCGCTTCTTTTATGTGCATCCAAAAAACGTAAAATCACATGATTTTTTGGGAGTGTGCACTCTAGAATAAACCTTTGTGGATTTTTCGGAATAAATGCTGTACAAATCTTTGAATGATCTAGAGTAATAACTGCCGAATTCGGTTCAAGGATTGGTGAAAAAATATCTGGAGGAAATTCTAGGATAGTTTTAGGAAAAACAAAAACAACAATATAATACCTGAGGAAATTACTGAGAGTAGTAGCTTAAGAGTTCTCAAGAACTTCCCGGAGCAAATCTAGGGATATTCTTCTAAAAATAGTTGGAAGAATTTCTGGGAGAATTGGTAGAGAAATTACTAGAAGAATTTCTGGAGAGATCCCTATAGGAGACCCTGAAAGTATTCTAAATAAAATAACTATGATAACACCTGAAGTTTCTCCTCGGGGAATCAGAAACGATTTTTTTAAGGGCCGCTGGAACCCAGTATAATCTTTAAGCAAGAACCTGTTTCGTTAAAATAGATACATTAGAGACCTTGCATTAAAAATATAGAGTTTTTAGAAACTTTCATTTCAATAGTCAATAGAAATCATGGTTTACCATTTTTTCAAAGAGTTTTTTCATAGGATTTTTGCAAGATTTTTCCCAAATAAGTGATTGATTTTAAGTAGGATTTTTACGGGAGTTCTGACGAATTCTCACTGGATCCAAATGAAAACAAAACTAGGACTTCTTAGAGAAATGCCTAAAGAGATTTATAGTAAATTCTAAGATGATTCCATGATTCGAAGAAATCCAGGCAGCATTTCCTTGTATCTTCTGTTAATCTCCGAAAAGATTTCAGGATATTTTTAATATATTTTTTTTTTTGCAATTTCTCATCGTAATAGGCTGTTTTTCATCACGCCAATCTGTCATGAAACAGCCTACTTTCCTGCACTGAAGTATGCAGTGCGAGAATAGTCATTACGCAACTGAAATCAGTGCTGTAATGATTCATTTTGCTACGTTTTCTCATTACGCAACTGTTTTGAGTTGTATAATGAATCATAACACAACAAATTTTCAGAAATTGTAATATAATGGAGAATGCATTCCGATATAATTTCTGATACCCTATAGTGGTCTTCTTGTGTGTTGTACGAGTTACGTACAACATTTTATGCAATTTCGTAGAAGACCACTTGCATCAGAAATTATATCGGAATGCATTCACCATTATTATACAATTTCTGAAAAATTGTTGTACTATAATTCATTACGCAACTCAAAACAGTTGCGTAATAAGAAAGCGTTGCGTACTGAATCATTACAGCACTGGTTTCAGTTGCGTAATGACTATTCCCGCACTGCATGATCGTTCCATGACAGATTGGCGTGCTGGAAAACAGCCTATTACGATAAGAAATTAATTACCACAAAATTACACTTGGAAAATGAATCTTTGTTGCAGGTAAGTTAAACATCCACCGTAGTGGAATATTTTAAGCTTGATACGGCAAATAACAGCGCTTACAACGAAGTAGAACGAAAACCCCTACATGGACAGATAATAAAAAGCTATTCTGAAAAAATCATACAAATCGGTTGAGTATCCTTGGAAATATTCGATAATTGCGATATGTTTTTTGAAGTTTTCAAGATCTTTATTTGGCCAGCGTGATATCGGAAACCAAAATGCTCATTACTCAAAGACAGCTGCACTAAATTGCTTATTTTTTCACAACATACTCTCATTGATGAATTGTTCCGAAGAGTGAATATCCGAATACGATAAAAATTCTGTAACCTGAGAAATTAACGTGGTTACAGCTACGATATAGATGATCAATGATCAATATCGAAACATATTCTAAAGCTAGATAGATTTTTGAGAACTTGTGAAAAATTGTTGAAAAAATATCGAGAATCAAAAAAGTTATCGCAATTTGAATATTTTTGCTTTAAAAAATGAAGCTGCTAGTAGAGGGGTTAATTATATGCGGAATTTCATGAAATTTCGTGAATTATAGAAGTTGTACAGCAATTGATTAGAATGAAATCCTTCAGTGAAGAAGGATCGTTCGGGAAGTTTTTTTGGAATTAACTTTAGCATTTCCGAAGGAACCTACTGGAGGAAATTCCAAAAGGAATTTTTTGGAGGAACTACCTGAAAGAACATCATGGAGGAACTTTCTGAAGAAACTTAATGGAGGAACAGCCTTGATGAACTACTTGAAGCAATTTCCTGGAGGAACTTACAAAAGGTACTTCCTGGAGGAATTATTTAAGGAAGTGGCCCGGATGATTTTATGGAGCAATTCCTGTAAGAATTTAAGGAGTAATTTGCGGAAATTTTTTTGTAACAACTTCTGAAGGAATTTTCAGAAGAATTCTGTGAGAATTCTTAGCAAATTTTTATCGCGGATGCATGAGTAATTTCTGAATGAAATTTTACGAGGAACTTTTGAAAAATCGTCCAGGGTAAATTCTCGTGGAAACACTTGAAGGATTTTAGGAAAAAAAAAAATGCTGAAGGAATTCCGTAAGAGTTTTCTGGGGAAATTGACTAGGTATTCCTGAAGAAATGCTCGGTATAATTCGTTAAGGAGATCCCAGAGAAAAATCTGTACGAATTGCGGGAAAGATTCCTGAAGGAATTCCTTTAAGAATTCTAGAAGAATTCCTGAAAATTTTTGAGAAATCTCTGAAATAGTCAGTAAAATATTCATTGAAATACTAAAAATAATCTCCAGGAGCAATTTTTTGAGAACGAAAATCGAGAAGTAAACTCTAAGTAATTACCTAAATAAATTACTGAAATAATTTTCTGTGGAATTCTTGGAGGATTTCTAGAAGGAAATTTTTGTGAGAATCTTTCTGAATTTTTTTTTCGAAATACCTTGACATTTCTGGATTAATCCATATAGAAATATTTTCAGAATCAAAATAGAACTATCAGAAGTAATTTCGATGATTTTCTGGATTAGTACTCAGACATCTCTGTAGAGCGGTTCCACAGAAAATGACGACTTTTTTCCCAAATTTCATTTTTATATTTTTTTAATTTGGATGAAATTTTGCACATGCTTTCTGTATGCCCAAAAATGCCTTTTTGCATCATCGGCTCGCCATTTTGACTCTAGCCTTACTTTTGAGAAGGGCCTAAGAAAAAAAACCTTAATAATTTTTCAAAAAATTATAACTTGGAAACGGTTTGTCCGATCAGTTTGGTGCCTTCCGCAAAGTTTTAGGTTATTGTTGGGACCATCTGGAAAAAAATATACACTGTAAAAAAAATGTTGTAAATTTTTTATTCTATTCTATTCTATTCTATTCTAAGTGCTTGCACAGCCAATATTGAAAAGCATCCTGGAATTACCGGAATTTCTTCCAGTATGTTCTTGTCAGCATTAATATTTGCATCATATCAGTGATATACTACAAATATTAAAATGGCCAGGCCCACTGTGCAGACTTGGGTTGGAAGAAAAAAAAAAAAAAGTGCTACTTTTCGATACTGTTATTAGTGCTGAAAAGTAACACTTTTCAGCACTGTTTGTATCGATAGAAAGAGTAGGCTGTTATGTAGGTCATTTCTTTGATAAAAAGTAAGCCGATATGCAATCGAATTGCAAAAAGTTTATTATGACCATTTTCAACAAGTTCACCTTTTTTTAAAAAATCATAACTTTTTTGTCCATGATTTCTCCATCTTGACCCACTGTGCAAAAGACTTCATTTTTTGTCTACTTCAACATACAATTAACTCTCCCTTACTCGATATTGAAGGGACCATCGAGTTAGGGAGGTATCGAGTTACAGAACACAAAACCAGTGCAACTGCGATCCAAGGGACCATCGAGGTAGCCATGAAAACCAACTTTTACTATGGTTCCCTAACTCAATATCGAGACACGGAATATCGAGTAAAGGAGAGTTAACTGTACAAAAAAAATAAAAAAAATCAAAAATACGATTTTTGAGAAAATTGATTTTTAAGCTTTATTTTCGATATATAAAAAATTACAAGATTTTTTTACAGTGTATATTTTTTTCCAGATAGTCCCAACTATAACCTAAAACTTTACGGAAGACACCAAACTGATCGGACAAACCGTTTCTAAGTTATATTATAATGACCGAAAATTGAATATTATATCATAATTTTGTTTTACTGTGTATACTTTTTCCAGATAGTTCCAACACTAACCTAAAACTTTGTGGAAGACACCAAACCGATCAGAAAAATAGTTTCTGAGTTTTATTTTTTTGAAAATTGTTCAGGCTTTTTTTCTTAGGCCCTTCTCAAAAGTAACGCTAGGGTAAAAATGGCGAACCGATGATGCAAATAGACATTTTTGGGTACCGTAATCCGGGGTAACATTGATCATTTTTCTGAATGTTTCTTCAATATTTCGTTTGAAAATGCAAATGTTGCAGGTTTTATATTTTTAAAACAAGTACTGCCACCCATAGCTCGAGACTATATACTGTATTTTGTTTATTGAAAGATTTAAGCATGTTATAAAAAATGTTTTAGGCGATTTTTTGATTTAGTTGATATGGGGTAACATTGATCACCTATATAAACAACGTTCGGTAATACTGAAAATATCGTTACTTACTTAAACCATGGCCCCTGAAGCCGAATATGAAAACCAAACGCTTACAAGTCATTTACTTTTTGAATTATTTTAAAATTAAAAACACCTCGAACCGCGGAATACGCCTAAAGGTAGGCAATTTCCTAAGGGAATTTAACATTCTTAACAGTAATTCAGTAATGTTGCTTAATTGAGCATACTTATAAAAGTTTTGACAACGGAATCGTTTTCGGCGATGTCATTTTTAGTAAGAATTACATTTTGCTTGCTTATATCGTTTGCAGAACTCATGTGAGACATGAATCTTCGGTAGTGTCATCCTTAACAATTAAAATAATTATTTCGAAAAGTTGACAAATTCACGCATAAGGTAAACGCAATTTTCACAAAAATATTAACTTTTATTAGCTTATGAATATAAGAAACAGAAGCACCGTTCATGATTTGAAAATGTTTCATCAATAAATGATAATACAAACTTTTGATGAGGTGAGTCATTCCGATCAATGTTACCCCGCTGATCAATGATACCCCGGATTACGGTATAAAGAAAGCATATGCCAAATTTCAGCCAAATCAAAAAATACAAAAGTAAACCGACATTCGAATTCAAATGTAGGAACCGCTCTGTAGGAATTATCGAAATTATTTAGAGATGGTCACTAGGGTACGGCTTATTTTTCGGAAGTTCTCAAAACCAAAAATTCTTGTGCGCTTCTGAATTCAAAACACATAATATGGGGAACCTCAAATTTTAATACTTGTTTTTAATTTTGAATCGTGGTTTACGGCTAACCAGCCGAGTGGAAGTTTAACAACTACCGAAAAGCTAAACATTACATATACTCTGCAATTGGATATAATGGACAAATTGATGTGAAGTTTTGCGAAAAAGTTACTCGTCTTCTCAGTGAGAATCGAACTCACGACTCCCTGATCTCTAGTTAGGGCGCGTTACCCCTACGCCATGAGAGGGCTCATGAACGCAGAAGTTAACCTGAATTCGATTTCAGCTCAATAATGCATAAGAATAAATCTTTGCCTTGCGAATGCGGCTAAAAGAGTTACAATTGGATGTGTAATCCCAGAGATATGGACTGAACACTTTTGTATGTTTTTTAGGGAGTGAACCCAAACTTATGCACGGGAGTGTATGTTTGTCATTCCTGTATTGCCATAATTATGATAAGCATAACAGACGTTTGCCATTTTGGACGATAACCATAATGTAGCAATGCCATAACAGGCAATACGTTTGCAATAATTCATCTGACAGCTGTTGCAATATAGGGGTACATATGAAAATCAGGCAATGCAAAATTTGCTCTCAATTGATTTTGAACCACAACCAAAGCAAGCAAAGGAAAGCATCACATCTGTAGCGGTCCATGATCGGCAATATTTCGCAAGTTGTAACAAGCTTGATAAACAACGACAGCGAGCGAGAGCCCCGAAGAGAGAACGGTGATAAAACCAATTTCTCTCGCTTATTTACCATTGGGAGTTAGCGTTTTATTCTACTGACTCGATAAACAATCCTTGGACATACACAAGCAACACCAAGTTTTGGATTAATTTTGATGGGTTTTATCATGCATTGTTAACCCACTAATTCAATTAAAGCTGTAGCAGGATATGATTAATCAACTCTCTTGATGTGGTGCTGATCATGCTTGTTACAGAGAGCGATAAATGATAAATTTTCTCAATTTTCTCAGGAATCAATCTTTGATGAAGATCATTATGAAGCTAGTGTTTGAATACCTTTCTGCTAATGAATCCTGTTTTTTTTTTCATATATTTTCCTTTCCTTATGGCACAAGCTGTTCTTCCTAGCTATGCTGCTCTGATAATTATTGGCGGTAAAACTTACATAAGGAAGCTTACAAGGAATTTTTATTGAAAAATACAACAAATTAGCTTTTGAGGAAAATGGTCCAATGATAAGATTTTTGAGTGTTTCAATCAAAATAAATTACCATACTATTCAGCTGTTGCGGAGATTATGGAAAATGTCCATTTTGTACGCACTTTTTAGCAAACGTCCTCTTTTAAAATTATTGTTATTGCAGTTGTACTCTACGGTAATCTTCCGTATGGCAAAAGTCTGTATGGCTAACGTATTAACGCCTAATTCAGTGTCATCGTCCTAGACATTTACGGGTTTATAACAAATGTGCATGATACATCAAAGTCACTTGTAATACTCATACCTACGTTAGATCATCTAGAAGAATTTCTGGATAAGAAACAATAATTATTTCTCTCCAATTTTTTTATTTGCTTTCCCCCAGTAATTCACTAACTCCACAGTACACAAATGATCAAATTATTCAAATTGCAACAATCTTCCACCTGCTGCATTGCCACAATTAACATCTACTGAGTGCATCAATTACGTGATACATCCGGCAGACTGCTTTGCTTTTCGCAGTTTACTAATCTTCCAATTTGGCACCATACACGTTGCAGAGATACGGAGCCGACCCAAATTCCAGCGTAATTCCGTTAAATCCCCGCCTCGCAAGAGCCCTCTTATCACTGTCGGGCACATTAATAATTCATTTTTGGCCAACAAATTTCTTTTCCACTGGCTGTTTAACATCGAACGAGAAACTGTCGCTTGGGCATCAGAGCTCCGCGATTTTCGCCGCAGTTCCGTTTCCCAGCAGCAGCAGCAGCAGCACCTCCAAGAGAAACTTCAATTTCATTAAAGTAAAAATTCATAAGCAAAAGACGAGTCCGAAACTTTCGTAACACGATTATCAGTTGACCCATTCAATGGTTTTGCTGCTCTGGCTCCGAGCCATTCATTGTGCCGATTGCATTTATTTAAGTCTATTTCGCTGCCTTTCTTCGTTTGCCCAAATGCGGCTCCCCCCACGAGAGTTCCAATTTCGGAGTTTTTAAGCAAATGTTACGAGGTTGGGGACTTCGGCGGCGGTGGTCCAACCGCGCGATCACGAACGTCATTTTCATTGATTAGCACAAACCGTCGTCGTCGCGTCATCGTCACCGTCGTTTTCGAAGGCGTGATTTTGATACATATTTTTTTCGGTTCATTTCGAATAATTAGTGCGTTACGTATTTAAACAATTCCACGGCGACGACGACGACCGCACCACGCTATGCCCAAAGGGGATTATTATGCAACTTTCATGGATCACAAGTTTTTTTCAATGGAAGTTGCTCTTGATGCTAAAAAATGCGGTAAGAAAACTGCAAATATTCCAACTTGTTTTCGTTTTAGTAATCGTCTATTGACTTTTTAGTAGCTATCTATAGAAGCTTATATTTGGAGAACAGTTGCTGATCAATACACCTTGGTAGATGCGCTCTACGCACTACACCTACCGGATTCGAAGCAAACACCATTTTTACAGGGCTGTTGTTCGGCATTATTGTACCATGTTCTGCCCAGCGTATTCATCCAGCTTTAGCCACCTCTATGATACTGGGTTCGCCGTAGAGTTGGGCGAACTCGTGGTTCATTCTTCGTCGCCACTCACCGTTCTCCTACACGCCGCCGAAGACCGTCCTAAGCACTCGCCGTCGCCGTTCGATTACTCCAATAGTTAGCAGATCCTTCCCGAGCATAGTACATACACGTTTGATGCCCGTTGAAGACTATCATGAGCGTTTTTTTTACATGGTGCATTTGGTGCAGGAGTGAATCTTTCTTGATCGCAGTTTCTTCTGGAGCCCATAGTTGGCACGACTTCCATTGATGATGCGTCTTCATATTTCCCGACTAACATTGTTGTCAGCCATCAACAAGGATCCGAGGTAGACGATCTAGTCCACCACCTCAAATGTATCCCCGTCTATCGTGACAATGCTACCTAGGCGGGCCCTGTCGCACTCAATAATATCCGTGTCATCTGCGAAGCAAACAAATTATACGGATCTCGTCAAAATCTTGCAGTGTGAAATCCGGCTCTCCACATGACACTAATAAGCGCCATATGGACCGATGCACGAGTTCACTAATTTGACGTTTGAGCGGTGCCAAACTCGTTTGTTACCATGGTCACATAAATTACATGGCACCCCTCAAACGTCAAATACTGTACTTGTGCATTGGTCCATTGAACAACACGGCACGAAAGACCATCGCCTTGTCGTAGTATCCGATGGTATTCGAATGAGCTGGAGTGTTCACCCGAGAGCTTCATGCAGTTTTGCACACCGTGCAACGTTGCTCTAAGCAATTTTGTGAGCCTCCCGGGAAAGCTGTTCTCGTCCATGATCGTCCATAGATCTACACGGTCAATACTGTCGTATGCCGCTTTGGAATCGAGGAACAGATGGTGGGTTGGGACCTGGTACTTACGACATTTTTGGAGGATTTTCCGCACGGAAAAGATTTGATCCGTTTTCGAGCGGCCGTCAATGAAGCGATAACTTCTCACGAACTCGTTTACTGTAGGTAATAGAAGATGGAAGATAATCTGGTAAAGCATGTAGTAGGCGGCGTAAAGGATAGTGTGCGATTCTCCGTGTCCGTGTACAGCCGAAACGGTGTCCATAGCAGATTCTCAGAAAGGTCTAACTAAGGATCTATTCAAAGGAACAATTGCTACTGATATTGGTACTTTTGAACCACTATTGCGGTTCCTGAAGTATCGGAATTTATTCTGGGCCCTTTGGAGCCTCAGGTAGTGAGTTTTTGCGCAGCTCTTAAAGATATATCTTTCCAGATCAATGACCGGAAAAATGACCTGTTTGTAAACAGCAAGCTTATTCCTAAGAAACAAGGTTGACTTTCGGTTGTTCAGTAGGAATAGTGCTTCAAACAAGATGTTACATTAGGTGACCGTTTTGTCAACCTGGTGTCTGAAGAGAAGCTTGCTGTCTAACTTTAAACCAAGGTAGTCGGCCACATCGAAACATTCCACCGTTAATCCACCGAGGGTGATATTGCAATCCTCAGCCGGAACAAGTCTCAGGGATTTTTTTTTTTTTTTTTTTAAATTTCTTTATTAGTATCATTCCAAACATTACATTCATTTCTTATATCTAGGTGTTCTGTGTTATTTGACAACACTATCATCCTAATTTGGTAAAACAAATTTAAGATTTAATTAACATTTTGTTAACAACATATTACATTTCATTTGCCGTAGCAGTTCAGTTTTTTTTTACAGGTGAGTTGATTTCACCTGCTTATAAGAGAAAAAAAAATGTTTTTAATATACTTAACCTAACTTAACCTAAACATATAACGCATTAATCGTGGCAATAGAAGATTGTAACGATTTTTGCCTGAAATTATTAATTATTTTATTTGACATTTGTTCCAATGTTTCAACATTGGATATTCTATGTAACTCATTGGTACTATACCAGGGAGGAACCCTCAGAATCATTTTCAAAATTTTATTTTGAATTCTCTGCAGAGCTTTCTTCCTGGTATTACAACAGCTAGTCCATATTGGTACAGCATACAACATGGCTGGCCTGAAAATTTGTTTGAATATCAACAGCTTGTTCTTAAGACAAAGTTTTGATTTTCTATTAATAAGGGGATAGAGACATTTTACATATATATTACATTTGGCTTGAATGCCCTCAATGTGATTTTTGAAAGTTAAATTCTTATCTAGCATGAGCCCTAGATACTTAACTTCATCTGACCAATTTATTGGAACCCCTCTCATCGTGACAACATGTCTACTTGAAGGTTTCAAATAAACAGCTTTTGGTTTATGTGGGAATATTATTAGTTGAGTTTTGAAAGCATTAGGAGAAATCTTCCATTTTTGCAAGTATGAAGAAAAAATATCCAAACTTTTTTGCAATCGACTACAGATGACACGCAGGCTTCGACCTTTGGCGGAGAGGCCTGTGTCATCCGCAAACAAAGATTTTTGACATCCCTGAGGTAGCTCAGGTAAGTCAGATGTGAAAATATTGTATAATATTGGTCCCATAATGCTGCCTTGGGGAACACCAACTCTTACAGGAAGCCTTTCAGATCTGGAGTTCTGATAATTAACCTGAAGTGTACGATTTGACAGATAACTTTGAATTATTCTAACAATGTATGTTGGAAAATTCAAGTTTTTTAATTTTACAATCAAACCTTCATGCCAAACACTGTCGAATGCTTTTTCTAAGTCTAGAAGAGCAAGACCAGTAGAATAGCCTTCAGATTTGTTGGAACGGATCAAATTTGTTACACGTAAAAGTTGATGAGTGGTCGAATGTCCATGGCGGAATCCGAACTGTGCATTGGCAAAAATTGAATTTTCGTTGATGTGGGCCATCATTCTGTTCAAAATAACCTTTTCAAAAAGCTTACTGATGGAGGAAACCAAACTGATTGGACGATAGCTAGAAGCTTCTGCAGGATTTTTGTCTGGTTTCAAAATTGGAACAACCTTAGCATTTTTCCATTTGTCAGGAAAATATGCTAATTGAAAACATTTGTTAAATATATCAACTAAAAATGATAAGCTACTTTCTGGAAGTTTCTTGATGAGGATGTAGAAAATTCCATCATCGCCAGGAGCTTTCATGTTTTTGAATTTTTTAATAATAGTTCTCACTTCTTCCAAATCAGTCTCCCAGGCATTTTCGAAAACGTTCTCTTGATTGAGAATATTTTCGAACTCCTGAGTAACTTCATTTTCAATTGGACTAGTAAGTCCTAAATTAAAATTGTGCGCACTTTCAAACTGCATAGCAAGTTTTTGAGCTTTTTCGCAATTAGTTAGTAATAATTTGTTTTCCTCTTTCAATGCCGGTATTGGCTTCTGAGGTTTTTTTCAAGATTTTAGATAATTTCCAAAAGGGCTTAGAGCCAGGGTCCAATTCAGAGATTTTATTTTCAAAATTTTTGTTTCTTAATTGAGCAAAACGTTTCTTGATTTCTTTCTGCAAATCCTGCCATATAATTTTCATAGCAGGATCGTGAGTGCGTTGAAATTGCCTTCTCCTCACGTATTTAAGACGGATCAAAAGTTTAAGATCATCGTCTATAATCACGGATTCAAATTTTACTTCACATTTTGGAATTGCAATGCTCCGGGCTTCAACAATGGAATTTGTTAAAGTTTCAAGAGCATTGTCAATATCAATTTTAGTTTCTAAAGAAATGTTAACATCAAGATTAGAGTCAACATACGTTTTATATATATTCCAGTCGGCTCGTAAATAATTGAAAGTGGAGCTGATAGGATTGAGAATCGCTTCTTGGGATATTTGAAATGTAACAGGGACATGATCAGAATCAAAATCAGCATGAGTAATCAGTTGGCTACAAAGATGACTAGAGTCGGTTAAGACCAAATCAATCGTAGATGGAGCCTCATTAGCCATTTAAATATCTATTCTCTCAGGAATTTCTTTAAAAAAGCTTCTAGTCAACCTTCAGCACAACTCTCTGAGGTGGATATAGCTTTCATTCTTTCAAAAAAAAAAAAAATAAATAATTTAAGTAAATTGTTTTTTTTTTTATCTTAAATCATCTCTTGATATTTTCAGAGAATTTTGTTGACGAACTACAAGAGAAATCTTTGAAATACATTTCCCTTGATCCAAATAAAAAAGTTTTACGCGATCTTTCAATATAATGCCCGGAAAATTAGATTCTTTGCCCTCTGATATCTCGGTTCTTTTACTCTTTATTTGTTGGCTAGACTTTCTTGCTACACTAGCCATGCTCAGTTTTGCAATTGAAAAAACAACTCTGTATACAATCTTGAACATTTAATAGCTTTTCTAACAAGGTAGAAACATTAAGCCACATTGCCACAGCCACATCTTGTGTTCAAATAATTTTGATATTTCTTTTATTTACGGCTAAGCTTGTTTCTCATACAGCACGCGTAATGTATTTTAACTAGCCTTGATTGAATGGACCGGCCATAGAATATGGCTCGTAAGACTTCCCAGGCTCTTAACTTTTGAGGCTCTCCAAAATTTGGCTGATAGCTTTAGATATCGGTTATTTTGAGCCCAGTACCAGGTTAATCTATTGAAAAGTACTGTTTGAAATAAATTTTGATTTTGATATTAAGTTACAGGGAATAAGAAAAATGGTAGAGATAACATTTTTATAACATTTTGAAAAATAGATTAAATTTAATGCGTCTGGAAGCAGTCGGCGGCAAATTTGGTCTAGTTTCAGGAACTTTCTTGGTCATGCATATTGGCCACCGAACCTTATTGGACAACTATGAAAAACTCCAAATGATGACTTCTCAAACAATCTTAGGTAGAATATTTTGCGGTTTTCACAAGCTTGTTACTAATAATCTAGAGTATCTTCCTTTGGATGTGAATTTGAGTCACAAGAAAGTTGCACAATAACCCCTTTTTGACATAGCGTGGCCACGATGACAACGGCCAGCCTGTTTGTGTATCCGCGAACACGTACGCAGCTCTTTCCACGCCCGAGGCCACTCTTACGTCGACGATACTCCGTGATTGTAGATCCTGGCCAGGCCAGGCCAGGTCCGTTTCATCATTCAGTCCACTTTGGCCAGTGAACAAGTTTTGCCGGTTGCATTGATGCGTGTGATTTTTTTTCATCCATACAAAAACGGAAAAGTTGTCGAGTACAACTTTTACGCTACATTGTTGCACTTGGATCCACATATTTTTCCTAAACACAAGAAGCAATAAATAACACCAACACCCTTCGAAGCGACCAAAGTGGCATCCTCTCGAAAATCGTTTCTCTTTCACCGCAGCTGAATTCGTCTGACTTTGGTTGGACTTGCCCCGTCAAGATCGGCCTTATGATCTCATCTTTTTTTTTCGAAAAACATTTTCAAAACGACCGATCGCGTGTTTGGCGTAGGGAAGCTTTGAATCAGAGGTTCCCAACCCCCCGTCAAAGTGTTACGCATATCTCATGGACCTCTCAAAATTTCATTTCTCGAGCTGAGAGGTTCATCATCATCATCATAAATCAATAGATATCCTTGGCAGGTACACTCAAGAGCAATATCTGAACTTCCCGAATACAATGGAAATCTTCGAAAACCATTGCAAAAGATTTTCACAAAATTTGAATGATTTTTTTCGAATGTACTCAAATGACAAATCAGATTCTTCGATGTTTCATAACCAAAATTAGGTTAAGTATCCATTTACGCATTACCTTTGAAAGCTGATTTGAATGTTATAAAAAAAAACATGCTTCTAAGAAGTCAACTAAAGACCGTTAAAAGTTTTCGATAAAAATTACGTCAGGGTTTCTTATAAGATATCTGTTAGCAGAAATCAGCAAAGTAAAACATATCGAATTTCTAAAATCTCATCAACAGTTTTCCATTAAAAATTAAAGAAATTGTTTTGCTCAAGTGAATTAGTAAAATCTGTCAGAGATTGAGCTAAATCTATGTTTGAAATATCACAAATCTGAATTAAGTAAATGATGATACCAAGTTCAACAATCCAGTTAGACGACACTCATTAACAACGTCCGTGGACCACCGGTTGGCAAACCCTGCTTTAAATGCAAACTCTCACCCGTTCGACAACCCGAGACGAAAACGATATCTCTGGTGATGATGGTAATTATTGGAATTTTTGATCATTCAACTGAATGGAGCCCCTGACTGCGAGACTGCTGTCCCCGTTCGAAGGGAAACCAGGAACTGGACATTTTCGGAAGGTGTTTCTAAGCTGGTGTTGCGATGTCATCTGCAACCAGTCAGTCGTTGCGAATCGCCGAAAATTCATAACTGGCGATGTAATCATCATCAATAATGGGCGATTAACAGCCAGAGAGGTTTTTAAATGTGGGTTTGGTTGTTTTTTTTTTTTTTGGTCGGAGAAACTTTTAATCTCTGAGAAAGTTTAAACAGCAAATAAATACGGCCTCGATTCTTATTGGCGAGATGTAGTATTTGCAGATATTTCAAAAATTCAACCGAAAGTGAAATTGGCGTGACGATATGTGGGATGGAATGTCGCACTGTCTGCACGCAACAAAGTTGATTTTGCTTTGTGAGAGGTGCGTGGATGTATTGTGGGTCAATAATCAAAAGTCTTAGGCGTTTTTATTATTGCACCAGTATTAAATTTCAAACTTTATTATTTTTTTTTGGAAATTTTCTTCACTTTCATTGATTAAATGCACGGTGATATTGGTTATATACCGTATTGATTCATACTTCGAACACTTATGGGTTGTTAAACTATACTAATTCAAAATTCAACTGTAAGCTTATGAGTGTACTGATAAAAGGAATGATTTATGATTTTCAAATATTATTTTTTTTATGTAATGTTAGGGAACATTGAGGTGACTAATCCAGTGTTAGTGTGTGTGTCCAATAAAAGTGCGGTTTTTATCGTTTTATAGACAATTGTTATGTATGTGTGCATTTTTTTTTGTCAAAATAAAATAAATGTGTAAAAATATCTTTGTATTTCATAAGTTAATAGTAGGAACTAATTACAAATCTAGCATATTTTGCTCCTTTGCATGTACGTCCCTATAATAGTGAGTGTTATGGGAAAACAATGTGAACCATTATCACAGAACAGAATATGTTCCAATAATGGAGGAAGTGCTGTTATCAAAAAATCAATGATTTACCCATTCAAAGGGTATTTTTACGTGAAAAAAAAAATAGAAAAACTGTTGAATGGCATATTCGAAGATAGAAAAAAACGAGGTTTCGTTATTATTTGGCTGTGTTTTATTTTTCAACCCATTACTATTGAATCTATCACTGGCACAGACTAGAGATGGGCGACTCACTTACGAATCATTCAAAAAAGTCGACTCTCGAAAATGAGTGAACGAATCACGGTCCTTTTCAAGAGAGTCATGATTCACTAGCACTACAGGTTATGGAAGGTCAGCTCAAAAAATACTAAGGATTTCTTTTACACACAACGTATAGTCAAGTACACCAGACATGTATAAGTAAATGAAGTATTTAGGCATAAAAATTGTCATATTCTAGATTTATAAATCGGTTATGATGTTTTGTATTGTTTTGAATGAGAGTTGTGTTTGATCCTTCGACCTTGACGCTTGCTCCTGCGGGGGCGGACGATGAGGGCAGGATCAAACATGTCGCGCGTCGGTCGGGTGAAGTGAAAAGTGGCGTGATCCGTTTGTTGTGTTTGATCTAATGATCGCGAGGGCGAGCGATGAACACTTGTCCGGCGTACAATGCGATTATCGAATTATTTCGCGAATTCGGTTAGGCGTAATTATATCATGGATCGCATCACCTACCATTGGTGACTCCCAGATCTATACCTTACCCACTAACCCAATATCCTTTCCATGACAGCCGTGGAGATGCAGAGGTGATCTCGGTCTCTAGTAACAACGGTAGTCACACTAACATTCCTTCCCTTCCCCGATGACCGTAAGGACGTGGCCGGCGCAGTTATTGACTTTTAAAATTTGAGCTCTCGATTTGTGCACATTGAAGAATGGTAAGCTAATCCCAAGCCCCATTCATTAATTCCCTGTGCAACTTCGATTGTTCTGGTCAATCACGGAGTAGCAACTACGAATTGTACGGTCATCTATGCTTATGCTTATGCTTATGCTTATGCTATGATGTTTTGTTTTGAATGAGTCACTGAATCGATCAAAAGAGTCGACTCACTTTTGTGAGTGAGCTACCTACGATTCGCCCCTAAATTTCGACCATTTTTCCTATCTCTAGCAGAGACGCCCTATATCGCTTCAAATGCGGAACAGTGGATGGTATGATTAACCCCTCTACCGGCAGCTTCATTTTTACCGCAAGAAAAAAAAAATTCAAATCGCGATAACTTTTTTGTTTCCCGGTATTTTTGCACCATTTTTTCACAAGTTCTCAAAAAACTCTTTTAGTTTAAGAATCTGTATTAATATTGATCGTTGGTCAGTTTTTTAAATGGCATACTATTGATGCATCCAACCCATGTTGGTATTACTTTGGTAATACTCGCAAAAATGTTGTTTATGATGTTGATGTACGAAATGCGTTTTAAACTGGGAAACTTTAAACTTTTGCAGTATTATGAAATACTTCACTAAATTATTAAACAATGTGTGAAGCTCTGAAAACTAGATTATCCGCCCATATAAAAAACAAGTATCGTTTCGTTTCTTTTACTAAATTAAAATCTGGTATTCATTGTCGTGCGTATAGTATTGCAAAGTAACTAGCTGCATCGATCAAAGAAGTGTGGACTCAATTCCTGCTTCAGCCCGGGTTTTTTTTTTCGTCAGAAATGTATTCAGATGGGCCATTTGGCCTTGCATGTTAGGCCTTTGATTCCTTAAAGAATTTCACTAAAAGTTATATCCAAGGATTCCATCATTATTCGGGAATCACATAACGAATTCTTTCAGGATTTCACCAGAACTTTTTTCAGGACATCTCCTTAAATTCTATCAGCAGTTGCTTCAGAAATTAGAAATTGATTTTCTTCAGCGATTCTTTATTTTTTCTAAAGGGATTTATGCAAAAACTTTCCAAGGGATTTAATCAGTGATTCATCCAATGCTTCTTACAAGATTTCCACCAAAATATCCTTCAAAGATTTCCAGGAATTCCTCCAGCTGAACTTCAAGAATTTCTATTTAGATTCTATAAGGTTTATTTCCCGCGATTCCACCAGGAATATCTCTAGAAATTCTTAGAGAGATTAGTCAGTGAACTTCTCCAGGGAATTCTCTGATGATTCCTTCAAGGATTTCACAGTAAATAGTTCACGAATTTAAAAAAAAATCTTCAAGGGATTCAACCTGGAGACATTTAGGGAAATGCTTTGTTTAATCCTCTGAGTAAATATCAGTGGAATCCCTGGAAGAATAATCTTTTGGAATTTTGTAGCTGCCTTCCTAATGGAATACCTAGAATAGAAAAGGGAAGAATTTCTAGTTCAATCCTTCGTCGAATTCCTGGTCGATTATCTCGCGGAAATGTTGGTGGTTTTTCAGAAAAAAAATCTTGTTAGCTTGTGGAATTAATTGGGTAATACCCTGGAGGAATTTCTGATAAACCTAAAAATTTCTAAGAAGGGAAATCTTAGTCAAACCATTGAAGTATTTCTGGTAGAACTTCTGACGAAGTCTATGAAGAAACTACTGATGGAGTTTTTATAGGATCATTAGAGATTATCTTGATGGAACCTTGGGCGGATTTTTTTCCAGAATGTTTTGGAAGAATCTCTAGAGGATTTTTTGAATTCCCGGTCAAATCACTGGAACATATTGGTGAAGTTTCTGAAAGAATTCTTAGTGAAATCCCCATGAGAATTTCAGCTGAAATCCTTCCAGATTTTCCTGAAGGAAATCATGGAAAATTACCTGGGCAAATTCCAGATGCAATCCATGGATGAACCTCTGATGGTATCCTTAGAGAAATCCCTGGAAGATTTTTAGTTTGAATCCTTAGAGATAATCCTAGCGGAATTTTCGAAGGAATTTCTGGTGAAATCAATGAAGGAATTCTCAGAGGAATCCCTGAAGTAGATCCTTTTTTTAATTTTAGGAGGAACTCCTCATAGAGTCACTGGAGGATGTACTGGGGGGTTCCCAAATTACTTGGGAAATCTTTATGAGACATTTTTGGTAAAATGTCTGTATGAAATCCTGAAAACCCCCAAGAATCACTGGAGATGTTCCGCGAGAAATTTCATGAGATATTCCGGAAGGAATTTCTAGAGTAATTCCGGTGATAGAATTCTTAAATGAAATTTCTGGTAAAATCTCATGAGGAATTCCTGATAACCCATGACGATTTTAGGAGATATTAATTCCTTGAGGTATCCCTTGATCAATTCCGGGAGGACTCATTTGAAGAATTCCTGGACGAATCCTTTGAAGAATTCTCTCAAAAAAAAACCCCTGAAGGAAAATTCTGATACAATCCATTCATAAATTCCGGGGGGAATCAGTAGCAAATAGCCTGTTGAAAACTAGAGCAACCATAGAGGTATTCCTGAAGGAAGCTTTAGAAGAACTCCTGATAGAATTTCTAACAGAACTTCTGATGGAATCCCAGAAGCTGTTCGTGATGGAGTCCCAGGAGGATTTTGTAATGGAATCTAAGAAGTATTTCAAAAGGAATCCATGGAAGAACTTCTGATGGAATCCCTGTGAAACTTCTTATGGAATCTATTGAAAAACTCCTGATGAAATCCAAAGAGAAACTTTTGATGGAATCCTCGGAAGGACTTCTGACGTAATCCCTGGTGTAATTTATGATAGAATTCCCAGAGAAACTTTTGATAGAATTCCTGTAGCAATAGCAGGTAGATTTACTGAAGGATCTTCAAAAGGAATTCCTACAAAAACTTATAATATTCTTGAAGGTACTTCTGATGAAATCATTGGAGGAACTCCTGATACAATCCCTAGAAGGAATCTTAATGTAATCCCTAGAGAAACTCCTGAAATAATCCATAAATGAACTTCTGATGTAATCCCTGGAGGAACCTCCAATGGAACTCCTGTAAGAATCCCTAGAAAAATTTCTTATGATATCCCTAGAAGGAGTCCTGATGAAATTCCTCAAGGAATTCCTGATATGATCTCTAGAGGAAATCCTGATTGAATCTTTGGAGGCAATTCAGGTGGAACTCTGGAGGAACTCCTGATGCAATCCCCAGAAGAACTCTAATGGATGCCCTAAGGTATTCCAGATAGTATTCCTATAGGAACTCCTGATGGAATCCTTGGAAGAACTCCTATCTATAGATATTCTTCAAGGAACTCTTAATCATTGAAGGGGCTCCTGATAAAAACCCTGGAAGAATTTCTGATGGGTTTCCGGTTAAAACTCCTGAGAATCCCTAGAGGAACTCCTGATATTTCTAGAAGAAACATTGATGAGATTCCTCGAGGAACATCTGATTTGATCTCTTGAAGAATTCTGATGAAATCTCCAGAAGCCATAAAGGTACTCTTGATAGAATCACTACAGGAGCTCCTGATCAAATCCCTTGGGGAACTCCTGAATGAATCCTTGGAAGAATTTGTAAAGATATTCTTGAAAGAACTCTGGATGGAATCATTGGAGGAATTTCTTTTAAAATCCCGAGAAGAACTCCTGATAGAGTCCCTAGAGCAACGATGGACGAAGTCCATGGCGAAATTCCAGGTAGAATCTCTGCAATATCTCCTGATAGAATCCCAGGAGAAAAATCCTGAGAATCCCAGGTGGAATCATGAAGCAGTTTTGGAAGAATTCCTAAAGGATTGCCTGGAGAAATTCCTGGTAAAATCCCTGATGGAATCCCTGTAGTACAAATCCAGGTACAATCCATGGATGGATTTATTGAATCATAGGTGAAACTGCAGATGGATTCACTAAAGATATTTCTGGAGAAATTGGTTGAGGAATAATTAAAGAATCCTTGGTGAATTTGCTAAAGAAACCGGTTAGAGATAGTTGGAAACGATAGTGAAATATATAGAAACAACTCAAGAGCATGCATTTGATAGATCACTATGGCACCGACGCTGCGTAAATTCAAGCATTTTGACTTTCCACCCATCTACATCGGAAGTTCATGGGACGTCGAAGCTTCAATTTAACATGATGACGTCGGTGTTCGTGCAACATCCCTACAGACGGTGCGATCGGTTCGTCGTACATTTTGCTCCGCCCACCGGTGGTTTGAGCATAATCAAACTCGTTTGATTTTGGCAAACCGATTCGTCAACCGTCAAATTGGTTTCACAAGCTGTCAAATTGGTTCGTCAAACAGCATCACACACGGTCAAACATAACACCAACATGAGCACCAACCTGGGGGGCGGAGTCAATGTTGGTCAAACCGTCTGAGCGTCTGTGGGCTGCATTAGATTGGGAGAATAAATGTCATTCTTGTTTATGTACCCAGTTTGTAAAGACCTCTACATAGAATGCTACATGATACTCCCTTCAAAGGTCATAATCGTACATAATGCTTTTTAGAAAGACTTTCCACGGCAGGATTGACAGCTTAATGTGTCCATGCAACCGAAACGAAAGGGTAAACAAAATTTTCGAGAGTGGTCAGAGCTTTGCATTTTCCTTTGTAATCTAACGGTTACACCGATCGTGAAATTTCAAAAACCTATGGTAAACCAAAAAACATGTTGATCACTCTGTCTTATGGGTTGTTTTATTAAAAGCATTGTGAATGTCTTTATTTTCAAATCTAATAGTTTCGAAATATAGAAATAGATTCGGAAAATAAATGTTGATTGTTTTATGTGATTTTTCAAATAGCTGGAATATATGTAACAATTTCATAAGGCATATTCATGCTTAAATTTGGTCGATGGCCTGGTTTTGACAATCCTTTTTAAACGGGTTTGAAAATGTATGTTATCCGTCAAAGTTCTTTCCGTCCTACACACTAATGAAAAGTAATATTACAATGACGTAAATTGTATTCTAAGCAAAATACTCGATTTCAAAAATAATATAAAGTAAATTTGATATTCGGGGCCCGACAGCCTTAACGGTAAACGCTCAACTACTCAGCAAGACCAAGCTGAGGGTCGTAGGTTCGAGTCCCGCCGGTCGAGTTAAGGAAATTTTCTCGACTTCACTGAGCGTAGAGTATGATCGTACCTGTCACACGATATACACATGTAAAATTGGTCGATTGACAAAGGCAGCGTCCATAAATGACGTAGCATTTTTTAAACAATTTTTGAAGTGGATACCGTAGCTCCATCGTAGCCTATTTTCCCATACCTAATACATGGTTTGTCACAAAACCGTAGACTGCCCCTCCCCCCTAAAATCCTACGTCATTTATGAACGGTCCCTAATGAGAAGTTGAGAAGCAGGCTTCTGTAACGTCAGAGAGAAGAAGAAGAAATTTGATGGTAATTATTTGCACTTAAAAATGCGTCATTCTCATAATTCATAAGTCATAATTCTTCTCCACTGGGCTCGGTCTTGAGCCAATCGCTTCCAGTCGCACTGAACGTTAAGTCCTCTTCAACTGCAAAAATCAAACGGAAGGATTAGTGTCCTATATAGCGCGAATTTTGTTTTCGTCTGCAGACTACGGGACTTGAGCTGGTTACGGAGCCCGTAAGAAGCCCTATTAGCAGCTGCAAGACGCCTTTCAATCTCACGGGTAACATCATTATCGCACGTTCACCACCCAGCACCACTTCGCTACCAACGTCACGATTCGGACCACGCTGTCTACCGGCGATCATGTACTTTGTTTTGCTGGTGTTGACGGTAATCCAATCCTCGCTGTCTCCCTTTTATAAGGCACGAATGCCTCTTCTAAGGCTCGACGATCAATTCCGATTATATCGATATTGTCCGCAAAACCGAGGAGCATATGCGACCGGGTGACGATGGTGCCGTTTTTTGCACGCCCGCACTCCTAATAGCTCCTTCGAGAGCAATGTTGAACAAAAGGTTCGAAGGCACATCTCCTTGCTTCAATCCATCTAAGGTTACGAAGGAGGTTGAAGTCGCATCCGCAACCCGCACACTTGATTTCGATCCATCCAACGTTGCACGAATCAGTCAAATCAGTTTCGCCGGAAAACCGTGTTCTATCATTATCTGCCATAACTCATTTATCTTTACTGAATCGTACGCTGCCTTGAAATCAATGAACAGATTGTGAGCCTGCAAGTTGTATTCCCGGAATTTATCAAGAATTTGTCGCAAGGTAAACATTTGATCCGTCGTTGATCAGCCCTCACGAAAACAAACTAGGTATTCGCTGACGAAGGACTCCTCCAGCGATCTCAATCTGTTGAACAGAACACGCGACATTATTATGCACGCCGAATTGAAGAGCGTTATTTCTCGGTAATTGGCGCACTCCAATCTGTGTCCTTTCTTATACAGAGGGCAGATGAGGCCCCCCAGCCAGCTAGCAGGAAATTCAACTTCCTCCCATATCCGTAACCGAGTACGGTGCAGAATTTCGTACAGCTGCTGTTCCACCTCATAACTCGCTTCATCTGTTTCTCGATCACTATGAATCCGACACCATGCTCTGCCGTATCGTTGCCACTATTGTAGATGTTGTTTTTGAAAGCTGTGTTGGCGGCGGGATCCACTATTTGTTTTTTTTTTTTTTTTTTTAGTATCACTCCAAACATAACATTCATTTCTTATATCTAGGTGTTCTGTGTTATTAGACAACACTATCATCCTAATTTGGTAAAACAAATTTAAGGTTTAATTAACATTTTGTTAACAACATATTACATTTCATTTGCCGTAGCAGTTCAGATTTTTTACAGGTGAGTAGATTTCACCTGTTTATAAGAGAAAAAAAAACGTTTTCAATATACTTAACCTAACTTAACCTAAACATATAACGTATTAATCGTGGCAATAGAAGATTGTAACGATTTTTGCCTGAAATTATTAATTATTTTATTTGACATTTGTTCCAATGTTTCAACATTGGATATTCTATGTAACTCATTGGTACTATACCAGGGAGGAAGCTTCAGAATCATTTCAAAATTTTATTTTGAATTCTCTGCAGAACTTTCTTCCTGGTATTACAACAGCTAGTCCATATTGGTACAGCATACAACATGGCTGGCCTGAAAATTTGTTTGAATATGAAAAGCTTGTTCTTATGACAAATTGAATGCCCTCAGTGTGATTTTTGAAACTTAAATTTTTTTCTAGCATGAGCCCTAGATACTTAACTTCATCTGACCAATTTATTGGAACCCCTCTCATCGTGATAACATGTCTACTTGAAGGTTTCAAATAAAGAGCTTTTGGTTTATGTGGGAATATTATTAGTCGAGTTTTGGAAGCATTAGGAGAAATCTTCCATTTTTGCAAGTATGAAGAAAAAATATCCAAACTTTTTTGCAATCGACTACAGATGACACGCAGGCTTCGTCCTTTGGCGGAGAGGCCTGTGTCATCCGCAAACAAAGATTTATGACATCCCTGAGGTAACTCAGGTAAGTCAGATGTGAAAATATTGTATAATATTGGCCCCAAAATGCTGCCTTGGGAAACACCAGCTCTTACAGGAAGTCTTTCAGATCTGGAGTTCTGATAATTAACCTGAAGTGTACGATTTGACAGATAGCTTTGAATATTTCTAACAATGGTTGTTTGAAAATTAAAGTTTTTTTAATTTTACGATCAAACCTTCATGCCAAACACTGTCGAATGCTTTTTCTATGTCTAGAAGAGCAAGACCAGTAGAATAGCATTCAGATTTGTTGGAACGGATCAAATTTGTTACTCGTAAAAGTTGATGAGTGGTCGAATGTCCATGGCGGAATCCAAACTGTTCATTGGCAAAAATTGAATTTTCGTTGATGTGGGCCATCATTCTGTTCAAAATAACCTTTTCAAAAAGTTTACTGTTGGAGGATAGCAAACTGATTGGACGATAGCTAGAAGCTTCTGCAGGGTTTTTGTCTGGTTTTAAAATTGGAACAACCTTAGCATTTTTCCATTTATCAGGAAAATATGCTAATTGAAAACATTTGTTAAATATATCAACTAAAAATGATAAGCTACTTTCTGGAAGTTTCTTGATGAGGATGTAGAAAATTCCATCATCGCCAGGAGCTTTCATATTTTGTTTTTTTTTTTAATTATAGTTCTCACTTCTTCCAAATCAGTCTCCCAGGCATTTTCGAAAACGTTCTCTTGATTGAGAATATTTTCGAACTCCTGAGTAACTTCATTTTCAATTGGACTAGTAAGTCCTAAATTAAA
This sequence comes from Aedes aegypti, assembly GCF_002204515.2. Lineage (NCBI taxonomy): Eukaryota > Metazoa > Arthropoda > Insecta > Diptera > Culicidae > Aedes > Aedes aegypti. The sequence goes on along the minus strand of NC_035107.1, from coordinate 263,758,677 downwards.
ATTGTGCGCACTTTCAAACTGCATAGCAAGTTTTTGAGCTTTTTCGCAATTAGTTAGTAATAATTTGTTTTCCTCTTTCAATGCCGGTATTGGCTTCTGAGGTTTTTTCAAGATTTTAGATAATTTCCAAAAGGGCTTAGAGCCAGGGCCCAATTAAGAAATTTTATTTTCAAAATTTTTGTTTCTTAATGGAGCGAAACGTTTCTTGATTTCTTTCTGCAAATCCTGCCATATAATTTTCATAGCAGTATCGCGAGTGCGTTGAAATTGCCTTCTCCTCACGTTTTTAAGACGGATCAAGAGTTTAAGATCATCGTCTATAATCACGGATTCAAATTTTACTTCACATTTTGGCATTGCAATGCTCCTGGCTTCAACAATGGAATTTGTTAATGTTTCAAGAGCATTGTCAATATAAAGTTTTGTTTGTAAGGGAATATTAACATCAAGATTAGAGTCAATAAATGTTTCATATATATTCCAGTCGGCTCGTAAATAATTGAAAGTGGAGCTGATAGGATTGAGAATCGCTTCTTGGGATATTTGAAATGTAACAGGGACATGATCAGAATCAAAATCAGCATGAGTAATCAGTTAGCTACAAAGATGACTAAAGTCGGTTAAGACCAAATCAATCGTAGATGGATTTCTAGAAGAGGAAAACATATAGGGCTATCAGGGTATTGAATTGAGAAATATCCTGAAGAGCACTCATCAAAAAAAATTCTGCCGTTGGAATTACTTTGAGAATTATTCCATGACCGATGTTTGGCATTAAAGTCACCAATGACAACAAATTTTGACTTATTGCGAGTCAATTTACGCAAGTCAGTTTGGAGCAAATTAACTTGCTGCCCAGAGCATTGAAAAGGCAAATAGGCAGCTATGAAAGTATATTTACCAAACTGTGTTTCAACAGAAACACCTAAAGTTTCAAAAACTTTAGTTTCAAATGACGAAAACAGTTGATGTTTTATACGCCTATGAATGATGATTGCAACTCCCCCACATGCCCCATCAAGTCGATCATTACGATAAACAAAAAAGTTAGGATCTCTTTTGAGTTTAGATCCAGGTTTTAAATACGTTTCGGTAATAACTGCTATATGCACGTTATTAGCTGTAAGAAAATTAAACAGCTCGTCCTCTTTACCATTCAGAGAACGAGCATTCCAATTTAAAATATTTAAATTATTATTTGGATCCATTAGAAAAACGTAATCCAATAACAATTTGATTTGTAAATTTTACACCAACTTGGACTGCTTCTGCTTCTGGCTTTGAACATTGCATCAATCATTAGATTCAATTATTCAGTTAGAAAATTAAAATCAGAGGGAGACATGTCATGTGAATTCCCTTTGGAATTTCCAGTAGACGAAGAAGCGGAGTTACCTGTGGCGGTAGGGTTTTTTTTCCATTTGATTTGAAACAAGTAGAATGGGTACCCATGGATCGAACAGGGGAAGAGTTCGAATTTCCTGCTACGATATCGGCAAAGGATTTACCGTGGGTAGATACATTCGAAATTGAAAGATTCGAACGGCTACTCGACGGATTAAAATTAGTTTGTGAATGAGCATGATTATGATCTTCCTGATGGGTATGATTCATGATCAAGCGATCGTTAACTGAAAAATGAGTTTTGTTCGATACTCTACCAGGCAAATTCCGGAAACGACCGTTATCGTAACGGATATTATCTTTCATCTGCCTGGCACGAGCCTCAATGACCCTTTTGCGTGAAGGACAATTCCAAAAATTGGACTTATGGTTAGCCCCGCAATTACAGCATATGAATTTGGTGGCATCTTCCTTCACTGGACAGACGTGTTTGGCGTGAGAAGAACCTCCGCAAATCATGCATTTAGCATCCATGCGACAATTTTTTGTACCATGACCCCACTTTTGGCACCGACGGCACTGAGTGGGGTTCTGGTAACTTTCTCCAGGTTTCTGGAAATGTTCCCATGTCATACGGACATCAAACAATAGTTTTGCTTTTTCTAAAGCTTTAATATTATTTAGTTCTTTTTTGTTAAAGTGAACTAAAATTCTTGAGAAAGCCCTTTCCGAACAATGCCAGATTGGGTTCTCTTTTTCATAATGATTACTTGGACTGGGAAAAATCCAAGTAAATCATTTATTCCATTTTTGATCTCTTCAGGTGATTTATAGTCACTTGAGAGACCTTTCAAGACAACTTTGAACAAACGTTCAGTTTTGTCGTCATAAGTAAAAAAATTGTGCTTCTTCTCTTCAAGATGTCTGAGAAGAAGTTCACGATCTTTAAGAGTTTCCGGCAAAACGCGACAGTCTCCTTTCTTTGCGATTTGGAAGGAAACCTTGATTCCCCTAATGGAGTTCAAGATCTCCTGCCTAAATCCCCCGAATTCGGAACAACTGGCCACTATAGGCGGCACTCTTTGCTTCTTCACTTGAATCAAAGAGCCTGGGCTAGAGGCTGCTTCGATTTGGTGTTCGGAAAATTTGTCTAGAGCATCGAACTGATTGCTCATTCCGATACAATTATTCATTTCACCCTTGGAAGAAAATTCACATTCCGGGGAAACGTCCTTTCTTCTATTCTTGCCACGTATAGTGACAGTTTTAAAACACACTTTTTTGGAAGGAAGTAGTGAATTCAGAGATTCACCCTTCCTTTTGTTTGTTGTTGATACCATGTTTAGTTAATAAACGAAAGAAGACGTGACCTTCGAGAGGTTTTTTCCCAAGACGGTGTCCAAGAAGTCAGCCCTGTCGTCCTGCTTAGTCACGCTTAGTCGACGACTAAGAAGCTTTTCTCAGACTTATTATGACCGCCCTTTGGGACATCAGTTGAAAATTCAAGCTGTATCATCGACCTGAATTAATTTAACTTTGTTGCATGTAGATCAGGTGCAACTAAACGCCCTGTGTAACATCAATCGAAATTGTCAAGCTGTATCAACGCCCTGGAGTAATTTGACCTTGTCTCAATTAGATCAGTGGCCTTTAACGCCCTGTAGGATATCATTATATAATTACAAGCTTTATTAACGCCCTAGAATAGTTTGAACTATGTAGATTAGGTGCATCTTAACGGTCTGAAAACATCAATTCCTAGTTGTATCAACGCCCTGGAGTATTTTAACTTTGTTCTATGTAGATCGAGTGCAACTCAACGCCCTGTATGACATCAATCGATCAAGCTGTATCAACGCCCTGGAATAGTTTGACGTTATTATATACAGATCTTTTCGAAATCGGGAGCATCTTTATGTCCTGCAGAAAATCAATTGAAATGTCTCTGTACCAACGCCCTATAGTTATTTGACCTTATTATGTATATCAGGTGCATCTTGACGCTCTGTAGGACATCAATCGAAATTTTCAAATTGTTTCAACGCCCTAGACTAATTTGCGAGATCTGGAGCATCTTTACGCCTTGCAGAAAATCGATCTAAATTTCCGAGCTGTATAAACGCCCTGGAGTATTTTGACTTTTCCTTATGTAGATCAGGTTCATCTCAACGCTCTGTAGGACAACAATTGAAAATTCCAAGTTTTATCAACGCCGTGCAGTAATTTGATATTGTTTCACGTAGATCAGATGCATCTTTACTCCCTGTATGAAATAAATCGATCCATCTGTGTCGACGCCCTGGAGTAGCTTGACGTTATTCCACATAGATCTTTGCGAGATCTGGAACATCTCAACGCCCTGTAGAAAGTCAATCGAAATTTTCATGCTGTATTAACGTCATGGAGTAATTTGACCTTATTCCATGTAAATCTGGTGCATCTTGACGCTCTGTAGGACATCAATTGTAAATTCCTATCTTTATCAACGCCCTAGCTCTATTCTACACAGCTCTTTGCGAGATCTATAGCATCTGAACGCTCTGTAGAAAATAAATCCAAACCTACGTGCTCCAGGGCGTTGGTGTAGTTTGAGCTTATTTCATGTATATCAGATACAACTTAACGCCCTGTAGGACATTTATTGTAAACTGTAAGCCGGATCAACGTTCTGGATCAATTTGACATCTTTCCATGTAGATCAGGTGCATATGACCGCCCTTTAGGGCTTAATTTGATAATTTCAAGCTGTATCAACGCCCTGAAGTAAGAGTCCACAACTGTATAACATCAATCGAGAATGTCAAGTTGTATCAACGCTCTGGAGTAATTTGATTTTGCCTCAAATAGATGAGCTGTATCTAAACGCATCATTTAATAAATTCATTGCTGTATAGTATAGTAATTTGTCCTTATCCTTTGTCGATTAAGTGCATCTGAACGCCCTTTAGAACTTCAATTGTAAATTACAGGATGTATCAACACCCAGGAGAAATTTGACAGTATTCCAAATAAATCAGGTGTATTTGAACGTCCTGTATCAAATTAAAATTGGTCCAACATCAATTAAAATTGATAAGCTATATCAACGCCCTTGAGTAATTTGACTTTATCTCATAATCTTTGCAAGATCTGAAGGATCTAAAAACCCCTTTGGAAAATCAATCGAAATTTTTCATGCTGCTTCAACACTGAATTTTTTAATCTTTTGTTATGTGAATCAACTGCATTAAGATCAATTGAAAATTCTAATCGGTACATATGAACAAATTTGACCTTATCCTATATAGATAAAGTGCGCCTTGACGCCCTAAATCGATTAAAAATTCCAAGCTGTATCGACGCCCTGGAGTAATTTGACCTTAATTCAAGAAGATTAGGTGCATCTCAACGCCCTAATGATATCGATTGTAAAATACATGCTTCTAAAACACATTAGAGTAATCTGACATTGATCTGACATTGTCTTATGTAGATCATTTGGATCTTAACACTCTGTATCATTTGAAAATTTCAAGCTGTATCAAGGCACTGGATTTATGTGACCTTACCCTACATAGATCAGCTGCATATCAACGCCCTTTATGGATGGCATCAATCAAAATTGTTAAGCTTCATTAAAGTCATGAAGTTTGATCATGTCTCATTTAGGTCAGACCTGAGGACATAAGCTGAAAATTCAAAGCAGTGTCAACGCTCTGGATAATTTGACCTTATTATATGTAGATCGGCTGCATCTCGTCGTTCTATAGGGCATCAATTAAATATTTCATACTTTATCAACGCTCTGAAGTATATTGACCTAATTCCATGTAGATCATATGCATATCAACGCTCTGTATGGTATGAATCAAAATTGTCAAGCTGTATAAATCCCTTGGAGTAAATTTTAGATCAGCTACATCTTAACGCCCTCTTTGACAACAATCGAAATTAACCCGAGCTGTATTAACGCACTGGAGTAATTTGATATTGTCTCAGTAACTCAGAATCATCTCAAGTAACTCTTGAAGTTTGATGAGATACATGAAATTTTTAAGCAGAAAAAAATAATGTACCTAATATGTTCTAAAGACAATCAGTTCGTATTCTTGTTCATTTTGGGCCAATAGTTTTCATGTGATAGTGACGAAAATTCATTATCAAGTACGTATCAAAAACGATATTTGCTGAAATGAGTTTGAAAACCTGCTGTAATGAATAATTTACAAGTCTAAAGTCCACTAATAGATCCAACGCCAAACTACTATTATAAACAATAGCGTAATATTTTGAAATCCAGGGCAATTGTAAATTTTTTTGTACTTTGATATCACTTCAAGAGCGACATTTTATTTTAAAATTAAGCGATATATTTGGCTGAAGTTCGAACCTCTTGTTTAATCCAAAAATAAGGTTCAAACTTTCTAGATGTCCCGCTTTAAGAAACCTTGAGCATTTGTTCGTGAACTTAATTTTTCGATTCGATTTTTATATAAAATAATACAAGGGAATTTAGGCATTTTCAGCATTCTAAGCTAATGCCGTGATTCATTTGTAATTTTCTCGGACATACGCAGACAAACTAAATGTTTGTTACGTTTATGTGCTGCTCAATCCTGTTTTGGATCACACAGGCAGGCTTGTTGAAAACTTTTTAGAAACGTTTTTACAATACTTCAAATATCTCATGTAATTGTGACTATTGTCGGCATCCTCGTTTTCTTCAGCAGCCTTTCCCATAAGAACTACAGGTAAATCCGTTCGGCAATTCCACATAAGCCACATTTTGAGGCGTATTTATTTCATTTAATGACATTTAATGACATCTCTTGCGAAATTGTTTGTTCGGAAATCTCGTCAGGGGGAAGCAAGCATATTAGTGGACCCCTCTTACGTTAGCTAGCAGTTTGAAGAGAAGCTAATTTTCTGATACATTTCAGGTATTTCTTCACGTATCTTTCTTTTCATATATCCTAAAACACAAATCAAACTGAGAAAGTATGTAACTTTCATATGCAATAATTTTGGTCAATTTAAACTTGGTCATCTTGAATTTTATCAGAAAAAAATCACCATTAGTGCACCATTCGTTTTTAATTTTGTGGTCACCATCAAAAAGCTAACTACCCCAGCAAAGTTGAATAGCAAAATGATAATAAATCTTGTTACCTGGTTATTATCATTTGATAACTGATTTTGTTATAATCATGGCTGAATTAACAGCCAACATAACAAAATTGGAAACTCAAATTTGTTTGTCAAATAACAAAGTAATAGTAAATTATGTTATCTTTGAGTTCAAGTTGATAACTAAATTTACAGTATCATATTTTTATGAAGTTTATGGTCATAAATCACGGACAAGATTTGGGAAAAGAGTGTTTTGGATTAAACTTATGCCTCAAATAATTTTACAAAATTTTGTATGGAGAAAATTCAACTTTGTTCATCAACACACACCTTGTTAAAATGTTATTGGAAAGAAGTGTGATAACATATCTTGTTATCAATCTGTTATCAATAATGTCTGTCACGGATACAATTATAACCAATTTTGTTATCATTCGGTTATCATTGATAACAGAATATCAAATTGATAATAGTGATAATGAAGGTAGCTATCATTTTGATATCATCCAGTTATCCGCCTTTGCTCGGGTAAGGGGTCACCCAAAAATGACATTCATCATTTGAGGGAGGGCGATGGTCTACGAAAGTGTGACAGTGCTTTTATTAGGTATTAAAAGGCATGATAGAGGGGGGTGGGGGGTCTAGAAATCCCGAAAAATGATGGACGTCATATTTGAAATTCCCTAAGAAAAAACTGAGTTAGAACAGCTGCAAAAACTAGGTGAGCAATGGTATTAGCCGTTTGAAATGAACGATTTTCTAAATTTATGGAAACAACATGTTTCGTACAACAAATTAAAAAGTATGAAATCGCTGGTTCTTTCCTCGAGTAAACTGTAAAATGGGATTAAATTTTGGGTAAAAAATCTGGCGGCCGTCTTAATTTTAAGCAAAAGTATGAGTTACTTAGTATGATGATACACATCATGTTGAAATAAAATAAAAATTGAGTTGAAGCAAATACTCTCCATTCTAAAAAAAATGTGTGAATTTTGATCATTTGTCCCTGGTTTTGAAGATATTCCGATGTATCTGGAGGGCTCGACATAATCCATATATTTTTTTAAATTTATAGGTGTTTCTCCGTTTCACATTTGCATTGGATTGAGCATTGAACACAAACTAAACACGTGCAAATGCATATTAGTTCTCATGTGTTTGGAAAATATATTAATTTGATACAATTTTCATGTGAGACTCCCTCATGGTACTACCGTCCTCTGGGCTATCGCAACGCCCCCCTCAAAAGGGAATGACTAAGAAGCTCAAATTTTACGACGACAGGGCTGCCAAGAAGGATTACCACCGCTAGCTTTCGCCAACGGGTCCAACGAAAAATCGAAGGCACGGGTCCAAACAAGGATCGTAAAGGGATCAATAGTAGAAAAAATAGTACTGAAAAGTACTGTTTTAGTAGCACTGAAAAGTACCGTTTTTAATTTTAGCACTGAAAAGTACTGTTTATGTAGCACTGAAAAGTACTGTTTTTTTGCTTAAGGTAGTTTTTAAGAAAACTTCCAAGAGCAGAGAGAATTCGTGTACACACAGCACGAAGGTACGATGCGCACTGTATTCCATACGTTAATAATGGCAATAAAAGACTTAACAACATATTACCGATATTCTAAAACTCAAAGTCCAAATAAGTTTTTAGTTTCTTACTTGCTCTACCATACACAACATCTACCAAAGAGTTGCATATAAAATAGATTGAACCGTAAGTAAATGGATTCACTAAACTATCCAGAATATTGTGCTATAAAAACTTGTTTTGTTGTATAACGAAATTTGCTCCGTAATGTCTAATCGAATCGAATCGCGTTACTAGTGTATAATCACTAGATCACGTCGCTTACTCTTGCGGGGCGATTAATGAACATTTGTTCTGCTTACAATACGATTATAGATTAATACCGCGAATACGGATATTCGTTAACCAAAAGGTGGCTCTCAGATCCTTACCTTGTTCTAGAAAAAAATGATATTTCCTTGACAACTGTGGAGATGCAGAGGTATTTACGGTTCGGAACAATACATGAATGAGAGTATGTTGTGATAAAATGTAGCACATTGATGCAGCCGTCTTTAAGTAATGAGCATTTTGGTTTCTGGTAGCACGCTGGCCAAATAAAGATCTTGAAAACTCTTAAAAACATTAAACCGTAATTTTCAGATATCTCCATGAATATTGAACTGATTTGTATGATTTTTTCACATTAGCTTTGTATAGCCCATATTTTTTTAAAAATGTATCAAGATTTTAATATTGCAGTTAAAAATGGAACTGCTGGTAAAGGGGTTAATATCGAGCCTAAGGCATTCGGCAAGGAAAAGAAGAGTAAAATGAAGAATAAGTTTGAAAAATGACCAAAATGATAATAATGATGATATAACAATAATGATACATGACTAGAAATTTTACTTTTCAATAAGAATAGAAATTCTTTTCAATTGTAAATAAAATAAAAGACCCAAAATGAGTTTTGTTCATATAAAGCTAAAAGTGAAAGAACCCAAACTGCTATATTAAGTCATCTCAAAAGCACACCGAAAGTGCAAGTACACATACCGCACCAACAATCGTCATCTAGAAAGGGAAACAGGACGGCGTCATTCATGTGTCTACCTGTAGATAGGCGAGGTTGCATATTGGACCACATAAAGCTTGCGATGCAAACGCGAAATCGGTTCGCTACGACGCGGATGGACGCTTCCAACATAGGACGGGCTCTCCGGGTTGATTCGGCACTGGAAGCGCATATGCATATACAGTGTTGGACAATACATTTGGAAGTTTTTAGGGCGGTAGATTTGAGTTACTTATGGAGTGATTTAAACGAACATATATTTTAGAGTGATTTTTTCAATCAAGAGCTCAGAACCCGTAACGGTTTTAATGAAATTAATTTTTGTCATATTTTAATAATTGACATTATTGAAACAAAATTAAGAGTTTGTAAAGTTGTAGATTTAAACGAGATGAACAAACTGTCTTTGAAATATTCAGTTTAGAACTGTCGTATTTTTAAGTAAATCGTTTATAAGTTTCGAGAAAAATGTCTTTTCATTTGATCGTAGAATACAGTTAGTTTGGTAATTTTCATTCAATGAGCAGAAGCATGAACCAAGATGACCGTACAATTCGTGGTTACTACTCCGGGATATACCAGAACAAACAAAATTGCACAAGGACCAACAGACGGAGCCTGAGAGTGGCTTACCATTTTCAGTGTACAATTTCGATAATCCCAAACATTATAAAGTCAACATCGGCGCCGGCCACGTCCTTACGGTCATTGGAGAAGAGAAGGAATATTAGTGTGACGTACATTGTTACTAGAGACAGAGTATACCTCTGCATATTCATGGTTGTCACTGGAAGGAGTTTTTGTTGTGGGAAAAATCCAGAAGCTACAAAATTTGGATTCACCTTGATTCAAAGTAACTATGATACTTCTCATGTCACTATTCCATAAGAAAACCGACGGTTTAAAAGATTGTCATTTTGTATGGTGAATCAAAAAAGTCACCAATGTACAGGTCGGACTCGATTATCCGGAGACTCGATTATCCGGGGACTCGATTATCCGGGATTCGATTATCCGGGATTTTAGACTCGATTATCCGGAATTTGTTTTTTGATGTTCTTGTTTTTCAATTTTTAGGCATAAATCTGAGATAATTTGGTATTGCAACATATAATATGAATGGTTTTGCAGTTTTGAACGTATTTAAGAAATGGAGCGTTTGAAAAAGTATTTTTTTGTGTATGCTGATAAAAATTTGTTTTTTTTCTTGTAAAGACCCCTACAGGAACAGAAAAAATTTCTGGCTACGCCACCGCATCATATAGATAAAACAACGAAAAAACGATAATATTTATGTTCTTTTATCAAAGATTTTAATTTTTTTCTTAGTGATTCGATTATCCGGAGGATTCGATTATCCGGAGCGAAAAAAAAATGATACTCCGGATAATCGAGTCCAACCTGTATTGTCCAACACTGTCCCTATTTGCTTTTCTCGCGCGGTGGACAGACAGTTGACAGTCCAGCCAGCAACGGCAGAAAGAACGTGCAGAAATGCAAACAGGTTTTACAGTGCAACGAATGCGCATATGCAACCGGCTCTGCTGAAGTGGTGAATGTTGGACCTCCTGAAAGCAGTCTCCAGCGAAAGGGAATGGCCACTTCCGTTTTTGGGGAATGCAGCAGCAGCGCGGTGACAGCCTTTAGAGTATAACAGCAAACGTTGAGAAATGGGTGTTTACATCATCATCATCGTTCACTCATGGTTATTGGTCTATTGTGAGTGTGGACTGCCTAGAAATTGCAGTCACAGTTGCATGCAAATAGGGTCAAATGGGTTGGATGGAAAAGCGAGTTTTTTTCGGAGTTTTGACACGTGTCGATCATTTGTCTTCTGAATTTCTAGTCGGGACGTGATCGGGGGAGGTTGTTTGTGTGGTTTGCTCAATTATATTGAACCGATATAAAGGGTGACACGTTGAAGGGACCAATAATTGTGACATATTTTGGATATAATTTGGAATTGTTGGACCATTATGTTAATCGGTTTTTTGTTCATCACATAATTTGAACAACAGTCGCTTCATTATGAATCTGGAATACACTGAAACCTCAATTTCATATAAATTTCAGTTATAACTGCTATATTTATGTCATTAGCTGTAAGAAAACTTCGTGAAAAAGTTACGCTTATTGAATTGAATAAGAATTTGTAAAACGAGGTTTCGGTGTACTTAAATCGAATGCCATCGGAAACGAACTTTCAATTTGTATAAGTTAAAACAACTCAATGTTACGTAACATCCTCCATACCCTACGCTCTAAGACCTTTAAAGCATCATTTTATAACTTTATTTGACCAACTTCACCCAATTTCCTTTCCCTTTCACCAAAAAAAAAAGAAACAAAGGCGGATGCCTTCTCACCAGCAACCCATTCCCAATCACCGTGGTTTTATTTTGGGACACAACATCGCGCAACTAATTTCATTGTTACATACGTACGGTGAACCAGTTTCACACTTGGCCCCCATTACTCGTCTGACCGTTGGCTGTTGTTGCGTTGTGCCGTAAGTTTGTTGGTCATCATCACGCTAAAAAATTTGATTAATTCACCTCATCCGGATGCGACGCGAGTGTGCCTATGCGAATTTCACGCCTCCCATGACCGTTCGTTTCGGTTATGCTGGATGGTGACCCACGTTGTGATGTCATGACGCGATGGTGAATGTCAGGTTTCGTCAGTGAGGAGCTTGCATTTGCTGCGTAAAAGATAAAGTTTGTTTTTATTTGAGCACAGTGCCAATTGATAATTTTGTAAAAGCTTTTTTTTTTTTTTCTTTCAGGCATTATTTTTTTTTGTTCTGGCTTGTTTATACGCTGGAGGTAAAAATCATCTATCATTTTTCATGGTAACATAATAGAAGTTTACGGAACAAGTTGCAAAATGATGATTTTTACAGCACGAGTCGTTAATTTATCCTTCGAGTGTGCTCTATATCTCAATATCTCCCTATCTCGATGTGTTTCTGGTTGATTTTTGTTCCCAATTGCCTCTCCGTATGTCGATACGCCAATGATCATAGGTAACTAGACCCGATTTTATTGATTCAAAACAGTTCGGGAACACGAAGAGACGTTTGTTTGTTTATTATTTTCCTGGTAACGGAGTGATTTTCAATCTAGTATTCACTAAAAATGCATTCGAGGGATTCCACGGAGGCATGCAAGTCGATTCTGATCGACCATTTCAAAAATATCTGAAACTTTGCACAGTTTTTCAGTTCCATCTAAATCGTCATTTTCCGATATCAAATCTTCAAGTTGAGTCACGACTAACTTTTCAAAAGGGTGTATGTGAAAATGGTTCAAAAATATTCAAAAAGCTGTACAAAAACGGTTCGTTCGATTGTTAGACAACTAAATAAACAAAATTAGACAACTAAATAAAGATTCAAAAAATAAAAATACACACAGTAAAAAAAAAATTTTTTTTGCATTAAAAAACATCATTTTTTTCACCAAAATTCAAATATCTTAAAATCCTATCGGAATACCAACGTAATTTTTTGAGGGAAAACGGTCCATTATATTAGCTATCTACCATAAAAATTTGGTGATGGTAAGCCAATAAACAAAAAAGTTATGACATTTCAAATATTTCACATATTTGACACTTAGTGAAATTTTTTTTTTTTTCATTGTTAATTTTTTTTAGGACCGCAGTTTGTTGCTGAATTTTTTGTTAAGGGTACCACATGAGGTTAACAAGTTGTTTTCATGATATTTTATTTAATTATTCATAACTATTATAGCATCTATTAGAAAGTTAGACGCGATCCAGTGTAGTGATCTAAAGTCTTGATAGTGTCATATTTTTTATTGTACGTAACTGAAGAAAAATTCTCTCAATAGTGTTGAAACCTTTTGATAAAAGAAACCTATAAGAAATCTAATATTGAAGACAAAAGCTACAAAAAAAGTTTTCTATACAGGTAGACGACTAGTTTACCTGCAAAAAGTTTACCTCGTAGAGAACAAGGCGGGTCTATACCCAGGTGATCTAGTATACGTAAAGCAGGTCGGTTTTCTCGGCGCTGGTTTTCTCCACAAAGTTAAAATCTGATTACACCTGGGTATAGACCCGCCTTGGTAGAGAATAGACTTTGTTAATCATATTTGGGAGAAAGCGAGTAACTTCAACAACATCAAAAACATGATAGGTACATACCATGAACATACTCACGAAAAAGCTAAAAATATACTACCACTATGGTTATAAAAGATTTAATTGTAAAATTTTTCTTCAGTCAAGCAAACGACACCAAACTAGTCAGTAAAAACTTAAGAGTGATTTTGTTTATTAAAATCTAACGAGCAACATGAGTAGTCGCTTTCTCAACTGTTGCAGGCCGTTTGCAGAAAAAAAGTGTTCGAAAGAGCTACGAAATCTCACCGAAAGCACCATAGATAAACTGAAAGCGGCTGGTTATGCTCCAATGTCTACATTGAATGCAAATTTACGCATTTGTACGTCCTGCCGTTTAAACGTTGACAAACGGGCAATCTGTACATCATCGGTGGATCAGGTTGCAAGAAGTTCGAAAACAACAACAACTGAGGAATTACTAGATGCACCGACAACAACTGAGGAGTTACCAGAGGTACCAAATGTTTCAACAAATCAATCAGAAGATGAGTGCATCCAGAAGGTCAACATCTAACGCTTCAACGAAGGGATAGCTGGAATAAAAGTAAATGGACGAAGATGGGTTACGTCAATTATCCCGAGAAAAAATACCGTGAAATCAACGAAGCTGTACGAAGAAACCTCTTCAAATTAGGACCTGAGGATGTGGAAAATACAGACTACGATGAGGTAATTATGAATATGAAGAAAAGGTTCTCGAATCTAGCCACGACAAGGAAAGAAAAATTATTGATTTTGTCGATGCTGCCAAGCTCGTGGTCTATTCAAGACGCCATTGATGAGTTCAAAACCAATAGAAATACAGCAAAAGAGGCAAAACAATTCAAAAATAACTGTCTTGCAACCAAAAATGCTAGGTCGAGTACTTCATTAACAGATGAGACAAAAGAAAAAATAATTCAATATTTTGAAGACGATGAAGTAAGTAGAGCTATGCCTGGCCAAAAAGATTATGTATCTGTAAAAAAAGATGGAAAGCGTCAAGCAATCCAAAAACGATTAATGATGACTACTTTGAAAGAAGCGTATACACGCTTCAAGGAAATTAACGAAAATATTAAGGTACGTTTTTCCTCATTTGCAAGCATTCGTCCAAGGCAATGCAAGCTTCTATCCAATTCAGGAACACATAATGTTTGTGTGTGCACAACACACGAAAATATTAACCTAATCTTACATAGTTTGAAAAGAATCAATTTATCAAAGGATTTAAAATGTTAACTGGTAGTCTTTTGTGTGAAAATACAACATCAAATTGCTATCTACGATCTTGTTCGGATTGTCCAGATTCTTCATCATTGGAAAATACTTTATTCGCTGAGTTTGAAGAAAATTATATTGATCAGTTATCATTTGAGCAATGAGTGACCACGGATAGGTGTGACCTAGAAACTATTGTAAAACCTGTAGATGAGTTTGTGTCATTTTTTGCTTGAAATTAGAAAGTTTAATTCCTCACGACTTTATTAAAACAAGCAATCCCGCTTTTTAAAAAATACGAAAAATACATTACAAGATGGTGAATTTTTAGTCATTTGTGATTTTTCTGAATACTATAGCTTTGTATTGCAAGATGAAGTGCAGTCCCATCACTGGAACGTACAACAAGCTACAATTCATCTATTCGTTATTTATTTCAATGGAAGTACGCAAATTGAACATTTTAGTTTTATTGTAATTTCCGAAGATTTAAGACACGACTCAGTATCTGTAAATTTGTTCATTGCCAAAATGATTAACTTTTTACGCGTTGATAAGGATAAAGAAATCAGAAAGATATATTTCATGTCTGATGAAGCAGCATCGCAGTACAAAAACCGTAAGAATTTTTCGAGCCTATGTCAATTTAAATCAAAGTACGGAATTGATGCAGAATGGCATTTCTTTGCTACGTCACATGGCAAAGGTCCTTGTGATGCTATTGGAGGAACCATAAAGCGCATGGCCACAAGAGCAAGTTTAGCCAAAGAACGTGAGCATCCAATTAAAACTGCAAAAGAACTATTTGATTGGGCGAATCGCAGAAAAGAAGAAGATTTAACAAAATTATCATTTTGTTTTACTACTACTGAAGAGTACGAATTAACGGCATCAGAGCTCAGCGAGCAATATAATAACGCGAAAATGATCCAAGGAACCCAAAAATTTCACTGTTTCATTCCATTGTCAGAAAATAAAATTAAAGCAAAACTATACTCGAACTGTACTGATAATGATGCAAAAGTGTTCGATATTGTAAAAAAATTGAATAACAATAAATAAATAAATAAGTATTAATAAAATGTTTTCATGATCTCATAACGCATACCCAAATCCAAAATTTTTAAAGTTTATATATAACATTTAGAAACTCATCGATCATACTCTAAAAAAAATATCCTGGTAAAAAAAAAATATTTTCGTGTAATCTGTTAATTCATTTTAATTTATACATATATACATATACATATAATATTTATACATATACATAATATTTATACATATAATATACATAATACTAATGAATACATGAAAACGACTAGTTTAATTCACGCAAGGCCCTTAACAATAAAATCAGCAACAAACTGCGGTTCCCGTAATAATTTACACCGAAAAAAAAATTTTTTTTCTACTAAATGTAAAAATTGTGACATGTTTGAAATGTCATAACTTTTTTGTTTATTTTGGTATTCCGATAGGGTTTTGAGATATTTGAGTTTTTGTGTCAAGAATTATGTTTTTTAATGCAAAAATTTTTTTTTTACTGTGTGTATTTTTTTTTGGAATCTTTATTTAGTTGTCTAACTTTGTTTCTTCCGTTGTCTAACAATCGAACGAACCGTTTTTGCTGTGCAGATTTTTGAATATTTTTGAACCATTTTCACATACACCCTTTTGAAAAGTTAGTCGTAACTCAACTTGAAGATTTGATATCGGAAAATGACAATTTAGATGGAACTGGAAAACTGTGCAAAGTTTCAGCTCAATAGAAAAAAATGAATTAAAAAATTTACCAAATTTTGGTGCTGTTGCTTGGAATCACTCATTCTTTGTCTCGATCTCTCCTTATCTCGATGGTCCCTTCGATATCGAGAAGTGGAGAGGCGGCTGTAGTAAGATTTTCATTATCAGAAGTCATGTTTATATGTTCACAGTTTAAATGCAATGTTTTGGGGCTTGTTCGTCAACAATTATTTTTTTATAATTCCTTCCTTCTTGGTGCCTTAATTCAAATTATGCTTATTCTATTCCTGTTGAATATGAACTTGAATATTAAAGTTGTTAAACATACAACAGTTTTGAGTTGAAGAAACAGATTTCTTTCAATGCAAGTCTCAATTGTTTATTGAAGATGTCTAAGATCTCTAATTTACCACAATAGATCATTTAATGGTCGCAGTGGTTTAAATCTCAACAAAAAAAAAAAACAGTCTCTAGTTTAATCAAATTGGTATCTGAAGTCCTTTTTCTTCCTTGTTCTGGTTAAGTAAATCCTGATGCAAAATTGTACAGGCTCCAGAGCACGTACATGGCTAAGCGTTTTTTTTTTCTCTTATAAGCAGGTGAAATGAACTCACCTGTAAAAAATCTGAACTTCTACGGAAAATGAAATGTAATATGTTGTTAACAAAATGTTAATAAAATCATAGATCTGTTTTACCAAATTAGGATGATAGTGTTGTCTAATAACACAGAACACCTAGATATAAGGAATGAATGTAATGTTTGGAATGACACTAATAAAGAAATAAAAAAAATGGCTAATTAGCAGGTTCTTCAAAAATTTTGTCCCACATGTCTCGAGGAAAAACTTTTAGTGGTTTGTCATCAGATTTCATCCGGAATTCTTTCAGGGACTCCTACAGGGATCACTCTACAAATT
This sequence comes from Aedes aegypti, assembly GCF_002204515.2. Lineage (NCBI taxonomy): Eukaryota > Metazoa > Arthropoda > Insecta > Diptera > Culicidae > Aedes > Aedes aegypti. Next base: position 263,741,625 of record NC_035107.1, on the reverse strand, counting down.
CTTTTAGAGATTCATTTACCAACTCTCTCAGAAATTCTTCTAGTGACTTTTCCAAAGATGCTTAGTTGAATCCTCAAAAATGTTGATATTCAAATCAACATTTATGCATATATGCCAAAGTTCTGTTTTAACAGATATACTTCCAACTAAGTAGTCGCACTAAAATAACGTTTTTAAAAAACCACAAATAATGCAATTTGATAAAGACCTTTTTTGAAAGGATCGCGTTCAAATCCTGCAAAGAGTAATGCAGAGATAGGTGGAGAAAGAAACACTGACATGGGGGTTTTATTCTGGAAAATTATCAGGAAGTCTGGCTTAAGATACAAAGAAACAAATTGTTACAAAACATGATACTATTAGTGTTCAGAAATCCTCCGGCTGAAGTAAGCTTAAAGGCCCGGAAATAATACCATTTCTTTGATCGGAAACACTCCAACAAAAATCCTACCAGGGATTCATTGAAGATTGACTTGATAATCTTCAAGACAAATTTCCTCAAGATTGGGCAATAACCTCGAAAACTGTCATCAGAAACCCGCGAAGATCTTGCCGAATAATTAATAATGTTATCAAGCACCACCTCTCCAAGCTGCTATGGATATTTTAAGAAACTTGCTAATTGGCTCCTTAGGAATCAATTAGGCTTTTAAGGAGCCAGTTATCGGTCTTGGGGAAAATTATTTGGAAATTTCTCCAGGAATTCTCAGAAAACTTAATTAGATATCTTTGCAGATCACTATTATGGGAATAGTCAAAAAGCTCATCAAAATCCTACAGATAGATTCCAAAAGGTTCCGCGAGTGGTTTTGAAGGGGAACTGATGGGAATTACAAACTTCTCTAATCCTGCCAAACTGACAGGGCGCCGAAGCATTTTTCGACATACCATACCATTTTGACAAACCAAAAATTTACAACGCTTTAATAATGCTCACTTGTAGCAAACTGTGTAAGAGTTTCTTCACATTTATTCATCATCCATAAAAACAATACTAGTTCTCGATTGCTTCGCAAACCCCCAAGAGAGTCGTCACAACCCTAAGAAGATCGCGGACCACCGGTTGAGGAACCTTGTTTTGAAGCATATTTTATAATGTTTCTTTTGAAAATTTCATTTTATTTTTCATAACAAGCATTTTTAATAATTATTGAGTCACCAGTTTTCATAAAACAAATCTTTGTTTTGGCATATTACTCGTGTTACTCAAGTACAATTACTAATTGCTCTAAATACCTCAAAAGAACAAATTAAATTTACAATTCAAACCTAAAACCATTCGGAAACGGTGAAAACCAGATAAATCATTATATTCTTTGGAATGCACCAATTCAAGAAAAATTTTCTAATTTGAACTAGAGACTATTAGAAAGGTTAAACTCTCCAAACACTTTGTAGTGCGTGCAATCACAGTAATGTAACAAACGATTCAGATAAATGATTTGAATGTTACTAACTCTTATCAGCGCTCGTGCCATGCACGCTATGAACTTGCCAAGTTACAGCAAATAGCTATGCAAATACCAACTGCAACTGTTGGGAATCTCTGCCGCGCTACCTAGTGCAACAAGTTTACAAAGCCGGCTTCTGGTTTTCGGTGGATCATTGATCTCAACTTTACTTTCTTCCGGCAACCCCTAAGCGCACCCGAGAGAGCTGGTTACCTTCCATCCACGTTGAGCACAGCGAGAGAGAGAAAGAGTTTTGTTTTAAAGCTCCCCGCCGAAATCAGACGACGACGAAGGCGCAGGCGACGGCGCCGCAACCTCAAAACGAAGAGAGCGAGAAACGACAGCACCAGCAGAAACCTCGCGTCCAAGGCCCGAAACCGCGGGAGAAAGAGAGTGAAAGATTTGGCCAAGACCCCCAAAGAGCCCCAGCAACGTCAGAGGCCTACCGTGCTACGAAGCCGCTCGCCGGGTTTTTGGGTAGGGGGAGGCTCGCCGCCCGGGAATCCTGAACGTGCGCTTATAAACACCTCGGCGTCGAGCAGAATATTGTCAATTTGAGTTTAGTTCCGTTCGGATAAGCATCAGCCGAAGCCAAAAGTAAAGAAAAGGAATTCACCGCGAGTGTCGTCCGAGAGTGTCCCGAGTGTGAAGCAAAAGAATATGAAGCTGTTAATCTGTGTACTTAGTTTGTGCGCCCTGGCCGCCGCTCAGGATAACTTCAAGGAATGCCTGGATAAGGATTCGATCTCCTGCGTGCAGATGATGGTACGGATTTTAGTTCGATTGGAAGATTGTTGTTGCCAAATTGGCAAAAGAACATTAAGTGGGGAAATTAAGTGAAAAGTGAGGAACATTTACTTGATTGGAGATGAATCAGAAGGACATGTGATTGTTGGGAAGTGTGACTCAGTGGAAACCGACAGAAGCGCACATGAACTGGATAGTGGCGAGACCACACAAATTGTCGGATCACATTTCCGAGTAGTGTCATTACACGCCACAATGGTGACAAATTCATTAAGTTATCCAAAAACGGCGCTCGACCGAGGACAGTTGAACAGCAATTTGCGGTCAATGGTGAAAGAGCCTGAGGGGAAGTTGCTAAATGGGTGTGATATCCATAAAGTGATTTTCAACGAGTTGTCAGTGCGATGCTTGATTGAGCGTTGAATGATTTTAAGTGGCCAATTAATACGGTTTACTAGTGGGAATCGAATCGAACAATGCCGAAGCCGAAGTGTGGTGATTTCGGCCTGTAACTGTGCTTGGCAAGTGGCGATAGCTGGATTACAAGCTTAGCGCAAGTGTGCTACTTGATAGTCGAGCGTGTGGCTTGAAGTTTACACCGCTCATTACAATTTCGAGTGGATTGGTTGTGGCACAGATGGTTGATGTTGCTAATGAATATCATTCAATTAGTTTGGTGATACCCTTCATGTTAGCTGAATTCAAGATTCTCTTAGCAATTGTTTTTGCATTATGATGGAACTAGATAGTTTTTCCAGATGATAGCTTTTTTATGCTGATAACTAATAGATATTTTATAATAGCATAATTATCCTAACATTTATTGTCAAATTTATCACATGATCGCAAATTGCCTAGCTGAAAATGTAGAAACTTGTCCCTCCCAAGTATTATTCACAAAAAAAAATCTGAATAATCAAAAAATCTGGATTACATAAAAATTAGCTATTTATTCTTAAACTTATCTATAATCACGATGCTTGAACTAAAGCCATAGGCAACCTTTTGCTTAATTATTTTTTTCTGTTTGATCAACCACTTTGTTTGGTCGATTCAGTGGAGTACACGACACTGAAGACGGCCTTACAGTGGAGATCGAAATACGCGTATCTGTCAAAGGATACCAACTCTAGTGGAATTGAATTTTATAGTGCAAAATTCAGGTTTATTGACACAATCAATCTTACCCAAGTAGTGATGACAAGAAAATTAGGATTTTTCAATCTATATCCTACATTCTTTAAGAAACACAACATTTTTTTATCCTAGCTTAAGAATCAGATTTGAAATATCGTCAAACGTCATTGCATTGCCCTTCTACGCCTTCAACGATTTAGTTTTTCTTGCTGGTCGCTAACGTATACTTTATAATATCATAATTACCCTGTCATTTATTGTCAAATGATCACATGATCGCCAATGGCCTAGCCATGGCTATCCTGCTGCAAATGAAGACACTTGCACCTTCCAAGTTTTAAGCACAAAAAAAAATTAAGCCTACAGTCAAAAATTCATCCTGAAACTTATCTTCAACCACGATTGAGTTCAAATTGTTGGTTTACATAGGCCTTACTATTATAATGATGAGTATTCCTATGCAGCCATTTGGATTGCTTAAATTAAAGCTTTAGACAACTGTTTTCTAAAATTTCCATCTTTGTCTGATCAACAACTTTTTTGGTCGACGCTGAAAATGGCCTTACAGTGGAGGTCGAATTGCGCGTATCTCTCAAAGGATACAAATTCCAGTGGAATTTAATGTTTAAGTGCAAAATACAGGTTTATTTACCTAATCAATCTATCCCAAGTAGTAATTTACAAGAAAATTTTGATTTTTTTTATCTACATCCTACATTCTGCAAGAAACACAACTTTTTTCATCCTATCTTAAGAATCAGATTTGGAATATCGTCAAACGTCTTTGTAGTCTTTCGGCCCTCTCACAAGAAGCTAGCTAAGGAACGCCTCAACATATTCAACGTTCTGGCCGATATATGCAATTGACGAATGAATAAACGAAATAATAGATCCTCTTCGCTGTTGTTGTTCTATTCAAGATTTTCAGGGCGTCAGCGTAGAACAACTCTCCGAATAAAAGTCAAAAGTCTCAATCTGACATACATACTGATAGCGATTTGCTGAAATTTAATATAGAGTCAAACCATTAACAAAATAGGCCCAAGGCTCAATTATATCGTATTTTGGTCTGTGCGAAATTTTGCTCAATTTCGAGATAGTTTTGGTTGAAATCTGTTCCCCTACCAGAAACAAATTCCTCACGAATTTTATTGAGATTTATTTTTTGTTTTTGAAGAATGTGTATTCTACAGTTCGAGACGATTTTACCAAGATTTTTTGTCATTTTTCTGTTGAAAGAAGCAGGCACCATAACAGACTTTGCCAGAATTTAGATTCTGCTTGAATCTGGGAGATGTATTGCTCGAATTGTAGAATGGGTTTCAAACAGATATCTTTTTCAATATTGAACATTTTTTTTTCGTCTTTGAAACATATTTTGTTGGTAAACTCAAATGTTTTCAAAATTAGAGCCAGAATGTACTCAAAATGATGTCTTGCAGAAGATGAGATAAATCTGTAGAAAAATTTGCTCAAATTCTTAGCAATTTCTTCATGATTCAAGGGCAGATTTTGCTGTCATCTGTGTCGGATTCAAGCAGAGTCTGTGACGGGCTCAAACCGAATCCATTTTAGATTCAGATTGAAACAGAATCTTCCAGATTCGAACAGAATATGTTTCAGATTCGAGCAGAATCTGCTTCAGATTAGAGCAGAATCTGATTCAGATTCGAACAGAATCTGTTTCAGATTCGAGCAGAATCTGTTTCAGATTCGAACCGAATCTGTTTCAGATTCGAGCAGAAGCTGCTTTAGATTCGTGCAGAATCTGTTTCAGATTCGAGCAGAGTCTGTTTTAGATTCGAGCTGAATCTGTTTCAGATTCAAACAGAATGTGTTCCAGTTCGAAACAAAATCTGTTTCAGTTTCGAACAGAATCTGTTCCCAATTCGAACAGAATCTGTTTCAAATTCGAACAGAATCTGTTTCCGATTCGAACAGAATCTGTTTCAGATTCGAGCAGAATCTGTTTCAGATTCGAACTGAATCTGTTTCAGATTCGAACACAATCTGATGCAGATTCGGAAAGAATCTGATTCAGATTCGAACAGAATTTGTTACATATTCGAGCAGAATCTGTTTCAGCTTAGAACAGAATCTGTTTCAGCTTCGAACAGAATCTGTTTCAGATTCGAACGGAATCTGTTCCAGAGTCGAACAGAATCTGTTTCAGATTCTAACAGGCAGAAAAATAATTTTCTTGATTATTAAATTATCACTAAGGGCATATTTCTGGGATAACATCAACTCCTTAATATTCAAAATAAATCTTCAATAAAAGCTTTTCACAATTTCTACCTACATTACTACCTAATTGAATCAGAAAACTAACCTATCAATCTTCCCTTATCCCTCCACCCCCACAGTTCTACCGCAAGGCCCGCGAGTTCTTCGACCAGCCCCAGATCAGCCTCGCCGGCGGTCTGTCCTTCGTGAAGCCGGCCGGTCGCGAGTCCCGCTCGTTCAACGCCGACAGTGCCATCGTCGAGTCCGCCAACAACGTCGAAAGCCGCGAGGAAGCCCTGGAGAACTACGTCCTGGAGCGCACGAAGAACTTCTTCCAGGAGCGCTCGCTCAACCTGGACATGGCCAGCGCCGCCCGCAGCATGTCGACCGTCCTGCCCGAGGAGGTCAAGTCCTCGATGCGCGCCCTCGTCTCGGAGGCCCGCGGCAAGAAGAAGCTGCTCAAGTCCCTGCTGCCCATCCTCGGACTGGTCAAGCTGAAGATCGTCGGTCTGGCCATCTTGGCTCTGTTCGGCATTGCTCTGATTGCCAAGAAGGCTTTGATCGTGTCCGTGATCGCCCTGGTCCTGTCCAAATTCCTGTTCCTGAAGAAACTGCTGTCCGGAAAGAAGGATGACTCCCACGCCTACCACGGATCTTCCGGTGGATGGGCCGAATCTAGCGGCTATGGTGACTACGGTGCCCACAGCCAGCCTGCCCACTCGATCGCCTACGCCGGACACAAGCCCGTCCGAAAGTAAGCGACTTTCCACGACAGTAGTGAGGCGCCATATTGGAGACTGACCCTCGCGGTTTAGCCTCTGCAAGCACTTACACCAACCGAGAGAAATCCCACTCACCACACCCCGCCCTGCGGAAGGCTGCGCCGAATCATGACGCGTATGCCACGAGGAGAAAGAGAACGAGACAAATTAATTTATTGAAATTATTTATTACCACACACGCGTTTTTCGTTCGAGCGATTAATTTATTTGTTAGCGTTAACGAGATTCATGTCTTGATGTTGTTGAGATTTTTTGTTTTCTTGTTTAGGATCTTTTTCTCTTGTCTATCAACGCCTTTGAACTCACTCTCATCTTCATCTGCATTTGTTTTTCGAAACTACATTCCTAACGGCGCAGTTCCTCGTTTTCGGAGGGACTCGCCACCGCTCTGTAAATCTTTATCTATTTTACACATTCTAGTCTATATTTTAACTCTCGCGCAAGGCTGATTAAGGTAATTTGATCAGTGCCAGAGAAAGCTGAAAATAGAATAATTTTGCTACCTTACCTGCGAACGAAGCTCATCTATCCTAGCGAACTGCTGCATTTCACAATCTATTTTCTTCTTCCCACGATTCTGTCCAGTAGCCATCCAAAACCCTTCTTCCGGTGAAAAAACCCCTCTTGGTGAAGTGACGCGCAAAGTAACCTCTTCACACTATCTACTACTTCAAATCTTTTACCCGAATCTAGATCTTGACACTCTTCTACAGTGTCCGATATCCAGCTCTTCCAAGCAACGTTTTCTCCCAAAGAAACGGTGTGCTCTTTACCCCGTTTCACCCCGCTTTCCCCCACATTCGTCTCCGACCCGAAAGCTCTTAATTTTGCGCCACCACCAATCACCAAAACGGGAAGTCACTCGGCTCCGCTGCTTTCCACACGTCTTATCGTGTCCGGAACTCATCGGGATCCGACCGGACAAACTGCCTGATTGGCACGCGGCCACGCCAGAGAAAGCCAAAAGCGAGGACCACTTAATGCCACTTCTGTAAAACTAAAGAAAAAAATGGGTACTGTTATTAACTCTGATTCCATTTCACTGCAATGGTAGTTATCTTTTTTCCCGGGCATCTCTCCGATGCCGTCTTATTTTCATACTTCCCATCTGTTGTTTCACCTTCCGAAAAAAAGACTTACCTCTGCTAATCTAAACCACACACACTCACTATCTCTCCCAATCTGTACCTACTGCCAGACGATATTGGTTGTTTCAATTTTCACACTTTTTCATCTCCACTCGAGAAAAAGAAAAGAAGAAAATAAGCGAAGAAGAAATACTTGTGAAAACCACTTGTAAATAAAATAGTTGAAAAAAAAAACATGGACAAACTAATTTGCAAACGTAATCGCCATTCGCGCGAATCACACTTACCGGAACTAAAGCGAAAGAAATCTCCCTCATCGGAAGCGCCCACTCAATTCGACAACCGACGATCCGATCATTGTTGCCTTTGGTCCTCCAGAGAAAGTGAAATTTCCTTTTCCACCCACTGCCGTCGTCGTTTCATCTTCGATTGTTCATTGTCTCGTCACATCGTTCCGGTCGGCGCTACAGCAAACCTAAGCGATCTTTGACAGATGACACGGCGGAGCACCGCACAATTCCCCGAAGGTGAGACATTCAAAAAGCACGACATCCGCGAAAGCTCCGTCAATTATCGCCGAACGCCGCGCGCACACAAATAACCTCCGAAGCGAATCCGAAACTGGGCCAATGAACTCTCCTCGCAGCAGACAAACTTCGCGTCATCGCGTCTTGGCGAGTGATCCCGTTCGAGCGACGAACCCGCCGAAGCCAATCAAAACAAACAAAAACGATCCGTGGCCGAGGGGAAGGTGGCCAGAACTGAGGCAACGCAAGAACCAGTTTTTTTGTGGTTCCGCTTTGTTCCACTGACTTGTTTTGTTTGGTAAAGGTAGGTAGGATACCGTTTTGCGTTGATGAAACGAGTGGAGAATTAATGTGCGTGTGATCGAATCGAAACGATCCGTGCGAGCGAAGCGAAGCGTGCTCTTGCATATCTTAACCCTTTCGGTGTCCAATTAAGTTTGATAGTTTCACAATGGAGTGATGGTTCTGTATTGGCTTGGAATGGCAAGGGTTAATTCATGCCGATTTATTGGAGCCGAGAGGAATTTTAATGTCTTTTAAGGGGAATTGGACTGGATTGTTTATTGTTTTCTCCTGGGGCCGTCCTTGCCATAGCACCCCGGAGCGATGGGTGACACTTTCACGGATCAAGTTGGGATTGGAAAGTTGTTTTGTTGGGTGCGTTCTGATGTGTTGTGCGTTTTAAATTATTGTGTTTTCGGTTGGGTTGAAGGAATTGGTGTGAGTGGGAGGAGATTGGGTGAAGCGAGAGACGCGATATTTTTGATCGTGTTCCCTGTTCCGTGCCAAACTGGGAGCTGGAATGAATTTCACTTTTATGAGGGTATTTAATAGGAACCGGTTTTTTGTTTTCATGTTGAATCTGTTTGCTTACTAGTTTTCGAAAATGTGTGCTGATTCACATACTGTGTTTGTAAAGGAATAACTTTCCATTTCACAAGGGTGTTGAGTTCTGCGTCAATTTCCGGTTAAGTTTATCTACTGGCTTAAAGGAATCAACTTGTTACTCAAATTAAGCAATAAGAGACCGATTAAACCCTGTAAAGCGCTTGTTGAGAAACTGGCAACCCCGCCAGGGCGAACAACAGCGAGCGAATTGATGACGGATCGACAGAACGACGAGTCATACGTCAAGCAGAGACAGAACAAAAGTGCCTCAATGAAGCAATAGCGCGTGTGATTAGTTAAAACCAAATTTAATATTCTTTGTTATTACGGCCAGAATTTAACTTATTTGGGACCTGCGCTAAGTGTAGACGGTAGGAGGGCTTGACGCAGGTGAGGCCCTGTAATTTGTAATGACTCCATTTAGCTTTTTCTAGGTTTTAGCCGCATATCCAGCGAAAGGTTAACCCTCATTTATCCCTGCTCCAAGGCCCTAATAATATATATTTAGATTGTTCTGGAAGTAAGCATAACCACATTTACGAACTTAGAACCCGTTGAATTTACCGAAATACTTTTAATAGGTCATTTGTACTGCCAGCTTAAAGTTATTGTTTGGGAACAGGATTGAACTATAATCGAACTGAAATTGTAAGTTAGCCATCCTTATACTACAAAGAGATTTACTCACTAAAATATAAACCTTCTAGCTTGAAACAATTCGCTATCCAAGACTCAGTGGCGTTTTACTGGTTCCCCAACAATTTCTTCAAGAATTTCATCATGAGTCGAGTGGGAGAGCAATCAACCCGAGGGGACAATGATGAAACCCCCAGCCACGTAGAAAGCTTGGGCTCAGCCTCTACCAGTGCTAGTAGGCGAGCCAGGCTTCAAATACATTTACAGCGGCTCGAAGAGGAGCAAGCCATCCAGAAGAAAAAGGCAGCACTCGAAATCGAAGCAGAATATACCAGAAAGAAGTTCGAGGTTCTAGAGGCGTCTATAGCGGACGATGCAGCGAGCGTCCGCAGCAAAATTAGTAGAGGAAAATCTGACCAGCAGATACGAGATTGGATGGAAAACCTCAACATTCCATTTGGTGACGGCAATCAAGTTGCCTCAAACGTCCACGGAGAGCAGGAAGGCGCGGTCGGTGGGGAGATTGGAAATACGGGTCCCGAGAAGGATCAAACTAAGACCAACACTCTACCTCCAGCAGCAAAAATGCCAGTGTACGTCGAAAGCTTGAAGAGAGAGGAAGACCCAGGAATGCGCCCGTTAGACCAGACCTCGACCGCCGAAGACGTAGAGGACTTACGACGAATGCTTGAGCAGTACAAGACGCTCTATCTCACAGAGAAGGAGAAAAACCGACGGCAACCATCGGTACCGGACCGGATCGCCGGAAACAAAGGAGCTTATCCGAAAACTGTGGAAGTTTCCAAGCACTTCAGCGGTCGTCCTTCATCAACTCCGAAACTAGCAGGAGAAACTCAGAATCGTCCCGAATAACAACAGCAAGCGGCAGCGTACTCAGTAACTGATGGAATTAGCGAGGGCGTCAAAAACGACCTAGGGCAAACTACTGAAGCTGAACGTGGATCAAGGCAAGAAATCTTAACCCGCAACACCGGTCACGGCAGCGTAACATTTGCCGCAGACATTCGGAACAATGCACTCCACAATGAAGAGCTGCCAGTCGAAAATGTCCGTTTTCATGACGAAATTCGGATGCAGCCAGAAGCTCCCATGTTTCCGGTATCACTCGGACCCACACCTCAACAACTTGCTGCACGACAAATTTTGCCACGTGACTTGCCACAGTTCGCTGGGAATCCGGCAGATTGGCCGGTGTTTATAAGCCAGTACACCTATACAACGCAAGCTTGTGGATACAGTGACGGCGAGAACATGATTCGGTTGCAGCGCTGTTTGAAAGGTGTAGTCTGGGAGGCTACTCGAAGTCGCCTAATTCTGCCTGCTTCTGTACCCCATGTGATTGAAGCACTCCGCATGCGCTATGGACGATCTGAACTGCTGATAGAGTCGCTGATCGAGAGAGTAAGAAGTACGCCGAGTCCCAAGGCTGATAAGCTGGACACCATAATCGAGTATGGAACAAAAATTCAAACTCTGTGTGACCATATCACCGCCGCCAATTTATTGGATCACCTGGGCAACCCAACCCTATTGAAAGATTTAATTGAGAAGCTTCCTGCAGAGTACAAAATGCGATGGGCATCGTACCGGAGGAATCGACCTCTGGTTAATCTTCAAACTTTCGGCGAGTATATGGAAGAAGTCGTCGCTGATGCGTGCAGCGTATCGTCTTATGGGGGGAGTGAAATTGAACGATTAACGAGACGCGAAAAAGGAAAGGCACCCGACAGGATCTTTATGCATTCCGATGCTAAGGTAACTAGCAGTACATTTGCGAAGAGTAGCATGAATCGACCAGCAGATTCCAGCAACAATTTTGATTGTTCGGTCTGTAAGAAAACTGGACATCGTGTGAGGAACTGTACGATCTTCAAATCACTATTGACCGATGAACGGTGGAAAAGAGTTCAAAGCCTCGGCCTTTGTCGCACCTGCTTGTACAACCATGGCCGACGCTCGTGCAGAATCAGCAACAAATGTGGAGTGAATGGTTGCTTAACACGTCACCATCCACTACTTCACTCCAACGCGAAGGATGCAACGACTTCCAGTGCACCGGCACCACTTGATCACCATTTCCACAACAGAGACATTCCATCTTTGTTGTTCCGTATTATTCCTGTCGTTTTGTACAGTGGACCAAAGAAGGTCACTACATACGCCTTCCTCGATGAAGGCTCCAATATTTCGATGATCGAGCGGGGATTGGCAGCGACGCTTAAAGTGACGGGCTACCGACATCCACTGTGTCTCAAATGGACTGGTAATGTAACAAGAGAAGAGAATGATTCGCATCGAGTAACAATAGAAATTTCTGGCACTGATGAACAAGCACCGAGGTTCCTAATGTCAGAGGTAGGAACTGTGGAGTCGCTCGAATAGCCCAGGCAAAGTTTGCCGATCGAGCAGTTAGCTGATAAATTTGAACATCTGCGAGGCCTTCCCATACAAGAGTACCACAACGTGACACCGCAGTTGCTAATCGGTGTCGATAACTTGAAGTTAGCAGTTCCTCTAAAGGTAAAGGAAGGATGCGAAGGTGGTCCAACAGCCGTCAAGACAAGGCTTGGTTGGTGCGTATACGGAGGCCATCGTGATGCAGGACAACTATCGGTCAACTACCATGTTTGCGAATGTTCCGAAGGTGAGAATTTGGACCGAACGTTGAAGGCATATTTTTCGCTAGGCCGGCGCCGGAATCTCCGCGGAAGAGGAACGTGCGCTTCGAATCCTCGAGCAAACAACAAAACGGATGGATCAACGTTATGAGTCGGGTCTGTTATGAAATATGATGAATTTCCCGACAGCTATACTATGGCTGTCAAACGGCTGCAATGCTTGGAGCGAAGGCTGGCGAAGGATCCAATGCTCAACGAGAATGTTCGCAAGCAGATTCATGAGTACGAGCAGAAAGGCTACGCACATCGTGCGTCACCCGAGGAGCTCAAAAGCGGGGATCCTCGTCGCGTGTGGTATTTACCGCTTGGAGCTGTAACTAATCCAAGGAAGCCCGGAAAGGTGCGGCTCATATGGGACGCTTCAGCGAAGGTTGATGGCGTATCATTAAATAGTGTGCTCCTAAAAGGGCCGGATCAAATGACGCTTCTGCCCACGGTGCTCTTTCGCTTTCGACAATATCCGGTAGCAGTGAGCGCCGATATTAAAGAGATGTTCCATCAGGTTGTAACATTTGACAAATGTTCCAACCAAAATCTCTTCAGTTTGGTGTTAGTTTTGCCATACAAAATAAATATAAATGTAAGTAAATGTAAATACAAATGCGAGAGCTTATTTGTTTTTTTATATAAAGTTAAACTTTTGCAATATTTGACACACCCTGAATAAAAAAAATAAAATTGAAGTAGTAGAATACTAGCCACCGATAGGGCCTACGGAAGTAGAACCACTCAGATATTGAGCTCCACCGCTCAGAATTCAGCATCCCGATGACCTTCATCTTCGAGGAAGTATTGGTGTAACACCAAAATCCAATTGTCCAAAATTCTACCTGGGCGCTTATAAAAGTGCCCGACAGCCAGCCACTGGTCTCTTTTATCCTGGGCAGCCAAGATCAGCGGAAGTGTTTCTTCGGAGTGTTCAGTAAAGTTGTAAGTGGTCTAAAGTATAGTGAACGTATCACCTCGAACGTAGTGAGAGTGTTCTGAAAAGCTAGTCGCGAAAACCTTAGTAGTTGTGTAGTGCTTTTAGTGACCACATTCTGGCAAACTGGACCTCCTAATCGCTAACGCGAGGTCAGTTAGATTGTGAGTGGTCGCCCTCCGGTGTAGAAATTGAATCACCCTGTTGAGCGTCGTGAATTCGCGAGTGAAACGAAAATCCCTCCTCCGAAGACAAAAGTGACAAGTGTTGAAGAGTGGAACCGTTCCATATTTGGACAGGCCCTGTAAAGGTGAAGCGATCCTGTGATCCAGCGTGAAGCATCAGCGAGCGAATACCCGAGAGCGTCGGACCGGCAACGAAGACGACGCCAACACCAAGCTGTGAGTGAGTTCTGAGCCCTTTTATTCGATTTTTGTGCCTAGTAATTGAATACATTTGGTTAATTGGTTTGTAAAATTAGAATCCTGCTTCAGTTCTTTGCATGCACCGAAAGAAAACATTTCAGGTTGAGAACATTTAGGTCTGTCACGGTAAGTATCTTCAAGCACGTGCGCCGACCCTGAGAGGCAATTTACAGGTGAGCTAGCTCGGGACGTGAGGACGTTCATGCCATAGACGCGTGGGCGTCATCGGGTAGTTACAAGGTACGCATTCGGCCAGAAGATCGCCATTCACAGCGGTTTGTGTATCGAACTGACCCTAATGGACGTAGCCACCTTCGGGTCAACTTGCTCCCCGGCAACAGCGCAATTTGTAAAAAACGAAAATGCCAACCAGTTCTCTCATGAATGCCCTAGAGCTGTGCAAGGAATCGTCCACAATCACTACGTGGATGATTACCTTGACAGCTTTGCAACCATAGAAGAAGCTGCCCAAGTTGCGGCACAGGTGAAGGCAATCCACAAGTACGGTGGGTTTGAGATTAGGAATTGGTGTAGTAACCAACGAGCCGTCCTAGAACAACTTGGAGAAGTAGAGCCACAAACCATCATCGATTTGAACTCTGGCCTAGAAAAGCAATCGGAAAGGGTTCTCGGAATACTTTGGGACACTAGAGCGGACGAATTCCGATTCAACACGTCAATGCCTGAAGACATTGCCCAACTACGAGAGAACAATATCAGGCCAACGAAACGACAGCTAGCAAGAAGCGTCATGTCGTTCTTCGACCCTCAAGGGTTCCTAGCGCCGTACTTGGTATTCGGGAAAGTGCTGTTACAGGATACTTGGCGCGAAGGAACAGGTTGGGATGAACATATTTGCGACGAAACATTTGAACGATGGAAGCAATGGATGAATGTGCTAGACAGCATCGAAGGTGTAAGAATCCCAAGATGCTACTTTTCTTCAGGAGATCTTTCAACACTAGAAATTCACACGTTTGTGGATGCGAGCGAGACAGCATATTCGTGCGTCTCGTATTTCCGGATAACGAATGCTTATGGTCCAGCAAAGGTGGCTTTTGTGGCAGCAAAAACCAAGGTTGCCCCATTGAAACCAGTGACCATTCCCCGTCTGGAGCTTATGGCATGCGTTCTGGGTGTACGATTGGCTAAATACGTAGTCGATGGACATACTCTACCCGTTCGAAAGCATTTTTTCTGGAGCGATTCAGAGGTCGCAATGAGTTGGATAAACGCGGATCCCCGAAAGTATCGTCCATTTGTTGCTTTCCGAGTGGGCGAAATATTGGAAAAATCTAATCGTGAACAATGGTGCTGGGTCCCCAGACAACCAAAATGTACGTATAACGAAATCACCTGGAGGCTTTATATGCGCAAAATTAAGACTTATAAGATGTCGCGAAAAGGCCTTCTACGTACAAAAGTGGAGGCGATATGCGTGCATATATAATGTGATGAATAATAACATACAATGCGAGTGTATTAATATTCTACCGAACCAACCTGTGATCTTATGCGACTTAACTTATGATAACAAATGTTGATTTGACAGCTGCTACGGATTGATGCGACTTACTTTGTACGAGTGTACGAGACGAAACAAAATGCATAAATAAACTCAGAAAAGAAGTGTTTTATGCGAGGAAACTCATCAAACTGACGAGTTTATCCACGGTGTTTTGCGGGTTTGATGTAATTAGTATGAATAAACGAGTTGTAACGTGAACTTTCATGCGATTTCTGGTTGTCTGGGTCCCATCCAAGCTAAATCCAGCAGACGAGGCAACGAAATGTGGCGCAGGACCATACTTTAATAAGAATAGCATCTGGTACGGTGGACCCGTAGATTTTCTCAGTTACCCTGCACACCAGTGGCCACCGAAAAAAGCATCTGGAATGGTGACGGACGAAATACGGGCCTGCTATGCTCATCGTAAACTACAAGTTCCAGAGCAATTACTGGATGTCGAAAGATTCTCAACTTGGAAAAAGATGCAGCGTGTGATGGCTTATGTTTGCCGGTTCTTGAACAATTGGCGATCATCAGTCAAAGGCAAAGAGCGGAAAATTGGTAATCTGACACAGCCTGAGTACCAAAGAGCAGAAGAATGTTTGTTTCGAGCAGTACAATGGGAATCGTACGCCGACGAGTTAGCTACACTGAGCAATAATGAACGGCTTCCTGTTGAGGAGCGCCAACCCTTGGAAAAAAAACAGTGTTCTTCACAAAATATCTGTTGGACGCAGCAGGAGTTTTGCGTATGGATAGTAGAATCAGTGCAGCTCAGCATGTGCCACCCGAAATGAAATTCCCGATAATCCTCCCAAAACGACATCGTTTGACAATGTTGGTACTGGAGGATCTTCATCGTAAATTATTACACGCCAACAATGAAACTGTCGTCAACGAAGTACGGCAACGATACTACATTGCTCAGCTTCGCACCCAAGTTCGTCAGGGGTCCAATCAATGTCAGTTGTGCAAGATAAGTCGAGCCCAACCTGCTGTACCACGGATGGCCGCTCTACCATATGCTAGGATGTCTACTTATGTACGACCTTTCACATACTGTGGCCTAGACTATTTTGGGCCTCTATTGGTGAAGGTCAATCGTAGTCATGTCAAACCTTCTAGCTTGAAGCAATTCGCTATCCAAGACTCAGTGGCGTTTTACTGGTTCCCCAACAGCGCTCATTTAGCGATTTTTTGCGCGCAAGATATCGTAATCCTAAAAACGGCACGCCAGATCTTCTTAAGGTGAAGATGAATCGAAGCCAAACCACAAAATTTCAAGAGCACAAATCTGGAGAACCAAACATCCGCTTAAGCTGAAAACCTAATCGATTGGTCACTAGCTGATCGATTAAGTTTTCAGCTCAAACTGGTGTTCGGTTCTCCAGATTTGTGCTCTTGAAAATTTAAGTTTGGCTTCGATTCATCTTCACCTTAAGCCTAAATCGAATTTGAGGTGGCTGAGGTGGAGTATTTGGTTTAGATATCAACAGCTCTAATTTCACCTGGGTCAATAGGTAAGTAGATTATCCTTCAAACGGAAATGTATTTGAAACTATGATTGAGTAGAACAGATATTCAAAAACTGATAACGTTAAAGAACAAAGAATCTTTAAAACACTTAAAGGAATGCCATTAAACCTAACAACATTGAACGTGACAGCAAATATCGTATTAATGACTTCATAGTCGACTACAGTTCTAGAACAAAAGCTATTGTCATTTGATGAAAAACGGATCATCATCATTATCATCTGCTGTAGAATTTGAAGAGAAGTTTTCATTAATGTCGTTCACATAATGTTAACTCAATACCGGAAGAGACTTTTAAGATGAAACACCAAGGCTTTTCACATTGCTCCACATCTGCTTTAAAGAAAGATTCAAGTTAAACTTCTGCGATCATGCACTAGTTTTGCTTTTGATAGCATAGAACTGACTAGGTTTCTCAATCTTTTATATTGCATTTTATTTTCAAAAGTTTTACAGCATTTCTAATTGCTATAAGCAGGAACTCAGTTGATCATAAATATTTCGATATCATTATTGAACCAAGGATTCTTGAGAAACTTATAAAAACGTAAAGAAAACAATATATATTAAAAAAAAAAAATAAAATAGTTTCGGTACTGTTTTACCCATGGCAATTAATTTCCTGATAATATTTGGAAACCGCGGAAATTTACTGTCGGACACGTGATTTAAATCCGCAGCGAATTAACACAGATCGAGAAAGGCGTCCAATCGAAGTAATGCTTGCCAACATGAAGATCACCTTTTCATCAAAGCAGCGACCACGACCCTCAGCATCTGTTGCGAGTAGCATTGTTGTAATTGTTGCTTTGTGTTCATATGACTCGCTTTTGGTTGTTTCGTCCACAAGCAATAGCAACAACACTAAATCGAAACCGAATCCTCGAAGTTTATTCTCTCACTTCCTGTTTGTCAATAAACAGCATCTACTCGTCATTCGCTCTACCTACACACTCATATTGACGCTTCTACAAAGTCTATCTACCATCATCTAACCGTCCGTTCTTATTCGCAACACGAAATGCCCTCCACAGAGATTATTCAATTAAGGTGCCTAATCGCACACAACACGGTTTCTTTTATTTGCCGATTCTTATTCGTATAGCCGTTTTCCTCTTTCCGAGACCGTAGTTATGGGTGCTTCTCTTTAAGGTGATTTTTTTTTGAATCAACTGGAATAAATATAGGGGAACTTACGTATTGTCGGCAGCCTAAGCAGCTGAACTTTTAAAAGGGCAATTTTACGCAACAATAGAGCACAACAATTAGCAGCAGACACCTTAACTATACTTGAGCACTCTTCATTTGTTAATTATTATACAGAAAACACTATTTTATTCTCTTAATCTTCTATTTTTCCTCACCAAAGTCACGAGGCACTTGTTCTTATATCGGCAATGCAATTACTATTGTCGGCAACAAAAATGTTCACTTCGGCAATCCAAAACTGCGCAAAAACTAGTTTATGTATTGGTAGCATTTCGTATTTGTTGACAAATCCTGAAATTAAACGTCACTCATTATGTTCTACTCGTTGAAAGGGCCAATGCAGAAAAATACAGACTACACTGACAACAGAATTTCAGTTTTAAATAGAATAGCAGAGAGTCAAATCGAATACACAACGGCACTTAATTTTTGCAGAATAAGGCACCGTCCACAAATTACGTAACGCTCTAGCAGAAGGGGAATTAGGCTCAAACGGTGCGGCTCAAACACAAATTTTTTTTTTTTCTTGCAAAGACCGTTGCGGAGGAGGGTATGGTCGAAAATTGTACATTTTAACGTTATGTCGTAAATGGACGCTGCCTAATTTCGTTTTCATTTATTTTATCGAATATTTTTTGTATTCAATCTCACTATGGCAGCATTTCGGCTGTTAAAATTGCCAAAATTGTCATGCAGCAAGTGCAAATCCAACCTAGAAGTTGCAGCGTGACGTCATGGTTAATGGATTCATAATATTGTGCTCTGCAAGAAAAATCCATGGAACACGATTATCGGATTACTTGAATTTCAGAGCTGCGTTTGAATGGGTCACATGCATGCCCCTTTTCGCTACTCACACTACTGTTTATTAAAGTGCGGCCTATTTTTCAAAACCTCTCAAAACCAAAAATTCTTGTACTTTCATGAATTCGAATCATATTAGAAGAGAAACCTCAAAGTTTGAGCCAAATATATTTCTCGATTACTTTTTCAAATCGACGTAAGTAACTTTTATACGGTTTTGAGAAAATTAATTAGGAAAAATCACAATCTATCTTCTAAAACTGTTTTAAAATGAATCACCTTTTTAACATTTTTTGCCGTGTACTTCGCTCAAATTTTGCATACACTCAGCTCACGTTCAAAAACTAGGTAGTTTCTATTATTTCCCACAAACATAATTATAAGAAAATGATAAGCCGTTTCATTCAGTTACTTTCGACGTTATTCTACCAGTGTAAAATCGGCTCAAGTAGTGTTTTGTTTTGATTCGTGGTTAAGTCACTTTGTCTCTCCATACAGCGGGGCGGCGAAAGTAGTGGTTAGGTTGCGAAAGTTGAAAATGTTACTTTCGTCGTTTTGTAAATCCGGAAATTAAACGTTCTAAAAGTGAAAAGTTGAGTTGGTACAGAGCGGTACGTGTAGAATTCCGCCTGCTTATCACGTAGGATCGATAAAGTAAGTTTGTATACTTTTTTGACTTGAGTCTGTATGAATAAGTTTTCGAGATTTAGATTTAGAGGGGGCAAGCGTTTTGAAGGTAAATTTTCAAATTATAAAAAATGGCCTTCAGTAAAGTCACCATAACTTCGGTAATTTCTAACCAATTTTGAAACTGGAAGCACCATTATCTTAAAAATTAAATATATAAAAACTTTGTAGAATATCAAATTTGTGTAAAATCAAAACTAGTTTCAATAAAAAGTAGTTTACTCCAACTGTTTCCTCATTTTATTAAAATAATATCTTTGTTTGACAATAACTTCATGAATACTCAACCGATTCCAAATCTTTTTGCGTGGTTTAGAAGCTTACTTAATTAATTTCACGCTTTTCATTCGACACATTTCACTTAAAAAAATGATTTGACCAAGTTATTCAACAAAAATTGTATAAAACCATGATTTCTTAACGAAAAACGTCAGTTTTTTTTAAATCTTTGTCAGTTAAACAGTCAGTCATAAGCTGAAACCGGTTTTCCTCATTTGATAAACGTTTGAAACGGACTTGTCAACAATTTTTAAATAATTTCGAAACAATTATATTTTTTGCTCATGTTAAAAAAATGTATGCACTATTCAACTCGTATTTAAAAATGCTTTATAAACACAAGTTTTATAGGAAAAATGTAATTTTTGGCGAAAAAAACACAAATAATCCAAAGAAATTCGATTTTTTCTTTAAAATATTATGTTTTAGGGTAGTTTTTGTTACAAAACTAAGCCAAAACCATTTTTTAGATAAATGTGTTGTATGAACAGTATGGAAACAACTATTTTTTGCTTCAAAAACATGTACAGTCGAAGCTCTCTATAGCGACATTTTTCGGTCCCTTAAAACATATTTTAATGTTATCACTATTCTCTATAACGACATTTCTCTATTACGACGCTCCCTTACCATGTTGTTATAACAAGCTTCGACTGCACAAATATTTGAAATAGGTTGAGTATTTATGAAGTTATGGTCAAACAAATTTGAATTTTCCAGTAAAATGTAGAAACATTTCGAGAAAAGTACTATAACAAAGATTTGTTTCGATTTAAGACAAATTTGATGTTCTACAAAATTTTCATAAATTTAATTTTGAAAATAATGATGTTAAAAGTTTTGAAATGGGTGAAAAATAACAGAAGTTATGGCGACTTCACTGAAGGCCATTTTTTATACAGTCGAAGCTCGTTATGGCGAAGTAGGCCGTCATTGAAATTTGTACGCGTCGTTGATGATTGTTGCTAATTCATCTCACGACTTCGAATCAAAGAAAATCCGTTGGTTTTGCACTGACACAACTGAAAAAGTATCAGCATACTTTAGGGAAGTTAGCGCGTACAGTGATACATTTTCATGTCGATATAATCTATCGAGACTGAGTTTTATCACTTTGAAATGCAAGCTGAAAAGTCATCATTGTTGCCAAATAGAATGACGGGCTACTTAGCCTTATAGCGACATCGTAAGGGACCGTCGGTATACGGAGATGTCGCTATAAAATCGTCGTTATAAAGAAGTTGGATGTCGTTATGGAGCATGGAGGAATAAAACGACCATAATATGTACTAAAATAGCTAAACGAATGTCGTTATATTGAGAGACTATTGAATATAACACTAATGTCGCAATAAAGAACGGTCGAAACAGAGAAATGTCACTATAAAAGTTGAAATTAATATGGAAATTTGAAGGGACCATCGAAACTGTCGTTATAGAGAGATTTGTCTCAATGAAAGTGGTCGTTATAACGAGCTTCGGCTGTAACTTGAAAATTCACCTTCAAGACGCATGCGCCATTAGGGGTGAATTGTTTATAAGATAAGGGATAGAATTTAAGTAAAGTACATAATATTAAAATTTCAGTCTGTGTGATCTGTAGTCAAAGACGGTGAATAAATAAATATATAAATCCTAATATTTTTGGCGCAAACTTTGCGGCTTCTCTTCTAATATGATTTGAATAATAAGCGCACACGAATTTTTGGTTGCGAAAAAATCGGTAAAAAGTAACGCGAAATTGAAAATTCTACAGACTATTTTTACATTTTTTTACGTTCATATTATTCTCAGTGTATGAGAAAATCAGAATAAGCCCTTTGCAAATCAATGCACTTATGACTTGACACAAAAACATCATCCTCCGATTGCCTGTAGAACAACAGGAGTGTTGCCAAAATAGTTTACCAAATGAAAGACGTATATTTTATATGTTTCTCAGTATATTGGTGTTTATGCGCTACAATCTTCAGATAAGGAAAGTATTGAAAGGCTCAATTATTACCAATGCATGCTTTGTTGCCTAATTCCAATGCATTAATTAGTTGTGTTCGATTTTTTCAATGAATTTAAATTGTGAATAAAAAATACACCGCAATTGAATATGGTTTTCTGGCAACCTATTCCCGTAATTGCCGTGATTGCCGAGGAAAGCAAAGTGCAGTAATTTTAAGTAATTTTAAACTCAGTATTTTCTAATGCTTTATAGACAAATCAAAAGTTTAATAGTGCATTAGTGATCGGTGTGTATCTTTTGTGACAAATTGGTATTGGAGCGGAGAATTGGACCTTTCAATGTGGTGAGTTTTTCTTAAGCTGTTCTTTTGTGTTTTATTCGGCAGCTCACGAATGACAATAATTTCGTAAGCATTTATTTAATTCAGTGATAAAACCCATGTTATATAATATTTTTGTGAAAGATGAGGTTTACATGGAAGATTATAGTTCAAGGAATATATTGAGTACATTGAAGGTAATTCTTGTTCCGTAGATAAATTTTAACAAGGACGATAAGTTAGTGCTGCCGAAAATACCCTCAGGGTGCCGAAGCCATCATTTACCCTATTTGCGTTGATGATTCGGATATATAAACCAGCATCCTGAATGATCAGTTGACAGTTCTTCATGATATTTTTTTCCTTTACGTTTTCATAAGTTTCGCAAGAATCCTTGTTTCGTGTGATGTTTCGCTTTATATATTTTTAAAGCGTATTTATCTACTATGTCATTCAATGCTTTTATAACGTACACATTTTCTTTCTGGATATTCCAGTAATTTTTGATATAATATTAACACTCTATCAATTACTATTGATGTTTCGTTCTTATTTTTTCGGATTTATCAAAGATCCTTTATCTACTACAGATATCAGTAATCAAGGTCTTCTTTTTTATTAGAATAGTTCAGAGAAGCAAATAGGAGATCACATTTGGATATTCCAGGCATTGATATTTGACTAAAGCTTAGTATGCTGTTTCGCTCAAGAAAAGTAAAGAAATTCCTTGACTGAAAAGGTCAAGAAATTTCCTACAGAGAGCCCCCTTTGAAGTGACATTTCTTCTCAACTGCGTACTGCGATCAGAAAAAAGAGATTTTCTTGACCATTTCTTGGGAGAAATTTTCCACGCATCGAGATAGGCGATTCATTTTCTTGTCAGTAGCAAACCGGCCTTAAATCTAAACACGACATCAGGAGTATCTGTCAAAAACAAATCTAAAAGCGAACAGCAATGCACGTTTTCACGAATTTGACGTTTGACTCGTTGCCATGGTCACATAAACAACACGGCACCGCTTAAACGTCAACGAGGTAACTCGTGCATTGGTCCACTGTAAACCCGGTTTTATCCTTAAAGGAGTAAAAAATACCCATTATTTCGTGATATACGTAGCTACCAAAATAAGGGGTACTTCCAAATTTTGAGACCCTTTCCTCTTTTTATGAGTTAAAATAGTTTCTCTCAAAGTTTTTTTTACCCTTTAAAGGGTACCTTGAGCTTATAGTGTACGTTCTTGTGTTTTTAGAATTGAAAATCGATATGCGTCTAAATTTACCGTTTTATTTTAATTGTTTTGCTGTTTTAGGTTGATAGAGAACAGGCAACCAGCAATAAACAATGGCAATGATACTACTTCTATTTTTATTTCGAAGAAGTTACGAGGCCTAGAATCTGTCTTCTCCAAGGATGCAACAACTGTAAATACGCGACTTTCTACAGCAGGATAGATCTTTAGTCACTCTTTGAAACAGTGGACGTGATAGTGTGATTTATTTGAAAAGAGTTTGAAAACATTTTCAATTAGATTTTTAATTGAGTTATTGAAAAGTTGCATGTTTGATTCAAACAAATCGAAACGTAATTCAAACAAAACCAATTTGAATCAAATCAAATGCACCCCATCCGAAGTTATCATAGATTCCAAATTAAATCCAACGATACACAGTTCGCAATTCTCAACTTTGCGTGCAATAAACAACTTACATGTACTCATGTTTTAAACATAAAAAAACCTTGTAAATATGTCTCAATTTATTTTATAATTTAGATTCTTACTGCCCCTGATTTCCGGTCAGCTTGCATTAATCAGCTATTTGCATTGATAAAATTGAAATAAATCATCAAGCAGGGCCAATGCCCTATTCCAGAGCGTGTCCGTATGTGATGTGATAGTGATCTAGTTAACAAATTGAAGATGTACATAAAACGATGAAATATTTCATTTCGTATCATGTCTCTTTTGTATTTATCCTCTAGTTCCTGAAAAAATACAGTCGATGAATAAATCCTGTAAAAATGTTGTGAAAAAAAATGCAATCAGACCTTGCTGCAATATAGTGAAAATTTTTTGACAGTCAAATTAACAATATGGTCCAATGCACGAGTTCACTAATTTGACGTTTGAGCGGTGCCGTATTCATTTGTTGCCATGATCACGTAAATAACACCGCTCAAACGTCAGATAATGAACTCGTGCATTGGTGTATTCCTGCCTGCCAAGAATAAACTATAAAATTTGTGGACAAGAAATGTCAAATAAAATCACCCCTCGCCGTTTTATAGCTGGCGTAAAAAGCTGGATAGATTTTAAAATACTCCCTTTTTTAATTCTTCTGCCATACACGTTTACAAAAACAGAACAACAATATATTTTTCTTAAGAATCATGAAATATTTCTTACCTGCGATATTTCTCTAGGGAACCTTAATAAATGTATGTAAAATATATGACAGTTTCGAGTTTTACGAGAATTCCTTCAAAGATTACTACGGGAATTCCTTCAGGGATTCCTACGAGAACTTGAATGCGGAGATTCCTCCGGGAGTTCATCAAGCATTTCCTGCAAAGGTTCATCCGAGCAATCCTCTGGGGATTCCTCCGAGAATTCCACCTAGGCTTCGTCTGAGAATTCATCCTGAGATTTCTCCGGGTATTCATCCAGGGATTACTCCGAAAATACCACCAAGGGATCCCTTTATGGATTGTCCTTAGAAGTCCTTTCAGGGATTCTTTCAGGAGTACTATTTAGCACTTAACCACTCTTCTTCCCTAAGAGATCGTGGAATGCTTCCCCGCACCGAAACTCCGTTTCTTTCAATTTCCAGCTCAATTTGGCTGTGGAAATCGCACTAATCACATGGCACTATACGGATGGTAAATAGAATTCGCGTTTGGTACTTTCGGACACCACAAAAACCGAAAACGGGAACGTTGCGTTCAAACACGGTGGAGAGCGGAATCCAACTGACTTTATTTCTTATGCTATTGTTTACATTTTGATATGCTATTATGCTTCGCTTTGACAGCTAGGCGTATTGCAGCTTCGCGCATTTTGTTGCACACGGTGTATTGTGCGGTGTCTGTTTAATTCAGTTTCTTATATTAAAGTGTAGTTCAGTATATGAAGTGTAGGAGTGTATTTACAATGTGTTGTGTATCAAGAAATTTCATTTATAATTTGCGTAGTTTTGAACAAGTACCTTCAGGATTTCTACCAGGAATATCTTCAAGGATTCCTTTGGAAATTCCTCCAGGGGTTTCTTCAGGACTTCCTACAAGTATTCCTTCGGGACTTCCTCCAGAGATTTCTTAAGGATATCTCTGTGAAATCTTCCAGAATACATCATAATCCTCCAGGATTTCTCGCAGAATTGCGTCGGATTTACCACCAGGAATTTCACCAGTAAACCTTCAAGAATTCTTTCCTGAATTCCTCCTTTAATTTCCTTAAGGTATTCCTCTAGGATTTATACAGCATATTCTTCAGAGATTTCTTCCTCTATTGTGCCTGCTGGAATTTTCTCCAATTTTTTTTTCAGTGATTCCTCCAGAAACATGTGAAGAGCTTTTTTCAGATATTCTCCTGAGATTTCCTCCTCCAAGAATCCCTTCAGAAATTCTCACAGCATATTCTAGAGGGATCTCTACTTCCTGCGATTACTCCAGGATAAAGGAATTCCTCCAAGCATTCATCCACGGGTTCATGCTGAAATTCTTCCAGAGATTTTTTTAGTAATATCTCAGGATGTTTTTCCGAATCGCTTCCAGGGATTTATTCACAATTGTTTTCCTCAGGAATTTCTACAGAAATTCTTCTTGAGGTTTTTCAGTAATGCATTTAGGGATTCTTATTCCTCAAGGGGTTTCTTCAATTATTCCCAGGGATTCTTCCAAAAATTTCTCCAGGTATTCTTCCAGATTTTCCTCTGGGAAGCAAAGGGTTTTCTTTAGGGAGTCCTCCAGGATTACTTCCAGAAAATCATCAAGAAATCATCCAGGATACCCAAGAGAAATTCCCAAAGATATATTTCTCGGAAAACTACTTGGAGGAGTTCCTGAAGGAGAGAAATGCCTGAATGAATCCTTTTTGAACCGCGGAAAAAAACTTCAAGGGTTCCTACGAGAGTTTCCTTAGGATTTTCGGAACAATTATTGAAGGGATCGTTAAGAGGTTGCCGATGGAACTCTTATGGCATATTTTCCAGAGATTCCCTCTTCCAGGGATTCCTCTCGGATATTCCAGGATTGCTCAAGGAATTCTTCAAACAAACTCACCGACAATGCATCAGCTGATATCTCGGTATATATTTGCCAAATTTTGGTAAAAAAATTACCGAAATATCGGCAAACTTTTGCCGAATTTTAATAAAGTTCACCGAGATTCCCGGTAAAATATTTGGAATTTCCGAAATCTTCGTAAAATAAGTATCGAGATTCTGAATTAAACATTGAATTTCAGCTGTTGGGTTCACGACGAATCGTTTTGCTGAGGGCTGTGAAATAATGTAAGTGTGTTCATCCACGGAGTCCTACAGAAATGCTTGAGGGATTTTTCTAGATTTTATTTAGAGTTTATTCTAGGGATTTTTTTATGAATTCTTCTAACGATTTTTCTATGCTACTCTCCACGAAAGCTTGTCTGAATATTTTTTCCACTTACTTCGTCAAGAATTCCTGCAAAAATCACTTCAGGGATTATTCCAGAAATTTCTTCAGAGTTTTCTCCTCAAACGTGTTTGCTTTCTCCGGGGGTACCTTCAGAATTCCTACAGGAGCTCCTGGAGGCATTTTGGAGCTACTCCTGAAGGAATTCCATAAGCAACCTCTGTAGGAATTTCTTAAAGAATTCCTGGAGAAATTCCTGTTGGAACTTCTGGAGGCACTCTTAAAGGATCTTCTGGAGGAATTCCTGAAGGAACTTCTGGAGGAATTCCTTATGAAACTCCTGTAAGCATTCCTAAAAGAACTTCTGGAGGAATTCTTTAGGGAATGCCTACAGGAGTTTCCGACGGAGCTCCTGGACGAATCTCTGAAAGGATTTCTGGATAAATTCATGAAGGAATTTCTAGAGAAATTCCTGAAGGAACTTCTGGAATACTTCTTGAAGAATCTCTCGGAGGAATTCTTGAATTTACTCCGGAAGGAATTCCTGGCCAAATTTTTGAAAGAATTCTAGTAGGAAATTCTGAAGGAATTCATGATAAAACTGCTGGGGGTCCTGAAAGAATTCTTGGAGATATTCCAGAAGGAACTTCTGGAATAATTCCTGAAGGAACTCCTGGAGGAATTTCTGAAGGAACTCGTGGAGAAACTTCAGAAGTTACTCCGGAAGGAATTCCTGACCGAATTTCAGGAGAAATCCCAGAAGGAAATCCTGAATAAATTTCGTAAGGAATTCCAGAATGAAATTGCTGAATGAACATCTTGAACAATTTCTGATAATACTCCTGGTGAAATTCATGGAGCAATTTCTGAAATAACTTCTCGAAGTGTTCTTGAAGTAGCTCCTTAAGCAATTTTTGGAAGAACTCTTGGAGGAATTTCTGAAGGATTTCCAGAACAAAACCTGGCAGGAGTTCTTGAGGGAACTCGTGGAAGAGACCCTGAAGGTACTTTTGAAGGAATTCCTGAAGGAACTCTTGAATTAATTCCTGGATAAACTACTGAAGGAATCCCAGGAAACATTCCTTCAGAATCCCCTGAAAAAAATCCTCAAAGAAACCCTGGATAAACTCCTAGAAGACTCCCTGGAGGAATCCCTTAGGTAACTTCTTGAGGAATGCTCAACGAAACTCTTGAAGAAATAGCTGAAAAATCTACTACAGGAACATATTGAGGGATTCCTGTAGGAATTTGAAACTGTTAGTCTCGATCACAAATTTTTGAATGTATTACCAGAGATCGAGACGCTCAAACTAAGGCCAAAAGATTGTCTGAATCGATCACCCCGCAGCTAATCTCAAAAGTATTGGTATCATTTACATTAGCAATGTACAACATTCTGCCAAGCAACTCACTATTTAACCATGGAATCCTCCAACAACCAAAATTTCCTGTACGGTATATATTCAAAAATTTAATATAACAACTAATATTTTTTCTAGAATTTTTTTTCCGGGAATTAGCCTGCTATATTCCCTAAAAAATACTCGGCGTCTACCACCAAAAACATCCCTCGGATGCATTTCATTTTGTACAAACGTTGATAACAGAAATAAAAACAAATCTCTGGTGTGAACGCTCACACCACTAGATTCTAGCGAGAACAACAGGGAGGAGAGGTCGCGATCAAGCGCTCTCGCTTATCACCAGGAAGACGAAGCGAATGATCGAATCTAGCGAAGGTCAGTTCTTGTCAACCAGTCTTAGGTGCAGCCTGTGATGCTTGAATTGTACCTTCTTCTTCTTTCTGGCGTTACGTCCCCACTGGGACAAAGCCTGCTTCTCAGCTTAGTGTTCTTATGAGCATTTCCACAGTTATTCACTGAGAGCTTACTATGCCAATGACCATTTTTGCATGCGTATATCGTGTGGCAGGTACGAAGATACTCTATGCCCTGGGAAGTCGAGAAAATTTCCAACCCGAAAAGATCCTCGACCGGTGGGATTCGAACCTACGACCCTCAGCTTGGTCATGCTGAATAGCTGCGCGTTTACCGCTACGGCTATCTGGTCCCCCTACTTGAGATGTATTGTATTGAATTGTACCTCAGGGGCAAGAAAGACGACCCAAGAAGTGTGCAGCTTTGCATGGTGATTCTGAACATGTCCAGATGTGCGATGATTGTCGTTTTAAGAGCAACATTCATTATAACATCGAATCCCAGTGCCTTATTTGACGCGAGATAGATTCCAACAATAGTTTGTCTCTTTGGTTAGTGCAAACTACGAACTCTAAAAGTTTTGATTCATGATATTGATATATCATGATTTCTCAACAAGTTTTTCGATGATTCCCCTTAATGTTCCAATATGAATCCTCACTATAGTTTGATGGGTCAAGTCAGGACTAAGGACTTCGTTCTTTAAAAAACATGCTACAAACCATCTATCGATTGCCGTTATTTTATTCACTCTGGCACAGATATTTCCTCGGCATTGATTGCATTGTCCAACGATTCCGTGTTTCCATCCTGAGGCACTTTAAGCCGTGACCTATCTTCGTATAGGAAGATTTCCTGATCAGCTCCCACCGGAATCAAATCCTGCCGTCTTCGGATCATTATGGTTGATGACTTCAGCGCGTAACTCATCCCATGGAACGTATCCCAATTCATTCCGGCTCCAAACTCATTGGTTTTACCACGAAGATATTTTCCATTCAAGTTACTGTTTGGAAAACAAAATTATTCTCAATTATCGAATCAACCACAAAACTAACACAATCTTACCTCGAATGACAAGCTTTGTACCACCACGCCCCGTGGTATTTGATCGCACAGTTGTGCTTCTCGTTGGTGTCATGATCCTGATCGAACGTCGTAAACCTAGCATTCAACGTGTAGTTCATCGAATCACCTGCATCACCCCTATATCCATCTAGTTTCGTCACCTTATACTGCTCAAACTCTCCAGCCACTTCAAAGTTCTCGTACAACGCATACCGACTCTCGTCATCCCAGTCCTCCAAAACCACGACCAACTCGTGCGGAGCAGAATACGTCAACCGATGGATTCTTTCCAACCCCAACCAAAACTCTCCCCCATCCATCTTCCCGAACCCCCGCACATACTCGTTGTAATCCCTATAGAAATTAACTGTTCCGTTGAACCGCCGCTGAATCACAGTCCACCCTCCGTCCAAATAGCTCTGATTACAGTACACTTTCATCGGTTCCCGGAAGTCTGCATCCGGCATAATCATGTACACTCCCGATTCCTTGTTTTCCGGCATCTGATCGCAGTACTCGTACATATGATCGTCCATCATCATGTTCTCCACCATCTTCGACACTTGCTCTGGATTATCCGTACTTTCCTCGGTTGTCTGCTGCTGTTGATGGAACCGTAACTTGACCAGGGCGTTCTCGATGTACGTCCTCGTTGGCAACCGCTGTTGAACGCTCAACAAATCTCGCACATCCTTCTGCAGCACCGTCAAATTGAACTCGATCACTTTCACGTGGTGTTCCACAAAGCTACTGGACAATTCGGTTTGACTCGCCACCCAGGCCAGCTTCTCGACGACCTGGCCCAGATTTTCGATGTCGGCGGCGATCGTCTGAACCGTGTTCAATAGAGCGAACTCCGTCTTCACCATCCGAAGATCCAAGGCGTCCAGCTTCATCATAATCGTCTCAAAATCCGTACTGTTTAGGAAATTTGGACCTGGCACCGGAGTTGCCGCTGTGGTGGAGTCCACACCCGGCTGGAACAGGCGACACTGAATCTTACGTCTCCCGGAAACGGTTCCGATTGAGGCGACACTTAGCAGCAGGACCACAACCCGTAACTTCATCATTATGCACGACTTGGAATCGAAATACTTGTGGCTGTACGGCGAGCAGGTGCTTTTATTAGTTTTCAATTTTCGGGGAAGAGATGACTGACTCTTGAGTGTTCTATTGTCGGTCCAACGGGTGAAGAAGTATTATTATCTCACTGCCGGGTAATTGGCGTGAAAGGGAAAACGTACGTCATCCAGCGATTATCGCACTTGGATTAGGTGGATGCCGTGAGTGCAGGTATACAGTCACTTGGGGGTTAAGTGGTGACCTTTTTGGTGAGCTGGTTGAAAAGAAATTAGACGCTACCGGTTTGGATGTGGGCAGAGATGGAGATTCGAGTATTACCGCAGCGAAGTGTTATGTATTAATGCATAAATTTTTATTGGAGATTGGTGACCTTGACGTGTCAAATCAGCCGGAAACTTCCCCAAAAGTACCTACTCAATTTACTTATCAGAGATGCTGTTTTTCCTTTCGCGCCCTGGTCGTACCAATATATACCATCAGATTTATAAATGCAGTGAATATAAACACATTTTATGCCTAAATCAGTATAGAATGTATTAATGAACTCAGAAACAGATGCATCAACTGAACTAGGCAGTTGAAACGCATCATTGGATGTTTACCGGAACGCAGCGTAACAAAAAAATGACATTTTTGCGTGTCTCAAGGATTAAATTATGTGTCTTTAGTAGATTTGGGATTACTGAATCTGATGCAGTTCTCATAAATGTTCCAGCACGTCACAATTTTGAGCTGCAGGTCGCCAAACTTGTATAAAACACTGCTCTCATCGATTTTACATGTGATTTAAGGTAAGATTTGTCCAACTTTTCAGAGATCTCCAAGCATGTATAATATGCTATAATATTCAACTCTCATTTAAGATATATTATTTTTGGAATTGCACGATTAAACTAAGATTAAAAAGATTTTTTTGCAATTCCGTTGCAAATCAATCAACTTTTCATTGAGAAGTTTGTGTTTGAGTTGTTTGAGAAGTTCTACTTTTCAGCACTCTTTTCGGTGCTGAAAAGTAGCACTTTTCAGTACTGTTTTGGTATCAACCGAATAACCCAGTCTCTTCATGCCATTTGTGCTTGTTCTGCGCGAGTGAGTCGAGGCGAGTTGTTCTCACCACGGGTGAAGTGAGGCGACTAATCAAATGGGAGCGAGTCGATACCTTACCAACTTGTCTCGCCTTGCATCCCGTACAGCATAAGCACAATTGCATCATATTCTTGGGTATCTTGTACGATTGGCGTGAGGTGAGAATTGTCGGGTCTCGTACAGCGAGGTGGCAATTCTCGACTTGAGTGAAGTGACTTTCCATTTGATTTAAATGGCGAGTCACTTCACTCGAGTCTATATCCGCTGTGCGATCTGGTTCCGACACAGGCTGGTGATTCTGATGTGGGATCGGATCGTCCAGCATTTGTAGTCAGCTACTGTATGTGGTGTCTTACCTGTTCTTCCCTCCAATAGGGAATAGAGAACTGCATGATACCGATGGGAGCGAGAAAACTTGTGACATTCATGAGTACTACTGTATCATAGCCTACGTGATTGAAAAATACTGAATGCGTAATTTCACGCATGGCTGTATGCCCATGTGGGTTCTCTTGAAGTGTTTGTTTGTGCTTTTAGAGTTCATCCAGCTAAAACGACATTTTTCGAAACAGCAAAAAATGTTGTATGCAACTCGGTGCAAAACTCGATTTTTTCAGCACTCGTTGTATTTATCCAACTCGGCGAGCCTCGTTGGATAAATGTACAACTCGTGCTGAAAAAATCATCATTTTGCAACTTGTTGCATAAATAACTATTTCAGCATGCTTGCACTGCCGTTATACGCATAATTGTCCCATGTTTCAAAATATACAATCGAGAAAAACGCGTTTAAAGATTTTAACACATTTAGGCCTCGTATTGACCAGGTGTGTGGTAAATTAAATTAAAATCTTTACAGAAAAGCGTTTTCATTAGAGTCAAGAGTTTGTGTTATGGGAAAAATGTAAATTTAGCTACGGAATTCATAGTGGGACTGTTATGCCTAGAAATACGGGGTTTTTGGTGAATTTCTACGCATATCAGTCCCACAGATAGTAGAAATAAATTATGTGCTAATCATACTGCTGTAGATGACCGTTCCTATGTATATAATGTACCGAATGTAGAGGACGTATATCCTCAAGACTATGTTAAGGCACCTAATGAAGGCACAAGTGACATGTGCCAAACGAAGCCACGTGTCCGGAAGTCAAGAAATACGATTTTATAGTTTGGAGTGGAAAGCAAAGTTTTCTGTTTGTGTGATAATGAGAAAATATATGAGTTAGAGAAAGAAAAAGTGGATGAGTAAGTTAGAGAGTTTATATGATGTAATAAATTCCTTTATCGAAACTTCCAGCTGCAGGCTTGACAGAAACTCATCGGCGAATTCAAGGTTATTTGGCAGAGTAAATATTCATCTCAAAATTCAAGACACAAATATTCACCCGATTTTACATTTCTTTGGACTTGGTTAACAAAATCATCGCAAATTAAGTTTAAGAACCGCCAACATATTTGCCACTTGGTATCAGAAGGCCGGCTCCAAAGGCACGTTCCCCATGAAGTTTGGGAACTAAGTTCCAGAACCGACAATTTAGTGGCCATTTCCCCCAGGAAACCAGGAATTCGGAACAATCCGACATATGGTCAAGTCATTCAAATACATCTGAACCACCTTTAGTGAAAATTGATGTGTCGCAAGCCAGGTTTCAGATTCGCCAAAATGATGGCCACTTCCACCAGTGTACCGGTATTCGGAACAACCCTGCATGTGGCGAAGTCATCCAAATGATGGTTGAACCATTTTTATTTAGACTTGGTTTGCTACATGATAAAGTTGATTTGTCGCAAGCCATGGACTCGAAATTGAAGTGGTTACTGATTCTTCAAGTGGGATTACTTCAGTGCTCCCCGCGATGAATTCAAAATTACGGTAAATTTCTAATCGAAAACCGCGGTTCCAAAAACTAGAGGATTTTTTTTGATTGGCCCTGGAAATTCAACTAAAATTTATTGAAAAACGGATGGGAAATAATATTTTGATATTGAAAATTTCAATCAAAACTGACGATGGGCTCGCATGAATGATGAATGCATCCCGATAATACAAACACTTTAAACAGGTTGTGTTCCACATGGGATGTAAAGCCAACGTAAGAAGATATTCAAAACGATTTTCCGAAACTCCAGCTAAATAAAAACTGCCTACTGACTATTTTGTTCGAGATCAGCGCAGCGAATTGTATAGTGTGACAGTTATGCGTAGAAATACAGTAGTGGGACAGTTATGCGTGGAAATTCATCAATGGGACAAATTGACTTGGCTTGCTTTTCATTGAGTTTCCGAACAAAGTTAATTTTTGGTAAGTGTTTTCTAAAACTATACGTAAAAATAAACTGTTTGATGAAAAAAAGTCAAAATGCACAAAAAGTAACATGGGGCAATTATGCGTATAACGGCAGTGCTGCAGTCCCCATACAAATTTCTTTCTTTCTCTTGTAAGGCAAAATACAAAATTGTTCCTAACGATTAAAAAAAACTTTTGTACATCGAAAATATTACTTACTTACTTATTTGGCTTTACATCAATTATCTTGATAAAGCCTCGCCAACAATATTTCGCCAATTCCCTCGGTTCATGGCCGCTTCTCTCCATCCTCGACTGTGACCCACGCTCTCCAGGTCCTGGTGTACCTGGTCAATCCACCTAGCTCGCTGCGCCCCACGCCTTCTTGTTACGACCGGATTCGTGGCGAACACCATCTTTACAGGGTTGTTGTCCGGCATTCTTGCAACATGCCCTGCCCAGCGTATCCTTCCAGCTTTAGCTATCTTCACGATACTGGGTTCGCTGTAGAGTTGAGCGAGCTCGGGGTTCATCCTTCGCCGCCACACGCCGTTCTCCTGCACGCCGCCGAAGATCGTCCTTAGCACTCGGCGTTCGAAAACCCCAAGAGCTTGCAAGTCCTCCTCGAACATAGTCCACGCCTCATGCCCATAGAGGACTACCGGTCTTATGAGCGTTTTGTACATCGTGCATTTGGTGCGAGGGTGAATCTTTCTTGACCGCAGTTTCTTCTGGAGCCCATAGTAGGCACGACTTCCGCTGATGATGCGCCTTCGTATTTCCCGACTAACATTGTTGTCAGCCGTCAACAAAGATCCGAGGTAGACGAACTCGTCCACCACCTCGAAGGTATCCCCGTCTATCGTAACACTGCTTCCTAGGCTGGCCCTGTCGCGCTCAGTTCCGCCAACCAGCATGTACTTTGTTTTCGACGCATTCACCATTAGCCTGACTCTTGTTGCTTCGCGTTTCAGGCGGGTGAACAAATCTGCCACCGTTTCAAATTTTCTCCCAATAATATCCATGTCGTCCGCGAAGCAAACAAATTGTCCGGATCTCGTGAAAATCGTGCCTCGACTGTTAAGTCCGGCTCTCCGCATGACACCTTCAAGCGCAATATTGAACAACAGGCACGAAAGTCCGTCGCCCTGACGTAGTCCCCGCCGAGACTCGAACGAACTGGAGTGTTTGCCCGAGATCTTCACGCAGTTTTGCACACCGTCCATCGTTACTCTGATCAATCTTGGTGGGCTTCGTAGCCGTGCGGTTAGTGTCACCAGGCATTTAGCCGCATCGTGCTAGGGAATGTGGGTTCGATTCCCGCCTCAGGCCGGTAAACTTTTCGTTAGGAATGTTTTCCGACTGTGCCACTGGGCGTTGCATGCTAGTCCGTTGTCTAGTGTGGTGCTTCCTTCAAAGGGCATAAATGCCCACTGGAAGCATTAACGTGTCAGTGTCTTTTTAATCTTGTGAGCTTCCCGGGAAAGCTGTTCTCGTCCATGATTTTCCATAGCTCTACACGGTCAATACTGTCGTATGCCGCCTTGAAATCGATGAACAAATGGTGCGTAGGGACCTGTTACTCACGGCATTTCTGGAGCATTTGCCGCATGGAAAATATCTGGTCCATTGTCGTCCTGCTTGATAACTTCCTACGAACTCGTTTGCTATAGGTGATAGACGACGGAAGAGAATCTGGGATAGCACTTTATAGGCGGCGTTTAAAATGGTGATTGTACGATAATTTTCACACTCCAGTTTGTCGCCCTTTTTGTAGATAGGGCATATAACGCCTCGCTTCCACTCCTCCGGTAGCTGTTCCGTTTCCCAGATTCTGACTATCAGCCGATGCATAGAAGCGGCCAACCTGTCCGGGCCCATCTTGATGAGTTCGGCTCCGATACCATCCTTGCCAGCGGCTTTGTTGTTCTTGAGCTGTTGAATGGCATCCTTAACTTTCCCCATCGTGGGAGCTGGTTGATTTCCGCTGTTTGCTGTGCTGACGTAGCCATCGCCTTCGCTGTCCTGACCTTCTGTGCCTGAGTTCTCTGCGCCATTCAGGTGTTCATCGTAGTGCTGCTTCCACCTTTCGATCACCTCGCATCCGTCCCATCCTTGTCCCGGCACATCTCAGCTCGCGGCACGAAGCATTTGCGGGATGTGTTGAGCTTCTGATAGAACTTCCGCGTTTCTTGAGAACGGTACAGCAACTCCATCTCTTGGCATCCCACCTCTTCCAGGCGGCGCTTTTTGTCCCGGAATAGGCGGGTTTGCTGTTTCCGCTTCAGTCTGTATCGTTCCACGTTTTGCCGCGTACCATGCTGCAGCGTTGCAGCCCGCGCTGCATTCTTCTCCTCTAAAACCTCCTGGCACTCCTCGTCGAACCAATCGTTTCTTGAGCTCCGTTCACATCGAAAATATTATAAACTTTATTGGTAAGTATTGTTAGGTACATAAAGTTAGAATTCTTTGGCAAATGAAGCAAATAAATTTCCATGCAAGCTGAAAAACTTGCATGCAAGTTCACTGAAATCGTTAAATTCTGTATTTTAAACAGCCAATATATCAAAAGCTAGACGTCGATGATAATACATGTAAAAGAAAATCAACATACATGACTCTATCGTGAGAAAAATCTACATAATAAATTTAGATGACTTTCATTTTATTGGCAAAAAAAACAGAAGGGTAGATTGCCAATTGAAGCACTGGCTAAAAACGTGCCAATTATTGCACATACAGTTCATGCATTTCTTATGGGTGTGCAATAATTGGTAATCTACCCTAGTTACGCTGATGTATTGGGTACAACAATAGGGGGAAAACAGCTTCAGCGTGGCGGTTCTGACTTCGGCGAATCGCGCGACAACCAATAACTTTCCGGCAGTCGCTCGATTTGTTACCCCTTGAACCAGCTTGTAATGCAAAAAAGTGTCAAGTTAAAAATAATATTTTTTGAATAATGCAATCAATGTTTAGCATATAGCAGCATGATCACTGCAAGGATGACTTGCTGGAAATGTTCTTCATTTTTCTTCAATATTTTCAAGTTATTTCGCAAGAAAATTCTGCTTCAAATCCCCGAAAATTCAAGAGTGTTTTTTAAATGTCTTCTAATATTCAAAAATTCGTTTGAAATTTTCGCAGCTAGGATTTTCCCTGCTGTTTTGTCCCTGCTTAAATCTATTCGTTTTAGTATTAGGAACCTGCAGGAGTATCTGTAGAAAATTTTCAAAGATTTTAGATCCAAATACCATCGGTTGTAATTCCGTCCGTATGAACGCCATTATTAAAATCATTGTCCATTATGGAAAACGAACGAAAAAAAATATTTTTTTTTTTGGCAGAGACGAACCTGCTAAGGGCTTAAAGTCTGTCTAATAAAACAATAATAATAATGAAAGAAAATTGTGGAAAAGTTCCAGTAATTCTATGGAGAATCTTATGATAAAACGACAAAAAATAAGTTTTTTTCGAATTCAATTTCAGCTGACATTCCTTGCCGAATTATCCAACTAATTTCCCTAGAAGTTCTTCTAAAACATTTTTTTGTTTGTTTTATCTTTAATAATCTATCATTAATTAGTAACATTTGGACTAAGATATTGAGTAATTCCTAGCGTAATCTGTGAAGAAAACATTGAAGAAATTTATTTCTGAAGTAGTTTTTAACACCAAAGTGGAGAGTGGATGGATATGCAAATGTTATTCAAGAAAGAAATCCTGGATTAACAATCGGAAAATGTATAAATTAGTTCCTAATATCTAATGGCACTTCTAGAGGAATGTTTGGAGCAGTTAGTGAATAAATTGTAAAATCCTACAATAATATAATTTTCGGACGAAATCTTTGAACTTATTTCTTGGAATGCTTTAGAGTATTTTCGTGGAAATGTTTTGATGATTTCTCTCGAAACTTTATGGAATTAAATTTTTGAGACTGTTTATGGTAAATAATATTACTAAATAGTTTTGGAGGAATGTGGGAAGGAATTGATTTTAAAAGAAATTCAAAACACTTGAAGAATTCTCTGTGAAAAAATGCAGATAGCTCTGTGGAATTTCACAATTGAATCACTGCTCATAAAGTTCTAGGGAAATATTATCAGTCTATCGATTCTTCCTGGAGAGAATCATATGGTGATTTATTACATAAAATCCATAATTCATATTTTTTTAGCGTTAATTATTATCATGTGAACTCTCCGAACCTGAAGACAATTTTGACAAGACTCATTGAATTTCTTGTACTGAGATGATCTTAGAAAGTGTGGCATTACTTGTGTTATGTGTTGGGAAAAGCATGACTGAGAGGGAAGGGGAGGTCTAGAAATCCCGAAAAACAATGGACGTCGTTTTTCTATCATCCCAGCGGTAGATTATATCGTATGCCGCCTTGAAATCGATGGAGGTGATGCGCTGGGATCTGGTATTCACGACATTTTTGGAGGATTTGCCGTACAGTAAAGATCTGGTCCGATGTCGATCGGCCGTCAACGAAGCCGGCTTGATAACTTCCCAAGAACTCGTTTCCTACGGATGACAGACGACGGAAGATGATCAGGGATAATACTTTGTAGGCCGCATTTAGAATGGTGTTCGCTCGGAAGTTCTCACAATTTAACTTGTCGTCCTTCTTTAAGATGGAGCATATTATCCCTTCCTTCCACTACTCCGGTAGCTGTTCTGTTTCCCAGATTGTGCCTATCAGCCGATGCAGAAAAATGGCCAGCCTCTCCGGCCCATCTTTATGAGTTCAGCTCCGATACCATCCTTACCAGCAGCTTTATTGTTCTTGAGCTAGTGAATGGCATCCTTAGCCTCCCTTAAAGTGGGGGCTGGTTGATTTTCATCACTTGCAGTACTGACGAAGGCATTTCCTTCGTTTCCTCGTCTTTCATTGCCTGTGTTTTCAGCGCCATTCAGGTGTTCGTTCAAGTGCTGCTTCCACCTTTTAATCAGCTTACGCTCGTCCGTCAAAATGCTCCCATCCTTATCCCTGCACATCTCGGCTCGCGACACGAAGCCGTTGCGGGATGCGTTAAGCTGATGCGTTCTGATAGAACTTCCGCGTTTCTTAAAACCGGCACAGCTGTTCCATCTCCTCGCACTCCGTTTACTTCAGGCGGCGTTTTTTCTCCCGAAAGAGGCGGGTCTGCTGTTGCCGTTTCCGCCTATAACGTTCCACGTTCTGTCGGGTCACTTGCTGCACCTTGAATGCCCGCGTTGCATTCTTCTTCCTTAGAATCTGCCTACGTTCCTCGTCGAACCAATCGTTCCGTCGACTCCGTCCCACGTACCCGATGTTGCTCTCAGCAGTTTCGTTGATGGTTGCATTCACTGTACTCCAGCAGTCCTCAAGAGGGCATAATCCAGCTTCACCCTCTTCCGGTAATGCAGCCTCGAGGTGCTGCGCGTACGCTTTGGTGACATCCGGTTGCTTAAGCCGCTCTAGGTCATACCGGGGCGGCCGTCGGTACCCTACCTTGTTAACGACGAAGAGTTTTGGGCGCAGTTGAACCATCACCAGATGGTGGTCAGAATCGATGTTAGCGCCAAGATAGGTCCTGACGTCGATAATGTCGGAGAAGTGCCGTCCATCAATCAGAAAGTGATCGAATTGTGATTCTATTTGCTTGGTGATCTCCAGGTGTATCGGTACGGAAGCTGGAAGTAGGTACTACGTATGGCCATATTCTTGGGGCGGCTAAATAAATAGATAGCCATCTACCAGAGCTGCGGTAACACACAGGAGCTGGGAACAGCTTTTATAGTGATGGGTGATACGCAAAGGCGCGTGATCGAGTGGTGGCCGAGCAATGAGAGACTTTGCAAGTTGAGGATCAAAGGCCAGTCATTCAACTTAAGCATATGAAACGTGCACAGCCCTCACCCTCTAACTTTCGCACCATTGATCCCCCTCAACACACTCCCTGCAACGCTACGATGCTGAACCCGTGGTTCTTCAGAATATCGGCGAGTATGCTTGTGCTACCGCCGATTGCTTATATCGGAATAGGTATGACTAGGAGAATATTAGGATCACTGCACTAAGATCAGGAAGATATCGAAGGCCAATTTAATCAAGAACCCAGCTGACCTTTGTGCCAGATATATCCCGCACCACCCACATTTCCTCTAATTACCAATCCAACCCAATACCAACCATCATGGCAGCCGCCCACCCAACCAGTCATCATATCAACAAACAACACACGGATCATTCTACCTCTTCAAGATCCCATCCTTCTCGATTGTAAACCGCAACTCTCAAACGTACAATTCCGTACATACCTACCAGCGCTCTCTGAACGCATCGCAAAAATACTCAAGAAGAACTATCCCTACAGCACCATCACGACAAGGCAACACCGAACAATCAAACAGATGCACACCAGAGTTAAGCATCCTGTAAGTAGAGGAGAAATTAGCAACATAATTTACAAAATTCCATGCAACAATTGCGATAGTTGCTATATTCGAATGACACGGAACAACATGAACAGAAGACTAACAGGACACAGAAGCAATATAAATAAACTAAAAATATGATGAACGACAATTTACGACAACCAAACGCACACTGAAGCTACTAGATCACTGATAAAAACAACGACAGCATTAATTCAACATTCTATAGAGCACAACCACAGATTCGACCTTGACCAAACACAGATTATTGACCATAACTATAAATCCACACTTTCACCATTCCTGGAAATGTGTCATATCACAAACAAAAGCTACAAAATTATTAAATAAACAGACGTATATAGACTCAGAACCACATACGAAGCGGTGTTAAACAGCATAAGGAATGCAAACGCATGCAATAGAACTAACACAGAGCGGTAGACAATAGACGAAACTTAAATTATTCCGATAGGGCATCTTTGCTACCATGGGGCTCTGCACAAAAATCTATCTAACTCTTTCACTCTACCTTGAAACTTGTAAACAACAAGGCCAGTAAACGTCAAAATCCCTAACAAAATCAAAACAGTGGAGTGCCCCATAGACATTAAAGCATAGATGGAAGGGTTGCCAAAAAGAAATTTTTGCAATTTCCCATAGTTATAGTTATAGGCCAATCTGTCATGAAACGGCCTACTTTCCTGTACTGATGTCAAGCGTGTGCTAAAATAAGGGCGTAAGTCACATGATCGATTTTTCTTCATCGATCCTGTCTTCTGTGAATAAAGGTGGCAAGATGCAAGTTTGTCAGCATTTTTTCACCTTAGGACGTCAGACTGCATCGCTGCCAAGCGGTCTGAAGTGTAGTGAAGTATGCAGTGCGGGAATAGTCACTACCCAACTGAAACTAGTGCTGTAATGATTCATTACGCAACGCTTTTTCATTACGCAACTGTTTAGAGTTGCGTAATAAATCATAACACATTTTTTCTGAAATTGTAAAATAATCGTGAATGCATTCCGATATAATTTTACCCTCAAGTGGTCTTCTACGAAACTGTAAAAAAATGTGTACGTAACTCGTTGCAGAACTCGATTTTTACAACACTTGTCATAATTATACTCATTACATCATTACAGCACTAGTTTCAGTTGCGTAATGACTATTCCTGCGCTGCATACTTCAGTGCCGTTCATGACAGATTGGCATGATGAAAAACAACCTATTACGATGAGAAATTGCAAAAATAAGTATTACAGCATGTACCAACAATCAATATACGAGACAGTTAGACAAAACTTAAGACCAAAAACTACAGAATAAGTTGTACTGACGGGACTATGTAACGGACAACATTATTAGTAGTATATTTATACACCTCCAGCTACCCCTGAAGAAGAGACCAACCCCGTGTCGAAACGTTGTGCAACTAATAATCCTCGTTTTATTCCTGTAAAGACTTCGTAGCCCTTAAATCCGAACGATTAAGTGTTACAGTCGAACCCCCACCAAAATAGTGCTAATTTTCCTGCATAATGAACCTCGTAAGAAATTCAAAGATGCTCTAAAGGTCAACACGGTGAAAACAAGTACCGTAATCCGGGGTAACATTGATCATTTTTCTGAATGTTTCTTCAATGTTTCGTTTGAAGATGCAAATGTTGCAGGTTTTATATTTTTAAAACAAGTACTGCCACCTATAGCTCGAGACTATATACTGTATTTTGTTTATTGAAAGATTTAAGCATGTTGAAAAAAATGTTTTAGGCGATTTTTTGATTTAGTTGATATGGGGTAACATTGATCAACTATATAAACATCATTCGGTAATAACGAAAATGTCGTTACTTACTTAAATCATGGCCCCTGAAGCCGAACATGAAGACCAAACGCTTACAAGTCATTTACTTTTTGAGTTATTTTAAAATTAAAAACACCTCGAACCACGGAATACGCCTAAAGGTAGGCAATTTCCTAAGGGAATTTTACATTCCTAACAGTAATTCAGTAATGTTGCCTAATTGAGCATACTTATAAGAGTTTTGACAACGGAATCGTTTTCGACGATGTCATTTTTAGTAAGAACCACATTTTGCTTGCTTATATCGTTTGCAGAACTTATGTGAGACATGAATCTTCGGTAGTGTCATCCTTAACAATTAAAATTATTATTTCGAAAAGTTGACAAATTCACGCATAAGGTAAACACATTTTTCACAAGAATATTAACTTTTATTAGCTTATGAATATAAGAAAGAGAAGCACCATTCATGATTTGAAAATGTTTCATCAAAAAATGAAAATACGAACTTTTGATGAGGTGAGTCATCCCGATCAATGTTACCCCGCTGATCAATGATACCCCGGATTACGGTACCTTCTTTCTAGTGGAGTGCCGCAAATGACGAAACCTTGTGTATTCTATACAGAAAGACTGATTCACTTCAATTGCCGTGGTTCAACGTCCCTCTGGTCCATATATCTGTAGTTCACTCGCAACAAAACGATCACATTTTAGCGAGATTATTACCCGGTATCTTTAAGATATGCCCAGCGCATTGTTAATACATTAAGATTGTATTTTTTAATACAGGGATCCCCAGTAGGTTCATGATTAATTTTTCCATAGTAAACACGATTGCGAACACCGAAAGAACCGAGAAGCTAGTGAAAATAGCGATATTCTGCACAAGCCTATGGGCTGGTAAAAACTATCGTAGAAAAACGTAAAATTCTACGTAACAACATCGAAAGGAAAGTTTTTAATTTTCGAAATCTGTTATCCAGTTGTTCTGCCAATCTTATCCAATTAAAGTAATGTGTGGTATTTTGATTCCGTTGCATGTTCCTGTGGGGTGATGGAATCAAAATCAATCGTGTACACTTCGCGTTGTACGAGTTCGAATAGATAATCTTGTTCAGTCATGGATGGTGTCTTAACTGGTGAGCTCGTTTCATGCTTATCATAACAATTTTACCATGGCAACGTCACGTTTAGGTAATTTTCAAACA
Source organism: Aedes aegypti (assembly GCF_002204515.2). NCBI lineage: Eukaryota > Metazoa > Arthropoda > Insecta > Diptera > Culicidae > Aedes > Aedes aegypti. The sequence continues at coordinate 263,698,514 of NC_035107.1, read as the reverse complement.
ATCTATGGATGATTTGTCGCTAAAAGTGTCGACATGAACTCTTATTCCTGCTTCATGTGATTTAAATATACACATACCTTTCTTTTTCGTCATTACAAAAAGTAACTTATGAATAGTTCGATATTTTGAATGTCGACGTACTTTTTGAATTTTGTACCAATATGTACCAGAATTTGTTTTACCGCGAGACAAACATTCAAAAGTAGTATTAATTAGGAGCTGTACTTTTCCTCCTAATCCATGGCTCGCAACACTGACCGAAGGTAACTCCCAGATCTTGTCCCTCCATCACTAATCAACACCCTTCCGTGGTGATTGTGGAGATGCAGAGGTTTTATTGATCTCTAGTAGCAACAATTACACGCTAACATTCCTTCTCCATCCCAACTGACTGTAATGATTTTGCCGGTGCCGTTATTGATCAAGCTGCTTAAATGTACACTTCGAGAGTAAACGGAAAGTCCCATCCCTTATTCATTTGAACCGAAATGCAACTCTTACCAGTTCCGATCAATCACGGAGTAGCAACCATTAACACGTACAGTTAGCCCATGCTACGCTGTGCTATTTTGCTGATTCGATCAAACTACCCGGAAGCTGTTGAAATATATCCACAATAAAGAAGCTCGTTCGAATTCAGAAATCACGAATAACGATGTCTGACAACGCTTTCGGATTCAGAGAGACAGAAGATGTGTTCAGAACAGAGGTTGGATCCAGAGAAAATTGAGAGAATCTCTCACTTATCGCTCTCTTTAACAATCATGAGCCGTAACATATCATGAGAACCTGTTTATCATCTTCTGTTACAGCTCTCATTATATCGGGGGGATAACAGTACATGATGAACCAATCTTAATAAGCACCAAACTTGGGGGACACTATTGCTATAAGATGTTCATGAATTGTTTATCATGACAGTAAAATAAACCATTTCCCCCAATAGTAAATAAGCGATAGAAATGAGTGTTATCATCCCTCTCTCTTTGAGGCTCTCCTCGTTCGCTGCTGCTTTTTATCAAACTTGTTACACCTTGCGAAACATTGCCGATCGTGGACCGATACAGATGGAATGATTTTCTTGGTTTGCTTTGATCGTGCTTAGAAATCGAATGAGAACCGCTTCTGCGATGCTTGGACTCGACGATTCAGAAATTCAGCTTCACATGCATGGACTATTGTCACCTATTGTCATCCGATCATGGTTATGGTTGAACAGAGGCCAGGATAGCGCATGCTTCTTAACGTGCCTACGTTATGAGATGTATGTGAACTCCATCCAGATGTGTGTCACAGAGTTGCATTCTATTCCAACCAATGGTACGAATTTGAGAAGTATTGGACTGAACGCTAAAGAAAACTTAAAATTTTTCAAAGATGTTTACAAAGTAGTTCATGAAATATTTTAATAATATATTTTAATATAACTTAATGAGTAATCCCGGGAAGAATTCGAGAAGAAATATTTTTACTGGATGGAAACCTTTAAGAGATCTACGAGATTTCAAAAGATCTGCAAGAATTCCTGGAAAAATCCACGAGGAATATTGAGTAGAATTTTTGAAAAGAAAAAGTCCGATGTCACATCTGTTATTAGTAAAAATATGTTTATTCTACCTTGCTTTGGAAATCTCTAGAAAAATTCCAGTAAGGATTTCTAGAAATTTCTCTAAAAAGTCAAGTACGAGCTAGGAAGCTTTTAGGACTATCTGAAGAAGTTTTCTTAAGAATCGCAAGAAAATATTTGGAGGATTTTTTGGACAAATTATAAAAGAAATGCGTAATGAAATTCTCATTTAGGATTCTATAAGAAAATTGAGCAGATATTTAGAAATATTCGAATATGAACGTTTTCTCTGTGATCCACTGTATCCAAGTAAAACCTACACTTGTTGCAGTACTTATGTCAAAGTATATCAAATCCATAATTATTGCAATCATAATTAATTAACATAGTTTGTAAAATACCGTCCCACATATTTCAGCTGCACTTATCAAAGCGTTTACATCTTAAGCATACCTTTCCCAAAGTTCTATCCACAAACTTCCCCTATGAAGAATCTCAATTTATGCATGTTCCCCCTGACGCAACCACATCATCCGGACATGAACCGGTGTAAAACTACGCACCCCATAGTGGAAGCAATTTCCAACCATTTCGAAAGATTGCCAACCACCATACCATCATGTGGCATAACAAAAGGCGCACTTTCCGTGGTCATGAATCTTCCGACTTTCTCCCGGAGCAGCTTAGCAAAGCTTTCTGTCCGTCTGTGCGCCTTTCACTGTCTTCTGTAAGAAACTCGAAGAAGATAAGCCCCCGCATAGTATGAGAGATGGGTAATTCCTGAACCGGTTATACTAGCTTTGGCTTCATCGACTTGGGGAAAAAGTTTCCATGCTTTCAGCGCTTACTTTTTCCTTCCGAGCGATAGCTTTGTCTGCAATCATAGAGGAAGGTGGGGCAAAAGTTTTACCTTAGTGGAATAATCTTTTAATTTTCAGAAAAACTACGACAGTTAAAAAGGAATGAATACCACACAGTCAACTTTCAACATGTTGGCTAGAGCGTTGTGAAAAAATACATGTAAAAATATTTACTTTTCTTCTTTTTGGCATTACGTCCTCATTGGGACAGAGCCTGCTCCTCAGCTTAGTCTTATAAACACTTCCACAGTTATTAACTGAGAGCTTTTTTTTGCCAAAGTTGCAATTTTCGTGTGGCAGGTGTGATGATACTTTATGCCCAGGGAAGTCAAGGAAAATCGCATTACGAAAAGATCCTGGACCAACCGGGAATCGAACCCAGACACATTCAACATGGCTGTGCTTTGTAGCCGCGGATTCTAACCACTCAGCTAAGGAAGGCCCAGAAAATATTTACCCACTTTTAGTTATGAAAAATTCAAAATTGATTCTCTTAAACGAACTTTTAAAATTTTTAAATCTTAACTCAACAAAAACTATAACTTTCCGAAATCTCAAATGATTTCATTGATACATGTAGTGAAAGTCTCTGAGTTGAGCATTCGAAATTTTAAAAATATTGAGCAAAAAAAATTTTGCCCAACTTTACACTATGTTTCCACGTTGCTGAAGAAAGTCTTTCTCATTCGGTAGAAGAAAGTTCCAACTGGCTTAAGATGCTTCATTCAGGCGTTTGCTGTCAGTCGTTCGTTCGTTCATTCAGGGACGGTCGTAACGTATCCAAACGTAACAACGTCGGTAATCATAACTGTCCCATTCTGGTGTTACTCCTTTCTGCTTTGAGAGAATGCATGCATGTATTTTATTATTAAACTGGAAAAGAATGGATAATGATGCACTCCGAATGCAATTTTAATGCAGTCATACACCAGTCGAGCATCGTTGGAAATATTACAGCTTTGTTGTTTCCCAAAAGCCACATAAGACGATGACAAAAGGGGATAGTTCCAGAATTTATGGGAAGACAGTCTAAAAGGATGTAGATGTAAGCCGTGGATTATTGAAGAAAAAGTTGGTAAGTTTTCATGTCGAAAATAGGAGCAGGGCTAAAACAAGTTATGATACATAAAAAAATCTGCATTCAATTCAACTACCGACATCCATCGTAAAAATAAAGTAAATAAGTTTAAAAACTACAAGAAGACAAGAAGACAAGAAGACAAGAAGACAAGAAGACAAGAAGACAAGAAGACAAGAAGACAAGAAGACAAGAAGACAAGAAGACAAGAAGACAAGAAGACAAGAAGACAAGAAGACAAGAAGACAAGAAGACAAGAAGACAAGAAGACAAGAAGACAAGAAGACAAGAAGACAAGAAGACAAGAAGACAAGAAGACAAGAAGACAAGAAGACAAGAAGACAAGAAGACAAGAAGACAAGAAGACAAGAAGACAAGAAGACAAGAAGACAAGAAGACAAGAAGACAAGAAGACAAGAAGACAAGAAGACAAGAAGACAAGAAGACAAGAAGACAAGAAGACAAGAAGACAAGAAGACAAGAAGACAAGAAGACAAGAAGACAAGAAGACAAGAAGACAAGAAGACAAGAAGACAAGAAGACAAGAAGACAAGAAGACAAGAAGACAAGAAGACAAGAAGACAAGAAGACAAGAAGACAAGAAGACAAGAAGACAAGAAGACAAGAAGACAAGAAGACAAGAAGACAAGAAGACAAGAAGACAAGAAGACAAGAAGACAAGAAGACAAGAAGACAAGAAGACAAGAAGACAAGAAGACAAGAAGACAAGAAGACAAGAAGACAAGAAGACAAGAAGACAAGAAGACAAGAAGACAAGAAGACAAGAAGACAAGAAGACAAGAAGACAAGAAGACAAGAAGACAAGAAGACAAGAAGACAAGAAGACAAGAAGACAAGAAGACAAGAAGACAAGAAGACAAGAAGACAAGAAGACAAGAAGACAAGAAGACAAGAAGACAAGAAGACAACAAAATCTTGAGAATCTTGAGAATCTTTAGAATCTTGATAATCTTCAGACTATTGAGAATCCAATCCAAATCCAATCCAAATCCAATCCAAATCCAATCCAAATCCAATCCAAATCCAATCCAAATCCAATTCCAAATCCAATCCAAATCCAATCCAAATGCAATCTAAATCCAATCCAAATCCAATCCAAATCTAATCCAAATCTAATCCAAATCCAATCCAAATCCAATCCAAATCTAATCCAAATCTAATCCAAATCTAATCCAAATCCAATCCAAATCCAATCCAAATCCAATCCAAATCTAATCCAAATCCAATCCAAATCCAATCCAATCCAAATCCAATCCAAATCCAATCCAAATCCAATCCAAATCCAATCCAAATCCAATCCAAATCCAATCCAAATCCAATCCAAATCCAATCCAAATCCAATCCAAATCCAATCCAAATCCAATCCAATCCAATCCAAATCCAATCCAAATCCAATCCAAATCCAATCCAAATCCAATCCAAATCCAATCCAAATCCAATCCAAATCCAATCCAAATCCAATCCAAATCCAATCCAAATCCAATCCAAATCCAATCCAAATCCAATCCAAATCCAATCCAAATCCAATCCAAATCCAATCCAAATCCAATCCAAATCCAATCCAAATCCAATCCAAATCCAATCCAAATCCAATCCAAATCCAATCCAAATCCAATCCAAATCCAATCCAAATCCAATCCAAATCCAATCCAAATCCAATCCCAATCCAATCCAAATCCAATCCAAATCTAATCCAAATCCAATCCAAGTCTTTTGTAGTATAATTTAAAATCCGTCATTGATAAAACTGCTCAACGTAAGATATTTAAATATTTCAAAGATTCAGGTCAACAGTTTACTTTCTCTTGAGAGATTTAAAAATATGTTATTTATTGCTTCCGGAAACACCAGTTAGTTCATAAATTTTGAATTTTGGCAATAGAAATGCTGATGTTAATTCCATCAGCATCTAAGGCTATATCTCTATTGGATAAATTAGAGACCGCTTCAGCGGACGGATGTCTGCTCTCTGTCTGCCTCAATAACTTAATTGCTTTGAGAAGAATGACCAGAAAACAGAAAATCGAACAACTTCGTAAGCCTTGTGAAAATATTACGGTAGTGTTTAGAAACTGCCTTCGATTACGAGCTGTTCAGAGTTCAAATTAAACCACAAAGCAAGACATCATTACCGCACCATTAACAATGTTGCAAATGCTCGCTCGTACCAATCAATCTCGAATGGCATCGTGTCGTCTTCAAATGTGTCCCTCCTAACCATTATCGCCGCCATAGACACAAACCTATCGGATTACAAAGTTCCTCTCTTCTGTCACCTGAAGCGCGATGACCTCTTCAAGATTATGCGGGTCCACCCGGACGCTCTGAGCCTGTCACTGGGAGATCGATCACCGTTGATTATTGATGAGGTGGTTTGCCAGCTTTTGTGTGGCCCAAGGAAGCCCGTGTGTGATGAGAAGTGATTAGAAGATAGCAGCAGCAACAGCATCATCATCATCTAATCAGGCGACGACCGACGGATGGTGATTATCATTTTCCTTCACCAATCGTTTCCGCTCATCCGTTTTTGTGTGACACTCGATTGGTGTGCTCATGGGCGTAGTGAGGATTGTCGTCAGGGGGAGGGGAAGAGCGAGTTTTTTTTAGTGTACAATTTCGAGAATTCCAAACATTACAGAGTCAATAACGGCGTCGGTCACGTCCTTACGGTCATCGGGGAAGAGAAGGAATGTTAGTGTGACATCTGTTTTAAGTAAATACCGAGTATACCTCTGCATCTTCATGGTTGTCACGGGAATTAGTTTCTGTTAGTGATAAGGAGAGCTAAAAAATTTAGATTCATCTTGGTAAGTGATACGATTTATGTAGCCTCAATTAGGAAATGAGAAATCGATAATGAAATGCGAGCTACTTGGAACGATAAAGAGGAATCCCAGAAAGAATTCCTGTGTGAAGTTATCTCTTATCGGACTCCTTCACAAATTCTTAGGAGAATTCCTGGAAGGTACATACAAGGACTGTTCATAAAACTTGGCAGAAGTTAAATTTTTTCTTTGACCTCAAGAATTATTCAGGATGTTTATTATGACGCAATTGAACATAAACATGAATCCTAAAGACCTTTTTAAAGAAAATCAAAGAAAATATTCACCCTTCTAGCAAACCAATAAGTTTTGATTATTTTTATCCTTCAGCCAGGGAGAGGGGGTGGTGCAGCGGTGCAACCCTGGCTTCACCCATGGGCCTACTGCCTCATCCAGCCAGGCAAGCAGTCAGTTCAGCAGTCGTCGACGGGATGGATACAATGAAAGTGAAACTGATCTCCACCTCTTCAGTGTGGAGGATTGGTGAAGCCAGCACTGCGAAATGTATGCATGTCATCGTCACGAGGCGGTGGGAAATGGGCAAGAGCGGCTCGATTAGAAACGCATCATGAATCTAATTACATAGCTTGACCGTGCGCTGCGCAGCTGACAACTACTAAAAGACGACGTCCACGAAGTGCTCGCCTGGGTCTTAGATCAGATGTGACTTGGTTGCGTGGAACAGTATAATATAAAATCACGCTTTCATCATACGTTTCGTACTTATGTGGTTAGTTCAAACTGGTCAGCTTACTGCATAACTGTGATTAAGTTACCAAGAGATACAGGATCTTCGGATATTTCTCTTGTGAACAGTGAAGCCACTGTAAAATACAGTAGTTTACCAGCAGTTGATTACAATTTTTAACTAATTACAGTAGATGCGTTTGCAAAACTCAGGAGGAGAGAATTACTTTTGCCTCGATGTCTATCCAATGGAACGAAGCTGTAGTCAAGACAACAAGATATACATTTCCGAAATTTCAAGATCCATTTGTAATATTAAATCTAGTTCTATATCAACCAAACGAGCTTTATGATTATTATTATTAACTTTATCTACGAGACTTTTAGCTCGCGGCTGATTCGTCTCTGGAACGAGCTTCATTATTTTTTTAAAGACGAAAACAAGACGTTCTCTTATTGAGCGGTTCCACAGAAAATGACGACTTTTTTCCCAAATTTCATTTTTATATCTTTTGATTTGGATAAAATTTTGCACATGCTTTCTTTATACCCAAAAATGCCTTTTTGCATCATCGGCTCGCTATTTTGACTCTAGCCTTACTTTTGAGAAGGGCCTAAGAAAAAAATCCTTAATAATTTACAAAAAATTATAACTTAGAAACGGTTTGTCCGATCAGTTTGGAATCTTCCGCAAAGTTTTAGGTTATTGTTGGGACTATCTGGAAAAAAATATACACTGTAAAAAATATGTTGTAATATTTTATATATCGAAAATAAAGCTTGAAAATCAATTTTCTCAAAAATCGTATTTCTGATTTTTTTTTTTATTATTTTATATGTTAAAGAAGACAAAAAATTAAGTCTTTTGCATAGTGGGTCAAGATGGAGAAATCATGGACAAAAAAGTTATGATTTTTTGAAAAAAAGGTGAATTTTTGAAAATGGTCATAATAAACTTTTTAAATATTTTTCAACTTGATTTTATGAAAGTACGCAAAATTTACAACAAAAAAGGTTTACAGAAAAATCAGGCTAACCTTTACCGTTTTAAAGATACATCGATTTTAATACAAAATTATGATATAATTTTCAATTTTCGGTCATTATAATATATCTTAGAAACGGTTTGTCCGATCAATTTGGAGTCTTCCGCAAAGTTTTAGGTTATTCTTGGGACTATCTGGAAAAAAATATACACTGTAAAAAAATGTTGTAATTTCTTATGTATCGAAAATAAAGCTTGAAAATCAATTTTCTCAAAAATCGTATTTTTGATTTTTTTTATTTTTTCAATGTTAAAGTAGACAAAAATTGAAGTCTTTTGCACAGTGGGTCAAGATGGAGAAATCATGGACAAAAAAGTTATGATTTTATTTTAAAAAGGTTGATTTTTCAATATGGTCTAAATAAACTTTTTGAATGCTTTTCGACCCGATTTAATGAAAGTATGCAAAATTTTGAACAAAAAAGGTATATGAGAAAATTTTGCTGATTGCTACCGAAACATTTGAAAAGTTTATTATGACCATTTTCAACAAATTCACCTTTTTTTAAAAAAAAATCATAACTTTTTTGTCCATGATTTCTCCATCTTGACCCACTGTGCAAAAGACTTCATTTTTTGTCAACTTCAACATATAAAAAAATTTAAAAAATCAAAAATACGATTTTTGAGAAAATTGGTTTTTAAGCTTTATTTTCGATATATAAAAAAATACAAAATTTTTTTACAGTGTATATTTTTTTTCAGATTGTTCCAACAATAACCTAAACCTTTGCGGAAGACACCAAACTGATCGGACAAATCGTTTCTAAGTTATATTATAATGACCGATAATTGAAAATTATATCATAATTTTGTATTAAAATCGCTGTATCTTTAAAACGGTAAAAGTAAGCCTGATTTTTCTGTAAACCTTTTTTGTTGTAAATTTTGCGTACTTTCATAAAATCAAGTTGAAAAATATTTAAAAAGTTTATTATGACCATTTTCAAAAATTCACCTTTTTTTCAAAAAATCATAACTTTTTTGTCCATGATTTCTCCATCTTGACCCACTGTGCAAAAGACTCCATTTTTTGTCTACTTTAAAATATAAATAAATAAACAAATAAAATAATAAGTTCCAGCAATAACCTAAAACTTTGCGGAAGACACCAAACCGATCAGACAAATAGTTTCTGAGTTTAAATTTTTTGAAAATTGTTAAGGATTTTTTTCTTAGGCCCTTCTCAAAAGTAACGCTAGGGTAAAAATGGCGAACCGATGATGCAAATAGGCATTTTTGGGTATAAAGAAAGCATATGTCAAATTTCAGCCAAATCAAAAAATACAAAAGTAAACCGACATTCGAATTCAAATGGAACCGCTCTATTGTATTCTTTACTTCTTGTTGTCTGTCTTCTTGTCTTTTTTCATCTTCTTGTCGTCATCTTATACATGATCTTCCATTTGTCTTTCTTTCGTCTTTTTGTCATCTTCTTGTCCTTTTGTCTTCTTTTTGTCGTTTCGTTATCATTCGTCTGTTTTATCGTTGATTTAGATTGGATTTGGATTGGATTTGGGTCAGATATAAAAAGACTTCTACCATTTGCTCTTCATCAATGAAAGATTCCGTAAAATGTTTAGAAGAAATTTGAAAAAAGACGCTACTAAGACTTTTAAGTCATGATTTACTGCTCATGAAATTCAATAATAAATTCATGATTTCTGGAGTCATAATTTTGAATCCATAACACGTGTTGCGTTACCATGAGATCATGATTTTAAATCATGGTGTACTTTCAAAAGATGAAAACAATTTGGAATCATGGTTTCATGAATAATAATCATGATCTTTGAATTTTGATTCATGATTCTGAATTTGAGCAAGGGTCCCGACCAAAATCTCATATTGAACCATTCATATCTGTCTATCTCTCATCAAACTTGGCGAATTGGATCCGTTTATAAATTGGAAACTGCGTTACCAACACCAAAATTTAAAGTCCCATTCCGGAGCCTAAGAAATTTCACGAAATTAAGTCACCGTTCCGCAGCTGCCAATGAAAAGCGCAAACACTGTAAATCACCGATTAAGAGATGAAAGACACGACAAAAAATAAGCCGAAAAACGATGAGCACGTTGTTGGTCGTCGTCGTCGGCGTTTGACACGGGAAAGGCTGTTGTAGGTGAAGGTGTTGTAGACAATACAATACGTTCCGGCGAACAACCGCAGAAGTTACCGTTCCGGTAGGTCGTTCCCGTGGTGCCCGCCATTGATTGTGATCGTCATCGTCGCTGTTGCTGCTGTTCGCTCATCTGAATAAACGTGTGGCGCGGGCTTCAGCGCATTCGAGGGCCGGGACTTTCAGCCGTTTTGCATAATTCACTGTGTCAACGTGAAAATGAGTCAATGGCGAAGCAATTAGGCGTGATATGTTGAACTTTGCTGTCGAATCGCGCTCGGCTGGCGACAAAACGTGGGAAAATGGGGTGCACCGTCGGTGGGGAAGATTATGCAAAATATGATTTTTGGTTGTGGAATCGGACGGGTTTGGTTCGCGGTTCAATCTGATTGAGGAGGACCGGTTTTTGGTTTGGTGATGGAATGTTGAATGCGAAATTCGTACCGACAAATCAATGATTTGCGATCGACTTGATTCGGCACGGTAGGGGCATATCCTGGAAAGTCTGCATCGTGGCGATCGGTGGACCAGTCAATGGTGCGACGCACAATGGGACCATTTTAGAAAAAAAGACGATCAAATCCTATGATGGCGTTTTAGTGCAGCGGTGTCTTTAGTGAATATGATCCGAAAATCCATTCACACCTTTGCACTCTTTTGTTAACATATACAGACCGAATATAGGAAAGCTAAACACTAGCTTACGAACGAAACGGCTTTAGGCTCATGAAATTCGCCGTCCCCAAGAACATAGCCTTATGTAATACCTACTTACAGCACGGGGTCCCATATCGGTACACCTGCAGTCATCCCAACAGACAAAATAACAACATTCAGTACCGACACTCGCCACGGTACCTACAATCGGGAATGACTCAAGCTACCCGAAGTCACAAACTGACCACGCGTAAAGCCTTGAAACAGCGCGCTGCAGCGTTGCCGGATGAGAGGGCTCTATAAACTTCCTCTTGAGGTAAAGGTTCGCAGAAATGAAGCAGCTGTATCGTTCTTCACATAGATAAAAAACTCGACGCGTCCTGAGCCAAAATGTGCCGGGTTAAGGATGAAGGTTTCTTCACGGACGGACGTGAGGGGATTGAAAGGCGGAAGCAGCACTATGATGAACACCTGAATGTCGCAGAGACAGCATAAAGAATGTTTTCATCGGTAGGGAGGATGAGACAGGTACTTACTCACACAAGAAGTGAATTTAAGGATGCTAGCAAACAGCTCAAGAGCAACAAAGCTACTGAAAGCATGGTATGGGAGCGGAATTTGTTGGTCTGGGATACAGGCCAGGACGGAAGAATTTAAGGAATGATACACCCAATATACAAGAAGGGTAACAAGTTAGAATGAGAAAACTATCAAGTGATCACAGTTCTAAACGCAGCTTGGTTTGGAATGTTTCAAACACATACAATCATTCAAAACCATAAAAAATGCCAACAATGTCTCGCCAATTCACTCGGTTCATGGCCGCTTCTCGCCATCCTCGATTGCGACCCATGCTCTTCAGGTCCTGGTGCACCTGGTCAATCCACCTAGTTCGCTGAACCCCACGCCTTCTTGTTCCGACCGGATTCGTAGCGAACACCATCTTTACAGGATTGTTGTCCGGCATTTTTGCAACATGCCCTGCTCAGCGTATCCTTCCAGCTTTAGCTACCTTCACGATACTGGGTTCGCCGTAGAGTTGAGTGAGCTCGTGGTTCATCCTTCGTTGCCACACGTCGTTCTTCTGCACGCCGCGTTCGAAAACCCCAAGAGCTTGCAAGTCCTCCTCAAGCATGGTCCACGTCTCATGCCCAGAGCGCAATTTCTTCTGGAGCCCATAATAGGCACGAATTTCGGTAATGATGCGCCTTCGTATTTCCCGACTAACATTGTTGTCAGACGTCAACAAGGATCCGAGATAGACGAACTGGTCCACCACATCGAAGGTATCCCCGTCAATCGTGACATTGCTTCCACTCCTCCGGTAGCTGTTCCGTTTCCCAGATTCTAACAATCAGCCGATGCAGACAAGCGACCAACCTGTCCGGGCCCATCTTGATGAGTTCGGCTCCGATTTACACGATTTGTCGTGTATCATGTTGGAGCATTAAAGCCCGCGCTGCATTCTTCTCCTCTAAATCCTCCTGGCACTCATCGTCGAACCAACCTTTTTTTGAGCTCCGTTCCACAAATCCGACAATGCTTTCGGCAGCATCGTTAATGGCTGCTTTGATTGTCGTCAAGAGAGGCCCTATCGAGTTCGCTCTCATCGGGCAACGCTGCCTCAAGATCCTGCGCATACGCATTGGCGACATCCGGTTGTTTCAGTCGCTCGAGATTGTACCGAGGAGGGCGTCGGTACCGTACATCGTTGATGACGAATAGTTTTGGGCGCAGTTTCACCAGGCAGTTGCCGAACTCAATGTTAGCGCCACGATAGGTTCTGACGTCGGTTATGTCGGAGAAGTACCGTCCATCGATCAAACGTAGTCGATTTGCGAATCTGTCTGCTGAGGTGATCTCCAGGTGTACCGATATGGGAGGCTATGCTAGAAACAGGTGCTACGAATGGCCATATTCTTGGAGGCGGCAAAATCTATCAGATGAAGGCCGTTTTTGTTCGTCAGCTGGTGGGCGCTGAACTTTCCAATCGTAGGTCTGAACTCCTCCTTCTGGCCAACCTGAGCGTTCAAATATTCTATGATGATCTTGACGTCGTGGCTTGGGCAGCGGTCGTACTCGCGTAAAATGCGTTCTTGTTATCATCAGTGTGTGGGCTATGCACGTTGATTACGCTGAAGTTAAAAAATCGGCCTTTGATTCTTAACTTGCACATTTGTTCATTGATCGGCCACCACCCAATCACGCGCCTTTGCATATCACCCATCACTATGAAAGCTGTTCCCGCTAACGTGTGTTACCGCAGCTCTGGTAGATGGTATGAGATTACTTATAAACGTACGCACAAGTGCTTCTGTCCAGCACACCTCCTGCAACACTACACTGTACTTCCCTTGCTCTCTTTGTACTGCATTTGAGGCTGGCATCGCGCCAGGGCCATGTTTCTACTACCGCTTCGTTGCTCTGCTGCGACGTGTTTGGGACTGGCAACTCGACCGAGCCCTGCGCAACGTTTGCGCCTACTGCTTATCCGCTGGTTCTCGAGCTCAAGGTTGGACCAGTTGGATGCCGACTATGGAGCTAACTTACTCCAGTGGAGAGTTGCCGACGTAGGAATATCTCCTAAAACCGTTAACTTTACGCGTTGGTTCCAACTTCACTGCTGCTGACCGGTGAAGTGCCGAGGTCGAGCTATTCCGGTAGGAGGATGGCTTCCGGTTCACTGGTGCCCCGACGACTTAAACCGGTGACTCGCTACGGACTACTCAGAATAGTCCCTAGCCTACTCCGGTCGCGCCCGTTGGTCTCCTTCATATGCTCGCTTCAACAGACTGACTTGTCAAGTGTCAAGGACGGTCCGACGATTCCGGCTGCCCCAACGACTCAGAGCCATGTGCTGTCCGCTATGTTGAATGCCGCTGCTCCGCTCGCCATCTTCATTGAAAAAGAGACAACATCTGGACGATTGTCCTGTTTACCGCGTCCCATTTCTCTTCGTCAGCACACATTCGTTGGACAATATTGTGCACATTAATGTAATTGCCGACGACGAATCTATGACAAAAGGTCAAAAGACAAAAGGTCGAAGGGACAAAAGGACGAAAGACAAAAGGTCGAAAGGACAAAAGGTCGAAGAACAAAAATGGAGGGACAAAAGGTCGAAAATGTATTTTCAAAGAAGGAAATATTTCCCACCAAGCAAATCATTTTCGACCTTTTGTCCTTTCGACCTTTTTTCTTTCGACCTTTTGTCCCTTCGACCTTTTGTCTTTCGACCTTTTGTCCATAAACCGCCGACGACGGATGTCATCTCGGCTCGCTCATGCTCGAAGCGCGGACATTCGAAGATCACGTGCTCTTGGGTTTCATCAACATCGCCGCACCCGGTGCATAACGGCGGTCTTGCGTATCCAAATCTATTCAGGTATTTCTTGAAGCAACCATAACCAGACAAAAACTGCGTCAAGTGTAAATTCACTTATCCGTGCTCTTTGTTTACCCACATCGACAAGCACGGAATTAGTCGGTGGGTCCATCTACCGTTCGCAGCACTATCCCACTGCTGTTGCCATTTCCTCATGGTTTCCTCTCTGGCTCTTTTCCGAATTCCCCGCGTGCCTCGGTCCCTGTAGCAGTCGTTGTCCTCTTCGAGTTGAAGGCTTATGGGGGTCAATCCTGCAATCGCATAGACGGCCTCCGATGATATCGTACGATACGCGCTCGCTACACGCATGGCCATCAGTTTGAACGTACTGTTCAGCCGGGAGCGATTCCTCTTCGACTGCAGTGCTGTCACCCACACGAGGCCAGCGTATCTGAGTATCGACGTTGACACGCTCGCCAGTAGTCGCTTCTTGCTGCTCCTGATCGCTGAGTTGTTTTGCATGATCCGGGATAGGGCTTATATCACCTTCACGGCCCTCTCACATGCATAATCGACATGGCTGTTTAAACTCAGCCGATCATCGATCATCACTCCCAGGTGTCTACTTCCCGCTTTGAGACGATTATACACTGTCCAACCGAGATTCTCGCATGCTGCACTGCCTTTCGGTTGCTTATCATCACAACTTCGGTTTTGTCATCAGCTAGCACAAGCTTCTTCCCTCGCATCCATTCTTCCACGGCGTCTACTGCTTCAGAAGCAAGTATATCTATTTCCTCTAGTGATTCGCCGATGACTACGAGCACCACGTCTTCCGCGAAGTCGACGATCTTCACACCCCGGGGGAAGCTCAGCTTCAACACTCCGTCATACATAGCGTTCCAGAGGGTCGGGCCGAGAATAGAACCCTCCCAGTAAACACAAGATCATATATAATGAGATATAGAAGTACAAATGTGGAGGCGATATACGTACATTTTGCATGCAGTCTAATGATGCATGTACGTATATCGCCTCCACTTCTGTACTATTATGCACTACCGTATACGAGTTTGTGTTTACTGGGCTGTGGGACGCCCGCCGTGAGTGTTGTGCCCCTTTTCCCAGCGTCTGTTTCGTAGATCAGTGTACGATTTTGCAAGTAGCTCCTCAAAATCTTGCAAAGATACTCGAAAACCTCCAATTTGTGCAGCGATTCGGCGATCGCAGCCCAACTGGCACTGTAGAAGGCATTTTTTACGTCCAGAGTGACCACTTCGCAGTACCCAGTAAACACAAACTCGTATACGATAGCGCATAAGAGTACACAAGTGGAGGCGATATACACACATGCGTCATTAGGCTATGTGCAAAATGTGCGTATATCGCCTCCACATTTATACTCTTATATCTCATCATAAACGATAGTGTGTTAGCTGGGTACCGATTTACTCTCCTCTTTTGCTTCCGCGCCGTCTCCATAGCTTCCACGACCGTTCGGATGGCATCAACGGTGGATCTACCTTTCCGAAAGCCCAACTGCATGTCGCACATGCCGTTTTCTCTCTCCATGTATTTCGTAAGCCTGTTTAGGATTACTCGCTCCAGCACTTTGCCAACTGTGTCCAGCAGAAATATCGGTCTATATGCTAAAGGATCTCTAGGAGGCTTGCTTGGTTTAGGCAGCATCACCAGCTTTTGTCGCTTTCAAATGTAGGGGAAGTAACGCTTCTCGATACATTTTTGCAGCACGATCCTGAACATATCCGGGTTTTCTTGTATTGCTGCTTTCAAAGTTGGGGATACCGTCTAGTCCCTGAGCCTTCCTGGTTTTTAAGGCTTTCGCCACCGCGATCAGCTTATCGTTCGTTACCTGGACTTCATCTTCATCGTCGTCCTGAGCTACGTACGGTGTGGACGGCCAGCTCGTCGGTTCGAACCGGGGGAATAGCGCTTCAATGATGGTCTTTATCTTCTCCGGACACCTATCGGGTGGTACAGCTGGGCCCCTCAACTTTGCCATTGCAACTCTGTAGGCGTCAACCCACGGGTTTGAATTGGCGTTGCGATAAAGCTCCTCCAGACAGGCTTTCTTGCTGAGCCTGATTTCCCTGTTGAGCGCGGTTTCTGCTGCCTTGTACGCTGGTCGTCGATCTGCTCTTTCAGCGTCGTTACGAGCTCTCTGCATCCTTCTCCTAGCCCGAAAGCAGCTCGCACGCAGATCGGCAATCGTTGATTTCTACCAGTAGGCTGGGCGGCGACCATGTCGCAGTTTACCTTCCCTCTGCACGCTCGTGTTAATGCCGCTGTTAACTCATTCGCAGTAAAGTGTTCAGCATTGCCCTTTAACCTCAACGCCTCAACGAACACCTCCTTGTCAAATTGCGACGTTTTCTACCTCCGCTCCTTCGATGGAATCGAACGCGCTTCTAACTGCCGTCCGCTACCAATATAGTACCGAAGCGATTGGTGGTCACTGTGCGTATACTCCTCGCTCACCTGCCAGTTCAAACTTCTTGACAGCCCAGGGCTACAGAAAGTTACGTCAATAATTGACTCTCGACCATCCCGACGGTATGTGCTGGTGGTACCATCGTTGGCAACATCGACGTTTAGCCTTGCCAAGGCCTCCAGTAGACTGCTCCCTCTTGAGTTGGTGAAGCGACTGCCCCATTATATGGCCCACGCGTTGAAATCGCCGGCTGTGACGACTGGTTTGCGGTCTTTGAGCTCTTCAGTCAGCTTGTCGAGCATCTAGTTGAACTGGTCAATAGACCATCGCGGGGGTGCGTAGCAGCTACAGAAGAAGACTCCATTAATTTTGGCTATAACAAAGCCTTCATCTGCACGATGTACCACTTCTTGGAAAGGATATCTTCCAATATCCCATATCGTCCATATCGCCGCTGATTTTGCGTTGTCTACTATCCAGTTCCCATCGCCGGTCGGGACACGGTATGGCTCCGATATGATAGCCACATCGCACTTGTACTCCACCACAGATTACCTTAGCAAGTGTTGTACTGTGTCACAGTGATTGAGGTCAATTTAAATTACCTCCACTGTGGTTTAATAGCAGTCCTCTTCATGAAGGCCGGGCATCGCAGGCCTCCTGTAACGTGGTTATTATTCTCTCCGTTAGCGCAAATTATGCACTTTGGAGGCTTCCGGCAGGTTTGCGTCTTGTGCCCTTCTTCACCGCACCTTCTGGATAAATTACCTCTGTCAGGCCCCTTGCAGAATCTAGCAAGATGACCGTACTCGCGGCATCTATATCAAGCTTCCGGTTTCTGACAGACACACAGTGGACATACCGACTAGCCTACTTTAATCTTCTCCGGTTTTAGTTCCTTGACAGCCGCTTCAATCGGAAGCCTAATTGATGCATTTAGCATTCCGGATGGCCCCGTCCTTAAGCGGATCTGCATCTGCACTTCCCCATAGCTTGCACTGCTCTTTCATGGCAACCCTTACATCTTCGTTCGTAGAGATTGCGTCCAAGTTATTGCATTCAAGAACTGCCTCCGGACACACGGCTCTCACTTCTACCGTATTACCCATGGCTTTCTCGGCGAGCTCTTTGTTAGAAGAGCTGCTGGCCATTACGTCTCTTTTTAGCTCCAGGATCATATCTCCAGTGCGGGTGCGCCTGAATTTCCACACGTCTGCACCTAGCTGTTCGAGCTCCGGGTTTGCCCGCATTGCACGATGAACCTTCTCGTACGAATCATCTCTTGCCTTAACTATAAGCACCTCGCCTCTCTTCCGGCCTTTGAAGAGGTTTTGTTTTTCGGACCTGCTCTTTGTTCTCGTCTTCCAATTTTGGGCCTGACTCGTTGACGCGAGTGTCCTTATGTTTCTTGGAACCACCCGGTCTTGCATCTCATGGTGATGCTCTTGCTCTCATCGGCATGAAGGGCACGCTCTCCGTCCTCTACGATTTATCCCTCTTTGCGTTGGTTTCCCTCGCAAAATTGATTGGCATCGCCGTTTATTGAGTTGGCACTTGCCTCATTTCTAAGGCAGTCTTGGCCGCCGACAACTCCTTCTCAATCGATTCCACTTTCTGTGCAACGGCCGCCCATTCCTTGACAGCTAGTCCAAGAGTTCTTTGGATCCTCAACACCAAGGTCTTGACGTCTTTGTGTACATTACTTCTTTTATCCACGAACCCGTCCAATTCGTCCACCAGTTTCTTGGCTGCTACAACTCTCGGCAACTTTGGCACCTTCGATCATGCACTGGCCTGAGCCTGCACTGAAAATAATCCACACGCTTGATCCACATTATTTTAAATGTGGATCTGTCGTGTCAAATGGCAAGGTGAAATAACGTGTAAAATGTATGATTCTGTTAAGGTTTGACTGCAAAGGCTTTCACACACAATTTCAACGTGTTTTACAATTACGATGTCTATCATTAGTAGAACTTGTTTGCCTAATTCTACAGCATTTTTTTCGATAATTTGTAACTTTTCGTGTTTTACACTTGAATTTGAATTGCTGATAGCGACTGGATTTACAGCATCGATTGTTTTACAATAAGTGAAAACTCACATGTGAAACACGTTGATTGAGCTTGTAGAATGTTTTCCGTGTGTTGCTGCTGCTGAAGCTGTTGCTGCTGCTCTCGAGGCTGCTGCTGCCGCTGTTGAAGCTGCTGCTGTTCCTCCTGATCGAGCTGCCGTAGCCCTAGCTGCGATGGTTGTGACCCTACTAGGCCACCTTTAGCAAAATGGTTCATCGCGCCTTCTTCGATTTCAATTTGACTCTCTTCCATTCTTCAGGGTCCCACTGGGCCACTATCATTTCCCGCCGTATGTAGTCGCCTTTCTTGATCCCATGGTAATCTATGCAAGCAGGGAGGCCATGCAAGGGTTGACACGATCCCTTATGAGGATCGTGTTCAGAGCCGGATCGGCGTAGATCGGGGTTTGGTCATGCGAGCCTAGTATTCATCACTTAAGATGGACGGGTTCCGAACGTTTCCAGAGGCCTGCCAAGGTTTTATCGGGACGGGACAATCGCACCATTAGCCTACACGCCGTTTTAAGTTGGTATCACCCATCCTTACTCGGGGAATAGAATAACACGACTCTGTGTCGCAATGCAATGTAGTGTGTAATCCGTAATCCGTGTCCTGTCCGTTGTTCTGCGCTGTGATCAGTATACCATAATCAGGATTTTACTGGCATCTATCCTGATGTACCGGTTGGCACTCCAGAGGCCCGAAACCGCGGGTTTTCAGTACATCGGAGAGTATGGGAGTTCTTCCGATGAAGTTGAGCGATTTTCAGTTTCACGTACCGAGTTTCCAATCGCTAGTCCATTTCCGTCACTATGGTCTTTGCCGATTGCTCTGGTCCGTATTCTTTCGTTGACGTTCCTGTACTGTGTTTTTACGGTTGGCCTGCAGGGCCTGACACCAACATCCTAGATTTCCGTAGGACCATTCCCTCTAAATGTACGGAGGATCATAGTGCACAGTTTAGCTTAGAGTACTTCTCTGGCATTCGGCAATGATCAGTCGCCCCTGACATGGGGAAAAGACGCTCCAGGTTTGCAGAAACAACCCCCTTCCCTGTCAGCATACGACCAAAGTTCCTACCGGAGTTAGTTACCCGATCTTCCCCAAGGTTACTCGTACCCCAGCCAGTACTACAAGGAGGTAGGGATAGGAGTTGCTGGACAGGAGGCTAAGGAGCACACGAAGGGGTTAAATTTTATTCCTGCAGGTACATAAAGCACGCCATGCCCAGCTTTCACCAACCAAAGAAGAGAGTATCTTGTATTTGAATTTTGTTATCGCTTTTTAAAGTGTATTCAAACATGTATAAGGAAATTTTCTAATCTTGAATTTTCCAAACCGTTCATGCACATATTACTTAGAAAACAAATTGAACCAGCACGTGCTTCGACTCCACTTTTCGGTTCTATCCCGTTAGGCTGGACTTCGTTAGGCCGAATGCCGTTAGGCCGAAAGGGTCGTTAGGCAGAGAGGGACGTTAGGCCGAAAGGTCATTAGGCCGAAAATGGTTGATAGTTTTAATGAAACGTAAGATCGAATGGGTAACTAACAGGGATAGGTCAGGATAGTTTGTATTACTTAGAAGTCGTCGAATGAATTTTCAGGTCGAATGGATTGTTACATCAGTTGCATTACTTGGTAGCCCACACTATCCGCTGTGAAATATAATTAGAGAGAACAGCCTTTGATTAAAAAAAGGAAAAAAAACACTAATGAGTGTGTTAACCATTTAAAAAAGTAGTAAATGATCAAATGTTATTTCGATCTCACGACCCTTTCGGCCTAACGACCCTTTCGGCCTAACGGCATTCGGCCTAACGGCCGGGGTGTAACTGTGAATGAAAAGGAGAATGGATATCCTTCACTGTTTAACGTTTCATGCAAAAAGTATGCAGAAGTTGTACAAAATGATCGTTTTTCGCATCATATTCGTTTTAATTAACTTTCAAGGTTGCTCAAGCAACCCTCCCTTAACGGAAATCCTGGTTGTGCCCATGTTGGTATCCAAGAAGTAATCTGTAACAGCTAAGTGTGTTCTGCTGAAATGTCTTTCATATTGAAAATATACACTTTTTGACAACTTATTAATAAACACTTTTCGGGACCTAAATTTTCTTCTTTCGATGCTTCATCATTGCCATCACAAGCCAGTTGTTAGTTAACAGTCGGGTTTATTCGGGTACTATTAATGCAGGTGGCATTTGTATCTGCTTTCAAACATTAAAACTAGTGTATATTTTAAAAAAGACCTTCTACCGCAAAACATTTAGTTCTACAGAGTAGGTGTATTTAGAAAAATCAACAAGTTTTACAGGTGGTTAAGTGACAAAATCTCAAAATCATTATTTGTTGGACTTCTTCATGTTTAAGTCGCAAAATATTTTAACAATCAGCCATTCCATGAAAACCAATCTAGTGGGTCACCGAATTCCGTGAAAATTAGCTACTTTGTACCTTTTCCGAAATAAGGATACACGTGTTTTTGGATTTTTAATTAGGGTGACCATTTCTTGAATAGGGTGACCAAAAACATCCCGAATTAGCAAAATTTAAATTTTATTTTTCAAATTATAACGTTTGAACCGCTTGACCGATTTTTAATTTTCTTGGACGGAATGAAAGCTAAAGAATTTGAATTATCAAGAAAAATGTAATTAAAATAAATTTTTACATAAAAAAAATAATAATAATAATCCGTTTTTTTTTTGTGTTTTGAAGGCCTTGGGACCAAAGGGGCTATTGCTGTTTTTTTTTCGAAAGCTCAGTAAATTTTACGTTTACTCTCAAATTTTCAGCGATGGTTATTTTTTATTTTTTGAGATACATTTTTTGTTTGAAAATAAAAACAATCAGTCATTTTTCATCGGCACACACTGTAGGTCTCAGGGGAATTGATTTCTTATTTAAAAAAAATCATAGCTTTTGAACAGCTCAGCCGATTTCCAATCTATTTTATGGAATGAAAGCTTAAGATTTTAAATTTTCATGGTATGTTCTGCTAATCGGGTTGTATCATGTTAAGTTATAATCAAAATTCCAATTTTTAAGAAAAAAAAAATTCAAGTTTCTTAGGAAATTTTATATATTTTCATGTAATTTTTTTTTTTTCATCATTTTATATTTTCTTCTGAAAAGATGAAATCTTAAGCTTGCATAAAAAAATATTGGAAATCGGTTGAGCTGTTCAAAAGTTATGATTTTTTTTTTTAAATAAAAAATCTATTCCGCTGATACCTGCAGTGTGTGCTGATAAAAAATGACTGATATTTTATTTTCAAAAAAATGTATCTCAAAAACTAAAAAACATACATCGCTGAAAATTTTACAGTAAACGTAAAATTAATTAAACTTTCAACAAAAAGTTAGAACAGCAATAGCCCCTTTGGTCCCGAGGCCTTCAAAACACGAAAAAACGGATTTTTTTTATGTTAAAAAAAAAAACAATTTTTATATTATTCTTGAAAATTTAAAATTTTTATCTTTCCTTCCGTTCAAGAAAATTGAAAATCGGTCAAGCGGCTCAAAATTTATAATGTTTAAAACAATTAAAATTCACCCTATTTTGGAAATGGCCACCATAATGGAAAAAATCAAAACACGTGTATCCTTATTTCGGATAAGGTACAAAAAACAAATTTTCACTAAATTCAGTGACCCACTAGATCGGTTCTTCATGAAATAGCTGATTGTTAAAATATTTTGCGACTTAAACATGGAGAAGTCCAACAAATAATGATTTTGAGATATTGTCACTTAACCACTTAACTAACATTGCTGGAAACACCAACATTTATTTTTAGTTTTTTTATATTCGGGTTTACTAGGTGGCTTTAACTCAAAATTATTTGGTATAGAGATATAGAAGAATATTTGGAACATATTCTCTGAAAACATCGATGCGTTAGAACGCGCCTTGAAGGTTTTGATCGTTTTTTCTGCAATGATCCCATTGTGCGCCTTGTGGTAATAGCGATTCAAAAGACGTATCGTTGTCCTTCGACTGGCTTTGAAATGACCACTTAATACGACTCCTTATACGAGCGCAACAGGAGGCACGTCTGTTCGCCTTTCATTATAATAGCGGTTTACAAACAGTCGGTACCACTTTGAGGCCCCGATAATTCCAGCAATGCAACCACAGCAGGGATTGGGCTGCATTAGGGGCACGAATCCGACGACGGACCAGAAGATCAATGCTGCATATTACAGTGCTGCATTACACCACATTCTGCGGTGCGCCGTATACAGAGACGCGTTCCCATACAACAGCCGGATCTAGATGCCGTGGAGAAAGTGAAAGAAGTTGTATGAAAAAAAAAACATGAAGCCAACAAAACTCCACGGATCATTTTGTAGATTGGACGGCTTTAGTGCCCCACCGCCGACCCACCGTCTTGCAACGCAACAGCAACACGAGAGGAGGAGGGATAACTGTGTGTATGAGCCGCGCATGCGAAGCGTTTTGTAAGAAGTCTGCTGAAGCCAGTCCTATTTTTTGCGTTTCCCATTACTCAATCGCATATCCTCACGATCTATGAGGTGAAGCTGAAGGCAAGCAGAAAAGCTTGGACGATTCACTTAGTAGTGTAAGTTGTGCAACTTGGTTATGTCAACAATGACGATCAATTGGAATTCATCATTAACGGATACCTTGCAATGCTTCGCTAAGAAATGAAAGATTCTTACGATTGAAAATCAACCACGTAATTATTCGAACAAGAGTCCATCGAGGACCTCATCATGTCTGTTTGGAAATATGTCCCGGATCTCAATGAGAAACCGTTGAATATCTCCTCTGGATATCCGAAATATGCTGTAAAAGATTATGCTAAGCAGAATTTATCAACGACAGGTCCTCACATTTGTCACCATAGGTTGGTCATGGTGTGGGAACGAGTTATTATATTTCTAGTTTTGCCCATGCAGAAATCAATACAGTACATCGGGGCGGTATTCCATCCACCCAGCATTCGATCATTCGAGCTCTAATCGAATTTTCAATGGAGTAAAATAAGTGAAATAAAAGCCTTTCAATACAAATTTACGATATGAATAAGGCAAAATATCAATCAAAAAGATGAATAAAAATAGCAAAAGAAAGACACATGATTCCAATACAAGACACGGCACGTTGCCTTTCATTATTTTCTGCTTTCCTGATCGCGAGAGTAAACACATTATCGCGCGTAGCTACACACAATCCCAGAGGCTTGTCGCCAGGTATCCAGCACTTGTGCCGAGCTTATGTCGCCGTTGTTCCTTTGAATCGCGGCTGGCTCAGATGCAGCTCTGAGTTTCGGCGTGAGCGATTGCGCGATCCAATGAACCGGGCGACGTTATTATGAAACTTTCAGCACACCCCTCGCAGTATTATAGCACTGCCACAGAAGTCCGGTTTTGGTCCCACGTGAGAAATGCGGAAAATGATTGATTGCCATCGTTGATTGGACTGTCGATGGTGTGCGCCAGAAGGGGGTTTCTTCATTCCCGAGGGTTCTCAGAAATTGCATCATTTCGGGGATTGTCAAGCAGGTTTTTGGGTGCGAAGAAGAAAACAAAGAACAGCATCAATTGATGAAATTGAAACCATATGATTTTTTGCTTTACAAAATATTTCAACATGAACATTTCAAGTAGCAGAAGAAATTAAGTTTATAACAAACTAAAATGTATGTAATGTTTGGAATGAGCTTGAGCTTGAGCTTGTGGTTGCTACTCCAGTATCGCCAGATTAGCTGCACTTACACAAGGAATCAACTAGATCACTGCTTGGGATTAACAGACACCCGCAGTGTAAAAGTGCTGGTGATCTTCTATTTTAAGGCAACAATGGTGCGTGCCACGTCAAAATGCAGGCCAATGGAGGGAAAGAGGAAGGAGTTGATGATGCGTTCAATTGGCTGCAGGAACGGTGAAGGGGCGGGGTAATTTTTATGGCAGAGAGGCTTGCTGGTTTGGCTAGCAGAATGGCTAAGTTTCAGGCGTAAGGAAAGGCGTGCTATAATGATGAAAGAATGGAAGCGTAGGGAAACGGTTTATTTCTGACCGTCTCGGGTTCTAGCAAATGCTATGAGCTGTGATAGATCAACTGTACTGTATATTAAAAGTGGTAGATAGAGAGCAAGTGAGAGATACATCTTCAGAGCACGAAAAAAGGGACGGGCCTGAAATTGAACCCATGATTTTCTGCTTATGAAGCAGAAGCGGTGGCCATTGGACCACCAACCCCGTCTTTTAAGGTTTAACAAACTAAAAAGTGTACAAAAAGAAAAAAATATCAGTTTGGAGGCACCCCGTAGCATCCAGTTATATTGATGAAAAGCGTTTATTTCAAACTTATGGCACAGTATTTTTTTACAGAACGTCGTGTTTTTGGATTCAGAAATACATAATTCAGTTGATCAAGAAATATCCGGAAGCCCTCTATAACATGAGCTGGAGAAATTGCTTTGGAAATATTTCTATTGTGAGCCATATCCCAAACCAAGCCTTCCAAAATGAATGTTTGTACTCCAAAAAATTGCTAAGAGATTATTCCATAGGTTTACAGATTCATAATGGCAAAGATTCAGGAATTCTTCTATTGACTTGTCCACAAACTTATTTTTAAGAATATACAAAGGCTCCTCCAGGGATCCCTAGAGAAATTATTATATAGATTCCTATTATGTTTTTCTTAGGAATTCAATCTAAAAAACTTAAAATGATGTCTCAAACTATGCTAAGCGAAATGCTAAGCGAAATGCTAAGCGAAATGCTAAGCGAAATGCTAAGCGAAATGCTAAGCGAAATGCTAAGCGAAATGCTAAGCGAAATGCTAAGCGAAATGCTTAGCGAAATGCTAAGCGAAATGCTAAGCGAAATGCTAAGCGAAATGCTAAGCGAAATGCTAAGCGAAATGCTAAGCGAAATGCTAAGCGAAATGCTAAGCGAAATGCTAAGCGAAATGCTAAGCGAAATGCTAAGCGAAATGCTAAGCGAAATGCTAAGCGAAATGCTAAGCGAAATGCTAAGCGAAATGCTAAGCGAAATGCTAAGCGAAATGCTAAGCGAAATGCTAAGCGAAATGCTAAGCGAAATGCTAAGCGAAATGCTAAGCGAAATGCTAAGCGAAATGCTAAGCGAAATGCTAAGCGAAATGCTAAGCGAAATGCTAAGCGAAATGCTAAGCGAAATGCTAAGCGAAATGCTAAGCGAAATGCTAAGCGAAATGCTAAGCGAAATGCTAAGCGAAATGCTAAGCGAAATGCTAAGCGAAATGCTAAGCGAAATGCTAAGCGAAATGCTAAGCGAAATGCTAAGCGAAATGCTAAGCGAAATGCTAAGCGAAATGCTAAGCGAAATGCTAAGCGAAATGCTAAGCGAAATGCTAAGCGAAATGCTAAGCGAAATGCTAAGCGAAATGCTAAGCGAAATGCTAAGCGAAATGCTAAGCGAAATGCTAAGCGAAATGCTAAGCGAAATGCTAAGCGAAATGCTAAGCGAAATGCTAAGCGAAATGCTAAGCGAAATGCTAAGCGAAATGCTAAGCGAAATGCTAAGCGAAATGCTAAGCGAAATGCTAAGCGAAATGCTAAGCGAAATGCTAAGCGAAATGCTAAGCGAAATGCTAAGCGAAATGCTAAGCGAAATGCTAAGCGAAATGCTAAGCGAAATGCTAAGCGAAATGCTAAGCGAAATGCTAAGCGAAATGCTAAGCGAAATGCTAAGCGAAATGCTAAGCGAAATGCTAAGCGAAATGCTAAGCGAAATGCTAAGCGAAATGCTAAGCGAAATGCTAAGCGAAATGCTAAGCGAAATGCTAAGCGAAATGCTAAGCGAAATGCTAAGCGAAATGCTAAGCGAAATGCTAAGCGAAATGCTAAGCGAAATGCTAAGCGAAATGCTAAGCGAAATGCTAAGCGAAATGCTAAGCGAAATGCTAAGCGAAATGCTAAGCGAAATGCTAAGCGAAATGCTAAGCGAAATGCTAAGCGAAATGCTAAGCGAAATGCTAAGCGAAATGCTAAGCGAAATGCTAAGCGAAATGCTAAGCGAAATGCTAAGCGAAATGCTAAGCGAAATGCTAAGCGAAATGCTAAGCGAAATGCTAAGCGAAATGCTAAGCGAAATGCTAAGCGAAATGCTAAGCGAAATGCTAAGCGAAATGCTAAGCGAAATGCTAAGCGAAATGCTAAGCGAAATGCTAAGCGAAATGCTAAGCGAAATGCTAAGCGAAATGCTAAGCGAAATGCTAAGCGAAATGCTAAGCGAAATGCTAAGCGAAATGCTAAGCGAAATGCTAAGCGAAATGCTAAGCGAAATGCTAAGCGAAATGCTAAGCGAAATGCTAAGCGAAATGCTAAGCGAAATGCTAAGCGAAATGCTAAGCGAAATGCTAAGCGAAATGCTCTGCTCTGCTCTGCTCTGCTCTGCTCTGCTCTGCTCTGCTCTGCTCTGCTCTGCTCTGCTCTGCTCTGCTCTGCTCTGCTCTGCTCTGCTCTGCTCTGCTCTGCTCTGCTCTGCTCTGCTCTGCTCTGCTCTGCTCTGCTCTGCTCTGCTCTGCTCTGCTCTGCTCTGCTCTGCTCTGCTCTGCTCTGCTCTGCTCTGCTCTGCTCTGCTCTGCTCTGCTCTGCTCTGCTCTGCTCTGCTCTGCTCTGCTCTGCTCTGCTCTGCTCTGCTCTGCTCTGCTCTGCTCTGCTCTGCTCTGCTCTGCTCTGCTCTGCTCTGCTCTGCTCTGCTCTGCTCTGCTCTGCTCTGCTCTGCTCTGCTCTGCTCTGCTCTGCTCTGCTCTGCTCTGCTCTGCTCTGCTCTGCTCTGCTCTGCTCTGCTCTGCTCTGCTCTGCTCTGCTCTGCTCTGCTCTGCTCTGCTCTGCTCTGCTCTGCTCTGCTCTGCTCTGCTCTGCTCTGCTCTGCTCTGCTCTGCTCTGCTCTGCTCTGCTCTGCTCTGCTCTGCTCTGCTCTGCTCTGCTCTGCTCTGCTCTGCTCTGCTCTGCTCTGCTCTGCTCTGCTCTGCTCTGCTCTGCTCTGCTCTGCTCTGCTCTGCTCTGCTCTGCTCTGCTCTGCTCTGCTCTGCTCTGCTCTGCTCTGCTCTGCTCTGCTCTGCTCTGCTCTGCTCTGCTCTGCTCTGCTCTGCTCTGCTCTGCTCTGCTCTGCTCTGCTCTGCTCTGCTCTGCTCTGCTCTGCTCTGCTCTGCTCTGCTCTGCTCTGCTCTGCTCTGCTCTGCTCTGCTCTGCTCTGCTCTGCTCTGCTCTGCTCTGCTCTGCTCTGCTCTGCTCTGCTCTGCTCTGCTCTGCTCTGCTCTGCTCTGCTCTGCTCTGCTCTGCTCTGCTCTGCTCTGCTCTGCTCTGCTCTGCTCTGCTCTGCTCTGCTCTGCTCTGCTCTGCTCTGCTCTGCTCCAAATCCAAAATCCAAAATTCAAAATTCAAAATCCAAAATCCAAAATCCAAAATCCAAATCCAAAATCCAAAATCCAAAATCCAAAATCCAAAATCCAAAATCCAAAATCCAAAATCCAAAATCCAAAATCCAAAATCCAAAATCCAAAATCCAAAATCCAAAATCCAAAATCCCAAATCCAAAATCCAAAATCCAAAATCCAAAATCTAAAATCCAAATCCAAAATCCAAAATCCAAAATCCAAAATCCAAAATCCAAAATCCAAATCTAAAATCCAAATTCCAAAATCTAAATTCCAAAATCCAAAATCCAAAATCCAAAATCCAAAATCCAAAATCCAAAATCCAAAATCCAAATCCAAAATCCAAAATCCAAAATCCAAAATCCAAAATCCAAAATCCAAAATCCAAAATCCAAAATCCAAAATCCAAAATCCAAAATCCAAAATCCAAAATCCAAAATCCAAAATCCAAAATCCAAAATCCAAAATCCAAAATCCAAAATCCAAAATCCAAAATCCAAAATCCAAAATCCAAAATCCAAAATCCAAAATCCAAAATCCAAAATCCAAAATCCAAAATCCAAAATCCAAAATCCAAA
Source organism: Aedes aegypti (assembly GCF_002204515.2). Taxonomy (NCBI): domain Eukaryota; kingdom Metazoa; phylum Arthropoda; class Insecta; order Diptera; family Culicidae; genus Aedes; species Aedes aegypti. Next base: position 263,669,821 of record NC_035107.1, on the reverse strand, counting down.
ATCCAAAATCCAAAATCCAAAATCCAAAATCCAAAATCCAAAATCCAAAATCCAAAATCCAAAATCCAAAATCCAAAATCCAAATCCAAAATCCAAAATCCAAAATCCAAAATCCAAAATCCAAAATCCAAAATCCAAAATCCAAAATCCAAAATCCAAAATCCAAAATCCAAAATCCAAAATCCAAAATCCAAAATCCAAAATCCAAAATCCAAAATCCAAAATCCAAAATCCAAAATCCAAAATCCAAAATCCAAAATCCAAAATCCAAAATCCAAAATCCAAAATCCAAAATCCAAAATCCAAAATCCAAAATCCAAAATCCAAAATCCAAAATCCAAAATCCAAATCCAAAATCCAAAATCCAAAATCCAAAATCCAAAATCCAAAATCCAAAATCCAAAATCCAAAATCCAAAATCCAAAATCCAAAATCCAAAATCCAAAATCCAACATCAAAAATCCAGGAGCAGAGCAGAGCATCTGTTCTGCCCTGCTCTCTGCTCTCTGCTCTATGCTCTCTGTTTTCTGCTATCTGCTCTTTTGCGCTGTTTTTAAACATAAATCTTAATTTGTTTACTATCAATGACCCTTTCAATGATCTGCTCTCAGCTCTTTGTTCTTTGTTCTGTGTTCTCTGTTCTCTGTTCTCTGTTCTCTGTTCTCTGTTCTCTGTTCTCTGTTCTCTGTTCTCTGTTCTCTGTTCTCTGTTCTCTGTTCTCTGTTCTCTGTTCTCTGTTCTCTGTTCTCTGTTCTCTGTTCTCTGTTCTCTGTTCTCTGTTCTCTGTTCTCTGTTCTCTGTTCTCTGTTCTCTGTTCTCTGTTCTCTGTTCTCTGTTCTCTGTTCTCTGTTCTCTGTTCTCTGTTCTCTGTTCTCTGTTCTCTGTTCTCTGTTCTCTGTTCTCTGTTCTCTGTTCTCTGTTCTCTGTTCTCTGTTCTCTGTTCTCTGTTCTCTGTTCTCTGTTCTGCGCTCTCTGTTTTTGGCCTTTTGTTCTCTGTTCTCTGATCTCTGCTATCTGCTCTCTGTTTTCTGCTCTTCAAAGAGCTCTGTTTTCTCTCTTTGACTAATTTGGATGGCCTGTTTTTAAAACATAAATCTGAATTTGTTTACTTTCAACCTGCTCTCTGCTCTCTGTTCTATGCTCTCTACTTTCTGCTCTCTGTTCTTTGCTCTCTTCCTTTTGCTCTCTGCTCTGTTTTTTGTCTTCGGCTTATTTTGATGGCATGTTCTCACACATAAATCTGAATTTGTTCGCTTTCAATAACCTTTTCAATATTTACTTTCAATGACTTGCTCTCTGCTCTCTGCACTCTGCTCCTTGCTCTTTGCTCTTTTCTCTATGCTCTCTGGTTTCTGACCTTTGCTCTCTGCTTTCTGCTTTCTGCTCTCTACTCTCGGTTCTCTGCTCTCAACTTTGTGCAGAGCTTTGTTCTGCCTTCGACTTATTTGGATGGCCTGTTTTTAAAACATAAATCTGTTTTTGTTTACTGTCAATGACCCCGCAAATGTTAAGCTTTGTAATGATAGTATTCATGACTAAGTTTTGCTGACTATATAACCTCCATGGCGTCATTAGGTCATCCTACATTTCGCTTCATAGTCAACGATATATTGCAGTGGTCACCAAACTGCGGCCCGCGGGCCGCATGTGGCCCTCGAGAAGGTTTTGTGCGGCCCGCGAATGGATTTTGAATGTTAATGTGATGCGGCCCGCATGTTATAATTTTTATTCATACTGGTGTTTAATCCTTTGCTCTTGCAACTTTGTTTTTGGAAAGTCAGTCATTGAAATCATGTAAAATGTTTCTGCGTTCATGCATCTTCATGGCATAAGGAGTAATATGAAATTGACTTTGACTCATTCCAAGGTTCAAAATTTCTGAAAAACCTGATTTTTCTTTTAAAATCTTGAAGGCACGGCTATGGGACAGCAAAAAGTCTTTGAGTCTCTAAAAATCTCTCTTCTGAACATAATTAAATTTACAAAATTTAACCAGGATCTTGGTCTTGCAGAGGTGTCCGCAGAATGCTGATATTTTTAAATTTTGACTTCAAAAATGTTTCCTCTTTCTGTAAAACTTTGAAAATTATGTTATTCGAAATTTTTTACTATGGATTGCTTTTTGAATTGTTGAGGAGCCCGAACGTAAAGAAATGTACAGTATTGGACAATACATCTGCAACTTTTTCGATCTTCCATACAAAATGGTCTACTTTTGTGTGATAAATCTCAGTTATGTATAGCCCGATATGAATAAAATTCACACAGCATGTCGGACGTTACTTAAGTGTCAACATATATTTTTAGGTATTTGAAAATTGAATACAAAAAAAAGAATAATCATATGGATTCGATTGAAGTGAATTTCCCGAAAAATATTCAAACGATTTATCTCAAAATATAAGAGACCTACACAAGTATCTTTAGCATAATTGTTAAAGTCATCTAAATGTACAACATTGCTGATCTCTATTTGGTCAATTTTTTGGTTTGTGCGTCATTAATTCTTTTGTATTGGCTAACAAAGTTCATTAAAACATGGCATTTTTTTCTGTCACTTACATCTTTGCTTCCAAACCCCTTTGCTTTGATCATAAAGTTCCCAGAAATGTATTATCCGTTCTCATGTAAATAGTGATTTAAAGTGAGCTGTTAAAATTAATCATTATAAATCTTGTGGCCCGCGACTGGTTTTGAAAAAGTAAAGATGGCCCGTGTAATCAGTTAGGCTGAGGACCACTGATATATTGTATCCCTAAAAGCATATTGATCGACTCCCTCAGACTAAGAACTCCAAAATATCGAATGTTGCATTTAACGGCATCGAAAATAATCTCTCTTATTTTGATCATCAGAAATCAATCCATTATGCAGTATAAATTAGTAAGAGAGTTCAGATATTCTCATAACAGTCTAGGCTAGGTAAAATTCATGCAAAGCCAAACCTATCTCACTCGACCATTACGTATCACTTGATTGACCCCCTGAAACGTAGCAATTTCCCTTGGCAACTGTTCATGCTCATTAAACGCTATTGTTTACATAACCCGAAAATCACTAACCCAGAAAAAAAAATCAACACCTTCTCTCAAAAAAATAACATGCAGATAGGGTAGGCGTACCGGTATTCGCCAAAGGGAACATATTTTTCAAAAATCAGTCAAAAGACTTCTGAATGCGCAAAATACGTCAAATGAAAGCTTTTAAACTAGGTATGTTTATCAGAAAAATATAAGAGATGGTTACTAGCTATTGAAAACGGGGTGGTGAACTCAGGAACAGTATGACGAAATGAGATTTAAAGAAGCAAAAAAAAGGATTTCTTTCCATTATTATTTTCAAATTTCGCGGTTTCTGACATTTTTGTCTCAGTATTTCAAAGTAATTAGATAACACTGAACAATGAGTCATGAAACGGCATATATTCCGAGGTGCCGAACCCCGGTACACCTACCCTACTGCGGCCGGCTATCAACAATCCGGCGGCATAGAAACCGCCCGGCATTGACGTCACTGGCTGTTGCGGATCACCACCTCGCTCGCACACTAATTGCCGGCCGCATTAACTGCCCACCACCCCTCGATGCTCGATGCTCCTCCCAGGCTGCATGCAGCTCACGTAAGAGATCATTGGCAGCGCACAGATTACGAAGCTGCACACGCTGACTGCTGCTATTGCACAGCAAAAAACATACCGGTCGACGTAATTTTTGCCTATGTACCAAAAATTGGACGTAATGGAACTCGATCACATCCATTTTACAACCCTATTCTGCTTAAAACGTAATAGGGTTTTGAAATTTTGAATACAATCTTGTTGTTGTTCAATGATATGATAGAGCGAATTCTTGCATCTACCGTTTTGTTTCAAATTCCGAACATGACTTATATTCCAAATTCTTGACTTTTATCGTTTTTTTTCAAGAAAATCTCTAAAAATCCTTTACAGGGTGATAAATTCTTGTATTAACATTTACAAATTGCAGAAATATTAAATCTTGCCTTTGAAATCGTCACTGTTCGGAATGTGAGACAAAACGGTAAATTTCCCGCTCAAATAACAACTAGGCAATTCCTAATTGAATTTTAAGTTAAAAATTTGGTCGAAATTTCATCCACAGGAGTTTTTGTAACAACAATGGGGGTTTTCCTAGCTGACATTTTGAAAAAAAAAAAAAAACAAAAACGATATTCACTCAAAATTTGAGTTTTTATCAAAGGGTATGCTAAACCTCAAAAAACGACTGTTACTCGCTATATTTTTATTACTTTTTTTTTGCTGTGCACAATGTGTCTCACCAAATCGTTGCGAGGAATCCGAGATGAAGTGTCGATTTTGCTGATTCCTTCGTCCCCATGGGCGGATCAGATTCGATTCGTATTCCACGGACAAACGTGCGTGCGATCAGTTTGCCAGTTAGACTGCCAGTTGCACTTGGGATAGTAAACGAGCGAAACGAGCCTTGCGATCAAGTTCAATCACCTTCGTTTTTTCTTGCAGGCGACGAGACGCGACACTCACTGAAAGCCGGACAATTTTCGAATTCAAATCTGTCGTGGGGCCGTCCATCAATTACGTAAGGGTTCGTGTTGCTTATTTATTTACCAATAGTTTGAAACAAGGAATAACACCTTTGGGTGAAATCTTTTTCAAATAGATACAAAATATTTTTAACTTTTCAAAAACATTATACAGTCAACTCCCCATAAATTGATGTTGAAGAGAATATCGAGTTAAGGAGGTATCGAGTTACAGAACACAAAATCCAACTTTGGTAAAGAAAGCTCTCAGTTAATAACTGTGGAAGTGTTCATAAGAATACCGTGTTGAGAAGCAGGCTCTGCCCCAGTGAGGACGTCATGCCAAGAAAAGGAAGAAAATTTTGAAACATTCTTGAAAGTTGATTAAAGCTTTATTTTGTGCAATTCAATATATTCTTAGTATTCATACCAAAATCCTTACCATTAGTGGTTGAAAAATCTCTAAAATTGTCTTACGTATTCAATGGTCAGTCCCCATCGTATTGGACATGAGAGCAAAAAATGCAGAGCACCGCTCCACCTGAACTGGTCATGAAACGGATGCGTGATTTGGTTTCGAGATGCCAACATGCCAGCTTGTAATGTGGTGGGCAGCATGAAACATGATCATGGAATCGAGATGAAATCAAGCAAGCCACTATGTAAATCATAACTCAAAACGAATCTTAAATGAAATAAAATAACTCTCGCTGTTTAAACACAACCGTGACTCCAACCCCGTACCATTTATTAAGTCATTATGTTTCAAGAGCGTCATTAGCTCTAGCGGTACACGTTGCAGCCTCTACACAGAAAAGGAAAGTGTTTCGGTCACATGTGAAAGAGACTCCGAGTAAGCGCCTGGATATAATTTGTAAGCATTCAAGAAACTCGCCTCAGCCTCGTCCATCCATGTTGGTAGCACCCGTCATCAAAGTGGCGTAATAAAAGACTCATATTTTCACTGTTTGCACGTTTGCTACCACGTACTTCGTATTGACCTTTCGTCGAATCTACAAGCTTTTACAGCACCTTTGACGGTGACTTCCTCCCTTCAATCTGATGTAACGAATGGCTGCTTCGTGGGAAATCTTACATCCAAAAAACCCTAAGAGAACATAGCTTCGTAAAATATTGCGATAAAAAACGGAGGTATTAGAAGTCAATACAAAAAAGCTCAGAGATAAAAAAGACGATTGATCAATGATTAATTATTTCATTCTGTTTCCGAAAAATGACATCGCTTTTAACGCGACAGTTTTCCAATGAAACAGAGAAATCGATTGGATATCCGGATATCGGATTGTGCATTTGACGATATTTTGCACGACTACTGATTTCGCTTTCTAATGATTGTAGTAAAAGTTAATACTATGTCTTGCTTGGCTTATTTTAAACAATGATTCTACTAAACTAAGAATAAGATCAAATTATTTGGTTCTGCATCAATTTTTCTTGATAAAACCTCGCCTACAATATGACGCCAAATCACTCAGCTCATGACTATCTCTCTCCAATTCACTGTAAACTCGTACAACATGCCCTGCTCAGCGTATCCTACCGGCTCAAGCTACCTTCAGATTACACTGAATAATCGGATTTAGAAGTCGTTTTGTACGTAAATTGAATTTACGTGACTTTTTTAAGGTAGTTCGTAAATTGATTTGGGATGATTCATGTTTTTTTAAACTTGTGCTTTGCAGTTTAACTCGGACGTGTTTAATCTATCTATCTATCTATTTAAATAAAAATGGAATAGTGTTTGTATGTCACGAAATGGCTTGATAACAGGTGCACGGATTTGCACAATTCTGTCACTGTTGCATTCGACAGGGAATGCGACGTGTCCGTGCAAGGAAAATATCTAGGAACATTTTCGGAATAGTCACGAAAACGGGAAAAATAATCTGAAATTTTGTATGGGAGATTTCACGACATTTTCCAACAGCCAACTTGATGACAAGACGAAGTTTGCCGGGACCACTAGTAATACATATTATTGATTGTACAGTAAGTGCCCAGATCTACAAGCTATGAGTCACGCTTGTACCTCTGGGCACTTACTGTACAATCGTTGAGAATCTTTGTTAATGCAAAAAAAGTTCACAGCAATATCGTTCCCTCAATACTACAACTAGATAACTTGAAATTTCGATTTTTAGAGTAAAATTTGTCGAAACATAAATATTAATCTAATCTGTCAGATATTTACAGATTATAAGTAAAACAAAGTAAACAAGTCTAAGATTACGTTTTAATCATATTCTAGGGTAGGTGTACCAATTATGGATGCAATATGTCAACAGTAGTGATAAAAATCAAGTTTTCACCGCGTTTCTAAAACGTAAGCATGACTTGTTGGTGTCAATTACTAGTTTAAAACCTTGCGAATCTGTTGATTTAAACAGTTTTAGTACTAAATTGACTTTGAGCTGCTAAAAATTGATTTTAAAAAGCGTTGTCTTTGTACCAATTATGGCAATAGCGTTCCTAGCATTCGACATAAAAGTGTACCAATTATGGACTATCGAATATTTGCACGAAATGAATTCAAACGCCATCCAGAGCGAATGATAATGCAACGCTAATATGTAATGAAGTGATTGCTCATAAAACTTTCCAAAAATTTTGTGATAGATAGATTTTAAATCAATTTATTGCAATGGGTTCATAGGAGAAAATTAATTTTCGAAAAGGAGTCAAAATGTAGTGTAAATGCAAATTATGATACAAAACAGCATTAATGATCTCACATTACCTTTCCAGTGCCTAATTTTAACGAAAAAAGAGGGAAAATTCAAAAATCGAGTGTCGCTGAAAACCCTTCTATACCATGAAATTAGCATCTTCCGCTTGCGAACGTTTTCGAACGTGTGATTGAAAAATCTTAGTAATTGGGTACAAAACACGCAGATAATGCCTTACCAAACCGTCCCGTCGTGGAAGTAACCCGTGAAATAGCTTTATTTATTTTATTTCACTGATCAAAAAATGTAAACAAACCGCCTCCAGAGTATTGCCATAATTGGGCTCTCATACACTCTTTGTACCATTTATCGACATAGTGGAAATAACACGATTTCCAACTTAAAACAGAAGATTTGTTTGCACACCAGCTACATTGATTCATTTGTTCTCACTAGGCATCATACATTCATCGGTTGAAGCAGTTTTTCCGGATGAAAACATACATTTCGTAACGGGTGTCCCTTAGCAAACTGCTAAGAAGGTGACATAAATGTGAGGTAATATTTTCAAATCTTCATTTTTCGAAGCTTATTGCACGAATGTTCTTTTCAAGGTTTAGTTACCATCAAAAACAAATAGTTTTATCATTTCTGTGAATATTAGCCGTTATATTCTAGTGAAACATTAATAAAAATCTCTTTTTGTTCCCACTATTGCCATAATTGGTGCTATAGCCATAATTGGTACTTCTACCCTATATGGTTATCCATCTCCTTGTGAAACGGTCAAACACTCAATGTTGAATTGTTCGAAATTTGGATTTTTGAGTTATCTATTTGTAGCATCAAGAGGACGATATGTTGTTTTGAAATTGTTGTTGTATTATTGTGCTGTATTTAAGAGATGTTCTGAACTATCCAAGAACATCCTTAAAAATAGATCTTCAGATAATCATACGTTATAAGTGAAAAAATGGACGATTTTTGATACATTTACGTACTTGCTCTTAGTTATTCAATAGAGAAAGCTTCATGAAATCTAAAAAGAGTTCGCTGAAAAATAGTTTGTGGACAATCTAGGTCATTAAAGAACTTCCTAATATTGATATAGGTCTTCAAATTTACGACAATGGTTACAAATGGTTACATATTGAAGGATTTTCAATTTTGTACACATCCACAAATGTTTGAAGAATTCAATTCTTGGTGAGTACAGCAGAAGTTCATCTAAGAACTTCCGGTGAGATAGGCCATGAAAGCTTTTACGATTTATCAGCAAAATAATTGATTGTTTGATCAGCAGTACACGCCGAATTGGCTAATGTTGTCCCCTCTACCAGCAGCTTCATTTTTTTTAATAATCAAATCGCTATAACTTTTTTGTTTTCCAATATATTTGCATCAATTTTTTAAAAGTTCAAGACTAACAATTCAGAAGGTTTCATCTCCAAAAAGTAAACAATGAGAAAAATGCAATCTTGTTTTGTCAAACAATAAATCAAATTTAAATTATGAATTTTAGCATTGTATGTTATTTTATCATCCAGAAAGTCGATGGATAAACTGATTTATAGCTATGAATATTCATTACTATCATTTTAGCAAAAAATCCTGCTAAAAAAACGAGTCAAAGGAAATGAGACTTTTATTTCACCAAAAGCTGTGCAGCCCTTTTCATTTGTGCCCATAGACGCCGGCCGACGCTGATGAGGCCTGTGAGTTGACGCCTTTGTTTACTCTAAAATGTGTTGAGGCCTTCTAGTTGTGGCTTGTTTTTTCATCATGTTCTGAAGTGGCCTTTTGAAAATCATTCAAAATTGATGATGAATTATGAAATTTGAAGTGTAGAAGAGTGTTAAGTGGTGAAGTAAAGTACATGGTCTTTGTCTCATATTCCGAACACCTTGATTCAAATTCCGAACAGCACGAATAAATCGTATTCAAATGTATAATTTCGCAAATAAATTAATCTGAGCTAGTTTAACTGGTCTCGAACTAGAGAGTCATCACTATTCCCGAGGTATAAAATAGATTGGGAGACGTTCAAATTGAATAGCATTTGATGCCATTTCCTGGTTATTTGATGACATATTTCAGTGAAACATTTCAACCAAATTGCCATACAAAAACCGAGTGTTCGGAGTATGAGTCTGTTCGGAATTTGAGACAAAACGGTATGTTTTAGTAAGAATAGGCTCTTATATATTGAAATCAGCAGAAAACCGATTTGTTTACATTTTGGACTTGAGGCCTTTTCAATTGTTGGTCTTGAGTTCTCAAAAAACTCGTCTTGTTTAATAATCTGTATTGGTTTTGATCATTGGTCATCTGGGTCTGGAGATATTCAAAAATTCCTTGGGGGACCAACACGTAGCCATGACAGACATGTATATCTAGAGTAACCATTTTTTTCATGCTTTTCAAAACAATACTTTGACGACAGTCTGTTGTGAAAAAAATGAAACAAATCAGTGCAATCGTTTTTTGAGTAATAAGCTTTTATGTTTATGGTACCAATCCGACCTTGACAAGATCTTATAAACTTCAAAAATCATCATGTTGTAATTTTTGGATTTCACGGAGACAACTTAACCGATTTGAATGTTTTTTTTTTCAGGAAGACCCCTTATTGCCTGACATTGTGTAGCCCGCATTTATATATTTTTTTATTTGATGAATCGACTGAAAACAAAATGGCGACCGAAGAAATTTAATATGGGAAATGTCGGTCCTTCAACCAATACCGGAATGTCGTCGAAACTGGATGACCAATGGTCCATACCGACACAGAATCGCATAGTTTTTGGAGAACTTGTGAAAAAATGGTGCAAAAATATAGAAAAACAAAAAAGTTATTGCGATTTGAATATTGTTTTACGGTAAAAAATAAGCTGCCGGTAGAGCTTAATCCCTTCTACCGGCATAACTGGGTGAGTTGCTGAGTTCAACGGGTGTTCTATCCACCCAATAACTTCCTGGAATATAGCTCATGAGAATTATGTGCGTAATAGATGACATATTGATAGATAATCACTGCATTTAATACTCACAGTATGAAAACTAGAAACTAATTGATGGAAAAATGTTGCTTTTCAATTTCAAGGCACCTTCATCGACTTTTACGGACCTTTTTCGATCCTTCTCTAACTTTCACAGACTTTTGCGACTCTAGGGCCTGTGTTCAATGGAGTTCATGAAAGATAAAGATCATCGGTATAAAAAGACATATCATTCCATTTACTAATATGAATGGTTAAGGACCTAGGCATTATTTAAAAACTATCAATATATCACTGGCTACGCTTGTAGATCTTTTGGACCAATGATGGAATTCTCGGATGACCAAGTTCATCCCCATAAATTAGGGCAACGCTCCATTTAGTTATATGAAGGGCTAAAAGACAGGCTTTACAAGGTTTAAACACGATTTATATACAACTGCTTAAGTTTATAGATCCTATCAATAGAGCACTGGTTACTCTTGTGGCTGCAAAAGCCAATATTTCATGAAGTTCTTAGGGTACCATCCGTACAAATAAATTTAATACACTCTGTTTTTTTGTCTTTGGTAACGAGAGTTTTGGCCTTGGCCTTGTTCATCTCAGGACCAACGGCTTTGCTCCTCTTCCGAAGGAAGTCGTCTCACCAACTTTTTCTTCATAATCATGCGAATGGGATCCCAGGTCCTCGGCATGAGAGACGTTTGATCTAACCACTACACCAGACCCATCCCCCCGTTCTTCGATCAATATATGTACACCGATTACGTTTGTAGATCTAAAGGTCTGTACATGATGGAATATTTGTAGAACAACGAATACTGATATAAAGCAAAACAATACTTTGTTTTTTTTTTGATAATAGTCGAGGGTCTGTGTCGTAACTAAAAACTAACAATATGCCACTGGTTACGCTAGGACTGTAAGGCCTTCATTTTGTGGAGTCCCTCGAGGACCAAGAATATCGGTGACAATTTATGCAATACTTCGCTAAGTTATATGACGAGTTAAGAGTCTAAGCCATTATTAAAAATCATCAATATAAGACTGCATACGCTTGTAGATCCTTAGGCCCTCATTCGGTGGAGTACTTGGAGAACCAAGAACATCGATACTTAAGTATTCCATACAATACTCCGGTTTCTGATATAAATGGTGAATGGTTAGAAGTTCTAACTTCAGGTATCAGAAGGCCGGCTCCAAAGGCACGTTCCCCACCAGTTGGGAGATTTGTGCCATCGCCATATTTGAGCCTATTTCATCATCTACCCGATGGGAGAGGAAAGGGCAGGGAAAGATGGGAGGAAATGGGAATGGGGTCCCTTGAAGAGGGAAGATCACATAAGCGAAATGAGAGCATGTAGCTCCATACCACAATGGGTTCGAACAGCGCCCTAAAAAGTGCACTGCAAAACGCATGAGCGTAAAGAGTGCCTATAGCTCATTACCACAGCGGGTTAAGAATAACAGAATGTCCTGAAGATTCAGGCTTCTGAATTCAGTTTCACTTAATAAGTGTTTACCAAGTAATTGGAATCGCATTTGCGCAAAAACTGGACAGTTACATATCAGGTGATACGAAGTTCCATAATCGGAGTCACAACAATCACACACAAATGAGTCAGCACGCTGAATATTTGCCATGTGATAGTTGAGTCGGCAGTGGCCTGTCAACGCTCTGACCAAGAGACTGCAATTCTGCTTTGACAGATTTGTTAAATACTTCGCCACCCTTGGAGATGGCTCAGTAATGTACAATTTTGTTTGACGACATGACTCCAAACTATTCCAATATTGCTTGTGCTGAGTTGGGCCAATGAAGTCATGCGATGCTCCATCACGACCTAGCTCATCAGCTAATTCATTTCCAACGATGGAAGAATGGCCAGGTACCCATACAAGGTCTACAGAGTTGACTGAATTCAGTTCCTCAATTTGAGTTCGACATGCGATAACAAGCTTCGACCTTGAGTTGGCCGAAGCGAGAGCTTTTATAGCAGCCTGACTATCTGAACAGAAGTATATGACTTTACCCATTACGCGCTGTTGAAGTGCTGATTGCACTCCACACATAAGGGCAAATATTTCCGCCTGAAAAACGGTGCAGTTTCTACCAAGTGAGTAAAACTGATTCAGCCTTAGCTCACGAGAATATACTCCTGCACCAGCTCTACCTTCAAAAAGGGAGCCATCAGTGTAACATACTATATTGTTTGACATACTTCTTTCCAAATAGCCAGACGTCCACTCTTCCCGTGAAGGGATTTGTGTGGTAAATGTCCTATAAGGAAAGTGACAAGCAATTGTGAGATCACTTGGAGCAAGGACAATTTTGTCCCAATTCACCAGAAGTGGAAACAACGATGTGTGTGTAGATCTACGATTCACTGGATTTTTCTCCAGTAGATTCAGTACCCATAAACGGTAAGAGCAAGAAAGTGCTTCTCGTTTAAGATATATGTGTAGTGGCGCAACGTCGAAAAGAGCCTCAAGCGCTGCCGTGGGACTCGTAGAGAACGCACCAGACATCGCCATCAAGCACATCCTTTGGAGATGGCCCAATTTTGATTGGATTGTTCTCACTTCGCCCTTTTGCCACCACACAAGACATCCATATGCCAATATTAGTCGAACAACTGTTGTGTAAATCCATTTGATATATTTGGATTTGAGGCCCCAAGATTTACCAAAGGTTCGCCGGCATTGACCAAAGGCCATGCAAGCTTTTTTGACTCTGAAATCAATGTGAGGTGTCCATGAAAGTTTGGAATCTAGAATGATTCCGACATACTTTACTTGATCAGTCACATTAATCTCAGTGCCAAAAAGACTTAAAGGTCGAATTCCATCGCCGTTTCGTCTTTCCGTAAAAAGAACAATAGATGTTTTATTCGGGTTAACCGAAAGGCCATATTGGCGACCCCAACTCTCGACTACCTGAAGAGCACTTTGCATCAGGTCGAATAGGGTGCTTAAGCACATACCAACTATCAGAGCTAGATAGTCGTCGGCAAATCCATAAGTTGGGAAACCGCTATTATTGAGTTGCCTCAATAGCGTATCTGCTACGAGATTCCACAAAAGTGGTGACAAGACTCCCCCTTGGGGGCATCCGCAAACACTCAATTTTCGAATCGCTGCTTGACGCAATGTTGGGAAGAGATGTCGGTTTTTGAGCATTTGATGAATCCAATTGGTAATCATTGTAGGTAGCCCATGGTTTCGTGTGCCTTCCAATATGGCATCGAAAGACACGTTATCAAAGGCACCCTCAATATCCAAGAAAACACCCAAGCAGGATTGCTTCTGAGCGAATGCTTTTTCGATATCGTATACAACTTTATGTAAAAGAGTCACAGTGGACTTTCCAGATTGGTAAGCATGTTGATTCACATGAAAAGGCATGTTTGCCAAATAAACATCACGGATATGATGATCGATAATGCGTTCCAGACATTTCAAAAGAAAAGAGGTCAGACTGATTGGTCTGAAACTTTTCGCTTTTTCGTACGACGTACGTCCTCCTTTTGGGATAAACTTTACAGTAATATCACGCCAGGATCTGGGAATGTACCCGGTAGCAAAACTGCTTACAAGTAGCTGTTCCAAAACATGTTTGATAAACTCAAATCCTTTTTGGAGCAGAACAGGATAAATCCCATCCGCTCCTGGAGATTTGAAAGGAGCAAAACTATTGAGTGTCCATTGAATCGATTCAGTAGGTACGATACTGCGAGCCGAGGCCAGAGGCTCGTAACTACATGAAAAGACATTTGGTTCATCCGTAGATGCTATGTCCACACATCCGGGGAAATGTGTATTGAATAAACATTCTAAAACTTCTTCATCGGACGAAGTAAAGTCACCTTTAGGTAAGCGAATTTCGTTCACTTGGAAATCCTTAGATTTTGCAAGGATTTTGTTCAACCGACTGACTTCACTCAAACTGGAAACATTTGTACAAAGGTTTTTCCAGCCGGATCGTTCAACAGAACGAAGAGCCTTCTTGTAAGCCTTGCGAGCTGACTTGAACGACTCTGATCCAGCTGAACGGCGTCTGTTCCAACTCCTTCTACATTGTTTCCTGAGTCTAGTCAGATCGGAATTTCACCATGGGGTCCCTCTTGTAGTCTTTACAGACCGCAGAGGACATGCTTCTTCAAAAGCTTCAATAATGTAGGATGTTGTAGTATCAACGGCATCATCTAGATCACTTGGATTTTTAATGGACGGAGAATATCCATGAAATTTGGTCGCAACCAATTCAATGTAGAGTTCCCAGTTTGTTGACCGGGGATTCCTTAAACGCAAAGTCTGCGCAGTTACATTTGAATGTTCAAAGAAGATGTAGCGATGATCAGATAATGATTCCTCATCTGATACATGCCAATTCGTCAACTCGTGACTGATTCTATTCGAGCAGAGCGTTATGTCTAACACTTCTTCTCTATTAGAAGCCATGAAGGTTGGGCGATTGTTACGCAGTGTACGACAACTCGTTTGAAGTCATCCGTTGGGGATGGTTCATCATGTGGTAAATATACCGAACAATAGACGTATTTCCTGTTGAGGTCACCAACAGAAACATCGATTGTGACAGCACATACATCTCTGGTAGTTAACTCAGAAATGAGTGTAGCAACGATTGCTTTATTAACGAGCACGCATGCGCGGGGCATGGAGCGCGAGTTTGCCATTTCAAGTTTGCTGAAAGTAGCAAAAACTGGGTCCACAAGGTTACCTAGATAGAAATTCCCACTACGAAAGTAGGGTTCTTGAACTAGCGCCACTTGAGCTGCACCATTTTGCATGAGTCTGCAAAGATTGATCGTTGCTGTTCTTTTATGCTGAAGATTGATCAGAGCTAACCTAACCGTAGCCTAGGCACTAGGCAGGATTAAACTTTTTGCAATCTCAGCACGAAAAAGACCAGCAACGAAAAAACCAGATCGGTATCTACTTGAAGTCGCCAAAGGCGAAAGAGCACAGAATACACTGTGTAAAACGCATAATGCGAATCCATATAGGTGATAATTTAAATTGAATGTCAACATATTCATAATCCCACCCTTATTAAGCCTCAGGATAGAGACTGAAGAAGGGCAGCCGATTATCTCGGAGAAACACAAGGTCACCTGCACCATTGCTCCGGGTAGCACAGGAAGGACTCAATACTGTGGAGGGCGCCCTGGTACCCCACAGGCTCCGTTAGCGGTTAGGTTTTATTTAGACCCCCCCTAACCATTCATTCCTAGGCACGGTACGCATCACACCATAAATTAGGGGTCATCTGTGAGGTGGACTTTTACCACCGGAACAGGCAGTCCGTAGTGTTAATTCTTAGCCAGTTGAAACAACCGCTACTGACACTACGCGGCTATCTAGGCTACTCGGGAAAAGGAGGTTAATATTGATGATTAACTCCTGACGTGCCCAAGCAGCCTCCGCTAAGTTATAAACGAGTTAAGAGTCTAAGCCATTATTAAAAATCATCAATATATGACTGCATACGCTTGTAGATCTTTAGGCCCTCATTCGGTGGAGAACTTGGAGAACAAAGAACATCGATACTTATTCCATACAATACTCCGGTTTCTGATGTATGGTGAAGGGTTAGAAGTTCTTACTTAGAACAACTCCTGTACTTTTTTCAGGGCCAACAAATGTGTGCTAAGGAGTTATTTGTGTAATATTTCCTAATGTGTTTACCACATACTTGCTAAAATCTCTTAATTCATCTCGTAGTATCATACAATATCAGATTAATTACGAATAATCAACACTACGGCAATTTGAGGATGTTTCCAAGGACGCTGCTGCAGTGCCGTCGGGATACAATAGCAGCATAATGCTCCTCTTGTACATCCCTTGCCAAGACATCAATTTCATATAGCCTATTTTACAGATCAGAAAGCGAAGAATATGAAAAGGAGGAGCACCATATGCTATTCTAAGATCATCATTTCAGTTTGCGACCAGCATTCAGTGCGTTCAGTCGACAGCAGTCTCTCTCGTGTAGAAAGTTTTCCGAGCGCGTTGTCAAGTGGTTTTTCGTTCAACCCAAGCATGGGTGAACCAGGCCCCAGCGGTGGTCTAGAGCAGGGCGGAAAGCGACCGGCCGATATCCACGTCGATGGAGGTCAAGTTAAAAAGTAATCCGTACTCGCTATTTCCTGAGGATGGAGGCAGTTAAGTTGAGAAGCTCCATTCTATGTGAAGGGGCAGCCGCGAGAACTGCTCGCCAAATTAAACGAACAGGTTCGCAAAGGCCTGCGTGCTGAATTCCGACTTTGCGTAGACGGAGTGAAAATTTCCGTTGCATCAGCAGCACACTACCAATCAGTGGCGGAGACGCTACAGGTGTGGAAGGTGGAACATTTCACCCACGATATTCTGTCGAAGAAGGTCAAGGTCATAATTCGCGGCCTCTACGATGTCGACGTTTCCGGGGTGGAAGCGGAACTGATGTACAACAACCTGCAGCCAATGAAGGTCTTCAAAATCGCTCGGTACAACGAGGCCGTAAAATGTCGCGACCAATTGTACTTGGTACATTTGGTAGGCGGCTCCACGACCATCAAGGAACTCCACAACGTCAGAACCCTCCTCAGCGTCGTCGTGCAGTGGGAGCGCTACAAGCCCGTTCATCGCGATGTCACGCAGTGAACCAGTCCCACGTCGCCAGCTCCGTCATCCGACAGCAGGCCTGGATTTGGGGGGGTGCCGAGGGGGCAAACCCCCCCGAAGAGTAAAAAAAAATAGAGTTAAATGACTTATTTTTACTTTAATTATTTTAAATTTCAAATACAAATTCAATATGATTTCTTACAGAGATATTCTGCCATGAGATTATTTTATTTGAAAGTAAGTAGCTAACTCCATACGACGATCATCGGAACTATTCCGTTTCAATGAAAATTCTTCTATTCAAAATTCAGCAAATTGACACAGCTTTTGGGAAAGATACTGTCAAATTAGCAGTGCCCTATGCCCTGGAATGATCTTGATAAGATGAAAATACTTGCTAATTCATACATTCTTGATTGTAGCATCAGGATACTGAAACTACTATTCTATCAAACACATCTGAATTATACCATATATATTTTTATATTTTACAGTTCTACATTATTACAGATTTTTTTTATTTTATATTAATATTTCCATGGCTTTGTTTTAATATTGAATTTTTTGCTAAGAGCTTCAAATTTGACTAATATCTACAGAATTTAAACAACAACGAAACTATAGCATCATCTGCAATTTGTCGTGCATAGTTCTTCCAAACTTTTGAATATCTGGAACATAAGAACTATAAAGCAAGGAACTTAGTCATGAGCCTTGGGGAAAGCTCATACAGCTAATTCTGGAAGATATAAGTTGACCGAGAGTGAAGTCTATGTGCTTTTTGAAAGCAAATGCTCCTTGTTCGCAAATACTAGTCGTGAGTTCCTTTCCTGTTATGAAAACCAAATTGAGTATTTCAAAACATACTGTTCAATGCAATAATAAGTTTTGACAATCAATGCATGAAATCAGTAAATTTCTACACAATAAAATAAAATAGTTAAACGATTTGCTTATTGCTTCAATAATGCCTATCATTCAAGTTCATTCATTGGAAATATCTGCGGTAAAATTGAAAAAGATATGAATATAATATTTGCTATTGTTATCCAAGTCTCGAATAATCAGATAGTCTTCATTTCAATTGGAACATTTTTAATTTTGGACTTGATTGAGAACAATTCAGTCAAAAATCAATCTAATCATGTGATATATGCAACTTTTCAAGTATTTTATACAGATGGTTTATATTACACAATATTCACGAAGTGATATGGGTATAGTCAAATTCGAGCAATATAAGAATAGTTTTGATTTTCCGGATATTTAATTCTCATAGAACATAACTTTTATTTGCTTAGCGTTTTCCGCTCATTTTGTGCCAAGGGTCCCCGTCAAGAGATCTGACCCGGGCCCCCCGAAGCCCAAATCCGGTACTGTCCGACAGCATGACACAAATCATCGCTCAACTGACCACGCTGGTGAGTGATCTGCAGAAAATGATGGTGCAAATGATGCACTTTATGGTGAACTTTAACATTCACTCTCAACGCCCTTAACTGGAACTCTGTGAAAAACTAAAAACTGGAATTCATCAATTTCCTGCGACACCAATAAATCGATGTTGCGTTTGTAACGGAAAAGCATATCAAACCGGAGACTACATTCAGCTTTCCCGAACACATCGTAGTCCGACTCGACCGGGTTGGTAACCAGAAGGGTGGGGGCGTAGCCATCGCCATCAAGAGGGAGCTCCAGTTCAAATTGCTTCCTGATTTCCGGCTAGCCTTTGTGGAAGCTGTCGGGATCGAGCCCTCGAATTCCACCGTTCAATCGGGCCTTATCAGGGCCAACAAATGTTTACTAAAGAGTTGATTGGGTAATATTTCCTAATGTGTATACCACATACTCGCTATGATCTCCTAATTCTTCTCGTAGCATCATACAATATCTTATTTGTAATGAACAATGACAATTGCCAATAGGGGCTTTTTCTTAGCCGAGTGGTTAGAGTCCGCGGCTACAAAGCAAAGCCATGCTGAAGGTGTCTGAGTTCGATTCCCAGTCGGTCCCGGACCTTTTCGTAATTGGAATTTTCTGGACTTCCCTGGGTATAAAATCTCATCGTACCTGCCACACGATGTAGAAGTAGGCTCTGTCCCATTGAGAACGTTATGCCAAGAAGAAGAAGAATTGACAATACGGCAAACTGAAATTTACAGTGGCGATGACGATATCGATGACAGCGCTCCTCACTGTTCTTAAATTCACAAACCATTACATTCTGAAATATAACTAAAGGAAGGTTGCAATTATGACAACTGACTTAAATTCAATCATATGGCAAATCATATGGCGTAGTTAACGTCATGCGGTCGTGTCTTGTACCCAACCCCACTGATTTTTTAAATTATTTTACTTTAAAATCCGAAACTCTGAAAAAGCTTCCAAATAAAATGACAGATCTTCCTCAAACCCGTAACGTAATTGAATACTCACAATTACAGCACCTATCATCAAACATCCTATAATCTCCAAAAAGCTACCGCACTGTTGTTGAAGTCTGACCCAGAATTGATCGAAGTTGTGTCAATAGTAGTCCTACGTCAACCCCGTGGTAATGTATCAGACATTACCCACTCCAATTTTTCTCGTTTGTTTACCATTGAGGATAGGTGTTTAATTTAACTGGCACGACAAACAATCCCCAGATAATCCTAGGGTAATAGTGTCCCCCAGGTTTAGAGCTTATTTAGAGGGGTTCTATCATGCACTGCTGTTCCCTCGATCTAATCAGAGTTGTAGCAGTATGCTTCTTCTTCTTCTCTTTGGCATTAACGTCCTCAATGGGACAGAGCCTGCTTCTCAGTTTACTGTTCTTATGAGCACTTCCACAGTTATTAACTGAGAGCTTTCATTGCCAAAGTTGTCATTTTCGCATTCGTATATCGTGTGGCAGGTACGATGATACACTATGCCTAGGGAAGTCAAGGAAATTTACATTTTTTTTTTTTTTTTTTTTTTTTGTTGGGATTTGAACCACTGCGACCATTAATTGATCTATTTACATTACGAAAAGATCCTGGACCGACCGGGAATCGAACCCAGATACCTTCAACATGGCTTTGCTTTATAGCCGCGGACTCTAACCACTCGGCTAAGGAAGACCCCACAGCAGTATGCTATAAAAAGGATCTCATAATGTGCTGCATATCATAATTGTTACTGAGAGCGATAAGTGAAGGATTCTCTCAATTTTCTCAGGATCCAATCCATGATCAGCAGTCAAACAACGGAGCAGATAAAAAGTAATGCATAAAAGAACGATCTGATTCTTTTCTAGTTCGTTAGTAATCTCGGCTTTATTATAACACATGTCACGTGTTTTCCTTTGCGCGCCACGCCACTCATTCAAGCACACTTTGCTGCTGCTCTGTTCTCTCAGCACTCTCAGACAAATTTCCACTGCCCACTTCTATTACAGGCAAACGAAAGATAAAGCCAAAGAGTGGCCACCCCATGCTTGTACGGATTTCGGTCTCCCACAGTACGAAGAATTATGAAGCAAAAGATCGTAGAACACATGGCAAGCGAGTCGCACGACCGTTCAATTCGTAAGCTCGGTTCAGCACGCTCTTCTTTTACGAGCCGCTGAGCCACTGACCGTTCAAAAGATACAAGTGATTCGGATCGGATCTGTTCACTAAAAAGAGCCATTTCGTCCATCTCTGGTTCTGGATCTTTCAACATTTTGATCAAGAATTCTAAAGTAAAGAGCTAAAACTAAAGCTAAAACTGAGCTGAAACTATTTTTTTGCTTTAAAAACCTCGTTGATCAATATAAGCCACCAGAGCCAGTTTCGGCCGAAAATTTAGCTCTGGTTCTCAAATTGGCCAATCACATTGTTTTCCATGAATGTTGCCAAATTAGGAGTACCCTGGCCAGATTAGGTATAAGGGATTTGAAATTATGAAGCAAATAGATTATTTTTCTTATGTTTCGAATCAATTCGGACAATTAAATGAATGTAGTGGTGTTACGTGTTGCTCGCGTAGCACGGTGGAATAGTGTTACGGATCGACGTAACATCGCATAATATCGTAAATCCAGTTACAAGTGAATATATCATGGATCGCATAACCAATCAAAGGTGATTCCCCAGGGGTTGAGTCCTGAGAAAATTGAGAGAATCTCTCACTTACCGCTCTCAGTAACAATCATGATTAGCATCAAATCATGAGAGCCTGTTTAGCGTATACTGCTACAGATCTGATTAGATCGGGGGGATAACAGTGCATGATAAAACCCCTCTAAACAAGCTCCAAACCTGGGGGACACTATTGCTATCGGATGTTCGGGGATTGTTTAACGTGCCATTAAAATAAAACATGGTTAACAAGCGAGAAAAAAATAATTTCTCATTGCTTTATCCTTGGGGCTCTCTTTCGCTGCTTTTATTTTTAAAACTTGTTACAACCAGAATTGTAATCCAAAGCCCCATTAATTGAATCTCTATGAAACCTCGATTGCTCTGATCAATCACGGAGTAGCTACTACGAATTCACCTACATCATCAACAACAATCATCTATGCTCATACTAATGCTGAATTTGGATGAGTAAATGAATGTAGCTCTATCATGTGGCCACCATCCTTGAGTCTTGCTCTGGGTTCTCCGACATTACCCGGAATGCAATTTACCGGAAGACCATTACCCGGAAAACCATTTACCGGAATGAACCACTTACCGGAAAACCATTACCCGGAAGGACCATTTACCGGAAAATTATATCTCCATTTCTCAACTTTTTTCATTACCGTCCTTTTAACCGTTTTACGGTCATTCAGGTCAGTATGTTTACTTGAAAATATTTAAAATGACCACTAACGATATGGTTCTTATTTCAAAATACATAAGCACCGGAGAGATATCTTCATACTTGATCATGTCAATATGCACCATCTTCATATATTTGCATTTCATAAATGATTCACCCTTCTTTTAAAAATAAGCTGTTCTTTCAACTTATCTTTTCAGCTTGTAACTTTACGTTTACTATTCGACCGTCGATTCTCAAAGTGGCCAAATGTTAATAAATAAGCAATGATTAGAATTTTTAATACTTTTCGCCGAGTATCAATTCGCCGAACGTCAATCAACCGATTGTAAATCCCCCGTATATCCCTTTTTCTAGAATGACCCATTTCGGGTCATCTGATATTCACCCTTCTTTATTTGGTTGGCGGTTCTTTCGAGTTACACCGATCTCGACATTTTTGGCAAAATGTGTTTAGTAAAAAATGACCAAGTATCTTATTATTTTGATTGCTTATTGTACTTTATTGTTTATTACACTGGCAATGAATTCGGGGTACAGACATTCAGGGTTATGACATTCGGAGAAAAATAGCACAATCAATCAAATTCAAAGAAAAAGTACTGCCCATAACTGCATATTTGTAACATTCGACAAAAGTAGGCATTGAGAAAATGGAATACTAATGGTGGTAAGCTCCATCGAAGTTAATACGCCAATCGCGTATTATCCTCGATTTTACTATGGTAAAATCGATGATAATACGCCAACCGCGTATTATCCTCAATTTTGCTATAGTAAAATCGAGGATAATACGCGATTGGCGTCGTAACTTCGATGGAGCTTACCACCATAAGTGTGTATTTTATGGTAGTAACGGAAACTAAAATTTCTAAAAATTACCAGGAACTCAAAAATGCTTATTTGAGGCTGATATTTTGTACAACCCATATCGCATATTAAGTGAATTGTCAGGAAATAATTCTGAGAGAATTTGCATTGTTTGATAGCACGAGGCTTACGAGGCTTATTTATAATCTCAATGTGACTGTTATGCGGTTATAATTACCAATGTGACAAAACAACTTGGTATTTTTTTTCGAATTTTCTAGAACAATCTCACAGATTTTAGTAAGTTGATCGAAAGTATTTATCATTTGATGACTCTTCATGAAGTATTCTGTGGTATTAACTCCATTTTGTCAAAATTTTCGAATGTGACTGTTTTGCAGTTATGGGCAGAGTAGATCTCTTGAGGTTACAAAGATGGACGTTCCAATGGCGAACAGTGTCCCTACTCTCAATCACCAAGGTACTCTTAGTTTTGGTCTTGATTTTTTTAGCTTTCCTCAGACCATATAGCTGACATGAGAATTGAACTGTTGTTCGATTAATAATGATGGTATCTTCCAAGTGGTCTCGGACATAAAAGAAAATTAAAAATTCTTTTCAATCTTTCTATTCTTGCCTGTAATGTTTAGTTTCATGGCCTAAATTTGAAGACATAGTTTTCCGATCTATATCAGGCGATTCTTTTCTAATTAGGTCGCCAATAAAATTACATGTTATATCAAATTTTGGTATCGTGATAGTTTAAGGCTTACGTTGCGGCAAAGTGAAGTTATTCAGAAAGATCAAGCTTAGGTTGGTAGAATTGAATACCAACGGTTCAAAATTATTTCTGGTTGACAAATTTGACAATGCTTCAGAGCTAGAGTACTAACATACTTGTCAAACTATGAACGAATGCAAAAATGGTCGGTTGACATAGGCTCTCAGCTATTAACTGCAAAAATGCTCCTAGAACAGCTGAGAAGCAGGTTTTGTCCCAGTTGAGTCGTAACGCCGGCAAGAAGAATAACATATTTGGTCCATAGCTGTTTGGAGATGTCTTTTGAAATAGTGTTTATGGAAACCGAGGGAGTCGAGAATGTCCATGGTTAGCGTGATAATTTGTGCTGCGCATCAATGAAAGGTCGTCGAAAATGGAAGATTTGGCTTTCCGGGTAATGGTGCATTCCGGTAAATGGTACATTCCGGTAAATGGTTTTTCCGGGTAATGGTACATTCCGGTAAATGGTCTTCCGGTAAATTGCATTCCGGGTAATGGTATTCCGGGTAATGGTATAGAATCCTTGCTCTGCATGCGGTTCCACTTAACAGTACAGTCAATTTTCATTATGAATCTGAATTCAACATACCATTGTATTAAGGGCCGAAAAGGGATGTGGCGGACACATAAGCAAAGACACTTACGCGAAACCCGCGGGAAATAGAAAATCTTCTTTCAGTAATATGATCCAACGGAAAACGTAATGAAATTTACAATACCTGTGAAGTTTTCCACGGGATGGTTTGTTATAAGAATGGCGCGTCAAATCCATTACAACTGTTGGGTTAGAATTCATGCTGATTGGCTATGTAAACGGTGTATAATTCACTTCAACTCTCGTATGGCCAAAATCGGTGCTTCTACCCTACCGAACAATTTGAACAATTTTGTAATCAATTCGATAATGCATCTCAAAATAACCTCATTACTCTCCTTGCACAATCCGTCAAATGTGATGGGAATATCAGTAAAGCACGTCTTCTCCAATAGTTTACATAACCCACATTGGTTGCACTACTCCGTCATTTGCTCAAACAACTGCGTCAGCCAGCATCCTTTTCCCCCTGGAGGAATGCATCCATTATGTCATCCCATTTACATTGGCTCCATGATTCATCTGTCACACTATTGACACACGCCACTCCAGTGTGTCATCCTCGGATTGGAGGCGCAACCTTGAAATCAAACCCAATGATTTCTCGCGTAACATTACTAAAGGACCTATGTACAAATGAGAGATTCTCTCCTCTCTCGTTCTCTTTCGATTATAACAGTGGAATACTGAAGATTTTGGGAAGTTTTTCACTATAGATCGAAAGCCAATTTCCTTGACTAGCGTTTCATACAAAAAACGCAACAGAAGAGGTTAATGTGACTCAGTTATTAATGAAAGAGAAAGTAAACAAAGAGAGCCTCTCAATGTTAGATAGGTCCTTTAGTAATGTTCCGCGAGATTTCCATAAACAAACACCACCGAGACAAAACAAACTTATTCCCTCGAAGACGTTTTCGTCGTCCCAAAGAGCAGCATCGACACCGGTAAAAGCGCGGAAGCCTTATGGATGGTAAAATGTAAACGGATTTGATGCGCTGTCGTCTTCGTCTTTACCGTTGTCACCCATTGTAAGCCGACTGTCTTCGTGGAATCTTTCCAATATCGAAGCAAGAGATAAATGGTTGCATTGCGAATGGAGGCCGGTGCCGGCGAGCCTTGTGCCAATGCAAATAAAACTTACGCCTTTCACTTGATTTTTTTTTGCGATACTGCTTCTTTGGAAATGTCGATGCTACAACGATTCCAAGATTTTATCTTTTTGCCAGGCAATGTAACCGAAAAATGTGCACCGAGAGATTGTTTTGTGAACCATTTTGTCATGTAAAACTCTCGATTTGCCAATCGATAATTTCGTTCAGGCATCCCTAGTAGCAATTTGAGTTTAGTGTTTTTAAAGAACATATTGGAGTTTTAGTTAAGTCTGGTGTGAAACCGAGGAAGGTTGGTGGTCTAATGGCTATCATTTCTGCTTCCCAAGCAGGAGGTCGTGGGTTCAATCCTACTCCCGTTCCTTTCTCAGATTTGTAACATTCTACCTAAAAGCTATATCTCTCTATCTCGCTTTCTTTGGCAATTGACCATTTTCGCCTTTATGTAGTATTCGCTCGAGCTGTGTATGAAAAGCGGGATTTTTTCAAGGTGCGTGTACTCAGTATACGCATGCAATCGATCTTGGGTTAACAGAGCCCGTAAAATTATTTCTTAAATCCGAATTTCTAAAAGGCGGCATCCACAAATTACATAACGCTCTAGGGGGAGGGGGGAGAAGGTTCAAGCGTTACGGCTCATACAAAAATTTTAAATTTTTCATACAAAAAGCGTTACGGAGGGGGGAGGGGGTCAAAAATTTTCAATTTTAGCGTTACGTAATAAATGGATGCTGCCAAATAAGACACACAACAATTCAACACAGCCCTGTCGTCGTAAAATTTGAGCTTCTTAGTCGTCCCTTTTTGAGGAGGGCGTTCCTATAGCCCAGAGGACGCTTCTATTCCCAGGCCTTAATGATGTCGTCTCATAAGAAATATCACAAATATTCTAATATATAGGGATCAACTGTGATGGAGGTTATGTTGCTATGGGTTTTAGAATTTCAGTCTATATAGATCATAAACGGAAAAGGGACCAGATAGCAGTAGCGGTAAACGCGCAGCTATTTAGCAAGACCAAGCTGAGGGTCGTGGGTTCGAATCCCATTGGTCGAGGAAATTTTCTCGACTTCCCAGGGCATAAAATATCATCGTACCTGCCACACGATATACGCATGCAAAAATGGTCATTGGCATAGTAAGCTCTCAGTTAATAACTGTGGAAGTGCTCATAAGAACACATAAGCTGAGAAGCAGGCTCTGTCCCAGTGGGGACGTAATGCCAGAAAGAAGAAGAAGATCATAAACGGGAATCCGAAAACTCTTAGCCACATTTTAATATATAAAAATTACAAATATCACAAATATTTTAATATACATTCCTAACAAACGAAAACCAATATGCACGTATTTAGTATGTGTTCCATTTTTATTGAAATATGGAACGAAGAGATCATTATCATTATCATTATTTAGTTGAAAAATTTGCTGATGTAAAAAGTGAATGTTAGTTTGTCCCAGTATCAATTGAATTTACCTTAACAATACTTACTGTACCGTAAAATGGGGTGTTAAGGACTCGTGGGGCTTAAAGGGATTGAACTTCTCAATCAAGTTCGACAAATCACAGAAACCTCGAAAATCGATATATAAGTCATCTGAAATGCTCGATTTGTTCAGAGGATTGTGAACTGCATTATGTAATAGGAGCTGTCTATTAATATGAAGTATTGTGGTTTCTAGAATTTGAAAACCTTTCAAAACATTTTTGTTCGAATTTTATGGGCTAAATACATATATCTACAAAACCATGAAATATATTTGAGAAAAATTCGCAAGTAAAATAGAAGATAAGGCATTTTAATTGAGATCATAGTACAGACAAAAACATCATAAAATTATGTCTGGGTTTCAATTTTAAGCAACTTTTATGAAAAAAGTCTCGTTTTGAAAATAAGTGGGGTGTTAAGGAATTATCTATTCTAACTTTTCTAAGTTACTAAACTCATTAAATTTATGCCGTAATATATTTCAATATATTTTTGAGTTGTTCCGTCAAGTTGAACTACAATGTAAAGTTAAGGGATCTATTTAGTAAGTCACTAAATATCTCCAAAAATGACTTATTTCAAAATTTGGTTAAATTGGTAGGAAAATCTACATAAAAACTGATTAATGTGAATTGTGTTTTTTTATGATTATATTTTCATAAGTTGTTTCATCACATTGGAGAAAATTTTGCGTATAGGAATGATTATCTTATTTGAAATGGTTTTGGAGCTATTAATTATTTTAAGTTTTGAGATTTATTGGCGTAATTTCAGTCCACGGGTTAAATTAATAAACAATCGTTTTGATTAAAGCCAACGTTTCGAGCATTTATTTGCTCATCTTCAGGGCAAACTACAATTTACAAAAATATATACTATTTGTCTGGTCAAGTCCGAAACATTAATTAATACTACTTACATCATTGATTTGTTTTTAAGTCAAGTGGGTTTGGACAAACATTGATTGAACGGCTAACAACATTACACTGCAATTACAAATAAATTTCGGACATAATAACTTAACTTACATAATTTTAATTTGAACGGAGCACAAACTTACACAGCTTTCACCCGGGCACATCTAAACAGGTTTGACCTAAATTACGCCAATAAATCTCAAAATCAGTCTAGACGGTCTATATTCCATCAATTTTTTTTAAGTACTACCTAGGTCCTAGATAAACAATTATAGTGTAAGGTTATTTCCGAGCTTTTTTGGATAATATATAGTGTGCGGTATAGTGTGAGCGATTCCACTCTGTATTGGAAACTTTTCGTTAGGATTTTTCACGATCATGTCACTGGGTGTTACATGCAAATCCGTTATTTGGTGTGGTGCTTTATTTAAAAGGCAAATTGGGCACTTACCCTATTCACACTTAAATCTTGTTGAAATTATCCATTTTTTGACAAGTCATGACAAGATTGCTCTGCACTGCACATATAAGTATAAAAATCTTTTCAAGACAATTGTGCGATGCACTGATAGCTTGCTTGAAAATATAATCAATTGGTATGAGAGATTTTGCAGTTAAAATAAAATGATTAGCGTTTTCAGGAGTTCCAACTTGAATTATATTGAAGTAATATCATCTTTAGATTAAACAAGACCTTTAGAGTTGAAGGGACACATCAACGATGTTGACCAAAATCATATTTTTTTGCTGTTGGCAAAATATAGTTTTATATACAAAGCTCAAATTCCTTAACACCCCATTTTGCATTTTCGTCAAAAATCACACATTTTTATGATTATCTCAGAAATCTGCCATCTGCCGTCTTCATTGTTATTGGCCGGGAGAATGGTAGAACTGTATTTTGTTCAATTATTGGCATACTAGAAGTTGCTCGAATTTTAGGTGGATTTTTTTTTTCATCCCTCAACACCCCATTTTATGGTACCGTAATCCGGGGTATCATTGATCAGCGGGGTAACATTGATCGGAATGACTCATCTCGTAAAAAGTTCGCATTATCATTTATTGATGGAACATTTCTAAACCATGAATGTTGCTTCCCTTTCTTATATTCATGAGCAAATGAAAGTGATGATTTTTGCGAAAATTCCGTTTACCTTATACGTAAATTTGGCAACTTTTTGAAACAATGATTTTAATGGTTGAGGATGACACTAACAAACATTCATGTCTCACATAAGTTCTGTAAACGATATGATCAAGGAAAATGCGGTTCTTCCTAAAAACGGCATCGCTGAAACGGATTCAGTTGTCAAAACTTTCACAAGTATGTTGAATCAGGCAACATTACCGAATTACTGTTAAGAATGTAAATTTCCCTTAGAAAATTGCCTACCTTTAGGCGTATTCCGTGGTTCGAGATGTTTTTAATTTTAAAATAACTCAAAAAGTAAATGACTTGTAAGCGTTTGGCCTTCATATTTTGCTTCAGGGGCCATGATTTAAGTAAGTAACGACATTTTTAATATTACCGAACGTTGTTTACATAAGTGATCAATGTTACCTCATACCAGCTAAATAAAAAAATCGCCTAAAACATTTTTTTAAACATTCTTAAATTGTTCAAAAAACAAAATAAAGTATATAGTCACGAGCTATAGGGGCCAGTACTTTTTTTAAAAATATAAAATTTGCAACATTTGCATCTTCAAACCAAATATTTAAGATATATTCAAAAAAATGATCAATGTTACCCCGGATTACGGTATATGCTATGTGACTATTTCCTAGAATCATACAACTAATAATATTACGATGGGCCCTTGAAATAGAAATCTCAATCCATGAAATAAACTCAGTCTCGTAGAACCTATCACTCAGTGTAAAAGGAATCATCTAGTGTCAATCTAAAAACCACATAGACCCGTTTTTAAGTCTCCCTCAAATTAAAAAGAATCCTCATGTTCAATATTTCGCTTTTAAAACAATATATTGTTACTGCATTCCACTTTTAAAACAAAATTGTGAAAAATTTAAGCAAATTGATTAAACAGTTTTCGAGTAACGACAATTTATTTTTCTGGTAATTTATACTGCCGGTATAAAGCTCTTCAAAAGTCAAAAGCATAATTTTGACAATACAACTGAATTGTATAATTGTTTTATTACTTGATATTGCATTTCTTTTTGTTTGATAAATTGACTAAGAACAAAATGGCATTGTACAAATTATTATGTTGTCATTTAATAAGAAAATCGTTCATTCGGTAAATATTATTGTACAGTTTTTCTATACTTTTTGATGCTGATCTCAGAATTCAAAACGAAGCGATAACGGTGAATCACGTTTTTCTGATAAAATTCAAGACGGGACCAAATTCAAAATGCTCGTCGAAATTATTTTAAATTACACTACAGCTTTCCTCCGTGCGATGCCCCAAAGATTGTTTGTGTTTCTGGGAATATATGAGAAGAAAATATGAGAAGAAATACTGAGTTTATCAATAACTGAGCTTTTTGCCAACTGTCAAGCTATGGTACATCAATTTAAGCCAACTAAAATGCTTCTCCTCTTGTTTTATAAAATTCAAGCAAAATACGACGCAAACTGTAATTCTAATTATATATGCCGATGGTAACTGCGTTTCAGCGATTATTACTCAACCATAACTCGGAACATTTCTTAACGAAATATTATGCGTATTCTTAGTCATGTCCGATCAGAAAAAAATGTAGACTTGACTAGAATGCGAAGAAAAGTTTTGAAGTTAAACATAAATAAATTAATACCTAAGATTCGAAGTTTCGAATGTTTGATTTTGTTTGTACGTAAAGTAATATATGAAGCATACTTAGAGAAATATATGATATTTTTTTCTTTTAAAAAAATGAATCAAATAATTTTACTAAGATTTTCTTGAACTTTCCAAAAGCAAAACATCTAGAACGTTTGAACTATTTTTTTTTTACATAAAGAAGAGGTGTTCGGTTTTCAGCCAAATATATGGCTTAAATTACAAATAAAATATCGCTGTTGAGGTGATAACAATATGGAAAGAAGTCAAAAATTTCTCTGGATTTCAATGTATTTCGCAATGGTTTTATCTTTTGTAGTTTTACGTTAGATATATTAGTGAATCTTGGAATTGCGAAGTATTAATTACAGATGGTTTTCAAACTTATTTCATCAAATTTAAAAACAAAAAAATTCTCATGGTGGTGGTTATGAAATTTATCACTATCACATGAAAATTATTGGTCAACATAAGAACATATAAATTGAAGTTTTTTTCAGCTTTAAAGTATACCATATTTCATCAAACTTCGAGGGTGGTCTTGGGCTTCTTAATGATCACGTGCTTTTATCGAAGGATCTCTCTTGAATGTCTGTTATCACATCCTCATCCCGTTTCACAACTTCCCACATTTCAGGGTAGTGAACGGACCAGTCATCTGGTATGCACCCTAACAATGAGAACTATTCTTGCACCTTCATGAACTGCTCACTTCTCGAAAAGACAAATCATTCGGAAAAATGACATTCGAGGAAAAGGGTTAGGGAAACGACATTAAAGGAAAAGTAGCACAATCGTTTGATAAATAGTAAAGACAAAATATAGATATTATAAACAATATATAAAACGGAAAGAACCAAATACTACTCTTCACTCGATATACATTAGTTAAGGTCATAAAGAGGGGTGGGACATTTCGCATAAAGACGTTTCGCATAAGGACAATTCGCATAAGGACGTTTGACATAATGAAAATTATATGCCTTCTTCACAATGCTACCTTTTCTTGTATGGAACTACATTGTCCATTATGTCAAACGTCCGTATGCGAAATATCCTTATGCGAAACGTCTTTATGCGAAATGGGTCACCCCCGTCATAAAGCAATCAAAATTTAATTGATAATTGGCGTTAAGTTGCAGCTTATCTACGTGAAACAAGGTATAATCACTTCAGGGCGTTGATACAGATTAAAAAAAATGATTAATTTTTGCAGTGCGTTACGATTCAATTCATTTATGTGGACTAAGGTTAAATTACTGCAGGATATTGATAGAGCTAGGAATGACATACAGGGCGTTGAAATGTACCTGATCTTCATAGGATAAGTCAGTCACTCCAGTCAAATAACTCCAGGGCGTTAATACTGCTAAGAAATTTCAATTGATTTTCAACAGGGTGTAAATATGCTACCGATCTTGCAAAGATCAATATGAAAGAAGGCCAAATTACTCCAGGGCGTTGATACAGCTAGGAATTTTCAATGGAAACAGAGCATTAAGTTGCACAAGGTAAAAACAAGGTCAAAAGACAAAGAAAATACAGTAAGGATTCGCTCGTTGGGGGTCCGCTACATGGAATGACTCGATGGTTGGATGTTCGCTGGTTGGAAAAAAAATCCAACAAAAAAGCACTTGAATGTCAAGAGAAGATGTCAAACTGACTTTGACGTCTGAGTACCGTCCCATTAAAGTCTCCATATATAGAACAAATGTGTATGTATATGTGCATTTCGTTACGATTTGCTCTCCAGATACGTTAGTCAGGAGCATTTTCATCAGCTGTCAGTCATTCCAACTAACGGGTCGAATTCGCTAGATAGAAGGCAGTCATGTTCCAACCATCGAATCCCCGCTGTAGATATCGAACAGGGCGTTAACATAAAGTTGATTTACATGACACGAGTCCAAATTACCCCAGGACGATGATGATTCCATGCTGTAATTTTCAATTGATGTCCTACAGGGCGTTAATATGCACCTTATCTAATATCTACGTGAGAGAAGGTCAAATTACTACAGGGCATCAATACAGATTGAAATTTTCAATCAATACAGGTGCATTGAGGCGCACCTGATCTACGTAAGACAAGGTGAAATTAGTGAAGGGCGTTTATACATTTTGAAATTTGTCCCACAGGGCGTTAAAATGTAACTTATTTACATGGAACAAGGTCAAATCACTCCAGGGCGTTTTTGAAACATGGAATATTCGATTGATGTCCTGCAGGGTGTAAAGATGCACTTGGGATGAAGTCAAATTAATCCAGGGCGTTTATGCAGCTTGAAATTTTCAAATAATGTCCTACAGGGTCGTAAGATGCAGCAGATCTATATAAGACCATTTCAAATTACTCTAGGGCGTCAGTACAGATTAGAGTTTTCAATCGATGCAGGGCATTGAGGTGCACCTGATCTACGTAAGACAAGCTCAAATTAGTCAAGGGCATTTATACATCTTGGCATTTGTCCCTCAGGGCGTTAAGATGCAACTGATTTACATGGCATGAGTCCAAATTACTCCAGGGCGTAATGTGGGGCGTAAAAATGCACTTGGTCTACATAAGATGAGGTCAAGTTAATCCAAGGTGTTGTTAAAGCTTGAATTGTTAATTGATGTCATACAGGGCGTTAAAATGCTACGGATCTATATGGGACAAATTACTCCAGGGCGTTGATACTACTTGGAGTTTTCGATTTTGATCTATGTGGAATAAGGTCAAAGTACTCTAGGGCGTTGATAAAGCCTGGAATTTTCAATCGATGTGGTGAAATTACTTTAGGGCGTTGAAACAGCTCGTAAATTTCGATTGATTTTCTACAGGGCGGTAATATGCCCTTGTTGGAAATTTTGATTGATATCTTGTGGGGCGTTAGATTGTTGTTGATTTCGCACATTATTTTTTATGTTTTCGGGTGAAAAATTCTAAAAAAAATCTGAGCAAAGCTTCTTAGTCGTCGACTAAGCGCGACTAAGCAGGACGACAGGGCTGATTCAACAATAAGTGGTCTGTTGTTCAATTATAAAAAATATGATTAATAAATTTAACTGAAGTATCATAAACTTCGATCAAAATGAATATCAATAAAATAGGCAATAGAATTTCTCTCAATTCGAACAATTTTGTAACAGACAATGCATGTAGATTGCTTCAACCTTCCCGTTTCTCACAGTGTTCAACGCTCTGCGTGAGTGACAAACGCGCGCCCAACAAGGTGAAAACTTTGATTGTTCCACATTTATGGCCAATGTAGGAAACTGGAATTCCACCCATCATCGACTATACTGCCTTCGGGGCGCTAGCGTGCAACCAGATGGAATTTCGCCCCAAAGGGAACGAATGCCAATTGCCTTTGGAGTTCGCAGCAGCAAACAGTTACCAACTAGCGCGGCGAAATGTTGATGGAGCTTTTTAAATGCTTTCGCGGGAAAATTTGCGGAAAACGGTCGCCGTAATTTCCAAACAGTAAGATGGACCCATCCCTGGGAATGCGCGCCACGGCGCAAAGTTTACCCATTTTAATTATACGCACCAAACAAAACTAATTTCTTGCCGTTTTCCCGCTTTGGTTTGTGCTCTCCGAGCCGTGTTTTGTTGCGGGCTGCAGCAGCCAGCGCCAGTATGTAGAGTAAGGTGGGGCTAAAGTTCGACCTTAGTGGAAAAATCAATATTTACAAAAAAAAACTACAAAAGTTGGAAAAAAGTACCACCCATTGAACCTTCAACATTTTTCTTCTTCTTGGCATAAACTTCTCCACTGGGACAGAGCCAGCTACTCAGCGTAGTTTTCTAAGAGCACTTCCACAGTTTTTAACTGAGAGCTTTATTTGCTAAAGTTGCCATTTTCGCATTCGTATATCGTGTGACAGGTACGATTACACTCTATGCCCAGGGAAGTCAAGGAAATTTCCATTACGAAAAGATCCTGAACCGACCGGGAATCGATCCCAGACACCTTAAGCATGGCTTTGCTTTGTAGCTCTAACCACTCGGCTAAGCAAGGCCTAAGGAACCTTCAACATATTTGCTACAATTTTGCTGAGCTATCTTGTGTGAAAATATTTACCTATTTTTAGTTCTATAAAAAATATTTTTAGTTTTATAAAAAAATATTCAAAACAAGGTTAATGGTAATGAACTCAGCAAAAGGAATTCAACGCAAAGCCAAAGAAAAACGTGAAATTTCAGCTAGGAGTCTTAACTTTCTCATATTTTTATCAATTTCTTTAATATTTGGAGTGGAAGTCTTACTTGAATAGCATTTGAACCACCATGACTTTTATAGCATTTGTATGAATTGAGTTAGAAATTTTGAAAACTTTTGCCACACTCGAAATTTTACCGCACTCTACCCTACTCATGGAAGCAACAGCTGTGCAGCAAAAGCAGCCAGAAATGCGGTTTTCACACATCATCCGGTAAACAAACTGTGTACCTAAATGGGAGTATGGAAGCGTGGTTTCCCGCAGACTGCAATGACGTACCGTTTGGGATGCTGGCTGGCTTTCCTCCACCGCCGTCTACCGTCGCCAGCACTCACACTGGAAGTCAATGTTTTGCTTCTATCTTGAGGGGAAGATGGCTCATAATGCCAGGGTAAACTCATTTTCACAGCGAAATAGTCTAGTTCCGAAAGAAACTTGAAGAATAAGTCATACATCTGATCAAATTCATTTCATATGGCTTATACAAAGATATTTAACAGCTTTTTTATAACATTAGCCATAAATCAACATTTTAGCACATTACACGGCTTTCTGGTCACTTGGAATTAGTTTACAAGAACATTGGGATAGGCTGAATCAAAGTTTTGCGGTTCAACGAACTGTTTCAAATTTTCCAATATATGATGATTCATTTTCATTTATTTAGTTAACATCTTAACAGATAACATTGAATTAACAATTTCACGCCACAATACTCGGTTTGTGGCCGCATCTCTCCATCTTCGATTCTGCCCCACGCTCAATTTTGTTCATCAGAAAAAAAAACTTTTGAGACCTGTGTTCAGGATTTCTATAGAGGACAATGGGAGACCTCTGGCGATTTTTCCTTGCAAAAATAAGTTTTCCCATAGTAAATCCCGTACAAACTTTGAAGTGCTGGCGCTAAAATATAGTTTCAACAATCAAGTTGAAATATTGCACAGTTGTTATGGGACCAGAAAGCAATCCAAAAAGTGGACTGAAGGGAGAATCTAAATTTTTCATATAACCGTGTCGCAGGCTAGTGACAGGTCTGCCACCTTTCAAATGTTCGGCCGACAATGTCCATATCATCCGCGAAGCAAACAAATTGACTGGATCTCGTACAAATCGTCCCCCGGCTGTTGAGCCCGGCTCTCCGCATAACATCTTCTAGCGCAATATTGAACAACAGGCACGAAAGTCCATCACCTTGTCGCAGTCCCCGGCGGGATCCAAACGAACTTTGACAGAAAAGTCTGAGCATTGTTCAAAGAAGAACTTAATAAATTGTGTACATCAACGAATGTGAGTGGTGAAATCTCATTGAGTGATACACCGCGATACAATTTGCGCTCAAATAAAAATAAAACTGGGTCAGAAAACACTGGGAGAAATGTAGAAAATACGCCCAAAAGTGGAATCGTAAACGAGGGTATGGTTTCATATAGATAAAATTACTAGGTATAGCTGAAGAGCCTAATAAAGATGAACTTAAGAGATCTCTCTTGGATCATAACGAAATATTGAATAATGTGAAGCACCTAAAAGTGTTGGAAATTTATTCAGTCAATGAGCTGTTCAATGCTATTATCGAAGTTGATGCTCATACATATGGTAAACTTATGGAGCGCGGAAAATTTATCTGTGAATGAGATCGTTGTCGTGTTGTCGATGACATTGATGTGCTTAGGTGTCATAAGTGTTGTGCATTCAATCATAAAGGAGCTGATTATAGTGCTAGAGGGATAACATGTCCCCGATGTGCTGGTTCTCATTCAATTCAACAATATGATTCTGTAGAGTATAAATGTGCTAACTGTATCAGAATGTTGAAATCAGGCAGGCAGGGTATCTGTGTGGATCATGCTGTCTGGAGTGAGGAATGTTCAGTGTATCGAAGAATGAAAGATAAAAAGAAAGAAAAGATAGGTTTTGAAGCATAGCAAACAAAAAGTGATATTTTGTATGCAAATTGTGCTATTGGTATTCACATTGAAGAAATAAGATTGATAATACGACAATATAATCCAAATATTTGTGTCATTACTGAGACTCACTTGACAGATAAACATAATGTGAATTTGTTCGATATAAAGGGATATGATAAGACCAATTGCTTGTCTAATTCGAGCCATACTGGTGGAGTGACATTTTATGTAAAAAAATAATATTAAATGGATTGTGCATTCTAATGAATCGTGTAGTGGAAATTGGTTTTTGATCATTTATGTATCTGTTGGAGTTATGAAAGGTATGTATGGTGGTTTATATCATTCACTTAATGCTAATGATGCAACGTTTCTCATGTACCTTGAAGAGGAATGGTTGCCCAGGGTACTTGAACATAATGGATGAATCACAGTCATTGATGACTTCAACATCAACTGGTTAGAACAGTGGTTCTCAACCTTTTCGGTGCTGCGACCCCCTTTGAAGTTTTATAAACGTCTCGCGGACCCTCAATCAAATGCAAAAATTCTGCTATTTTCCTTTGGAGGAGTTTACTAATAATTGCTAGGAATGTAGATTTCTGACTACTAGTATATTTTCAAAAGTATGACAAGGAACAATGTTGTCAAAGTCCAACAAAAAAATAATGCAGGGCAAGTAGGATAAACCCTTTGGGAGCCCTAAATTCATTCACTTTAACATTGTGGATTTTTCTCCATCCAAAGGTCTGAAACTCTGCAGTACATCGCATTTATGTCCGGTTTTAGAATAGAGTAAAGAAATACTTGGGACAACAAAGATTAAGATGGTCAATTTTCCTAGGCTGAAATTTTGCAATTGAAATGCTTCTTCAAAATAACGCATTTTAGCCCAAATATGAGCTCAATAGCTTTCAAAATATCCTGCCGACGTGAAACAAAAGTGCAAAGAATAATATACATTCTTCAAATTCCAAATCCCACTAGCTTCTCAACCAGGGTGTCGACTTAATTTTGAAAATAAAATTCCCTGACTTTCCAGTCGTTTTCCAGAAAATTTACAGGCCAACATGGATTCGTATTAATAAAGCGGTAAAAGCTGAGTAGAAGCTAAGTAAATTCTGAATCATCTACTGATCATATTGAAATCTTCAAGCGCAAAAGTAACTTTTAAAATTGTAGAAAACGATGTATTTGGATATTGAACTACCTTAGACATAATTTCACAAGTTTCAGGCATAAAGGACAATTTTGGACACTTTCCGCAAGCAGATCATACCATTTTTCATACATAAGACGTCACTCTATTAAGACCATTACCATGCTTTTTTTATTGGAAGAACATTATTCCTGAATTTCAGGTGAAATTACAGCCATTATCAAAGAACTTTCTTTGAAAAATTCATCAAGGAATTCAACAAAAAATTATCAGAAATTCCAATTCAAAATCTTAAATGTATTTTCCGAATATTCCTCCAATACTTGTTTCTCCAGGAACTCCTTCAATATTTCTCTCAGAACCTCCTCAAATGTTTTATCCAATGACTTCAATATCGAAAATTATGTTTTAAGAACTCTTACGCTTTTCTTCTATAAACTAGTCCAAAGATTTTTAACTAGCTTAAGAATTTTATAATTACACCTCTAGTAGGCGAATTCCGGCGCGTATTTTCTTTGAAAGAATGAAAATCTTCTTTCTGGTGAATAATGGAAAAAAGTTTCTTCTCTTTGAAGAAATTGTTCACCGGAATTCACCTACAGGAATCTCTAAAAAATATTAAAGAATTTATTTCAGTCATGATTTTTTTTTTTCCTAGAAATTAATTTAGAATCCATAGGAATATTACAGAAATACTTCAAAAACATGTTTAGGGATCACAAAGACACTTTTTCCAAAATGTATTCATTTTTTCTTAAAATTCTTCACCATGATTCTGATGTGATTTTTTTTAAATTCAAGCAACCGTTCTCCCCAGAAATTTATCTAAATATTTTAACGGAATGAATTCTGGAATTGAATAACGCGCTAATATTAAGTTTTCAGAAGTTCATTTTAATGTGTCGTGCCTCCAACAATCCTCGACTTGACTACGCTAAGAATGAGTATTCAATGAGTATCTTCCAAGTACTTTTTTCGGGGGTTTGTGCTAACGTAAAAACTTCATGTACACTCACAGAACGCGATACGAGAACGTAAATAACACATATTGTTATTACAAACAATTCAAAAATAATTTAAATTTACCTTTTTATTCGACCGACTTCAAGCTCGGTCTAGCCCAACTACGGGAAGATGTCCGACTAACCTTCCAAGTAATCTCACAAATCAAAGGATTATCGAGCAGATTCCTTCAAATTAATTTCCTGAAAGTTCTGCTTCCATGGATTTTATGGATTCACAAAGATATCTTAGATAATGATCTTTATATTTTTTGGCGAACTTTCTGTATATTCTCAGAACAAAAAACAAACTGGACATATCTGTAGGTAAGCTCCTGAATAAAATCCTTAAGTAACGCTTAGAATTCACGATATTTCCATAAAATCCTGGAAAATTGAAATTGAAATAGATAGAAAAATGGACAAATATCAATATTAGAGCACTTTGCGGTATTATCTTTATTGTTTCCAGAAACGACATGATAAAAATGTGAATGCTCTTGAGATTTTAAAATATGGTTTTCATCTTCATGATTTGATGAATTTCCTTAAGATTTTGAAGAGAAGACAATGATTTGATCTATCAAAATTTAGAACTAAATATTAATAAAGCAAGCTACACCAACTTTGAAGAAATTGTTCAGAGAGCACTGTTGATGCTTTTCATTTAAGAAAATTTTGGATTCTAAGAACAAGTATAGATAGTAAAGTATAGCTCACTCTTATATGCATATAAGCATCTTCTCAATTAACTTGTTTGATGTTGTAGTATTGAATATTTTTCCCTGACCTTTAGTGAAATTCCCTGACATTCCCTGACTTTCCAGATTTTTCCAGGTAGTCGACACCCTGTCAAGAAAAATATAGAGCCCTGTTTTAATTTTAGTACCCCAATAATAGAAACAACCCCAGTGTTAAAAACTTGAGCCCCTGTGGAGTTTTTGTCGACTAAGTGAACGTCAAACATGATCAAAAGTGTCAAGGTTCAAATTTGAACCCATTTTTTCAAAACATTAAAGAATAAATATGATATAGCTGTTATTTGCAAAAATTGTAACAAGAACACGCTCTACCGTGTTATTAAATAAAAATAAGTTTCTATCAAAATTTTAGGACTCTATTGAAGATTTCATCAGAGATCGTCAGCTCTGGATAATCTGCATTGAATATATTAAGAGACTCGCTAATGGGCTTCTATGCTCTGCTATATTCTGCAGTGGGGAGAATTTGTCAAAAGTTTCGCCAGGAAATCTTTGAAAGCAAGCGGATATCTATCCGTAAGGAATCTTCGCAGAAATCTACCGAAGATCACTGTGACAAAAATCGATCGAAAATTTTACTTGAAAACTTAATGAAAAATTCACAAGACTTCCGCGAATGGTTTTTGTAAAAGCTGTTAAAAAATTGCTTTATTCACTACTTCCAATAACCAACAAAGTTCTGAGAAATTTTTGGAGGATCTTGCCAGGAAGCTGGCAAAATCCGCCAAGATTTAAACTATTTTCAAGTCCACACTGAATTGAACTGGAACGGATCAGCATTAAGTAATGATTTCTGGCTTGCTATGTAAGCCGACTGAATGACATTGAAGGTAATTTCCCAGTATTATCACAATTGAAGGAAACAAAAAAGGTTAAGGTTTAAAAATATTTGAAAGACGCCAAATTTACAACTGGGTAATAAGACAGCGTACATTTATTACGTAATGCTAAAATTGGAAATTTATAATCTTCTTCCGTAACGCTTTTTGTATGAAAAATTTCAATTTTTTGTATGAGCCATAACGCTTGAGCCTACTCCTTCTCTCCCCTAGAGAGTTACGTAACTTGTGGACGGTGCCTAATATATTACGAACAGATCCTTTTATCAAGAAAACCGACACTTATTCTCAATGGCTTTACGGACCCCCTGAGAGCTCGTCACGGCCCCCTAGGGGTCCGCGGACCACCGGTTGAGAAACCCTGGGTTAGAAAATATGATAGAAGAGAACTTAAACTCATTATCACTGCATCAGTTTATAAGTTTTTCTACAAGAGTAAACCATAGAAGTAGTACAATGATTGACCCACAGACAAACAGACGTAACACTTAGAACAAATTTCGATGAAAATCATAGTCGCGAGAACATATACGCCCAATGCTAAAATCGGTGTGTTTGGCCGATCGGCCAACAGGTGGCGGTAGTGTGTAAACGTCAAACACGAACAAAAACGCCGCGAGCGCTGCGGGTGGTGTGTTGGCCACCTACAATTTATTCAAATCGACCGTTAAAAAGGTGGTCGATGGACATCGATGAGAGTGTGACGTCTGTTTGTCTGTGATTGACCTTTTGTTTGGTAATTACTAAGCTACAAGTGACGGAATAATCGGCAGACAAAATATCTGACCATGCAACAATAAGTGTTTTAGTGAGTAGTGTAGCTGACAAATCGACACCTACTAGAACTAAAATCAGAAGTTGGAAAAAATATTCTAAGGTACGTTTGCAATCCGAGCTCCGTTGGAAATTGAGAGATTTTCATCAATGTAGTAGTGTTGACGAGTCTGCAAACATGTTGGCTGAAGCGTTAGAAGTTACTGTAAATAATATGGTAGAGCTGAAAAAGATTACTGTTACTGAGACAGCACCGTGGTACACGAGTTCACTACATGGGATGAAATTGTGTAAGGACGAAGCTCATTTTGAATTTAGATCATCGCGTAGTCAAGAAGATTGGAAAGAATACCAGAGAAAAAGAAATAATTATATCAATGCAATTCGTGATGCTGAGAAGACGGCTATACAACAGGAGCTAAGAGCAAGTCAAAGTGACTCTAAAAAGTTATGGAAATCTTTGAAAAAGTTAATTAACCCAGCTAAAGGCGGTGACAAAGCAAAAGCTGATAAATAAAATTAATACTTTATTGATAGTGTCAAAAAGATTCACGACAGTATTCTAGAGTGTGGATCAAGTGATACTGGAAACGTCAGTCTAAATCCAAATTCTACTTTCAAACCAATCGATATGTAACAATTGATAATGAGAAACACAGTACCATATCTGAAAAAAAATGTGGTGGAATCAATAACGTCAGTACATCAGTATAATTTGATGCATTCGAAGCAATCAAACATGAGTTTCTCGTGCTCATTAACAAATCCCTTAGCAGAGTAGAGTTCCAATCTGGATGGAAAAAATCATTAGTTGTATCACTGCCAAAAGTTCCCAATTCTCAAAAACCCGAGGACAGAAGACCACTTTGAATCACGTTACCCTATATGTTGTGAACCACCATTCGTCCGATTAGGTGAAAATGTTGCTATGGCTGCAATGCTCTTTAACGCAAAGTTTGAAATAAAGCTTGCAGATCTGAGCACAAAGTCGGGCAGAGTTGGCTGTCATCGCTTTCGTGTGGTCGTCGCAGTGGTACCCGATTGGAGAAGGAAGTCTGCGATAGCTAACGGATCGCCTTATCTGAAGCGAACCTAGATGAACCAGTTTGTTGGCAATGTTGGCACACAGGAAGTCAACGACAGTTTTGGTTCATAAACATGGAATGGTGAGGATGGCATGTTTTGTGAAAAGATAGCATCTTCTGATAGTTGATGATAAATGGTAAAGGTTACATGTAAGACATCGCAACACGAATAAAATTTTCTACATACAGAGTTGTCCTGGCAATCACAAATTTGAACAGCATATGGGTTGCTCTAGATCAGTGATTTCCAAAGTGGCTAAATTTTGAAACCAAAGAGGGTTCCATGAGGTGATTTTCAGCGCCGAGGGGGAATACTTTGTAAAACAAATATGGGGGCAATAAAGCTAGAAAGGGGACGAAAGATCTAGAATGGGAGCAACTGAGAACAGCTACTGTTAACGTTTGAAAGACACACTCAAGAGAAAGTAATTTTGTAACACATCTTTGGGAAGAATGATTTCTACAACAAGAAATTTCAACTGTATTTGTTTTTTCTTTAAGCAGGCTCATTTTCAAATTATAAAATTATTAATTTCAAAGAAATGAGATTTGCAATATAAGTATTTCAGGTAAGTATCGATATAAGAAGTTCATAATCAGAGTCAATAAAAACTGTTTTTTTTTTTGTGAGTACGTTGCCAGTTTTTAAGGAAATTGCCATCAGGCGTTTAATGTGGTTTGCTCTATGATTCACCGAACTGAATCACAAAATTTACTGACTTTTAAGCCGGTCGTCAGACTTGTGTGACTTGAATCCGACTCAGTGACCTCATACTAAATGTGTAACATATATGTTTTTTTAAA
This sequence comes from Aedes aegypti, assembly GCF_002204515.2. NCBI lineage: Eukaryota > Metazoa > Arthropoda > Insecta > Diptera > Culicidae > Aedes > Aedes aegypti. Next base: position 263,627,172 of record NC_035107.1, on the reverse strand, counting down.
TTCTTTTAAATTTGTATCAAAATAACATTCCAAAAAAATCTAATTTCGATGAAAATGTATTGTTTATTGCAATGTTAAGGTAAATATTCTGAGCTGATTGATAATTGGAGACATTTAAATAAAAGTCTGCAACAGAGAGCTAACTGACAATTATCCCGATGAAGGTTAATAGTGAGAATGATAATTGATTAAATATTAGGGGAGAGTTGGCAGCACTGCTATGCTGCAGTCGTGGTTGTATTTCGTTTCAAACAATTTATTGAAAAATTGGTGTTTTTTGTACGAATATATTCCGGTTGTTAGTGTGATATTGCTGCTAAAGATGGACATTTTCATGGTGAATGGAAGAATTAGTGCGTTGAGTGGTTTATTCAGCCAAGGGTGTGATTTTGGAAGTTCGGGATTTGCGGCCGAAAAAAATGATTTCATTTCATGTTGTTGCGTGCACGCTCAAAAAAGAATTCTGGAAAACGTGAACTGTCAAAAATACACCATGAACTACCACAAATGGTCACATAAACATGATCTAGTTCACGGTGTATTTTTGTTGTTGACGAGTTCACGTCTGCTGTTCACGGATACGAGAACGGATTTTTTTCTGTGTGTGCGGTGTTATGTTTGTCGTAGTGTGCTACTGGATGCAACTGAGGAGATTGCTCATATGATGATCGTATCACCAATGCACCAGAAGCGAATAAGGTTGTGTTATAATGTGATGGATGATGACAGCGACATTGACGAGATCGGCATGAGCTCCAAAGCTAAGTATCTTGCAAATATTTTGTAATAGACAAGTGACCGCCGTGAAGTTGGAATTTTCTGATAGGAGATCACAATATTTGGGGAATTGTAATGCAGTGTTATAACATGGATAACGGTAGTGATGCCATGTAGTGCATGCATAACGGTTGAACAAAAAGCGCTAGGGTAAAAGCACTATATTTCGACCCATGAAACCAGCATAGGAGTGGAAAACTTCTAAAAATCCTGCACAAAATCATAAACTAATATTCAAATTTGACAATCGAATAAAAAAACCTAATATATATTCATATATAACTTCTATCAGGTGATATTTCATTGTTTTTTTGTAATTTTTAGGGATAAATGACTTTATCATATTGTGCTATTTTTCGACCCATTGTTTTATTTTTTGACCCATGCATGTGCTAATTTTCGACCTGTACCAAATTGAAACAATATAATCGGTATGTTGCCTGAGGAAAATACTGTTTTAAGAAATTTTTATCAAGTTTGTGCTTATCTGAAGGGAATGAATTTACTTTTTCTCTTTTTGAGAGCACTTGTAAAGGCAATGTGGGAAGTTTTAAACATTAATATATGTGCGAAAATTATTAATTTGTTATTGAATATTCTTCGATTATTTTCTTCTTTTTTAAATAATTATAAATAAATCGAATATTTTGTTTTGTGGTATTGTGTGATTAAATTGTGGCCTACGATATCATGATTCATAGCAACCTGTATGACAAAGGAAAACCAACATTCATGGACAATAATCGATTTTTCTACTACTGAAACGATTTTAAGTGGAACAAACTACATGACATTCTATTGTTGCGATAGGATGTAGTACAGCAATAGGATATTTGCATTTAATCATGTAACACCATTTTGTTTAAAACATTTATTTCATTTTATTATTTAGTAGTTTAAATAAAAAACTGAAATTCTATTTCTAGCACTTGACTTAGACTGGTTTCTTAGGCTTTTACTTTTTTTTTTTTCAAATTTTGCTTGATTCGTTTTGCTTCACTGTGTTCTTGTTTCTTTATTTTGGATTCTCTCCTCCGCTCCATCCATCTTGATCTACCAATTCACCTCGAGGATGTTTCTTTAAAAAATAGTTAGGCCTTTCAGCAGTATCAAGGAATCCTTTAACATACTACGATATTGAGTCACGTTTCACTGGCCATCTCCGTCGCTGCCTGCGGAATGTGTGAATCAAATTCAGTCTTCTCCTCCATTGTGGCCTGTCCAGGACGAAAAACGGACTGCAAATTTTAAATTGAATACATGAAATTTCGGAATTCCATAACCGAGTTCTTGTTGACTATCTTTGATGCTGCTTGTTGGATGTCGGTATCTGCGTTGACTTGCCTGTACTGTTCTGGGCGCTGTAATATGTTAATCCATATACTATTGATGAAATTGAACCGGGATCAGTATATTTCTCACCATTTTGGTTAAGAGCCGTTGAAGCAAGCAATTTATTTCTAAAAAAGAGGCACAACCGTTATGAACGATGTTTACTTTTGATGAAGGGTCGAAAACTAAAACACATCACCTGCTGAAATCATGGCATGCTTTTTCGACCGGTCGAAAATTGAAACCTGGTGTTTCAATTTTCGAACAATTTCAAACGCGTAATAAAATTTATTTCCGCTTATAGATGCACTTAATTCAATACAATATACCTTAATTTGATCTCTTTTCATCTGACTTTATCTATTGGGCATCACTTTGATCAGATTTCATACTGATTTGAGCCTTTTTCAAATTTGTCGATTTTTCATCAATGGAAGAAAAAAGGACTGATTCAGACACCGAAAAATCAGATCATTCAATTTACAATCAAAACTTAGTTATATAAATGCAATTTTTGTTGGATCATGACAGGTATAACAGTAATGGCATGTTCCATTGATTTATAAATGTTTTAAAATTTTAAATAGTAGTTTAAATAATGTTTGTTCTATCAATGGGTCGAAAATAAGCACTGGGTCGAAAATTAGATCCTTTACCCTACACTGAAATGAATTTTATTGTAGAAAGTACTGAATCCATGGTAGAATTAAGAACTGCACCAACGATTTTCAACCAACTACAGGGTGATTACTATATCCTGTCAGTAAAATAAGTAATCATAGAAAAAAATGGTTAAATGAATTTTAATTACCAGTGCATATCCAGTTTAGGACATCTATAACATTTGTCTTTGCTATGCATAGATAACAAATTAATATTTTTACCTCAATTTCCAGTCACAAGCATTGTTTCAGAAGCATTACAGTTAACACGCACGTTATTCAAAAGCATATATTTTAACCAAAAAATACATATTTTTTTCGCTAAAATTTTCCATAATCAGTCTTATTCTAATCCCTAGTAAGTCTAAATTGTCTAAATTGTGGTAAACAGCATGTTCAATCAGGCAATTTTTTCAGCGAAGTTTAGTCAAAAATACATATCTGTGGAAAACGTGCGTGCCAGGTGCAATGCCTTTAAAACAACACATATGACTAAAAACCAAGGTAAATGAAAAAAGATTTAATCTTTACTTTGTCAAAACAAACTTTATAGATGTGCAAAACAGGATGAACACTGGAAATTAAAATTCATACATACATCGTTTATCTACGAACATTTACTTTACTGACAGGAATTAGTAATCACCCTGTACATTAATCTGTTAACTCTACCAAAACATAGTCAACATCACTACACAAAAAAAAATCTTCTGTTAATTTAACCAGAATTGTAGTATTTATGACTAGAAACATTCTAGATTTGAGAAGTTTAGCATCATACTTTTAACCACACTGTGTTGTACGGTGGGTGTCACGGATTGAAATACAATGCTTTGTAGTAGATGCTACTATAGAAATAGTCAAATTTACTGCACTGCACAGTGATTTTCACCAGATTATAGTAAACTTAACAGATTTTTGTAGTCGGTTGAAAATCGTTGGTGCAGTGCTTAATTCTACCATGGATTCGGTAGATTATACAAGAAAATTTGTTTGCGTGTAGGATTATAATATGAAATGTTTCAAGTATGCGTTACAGATGATGCTGCCACAGTGATAAATTACGACTCATTACTAATTTTTGTAAAGGAAAATAACTGGGTAGATTCATCTGTTTGTTTCGAAAAAAAAAATTCACGTTGCTAGAAATCATTTCTTTGATTTTTTTGTAATATATTTTTGAATTTTGTTTGTGTTACGAAGGCCCAAGCTCGTGTTCGTTTCCGGCGCAGTACCGCTGTGTTTTATTTTTGATTTTCGTTCACTGTCGTATTTGATTTTGTGCGTTCTCGGAGTATTTTTTTCTACGAAAGTGGAATCGCATCAGTAGTTTGTGGTATTTTGATTCCGTTGCATGCTCCTGTGGGGTGAGCGACGGAATCAATCGTGTCCGGTCCGCGTTGTTCTAAAGCAAAAAGATATTTGTTTTCGATCGTGGATGGACTTCCAACTGGTGAGATCATTTCATGTTCATGATAGGGCAAATGTACCATTTGCACTTTAAGGAAAACTGCTAAAACATTTATTTTCCCTGCAAAAAGCCTTGCACCAATAATAGGAACACTGTTCCTTTAGTGAAGGTATGTTTTAAGAATTATTCCTTCAGTTGCGCAAACCATTGATTTCTTATGGACCCTCTACTATGAGTACTGATGCACCACTATAGGCACTATAGGTGCAAGGAAATATGAAACGTATTTTAATCATGACAACGATGGGAATGTTACTTAAATGAATTGATTAACAAAATATGAACGGATCATCGCTGTAAGCGTCGACATATTCTCTTGTACACTAACATAAAAAAACCCATACCTTTCGTTTTACCTAATTTTTATTATAATAGAAAATATCCTTTGGAAGGTTCGACGCTGGGAGTGTTGACGTACTGTTTATGCACGTTGTCTTTAGAGTACTGATAGGTGATTTTTTAAACTGAGGTTGCATAAATCACATCACTTAGCAAGGTGAATCCTGATCATGTAGCTATGATCCCTTCCCACTAACAAAACTCCTTCCCATGACAACCATGGAGATGCAGAGGCGATCTCGGTCTCTAGTAACAATGGATGTCACACTAACATTTCTTCCCTTCCCCGATGACCGTAGGGACGTAGCCGGCGCCGTTATTGACTTTTGTTTGTGTTTGGAGTTCTCGAAAGTGTACATTGAAGATAGAAAGCTACTCCCAAGCTACTTCTGTTGGTTCCTTGTGCAACTTCGATTATTCTGGTCAATCACGGAGTAGCAACTACGAATTGTACGGTCATCTATGCTTATTATGTTTAGAATGATAATTGATTAAGTATTACTGTTTACCTCAACTTTCCATGGAAGGTTCTCAGTGTTGTATCAAAAATTTCAACCTGATGTGAGAAACGCTGTTCCTGAGATGATTACTTTAGACAACTCAAATGCCATCCAGTGTGAAGTCAAGAATTTTTCAGAAATGCAATTTGGTCTTCAAGTGATTTGTCTTTTGCTGGGAACAGTTCCAAAAATATCGAGTGAATATCCCATCAATAATGGACTTTCGAAAGCTCCTTCCATTCTTTCACTCCACAGCGATTGCCATCGTATCGAAAAGAAAGAACCGTCAGCAAAGCCAACAACAACAGTAGTTAGTCTTTCAACGAGTACAATTATTCACACTCCACTTTCTATCTTGCCGCTGGCGAAGCCCTGTCGTCATCTACCCGATAGTTCCGCTGCAACCGGAGGAACCTCTCGTTCTTCAATACCCCCATTTTGAACGGATACTGACCATAACAAAAAAAAATCACCCATCCCCACCCAATCACCCAGTTTCCACCTCCGCACGTGCATGACCCAATCGATGGGGACCCAGCCGAGCCGAGCGGAGATTGTCCAGCTTCAATAGCTTCCGCACATAACCTTCTTTTTTATTGCTCGACACCATGGTGCTAACCTTAGGCCAAAACCGAGATAAAAATTGGCTTGATTTTCTTTCACTCACCCTGTTATAAGTCAATTATGATCTCAAGCATGTGAAAACATAAATTTTAAGAATATACCATACATATAGCACTTATTACTGCAACTTATATAGAAACCTAGATGTAAACTCAAAAGAGATCCATTTTTTGTTTATCAAAATGACCGCCTGAATACAGCACGTGGTGGAGCTGCTGTCATCATTCATGGACGTATGAAACAGTAACCTTTATCGTCATTTGAAACCGAAGTTTTGGAAACTTTTGGTATTTCTGTTGAAACAAAGCTTGATAAATATTCATTTATGACTGCCTGATTGCCTTTTCGATGAACTGGACAGCAAGTTAAGCTTCTTGAAAAAAGGACTTGCGGAAATTGGCTCGCAATAATTCATTTTTTTGTAATTGGCGACTTCAATGTAAAACGTCGCTCATCCAATAATTCGCAAAGCAATTCCGACGGCAAAATTTTATATGAAGAGTGCTCAATACTCAATTCAATACCCTGATTTTTCTTGTTTTTTTTTCTTCTAGAAACCCTTTTACTATTGATTTGGTCTTCAGCTTCGCTTTCGATTATCTAAGAGCTTACTGGAATACATATGAAACATACATCGATAGCAATGTTGATGTTTGAACAATTCTTTCGAAACTTTAACAAATCCCATTGTTAGGGCAAGGGACATTCTGATATCAACATGTGAAGTTAAATTTGACTCCGTGATTATAGATGATGATCTTCAATTCCTTATTCGTCTTGAATGCGTGAGAAGAAGGCAATTTCAACACAGCCGCGATCCTGCCATGAACATTATATGGCAGAATTTGGGAACCGAAAAAATCTCGTGACTGTTGTAAATATTCAAAACATAATTTATTTGACAATTTGCGGTAGTATTGTTCATCAAATTTTGTATGATACCATTTATGACCGCTTCGTAGAACAAATGATACCATTGTGCATCGAAGTTTGCTCCCAGCCCAACAACCGGGAAGCGGGTAATAATAGATGAACAAATCGCTCTCGAAACCCCCCTCAACCTAATACAATCGTCCGGTGGACGTGGACTGATCTTTTCACCTTTGATTCGCTTATGCTTCCGTGGCCAGGAGGGGGACGATGATGATGGGGCCGAGTGGAGCCCAACCGAAAGTGTGCTCGAAGGCTAATGGCAATTTTCGCCCGTTGGGTGTGGTTTTCCTGAACCGTGGAGAAAGATGGGTGATTTTGCAATTGAAGAAAGTAAACATTAAGGCCACCCCATCGCCACGTGATGGAGATAAATAAAAAAGGGCGAGTGTAATGGTTGGAAACGATAAGCAGTGGGAATTTTGTACTTTGGCAAATAGATGTTTTGATGATTGTTTGTTCATTAGGGATTCCCAAAAATTAAATTGTCAAAAAGTTCCTTTTCAATGATAGATCATATAATGTATAATGATCAGAAGCATTATATATGAGAACACAATAAAAAAAACATCTGGAGATTGTACGTAACGGTATTATGAAAAAATGGTATTGTTGGAATGCACTAAAATAAGTGGTAAAATGACCGAAAACATATAAAATACCGTACACCCGATTCTGTTTTTGCACGGGGGATGCGTGTAAAAAAAATACCGTGCAAAAAAAATCCGTGTTATTTCGAGAAACCGTGCAAAAAAAATCCGTGTTATTTCGAGAAACCGTGCAAAAAAAATCCGTGTTATTTCGAGAAACCGTGCAAAAAAGCCGTGTAAAAAAAATCCGTGCAAAAAAAATCCGTGCAAAAACAGAATCGGGTGTACAATCATAGTTCTTGATCCTATGAACAAAGTTTGGTATGAATATATGTCTGGTCAAAGACATTTTGATAAGCGGCTCTCCATAAACAACGTGGTCATTGTCAGGATATTGAGGATCTCACTGAGTTTTTTTTATCACTTAGATGAATATGAATTGAATTCAACTTAAAAAAATTTGAACTGCTACTAGTGTTGATTAACTCACCCTCAAATCTCAATCAATACGCTCTCCCGTGAGAGCAAACTCATTAGAGAACTGCTTCGCAAAACTCACGCTTGAGATTTTGATGCAAAATCACTCAATCAACTCAAACCGTAAAAAATGATTCAGTCGCAAAACCCGTCAAAAACTCGTGAAACCCGAATGTTGTTGTTTACGTTAGAAAGCATTACTATAATTTTACCAGACTAACAAAAAAATATTGCCGTGTGTGAGTAAACTGTGGAAATATGAGACAATGAGTCAAAAAGGTGAGCCAACTCATCCATGATTTTTTGACTAGTGAGTTGCGCGATTGACAACTCACGCATGAAAAATATCAAGCATGAGTTATGAGAAATTGAGTTTTTCACAACACTGACTGCTACGGCAAATAAAATGTGAAATGTTGTTTACAAAATGTTAACAATAGATTATTAAGATTGACCAAATTAGGACGATTAGGATAACACAGAATTCTTAGATATAAGAAATTAATGTGATGTTTAAAATGACTAAACTTCTGAAAAAGGAATTAATGAAGAAGGATCAGACATGGAAAAGAAACGTATAACATACAGTATCTCAAATTCATATTCGTACAGGACATCGTTTTCACATGAAATTGGTTATAAACTATGATATGATATATGTATCTGGAATCCATGAAACCCAGGATCCGCACTGAAAAACTGAAATTCACACTGAAAACCTAGGATCTACTGTGGAATCGCAGTAATAATACTGGAAAACCCTGGATTCTCACTGGAATTCTAATATTCACAGTGGGATCGCAGAATCTACACTGGTTGCTTAGAATCAATACTGAAATCCTCGGGTCCACACTCTAATATCAGTCTCCAAACTGGAATCCCAGGATGCACACTGAAATCCCAGGATTCGTACTGGAATACCAGATTTTACACTGGAACACAGGAATCCCATAATCCACACTGGAATACCAGGATACCCACATGAATCTAAGGTTCTACACTGGAAATCTAGGATCCCTGTCAAAATCCACTGAGATTATGCGCTTAACATTACAATCCCAGGATCCACTTCGAAATCTATGATCCATGCTATAATCCCTGGATCCGCACAGGATTCCCAGGATCTACACTGAAAATCCAGGCTCTACTCTGAACTCCCGAATTAACATTTGAATCCATACTGAAATCTCAAGATGCTTAGTTTAATCTCGTTTTCAATGGATCCACACTGATGTTCCAGAATTCAGGCTGGAATCTCAGAATCCACAATTTTATTTGAAGATCCATACTGATATTCAACGATTATCATTTTAATTAAAAGATTTACACTGTTACCAACGGATTCACATTGAAATACCAAAATTCAGGCAGAAATCTCAGGATCCATACGTGTAATCTATGGTCTTGGTACCGGGAGTACCGGTACCGAAAGTACCGGTATTACCGACCAATTTTTGGTACCGAAATACTGGTACTGGAAAGCATTGAGTACCGTATTTGAGTAAATATTTCCTCAAATTTTATATTCGAAGAATCCAATACTGCATCTGTTCCAATTATCCCAGGCTTCGATACTAGATCCAGATCAATGGAGAGTAACAGTACATCACCTACCAGCGCACTTCAACCTAGCCGCGGCAAAGTTCGTCATCCAAAAACCAGTTCGTTAGCTGATTCTGCAACCATCTTTGATTCGCTAAGCGCGAGCCCTTCTACGTCGACCCTGAGCAGGGATGTGCCAGATCAATCCGAAGAGCCCCTGGTGGCAGTCCACGTGGCTTGTCTGCAACTATCGGCTCCTTTTTCCCTAAAAATCAGTTCAGTACTGCTTCTCCTCCTACCAACGCAGACCTCAACATAGAAGTAAATTCAATAGAGGTCACTACAACCGCAACTGTTCCCCTTCAAACATCGGGTGCAGATGTTGCGTACTGCTCATCGTACTGGAATCCAATAGGGACCGAATTCAACAATTACATCGCCGATTTGCAGTCACCGTAACAAACATCAACCGATTCGGATTCCTGCGTTATCTGAACGAACAAAAAACCCAGCGTTCGCAATTCAGTGGAACATATGCGGGCTCCGCTCCCATCTAAGCGAACTACAGATTCTTTTAGAAAATTCCAGCCTGCAATAGTGCGCTTACAGGAAACCAATGGCAACTACAGAAAGCTAAGCCCTAGCTATCTGAGAAAGGACTACCAGCTTCTACTTGGCCAGTGCTCTGCTCATGGAAGGTAAGGTACTGGAATTGCAAGTTAAAATTTTAGATGTGCAAAAAGATATGATTATTCTTAATAATGGATCTCATACCCGCATTGACCCAGTACCAGGGACCTCTTAAGCCTTTTTTTTTTCCTTCTAAGCAATGGGGGGATAATCTGCTTAACAAACTCCGGATCGAGGTCCAGGAGTGTGCGGTTGGGGATCATTTACTACATACAAGCAGTAAACAGGACTACACCCCGACACACTAAACCATTTCCATTGCCGCCAAACCCTTCGTCTCTCCGGGACCACTAAGAAGGCATTGCTTCGGAGAGGGGCTATTGCACATCGCATCCTCCAGGTTAGCTGCGTAGCCATGCAGCAACGAACATCGATGACACGCTTAGGGGGGTCCACCAAGGTAGCATGCTGGCGCATTGCCAGCTTCCCGGGTGGTCGACCAGAACGCCCGCGCCCAGCTGCACCGCAGGTATCAAGAACTGATACTGCGGGCTTCGCAATTTGACCTACTGAAGGCTCAGGCCCTATCAGCTAGCACCAGCTGGGATTGCTGACGAAGGGGCCTCCACCTGCCCCGAACAACCAGAGGCTCGTATCCACCCAGTAGGCCGGCGCCACGACAGCAGCGCTACCAGGATGTTCTCCCCGCGGCCACTTAATCGCTGTAAGGGTCGATTTCGACCGTAGGGCACCGGTATGACCTACGTAGCCGACTGCGAACCCTTGGACCACCTGTTGATTAGCGTCTGCACTAGTCACTTCTCGAGTCCACACGCCACCTCCTTTGGAGTTCCGAGACGATGTGGATGATAGCCGATGAAAAGGCATTCCAGCCAAACTCGTCTGCACACATCCTCTGGACCAAATTGTCCGGAGTCGTGTCCCGACCGCATGTGGCAAACATGCGGTCACGCATTGTGCGGAAACGCGGGCACACGAACAAAACGTGTTCCGCCGTTTCCTCTAAACCTGCACAAACTGGACATTCGGGAGAACCCGCATGACCGAAACGGTGTAGATACTGTCTAAAGCATCCATGGCCCGAAAGGATCTGTGTTAGGTGGAATGTTAGTTCCCCATGGCGCCTATTGACCCAGATATCTAACCTCGGAATCAACCTGTGAGTCCACACTCCCTTGGTGGAACTGTCCCACGCACGCTGCCATTTGACCATGGAGGCCAGTCTGGCAGTCCTGCGTATGCCTCTTGTGCCGCGCCTTTCGAAGCACTCTATGTCTTCCATGATAATGATACCAATAGGCATCATACCGGTGATGACACAGAGTACATCGTGTGACACGGTACGGTACGCGCTCGCAACCCTCAGGCACATTAGCCTATAAGTACTCTCTAGCTTGCTACGGTAGCTATCGGTACTCAAAGCCGTGCCCCAAGCCGGGCCACCATACTTCAGTATGGACGAGGCGACACTGGCCAGAAGCTTACGCTTACTGGCGTACACCGCAGAGCTATTGGACATCATCCGGGACAGTGCCACAATAGCTGTGGAGGCTCTCTTGCAGGCATTATCGACATGGCTACCGAAGGTAAGCTTGTAGTCGATCATCACCCCCAAGTGTTTGACGGAGCGCTTCGAAGTGATTGTGCAGTCGCCTACACTGATCACCGCTTGCTGCACCGACTTTCGGTTGTTGACAACAACAGCCTCAGTTTTGTGGTGAGACAATTCATCCACTCCTCCACAATTGCGATCGAGTGGGCTGCACTCAATTCCACTTCTTCGATCGATTCACCGTAGACCTCCAGCGTAATATCGTCGGCAAAGCCAACGATGACCACACCCGCCGGGAATTTTAATCTCAACACCTCGTCGTACATGACATTCCATAACACCGGACCCAGGATGGAACCTTGCGGGACTCCTGAGGTTATGTGAAAGCACTTCCGACCCACCTCTGTGTCATAGACTAATACCCGATTCTGGAAGTAACTTCCGAGAATCTTGTACAGGTACTCGGGTATCCCCAGACGCAGGAGCGCATCAGCAATAGCCGCCCAACTGGCACTATTAAATGCGTTCCTTACATCCAGAGTCACTACTGCGCAGTAGCGAATACTCCTCCTCTTATGCTGGAGTGCTATCTCAGCGGTTTTCTTAACCGTCAGAATAGCGTCTACAGTGGACCTCCCTTTCCGGAAGCCGAACTGGTTGCTTGAGAGACCATTTACACCCTCGGTGTACCTCGACAGTCTGTTGAGGATGATTTTCTCGAGCTTTTTTCCCACCGTGTCAATCAAGCATATTGGTCTATACGCCGACGGGTCACCGGGTGGTTTCCCCGCCTTTGGCAATAGTACCAGGCTCTGCCTCTTCCACGCATCTGGAAATACTCTCTCGTCCAGGCATATCTGCATAGCAGATCTGAACATACCGGGAGCCTCCAAGATTGCGATTTTGAGGGCCAGGTTTGGAACTCCGTCCGGACCTGGTGCCTTCCCCATGCTTAGGGATTTTGCAATCCCTACAAGTTCCTCATCGGTTACTCTATCCTCATCGCCAGCCCCAATCCCCGGCTGTCCTACAAAAGGAGGCCATGGGCTAGGGTTGTGGCGCGGGAAGAGCCCCTCGATGATCCCCTCCAGCATCTGTGGAGACTGCTCCGTAGGAGCAATTGCACCTCTTGTCTTCGCCAGAACGATCCTGTAGGCATCACCCCACGGGTTCGCGTTGGCACTCTGACAGAGTCCCTCGAAGCAGGCCTTTTTGCTTGCCCTTATCTCGGACTTTAGCGCGACTTTGGCAGCGGTGAACACCGCCCGTCGTTCTTCACGCTCCTGCTCGGTACGTGCTCGCTGCATCCGTCTCCTGGCCCGTAGGCAGGCACGGCGCAGGTTCGCAATAGCTTGAGTCCACCAGTACGTCGGTGGTCTCCCATTCCTAGGGTGGACTTTTCTAGGCATGGTCGCATCGCATACACGCGTAAGCACCGCTACCAGTTCGTCCCCGCTTAGGCCGAGTAGGTTACGCTCACGGCGGAGCGCCTCCCTTAGTACTTCATCATTGAAGTACAATGTCTTCCACCTACGAGGGCTTGGCCGTGACCTAGCCGCTTCCTCAACCCGCTGCCTGCTGTTGTTGTAGTCGATACTGTAGCGAACCGCCAGGTGGTCGCTGTGAGTGTAGGCATTGTCTACCCTCCAGTTCGAACTACTCTTTAGGCCAGGACTACAAAAAGTAACGTCGATAATCGACTCCAGTCCGTTACGGCTGAAGGTACTTTTGGTACCAACATTAGCCAGATCGACATCTAGCACGGCCAGTGCCTCTAGCAGGATTTGACCTCGCTGGGTCGTGTTACGGCTTCCCCATTCCACTGCCCAGGCATTGAAGTCACCCGCTATTACTACTGGCCTCCGCCCTGTCAGCGCGGTCGTCATACAGTCCAGCATCTGCGTGAACCGCTCGGTCGACCAACTCGGAGGCGCATAGCAGCTACAGAAGTGGACCCCGTTTACCTTGGCGATCACGAAGCTCTCGTAGGTAGTAGACACCAACTGCTGGACAGGGTATTTACCCGTTGTCCATATCGCCGCCATTTTTCCGGATCCATCCACGACCCAGTTGCCGTTGCCGGCGGGTACTCGGTATGGGTCCGATATGATGGCGATGTCCCTCCCCTACTCAGCAACTGACTGATACAGCAGTTGCTGAGCTGCGTCACAGTGGTTCAGGTTCAGCTGCGTTACCTGCACTGTGAATTTTCGTTAATGGCTCGTTTGAAGGTCGGGCACCTTGAGCCTCCCGTTGGGTGATTGTTGTTCACGGACTTGCCGGAACAAATCACTTGGGAGGGTTCTTGCAGCCTAGTGCGAAGGGGTTCGCTTCCCTACTACTGCTACTACCTGCACTACTACTATTATTTTGATTAGATATTGTACTCATTATTGAATCCCACGAGTAGCACGGGAAAAGAGGTCCACCACGCCAGAGCCCTGCATTAACGCGGTAAGGGACAAAATACTGTGAGGGGTGCCCAGGTACCCCACAGGCTCCGTTAATGGCCGAACATCTTTTTCACCCCTTCGACAATTCATTCCTTAGCACGGTTTTTCGATTGACACCTTGAATGGGGGTTACCCCGTTTGGTGGACTCTTACCACCGGAACAGGTCATCCGTAGTTCTATTCTATAAGCCGGAAACTACACAGCACCTCTTAAGCCTTAGACGTAACGATATGTAGTACATCGCATGCAGCAAAATTTTCCTGGAAAAGTTTGCACGATTTTTTCAGGTAGCGACCATCTACCAATTGGTTGATACACTTTGTAAGCAAAACCAACCTGATGAATAAAATGAATAAATAAAGGGCATAAACCCAGATTGTCCAGCTAGTCAAGTTTGGAACAACATCAATAGGCTCCATGGGAAAGCGTCAACGCCCTAAACCTTCCAGCAGGGCACACGAATAACGGAGAAGAAGTAGCAAACGATCTAGCTTATAAGTACCAATTGAAATCTTCGGACGCAAACTATTCCGAAAAATTCCATCGGAAACATAAAACTGAGCAACGATCAATACGAAAAAACAAGCGTCGCAACCTACATAAGCGATACAATGTAAACCTTACCATGGGTGAACTGATGTGGGCTCTTGAAAGACGGGCGTTCATCAACGGGTGCGGATAACGTAAGCTATCAATTGCTTCAAAGGTTATCATTTTCTGGATTTGTTTTTGTGAAACCTAACATGTATTTCGTGATTAATTGTTAATGTTTAAATAAAATACAATATTTTCTAATCCTATTGAATTATCTGGTGTTTCAACTAGGCCAAAGAGTTTTATAATAGAATTCCTAGAAGTTCTGTTCATGTGTTTTAAGGCAGGATATACAAATTCTTGTGGCTCTAATGCAGCTAACCTGGATTAGTGTCTTACTATTTCTCAGCGAAGAAACCTCCAAATTTCTCTAGCGCCTTGACAACGACATAGCTTATGTACTGTTGTTTCTACTTCTCCTGGGCATGTTTCACAATATGGGCTGTCTCCCAGACAACCAAAATGTACGCATAACGAAATCACCTGGAAGCTTTGTGCGTGCAACATTTCACTTATAAGATGTCGCGAAAAGGCCTTCTACGTACAAAAGTGGAGGCGATATACGTCCATATTTTATGAGATGAATAATAGCATACAATGCGAGTGTAAGAATTTTCTACCGAACTAACCTATGTTCTTATGCGACTTAACTTATGATAACAAATGTTGATTTGACAGCTGCTACGGATTGATTCGACTTACTTTGTACGATTATACGGGACGAAACAAAATGTACAAATGAACTCAGAAAAAAGTGTTTTATGCGAGGAAGCTCATCAATCTGACGAGTTTATCCACTGTGTTTTGCGGGTTTGATGTAATTAGTATGAATAAACGAGTTGTAGCGTGAACTTTCATGCGATTTCTGGTTGTCTGCACACCTCGTTGATACAGAAATTCTCGATGCTTTATCTTTCTGTGCATCACGACAAACCAGTTGGATCGTTGCGTGGAATTCAGAATGCAATTATGAAGATGTTTAAAAATGATTTTCCAATCACGTTGATCAGTTGATACAAATCTTGGATCCCATTTCAAAGTCAAAAAATGACGATAGACTCCGCAAGACGTCGGTGTGGCAATTAGAATATCTGTTATAATATAATATAATATTAGTTGAGTCAGCCCAGTTTTCAGTACAGTTATGTGGTTGAACATTGCTGGAGCAGGTTGTTTTGGGTTTTGTAGAAAACTCGTAATAAAAGGAAGTTGATAAGCTAAACCTATCATCCGATTCAAGTATAGGGCCTTCGATTTTGTCTCAGGACAATTCAGATTGAGGCCGCATCTCTTTTGGAGTTATTCAATCAAATATG
Organism: Aedes aegypti; assembly: GCF_002204515.2. Classification (NCBI taxonomy): domain Eukaryota; kingdom Metazoa; phylum Arthropoda; class Insecta; order Diptera; family Culicidae; genus Aedes; species Aedes aegypti. The sequence continues at coordinate 263,611,361 of NC_035107.1, read as the reverse complement.
GCACACTGGCACTTTTCCTGCTTAATAGAAAGTAGGAATAGTAATTCCAAAAACTTTATTGAGTTGCTTAGGACAGTTGTCCGCAAGAATAATAAACCGTCGGCTTGTAACAGAATTAGAGTCCACGAGAAAATTAGACCCGCGACAGTAGGCTTATCGGTTCACACCTTGCCCAATTGGAATCTTGACATATCAAGAGCCTACGATACTACATACAGACCAGGTATCCTTCGTACTCTGATGAATTGAAGAATAACAGGGAGGATGATGAACATGGTACCGTAAATTCGGGTGTAATTGATCAGAAGGGTGAAATTGATCATCGTATCACACGATTTTATTTATTCGTAATGGAGCACAAATATCAATGTAAGCTGCAGTAAATGAACGTTGTTTGTCGTAACTATTGTCGAATTGTGTGTTGTGAAGTTTTTTGCATTGAAGAATGTTAACTACTATGCAAATAATGTAAAATTTCAAAATCATGCACGGTGCAGTATTGACAAACACCTATAAACTTCTATTTCTAAGCAAGGATTTGAACATAGTATAAACCTGAAAGTTTGTGAGGATGCTTGAGATATATCGCCAAACCAGATTTCGTCACCAAAACTCGTTCCAATTAGCTCAAATGGTTGAAATAATTGAATTTCTGTTAGATATCATTGAATTCCTTAGGAAATTGCATACATTTAGGCGTTTCCGCGTAATTCATGAAATTTAACTATTCGTTATTTATATAAATATTGCATTGCTAAGAATTTTACAAGCATATTCGGATTCAGAGAGCTCAAATTTATCATGTAGAGTTGTTTTGAAAACTAACAATATTGGCATTGACAAGTGATCAATTTCACCCCGAAATGAGATTCCCTCATTTTTTATTTTAGAGATATTTGTTAACACTAAAATTACATTTGTTAGAAAATTTCGGTACATGAGTCGATGAGGCTCACCTTCGTACTTGTTTTCCTGCATTTAGTTGTTTGGCATTATTAACATTATAGAAAACAGACTAGAAAAACCGTGAAAAATGATCAATTTCACCCGAAATTACGGTATCTAGTTTTCTGTGTGACAAACCCATTCATGTGGCAGCTAATGGAGCCTTCTCAATCCTTAGAAGAGCAGATAACGGAGTTACCCAAGAATCAGTCCTATCTGCCACATTGTTCCTTGTAGCAATTCAACCTATGTTCGATGTATACCTAGTGATGCAGTAATCTTAATGTATGCGGATGACGTCTTTCTAATAGTGAAGGAAAAGAACCACGTCTTAGTTATTGCATGCCTGTAATTTTACACACCGTAAACGAGGTAGAGCGGTCAAGATTGACAGCATTCCAAGCATTCCAAATCCTCAAATAAGGTATTTAAAAGTTCTCAGAGTCATAATCAATTCCAAATTTAAACTTTCAAAACAGCTAGCAAAGCTGTCGTAAAAGCATATTCTACGTATACTAGGATATCTCCTGAAATGAAGTAGCAGAACTAGTTTGTTAAGGATTTGATCAGCTCTTATCTAATCTAATCTAATCTAATCTAAGCGCTTGCACAGCCAATATTGAAAAGCATCCTGGAAATACCTAAATATATTCAGGTATTTTCTTGTCAGTATTAATATTTGTACAATATCAGCGATATGATACAAACATTAAAATGGCCAGGCCCACTGTGCAGACTTTGGGGTAGAAGAAAATTGAAAAAAATATGACTATTAGGTTATTCACGCGTGAATGAACTAATGGACAATTTTTTTTCAATTCAAGGAAGGAAGAAACGGGGACAACTGTACCAACCGTTTCAATTCAGGGTTATAGTTAAAATCGTTGGGAGTGGCGTTGCTAGAAAAGTTAATGCACACTCCATTGCTGTTCTCCTGGGATGGGACATAAAGGATTTGATCAGCTCTTATATTACGAAAGTATATTTTGGAATTGGACACACCAGCATACATTTCGAGGGTGGTAAATGACTGGACAATGCGTACCATTGGTACTTCACGTATCTGCAAGTATAAAATAGACCCCATTTGTGGTCCTTAGCCTCTTGTCCAGTAACTCCTATCCCTATCTCCCCGTGGTGCCGCCTGGGATACGAGTAACCGTAGGGAAGATCGGGTAACCAACCCTGGTGGAACCTTGGTCGTATGCTGACAGGGAAGGGGGGCTCCTCTCTTCTGAGGGTGTAGCTTATCAGAGCGTCTGTCCTCCATGTTAGGGGCGGCTCAAAACAGCGTCTGTTCTCCATGTTAGGAGCGGCTGATCATCGTCCTAGTGCCAGCGTAGGACTCTAAACAGTGCTGTGCACGATGATCCTCCGGCGAGACAGGGGGTTGGTGCAGGCCTTACAAGCCAGCCGTAAAAATCATCAGTACAGGAAGCATACAATGTAAATTCGGACCGGAACAATCGGCATAGACCCAGGCATCGAAAACGGACTAACGATTGGAAACTCGGATCATGGAACTGTAAGTCTCTCAATTTCTTGGGAAGTACCCGCATTCTTTCCGAATTATTGAGGGTCCGCAAGTTCGACATCGTAGCGCTGCAGGAGGTTTGCTGGAAAGGGTCGACGGTACATACGTATAGGGATGGTTATACCATCTACCATTGCTGCGGCAATAGACATGAGCTGGGCACAGCTTTTATCGTGATGGGCGAAATGCAGAGGCACGTGATTGGGTGGTGGCCAATCGCCAACAGAATGTGCAAATTGAGGATCAAAGGCCGTTTCTTCAATATCAGCATAATCAACGTGCACAGCCCTCACCTAGCAAGTGACGATGACGATAAGGACGCTTTCTACGCGCAGCTGGAACGTGAATACGACGGCTGCCCAAGTCATGGTGTCAAAATCGTTATCGGAGATCTCAACGCTCAGGTTGGCCAGGAGGAGGAATTTAGACCGATTATAGGGAAGTTCAGCGCTCACCAGCTTACGAACGAAAACGGCCTTAGACTGATTGATTTCGCCGCCTCCAAAAACATGGCCATACGTAGTACCTACTTCCAGCACAGCCTCCCGTATCGGTACACCTGGAGATCACCCCAACAGACTGAATCGCAAATCGACCACGTTTTGATTGATGGAAGGCACTTCTCGGACATTATCGACGTCAGAACCTATCGCGGCGCAAACATTGATTCGGACCACTACCTTGTGACGGTTAAAGTGCGCCAACGACTCCCCGTTGTGAACAACATTCGATACCGACGCCCGCCCCGGTACAATCTGGAGCAACCCGAAGTCGCAACTGAATACGCGCAAAGCCTTGAGGCAGCGTTGCCGAAAGAGGGAGAGCTCACCGAAGCCCCTCTTGAGGACTGCTGGAGTAGTCTCAAAGCAGCCATTAACAACGCAGCTGAAGGTGCCATTGGGTTCGTGGAAGCAAATCGACGGAAAGGTTGGTTCGACGAGGAGTGTCAGACGGTTTTGGACGAGAAAATGCAGCGCGAGCGATGATGCTGCAGCAAGGCACCCGTCAAAACGTGGAACGATACAAACAGAAGCGAAGACAGCAAACCCATCTATTCCGGGATAAAAAGCGCCGCCTGGAAGAGTTGGAGTGCAAAGAGATGGAGCAGTTGTATCGTTCTCAAGAAACACGTAAGTTCTACAAGAAATTAAATGCATCCCGCAAACAGTGTTGACCAGACTCATTTCCCCGAAATTCGAATTGTGAAGCCATGAACTGTTATAACTGTGCGGTGTATTCCTGAGATGGAGGGGGAGGTGGTTGGGCTTGAGTGTTGCACATGGGATCCGACAGTTTCGATCTCGGTGGGCCGCAATTCAAGTTTCGGTGAAATGATTCGCACTCACTCACTCACTCATTTCATTTCACCGAAACTTGAATTGTGGCTCTCTGGGATCAAAATTGATCGATTTTGTGTGCAGTACTCAAGCTTAACCATCTGCTTTTCTATCTTAGGAGGATAGAGCATGGTTGTAGTAGTTCGTGGCTTCGTAGTTCGGAAAATGTTATTTTCGGGGAAATGAGTCTGAGCAACACTGCCCGCAAAGGCTTTGTGCCGCGAGCCGAAATGTGCCGGGATAAGGATGGAGGTATCTTGACGGACGAACGTGAGGTGCTTGAAAGGTGGAAGCAGCACTACGATGAACACCTAAACGGCGCAGAGGAGGAAGATCAAGACAGCAGGAGGAATGGCTTCATCAGTACGGCAGATGAGGGAGACGTGCCAACTCCCACAATAGGTGAAGTTAAGGATGCTATCAAACAGCTCAAGAACAACAAAGCAGCTGGAAAGGATGGTATTGGAGCGGAACTTATTAAAATGGGCCCGGACAGGTTGGCCACTTGTCTGCACCGATTGATAGCCATCTGGGATACAGAACAGCTACCGGAGGAGTGGAAGGAGGGAATAATATACCCAATATACAAAAAGGGTGACAAGTTAGAATGTGAGAACTATCGAGCGATCACCATTCTCAATGCAGCCTATAAAGTGCTTTCCCAGATCATCTTCCGCCGTCTATCGCCGCTGGCAAGCAGATTTGTTGGAAGTTATCAAGCCGGATTTGTGGACGGGCGATCGACGACAGACCAAATCTTTATGTTGCGGCAGATCCTCCAAAAGTGTCGCGAATATCAAGTCCCTACGCACCACCTATTCATCGATTTAACAGCGGCCTATGATACCATCGACCGCGAAGAGCTATGGAAGATTATGAACGAGAACGGTTGTCCCGGGAAACTGACTAGACTGATCAAAGCAACGATGGATAGTGTACAGTGCTGTGTGAAGATATCGGGTGCTTTATCGGACCCGTTTGAAACACGCAAATGACTTCAACAAGGCGATGGTCTTTCCTGCCTCCTGTTCAATATTGCGCTAGAAGGTGTTATGAAACGGGCGGGCTTCAACATGCGGGGCACGATCTTCAATAAATCCAGCCAGTTCATTTGTTTCGCTGACGACGTGGACATTGTCGGAAGAACGTTCCAGGTGGTTGCTGAACAGTATACCAGGCTGAAACGTGAAGCAGATCGGGTTGGATTGAAGGTAAATACGTCGAAGACGAAATATCTGCTGGCTGGAGGAACCGAGCGCGATAGAGCTCGCATAGGCAGACGCGTGACGATCGACGGGGATGAGTTCGAAGTGGTGGACGAATTCGTCTACCTCGGATCATTGATAACGTCGGATAACAACTGCAGCAGAGAAATTCGAAGACGTATCATCGCCGGAAGTCGTGCTTACTATGGACTCCACAAGACCTTGCGGTCTGGTAAACTTCACTTCCGTACTAAGTGTACCATGTACAAGACGCTAATAAGACCGGTAGTCCTCTACGGGCATGAGGCGTGGACAATGCTCGAACAGGACCTGCAAGCGCTAGGAGTTTTTGAACGACGTGTGCTTCGGACGATCTTCGGCGGAGTATGTGAGAATGGCATATGGAGGAGAAGAATGAACCACGAGCTTGCGCAACTCTACGGTGAACCCAGTATCACGAAAGTCGCCAAAGCTGGAAGGGTACGATGGGCGGGACACGTTGTGAGAATGCCGGACAACAATCACGCAAAAATGGTGTTCAACTCAAATCCGGCCGGTACAAGACGAAGGGGAGCGCAACGAGCTAGGTGGTTTGACCAAGTGGAGCAGGATCTTGGAAGTGTGGGGCGATCGAGGAATTGGAGGTTAGCAGCCATGGACCGAGTTAGTTTGGCGTAACATTGTGACGCAGGTCATGTCTTGAAGGACGTAGAGCCAGCAAAAGTAAAGTAAGTAAGCATAAATTTCGAAGCATTACAATAAACTCTGGAACCTATCTACAGCATTGTAGTTCGTCAAGCATCAGGAGCATTCAAACAACAATTTCTACAATGGCGGAAAGCGGTTGCCTGAATTTTCGCTTAGCTTTGATTCAACGTCTGTGTATATTTGTTGTTGGCCTGATTGAGAAAAGTGAGGTTGCAGTCGTCTATCCAGTTGTCCAAAGCGCCTAAAGACTTCTGTTAGAAAAAGACGGCATGGACTTTGCCAAATGTGTGTAATGTTTCAGGTTGTCTTATAGAGAGGGATATGCGCCAGTCCTCAGCAAATTGAAAATGTACTGAGGGACAATATCAAAGCAGGTACAAACAAAAGATCGCCACCAAATTGGAGCTGGACTAAAAGTTGGTGATTGTTTTAGCTTTCGTTAACCTGGCATATGCAGCATATCCTCCCCCGAAACTTTCACCTTGATGAATTCTGTTTCAAATTAACAAGGACACACAAATGTTATCATCCTAACATATTCTGCCGGCTACCTGGGCGCGATATGCGAAGAACGATATAAACACCCCTGGATACAATCAATTACAAGTTGTTATTCTGCTGGATACCTGGACATTCTGACATAGCTAGGAATGAAAAAGCTGATGAGCTGGTCAAACAAGGATGTAATCAACCACCGATGCATATACTAACACCTGTTCAGGATGCCGTGCGAGCAATAAAAGAAAAAAAATGGTCATATTGCGAAGCAGAATGTAACCAGCTGTAAAATACTTTGACCGTAAATGCCCATCCGAACAACGCGTGCTGACTCGCATCCGAATAGGGAGTACCTGAAGGATACCAACTCTAGTGGAATTAAATGGTATAGTACTAAATTCTGTTTTTCATCTACTTAGTTCCTGATTATCGGTTAGTAGATGACACCACTTTCATTATTGTTAAATTGTTTTGAATTTGAAAACAGTGCCCTGTGCGAAAAATAATTTGAGACACTGTACTTTTGGTCAAACTTTCATAGAATAATATGTCAAAAGTATATTTCAAGTATCAAAATATTCCCGATTCACTAATTCATGATTTATAAATTACTGGTAAAAAGCTTTTGTTGCAAATAGTTTTTCGAACAATGCTGTGTCTTCTATTCAAAAGCTATGAATCTTGCCACTGGCTTGCGAAGTATTTTTCCAAAAAAAAAATTCCCTATCCTCGCCATTAGACAACTTTTCCGAAAATCCCTTTTTCCATTCTTGGAATCTATTCTACCTTCCAAATTCCTGGAAACGATAACCAGCTCGTTCTGTACCCATAAACTTCCACCAACCAACCATGTTTTACCCGGGATAGGAACCAAAGTCAGAAGGAGAAAAGCACCGCTGGGCATTTTCTATCGTCCTTTCACTTTCCTCCGGTGGAACAAAAAAAAAAAGTAAATCCATTTGGTGCGCTTTAATAACAACATTATTAAATAGGTCTTACGTAGATAGCTTCCCGCACCGAGCTATTTCTATGCTATGAAGATAACGCCCACGTCGTTCCCTAGCGAACTGCTTGCCCTCAAGGGTTATATTTGGATTTTTATCTTTCCGATTACTTCTCCGTGGCACCCTCTGGACCCTCAGGAGCGGTAGTTGAACAGTCAAGTAGGTGGGAAATTGGAACCCTACATAGTATACATAGGTACGGTATGCATGTGGTGCCGCTTGATGGTGCTCGCTATCGCTATGGTTCAATGATGATGTCGGTGCGGAACAATTGAACATTTACCCCGCGGGGAATCACGTTCCATTACAGGACGTCAAGTGTGGTTTATCGGTGGCTTTATGAGCTTCAGCATCCGATGCTAGAGAGGGGGCTTTATGAGTTTTTCGATGATTGAAGGAAAGCTGTAAATTCAGAAGATTTGAAAAGTTTATTTACCGATAGTGATGAGTTACAAACTATGTATTTAGTTGAAATACAATTGAGCACCAACTGTTCACTAATCATAATATTAATCTAAATAGATTACTGAAATGTAAGAAGCTCTACTAGCATTGAAGATTAAGAAAAGTAGAACGACTAGAGAGAAAAAGATAAAAAAGGAGCAGACAATAAGGGAAAGGCAGCGTAAAAACAGAGTTAGCGTCATGACAAATAAGAATCTTATGTACAGTGTGGAATTGAAGTGGGCGGACACATACATGCATCGCCAGTGATACCCCAGACGGTAGCAGCCAGCACTAGTAGATGCAGCACACCGAGTGAGCCACCGGGAAACCAGCGGGATGCAGGTGAGAGGTTCAGGGGCGATGCTCTTGTCATTGGAGCAAGTGACAAGACAAGCTACGCGGCGATTCTCATGAGAGTGAGGGAGGATCCAGAGCTGAAGAAGCTGGGTGAAAACGTGGTGAGAACCAGGCGCACCCAGAAAGGTGCTCTTTGAGCTCAAAAAAGATCCGTCGATCAAGAGTTCGGCCTGCCAGGAGCTCGTCGCAAAGTCGCTGGGCAACGAGGCAAGCGTGAGAGCCTTATCCCAGGAGGCAGTGATCGAATGTAGAGAACTGGACGAGATCACAACAGAAGACGACATGACGGGTGCAATGTTATCCCAATGCAACCTGGAAGAAGCTCGTCGAGGCTGGTAAGATCAAGGTAGGATGGTCAGTTTACCCGCTGAAACTGATCCCACGGGAGACAAATTCGATGGAGAGATGCTCAAATGCATGGATTTCGGCCTTCGAACAATAAACTGCAAAGGCCCGGACAGGTCCGAACACTGCAGGAAATGTGGTGAAAAAGGTCACGTTGGCAGGGACTGCCTGAAGACACCTAGGTACATGCTGTGTAAGGTGGAGGAAGGTAACGCCCATACGTCGGGTGGCTTCAAATGCCCCAAATATCAGAAGGCGAAGGCAGGGCAGTAATGATGATGAAGATAACGCAGGTGAACCTCAATCATTGCGACGCCACACAACAACTGTTGTGGCAGTCGACAACAGAAACAAAGTGCGACATTGCGATCATCGCAGAATCATATCGTGTGAGTAGCAGACAGAGCAGAGACGACGGCGATCCAAGTAATAGGCCGATTCCCTATCCAAGAAGTAGTCGAACGCTCATACGAGGGTTTCATGATCGTTAAAATTAATGGAATCTTCGTGTCTAGCTGTTACGCCCCCCGAAATGGACACTGGAGCATTTCACCCAGATGTTGGATGTGCTAGCCGACAAGCTGATCGGTCGAACGCCGGTAATAATCGGAGGAGACTTCAATGCGTGGGCCGTAGAGTGGGGTAGTAGACTGACCAGTAGCGACACTCCAAACAGGAATGCAGGAGAGCTGATAGAAGCGTTAGCGAGAGCGTGTGACGCAACTATGTCAAGAAAATTGGAGCTAAGCAATCAGCGGAATCCTGCATACTGGTAGAACGACAGACTCAGCACTCTCCGTGCAGCCTGCATAAGAGCCAGAAGACGCGTGCATTTTTTTTTAATTATTTTATTTGGTCGGCCAAGACGCGTGCAGGAAGCTAGACGGGAAGCCAACATGGAAGAGCGTAAGGTGACCTACTGGCTGGCAAGAGCCGCGTTCAAATGGGAGATAGCGACGAGTGAATCGAACTGCTGCAAGGAATTGTGTCGGGAAGCTGACACAAAACCCTGGGGCAACAGCTATCTAGTAGTGGTGGCGAAGAACAAGGGCCCAGAAACTCCAGCTGAAATGTGCCCTGAAAAACTGAAGTGGATAGTGGTCGGTCTCTTTCCTACGCATGCTTCCACACACACCGTACGCTGGCGTAGATGAAGAAAATGCCGATATCCGAGTTTCTAACGTCGAGCTGATAACAGAAGTGAAAGGATTGAAGCTGAACAAAGGTCCCGGTTCAAATGGTATCTCTTAAGTAGCGCAAAGGGCAGCAATCTTGGCGTTCCCAGATGTATTTAGGACAGCGTTGCAGAAGTGTCTAGCGGAAGGCTGCTTCCCAGACAGATGGAAGGTGCAGAATCTGGTGTTGCTGCCCAAAGCGGTGAAACTGACAGGAGATACTGATTCATATATTCTTGCTGGAGAAGGTCATCCTCGGCAGGCTGACGGAAGGCGAGAACGGATTGTCGAAAAGGCAGTTCAGATTCCATAAAAAGACCTCGACAATGGATGCTATTCGGCCAGTCATCGCGTGCGCGGAGAAAGCGTCCATGAAGAAGAGGAGAGGCAATCGATACTGCGCAGTGGTAACGATATATGTTAAGAACGCGTTCAACAGTGCCTATGTGTGAGGCTATCGCCGCAGCCCCACATAGAATGCGGGTCCTTGAATACCTGTGTAACGTTCTGCAAAGTTACTTTCAAAACCGGGTACCGGGTTTTAGACAATAAGCAGGGACGGATGTCAACCAAAAGGCGGGAGTTCCACAAGGATACATACATGGCCCAACACTTTGGAATATGATGAACGATGGAGTGCTAACATTGACACTGCCGAAAGGAGTCGACATCGTCGGGTTCGCAGATGACGTCGTTCTTGTGATAACTCACGAGACTGCGGATGAGGTGGAGATGCAGACAGTGGAATCGTTAGACATCGTTGAATCGTGAATAACTGAAGCCAAGTTGCAGTAGGCTCATCACAAAACGGAGATGGTGCTGGTCAGCAACTGCAAGTCAGTTTAGCAGGTCGATGTCAACGTCGGAGGATACACAATCGCAATGAAGCGCTCTCTAAAGCACCTTGGAGTAATGGTCGACGTCAGGCTAAGCTTCAACAGACACGTAGACTATGCCTGCGAAAAGTCAAACATAGAGTATTGGCTTGGGCTGAAGCGTTGAGAACCAAACGCAATCGAGAGAAGCTCAAGGGACTCAAGGAATATGAGGAATATCATCAGATTGGGTACAATAGCCAAGTGGCAGCAGGAGTGGAATGACTCGGAAAAAGGAACCTCGGAGGTAGATCAACAGGTTCATTACTATCGTGGCGGTGTGGACGACCAGAAAACATGGAGAAGTTGATGTCGTTAACGAATCCGGCTAATATTACAAACTCACTCTTCGCGTAAACTGAACCTTTCGATCCTAAACTATTTCCAAGACTGAAAACACAAAACTGCGCTCAAAGCCGAGAGCCCGAACCGAACCCGTATTCGATCGAATATAGCTTTCTATTTTTTCCGCTCATTTTTCCCTGTTTGGATTTCATTTCATCTCTCTCCATGCAATGATACCAAAGATCATACGATGCCCACCCATACTCAAACATTTATCGCTCCAACTTCAACATGAAACGTCAAAGTTCAAGGGCTAAACTCGCTGATGCTGGAATACACATGCTCATCAAATTTCATTTATCTTAATAGATTGTCAGTTTCTTAAGGTGAAGATGAATCGAAGCCAAAGTTCAAATTTTCAAGAGCACGGATCTGGAGAACCAAACACCCGTTTGAGCTGAAAACCAAACCACCACCAGCTGGTGGTGACCAATCGATTAAGTTTTTAGCTTGAACGGATGTTTGGTTCTCCCGATCCGTGCTCTCGAAAATTTGAACTTTGGCTTCGATTCATCTTCACCTTAATCCTGGACACAACAGTTATCTCATTCCTGACACGGGTTTTGTCAGGCCATGGATAATTCCGAAAATATTTGCACAGATTCGGACACGCAGAGTCTCCGCATTGTCCGGCCTGTTCAAATGTCGAGGTGACACGGAAGCATCTTATATTCGACTTATATTTATCCTCCTCAGCATCTAACCAGAAGAGCTCGAACAGCAGCAGATACAGAGATACAGCAACAGCAGCGCGATCGCGAACAGCAGCATCAGCAGCTTCAACAGCAGCAGTAGCAGCAGCTTCAAGAGTAATAGGCTCAGGTCAGTGCATAGTCGAAAGTATCACAGCTACCGAGAGTTGTAGCAGCTAAGAAACTGGTTGACGAATCGCACTAGTTCGTCAATAAAAGGAGCAATGTGCATAACGACATCAAGCCATTGCACTGTGTTTTATTTTCTCGATTTCATGCGCTTTTTGAATAGCGCCCAAACCGTTGATTTTAGCGATATAGTTTGTTCGGAGAAGTTTCTGGGTATATTAAAGCGCAACTTTTGACAAAAAAAAGTTTTGTGATCAATCCACCTAGCAGTGAGATAGAAAAACTATTTTTTCAAAACATTTAGATAGACATATGGTGTCTTCGGCAAAGTTGTAGAATTGGCAATTTGAAGCAACTTTGTCGAAGACACAATTTTTCTATCTCTTATACTTTTTGAAATATATGCCGTTGTGTGTGAATGGCCCCTAAAAATCGTATTTTTTATCATAACCTTTTTCCAAGATTTTTAACATTTTTTGTGTTTTCTACAAAGTTGTTTGTCATAGAAAACCCATGTTTTTGCTGAACATATCATCACCCTATCTTTTGAAGTAACAAAGTTATTCATGAATTACTATTTTTTCAAGGGGTAATTTAGGCCCTTATAACTGCCTTCGGCGCAAAATGGCGCAGACAACTCTTACAAATCATGAAAGTACCATATCTTCCCTTTCGGAAGATGATAAAAACATTTGTCTACACACTCAATCACGATTTGCTTGGTCGGTATTTTTTTATACTGGGTACGAATTGTAAATCATAAAAAATACCGAACTTTCAGCTTTTTGATTGAAAACTTCTGAGGTTCAGTAATAATTTTTACTTTTTACTGAACAACGGTTGCTGTCAGACCCAATTTTCCAGCATTACCGAACAGGCCGAAAAGTCAGTAAAAACAATTATCGACTATTCAGTAGGTGATGTTTTTTACTGACTTTTCGTCAAAATAAAATCAAAACAAACTTATGCGCATGCGGGGAAGTGTCAAATGAGAATCTCCTGCTGTAAAATCGTCCGGCGCCGGGAGACGCGGCTATGGCAACCAATCTTTTCCTGCACTTATTTTGCGCTTTCTTGTGGTAAGTAGTCGAAAGTTGTGAGAAACTCAACCATTTTAAGTAACCAAAAAGGCTCAGGACTGCTTACGTTGGTAAATTCGGTTGGTTTACATACAAGAGGTAAATTCATCTGCATCATTGAGTTTGTCTCTTGTATGCAAACCATCCAAATAATGATTTTGTCACACATTTGTCGATTACTTTCACTGAGATATGAGCATACCGTAGATGTTTATTCGTACGAAAAATGCATGTCGATGTCCATGTTCATGTCGATTGGGTTTTAATTTGTATTGATTTCTGAAAAAAAACAGTATCCGGAAAAGCAAAGCATGGAGCATGGGAAACTGGAAAGCCAGTAAAAACGCTCTACAATTTTACTGACTAAGTCAGTAATTTCCATCAATCAAAACATATTGTGATTTACTGGGTTTTTTCGGTAATCGTAAAAATTACCGAAAAAACCGTAGTTCCAAAACCCAGTACAATTTTACTGGGGTCGGTAATCTGAGTTGGCTGTGTATAAGCGTCTTTTCATGGGTTCTTACTATTGAACAAATGAGCCTTATTAAAACGAATTCGACTGATAATTCTTTCACTTTAAGAGATAGAGAGGTACAATGTTTGGCAAAAACACGCGTTTTAAGATGTTTAACAACTTTGTAGAAGACATGAAAAATGTTTAAAATTTAAGTGAAAAGTTATAAACAAAAATGATTTTAAACGAGTTTTTTTATACAAATTTGTGTACTTTATGTTAAAAAATTCGTAACTCTTTTACAAGATTTTTAACATTTTTCATGTCTTCTACAAAGTTATTAAACATCTTAAAACGCGTGTTTTTGCTGAACATTGTACTTCTCTATCTCTTAAAGTGAAAGAATTATCAGTCGAATTCAATTTAATAAGGCTCATTTGTTTGATAGTAAAAACCCATGCAAAGACGCTTATAGACAAAAGTTTCTATCGACTGCCGAAAGGGGAGATATGGTACTTTCATGATTTGTAAGAGTTGTCTGCGCCATTTTGCGCCGAAGCCAGTTATAGAGGTCTAAACTACACCTTGAAAAAGAGTAATTCATGAATAACTTTGTTACTTCAAAAAATAGGGTGAGAATATGTTCAGCAAAAACACGGGTTTTTCTATGACAAACAACTTTGTAGAAAACACAAAAAATGTTAAAAATCTTGGAAAAAAGTTATGATAAAATATATGATTTTTAGGGGCCATTCACATATAACGACATATATTTCAAAAAGTATAAGAGATAGAAAAATCGTGTCTTCGACAAAGTTGCTTCAAATTGCCAATTCTACAACTTTGCCCAAGACACCATATGTCTATCTGAATGTTTTGAAAAAATAGTTTTTCTATCTCACTGCTAGGTGGGTTGATCACAAAACTTTTTTCGTCAAAAGTGGCGCTTTAATATACCCAGAAACTTCTCCGAACAAACTATATCGCTAAAATCAACGGTTTGGGCGCTATTCAAAAAGCGCATGAAATCGAGAAAATAAAACACAGTTCATTGGTGCTAAAGATCCAAGGAAGCCTTGGACCAGCTGTCAAAAAATGGGCAGTAGCCTGGGACACGGTTATATGAAAAATTTAGATTCTCGCTCTAGTCCACTTTTTGGATTGCATTTAGGTCCCATAGCAACTGTGCAAAATTTCAGCTCGATCGGTAAAACTATATTTACGCGCCAGCCGTTCAAAGTTTGTATGGGATTTAGTATGGGAAAACTTAATTTTGCGAAGAAAAATCGCCAGAGGTCGCCCATTGACCTCTATAAAAAATGTGAACACAAATCACGATAGGTTCTTTTACGATGAACAACATTGTCAAAGACCGCAAAGAAATCTGATGCTTGTGAAAAAAGTTATTAAGCATAGAATATTCGTTAATTTTGCCCAATTTTGTTATTATTGTTATTCCTTTACGTGTTAATCAACATCGCCTTGCCAATAGGATTTCATTGAATAACTTTTTTCACAAGCATCGGATTGTTACGCGGTCTTCGGCAATATTCTTCATCGTAAAAATACCTACCGAGATCTGCGTTCAGAATTTTTATAGGGGTCAATGGGCGACCTCTGGCGATTTTTATTCGCAAAAGTAAGTTTTCCCATAGTAAATCCCATACAAACTTTGAACGGCTGGCGCGTAAATATAGTTTCACCGATCGAGCTGAAATTTTGCATAGTTGCTATGAGACCTAAATGCAATCCAAAAAGTGGACTGGAGCGAGAATCTAAATTATGTCCCACAATAATGGGCAGCCGTTGCACATAAAGCGGAATCGACTGAAAAGGAGTTATCGGCGGCCAAAAATAAGGCAAACGCCGACTCAACAAACGGCGATGCCAATCACTTTTGCGAGGGGAACCAATGTAAAAAGGACGGAAAGCGAGCTCTTCATGCCGAAGAGGCCAAGAAAATCTCCAGGAGATGCAAGACCGGGTGGCTCCAAGAGACACAAGGATGCTCCCATCAACGAGACAGGCCCAGCGAACGCAGAAACCACCAAAGAAGGCAACAATATCCCATGGGAAATCGTCAAGAGAAACAATCGAAGGACGAAAACGAAGAGAAGGTCCGAACAACGGAAATTCTTCAAGGAGAGAAAAAGAGGCAAGGCGCTAAAGCAAGCGATGACTCGTACGAGAAGGTTCTCCGTGCAATGCGGACATACCTAAAGCACGAGCAGCTAGGTGCAGACGTGTGGAAAGTGAGGCGCACCTCCAGAGATATGGTCCTGAAGCAAAAAAGAGACCTAATGGCCAGCAGCTTTTAATATGATACAAGTGAGAGTCGTGTGCCGGGAGGCGGTCCTTGAATGCAAGAGCTTGGATGCAATCTCTACGGACGAAGACGTAAGGGATGCCATAGAGGAGCAGTGCGAGCTAAGGGAAATGCAGATGCAGATCCGCATAAGGAAGGGGCTATCTGGAATGCTAAAAGCATCAATCATGCTTCCAATTGAAGCGGCCGTCAAGGCACTAGAAACGGAGAAGATAAAAATAGGCTGGTCGGTATGTCCACCGAGTGTCTCTCAGAAACCGGAAGCTTGCTATAGATGCCACGAGTACGATCAGCTTGCTAGATTCTGCAAGGGGCCTGACAGAGGTAATTTATGCAGAAGGTGCGGAGAAGAAGGTCACAAGGCGCAAGCCTGTCAGGAAGTTTGAACTGGCGAGTGAGTGAGGAGTATAATCACAGTGATCACCAAGCGATTCGGTACAATATTGATAGCGGACGGCGTGAAAACTATCATTGAAGCGCTATTTCCGACGAGCTGGCCGTCCACATCGTACGGAGCTCAAGATAACAACGATGAAGAAGCCCATGTAACGAACGATGAGCTGATCACGGTGGCGAAAGCCTCAAAAACCAGGAAGGCTCCGGGACCAGTCGGTACGTAGCTCTGAAAGTAGCAATCCAAGAACCTGGATATGTTCAGGATCGTGCTGAAAAAATGTACCGAGGAGGGCTACTTCCCCGATATTTGGAAGCGACAAAAGCTGGTGCTGCTGCCTAAACCAGGCTAGCCTCCTGGAGATCCTTCAGCATATAGACCGATGTGTCTGCTGGACACAGTTGGCAAAGTGCTGGAACGAGGCATACGAAATACACGGAGGGAGAAAACGGTTTGCGCGACATGCAGTTCGGCTTTCCGAAAGGAAGATCCACCATTGATGCCAGCCAAGCGGTCGTGGGAGCTAAGGATACGGTGCGGAAGCAAACGAGAAGAGGTAATCGGTACAGTGGAGTGAACACTCTGGACGCATAAAATGCCTTTTTCAGTGTCAGTTGGACTGCGATTGCCGAATCGTTGCACAGATTGGAGGTCCCAGAGTATCTTTTGTAAGATTTTGAGGAGCTACTTTCAGAATCATACACTGAAACAGGCGCTTGGAAACTCTCTGGAACGCTACGTATGAACGCTATGTATGGCAAATCACTAGAGATACTTGCTACTGAGGCAATAGACACCGTCGAAGAAGCTTGTGATTGCCCATCACAAATCCGAAGTGGTGATGATAAGTAACCAAAAAGCAGTGCAGTATGCGAGAATCTCAGTTGGACAGTGTACCATCGACTCAAATCGGGAGCTTCAACAGCCATGTCGATTATGCATGTGAGAGGGTCGTGATGGGATATCAGCTGTATCCCGGGTCATGCCCAATAATTCAACGATGAGCAGCAGCAAGAAGCGACTACTGGTGAGCGTGTCTACATCTATACTTTATACGCTGCTCCCATGTGGGTGACAGCATTGCAGATGAAGAGAAACCGTTCCAGGTTGAACAGTACATTCAGACTGATGAACATGCGTGTGTCGAGTGCGTATCGTACGATATCATCGGAGGCAGTGATTTCAGGATTGATCCCTATAAGCATTCATCTCGAAAAAGACAGCGGGGAATTCGAGAAAGAGCCAGAGACGAAACCATGAGGAAATGGCAACAGCAGTGGGATAGCGCTGACAACGGTAGATGGACTCACCGACTAATTACGTGCCTGTCGATGTGAGTAAACAGAAATCACGGAGAAGTGAATTTGCACTTGACGCAGTTATTGTCTGCGTGACGTGAATGTGCACAATATTATTCTAAGAATGTGTGCTGACGAAGTAAAATGGGACGCGGTTAACAGGAAAATCATCTATTCGATGCCTCTGCTACAACAAATATGTCGAGAGGAGCAGTGGCACTTAACGCAGCGGACACCACACAGCTCTAAGTCGTTGGGGCAGCCGGAATCGTCGGACCGAACTCGGCGCTCAACAAATCAGTCTGTTGAAGGGAGCTTATAAAGGATACCAACGGGCGCGACCGGAGTAGGCTAGACCCTCCGTCAGGGACTAGACCGAGTAGAGCGGACGTAGCGTTGTCGGTAATAAGTCAGGACCAACCTCGGCACTTCATCAACCAACATCGCGTTTGAGTAGGCTAGGTCCTCCGTCAGGGACTAGCTAAGTAGATCGCGAAACAGCACCGGCAAATGGTCGTCGGGGCGCCTGTGAACCGGAAGCTTCTCTCCACCGGAATCGCAGGACCAATCTCGGCATCTGCCCGGATAGCATCGGTTTGGAAGATCTTCCACCGCCGGGGAGATCTTGAGGTTGTGGTTGAGATTGAGGTTGAGGTTGAGGTTGAGGTTGAGGTTGAGGTTTAGGTTTAGGTTAAGGTTGAGGCTGAGGTTGAGGTTGAGGTTGAGGTTGAGGTTGAGGTTGTGGTTGAGATTGACGTTGAGGTGGAGGTTGAGGCTGAGGTTGAGGTTGAGGTTGAGGTTGAGGTTGAGGTTTAGATTGAGGTTGTGGTTGTGGTTGAGATTGAGGTTGAGGTTGAGGTTTAGGTTAAGGTTGAGGCTGAGGTTGAGGTTGAGGTTGAGGTTGAGGTTGAGGTTGAGGTTGAGGTTGAGGTTGAGGTTGTGGTTGTGGTTGAGATTGAGGTTGAGGTTGAGGTTGAGGTTGAGGTTGAGGTTGTGGTTGAGATTGACGTTGACGTGGAGGTTGAGGCTGAGGTTGAGGTTGAGGTTGAGGTTGAGGTTGAGGTTTAGATTGAGGTTGTGGTTGTGGTTGAGATTGAGGTTGAGGTTGAGGTTGAGGTTGAGGTTTAGGTTTAGGTTGAGGCTGAGGTTGAGGTTGAGGTTGAGGTTGAGGTTGAGGTTGAGGTTGAGGTTGAGGTTGAGGTTGAGGTTGAGGTTGAGGTTGAGGTTGAGGTTGAGGTTGAGGTTGAGGTTGAGGTTGAGGTTGAGGTTGAGGTTGAGGTTGAGGTTGAGGTTTTGGTTGAGGTTGAGGTTGAGGTTGAGGTTGAGGTTGAGGTTGAGGTTGTGGTTGAGGTTGAGGTTGAGGTTGAGGTTGAGGTTGAGATTGAGGTTAAGGTTAAGGTTGAGGATGAGGTTGAGGTTGAGGTTTAGTTTGAGGCTGACATTAACATTGATATGTGCAACAAAACAAAATAAAAAGAAGGATGATACAAATATTGACATAAGAAAACTGAGTAATGAAGATTGAAAAGAGTGATAAGGGAAAAAGCTTAGTGATAACGAGCGTGACTAGCTATTTTATGGGTATCTGGGTTGATTCCCGTAATGATTATTGTACCTGCCCTACGTTGAATGAGTGAGTCTTCACGGAGAAAAAATAATTGTCCAGTCAACCATAATTGCTGGTAGATCAATCATATTTCACATTGAATTTCAGTCAACCATCCATTGAAATTGATTCAACAATAGCTATGGTTGGTTTAACAATTAGTTATGATTGGTTCAACTCTACAAAAAATTTGGTTCAACCATACATATGATCGGCCCAATATTAGTATACAATCATAACAATGGTATTATTGTTGATGGTGTGTTGCCAAACCGATACGAATCTTCTTTATCGACATTGCAAAAATACGACAAAATGTAAATACATTTGGGAGCAGGAATACCAACCACAATATTGAGAGTGAGAACCCATTCACTTACATCTACTCCAACTTCGCTTGTTGGTAACAGCGATTTTTTTTTTGCGGTACAGCTCATAAGGACTGTTCATTTTATAAAGTGGACACTTTGGACATGCAATATCTTTTTAATTTATCAATGAAATCGAAATCGGTTTTCTGTACATCGTTCGACTAATATTGTACAATGCTGTGGTAATAAAAAAGTTACCAAAATAATATGATTTCACACTAATAAGACACAACGTTTAGAACGGTCGATTTTTGGAGGTTTTCAAAATCAAGGATTATTAAAAATCGGCAGGAAAATTCGACAATTTATATTCTTTATTTTCAAAAAATGGTTGTACTTAGAAAACATCATCAATTAGAAGCTTGCTAAAAAATATCAAGTTATTTTTGGAGAAGCAATTTTGCAGATATCATAAGATCATTTTTTATCAATTTTTTTTTAAGAAAAATATCTTAAATTTAAATGGAACTGATATGAGTAGAATTTTAAGGTTTAAAGTACGTCCAGACGGAAGTAATAATATAGTATTTGTAATAAAAATAACTTACGCCTTCATAGAGTTGCTGATTTAGTCCCCACGTCATATTTTAAGCACAATAGAAAAACAAATAATTTATTTTCAGAAGACCACTCAAAGCACAATGACAATCATCAAGATTGGGAACACTGCTTGAATTAAATCAAATTTATTTTGCATGTATTATTTTCAGAATGTGTTATTCTGAGACTACTTATCAAAATATTTTGAGAAAAACGCTTACAGTTTGCTCTAGATCGATAAACATGCGTATATAATTTTAAAAGTATGGGATTTTTCAATAAAACGACCATAAAGAGTAAATTTGGTACCCAAGAATGCGGTTAAAACTCAAGATTTTGCTTTTTTTATACACATATAGTTTCTTTAGTTATCTAAACCAGTTTTGAACACGCTTATTACTTTACTTTTTTGCTGGTAGTCAAAAGATGGTGTATCAGCAAATTTGACCATAAGGAATAGATCACTAAAGTGACTCAGCGTCAGGAACTGATGGAATATTATTGATGTTTTTAAAAGCTCTACCTTAAGTTGAATAGTAAAGGATACCAACATACAATTTGTTCATTAAATTTAGGATTTTTTTCATGCGAAAAATAATGCTTAAACTTGACGAACAGTTTTTCTTAGGAGTTTTTGCAAAAACTATTTAGTTCTTCAACCAAAAGCATTTTGTAAGTTTCTGTATTTTCATAACATTGTAGAATAATAGTTGAAGGATACATAGAAAATCGTTTACGATTTTATCAATAAATAAAAAAGATATAGGTGTCCACTTTTTAAAATGAACAGTCCTTAACGTTTCAAGGTAATAATGTATGGAAAGCTGATTCAACAATAATATAATTGAAATATTCATGTGGTAGAAGACAGAAACAAAAGCAAACTTGATTGGACAAACCAAACTGCCAGTTAAGAAGCACCGATAATATGCTCGTAACGATTGAACTCAGGCATGTTAAAACAACTATCGGAAAAGTTATGTCAATCGTGCAAGAATTTTCTGCGTGTTGGCAACTTTGGTCGAGAAGGTTCCTAATTAGTTAGTTGAGAAGGAGGCTCTGTACCAATGATAACATAATGTAAAGAAAAATTATATGGAGAAGTAGAGTGCTCAAAAGTGATGAAAAGTAAACACAGTGATAGATAAATAAAACGAAAAGTGATGAAAAGAGTAAGAAAGATAAATCAGAAAGATTGGAATGATTAATGCTTCGATAATACAAACAAATTCTGAAACATTTCAGACCATTGTTTTATTTCAACTCCCAAAGACAATTTTAATATTCAACCGTGTGATGAACAAAGTGCCAGTTCTGTTACGATTTGGCCTTAGTCTTAGCTTCAGGCAGAGCATTCCCATGCGAGATAGATCTTTCGTATTTCCAGTGATGTTCCAACGCTATGCTTGGAATGGGAAATTTAAATTATTCTGTCTCTCCTAATTAAATGTACATCGGAAGTACCATTCTCAAGACAAATTAACCTTAATTAGGAAAATGTACGAAGCATTCCACAATCGCTTCTCTTCTCCGAAGGCATCGCAAATCCTATCTCGTTTGTTACCTTGTATCGCCATCAGAACAACAATGTCATGAACTTCATAATTCGCACCTACGCATTATTATGCACACATTGGCAACGCAACACTGTGTTATTGTGTGATACCTTTGGAATGATACAACCTGTATTTGGAACGGGTCAAGTGTGGTTCGTTTCATGTTAAGGCAGGTTCGTACTTTGCACAAAAGTACCTCGTTTGAGGAAGGTCAGTACCTACGTGGAAACTTTTACTGGAATGGTTTAGGATGGAATTGCTCCCAACAGTTATGCTTTTTTGTTGTGGTGAATTAAATTCCTGTCTATTTTAAATGTGTCCCTGTTAAAATTCTATTAGCTGTTCAGCAAGACCAAGCTGGGCGTCGTTCGTTCGAATCCCACCAGTCGGTGATCTGTTTGTAAAGGACATTTTCTTGACTTTCCAGGGAGTATCTTTGTAATTGCTTTACGATATATACATGCTAAAAAAGGTAATTCGGCAAAGAAAGCTTTCAGTTTATTACTGTGGAAGTGCTTATAGGAACACTAGACTGAAAAGCAGACTCTGCCCAATTAAGACGTTATGCCATAGAAAAGAAGGACAACCAAGAAAAATGCTCTGAGAAATAATTCATTTGAATTTGAATTCCTTAATGTATGGAGTTAATCTTTCACAAAGCATCCTATAATGGGCCTTCAAATGCCTAACCATGTTTCAATTACTTGTTTTGTCCATTCTGAAAAGTTTTAATTAACATATAATCTCCTACCAAGTTTTCATTCGATACTGCTTTCAAAGCTTCCGGAAAACGCCAACCACCTGCCAAATAAACCTCTATTCAGAAAATGTCAGGCCATATTAAATAATAATTTTGCGTCAGTAGCTATTTCTCCGAAGGTATCCTCTCTCTGCTAAATTACCTAACATCACAATCAAAGCGTGGCGCGGAAACCCTCTCACAAAAAACCGGCACGAGTATACCATTTTCCACACCCACGCCGTTCTGTACATTCCAATGTTCGCAAATCACCGTTTTTGTATGGATGCAGCCCCAGTTCGTTTAGTACACGTGTTGCACTTCGCAGGGCCTGACCTCGGGAAGTCAGTCAATAAAAAGTTAGAATTGGGATGGATTTCGGCATAATATTATTTTACAGCTTTATTCGGTTTTGTTGTGGAAAATAATGCACCTGTCGTTTTTGTATCGCTTTCAAGGAGATTTTATTAGCATTTAGACCGAGACCGATACTTGTTCGGAGCATAAACGAGTTTGCTGGTTTGTACGGTTGTTGGAATCAGTAAATTGAGAATTTAACTGGCTCGAGAACAGCGATGAGACTGAAGCGGTTCGAAAAATCGATGAGAGCAAGGATTGACTAGAATCCTTCTTTCAATCATTGTTCCAAGAAATCAAATATATTAGTTAGATTGCTGCAATATGAGAGCTAAGCTTAGTCGGTTCGATTTGATTTATGGTATTGACCAAAACATGTTCTCCCCTAAACTGTATCCGAAACGAATGTCAGCTTTCCATGATTAGGTTCAGGGTGTGATATTTACCAAGAAAGTAGATGAGAAAATAATTTTCCAGGATGAAATACCAAATTAAACATAAATTTGTTTAACAAAGTTAATCATTTGTTCAACTGAATAGTATTTAACCCGTTGATTCTGTTGCATGTTCCTCTGATGCGAGCGGCAAAGTCAGGATCGTGTCCGGTCCGAAAAGAGTATCGGTCATCTATGTTTGTGCTCACGTATTCATTTCAAATATTGTCTTTAGGGGCGGTTGATTATTTACGTAAGACAATTTTGGTGGTTTTTCAAACCCCCATCCTTCCATGGTAAGACATTTTGTATGGAAATTAAAAACAATTTGTATGACACGTAAGAAATCTCAACCCCCTTACGTAATTAATGGACAGCCCGTTATCGTTTACCAAAACGCATCCTTTCCCATAAAAACACGCAGTGTTTTCTTGTGAAAATGTAGAGGTCTCCACGGCTTTCATAAAGCAAGTAACACGTCAAAATTTCCCTCCCTTCCCCAAATTGACCTGCATCAGACGCAGCTGGCACCGCTATTGTTTGTTATAATAATAAGAGCACTAGTAGGTACCTACACATTGAAAATGTTCGAGTAGTTTCTGTTGATTCTCTGCGTAAGTACAATCGCTCCACAGTTATGGATAGCATACAGATATGGATCAGAGTTGGTTTAAACGGAAAATATCTAATCAAATAACTGAAATAGAATTGCAATCAATTATAACATGCCTAAGCACATTTTTTCAGCCCCTATGAAATAAAATGACAACCACATGCCTAGAAGCATTTAGCCATAACTGTGGGACATTGAATACCACCGTGATCTGGACAAACATTTGAAAAGGGCCCAAGAGGTCTTGACAATTTTTTCAGAAACGTTGTTGCTGAGCCCTTATTAGTCCGCCCACGCAAACTAACACAACATCCTCTTGCCAATGTTTACCAATATCGATGTGACCTTTTGAAATGTTTGTCCAGCCAGAGTTATGAATCAAATATAAGACAAAACGCCAAAACTTATAACTCTTATAAGGCTTTCGCACCCTTCTCTTTCAAGCAACAAGATCAAATGGGATTTTTTGTTTGCTGTCCGGAAAATCCGGAAGAATTGCGTGAGGAATTTCGGGATTGATTCCTTAAGGCATTATGGGAGAAATTCCTTGATGAATACCACGAAGAATCCTTTGAAAAATTCCAGAAGAAACCTCTTGAGAAATTCGGGTGATTAAGTCCTTGTAATAAATTTCTGATAAAATCCCTGGAGAGGGTTTCCTTAAGCATTACTTCCTTGAGTAATTTCGGGAGACATCCCTTGATTAAAGAGAAGTCCCTTTAGGAATTCGAGAAGAAATCCCTTGAAGAGTTACTGGTGGAATCTCATGAAGAATCCCCTAGAGAAACCCCTGAATGAAATCCCCTAACCCTCTCTTTCGCATGGTAGCTCCAGAGCTCCACTAGTTTCCAACGAAGAGATAAATCCAATCAGATGAATACTCAGCAATAGTCACTAGAATATGATTCTTCACTCATCAGATTAATTCAAAAGTCAATTAGTTGTTCAATATTAAAACTTTTGATAAACAATCAATTCACTATTGAAAAAAAAACAATCAATTTACTATTGGAAAACAAACAAAATTTTGAAAAATTTAGACAATTTGCAACATCGTTTGTTCAAGTACTTTTTATAAAAACACTATTTTCGTAAAAAAAAAAAATAAGCGATTGAAGTCTTGGGAAAGAGAAGGTTAATAAATTCCTGGAAGAATACGCAATAAATAGCCTGATGGAACTCAGAATAACCATAGAGGAATTCCTGATAGAATCCCTGATAGAACTTCTGGTAGAATCCCAGAAGGTGTTCATGATGAAGTCTCAGGAGAATTTAATACTGAAATCTTAGAAGTATTACTGAAGAATTCCATGAAAGAACTAGTGATGGATTCCCTGGAGGATCTTCTGATGGAATCATCAGAGGAACTCTTGGTATAATTTCTGCATGAATTCCAAGTTAAATCTCAAGAGGAACTCCTAATGGAAAACGTGGAGGAACTCCTGATTGAATCCCTAGAAAAACTCCTGATGGAATCCCTAGAGAAACTCTTGATGAAATCCCTGAAAGGATTCCTGATAATATGGATGGTGGAACTCCTTATAAAATCCCAAGAAGAAATCCTGATGGAATTCCTTGAGGAACCCCTGATATAATCTCTAGAGGAATTTCAGGTATAATCTCCGAAGAAACTCCTGATGGAATCTCTGAAACAACTCCTGATGTAATCCCTAATGAATGTAACTCATTATAAAAACGCTGAAAGAATTCCTGATAACATTCTTGATGGCACCCCTAATAGAATCTCTAGAGGAACTCCTTAAAAAATCCTGCAGGAATTCCTGAAGAATCTCTGGAGATTTTTCTGAAGGAATTTTTGGAGGAATGCCAGCTGGAATCTCTAAAGGAATTCTTGATGAAATCCTGGGATGAACTCCTGATGAAATCTTGTGATGAGTTCTGAGTGTTAAAAGTACCCCTGATAGAATCCCTGTAGAAACACCTGATGAAATCCATGGAAGAATCCCTGAAAAGATTCCTAATGGAACTCTTGATACAACCCCTAGAGTAACTCCTTATGATATGCCTATCAGAAATCCATATCGAATTCCTCGAGGAACTCTTAATAGAATCCCTATAGGAATTCCAGCTTGAACCTCTGCTAGAATCCATGGAGGGACTTCTGATGGAATTCCTTGAGCAGTTCCAGGTGCAATCCCTAAAAAAACTCCTGATGGAATCCCTGGAGGAACTTCTGACGGAATCTTTGGAAGAATTCCTAAAGATATTTTGAAATCTTTGAAGAAACTCCTGATAGAAATTTCTGATGGAACTCCTGATAGAATCCGGTGAGAAATTCCTTATGATATTCTTTGAAGAAATATCGATGAAATCCCTCGAGGAATTCCTAATATAATCT
The DNA here is from genome assembly GCF_002204515.2 of Aedes aegypti. Classification (NCBI taxonomy): domain Eukaryota; kingdom Metazoa; phylum Arthropoda; class Insecta; order Diptera; family Culicidae; genus Aedes; species Aedes aegypti. Next base: position 263,585,636 of record NC_035107.1, on the reverse strand, counting down.
CTGGAGAAACTCCTGATAGCATATTTGAAGGAACTCCATGTAGAATCTCTGGAAGAAGATTTGATGGAATCCCTTGAGGAACTCCAGATGAAATCGCCGGAAGCCCAAAAGGTACTCCTGATAGAATCCTTAAAGAAACTGCTGATTGAATCTGGAAGAACTCCTGATGGAATCCTTGTAGGAATTCCTCAAGATATTCTTGAAGAAGCTTCAAATGAAATCATTGAAGGAAGTCCTGATGAAATCCCTTTGAAAAACTCCTGATGGAATCTCTATAAGAACTAAAATCCCAAGAAAATCCCAGGAGAAATCCCTGAAGAATTTCCTGATAAGATTCCTGATGGCACTCCTGACTCCCTAGTGGAATTTTGTATGATATTCCAAGCTGAAATCATGATGTAATTTCTCGAGAAACTCCTGATGTAATCACTGGAGAAACTCCTGATAGAATTTTAGAGGAGTTCCAGGTGGAATCTCTGGAGAATTTCTTGATGGAATCCCTGGAGGAACTCCTGAAGAAATCCCCAGAAGAACTCTGATGGTACTCCTGATTGAATCCCTGGAGGAACTCCTGATGGAATACTTTGGAGAATTCCTAAAGATATTCTTGAACGAACTCCTGAAGAAATCATTGGAGGAATACCTGATAATATCCCTAGAGGGACTTCTGATAGAATCCTTATAGGAACTCTTAGTAGAATCCCTGGAAGAAGTCCAGGTTGAATCTATGAAAGAACTCCTGATGGAATCCCTGGAGAAACTTCTGCTGGAATAACTAGAGTTACTCCCTATGGAACCCCTTGAGGAGTTCCAGGTGCTATCCCTGAAGGAACTCCAGGTGAAATCCCTGGAGGTCTTCCCGATGGAATCTTTAAAGGAATTCTGAAAGATATTCTTGAAGGAACACCAGTTGGCAAATTCTGGCGAAAAATTTCTTTGAATAGAAGAAATTTTCTTCCATTACTCACCAGCAAGAAAATTTTCTTTTCTTCGAAGAAAATACGTGCCGGAATCCAGCTACAGATGAAATCATTGGAAGAACTCCTGATAAGATGCCTTGAAGAACTCTTGATGGAATCCCTTTAGGAACTGCTGATAAAATCCTTGGAGGAATATCTGATAAGATTCCTGATGGAACTACCGATAGAATCACTAGAGAAGCTTCTTATGATATTCCTAGAAAAAAAATGATGGAATACCTCGAAAAACTCCTGATGTAATCTCTAGAGGAACTCCTGTTAGAATCTTTTGAGGAATTCCAAGTGGAATCTCAGAAGGAAGTCTAAGTGGAATCCCTGGACGAACTCCGGATGAAATCCCCACAAGAACTCTGATGGAAACCCTAAAGTTACTCCTAATAGAAACGCTAGATAAACTTCTAATGGAATAAGGGGGAGCTCCTGGTGGAATCCTTGTAAGAAACCCTAAAGATATTCTTGAAGTAATTCTATTTGAAATCATTGGAGAAACTCCTGATGAAATCCCTTGAAGAACTCCTGAAGGAATCCCTATAAAAACTCCTGATGAAATCACTGGAGGAACTCTTGATAGAATCCCTGGAGGAATTCCCGATAAAATTCCCAAAAGAACTCTGATGAAAGCCTTAAAGGTACTCCCAACAGAATCCCTATAGAAAGTCCTAATGGGATCCATGAAAGAACTTTGTAAGGAATCCCTAGAAGAACTCTTGATGGAATCCCTACAGGAACTTCCGGTGGAATCCCATGGGGAATTCCAGGTGAACTTTCAGAAGGAATTCTTAAATAAATTATTGTTAAATCACTGGACAAAATTTTGATAACATTTCTGTAGGAACACCTGGTGGAATCATGAAGAAATTATCGATAAAATCCATGAAGGAATTTTGGTAGATATCTTCCTGGAGCAGTTCCTGGTGAAATTCCTGATAGATTCCATGTGGGAAATCCTGGAAGAATCCCTGAAGGAATTCCTCATTTAACTTTTGATGGAATCACAGGTAGAACTGCTGCTGGATTTTCTAAAGAAATAGGATTGTGGGAAATTGCTAGTGAAAGGTATAGAAACAACTCATGAGTGCACATTTGCCAGACAACCATGGCGACGACGCTGCCTGAATTCACGAATTTTGACATATCACGGTGTCTTTGTGGAGTAACTTTATAACAAAAAAAAGGGTAAGTCTGAAATTTCGAACTAAAAACAATTAGACTTTGCTCTTTCATTTGCGACCAAAATCAAAATAATCGGTCGTGGGGTCCAGAACATTTTTTTTATTTTGTGTGAAGTATTCATGGATATGTGTTTTTTTTACCGACACACATTGCGTTGAACATAGATACGGGACAAACTGCAAGATCAAACCATTTGAACACCTTGGCTTGTAAGGTAAAGTTGTTCTTGCTCAAAAGAGCTGTAATAAGCATTTATGACATATGATATACGCATAATTGCAAAACTGTCTCAAACGTCATTATAGTTATTGTCCACGAGAAACCTTGAAAATCGTATTTAAATTGGTCATAATGATGCAAGAAGTTATTAGGAAATATTTTTAATAGGTGAAGATGCATCGATATCAAACCTCGAATTTTCAAGAGCTTGTTTGTAGATTTGTATCTTGAGAAACTGACAACCTTTTGCGTTGAACATTTTATTGATTAGTCGCCACCAGCGAGTGACCAGTGAGTTACCGGTTGTCTGCTTCTCTAGACTTGTGCTTTTGAAAATTCGAGGTTTGGCTTCTATGTATATTCACCCTTAAACCCATTGATAACCGAGTGTGTAGCTCGTTGTTATTAAGCAAATAAACGGACCAAAATAAAAACTGTCACCGCTGGGAGACAGAGGAGGATCTTCTCTTCGTCGTAGCATTAAGAAATAAAGTGTAAATCTATTCGTTTGCTCAGTAATAACAAGCTATGGCTTTTAGGACGAGATCATAAATTATGCGAGATTTCTCTTTTTACTCGTTACAAAAGTGACTTATCCGCCTTTCAAACAACACAATTTCAGTTATTCGAATTAACTACAGTCATCTCTCCTTTACTCGATATTGAAGGGACCATCGAGTTAGGGAGGTATCGAGTTACAGAACACAAGCAGTGCATCTGCGTTCCAAGGGACCATCGAGTTAGCCATGGAAACCAACTTTTACTATGGTTCTCTAACTCGATATTGAGATACGGAATATCGAGTAAGGGAGAGGTCACTGTAGTAGAGGGCTTCGCATGTGATAAACCTTGTTATAAGGCATGTAATATACTTGCCCCATGGTGCTGAAAAATACGCTAATTTGGATGGCATTTGAGAAGTTTCAAATCTTATATTTTTCATGTTACTTTCTTTATGGCACAGTGCTTATAAAAAGATCAGAAACTAACATCATGAGGCTAAAATGGGTTTGGGATTTTTGTACTTGTTTGCAGTACTATAACCCCATATTAACCCCTCTACCGGCAGCTTCATTTTTTCAAAATATTGAAATCGCGATAACTTTTTTGGTTCTCAATATTTTTGACAAAAAAATCCACAACTTCTCAAAAAACTCTCTTATTTTCAGAATCTGTATCGTTTTTGAGCATTGGTCATCTATATTCGGAGATATTCCAAAATTCCTTGGGGGACCGACGCATAGCCATAACTCTCGTAATTATCTCTGGCTACAGATTTTTTCTCATATTCGGTTATTCGCTTTTGAAAACTAAACTTTGATGAAAGTCTATTGTGAAGAAATTAAACAAATCGGTGTAACTGTTTTTGAGCAATGAGCTTTTATGTTTTTGGTACCACTCTAGCCGTAACGAGATCTTGAAAACTTCTTAAAACATCATATTGAAATTTTATATGGGAAGTGTCGGTCCCCCAAGGAACACCGAAATATTTTTAAAACCAGTTGACCAATGGTCAATACCGACATAGATTCCAAAAGTAGAAGCGTTTTTTTGAAAAGTTGTGAAAAAATGGTGGAAAAATATAGAGAAACAAAAAAATTATCGCGATTCAAATATATTTTTGTGCTGAAAAAATGAAGCTGCCGGTAGAGGGTTTAAGCTAAATAAAAGCAATTGAGTTTCTCTCTTCAGCAAATTTCTTTATTATGGTTTCAAGAATGAGCTTTTACAAATGTAAGTACAAATAAGTTTGTACTTACATTACAGTACAAGCGTATTTGGAACATACCTCAAAATTTCTTCTTAGTAATTTCCATAAAAACCTACATTGTCTTTGGGCCACCTTAAATCACCACCTAGAAAGCTGCGAATTTCACAGAACACTATTTTTATAGTAAGGATAGTAAGGAACATATGTGAGATTGTATTCTCAAACATTTTTTAATTTTGAACCACCCTTGTACATAAACACATAAATAGACAAATTCAAACATATGTGCAAGTCTCTCGAAATCAAACAAAAAAAAAATACTCTTGACCCCCCGACCGATTATTTCGGTTTTAGCAGCAAATGAACGCGAGAAACCTAGACTTTATTGTGAAGAAGTTTTAGACTTACCTATTTTTTTTTTTTGTAATAAACTTGTTCTACGAAACACACCGTGATATCTGCATCAGCAGTTCATGGGACGTTGAAGCTTAGTTGATATCCGTGCAGACAGTACAAATCAATTTTTCAAACATTTAGCTCCGCCCACCGGTGGTTTGAGCGAAATCAAACTCGTTTTATTTTGGCTGACCGATTCGTCAACCGTCAAATCGGTTTCACAAACTGTCAAATTGGTTCATCCTGCAGCATCACACACAGTCAACCATAGCACCATCATGAGAACCAACCTGGGGGCGGAGTCAATGTTGGACAAACCGTCTGAACATCTGTGGGCTGCATTATTGTCTCTGTAAATAGTCCTCAAGACTAAATCCCGCACATACCATAGCAAAACTATTTTGATAATCTATCCATTTGAGCTAGCAATTTAGGGATCGAGGGAAATATATTTTTTTAATAGGGTTCTAAAGCCATGTCCCAATTTTAGTACCAAACGCTTAAGTTTAGGCTAGAAACACATGTTAACTCAATTTTTGAATGTTTCTCGTTGGTTTAAATCCAAAAAAAAATTCTCGTTTTGAAATTTTGTCACACCCCTATGTTTCAACTCAAGTTTTGTGTATATTTCGTTTTCCGTGTCCCTTCTTAAATTTCAAATAGGAACAAACCTAGTGTTAATAAGTTCAACCCCTGTGGCGTTTTTGTCGACAAACTGAACGTCAAACATGATCACAAGCGTCAAAGTTCAAATCTGGAATTATTTTTAAGTTAAAGGCTATATTTGAGTAGGAAAATTTTACAATGTAGTAGTGAGCCCACGGTCTATCGTTTTATTCAATAAAAACAAGATTCTATTCAATATTTAGGACCTTATTTTATGCCTTCATTTGGGTAAACATTATGGTAAATTCTAACCTCTTAGTAAAAATTGTAATATAATATGGAAATTGCGGCCTTCCTTAGCCGAGTGGTTAGAGTCCGCGGCTACAAAGCAAAGCCATGCTGAAGGTGTTTGGGTTCGATTCCCGGTCGGTCCAGAATCTTTTCGTTATGGAAATTTCCTTGACTTCCCTGGGCATATAGTATAATCCTACCTGCCACACGTTATACTAATGCAAAAAATGGCAACATTGACAAAGAAAGCTCTCAGTTAATACTGGGGAAGTGCTGTGGAAGTGCTCATAAGACCACTAAGTTGAGTAGCAGGCTCTGTCCCAGTGTGGACGTTATTGCTAAGAAGAAGAATATGGGAAAAATATGGGAATATCGAATTCCCGGTAGAATTTCAGATGTATATGATAGAGTGGTAGATTCATTAAAATTAAGAAAATGTATGAAATACCAAGAATTTTCTTTTTTTTTCAAGATCATCCCAGGCTATAGAACACTGTTATTTCGAAAGTATCTTTTCAGAAAGCTGTGTCAGTTTGGGGTATATTGTATCGAGAAGAGTTTTAAAGTATTTGATATAACCTTTAAGTTTTTTAATCGCGCAAAAAAGGGTTTTCTCATACCTGTGTTAGAAATCGTTTCGGATGCGTAGTTTAAATTTAAAATCATTAATTTAAAAATTAATTCATTGGTGTTTCGCTTTTCTCACTATTCGGGGGCCTGCTTGATCGGGAGACCCGGGCATTTGCTCCCTTGGCAGCTCCCCCCTCCCCCCATTTAGCCTGGTCATACATAAGCATGGAAATCATAGTTTTGAATAGTGAAACAAGAAATACGCATAAACAAAACTCAATTTTCGCACAAAACTTTTGATTTGCCTATGTTTACGAATAAAAGAAAGAGAAGCACAATTCATGCATTGAATGAAGTGTTTCATCGAAAAAAATAAATAAATATTCGATCGGATCGCAATCGCTGACGAAACGCTGACTTTCGCTAATAGATCTAACGAAAAATTGAATGCACCAGCTTTAACCAGGATCGAAAAGATATCAAAAGATGAACAAAACATACTGAAAAGTACTTTTTTGAAACATATAGAAACATGAAAACATTCCTCAGCTGAAATATGTTTTGTAGTAACATTACGAGAGTACAATGTGCACTGTTAGTCTTAACTCGTATACAGCGATAAATCGGTGAGATTTTTATCTAACTGTACCTTAAAAAAGTGCTATCAAACATATTCTTTCTTAAAAATTTGTTCAATCATGTCAACTATTCATAACAATGTCAAGCTGGTATTAACAACAGATGTACCTATAGATAAGCAATAATCACCCATGAATGATAAACAAACATCTCCCGTAGTCCAACCACCAAACAAAAGATTCAATTGCTCAATCCGTACTTTCTAATAGTTTCCAGCGGCAGGCAAAAGTTGACAAATGATGATGACGCTTCATAGAAGATTACGACGGAGACGTAAAGGGGTGAGGATGGCCAAGCTCTGCACTCGAATGGGGTGCAATTTCACAAATCAGTGAAAGCCCGTCCAAAGTGGTGTCACTCTCGTTTACTACAAATACCGAATGTAGACGATGCTGTCGTTTGCTACTGCTACAGTTGCCGTTGGTGGTAAGTACGCAAAATTACCGGCTCTTCATCCCCCACTCACCAAAGTCCACATACATTGGAGCTTGCCTGGGAACCATGGGGTTGGTTGGTTGTTTGGATCAGAGAAGCCTTTCGTACACACGCCGCATACATATCTTGAATTCCACCGAGAGCTGCTTACTCATCCGATTTATTCGACGAAAGCGCTATTACCATATCGCTCTTGAGCTTGAACCGCACAAGCAGACCACTTCTCCGAGCAAAACCAACATCGACTTTGACGGCCAAGTTCCTACAACTGAAATTCAATCCACTTTGGCTTTCTATTTGGTATGCATCTTCAACTGCAACCCAAGTGCCACCCCACGCCTCTACTGTGAATAGTATAATGGTAGCGAAGACGACGACGCCATAGTGATGAGTCTCTCGCATAGTAAAATGCCATACTAACCTAGATCTTCCACAGCTCTGGGGCCAAAAATCGACATTGTCTTGCAAGCTGCGCCAAGCCAGCTGCCAGTTGGTTAGAGCGGTTGCCTGCAAAAGCTTCGGATGTTGATGATATGCGCCGGGAGCTATTATGTACAGTTAGGAAAATTATGTCATATGTACAAGGCAAGGGCAGATTCTCCGCGCAGTAACAGTGAAATCATCCGACCACAAATAATATCATATCGGGAGCTTGTTTTCCACCGCGTAGAGCTGAGGGGCGACCAGATGCAGTCTCGGAAACGTGAAGACTTACGGGCTATGAATAAATTACTATGACTATGCGCGGCAAGAGTAGCACTAGACAGTTGATTCCAAATCCCTGTTACGGGTTTCATGAAATTCGTTTATTGGGATTTAGGATTGGGAATCACTGCTGCAGCAGTGACTGAGGGCGACCAATTTGCCCACCACAATCGCTGACTGCTTTGAAATGCATTCTTGTCTGCCGCTACCCAATGCTTTTAAGTATCCTACAGAAGCCGTTTCTTCTTTGATGCACCAACCGTCACGCTTTTTAGGCAAAACAAATTGGTCACCCTGACCCTGAGTGCGCAAAATGTTCGGATTGATGGAAAATGGTAGCAAAAAGGCAAGAAAATCTCTTACCATCATCAGCAAAAGTGGGTACTAAACTGGGAAAGAGCAGAGCAGCTCGTTCGCCGATGGATAACGACGACGACGAGGGCATCTGCTCCAACTAAACGGATGATAGTTATCCGAAGTGGAGAGGAAATGACGGTTTACTTCAGGAGTTGGATAGTGTGGTGATTCATTCTGGACAATGGCAGTGAATCGCTAACGGATAAAATACAAATAGACTGGCTTATGCAAATCTGTGAAGACAAACTGAGGAGACGAGCAGGATATCTGAAAGAACATATTTTAAGTGAATATGAATTTGTTTTTTTCTTGAGTAGATTTTGCAGCTCGTGCGTTTTTTTCTTGGTAACGATTCGACGATATTGTATTTAACATCGATATAGTTTCTAGTTGTTCTATATACTTGTTAGTTACTTGAACCAAAGTTGAAAACAATTATTTGTCTATTGAATGTCTATTAGACAAGGAAGGTGTGCAAAATTGTGTGAAGGTTTCAAGCGAACACTCCAGTTCGTTTGGATCCCGACGAGGACTACAAGGTTAAAAACTGTCGTGCCTGTTGTTCAATATTGCGCTAGAAGGTGTTATGTTAGGTGTTTTCACGAGATCCAGTCAATTTGTTTGCTTCGCGGATGATATGGACATCGTCGGCCGAACATTTGAAAAGGTGGCAGACCTGTACACCAGCCTGAAACGCGAGGCAGCAAAAGTTGGACTGGTGGTGAATGCGGCCAAGACAAAGTACATGCTAGCTGGTGGGGCTGAGCGCGACAGGGCTCGCCTAGGTAGCAGTGTAACGATAGACAAGGATACGTTCGAGGTGGTCGACGAGTTCGTCTACCTTGGGTCCTTGCTGACGGCTGACAATAACGTTAGCCGTGAAATACGGAGGCGCATCATCAGTGGAAGTCGGGCCTACTATGGCCTCCAGAGGAAGCTGCGGTCAAAAAAGATTCACGCCAGAACCAAATGTACCATTTACAAAACGCTCATAAGGCCGGTAGTCCTCTACGGGCATGAAACGTGGACGATGCTCGAGGAAGACCTGCAAGCACTTGGATTCTTTGAACGTCGGGTGCTTAGGACGATCTTTGGCGGTGTGCAGGAAAATGGTGTGTGGCGACGAATGATGAACCACGAGCTGGCCAAACTCTACGGCGAACCCAGTATCCAGAAGGTGGCCAAAGCTGGAAGGATACGATGGGCAGGGCATGTTGCAAGAATGCCGGACAGCAACCCTGCAACGATGATGTTCGTGTTGGATCCGGTTGGTACAAGAAGGAGTGGAGCGAGCAAGGTGGGCAGAAGCGAGGCTGGAGAGATGCGGCCACGAACCGAGAATTGTGGCGTGAAATAATCCTTCAACAATATTTGAAAACATTATCGAAATACCTTGGTAAATTCTTGGACGAAATCCTGGAAGAATCAAAGGAGTTATTCTTGGAGAAACACCAGAAAAAATCCATATTATTCTATATTCCTAATGGAAGAAATAGTACCATGAAAAAGAATAACTTGGGGAAACCCTGAAGAATTGCCTACAGGCATATATGTGGTTATTTCAAAAGTAGTCCTTGGAGAAAACTTTAAAAGTACTTTTGAAGGAAACTCAGGAACTCATAAACTTCTGAAGGATTATAGACGTAACAACTTGAAGATTTTCTGACAGAATCTTTTAAGTTTTACATCTGGTTCTAAACGGTAATTTAAGATTAATTGCTGAGACTATAGGGAGAATAACTAGAGTAAAAAATTGACATACAAAGGTATCGACCGTGATGATTTTATTTTGAAATTGTTTATCGGCATATCGGTCTATTATGCTCGAAGTAAGAGGGAGCATGGAGAAGAAAGCAATGAATACTAGATGGATAGGTACCGTAAGGGAACGGCGAGAGAAATTGGATTAGATGTTGAAGAGGGCATACCATATGAAACAGTATTACTTGAAACGTCACTTCCTTGTGGCTAACGTCCCCTATGGGAACGGCTTGGGTGTGTTTTGAGAATGACACTACCAAGACAGCCAAAGGAAGGAGGTCTCAAGCGCCCTAATACTGTTTGGCGATCAAGCAGGTTCTATCGATCGATGGCTTATATTATTGGGGAATCATTACACAATCATGGATGGTTTATCGGGGAGAAATACACATGATATGGACAAACCATCCATGATTGTGTAATGATTCCCCAATAATATAAGCCATCGATCGATAGAACCTGCTTGATCGCCAAACAGTATTAGGGCGCTTGAGACCTCCTTCCTTTGGCTGTCTTGGTAGTGTCATTCTCAAAACACACCCAAGCCGTTCCCATAGGGGACGTTAGCCACAAGGAAGTGACGTTTCAAGTAATACTGTTTCATATGGTATGCCCTCTTCAACATCTAATCCAATTTCTCTCGCCGTTCCCTTACGGTACCTATCCATCTAGTATTCATTGCTTTCTTCTCCATGCTCCCTCTTACTTCGAGCATAATAGACCGATATGCCGATAAACAATTTCAAAAAAAAAAAAAAAAAAAAAAAATTGAGAACACATGAAACATTTTCTGAAATCTCTTGAAGAATTAAAATAGGACGGATATTTAGATAGACGTTCTTAATGTATCCATAGAAGTATTACTGAAGGAATATTTGGAGTAGTTCGTGAAAATTTTTAAAAATGCAAAGATAGATTTCTGAAAAATTCCATAGAAGATATCCAGGAGCAGTATCCGGAGGGGGTAAGCTACTGGAAAAATCTAAACAGAAAAATTGTGAACAATTCCTGTTGGAACTCTTGTGGATACTAGGGAAGAATTTAAAAAATCACCATCAGAATTATTGAAGCAATCCCAGTTAAAATTACTGAGCCAATCCTTGGCAGAATTACTGAAGGAAACCTTGGCGAATTTAAGATGTTTAAGTAATCCCTGGTGGAATTTTTAGAGGAATGCCTGGTAGAATTTCTTCAGAAATATCTGGTGCAACTTCTGGAGAAATCCCTTATATAAATGATAATGAAATCCTTATGTGAATTGCTGTAAGAATCCTTGAGTGACCTCCTGGAAGAATACTTTGCGAGATTCCGGAGAAATCTCTGGCAGCTTACCCGGAAGAATTGCAGAAAGAGTTACTGACGGATTTTCTCGAGGAATTTTAGATGAAATTCCTGGCAGAACTAATGGACGTATTGTTGGTAAAGTTTCTGAAAGAACCCCAGGTGTAATTTCTGGAAGAATCCGTGTTGAAATTGCTGTAAAAAATTTTGTTGGAATTCCTGAGGAAGGATACTGAAGTTATCACTGGTGAGTTTGGCAAAAGCCCACGGTTCATACAATTTTGAGCAGAATTATTTGACGAAATGTTAGTGGACTCCTCAAGGAATATCTGTTAAAATCCTTGGAGAAGTTTTTGAAGGAAGCACTAGAAGATTTCCTGAAAAAATGCATTGCGAAACTCTGAGGACGACCGTCCTCTGGAGGAATCATTGAACTACATTTATGGAGAAAATATGGAGTGTTTACTGAATGAATAACTGGTGAAACTCTGAGATAAATCCCAGGGGTGATTCTTGGAGGAGTCTCCGGAGGTATTTATGGAGGAATTTCTCAAAAATATCTGTTTTTATTTCTTGGTGAAATCTTTGAAAAAGTTCTTGAAAGCAAATCTGAAATCAATGTAAATATTTCTCATTCCTTATGGAAATGATCATAGAAAAATTCCATGAGAAATACATAAGGTAGCTTATGGAGAAATTCACGAGGGAATCCTTGGAAAAATTCTAGAGAATTCTCAGAGGAATCCCTGTAAGAGTCTATGAAAAAAAATCCTTGAAGAAATATCTGGAAAAAGTCAGGGTCAAATTAATGTAGGAATTACTAAACTTCCTGCAAGGAAGGAGTTTTCAAAAAAATATCTTTATTATTTAGTGGTGAAATTTACCTAGAGCAATTCTTAGGGCCTTCCTTAGTCGAGTAGTTAGAGTCCGCGGCTACAAAGCAAAGCCAAGCTGAAGGTGTCTGGGTTCGATTCCCGGTCGGTCCAGGATCTTTTCGTAATGGAAATTTCATTGACTTCCCTGGGCATCGTACCTGCCACACGATATACGAATGCGTAAATGGCAACTTTGGCAAAGAAAGCTCTCAGTTAATAACTGTGGCAGTGCTCATAAGAACACTAAGCTGAGAAGCAGGCTCTGTCCCAGAGAGGACGTTAATGCCAAGAAAAAGAAAAAGAATTATTTGTCAAATTCCCAAAGGAGTTAAAGTTTGGTGGAGGAATTACTGAAAAACAAAAATGATGAAACCCTGGGAATTCCCTTTGAAATTTCCCTGGAGAATTCCTGGAAAAGTCTCAGGTGCACCATACTCGAAAATATCTAAAATATTTCATTGAGAAATTTTTGAAGAAATTCTCTTAAGGATTTACTGCATTCTGTGAACGAAATTTCGATTACATCATTGAATCATTTCCTGTTGAAATATTCTTAAAGTAGTTCGTTGAGAATTTACTGAACGAGCTTTTGGAGTAATTTGAGAATTCTTTGAAGACATCTTTGGTAGAATAACTGGAGGTTTCTTTAGAAGAATTTGGAGGAATGGGAAATACCTTAAATATTTCTTGGAGAAAACTTTCAAGGAAATCTTTGGAGTAAGTTCTGTGATCCCTGACAAAGTTTTCGAAAATCTCTCTGAAAAATGTAACTAGAGAAATTCGTTTAGAATCCTCTGAGGGAGGAATTTCAGAGGAAATCCTTGGATAAATTGAGAAATTCATTAGAGCAATTGCAAAATAGAGAAATTGCAGATAGGAATCTTTGAAGGAACTCTGCAGCTATTCTTAAAGAAATTTCTGGAGGAAGAACACGTTCAATTTCTGGAAAATATCTGAATTATGTATAGATCTAGGTGAAATCATTGAAAGAATTAGTGAAATCCTTGGAGGAGTTTTCGAAAGAATCTCTGAATTATTTAGTGCTGAAATTTCCCTAGAGAAATTCCTTCCCTGAAGGATTTTTTTTTTTTTGAGGAATGCTGTGGAGGTATCTCTGGAGTCATTTGCATGAGGAACTTCTGGAGGAAGCCTTGGTGAATGCCTAGAGGAATCTCCATGGGAATTCTCGGAAGATTCCCTGGATGAATTCAAGTATTCACTTGAGAAATTCCAGGTGAGTTATATTGAAATTATTTCCTGGTGATTTATTTGAAAAAAGCTTTGAAGGAAATTCTGGAATGCCCGGGAAAGTTCTCAAAAATATCTCCTATTTCCTGGCAAAATTATCTTAGAAAAATCCTCGAGGTTTGTTTAATGCAATTTTTGAGAAATTCCTGAGACAATCACAAAAAAAAATTCCAGGAGAAATGCCTGGACGATCCTATTAAGGAATCCATAAAAAATTAGGGGGTTAATCTTGGCATAATTCCTGGTGATATTTTAAAGGAATACCAGAGGGAATTCTCGAAAGGATCCTAGAAGAAATTTCTGGAAAATATCTGATTTATGTCGAGGTGATACATATGAAGGAATAACTGAAATCCCTAGATGAGTTTTCTTAAAACACTCTGAATTAATAAGCGATGAAATTCGCCTAGAGCAATGCGTTTGAAAAATCGTTGAATCAATTACTAGACGAATTCCTGAAGGAATTCTGTAGAAGAATCCCTCGAGGAATTGCAGGACTGCCTGATGGACCCCTTGAAGAGTCCCTTTGAGGTTTCTTGAAAAATCTATGGAGAAATCTGTGGAAGAGTTCGGGAAGGAGTCTCTGGAGAAATTTTAGAAAATTATCTGGAATAATCATCAGGAATAAATCATCGGAAGAATTTCTGGACAAATCTTTGGAGAAGTTTCTGCATGTATCCTTGGAGAAATTTGTGGGAAATATTTGAATTTATTTCTTGGTGATATATTTTAAGAAATCTTTCAAGGAAAAACTGGAGTGCCAAAAGAAGTTTTCAAAAATATCTTTGAACTATTTCCAGGCATTTTATCCCTGGTGATCCTTGAGAAATTTCTGAAGAAACATCTGGAGAAATTCCTGAGAGAAACGATGAATAAATTCCTTGAAAAATCTCAACAGGACTATCATGAGGAACTACTAGTAGAGTTCTGTGTAGAAGAAATTCCTGGAGGTATCCCTTGAGAAACTCTGAAGGAATTCCGGGTAAAATACTCGGAGGATTCCCTGTAAGAATTCGTAGATAAATTTCTGGAAAAGTCTGCACTATGTCTAGTTGAAGGAACTCTTGAAATCTTTGAAAGAGCTTGAGCTAAAGCTTGATTGGCCGCCCGTGGTTGCTATTCCAGTATCGCCAGAACAGTTGCATTTACACAAGGAACCAACCAAACAACTGCTTGGGACTAACAGGCACCCTCAGTGTATAAGTGCTGGTGATCTTTTATTTTTAGGCAACAATGGTGCCTGCCACGTCAGAGGTCAGAGACCAATGAGGAGAAGGGGAAGAAGTTGATTATGCATTCAACTGGCTCCTACGGTAGACCGTATATACCACTGCGTCTACGCCAGTTCATGCGGAAAGGGTGAAGCCCCCCAGAAAAGCTTGCTGGTTTGGTTGGCAGACTGCCTATGTATCAGACGCGAGGAGAGGCGTGCTATAATGATGAAAGAATGGAAGCGTAGGGATACGGTTTATTTCTGTCCGTCTCTGGTTCTAGCAAATGCTATGAGCTGTGGATAGAGCAACTGTGATATATTAAGAGTGGTAGATAGTAGAGATGGTCGGGTCTCGGGTTCGGGTCGGGTCCGGGTTTGAAGAAATAAAATAAGTCGGGTACGGGTCGGGTTCGGGTTCGATAAACCCGACCATCTCTAGTAGATAGAAGCAAGTGAAAGATACAACTACAAAGTACGAGGAAAGGGACGGGCCTAGGATTAAACTTTCTGTTAAGACTTTCTGCTTACGAAGCAGAAGCGGTAGCCATTAGACCACCAACCCCGTCTAGACCACCAACCGCGTTTTTATTGAAATCTTTGGAAGAGCTTTAGAAAAAAAAAATATATATATATATACAGCCATTCCATGGAAAACCGATCTAGTGGGTCTCCGAATTCCGTGCAAATTTGCTATTTTGTTCCTTATCCGAAATAAGGATACACGTATTTTTGGATTTTTTGATTAGGGTGACCATTTCCGAAATAGGGTGACCAGAAAAATCGCGATTTTGCAAAATTTTTATTTTAAAAAAAAATTATAACTTTTGAACCGTTTGACCGATTTTCAATCTTTTTGGACGAAATGAAGGCTAAAGATTTTGACTTTTTGGGAAAAATATAAAATTTCTCAAAAATTGTGTTTTTTACATGAAATAGTTTCCGTTTTTTCGTGTTTTGAAGGCCTCGGGACCAAAGGGGCTATAGCTGCTTTCATTTTTTTTTAAAAGTTCAGAAAATTTTACGTTAACTTTCAAATTTTCAGCGATGCATGTTTTTTAGTTTT
The DNA here is from genome assembly GCF_002204515.2 of Aedes aegypti. Lineage (NCBI taxonomy): Eukaryota > Metazoa > Arthropoda > Insecta > Diptera > Culicidae > Aedes > Aedes aegypti. Next base: position 263,570,113 of record NC_035107.1, on the reverse strand, counting down.
TGAGATATATTTTTTTTGAAAATAAAAAATCAGTCATTTTTCATCGGCACACACTGTAGATCTCAGCGCATTAGATTTGTAATGTTTAAGAAAAATCATAACTTTTGAACAGCTATACCGATTTCCAATATTTTTTTATAGAATGAAAGCTTAAGGTCTCAACTTTTTAGAAAAAATAGAAAAAAAAATAGAAAACTTTGAAAAAAAAATTTTTTTACATTAAAATATATGAAAATTTCTAAAAAAAACTAGAAATTTTTATATTTTTTCACGTTTAAACATATTTTTATCAGATTTTTCAATTTTGTCTGAATAGTTGAAATTTTAAGCTTTCATTCCATACAAAAAGATTGGAAATCGGTTAAGCTATTCAAAAGTTATATTTTTTTTTAAACATTACAAATCTAATGCGCTGAGACCTACTGTGTGTGCCGATAAAAAATGACTGATTTTTTTATTTTCAAAAAAATATATCTCAAAAACTAAAAATTAAACATCGCAGAAAATTTGACAGTATACGTGAAATTTTCTGAACTTTCAAGAAAAATGAGAACAGCGATAGCCCCTTTGGTCCCGAGACCTTCAAAACACGAAAAAACAGAAACTATTGAGTTTTTTCATGTAAAAAACACAATTTTTGTGAAATTTTATATTTTTTCCGAAAAGTTAAAATCTTTAGCCTTCATTTCGTCCAAAAAGATTGAAAATCGGTCAAACGGTTCAAAAGTTATAATTTTTTAAAAAATAAAAATTTTGCAAAATCGCGATTTTTCTGGTCACTCTATTTCGGAAATGGTCACCCTAATCAAAAAATCCAAAAATACGTGTATCCTTATTTCGGATAAGGAACAAAATAGCAAATTTGCACGGAATTCGGAGACCCACTAGATCGGATTTTCATGGAATGGCTGTATATGTACATATATATGAATTATTTCTTGATGGAATTTTTCAACACTAATTCCTTGAGAAATGACCGTGAAGAAATCCTTGAAGGAGTTTCTGAATAAAATATATGAGGTATTATTTGGAGAACCAGTAGGGGAAATCCTTGGTGGAATCCTGGATAATTCTCGTAACAATCATTCGAAGCATCTTTGCAATAATTTTTATAGGTGTGTCTGGAAGAATGTCTGAAAAATATGTGACATATTTTTTAGTGAAATTTTTTTAACTACTGCATTCCCTGGTTTTTGAGTTTTCGAATAAATATCTCTAAACTATTGCCTGCATAATGTGTCTTGATAAATTTCCTGACAGAGCTTTAAAGAAATGAATTTTTACTCTAATATGGTTTATACTTACTCTTTTCAGATATTGTTAATATGGTGGAGAAACAAAACTTCGAGAAAATCCATTGTTGATTGATATCTAACAGTAATCGCGGTATTCACTATTACAGATCAGCGCAAAATGTTTTTTGGGTTGCTTTACCATCTGGCAGAAGAGCGGATGTTAAATTAATAACAAATTTATTTGAAATGGATTTAGATCAAACTGCGGTGGAAGCTAATGAAATTTATTTTATTTTTGCTGGTTTATAATTTTGGAATTGTTACAATTGGACCAAAAAATGGAGCACCGGTGAAAATGACCTAAGGTGGCAGGTGATGAATTTTTTACCCTTTCCAACAAATAAATACCGTAATCCGGGGTAACATTGATCATTTTTTTTTAGTTTTTCTTAAATTTTTCATTTCACAATACAAATGTTACAAGTTTCATATTTTTAAAACAAGTACTGGCACCCACCGCTCCTAGCTATGTACTTTATTTTGTTTTTCGAAAGATTTAAACATGTTTAAATAAATGTTTTAAGTGATTTTTTGATTCAGCTGATATGGGGTAACATTGATCACCCAAGTAAACAACGTTCGCTAATATTGGAAATGTCGTTACTTATTAAAGTCAGGGCCCCTGAAGCCGAATATGAAGACCAAACTCTTACAAGTCATTTACTTTTTGAGTTATTTCAAAATTAAAAACACCTTGAACCGCGTAATACGCCTAAAAGTAGGCAATTTCCTCAGGAAATTCTACATTCGTAATAGTAATTAGTTAATGTTGCCTAATTGAATAAACTTATGAAAGATTTGACAACGGAATCGTTTTCGGCGATGCCATTTTTAGTAATACCCACATTTTCCTTGATCACATCGTCTGCAGAACTCATGTGAGATATGAATTTTCGGTAGTGTCAGTGAAAATGATAGAATCATTGTTTCAAAAAGTTGACAAATTTGCGCATGAACTAAACGCAATTTTGGAAAAAACCTTAATTATCATTAGCTTATGAATATACGAAAGAGAGGCACCATTCATGGTTCGAAAATGCTTCATCAATAAATCTTTATTTGAACGTTTAACAAGATGAGTCATCCCGATCAATGTTACCCCGCTGATCAATGTTACCCCGGATTACGGTACGATATTTTTTTTTAATTCTGCAAGCTTGGATATCAAATTGATATGTAAATAAATTTTCGTGCAGGGCTGTATATGAAAGTATCCTCAGAATATGCGTGTTGGAACAATCCTACTCAAATTAAGTTATTGGAGTTGCAGTAAAGCTCCTGGGCTAAAATTGTGTGCATCTATAAAAATAGAAAGTGTCAACGAAATAGTACATTTAACTTTCTTGCAGGAAAACACTGTCTGTTAGTGGGAGTTGGATTGTAAACTCATACAATACTTACAACAATTCAGCCATGAATTTTCCCTGAGGTATTTTCAAGGACACATTTGAAAACTACATAAAATATTCTCCTATCTTGATTTGCTCTACTATTATGATCATTCAATAATTTGACAACGAGATCATCCAGTATTTTCTTATATATACATGTATTACTGAGAAAATTTGACGAGATCCTGTCGGAGAATTTCTCAGGGATTTCTTTGAGAATATCTCCCTGAAGAATGTTTCCCTTAATGAGCTCCACATATTGTAATATATGGTTATTCGTCAAGTATGGGAAACAGGTTCAGAAGAGGGTGTCGAAAATTGGCCAAAACTGCTACATCATGCTGTTCAATATTGCGCTTGAAAGTGTCAGGCGGAGAGCCGGACTTAACAGTCCAGGTACGATTTTCACGAGATCCAGACAATTTGTCTGCTTCGCGGACGACATGGATATTATTGGAAGAAAATTTTAAAAGGTGGTAGATTTGTTCACTCGCCTGAAGCGCGAAGCAACAAGCATTGTAACGATAGACGAGGATTCTTTCGAGGTGGTAGACGAGTTCGTCTACCTCGGATCCTTGCTGACGGCCGACAATAACGTTAGTCGTGAAACAAGAAGGCGCTTCATCTGTGGAAGTCGTGCATGGGCACTGCTGGGAAAAATAATCACTTCCGCAACAAATGCACAAATGCTCATAAGGCCTGTAGTTCTCTACGGGCATGATGCGTGGACGATGTCCAATGAGGACTTGCAAACACTTGAAGTCTTCAAACGTCGGGTACTTAGCATGATCTTTGGCGGTGTGCAGGAGAAGGATGAACCATGAGCTCGCCCAGCTCTACGGCGAACCCAGTATCCAGAAGGTGGTCAAAGCTGGAAGGATACGCTGGGCAGGGCATGTTGCCAGAATGCCAGACAACAGCCCTGTAAAGATGGTGTTCGTTTTGAATCCGGTCGGAACAAGAAGGCGTGGGGCGCAGGGAGCTAGGTGGATTGACCAGGTGCACAAGTACCTGGAGAGCGTGGGTCGAAGTCGAGGATGGAGAGAAGCGGCCATGAACCGAGTGAATTGGCGATATATTGTTGGCGAGGTTTTAACTAGTTGATTGATGTAGAACCAAATAAATAATAAATAATTAGGAATCAAAGAATCGAAGAAGCTGAACTTCCAAACTTATGAGGATTATAAAATAGTTCCCACCGCTAATTCGGCTGATCACTTCGAAACGATTGAACGACATTTCCTAGAATGACGTTCCCCAGAACGACATTCCGCAGAACGACATTCCCCAGAACGCCATTCCCCAGAATTGGACATTCCCCAGAAATCCATTTCCCAGAATGGGACATTTCCCAGAAAACCATTCCCCAGAAAAAAAAATAACAAGAGATCTTTGAGGTGTTCAAATCCAGGAAAATGGTAAATAGTAAATAGTGAATGCATCTAACTGGAAAATTCGAGGAAACCATAATTTTCATAGGTAAAACATTTTCGTATTGTTTTTTTTTTATTTTTTACGGTAGGACTTTCGGCTTGTTGCAGTCTTTCATTTATTGAATGGAGAATCTTTAATTAAAACATTCTTTAAAATTAACCACCATTGGTCGGAAATGTAATTCGAACCATTTGGACGATTTTTATATATTTTGACGATATTCTCGTCGAAAAAGTTAAAATTAAGCGTGACATAATTTGTGTACCATCCCTAATTATTTAGACAATAAACCTAGGAAGAACAGCATATGTTCAAAAGAAGGGAGAATATGCCATGAAAGTCGAAAAACAAATTCCATTGATTTACTTTGTGACATATTACACTACACCCATCTCCCTTTGAGAGTACAATTAGAAAGAACAGCCAATTTTAAAAGAAGGAAGAATAACTATGAAACAAAAAAACAATAGCTTGGATCAAGTTTGATCATAGGGACTGCTCATTTAAGAAAGTGGATACGTGTTTTTTACAGTGAACTGTTTATTTTCGAACAAATTCATGGAAATCAACGTAATTTCGATCAAATTCACATAAATTTGAATATTTATTGAGCATTGCTGGAGAATGCTCTTACTTTTCTTTTGATACCTCCCATAAAATTCTGCACAACTTTTTTGGAACTTTTCGAACTGCTTTTTGAACTGCTGACCACATTTTCTTGAAAAAATCGATGGAGCTTGCTTCTCTTCCATCCTTCTTAAGATGCCGTTTGATTATTGCCCAATATGTTTGGACTGCGCCTTGAGCAATTTGATGGATTCGATCATTTTTCTACAAATTCGACTTATTCCTTCTTGAGCATAGTGAGCCGATGCTAGGTCTGGCAAAAACAATGGAGGCATGGTATGCATGGTATGGGCAGAAGCCATTTTTTAATGCATTCAGTTCTGTAATTTTCGCCGTTGATTGAACCCGTCGTGAAATATGTAGTACTTTCATACCACAGGAGCAAATTGCTTGCCATACCAAATCATACCAAATTTTTCTGTTGGGAAAATTCAATTTGGACACTTTGCGATTTAAGCCACATCTCGGAACGGCAGTTTTTCTGTACACCATTTGTGCAGAAAAAAATTGAGAGTCGCCATGTCAATTCGACCCATCGTTTAGAATTTATAATTTTTTTATGTCAACTTTTGTCTGCTGTCAAAATAAACACATGAGATTACACTGAAACAAAATTTTATTTGTTTTTATGGAATTTTTACACCAAAATGCTAATATTTAGGTGTCCACTTTCTTAAATGAACAGTCCTTAAAACACAGTATGGCATATGTAGGAACAGCTTATGTTAATCGGTTGAGCTACTTTTCCTCGAACGTCGGTTCCCAGAACGCCAGTGCCTCGAACGACCCGTTTCCCCGAATAGCCTAGTTTCCGAAAAGTTTTTAGCTCTTATAATTATCATAACTTTTGTGTTTCGAGGTGGTAACGAACCGGTCATCTAATATGCACTCTTCTTCACTTGATTGGCGGTTCTTTCGAGTTTCACAATCATTGGCATTTTTGGCAACATATATTGAGTCGAGGATTACGTTCAAATCTATATTATCTTCTTCTTTTAATTGCTAATCATTCATTCTAGTTCAGCACCCAGTCCTTAAAGACTATTCTTGCACCTGTTTGAACTGTATCACTATTCGGGGAAACGGGTCATTCGGAGAGGTGGCACTCAGGGAAATGATATTCAGGGAAACGACAGTAGCACAATTATGAAATTAATTAAGACACAATTAAGAAAATTTTTAAACAGCATTTTCCTCCTAAGATTATGGTTGGGTCTGCCGATGAACCACTTAGCCACAAAACCACCTCTTTCCCCCTTCGTGATTTTTTGACCGTACAAACTTTTTGAAATTTGTATGCCACACCCCCCCCTTCCGTAGAGGACCAAGTGATTTATGGACGGCAGCTTAGATGGTTTGCCTGAGAAAAAGGAAGCAAACACTCGCCGTTCAAAAGATTTTTTAACTCAATTCCGATTTTATTCGCTTGAGATCCATAATAATGAGTTTGACAAAATAATATTTTGGGTGAAATGACGTCTGTGTCCGGAATTCGAAGCTTCTGGGAATTCGAATCAATTCAGTAGGTACATTTCTTAACGACAAAAAAAATAAACTACCAATTTTTTTCCACTCTTTACAAACGTATAAAACCCATTCTGGGGAATGTCCTATTCTGGGGAATGGTTTTCTGGGGAATGTCCCATTCTGGGGAATAGATTTCTGGGAAATGTCACATTCTGGGGAATGGGTTTCTGGGGAACGTCATTCTGGGGAATGTCGTTCTGGGGGTTGACTTTCTGGGAAATGTCCTACAACCCTTCGAAACTCGTAATTCAGGCTAAGTTACACTAGCTATTTTCATACGCACAAAATGCAGCTTTTAAAGCATTTGATTGCTGAATTTAGCTAATGACTAATAATTTGAACCACTTACAGCCTTCTACGAAATTCACCAGATAGTATCAAATGAAAGGAAAGCCGCCAAACAGTTCAACATTCCGCGGATTCCAATTAAGCACGCTTATTTGATTCACACCTCACAATCTCTCCATCATCCACCACCATAAATCCTCGCCAGTCGAGTTCCATAATATCGAACTGTTAAAAGTCCTCGCAACATAGCCCCTGATGTCCAACGGCAACCGGACCCCAGCCAGCGCGGTCAGTTTATTGGAAATCGATTAATTTTTATTGCAAATAATTGCTCTCACTCACGTTTCTCCTGGCACTGACTGGTGGTGGTTGGTGCACTGCGAAAGGCTTCCACAGTTGCTACCGAAGAGTTTAAATCATTGCTATGCACGCGGTGAGTTTTGAATAACCGCCATCGCAGGGGACCAGGTCCTCATGCTGGTCGATATGCGGGTGGTAAGAGGTGGTTAGGGTGCGGAAGCATTGATACAGATCCGGGAAAGCCTCCTCGAAAAAAAACTGCAATTGCATCTTGAATTCGATCCGGTTCGGCACAGCGAGCCCCGTCCGAGGAAAGGTCGTTAGCTTTTTGCTCCCGTTTTGTAGCGATTTTCGCCTACACACTTAATCAAGGGATCAACTGCAATTGGTGTATGGGGGTGGGTAAATGCAAGAAACGAGGGGGTGGATCACTCGTTGGCGATCGTTGGTGGTTCGATTCCTTAACGAATGGTTTCTGTCTAGTTACGGTGAAATTGAGCGATAAAACGGGTCTAGTTCAAAACTTCCGGTTTTATAGTGGTTTTCTCACTAGTAGCACTTTCATTCATATGGTTTAACTGACCGCAGAAATGAATAACGGATTGTTATCAACCATGCAACACTAAACGTACGTATAAGACACTATTCGGTTCCATCGATGGCCAGAGTTTTAAAATTGTCGCTAAATTTGGGAAAAGTGGAAAGAAGGGCGTTCCTTTGGAATGCAAGCTAATTTTCAAGGGTTAAACATAATTGCATCAAAATAAGCAATCAGTTCGACGCTTTGTGTCCACAGTTCATGACGTGCGTTATATGTCGAACAAATCAGACAGAAAAAAAATGGAATTCACTACAGCATAATTACCCGATACCTCGCATTTCGTAATCTCGACGGTCCAGCTAGACTAATGACTCTGGAAGTAGTCCATCGATTTACCTTTCACTTCGACCTACCCATCCATCATCGTTTGCAACAATCGCAAATGGGCAGATTTCATAATCTGATGATCGTACACAAAAAAGGCCAAAAGGAAAATTATGCACTTAAGCCCAATTACCGTTGCGTGGTGGCGGCTCACAAAGGACGGTTCGACACAGGATTGATGACTCATGAACTTTTGGGACCCCCGACTGAACTTTCACTGATTGACTGGCTGACCGCCGAGAAAAGATGTTCCACGGTTCGTTACCCCGATTGCGTGAAAAACTCCCAGAGGCACATCACAAGTATGGATTTTGATCTTCTCAACCGAATCGATGGATTTTGAACGCATGATTATGCATGCATTCAAAGTCAGCGTAGAGACTTGAAGTGTGTGCTCACTCACAGGGAAGCAGTTCAGCGACCCATCGTATTTTGACCAATTTCCAAACTCTCTACCAAAATCGCTGGGGAGTCAGCTGGTGGGCATGCATTGGGCATTTGGGCATGTAGGACCCAACAAAGTGAAACGAGACACTCAAGTGTTTTTGGTACGCGCGTTAATGATTTTCACCGGGAAATGAATAGAAATTCGTATGGCCAATTTTTATACGTTTAACTCTATAGCAACGCAGCGCAACCAAAATGTGTTGTAAACTACGAAGCTGGGGGCATCTCTCTTGAACGAATAAAAGAAAATTAAACTTTTCTTTATCTGGTGGTCGAACTTTGGGCCATCTCTGCGCAGTGGCCGGGGTCCGAACGATAAATGCAATTGGCAGCAGTAATTTACTGGCACACATTTAGTTTCCGACGTTTTTCGGGCGTAACACAGATTTCGGTGAGTGGTTTTTTGGGCAAGTTAAACGTGATGCTGGTGCCTGGCCAAAACGAATGGCATAATGCCATTCGGTCGGGCACATCACACTTCGAACATATGGAACTAATTCGGAGGTTTCTCCTTTGAAAAGATGGTTGGTCGGGTATCAGTTGGAAACGATCGTTGTTCAAAACAGCAGCAGCTGGACATGCATTTTAAATTGTTGCTGAAGTAGGACAATGGAGCATCCATAGTAAAACAAACTTAATTGTAAGTTGATTGCCGAGCTGAACATTTCTTGAAGATATTGATCAAAATAAAAAGCGAAATTTACACCGGATAATCAGCATTAAGTTTTTGATCAAATGCTTCCATAGCTATCTATAAGGTTGATAGTGGTATCAGTAATCAGATAAAGCCGGCCTCAGAGGATTCGTGTCATATTCAACCATCCTCATCTGAGGGAGATGGAAAAGTATGTATTTTGGATTTTAGTTGCGCAAAAACTACAGTTGCTGTCCAAGAATTCATTCACGCTAGGATAGTTGTATGGGAAATTTCATGTCAAAAAGTTACAAGCGTGCGGTTGGTCAGATTGGCACCCGCCAAAGACGCAAGCCTTAGGAAATTTATTGTTGAGTTATGTCACCAACTCCAAATAGCAACACGGTGTGGTTTGTGTTTGTATGCTTTTAGCTAGAAATAGAACTTTATTTTAGTATACATTTAATTGGTTGTTTTAGTTTACATACTAATTTGGTGTACTTATCGCGAAAGTGGAGAGTAATCGAACGTATTCCCGCTATGACTATTTAAGGATTCTATAAATTTTACAAGCTCATTAGCATTCCAGAAAATTTTAGAGTTCATTTTCGTACTTACGATAATAATTGAATTTCAATGTAAATTTAAGAAAAATGATTATAGAATGGGAGATAGGAATGAAGCCTGTAAATATCAAACGTTAAGTAAGAATAAACTATCTTATAGTAGTAATATAATCACTGTTTTAGATAATTTCTAATGAACCACGTTTGCCACTAACTGTTTTCGATTTTATCTTTTCTGTTTTTGCCACCGCTTTCTTATCACTCTTATCGAATGACATTTCTCCGCAACTTAGCCAGTTTCAATGCAGCTCGACGTACAGTTCCCGACGATGTCCTGACTAATGCTTGCCGCACTCTGCCGTCTCGTCCGGGGTACACTTCTTCTATCTGCCCTCGAATCCATTCTAGCCATTTTTCAACTGCTCCTAAGAACCACGCGTTCATCTAAAGGCTCGGTGGATAGAAATGTTGTCCCAGAAGAGTTGCCCAACAAAAAGTGGTTAGGTGTCAGAGCTTCTTGGTCAGCCGATTATAGAGGTACATATGTGAGTGGTCTGGAGTTAATCATAGCTTCTGCTTCCGTGAGAATAGTTTCAAACGTCTCGTCGTCAGGTTTCCGTGACCTTTCCGATACAGCTCCCATTGCCACTTTCTCCGAGCGAACAAGCCTCTCCCAAGCACCTCCCATATGGGGTGTTGAAGGTTTTCCGCCAAAGTTATGTTATGCATTCGTAGCTCGTTACTGGTTCCCTGGAAACAGGTTGCGTTATCAGACCAGATCTCTCTTGGTTGGCCTCTACGAGCTACAAATCTTTGGACTGCCATGATGCATGATACGGTGCTAAGGGAGTGTACTACCTCTAAGTGCACCGCTCTGATGGTGAGGCAGGTGAAGAGTGCCACCCATCGCTTCACATTGCTCCTGCCTAGCTTTATCAAGATGGGGCCGAAGTAATCCAAGCCAGTATAAGTAAATGGTTGGATAAATGCTGTCAAACGTATTTTGGGGAGAGGCGCCATGATCGGTGGTCTTGGTACTGCTTTCGCAATACGACAAAACATGCACGCTCTTTCAACTTTAGTCAACAGTCGTCGAAGTGCAGATATCTCGTAGCGTTGGCGGATTTCGTTGAATATTGTCTCGCGATTGGCGTGACGAAAGCGACGATGGTACGAATCTACAATTAGAAACGTAATGAGGTGTTGATTGGGAAGAATTATCGGAAACTTGGATTCGACTGGTGCGTATGGTGCAGCATCAATACGGCCACGACTGCGCAAAACTCCAAACTCGTCCACGAATGGGTATTTTTTATAGATGGTACCCGATTTGTTCACAGTGGGATGCCGATTCTCAGGCGGCCCTTGAGTCTTACTGAGAACAACAATTTCGTCTGCGTACAACTCCCCCTGAGCCATCTTAAGCAGAGCATCTTCTGCTTGGTGGAACTCCTTGCTGGTGAGACAGCCGAGTTCCAGATTTTCACCGTTTCTCCGCTTCTGAAGATTGTTAATCCAACGAAATACATACGCAACTACGCGCAGTAATTTGGACCACTTATTGAATCTCTCGAGTTCAAAAGTTGATGAAAGTGGACCAGATTGGAGTGGGCAGGACGTAGTTCTTCTTCTGTTTGGATGGTTGTTCTTTGCTTAGGCCAGTGGGATTCAGCTTCATAAAGAAAAGGCGGACCGTGGAACCGATGGATTGGTCGCCATCACCTGTGGATCGTCGTTCCACTTAGTGGCGAGATCTGCAACGTTCATTTTTGATGGCACCCATCGCCATTCTGACTGTTGTATAGACGAAAGAATTTCTCCTACTCGAACAGCTACGAACTTGTGATAACGTCGATGATCATTTGCACAAATCCATGCTAGTACAGTGTTGGCATCAGTCCAACAGAAGCGTTGGGTAATCGGGTAAGTGTGCTGACATTGGATTGTATCCATCAGGCGAATGCCGAGGACTGCTGCCTTAAGCTCAAGTCTCGGTATCGATAGAGCCTTCAGTGGCGCCACTTTGGTTTTCGCTCCAACGAGTGCTACTTGTGTTCCTTGTTCGGTTTGAAGATGGAAGTAGACTAGTGCCGCGTATGCTGCACCACTTGCATCCACAAACAGGTGGATTTGTAGACAAATGAAGTTTTTCGGTAGAGATGATGGAAAGTAGTAGCGAGGTATGCGCAATCTTTCTAGTTGACTTAGAGAATCCACCCACCGTCGCCAGCATACGTCCGCATCTCATGACAACTTTGGCTACTTCACATTTTGAAGGAACATAATCGTTGTGCATCAAACGCAGAATATCATCTCGGGCTCCAAAAGTGTAGATGGACACATCCTCGTTCGGTACCCACTTCATTCCCAATACAGACTCGATTTTGCCAGCTCGCTCCAAGTCTAGGTCCTTGGCTTCCGTTACCACTTCCTCCCCGATGCCACGTAAAACTGCGGGTTCATTAGATAGAAATCGACGTAGGGTAAATCCATTCTTAGAATGTACCAGTTTGACCTCATTCACTACATCCACTGCCTCGGAAATTGTCTCGAAACTATCCAAGTAGTCATCGACGTAGTGTTTATTCACGATGGATGCTGTCGCGCGAGGGTACTCTGTGGCAAACTCTTCTGCGTTACGATTCTTTACGTATTGGGCCGATGCTGGGAAGCAAGTAGACCCAAAGGTGGCCACGTCCATCACGTAAATTTTGGGGATATCTGCTGAGTTTTCTCGGAACAGAAAACGTTGAGACTGACAATCTGGGCTGCGGATGTTGATCTGATGGAACATCTCCATTATGTCGCCAGTTACGGCAACCGGATATTGTCGGAACTGGTACAGAACCTTCGGAAGTGGGGTCAGAAGATCCGGTCCTTTAAGGAGTTGGGAGTTGAACAAAATGTCTCCCACCTTGGCTGCTGCATCCCAGATCAGACGAACTTTCCCGGGTTTTCTAGGGTTAATGACAACGCCCAGAGGAAGATACCATATGCGGTTTGGTTCAACCGACGTCAGCTCCATTAAACTGGCCCGGTGAGCATAACCCTTTCGCTCATAATCCTCAATCTGATTGCGCACACTTTCTTGCAAGACGGGTTCTTTTTTGAGTCGACGCTCTAGCGATTCCAAACGCCGAATGGCCATTGGATAACTATCGGGGAAATTTAGCTCGTCGGTCTTCCATAGTAGACCGGTTTCGAATTTAGAGCCTGACGGCGTACGCTGAGTAGTATCTTCCAGCAGCTGTTTAGCCCGTTTCTCTTCGTCAGATTCCACCATTTCGCTTCGTTCGTTGACTCCAATATCTTCCAAAGTAAAATAGTCTCGAAGTAAGTCGTTCATTTCGCGTTCTGAATCAGAGGCTGTCTTGACGTGAAAACCAACGCTCATCGAATGAGATGCTTGATTCGGGCTGCATCCATAAATGCTCCATCCTAGTCGACATTTGGCTCCGATGGGATCTGTTAACCTCCCTTCTCGTAGCTTCAACGGGACGCCCAATCTTAAGTTATCTAGGCCGATTAGTATTTTTGGTTGAACTAACTCATAGTCTTCGATGGGCAATCCTCGTAGATATGGAAAACGATATGCCAATTCATTGTATTTCAATGTTTGGGTAGGCAACATTTATCGACTAACGGTGCGGGCGTGTGCGATTGTGTATCGACTATACTATCGAGTGGGGCCAGCACTGCCGGATACATCAAACTGAATAATCTGCGAACTGGATTCGATCCGTGTAACGTTTCCTGTCCATTTTAGTGTCAGCGGTACTATATCACCTCTAACGCCTAGTCGCTCAGCTACGGAGTCCTCTAGAGGGGTATAAGATGAACCTTCGTCGATGAAGGCGTAGATTGTCTGGGAACTGTCACGACCATGTATTTCCACTGGAATGATCCGAAAAAGTGGCCACTGGTATTCTCCGGATGTGACGTGGCTCGGTGAAACATTGAAGTTTTCCGATGATGCAGCAGAGTGAAGTAGACTATGATGCCTTTGTCGACAACCTTCGACACCACATCCACTCCAGGACCGGCACGGCCATTTGCTATGACTGTTGAGACAAGTCCGACAAAGACCTTTCTGTTGAACCAATTTCCAACGTTCGTCGACGCTTGCTGCAGAAAACTGTTGGCATTCAGCTACTCTGTGACCTACTCTACCACACGATTGACATTGCTTTGCAGGTTTAGAACTTGTAGGGGTACTGTCACAGTCCAAGAAGTGAGTATCGTTGGTCAGGTGAGCTTGGAGCGTTCCCGTATTCCCAGGTTTTTGTTTTCCACTTCGGAAATCCATCGCTGAAGTTTGCTTTTGGTTCATTGAGAATGGAAGATTGAAAGAGACTTCGCTTGCCGCAGTTACCAACCCCGACATAAATTCTCCGAACGTGTCAAGAGTCACAGGTTGATGCTTGTTTTTAAACACAGCCTAGTCCAATCGCATCGACCCTGGTAACTTCTCCACGAGTTCTTGCATCAGAACTGGGTTCATCAAGTGGCTATACTGATTGGCTGCCCTAAGATGATCCACAAGGTTTTGCACTGCTAGTTCAAACTACTCCAAAGTGCATCAGTGTCTTCAGACGGTCATGTCGAGGCGGCGGAATTTCATGGATCTTATTCAGCATCGATCTAATAAGCAATTCCGGTCTACCAAAAAGGGTTCGCAAAGTTTGTATAACATGGGGCACACTAGCCGGGAGTAGTAAACGGCTTCTCACTGATTCCAAGGCGTTTCCTTTGAGAGATCGTTGAAGGCGTACAAGGTTTTCTGCATCCGAATAGCCACAAGTGATCGTCGACTGCTCATAATTACTTATGAAGACTGGCCAGTCTTCTGGGTTACAATCAAAAACTGGAAGGTCTTTCCCCAGAACCTGTCTAGCTGCAATTTGTGCTTGCGATAGCATCCGAGCAGAGCAGATGCACGGGTAGAAATCAGAACCCAAAAACAAGATTATGACTCATGATATCATGATTCCAGCGTGTTTTCGTCTTATGAAAATACACCATGATTTGGACTCATGATATCATGAGTCAGATTGCCGTAACGCAACACACGCGTTAGGTTTTTGTAGCTGATTGCTCGGAATCATGATTCAAATTCCAAAAATGCTGAGTCGCGCATCCGTTTATAATCGAGAAAAATAAAAAAAAAGTTAAAAACAGCATACATTGTGATTCGATCCAAGAACCTTCCGATTGTGAGCCACGTACTCTACCACTCAACCGCTTCGTCATCTTGAAATGTGAGTGATCGATACGAATGTGATGAAGCAAAGTGCGCCGCTTAGTGTTTTGACACTGGATGTTACGCTTATGAGGAATCATGATTATGACTCCAGGAACCATGATTTGTGATCCTGATATCATGACCTAACCAATTTATGAATTTCATGATTTGTAAATCATGGTGTGGGGATCAGATTTTTATCCGTGTGGGAAGAGGTGCTGGTGACGGTGGCAACGGAACGGAATTTGGTTGAGCGGGTAACAATGACTGTTCATGAGCAGTATTCTGTGGCGCTGGTTGTTGTGCTAGATTGGATGATTCGATTGAGTCTTCGGGAATCATTTTGAAGTTAGGTTCCTCCGGACCTCCAACAAGGTTCCCATCAGATTTTCTAGCACCCTGATTGTTTAACCAGTCGCGAACTTTTTGGCCGGAGCTCACAACCATCCCTCCTCTGCTGCTTGCTTCTGCCATCTGACGGATAATTTCCTGACGCTTTTCAAACGACTCCCTCCATGTTTGCTGTTGTTTTCGTTTTGCTTCTAATTCTTCCTGTAGCTTGTTCTCACGAATCCGCTCAGCCTCCTCCGCGAGTCTTTTTTTCTCTTCTAATTGACGTTCCTTTTCATCAAACAGGTGATTTCCTCCTGCTCCTGTATCTCCTGTTCTACAAGAAGTTGTTCTTCTTCGACTAGTTTCAGCTGTTCGGCCAGCATTGCAACACGTACACTAGACGTCACGCTGCCGGTTGGGTCAGGAACCTTCTTTCCCCTTTTTGAGCCCACTTTAGAACTAGCCTTTGAAGCCGCTTTCGCTCCTTTAGAGCGTGGATCCGCGAAGGGAACGTAGAGATAGTCGTCATTGGAAACCCCTGGCTTACCACAACGTTTGCATATATAAGTGGTATCCGATCGTCGGATCTGTTCGTCAACCCCGGCACATCCAAAGTGCTCCCAGAGCCGGCAGGAGTTGCACTGCACCATCTCACTTTCCGCCGAGTCCCTTCGTGAGCAGGACTGGCATTTCCTAGGGGAATGATCTCGATTTGACATTACTTCCAATACCCGGACAAATTTCTAAAAGAAATGTTGGGTTATGTCACCAACTCCAAATAGCAACACGGTGTGGTTTGTGTTTGTATGCTTTTAGCTAGAAATAGAACTTTATTTTAGTATACATTTAATTGGTTGTTGTGAACTAAATATACAAATTTGGTGTACTTATCGCGAAAGTGGAGAGTAATCGAACGTATTCCCGCTATGACTATTTAAGGATTCTATAAATTTTACAAGCTCATTAGCATTCCAGACAATTCTAGATTTCATTTTCGTACTTACGATAATAATTGAATTTCAATGTAAATTTAAGAAAAAATGATTATAGAATGGGAGATAAGAATGAAGCCTGTAAATATCAAACGTTAAGTAAGAATAAACTATCTTATAGTAATATAATCACTAATTTAGATAATTTCTGATGAACCACGTTTGCCACTAACTGTTTTCGATTTTATCTTTTCTGTTTTTGCCACCGCTTTCTTATCACTTTTATCGAATGACATTTCTCCGCAACTTAGACCAGAGTCAGATGCAGGACCGTCCTCGTCAGTGTTGCCATGACATTTATGGAAATACATAATTAGTAAGAGTACCTTTCAATTCACAGTTTCGAAACATAAGCCTAACAAGTTGAAACTATGAGTGCTTCGGGGAAGCTCAAGCAAGCGTGTTCATTTTTTTCCTCGGGTCATTATTGGTGCGATTCCCTTCTTTCCGTTTGCACGCGATTTGCTGGATCGTGGGGAAGTGTGTGGTCCTTTAATTATGTTCCATGTTCATGTGGAATCAAGGCCAATCGTAATCGGTTCGACTTATACAATGCGAAAAGATATTTGTTCAGTCGAGGATGGATTACCAACTGGTGAGCTCGTTTCATGCTTATGATTACGCATTTATATTGAGGCAATGTTGCGTTTTTGTATTTTTTCAAAAAAAATATGTATGGTTGGTCACTAGAATGATGCAAATTTTGAAGTTTCAGCTCCCCTATGCTTAAACGATTTCTATTATGGTAAATAGCATTCTCTCAAAATTTGAAGTCATTTGGAAGAAATTAGAATGTGCACAAGCCATTTTAAGATTATATGAAGATTACTATGGAAAACGCCAACTTTTTGTGTTCAGCCTTCTATCTCTTCGACATAATATTTTATGAAAAAGTGAACAAACTGTTCTCTTGTGAAATCTCCTCAGTTACAAATATGCCGAAGACCACATTTTGATAGGACGTCAAATCAAATAGTGAATCTATTACAAAGTGGGTTTGCATTTTTCATGCTTCATCAACTGTTCGGCAGGCAACAGTGGAGCTCCTGGCGGGAAGAATAGGTCAAACTAATCCAGGCTGCTATATTCTACAGCAAAAGAGCAGTGTTGCTCTGAAAGTAAATGAATGATCATCTCAGCATGACAGACTTTGTTATCAATAATAACAAATTTTCCTTACGTCCTTTTAAAATGTGGTCTGAAGCTGGGAAGATTTCACGTGAGAAGAGCTTGTTCACTTTTCCATAAATTATTATGACGAGCAGTTAAAGGACTGAACACAAAAGGTTCGCCTTTTCCATAGTAATTTCCATATAAACTTCAAATTGCGTGTGCACAACCAAATTTCTTCCAAATGACTTAAAATTTTGGGAGAATGATTTGCGTCATAATTAACACCGTTTAAGCATAGGGGAGCAAAAACTTTAAAATTTGCTTCAGTCTATTGGTCACTACAAGTGTCGTTATAAACCCTTATTGTGTTTTAAATAATGTTAATATACATATACCTTTCTTTTTTGTTACTACTAAAAATAACCTTTGAATAGTTCGACATAATAAATGTCGGCATACCACTGGGTTTTCTTTAAGATATCATATACGGTTTCTTTTATAAAATATTCATTCTAATTTACATCGAACTGCATTAAACTAAGAAGATTGAATGATGTTTTAAACTTTTTTGTTTCAAACCTATATCATTATCATTCTTGTATATTTCAAACAAACTTTGCATGGTTCGTCATTCTTAGTGTCGGTATAAATCTTTATTCTTATTAAATAGCTTTGTTTTTATGGCATTACTAAAAAAAACCTTTGAATAGTTCAACATTTTGAATGTGAACGTATTTCCTCAATATTCTATCTTAAAAAAATCTTTTCACCGCGAGACAAAATGCTAAAATAGTTTCAATTAAAAATTGTATTTCCCCCTCTTATCGCATCACCGACCAAAGGTAACTCCCAGATCGTTTTCCTTCCTCACTCATAAACACCCTTCCCGTGGTGATTGTGGAGATGGAGAGGTATTCTCGGTATCTAGAAACAACAATCATTACATCCTTACATTCCTTCCCCATCCCAACTGACTGTAAGGACTAGGTCGGCGCCGATATTGATCAATAATATGAGATCTGATAGATCTGATAAAATTGCACTTCGAGAGTATGCGGAAATTCCCATCCCATATTAATTTGGATCGAAGTGCAATTCTAACCAGTTCGGATCAATCACGGAGTAGCAGAACTCTTTTTTGAACTTTGGCCTTGATTGTATGGATTATTAATTCTATAAAATAGGACAAATAGTCTTCTTCTGTCAGTTGAGTTTAACAATGCTGATCTGCTTTCAACTTATGCAAAAATAATTGCAATAATTTGTATTGCAAATTTTTGCGCTGAGAGATGATTCTCGAAGCCATTTTTATTGTTGAAATGCTCGAACAAATTTATGGAACAACACAGAAGAAGAGCGTATAAATGCCATCACGTTAATGTATTGTAATCAATCTTAATACAACTTCACTAAGCAAGAGGAAAAACACACTCAAGCTGTTCGGTGTCCAACCATTTGGCCAAACGCCTTTTGGCCGAATGCCATTTGGTCGAATGGGTCGTTTGCCCGAATCAGGAACAAAAAAAAACAATTATTTTCAACGCTGATGTGTAGGATTCATAAATATGACCCAATAACTGATCTGCTAGTTAACTTGTTGATCTTCATGATGTGGCGGGACGTCGTGTTTGTCGCTATGAAAGTGCTCCAAAAATATACACAAAACTATCCGTTCATTCAGGACGAAGTTGTAAACACGCTTCAAGACTCTGAGCTCATGATTCATCTCTGGGTTACCAACGGTGTGTTATGATTACAAATGTTTTTGATAATTTCATAAGATTTTTTTCCTTCTTTTTAATCATAGGCTATTCTTTCAACTTGCACTGGTTTTATTGCTATTGGCAATAATTTAGCTTATATTTTAATTGGAAATTTTACCTTCATTGAATCTTCGGCAGTTCTTTATAGTTATACTGATATTACAATTATTTGCATTACACTAGCTAAATTTTTTATATGAGGTCTATACTTCTTTTTATATAGGCTGTTCTTTCATATTTTTATATTTTTCATAGTTAGTGGAACTAAGGCGTATTATACGTTCATAGTCTTATTAAAAAATTAATCGAACGACTCGGTGAACACTTACGTTAAAGAAGTTAACTGTTTCTCCGTTGTGAAAAGAAGAAGCCAAACTTGTGGATTAGACTGATGCAATTTTTGAAGTTTTTGCTCCCCTATGCTTAAACAATGTCTATTATTATGAAAATGATCCTCCCAAAATTTGAAGTGATTCGGAAGAAATTTGGTTGTGCACACGCTATTTGAAGTTTATATGGAAAATACTATAGAAATGGCAAACCTTTTGTGTTCATCCCTCTAACTGCTTAGCATAATAATCTATGGAAAAGTGAAATAAAACAGCTTTCGCATTATGCCATAGGATTTTGATAAATTTGATCGTGTAATGGAAGTAATACAATGAAATTATTACTTGCCGGATTCTCTATTCATCGTATCGTTTTCATTTCTGTCGCAATCAGTTTCCGGATTCGTCTCACAACTAACGACTTACTGTGATACAGTGAGTGGTCAAAATACAAAAGAAACTTGTTGTCGATCCGTTAAGCATTTCTCTCAAATCGTGTTCGTCCATGCGATTTCGGTGAAAAATTGCAAAGTGGATAATTTAACTGAAGTTATTTAACGAAATGAAGTACTTTTATTGCATTTTTGGTGTACAAGTGTACAAACCATAACAGCTTTCACAAAATTACACTTGGAAAATGAATCTTTGTTGCAGGTAAGATGGAATATACGCCATAGATACATGATACGACGAATAATGGGTGCACGACGTTAGGCATAAATACGTTAGGCATAAAGACGATAGGCATAAGTACGATAGGCATAAATACGATAGGCATAATGAACGTTTGGCATAATAGATGTTTGGCATAATGGACGTTAGGCATAATGGACGATAGGCATAATTTTCAAAATGAAAATAGAAATCGTTTACTGGAAAAGTGTATTGACTTTTTTGATAATTTTTTATCCTATCTTCATTAACGAGATTTTTAGCCCTGGGCTAGTTCATCTCGGGACCAACAGCTTTACTTCCCTTCCGAAGGAAGTCGTAACTATGACTTTAACGTCATAAGTGACTATCTCGGGGTTGGGATTTGATCCCAGGTCCTCAGCGTGAGTGGCGTGAGTTCTAACCATAGAGCAAAGCCATGTTGAAGGTATCTTAGTTCGGTTCCTAGTCAATCCAGGATCTTTTCGTTTTCTTCACTTTCTTGGCCATGAAGCATAATCGTGTATCGTGCACAAATGAGAAAGCCAAGAATAAGAACGATGCTGTACATGATCTGTTGCTCATCTTTTGGGCTTGGTTCTACACATATAACTGGCAAATTTTTTATCAAAGATTATCCCTTCTTTAAATTGAAGGCTGTTCTTAATAGTTTTGATGTCAACAAAGTTATTGGAGTTAGTGCTGCTAATGTCTTAATCAGAAAATTTCCCTTCTTCTATAAATAAGCTGTTCTTTCGAGACATTAATGTCATTATTGCTTTTAATATTTCCATCATACATTTTCCCTTCTTTGAATCATAGGCTTTTCTTTATACTTATACGGTTAATTAAAGGATGAACCGTATAAGTATAAAGAAAGGATTGGAGGAAAAGACTGTTTGAGAAATCACCTTCTTCCAATATATGTTGTTATTTGTATTTTTATTTTTCTAATAGTTTTTGGAAATGTAGATGTAAATATTTCCATCCGAAATTTTCGTTTTGACTTGCTGTTGATTGATTATGAGTAACACTGGGTAATCAAATAAGTTGTTGGAGCTCTATGCAATAACATTGGGAATATCATTTTTCTCCCAAATGCACACCATGTTCAATGCTGGATACTGTGCTATGTTGAATTTGAACTTGACTTTTGTAATTAAAATAAATATCTGATCAAATTTTAATTTTCAAACTCGACGAATATCGAGGAAATTGATTGAAAAGAATCGAAAATTGTTTGCACAAGTAGCAAAGGAACCGTTCTCACTACATTTAATTGACGAGCAGACTCGAAGTAGCAATGTAACGCCAAGAAGATAGTTGTCATACTACCAGAAAATTATTGCTGAAGATAATGTCACCTATCATAACATAAATTCTTGACATGCCTCTCGATTATTGTCTTCAAGGTACTCATTTGCACTATAAGTATTAATATTTATATGGAAGATTTCCCTTCTTCAGAATTAACTCAATTATGTAAGAGAAATATAACAAAAAAATGTCATATACTCATTAAAATAAACATCTTTAGGAACAAATAACACTTTGATTGCACATCGCAAATTTAAATTGATACTTACAAAAATGGATTGAGCTGGATTTTAGAATGATAACAATAAAAATGACAACCAATTTTCCTCCATATCTGCCATTCGGTTCATGGTCACATTTCATAGCACCGAAAAAAAGTCATTTAATACCAGCCAATCAATCCACCCTTTTGTAACGCTTTTTGTATGAACATCGCACTTTTTTATGAACTGTCACACCTTAAGGACAGATACCCACCCCCATCAGCATAATTGAATTTGTAAATGGGCCCGAAAATTATTCGATATAAGACGAGTTTCAAATGACACACGCGCAAGTTATTTTATGCCAAACGTCCATTATGCCTAACGTATATTATGCCTAACATCCATTATGCCTAATGTCTTTATGCCTAACGTCCATTATGCCTAACATCCTTATGCCTAACGTCCTTATGCCTAACGTCTTTATGCCTAATGGGGTATACTCACGAATAATAGCGCTTACGACGAAGTAGAACGAAACCCTTTAGCACATTCATTTAAAGAACAAGCCTTAATCAGTCGTTTTCGCCACTTTCGCTTTGCTTTTCGTTACCGGACTCACAAAGGAGTCGTCAAGCCTCGTCCATTGTGGTTGAGCCAGAATTTATAGTTTGAGCAGCTTTTGAGTCCCCCTTGATACGACAATGTTTGCCGATTTTTCCACCTTGTTGCACTGGTGGGCACGTGTTGCGCAACACACGTGCGTGTGTAGCTTCTACTGTAGGTGTGTACCACTGTGCGTGTATGTAGTGTTGAGAGAGTAAGGTAAACGACCCTATAAGTGTCTCCTTTCCCTAGCTTTGGTCAGCAAACAAGTAACAGATTCGCGTTCTTAAACTACTGTAGTGAGGAGTGCAACGTGAGTTTCGCGTCTACTTCTATTACCATTTAGTGCGCATCGTACCTTCGTGCTGTGTAAACACGAATTCTCTCTGCTCTTGGCAATTTTCTTAAAAACTACCTAAAGCAATAAAACAGTACTTTTCAGTGCTACAAAAACAGTACTTTTCAGTACTATTTTCTACTATTGATCCCTTTACGATCCTTGTATGGACCCGTGCCTTCGATTTTTCGTTGGACCCGTTGGCGAAAGCTAGTGGTGGTAATCCTTTTTGGACACCGTCTTGGGAAAAAACCTCTCGAAGGTCACGTCTTCTATCGTTTATTAATAAAACATGGTATCAACAAAAAACAATGAATCTCTAAATTCACAACTTCCTTCCAAAAAATTGAGTTTTAAAACTGTCACTACACGTGGCAAGAATGGAAGAAAGGACGTTTCCCCAGAATGCGAACTTTCTTCCAAGGGTGAAATGAATAATTGTATCGAAATGAGCAATCAGTTCGATGCTCTAGACAAATTTTCCGAACACCAAATCGAAGCAGCCTCTAGCCCAGGCTCTTTGATTCAAGTGAGGAAGCAAAGAGTGCCGCCTATCGTGGTCAGTTGTTCCGAATTTGGGGGATTTAGGCAGGAGATCTTGAACTCCATTAGGAGAATCAAAGTTTCCTTCCAAATCGCAAAGAAAGGAAACTGTCGCGTTTTGCCGGAAACTCTTAAAGATCGCGAACTTCTTCTCAAACATCTTGAAGAGAAGAAGCCCATTTTTTTTCTTATGACGACAAAACAGAACGTTTGTTCAAAGTTGTCTTGAAAGGTCTCTCAAGTGACTATAAGTCACCTGAAGAGATCAAAAATGGAATAATTGATTTGCTTGGATTTTCCCCAGTCCAAGTAATCATTATGAAAAAGAGCATTGTTCGGAAAGGGCTTTCTCAAGAATTTTATTTAGTTCACTTTAACAAAAAGAACTAAATAAAATTAAAGCTTTGGAAAAAGCAAAACTTTTGTTTGATGTCCGTGTGACATGGGAACATTTCCAGAAACCTGGAGGAAATTAACAGAACCCCACTCAGTGCCGTCGGTGCCAAAAGTGGGGTCATGGTACAAAAAATGGTCGCATGGATGCTAAATGAATGATTTGCGGAGGTTCTTCTCACGCCAAGGACGTCTGTCCAGTGAAGGAAGATACCACCAAGTTCATATGCTCTAATTGCGGAACTAATCAAAAGTCCAATTTTTGAAATTGCCCTTCACGCAAAAGAGTCATTGAGGCTCGTGCCAGGCTGATGATAAATAATGTCCGTTACGATAACGGTCGTTTCCGGAATTTCCCTGGTAGAATATCGAACAATGCTCATTTTTCAGTTAACGATCGCTTGATCATGAATCATACCCATCAGGAAGATCATAATCATACTCATTCACAAACTAATTTTAATCCGTCGGCGAATCTTTCAATTTCGAATTTATCTACCCACGGAAAATCCTTTGCCGATATCGTAGCAGGAAATTTGAACTCCTCCCCTGTTCGTACTATGAGTACCCATTGTACTTGTTTCAAATCAAATGGAAAAAACCCTACCGCCACAGGTAACTCCTACTCCGCTTCTTCGTCTACCGAAAATTCTAATGGGAAATCATCAGATGTACCCACTTCAAGTGACATGTCTGCCTCAGATTTTAATTTTCTAACTGAACAATTGAATCTTGTGATTGATGCAATGTTCAAAGCCACCACTATGACTGAAGCAGTCCAAGTAAGTGTAAAATTTACAAATCAAATTGTTATTGGATTACGTTTTTCTACGGACGAGCTGTTTAATTTTCTTACGGTTAATAACGTGCATATAGCAGTTATTACCGAAACGTATTTGAAACCTAGATCTAAACTAAAAAAAGATCCTAACTTTTTTGTTTATCGTAACGATCGACTTGATGGGGCATGTGGGGGAGTTGCAATCATCATTCATAGGCGTATAAAACATCAACTGTTTTCATCATTTGAAACTAAAGTTTTTGAAACTTTAGGTGTTTCTGTTGAAACATAGTTTGGTAAATATACTTTCATAGCTGCCTATTTGCCTTTTCAATGCTCTGGACAGCAAGTTAATTTGCTCCAAACTGACTTGCGAAAATTGACTCGCAATAAGTCAAAATTTTTTGTCATTGGTGACTTTAATGCCAAACATCGGTCATGGAATAATTCTCAAAGTAATTCCAACGGCAGAATTTTATTTGATGAGTGCTCTTCAGGATATTTCTCAATTCAATACCCTGATAGCCCTACATGTTTTTCCTCTTCTAGAAATCCATCTACGATTGACTTGGTCTTAACCGACTCTAGTCATCTTTGTAGCCATTTAGTTACTCATGCTGATTTTGATTCTGATCATGTCCCCGTTACATTTCAAATATCGCATGAAGCGATTCTCAATCCTATCAGCTCCACTTTCAATTATTTACGAGCCGACTGGAATATATATGAAACGTATGTTGACTCTAATCTTGATGTTAACATTTCTTTAGAAACTAAAATTGATATTGACAATGCTCTTGAAACTTTAACAAATTCCATTGTTGAAGCCAGGAACATTGCAATTCCAAAATGTGAAGTAAAATTTGAATCCGTGATTATAGACGATGATCTTAAACTCTTGATCCGTCTTAAAAACGTGAGGAGAAGGCAATTTCAACGCACTCGCGATCCTGCTATGAAAATTATATGGCAGGATTTGCAGAAAGAAATCAAAAAACGTTTTTCACAATTAAGAAACAAAAATTATGAAAATAAGATTTCTCAATTGGACCCTGGCTCTAAGCCCTTTTGGAAATTCTCTAAAATCTTGAAAAAACCTCAGAAGCCAATACCGGCATTGAAAGAGGAAAACAAATTTTTACTAACTAATTGCGAAAAAGCTCAAAAACTTGCTATGCAGTTTGAAAGTGCACACAATATTAATTTACGACTTACTAGTCTAATTGAAAATCAAATTTCTCAGGACTTCGAAAATATTCTCAATCAAGAGAACGTTTTCGAAAATGCCTGGGAGACTGATTTGGAAGAAGTGAGAACTATTATAAAAAAATTCAAAAATATGAAAGCTCCTGGCGATGATGGAATTTTCTACATCCTCATCAAGAAACTTCCAGAAAGTAGCTTATCATTCTAAGTTGATATATTTAACAAATGTTTTCAGTTAGCATGCTAAGTGATGTTCCAATTTTAAAACCAGACAAAAATCCTGCAGAAGCTTCTAGCTATCGTCCAATCAGTTTACTTTCCTCCATCAGTAAACATTTTGAAAAGGTCATTTTGAACAGAATGATGGCCTACATCAACGAAAATTCAATTTTTGCCAATGAACAGTTCGGATTCCGCCAAGGACATTCGACTACTCATCAACTTTTACGTGTAACAAATTTGATCCGTTCCAACAAATCTGAAGGCTATCCTACTGGTCTAGCTCTTCTAGACATAGAAAAAGCATTCGACAGTGTTTGGCATGAAGGTTTGATTGTAAAATTAAAAAAAAAAAACTTTAATTTTCCAACATACATTGTTAGAATAATTCAAAGTTATCTGTCAAATCGTACACTTCAGGTTAATTATCAGAACTCCAGGTCTGAAAGACTTCCTGTAAGAGCTGGTGTTCCCCAAGGCAGCATTTTGGGACCAATATTATGCAATATTTTCACATCTGTCTTACCTGAGTTACCTCAGAGATGTCAAAAATCCTTGTTTGCGGATGATACAAGCCTCTCCGCCAAAGGACGAAGCTTGCGTGTCATCTGTAGTCGATTGCAAAAAAGTTTGAATATTTTTTCTTCATACTTGCAGAAATGGAAGATTTGATGCTTCCAAAACTCAACTAATAATATTCCCACTTAAACCAAAAGCTCTTTATTTGAAACCTTCAAGTAGACATGTTGTCACGATGAGAGGGGTTCCAATAAATTGGTCAGATGAAGTTAAGTATCTAGGGCTCATGCTAGATAAGAATTTAACTTTCAAAAATCACATTGAGGGCATTCAAGCCAAATGTAATAAATATGTGAAATGTCTCTATCCCCTTAATAATAGAAAATCAAAACTTTGTCTTAAGAACAAGCTTTTGATATTCAAACAAATTTTCAGGCCAGCCATGTTGTATGCTGTACCAATATGGACTAGTTGTTGTAATACCAGGAAGAAAGCTCTGCAGAGAATTCAAAATAAAATTCTGAAAATGATTCTGAGACTTCCTCCCTGGTATAGTACTAATGAGTTACATAGAATATCCAATGTTGAAACATTGGAACAAATGTCAAATAAAATAATTAATAATTTCAGGCAAAAACCGTTACAATCTTCTATTGCCACGATTAATGTGGTATATATTTAGGTTAGGTTAAGTTAGGTTAAGTATATTCAAAGCGTTTTTTTTCTCTTATAAGCAGGTGAAATCAACTAACGATGGCATCTGTTTTGATTCAATGGACAAATTTTTCACTACTTTCATTCCTTTCACTCTTGTTGTGATAAATGTAATTAAACAGTCCCACATTGGCTAACTGTTGCCAACAGTGAATCTTCTTTCGATGTACCAAATGAAGATTCCACACAACTAAGTACTGGTTCGATTGGATTTCACTTTCGGAAACTTGCTCAGCTTCTCAAAGCTCGTTAGTTAGCGAGGTTTACAAGAGGCTATTGAAAGACGGATTGCTTCCGATTGAAACACTCATGTGCATCTGTGCGATTGAAGACTGGCGCGTGCGAGAGTAGTATTATCAACAATTTTATTAACTTCAAAGTCTTCTACTTTAGTGTACCGAATCTTTTTTGAAATCTTTTCACATTTTTTTAGATTGTTTTATTACTATCATTTAAAATAATACATTCATTTCTCATATCTTAATGTTCTAGGTTAGGCGAAACTATCATCCTAATTCGGTAGAAGAGGAAAAACAAGTAGGTGTATCAAGGTATTGAATTGAGAAATATCCATGAGAGCAATCATCAAACCGTGGTATTACAGTCACCAATGACAAAAAAATGTTGACTTATTGAGAGTAAATTTGCGCAAGTCAGGTGAAAGCAAATTAACTTGTTGCCCAGTGAATTGAAAAAGGCAAATATGCAACTATGAAAGTATATTTACCAAGCTGTGTTCCAACAGAAACACTCAAAGTTTCAAAATTTTTGGTTTCAAATGACACAATATAAGTTTAAATCTCGCTTGAGTTTGGATCCAGGTTTCAAATAAATTTCAGTAATAACTGATATATGTATGTTATTTGTTGTTCGAAAATTAAACAGCTCGTCCTCTTTACCATTCAAAGAACGAACATTCCAATTTAAAATATTTAAACACTTATTTGGACACATTAGAAAAAACGTAATCCAATAACAAGTTGATAAGTAAATTTTACACCAACTTTAAGTACTTCAGTCATAGCGGTGGTTTTGAACATTACATCAATAACTTGATTTAATTGTTCAGATATAAAAATATAATCAGAGGGAGAGATATGACTTGAAGTGGGTGCATTATTATGATGATTTTTCGTTAGAATTTTCGGTAGACGAAGAGGCGGAGTAGAAGTTTCCTGTGGCAGCAGGGGTTTTTTTTTCATTTGATTTGAAACAATTTGAACGGGTCCTCATAGTATGATAAAAGGAGTTGTTCACGTTACGGCATAGGATTTTCCTTGGGTAGACCCATTCGAAGTTAAAAGATTTGAACGCCTACGCGACGGAACAAAATTAGTCGATTATTGAGCATGATTATAATCCACCTCATGGGTATGATTCTTAGTCAAGCGATCGTTAACTGAAAAATGAGCGTTGTTCGATACTGTACCAGGGGAATTCCGGAAACGAAAAACACGACCGTTCATCTGCCTGGCACGAGCCTCGAAGACTCGCCTACGCGAAGGGCAATCCCAAAAGTTTGACTTATGATGACCCCCGCAGTTTGCGTATACACATTTTTTGGTATTTTCCTTCACATGACAGACGTCCTTAGCATGAGAAGAACCTCCGCAAATCATGCATTTAGCATCCATGCGTTTGTAACCATGACCCCACTCTTAGCACCGGTGGCATTGAGTGGCGTTCATAATATTTCCTCCAGGTTTCTGGAATTGTTCCCATGTCACTCGGCCATCAAACATGAGTCTTGCTTTTCCTAAAGCTTTAATAATATTTCGAATACTTCAGTTAAAGTGAACTTAATAGTATTCTTGAGAAAGCTTCATTGAACGAATGTCAGATTGGATTCTCTTTTTCACAATGATTACTTGGACTGGGGAAACTCCAAGTAAACTATTTATTCCATTTTTGATCTCTTCAGATGACTTATGATCACTAGAAAGACCTTTCAAGACGACCTTGAGCAAACGTTCAGTTTAATCGTCATAAGTATGAAAATCGTTCTTTTTTTCTAAAAAATGTTTGAGAAGAAGTTCTCGATCTTTAAGAGTTCCTGACAAAACGCGACAGTTCCCTTTCTTTGCGATTTGGAAGGAGACTTTGATCCCACTATTGGAGTTCAAGATTTTCTGCGTAAATTCTGTAAATTCGGACCAACTGATTACGATTGGCGGCACCCTTTGTTTCCTCAATTGAATCAAAGAGCCTGGGCTAGAGGCTTCAATTTGGTGATCGGAAAATTTGTCTAGCATTTTTTCTTGGAAAAAAAGTTGTGAATTCATAGTGTCATCCTTGCTTTTGTTCGTGGTAGCAATCATATTCAGTGAATGGACGTGACCCTATCGCATCCCTTAGTCGCGAACAAAAGTTTGTTCATTCCGCGGAAACGCTCCTTTTAGTGCATCAACAATTTTCACACCAAAACTCCCGCCACGAGCCTAGTAAAACTTGTCCGGAAGTGTTGGATGGTGAAATTTTATAGTGACAAATGGCAAAACTTCTCCGGACGTTACACCAGCTCTCTCGGTACAGCAACTGCAATAAATAAATAAAACATTGCATTTTCACAACCGCGTTCGTTCAGCGGCATCAGCAGCAGCAGCAGTACGCCATCCTAATTGATGTTGTTTGTTGAGATAGAGCGGCGGCGAAATAAACTATTTTTCCGAAAACTTTCTCAATCGGCAGACCAGACCAGTCACCGGTACAGAACCAGATTCGCGGCCGCAGGATGCCCAATGAGTGAACGCGCGCGCGCCGTGAAAGTGTTTTTGCCCACCCAAAACCCAACAAGCGAATGGGGATTCAGCTAGCAGTTGTAGGTTGTAAGGGTATACGATATTTCGAATGATTCTGCCTAATACCGTTTGAAAGCAAATTTCGCGGTATTTCACTGCAAGATTTCGTTTTGTTTCGTCAAATGAAATAAAAATCGTCATATTTTCGGAACAAGACACGTTGACACGGAATTAAAAATAGGTAAAGGTTCACTGTGATCTCGGGCATCTACCACCATTCCCACAGCATAATGAAATATGAGGATTTTCCTTAAAATACATTGGCGTCATCAAAATACACCCAAACATGTAAGCACAGTTCCTTTTGACCGGACAAATGCTCAGTGCAGACTAAGACGGGTTCTGCAAAGATATCTGTCGTCAGTTCCCTGACGGTCACAAAGTGCTTACCCCTACCGATTGTTGTGCACTAATACGTGAGGCCGCACATTGTAACATCCTTAAGGCAGGCGGTAGAAGCGGTCGTAATACCGTTCTCTGGTGGACTACCGATGTCTACCATGCAATCGAAAGCCGACGTAAGTCGCGCGAGAGCGCTACGTAGACTGGCTCCGCATGATCCCTCGAAGACTAGTTTCAGCATACTCGTGCCAAGTCCAGAAAGGTGATCAAAGATGCCAAAAAGGACACATGGACCAAATTTATAGCAGATATATCAGAATCCATTGGCTCCAGCGAGATTTGGAGGAAGGTGAAAGCCGTCAGTGATAAGAGTAGCCATGTGCAAAAAGTGATCAAGGTAGGGGGAAGCTTCACTAACAATGCGAGGTTGCTTAACGCTCAACGCTCCGTCATCGTAATCATCGTCATCATCAAAACTCCAAAAGCAGTTTTTCTGTTCAAAACTGAAAATTATTCGATGAAAATGTGTTCACTGTGTTTCATTTGGAGAATACAATACAGTGGACACATTTTCCTGAAAATTTTCTTGATTTTGAACGAAAAAACTGCTTTTGAAAATTCCAAAATCAATGACGGATCCTGCCCCCTTAAGCCTTTGCTGACCGATTTGCAAAGATGTCGGCGAAAAACAATTTTAGTGAAACTTTCCTGTGGGCTCGATAGATGAAATGGAGTTTTGCTACTTTTACGAAAGTCGCCGTAGTCTTGAATTAGATTAAAACAAAGATTTCGACTTGAACGAGCTCGAATGTGCCATCAGTCGCGGCACTAGAAAGACTGCGGGTCCTGACGATATAGACGCTGACAGAGGGATATATACCAATCACGTTGCT
Source organism: Aedes aegypti (assembly GCF_002204515.2). Lineage (NCBI taxonomy): Eukaryota > Metazoa > Arthropoda > Insecta > Diptera > Culicidae > Aedes > Aedes aegypti. The sequence continues at coordinate 263,539,385 of NC_035107.1, read as the reverse complement.
TAGTTGCATGAGTTAGACACTCGAACGTATGGTTAATCGACGCTGAGTCAACTGGGTTAGATAAGCATGAACGGATGCACAGCTACACTACCCGCCATCAGTGCCGTAGCGTGCGGTTGGTCAGGTTGGCCCCTGCCAAGGGCGCCAGCTTACAGGGGACGCCAAAATGAGTGCCGTACTTTGAAAAAAATTGAAATAGACATAGCTTGTGAGGGCGCCTTTTCACAGTTCCGTAGGTATTCGTAGATATAATTGTAAATATTTGAAATAGTTCCTGAATTGCTTTCAACAATTTATGCCGAAAGTGTTTCTGAAGATTGCTGTGATAATAATATGAGGATTCCTAAGAGAAATTCTTGGAGTTATCATTAAAAATATATTTAACATTTTCTTATATAATTGTTTATAGCATTGATGAGAAAATCAGTTTACAGTAGCAGCGGTAAATTTTTTCAAACTTTCTTAAAACAGTTGAAAAATATTAGCATGTAGAATAAACCCCAATGCATAGGAGTATTCTAAATTTAATTTTAATTTTGAAAATTTTAAATTTAGTGCATTGGGGTCTCAGTAAATTTAAAACACCTTCTAAACGAAAGTTTAGAACACGCACAAACGTGCTGCCTTACTGACTAGTAAAGACAACAAACCAAAGCTTTACTGAATTTTTCCTTTTGTTTTTGTTCTTTGCTCAACTTTTAACTTTAACTTGAAGAAAAATTGTTGCATAGCAGCCAAATTCGTCTAATACGGCAAAGGGTAAAGAACTACTTGGGCACTTCCATGATTCACTTTTATATGGGGGGTGGGGGTGGTGGATTCTCTGCCAAAACGTCTGAGACTTTGCACAAAGAAGCACTTTAGTACGACGCATATTGTGGCCAAATATGAGCCCGACAGCTTTGAAAAAAAAAACTGCTGAAGTGAATCAAAAGTACTATGAATAGGTTCCGGCTCCCAAATTGAATACCAGATTAAATTCTAACAAAATCCTGATAAATATTTTCATACATTCCTGAGTTAGTAGTACTCTAACATAATCCTTACCAAGAATAGGATTCTTAAAAAATCTTGGGCATTATTATTGCAGGAATTTTGACAGAATTACACCGAACTACAAATAGCACTCTCATAAAATAAGGGCACTGAATATCTGGAACAGGATTTTCGCATGTTCATTAATTTCATTGTGACTGAAAGCTAGAAATAACGTTGAGTAGGATTCTTTGAAAATTCGGTTGGCATTACCCTGACACAGAATTTTCAAACTATTTTAACCAAGATTCTGGTTGAATCCTTTATACAGTTCTCAAGGAATATCGATCAGGGTTCTCAAATAATTTTGTAAATTTAATTTTCTTAAACTTTTTTTATAGAATGTTTTACACTAACAAACCCTTCTTTCTTCATCTCTGAAAATTTTTATACATTCTTATACCTCAAGTTAGCTACTTTGATAAATTCACTTGTGTTGTATTAATATGTTTTTTTTTTTTCAATAAAAAAAATATTTTGGAAAAAAAAAATGAAACTTTTAAGGCGTCTGTCTATTTTATGAACTTTTTTTTGTATTTGGTTTGTATTGGTATTATTTTCCAATATTAGATGTATAATATTATAAAATATCGCAAAAATAAACAATTAAACAATGTTTTAATGAGCTTCATTAAGGATACTTACTTGGTGCTCTTCATAAAAGGGGTTTTGTGTCTAGTCATATGAACATTTTTTTATGAATAGCTTTAGAAAAAATCTCTCTGATAATATCCAACAATGCTCAGACAGCTTTCCTAAACAATAAGCTTAATCCTCTTGTGAAATTTAACCAATTGTTTAATGTGTTCTAAGTTTTAGATAACTCTTAAGCTTTGTCATAACACTATTGAAGATTATGGCGACGAATAAATGAGATAGCCACAGACCTAAAAAAATCCATTGACATGTATAGATACGTTTAACATAATCTTGTTGAATGAAAAGTAAAACGAAAATATGTTTTGACTTTGTTGGGGGCGCACAAATGAAGGTTCGCCAAGGGCGCCGTGAGACAACGCTACGGCTCTGCCCGCCATAAGTATGGAATCGTTGCAATACTGAGTATTGCAGCACTTTTAAGTTTAACATCACCCAAATACCAGTGATAAAAAAATTTTCAACAAAAATAAAAAATCGTACTTCAGAATCACGAGATAATATTCATTCTAGGTTTTTTTTTTAACTTCTTTATTAGTATCATTCCAAACATTCCATTCATTTCTTATATCTAGGTGCTCTGTGTGATTAAAAAAAAACTATCATCCTAATTTGGTAAAACAAATTTAAGATTTTATTAACATTTTGTTAACAACATATTACATTTCATTTGCCGTAGCAGTTCAGAGTTTTTACAGGTTTTACTTTTAGGTTTTAACATAACTTAACCCAGTGGCGCGGGAAGTGGGTAGGACAGGTAGGACATGTACTACGCACAAAAAAGCCTGGGTAGAACAGCCAAAGCATTGTCCTACCCACGATTCAATAAAAAACAAGATCAGCAAAAAACTTGAAAAATAAATTAAACTGTTTATCATCTGTTCAATATACATACAAACTCGATCAACGACTTGTTCTCATGGAGAATGGAAGACACGATAAAAGTTTGCATGGTGTCTCATGCCTAGTGAAGCGTGACATGGTTTGTGCATGACTCCCGAAAAATCCAGGCTCGTGTGAAGAACGATTCAAAATACCTATACTGCAAGGCTTGGGAAACTAACTGTAAGACTTGCTACAAGAAACTTCTTTATTCGTTAGGAAAACTAATGGAGCAATCTTCTATGGTATTTCTGAATGTATCAATGAATGGTTTCTTAAAAATATCAACGATCAGCCCTGTACATGCTGTTGGCGAAAGCTAGCGGTGGTAATCCTTCTTGGACACCGTCTAGGGAAAAAACCTCTCGAAGGTCACGTCTTTCTCGTTTATTAACTAAACATGGTATCAACAACTAACAAAAGGAAGGGTGAATCTCTGAATTCACTACTTCCTTCCAAAAAAGTGGGTTTTAAAACTGTCACTACACGTGGCAAGAATGGAAGAAAGGACGCTTCCCCGGAATGCGAAGTTTCTTCCAAGGGTGAAATGAATAATTGTATTGAAATGAGCAATCAGTTCGATGCTCTAGACAAATTTTCCGAACACCAAATCGAAGCAGCCTCTAGCCCAGGCTCTTTGATTCAAGTGAGGAAGCAAAGAGTGCCGCCTATCGTGGTCAGTTGTTCCGAATTTGGGGGATTTAGGCAGGAGATCTTGAACTCCATTAGGGGAATCAAGGTTTCCTTCCAAATCGCAAAGAAAGGAGACTGTCGCGTTTTGCCGGAAACTCTTAAAGATCGCGAACTTCTTCTCAGATATCTTGAAGAGAAGAAGCACAAATTTTTTACTTATGACGACAAAACTGAACGTTTGTTCAAAGTCGTCTTGAAAGGTCTCTCAAGTGACTATAAGTCACCTGAAGAGATCAAAAATGGAATAAATGATTTACTTGGATTTTCACCAGTCCAAGTAATCATTATGAAAAAGAGAACCCAATCTGGCATTGTTCGGAAAGGGCTTTCTCAAGAATATTATTTAGTTCACTTTAACAAAAAAGAACTAAATAATATTAAAGCTTTAGAAAAAGCTAAACTTATGTTCGATGTCCGTGTGACGTGGGAACATTTCCAGAAACCTGGAGGAAATTACCAGAACCCCACTCAGTGCCGTCGGTGCCAAAAGTGGGGTCATGGTACAAAAAATTGTCGCATGGATGCTAAATGCATGATTTGCGGAGGTTCTTCTCACGCTAAGGACGACTGTCCTGTGAAAGAAGATACCAGAAAATTTCAATGCGCCAATTGCAAGGGCCCTCACAAAGCTAACTTTTGGGAATGCATTTCACGCAAAAGAGTCGTTGAGGCTCGTGCCAAGCAGATGAAGGATAATATCCGTTACGATAACGGTCGTTTTCGGAATTTGCCTGGTAGAGTATCGAACAATGCTCATTTTTCAGTTAACGATCGCTTGATTAGGAATCATACCCACCAGGAAGATCATAATCATGCTCATTCACAAACAAATTTTAATCCGTCGGGTAGCCGTTCGAATCTTTCAATTTCGAATGTATCTACCCACGGTAAATCCTTTGCCGATATCGTAGCAGGTAATTTGAACTCTTCCCCTGTTCGTTCCATGAGTACCCATTCTACTTGTTTCAAATCAAATGGAAAAAACCCTACCGCCACAGGTAACTCCTACCCCGCTTCTTCGTCTACCGAAAATTCCAATGGGAAATCATCAGATGATATGTCTGCCTCTGATTTTAATTTTCTAACTGAACAATTGAATCTAATGATTGATGCAATGTTCAAAGCCACCACTATGACTGAAGCAGTCCAAGTAGGTGTAAAATTTACAAATAAAATTGTTATTGGATTACGTTTTTCTAATGGATCCAAATAATAATTTAAATATTTTAAATTGGAATGCTCGTTCTCTGAATGGTAAAGAGGACGAGCTGTTTAATTTTCTTACAGCTAATAAAGTGCATATAGCAGTTATTACCGAAACTTATTTAAAACCTGGATCCAAACTAAAAAAAGATCCTAACTTTTTTGTTTATCGTAATGATCGACTTGATGGGGCATGTGGGGGAGTTGCAATCATCATTCATAGGCGTATAAAACAACAACTGTTTTCGTCATTTGAAACTAAAGTTTTTGAAACTTTAGGTGTTTCTGTTGAAACACAGTTTGGTAAATATACTTTCATAGCTGCCTATTTGCCTTTTCAATGCTCTGGACAGCAAGTTAATTGGCTTCAAACTGACTTGCGAAAATTGACTCGCAATAAGTCAAAATTTTTTGTCATTGGTGACTTTAATGCCAAACATCGGTCATGGAATAATTCTCAAAGTAATTCCAACGGCAGAATTTTATTTGATGAGTGCTCTTCAGGATATTTCTCAATTCAATACCCTGATAGCCCTACATGTTTTTCCTCTTCTAGAAATCCATCTACGATTGACTTGGTCTTAACCGACTCTAGTCATCTTTGTAGCCAATTAGTTACTCATGCTGATTTTGATTCTGATCATGTCCCTGTTACATTTCAAATATCGCATGAAGCGATTCTCAATCCTATCAGCTCCACTTTCAATTATTTACGAGCCGACTGGAATATATACGAAACGTATGTTGACTCTAATCTTGATGTTAACATTTCTTTAGAAACTAAAATTGATATTGACAATGCTCTTGAAACTTTAACAAATTCCATTGTTGAAGCCAGGAACATTGCAATTCCAAAATGTGAAGTAAAATTTGAATCCGTGATTATAGACGATGATCTTAAACTCTTGATCCGTCTTAAAAACGTGAGGAGAAGGCAATTTCAACGCACTCGTGATCCTGCTATGAAAATTATATGGCAGGATTTGCAGAAAGAAATCAAGAAACGTTTTGCAGATTTAAGAAACAAAAATTTTGAAAATAAAATTTCTCAATTGGACCCCGGCTCTAAGCCCTTTTGGAAATTATCTAAAATATTGAAAAAACCTCAGAAGCCTATACCGGCATTGAAAGAGGAAAACAAATTATTACTAACTAATTGCGAAAAAGCTCAAAAACTTGCTATGCAGTTTGAAAGTGCTCACAATTTTAATTTAGGACTTACTAGTCCAATTGAAAATGAAGTTACTCAGGAGTTCGAAAATATTCTCAATCAAGAGAACGTTTTCGAAAATGCCTGGGAGACTGATTTGGAAGAAGTGAGAACTATTATTAAAAAATTCAAAAATATGAAAGCTCCTGGCGATGATGGAATTTTCTACATCCTCATCAAGAAACTTCCAGAAAGTAGCTTATCATTTTTAGTTGATATATTTAACAAATGTTTTCAATTAGCATATTTTCCTGACAAATGGAAAAATGCTAAGGTTGTTCCAATTTTAAAACCAGACAAAAATCCTGCAGAAGCTTCTAGCTATCGTCCAATCAGTTTGCTTTCCTCCATCAGTAAACTTTTTGAAAAGGTTATTTTGAACAGAATGATGGTCCACATCAACGAAAATTCAATTTTTGCCAATGAACAGTTCGGATTCCGCCATGGACATTCGACCACTCATCAACTTTTACGTGTAACAAATTTGATCCGTTCCAACAAATCTGAAGGCTACTCTACTGGTCTTGCTCTTCTAGACATAGAAAAAGCATTCGACAGTGTTTGGCATGAAGGTTTGATTGTAAAATTGAAAAATTTTAATTTTCCAACATACATTGTTAGAATAATTCAAAGTTATCTGTCAAATCGTACACTTCAGGTTAATTATCAGAACTCCAGATCTGAAAGACTTCCTGTAAGAGCTGGTGTTCCCCAAGGCAGCATCTTGGGACCAATATTATACAATATTTTCACATCTGACTTACCTGAGTTACCTCAGGGATGTCAAAAATCTTTGTTTGCGGATGACACAGGCCTCTCCGCCAAAGGACGAAGCCTGCGTGTCATCTGTAGTCGATTGCAAAAAAGTTTGGATATTTTTTCTTCATACTTGCAAAAATGGAAGATTTCTCCTAATGCTTCCAAAACTCAACTAATAATATTCCCACATAAACCAAAAGCTCTTTATTTGAAACCTTCAAGTAGACATGTTGTCACGATGAGAGGGGTTCCAATAAATTGGTCAGATGAAGTTAAGTATCTAGGACTCATGCTAGATAAGAATTTAACTTTCAAAAATCACATTGAGGGCATTCAAGCCAAATGTAACAAATATGTAAAATGTCTCTATCCCCTTATTAATAGAAAATCAAAACTTTGTCTTAAGAACAAGCTTTTGATATTCAAACAAATTTTCAGGCCAGCCATGTTGTATGCTGTACCAATATGGACTAGCTGTTGTAATACCAGGAAGAAAGCTCTGCAGAGAATTCAAAATAAAATTTTGAAAATGATTCTGAGGCTTCCTCCCTGGTATAGTACCAATGAGTTACATAGGATATCCAATGTTGAAACATTGGAACAAATGTCAAATAAAATAATCAATAATTTCAGGCAAAAATCGTTACAATCTTCTATTGCCACGATTAATGCGTTATATGATTAGGTTAAGTTAGGTTAAGTATATTAAAAACATTTTTTTTTTCTCTTATAAGCAGGTGAAATCAACTCACCTGTAAAAAATCTGAACTGCTACGGCAAATGAAATGTAATATGTTGTTAACAAAATGTTAATAAAATCTTAGATTTGTTTTACCAAATTAGGATGATAGTGTTGTCTAATAACACAGAACACCTAGATATAAGAAATAATGAATGTAATGTTTGGAATGATACTAATAAAGAATTTAAAAAAAAAAAAAAAAAAAAAAAAAAAAAAAAAAAAAAAAAAAAAAAAAAAAAAAAAAAAAAAAATCATGATATGTTTTTAAAACATCAACACAATGATCAAAAGTTTTTTTTTTTATTATTTATTAGTGAGGCTTTCAGCCACAGGGTGGTTTGCTTCCAAGATCAGAAAATTCTTGACTATTCTTTGGAAGTTGCTATACATTAATCTAAGACCAGTCGCATCGTGTTATACAAAGCACGAGTGTGGTGGTGCCGACGATTTCTGAACGTGCGGTTACTCTTGACATAATCTATCAAAATATTGCAACAACCTCTTGACGATTTTTAGTCAACCAGTTCTTGGCTGATTCCGAATTGCCATAGAAATTTCTCGAAGTAGTTGTTAGATAGTTCTCAAAAAATGATATTTTCAGAAATCAATAGTGATTTTATTTAGATAACTTTCAGGGTCTCCTAGAAAGATCTCTCCTGAAACTCTTCTAGATATTTCTTTGCCAATTCTAGAAGGATCTTCTCCAGCAATTTTTCATAGTATGCTTAGGAGAATTTCTCCAGAACTTGCTTTAGGAAATCCCTGAGAACTCCAAATCTATTGCCTCCAGTAATTTCCTCAGGTATTATTATATTTTTATCCAAAACTATCCTAGAGTTTCCTACAGACATTTTTTCACTAACCCCTCAACCGAATTCTCCACTTGTTTTTGTAGGAGATCTTCTTAAGATTTGCACAGAATTTCTCCCGAGGAACTACACAAAGGTTCCAGAATTTTTGAAAAAATAGCTTAAGGGATTTCTCAAGAAATACTGCAAAAAATCCTCCGCTTGTTCATGTGAATTCCTTCAAGAGTTCATCTACGTTTCCTCCCAGGGAACCAGGAATTCATTGAGGGGTTCTTCGAACAAATTTGTTTTTTTTCTAAGAATTTATCTAGCGTTTCATCCAAGTATTCTCCAGCATTCAATCCAAATATTACCCCACAGTTTTCCAAATATTGCTTAAAATGTTCCGCAAAACATTCCCATGCAACTTCAAAAAGTCTATTTAAGTTTTCAAACCAGTTAATACTGCAACAATATTCTGAATAATTCCTCCAATCATTACTGCATAATTTCTTTCTAGATTATGTCCAATGTTTTTCGAGAAGCTTTTTTTAGAAAACCCTGCGAAATACTATCCCAAGATTGGATTAATTGTATTTCCGATTATCTCAGAAAATTATCTATGAAATCTTCTTAAACTTTTTCGAAGCATCTGTAGTTCTTTGATAATTAATCCTTAATTACTTTAAAACGTACACAGGTTTTATCAAAAATACCTCACGGATTTATTTTTTAGAAATAATTTCTTAGCATTTCCTGGAGTAATTTCTGGAAGCAATTCTGAAAAAAAACATCCAAGGAGGAATTTCTGTAGGATTCTTAGAAGAAAGCTCTGGAGCAATTGCTGAAGGCATCTTCAGATAAGATTCTAATAAAAATTTTATATAAATCCTGATTTAAAATTTCATAGGAACTCCCTACTAGAACTTCCTGGAGGCATTTCTGGAGAAATTATAAATTGAATTTTAGAAAATGTTCTGACCAGAAGGATGTCCCAGAGAAAATCCAGGATGAATTACTGGATAAAATCTTGGAGAAAAAAATGACTTTCCTTAAAAATATATCAAAGAATTTTTGGAGGAGTTTTTATGATTTTGGAAATAATCTTTGGAGAAGTTCCATTTCTATGGTACTTCTTGGGAAAATAAAGACTGATTTTATGAGGTATCCTAAGTAAATTTTTTGGAGAAATTCCTTTGAAAATAAAAGCTAAATGTACACCTTAAAAAAATCCGAAGTAATATCTAAACATTCTTGCAATAATTTCTGATGAAAAATTAACATTTACAGTAATACGATCAGTAATTTCACGAGGAATTCTCAAAAAGTCTTAGATCTTAGAGAACTATCTGCTCTGATGGTATAAAGAATCAAACCCATTCCAATTGGGTTTCATTTTGTTTCCTAGCTTCTTGTTTGTAATCTCTTTTTGATTCCTTTTAGGCCTCTTTTTACATGCAACAGGTCGTTAATATCTTATTTTTAAGGTACTCAGTTGCTACCAGCCCTGTAAAGACGAAAAGCATGCTTAGTTTTGTGGCACTCTTTGCGTTTGAGCCCCTTAAATATAGTAGCTTTCAATATCCAGTTTAGGAATCCAGAGGGTTAAATAATATTTGCCATCGTTTGTCCTACCCATGGTTTCGAACGTGGACGCGCCTCTGACTTAACCTAAACATATAACGCATTAATCGTAATAGAAGATTGCAACGATTTTCAGTGCGCATCGTACCTTCGTGCTGTGCGTACACGAATTCTCTCTGCTCTTGGAAGTTTTCTTAAAAACTACCTAAAGCAATAAAACAGTACTTTTCAGTGCTACAAAAACAGTACTTTTCAGTGCTAAAATTGAAAACGGTACTTTTCAGTGCTTCTAAAACAGTACTTTTCAGTACTATTTTTCTGCTATTGATCCCTTTACGATCCTTGTTTGGACCCGTGCCTTCGATTTTTCGTTGGACCCGTTGGCGAAAGCTAGCGGTGGTAATCCTTCTTGGACACCGTCTTGGGAAAAAACCTTTCGAAGGTCACGTCTTCTTTCGTTTATTAATTAAACATGGTATCAACAACAAACAAAAGGAAGGGTGAATCTCTGAATTCACTACTTCCTTCCAAAAAAGTGGGTTTTAAAACTGTCACTACACGTGGCAAGAATGGAAGAAAGGACGTTTCCCCGGAATGCGAACTTTCTTCCAAGGGTGAAATGAATAATTGTATCGAAATGAGTAATCAGTTCGATGCTCTAGATAAATTTTCCGAACACCAAATCGAAGCAGCCTCTAGCCCAGGCTCTTTGATCCAAGTGAGGAAGCAAAGAGTGCCGCCTATCGTGGTCAGTTGTTCCGAATTTGGGGGATTTAGGCAGGAGATCTTGAACTCCATTAGGGGAATCAAGGTTTCCTTCCAAATCGCAAAGAAAGGAGACTGTCGGGTTTTGCCGGAAACTCTTAAAGATCGTGAGCTTCTTCTCAAACATCTTGAAGAGAAGAAGCACAAATTTTTTACTTATGACGACAAAACTGAACGTTTGTTCAAAGTTGTCTTGAAAGGTCTCTCAAGTGACTATAAATCACCTGAAGAGATCAAAAATGGAATAAATGATTTACTTGGATTTTCCCCAGTCCAAGTAATCATTATGAAAAAGAGAACCCAATCTGGCATTGTTCGGAAAGGGCTTTCTCAAGAATTTTATTTAGTTCACTTTAACAAAAAAGAACTAAATAATATTAAAGCTTTAGAAAAAGCAAAACTTTTGTTTGATGTCCGTGTGACATGGGAACATTTCCAGAAACCTGGAGGAAATTACCAGAACCCCACTCAGTGCCGTCGGTGCCAAAAGTGGGGTCATGGTACAAACAATTGTCGCATGGATGCTAAATGCATGATTTGCGGAGGTTCTTCTCACGCCAAAGACGTCTGTCCAGTGAAGGAAGATACCACCAAATTCATATGTTGTAATTGCGGGGCTAACCATAAGTCCAATTTTTGGAATTGTCCTTCACGCAAAAAGGTCATTGAGGCTCGTGCCAGGCAGATGAAAGATAATATCCGTTACGATAACGGTCGTTTCCGCAATTTGCCTGGTAGAGTATCGAACAATGCTCATTTTTCAGTTAACGATCGCTTGATCATGAATCATACCCATCAGGAAGATCATAATCATGCTCATTCACAAACTAATTTTAATCCGTCGGGTAGCCGTTCGAATCTTTCAATTTCGAATGTATCTACCCACGGTAAATCCTTTGCCCACGGTAAATCCTTTGCCGATATCGTAGCAGGAAATTTGAACTCCTCCCCTGTTCGATCCATGGGTACCCATTCTACTTGTTTCAAATCAAATGGAAAAACCCCTACCGCCACAGGTAATTCCGCTTCTTCGTCTACCGGAAATTCCAATGGGAAATCACATGACATGTCTGCCTCTGATTTTAATTTTCTAACTGAACAATTGAATCTAATGATTGATGCAATGTTCAAAGCCACCACTATGACTGAAGCAGTCCAAGTAGGTGTAAAATTTACTAATCAAATTGTTATTGGATTACGATTTTCTAATGGATCCAAATAATAATTTAAATATTTTAAATTGGAATGCTCGTTCTCTGAATGGTAAAGAGGACGAGCTGTTTAATTTTCTTACGGTTAATAACGTGCATATAGCAGTTATTACCGAAACGTATTTAAAACCTGGATCTAAACTTAAAAGAGATCCTAACTTTTTTGTTTATCGTAACGATCGACTTGATGGGGCATGTGGGGGAGTTGCAATCATCATTCATAGGCGTATAAAACATCAACTGTTTTCATCATTTGAAACTAAAGTTTTTGAAACTTTAGGTGTTTCTGTTGAAACACAGTTTGGTAAATATACTTTCATAGCTGCCTATTTGCCTTTTCAATGCTCTGGGCAGCAAGTTAATTTGCTCCAAACTGACTTGCGTAAATTGACTCGCAATAAGTCAAAATTTTTTGTCATTGGTGACTTTAATGCCAAACATCGGTCATGGAATAATTCTCAAAGTAATTCCAACGGCAGAATTTTATTTGATGAGTGCTCTTCAGGATATTTCTCAATTTTATACCCTGATAGCCCCACATGTTTTTCCTCTTCTAGAAATCCATCTACGATTGATTTGGTCTTAACCGACTCTAGTCATCTTTGTAGCCAACTGATTACTCATGCTGATTTTGATTCTGATCATGTCCCTGTTACATTTCAGATATCCCAAGAAGCGATTCTCAATCGTATCAGCTCCACTTTCAATTATTTACGAGCCGACTGGAATATATACAAAACGTATGTTGACTCCAATCTTGATGTTAACATTTCTTTAGAAACTAAACTTGATATTGACAATGCTCTTGAAACTTTAACAAATTCCATTGTTGAAGCCCGGAGCATTGCAATTCCAAAATGTGAAGTAAAATTTGAATCCGTGATTATAGACGATGATCTTAAACTCTTGATCCGTCTTAAAAACGTGAGGAGAAGGCAATTTCAACGCACTCGCGATCCTGCTATGAAAATTATATGGCAGGATTTGCAGAAAGAAATCAAGAAACGTTTTGCTCAATTAAGAAACAAAAATTTTGAAAATAAAATTTCTCAATTGGACCCTGGCTCTAAGCCCTTTTGGAAATTATCGAAAATCTTGAAAAAACCTCAGAAGCCAATACCGGCATTGAAAGAGGAAAACAAATTATTACTAACTAATTGCGAAAAAGCTCAAAAACTTGCTATGCAGTTTGAAAGCGCGCACAATTTTAATTTAGGACTTATTAGTCCAATTGAAAATGAAGTTACTCAGGAGTTCGAAAATATTCTCAATCAAGAGAACGTTTTCGAAAATGCCTGGGAGACTGATTTGGAAGAAGTGAGAACTATTATTAAAAAATTCAAAAACATGAAAGCTCCTGGCGATGATGGAATTTTCTACATCCTCATCAAGAAACTTCCAGAAAGTAGCTTATCATTTTTAGTTGATATATTCAACAAATGTTTTCAATTAGCATATTTTCCTGACAAATGGAAAAATGCTAAGGTTGTTCCAATTTTAAAACCAGACAAAAATCCTGCAGAAGCTTCTAGCTATCGTCCAATCAGTTTGCTTTCCTCCATCAGTAAACTTTTTGAAAAGGTTATTTTGAACAGAATGATGGCCCACATCAACGAAAATTCAATTTTTGCCAATGAACAGTTCGGATTCCGCCATGGACATTCGACCACTCATCAACTTTTACGTGTAACAAATTTGATCCGTTCCAACAAATCTGAAGGCTATTCTACTGGTCTTGCTCTTCTAGACATAGAAAAAGCATTCGACAGTGTTTGGCATGAAGGTTTGATTGTTAAATTAAAAAACTTTAATTTTCCAACATACATTGTTAGAATAATTCAAAGTTATCTGTCAAATCGTACACTTCAGGTTAATTATCAGAACTCCAGATCTGAAAGACTTCCTGTAAGAGCTGGTGTTCCTCAAGGCAGCATTTTGGGACCAATATTATACAATATTTTCACATCTGACTTACCTGAGCTACCCCAGGGATGTCAAAAATCTTTGTTTGCGGATGACACAGGCCTCTCCGCCAAAGGACGAAGCCTGCGTGTCATCTGTAGTCGATTGCAAAAAAGTTTGGATATTTTTTCTTCATACTTGCAAAAATGGAAGATTTCTCCTAATGCTTCCAAAACTCAACTAATAATATTCCCACATAAACCAAAAGCTCTTTATTTGAAACCTTCAAGTAGACATGTTGTCACGATGAGAGGGGTTCCAATAAATTGGTCAGATGAAGTTAAGTATCTAGGGCTCATGCTAGATAAGAATTTAACTTTCAAAAATCACATTGAGGGCATTCAAGCCAAATGTAACAAATATGTAAAATGTCTCTATCCCCTTATTAATAGAAAATCAAAACTTTGTCTTAAGAACAAGCTTTTGATATTCAAACAAATTTTCAGGCCAGCCATGTTGTATGCTGTACCAATATGGACTAGCTGTTGTAATACCAGGAAGAAAGCTCTGCAGAGAATTCAAAATAAAATTTTGAAAATGATTCTGAGGCTTCCTCCCTGGTATAGTACCAATGAGTTACATAGAATATCCAATGTTGAAACATTGGAACAAATGTCAAATAAAATAATCAATAATTTCAGGCAAAAATCGTTACAATCTTCTATTGCCACGATTAATGCGTTATATGTTTAGGTTAAGTTAGGTTATGTATATTAAAAACTTTTTTTTTCTCTTATAAGCAGGTGAAATCAACTCACCTGTAAAAAAACTGAACTGCTACGGCAAATGAAATGTAATATGTTGTTAACAAAATGTTAATTAAATCTTAAATTTGTTTTACCAAATTAGGATGATAGTGTTGTCAAATAACACAGAACACCTAGATATAAGAAATGAATGTAATGTTTGGAATGATACTAATAAAGAAATTAAAAAAAAAAAAAAAAAAAAAAAAAAAAAAAAAAAAAAAAAAAAAAAAAAAAAAAAAAAAAAAAAAAAATTGCAACGATTTTTGCCTGAAATTATTGATGATTTTATTTGACATTTGTTCCAATGTTTCAACATTGGATATTCTATGTAACTCATTGGTACTATACCAAGGAGGTTCAGAATCATTTTCAAAATCTTATTTTGAATTCGCTGCAGAGCTTTCTTCCTGGTATTATAAATTCATTCTAGGTGATGCTATGCTGCTCAAGGTGCTTCAGTATTCAGTATGAGTGTTTCAATACGCGATTCCATACTTATGGTGGGTAGTGTATACGCAATTTGGTCGGAGACGTTCTTTTCTGAGCTCGATCGTTTATTGGACAAGGCTTTGTTTCTTATTGCGATAAACAGCGTCTTGGATCGCTTACCCGAAGGAGGGCATATCATTGGGCGGTATGAATGAAATGTAGTGAAGTTGAGTTTACTACATTCTCGGTAGTAAACGCTATATGTGGAACACGAGCGGAACGAGTTGCTATGAGTAAAGGTAGCATTTACTACAAGGCGACTGGTAGTTAGCTTCAAAGGTTATTTATTTTTATTATTAACTCTTTATTTAAGGCTCATGCGCCATTAGGCATTACGGAGCCGAATTCATTTTATGATTGTTTACAATATTATCTTTGTTACTTAGTAGTCTATGTTAGTTTGGGGAACCGAAGGGTTACATAAAAAAACAAAATAGTGGATGGGATTGGATTTGAGGTATTTTTCGTTGGCGTTTAGCCATTCAGCAGCATTTTGTTGATGTAGTTGTAGCTGCTCAGCAACGAATGGCGAACAAGATGATCAACTGTAACGATACAACGAAACTAGTTTTCGGGGGGGAGGGGGCTACGAGGTGGACAATCGACAAGCAGGGAGGACTAATGGGCAATGTAAATTACAAATATTCCTGTTGCTTCAACGATACAAACATATTTTTGACGTCCGCCTCAAAAATATGTTTGTATCGTTGAAGCAACAGGAATATTTGTTGGACAAAAGACAAGCAAATATGATCAGCAAACCTAAACAATGTTGGAGTCAAACAGATATACCAGCTTGCTTCAAAAAACCGTATGATCAAGATCGAGCTTACCCAAAATATCTCTAATGTCTTCCTTTTCTGGTTTCCCTTGGGCCCTGAGGGATGCACATAAATCGGATCTGGCAATACCGTATTCGGGGCAATCCCATACCACATGGTTGGCGTCTTGATAACATGCACTACAGCTGCAGCGATTGCTTTCTGACTGGACATAAGGCGACACATTACCTAGATAAATTCTCGACTTATGTCCAAACCCTTAAACCACGGTTTCTTCGATACCTGCGGAAGAATGGAATTTAACCACCTGCCCATGTCTCCTGCATCCAATTTTTGTTGCCAGCTGATCAAAGCGTGCTGACGAGCAATTGTAAAAAATTCGTTCTCATTGCCCGTTATAGAGCAGTGAGAAGGGACCCAGACCAAGGTGATGGTATATGATTGATTTGATAGAGCACTCAAAGTATTTCGTATTTCGCTAAGGAAATACGGGGAGTGCTTTACCGGCCTCATTGAACGAATAGCCTCTATGGAGTAAAGGCTATCCGTAAAAATGAAGTATTGATCAGAGGGAAGAGAGGCAATTCGCTCTAATGCGTAATGTATAGCCGCTAGTTCTGCGACATATACGGAACAAGGGTTCTGAAGTTTATAAACTGCGCTATGAAATTCATTAAACACACCAAATCCAGTGGAATCATTTGTTTTTGACCCGTCGGTGTAAAACCTTTTCTCGCAGCTGATGTGGCCGAACTTGCTTGCAAAAATTGTTGGTATATGCTTCGAGCGAAGCGGATCTGGAATTCCACGGCTTTCTTGTCTCATCGATAGATCAAAAACTACAGTTGAACTAGAGAAGCCCGGAAACAACTACGATTGGGAACGTTTAATGAAGGATTGACCTCCAGAGTCATGTACGAATAGTACAAAGTCATGAATCTTGTTTGAGGATTACGTTCGATTAGCTTTTCGAAATTCTCAATTACCAATGGGTTTGACACCTCACAGCGAATGAGGAACCTTAACGACAATTCCACGAAACGATCTGATAAAGGCAGTACTCCTGCTAATACCTCTAAACTTATGGTATGAGTCGAGTTCATGCAGCCTAGCGCTATCCAAAGACAGCGGTATTGGATGCGCTGGAGCTTAAGGATAGGATGTGTATTTTAGCGGCGGATTGAAAACAAAAGCTACCGTATTCGAGAACCGAGAGAATAATTGTTCGATAAAGCTTTATCAGATCTTCCGGGTGGGCTCCCCACCATGTTCCTGTGAGTGTACGCATGAAGTTGATTCGTTGCTGGCACTGCTGATACAGATACTTGATGTGCTTTCCCCAGGTGCATTTAGAGTCGAACCAAACCCCTAGATACATATGTGAAAGGCCTTGAGTGAGTTCCTTACCCATGAATTGAAGCTTGATTTCTGCTGGATTACGCTTCCTAGAAAAAACAACCAACTCAGTTTTCTCCGGAGAGAATTCGATACCCAGCTTTACAGCCCAAGTGGACAAATTGTCTAGAGTGTCTTGCAATGGTCCGCCTCTGTTCCTGTAATCGAAACAACGGCGTCATCCGCAATTGTCTTAGCGAGCAATTTCCCATGAGACAATCATCGATGTCTCTAACGTAAAAGTTATAAAGGAGGGGGCTTAAGGACGAGCCCTGGGGGAGACTCATGTGTGGTAGCTAGAGCTGATATGTTAAGAATTTATGTATGTGAAGAAAAAAATATTATATCATGTTATTATTTCAGTGTATACGATTTGTTGTCAGTGTACAATATATTTGACAGGAATCTTTTGAGCGTGCTTTTGATTGACAGTTCAAAAGAGAATGAGCGGAAAAGCGAGTTTAGCTTCATCGCGTGGTCGAGAACTCGAGAAGTCAGTTGAATGAACAATTTTGTCGCGGATGGTTGTGCTGGTTCAAACCCAGCTCATGTTTATTCGGCCGATGGCAGAATCGGCCAAAAGTGATTATTTTTGATCCGGATACCGTTTTGATTCATATTACGGACAGCTTTAAATTCCGGACACTCTCGTTTGTATGGGAAACATTTCACACGAAATGTTTCAATTTTCGCCGTCCAAAAGTTTTCATTTTCGAGGCTCGTTTTTTAGGTTTTCTCCATAAATATCATTGCAAATTTATAATGCCCAACTACCTTAGACGTCTCTTAAGTGGTTGAACGATTTCAATTGATGATTTGACTATTCCATTAATGATTATTATGAGCTGTCCGTAATTCGAATCAAAGCGTCCGGAATATGAGGCAAAAGTGAGGGAGCGTCCGGAATAAAAATCATGAAAAGGCCACACGTTTTGTTTTATTTAAAATTATTCAAGTTGCGGACGCATATTCTTTACCCACCATCCGAAAGTTAAGGGCTTCCAACGCTCGATAACGCTAAAAAATCATACAGAATGATTTCTTTTGTATGGTCCAAGCTGGGTTATACTTCACTGAGGCCTTAAGTGTCCGTAATATGAATCAAAACGGTACTACACCATGTAACTAATTCGTGAAGTTGTTGAGATTCCATGAGAGAAATTCATGTGCTTCTCAGACAACAAGTTATACAAGTAGTTATTTTGAATCGGTGGAAGTTCACATTGGTGGAGTTTGTCTGAAATGACATCAACGCAAACTGTATCAAAAGCCCCCTTAATATCCAAGAAAACTGAGCCCATCTGTTGATTTTGAGCATAGGCTAGTTAAATTTCTGTGAAAAGCAATGCAAGACAGTCGCTCGTTCCCTTGCCTCTGCGGAAACCAAATTGCGTATCTGAAAGAAGGCCTTTCTATTCAACCCATTTGTCAAGTCAGGAGAGAATCATCATCTTCTCTAGAAACTCTCGAGGACACGACAACATCGCGATGGGACGGTACGAGTTGTGGTCCGATGCAGGCTTTCCTGGCTTTTGGATTAAGGGTATGCGATATGGATTTTTTCCATGTCGATACGAAACGAAACGATACGCGGAATATCCTGCGCTGATAATGACGAAACGAAACGAAATTTAAAAATGTTTCGTGTAACTCGATACGAAATCAAATATCTCACGGAATTTTTCGAAACGAAACGAAATATTTGAATTTGTTTCGCGGAATACACGTATAAGTTTTTTTTTTCTTGTCAAAAGCTGGAAATTTGACAATACACTGAAATCAATGTTGGAGTAACCGTAATCATGACCGTGTAGTTGAAAATACTATTCCAGAATGCAGTTGAATTAACTGCAGCAACGGTAATGTCTAATGTCGTGTGGTCTTATTTTTACCATGGCCCCGTTTAAAACAATTACTCAAATTGGTCACGGTTGATTCTTCTTTAATTGTAGCAAGAGACGCCATTACTGTTTCCGAAGAAAACACAGCTCCAGCATAGTCGAACGAAGTGCTTTGAAAATGTTGAAAAATATTAAATTAATTGAAAAAAATGTTTGTGAAGTTATCTTTGGAACAGGTATTAAAGGAAAATGTAAGCTTTGTGTTTCCCAATCATGGTTTAGCTCTAATGGTACATAAAATGTTTTTTTCTCTTTGATTGCAAAAAATAGCTGGAAAAATCGAGAAATAAAAATGCGTTCTCAAGATGTTCTCCATTCATTCGCAGATATAGTTATTATATAGGTATGCTACCTTTCTAAGATTGTTTAACGAATTTTAATTAAACTCTACTGATAAACAGATTACTCCATGAATGCAACTATTTGATGGACCTGGATGCTACATTTCCAATACGAGCTACCTGCTAAAGTCAAATAATAATTTGCAATTAATAAGTGTGAAGTACTGTAAAATTGTTAGTCATGTTAATAAAAATTATCGATTCTGATTCTTGATTCTATAAAAGATTATTCGCAATGCATTCGGGTTTGCGAATTTGCAAATTCAGATGCATTGCGCGTGAAACATTATCAAGCTCTGGAAGATGTCACAAATACTACAATCGTACAGTTCATTTTACTACACAAATGTTGTCAACTTAAACGCAAATGATGGTTCACAGAATAACTCAAAAATGTTGTTACGATTACCATGAAACATGGTAATTTTTACCGACTCCCTAATACGCGGTCCCCATGGTAAATCTCACTACAAAATCCGTTTGAGATGAGCATAGTGTGTAGTCTGCACAAATAAAGTGGCGTTGTGCATTTAAATTAAACCATCAACATGGTAATTTCGACCGCAAGGCTCTTTTCAGTGTAGGCATAAAAACGTCTTTTTTAATCCTCTATCATATGGAAACCTTAGCGTTGCTCAGCGGAATCCTTACATGTTTTGGTAAAACTGTTCTCTGTTTGTTTGGAATCTTCTTAATAACTTTATAAGGTTTCATTTCAACATATCTGACACTCACACAAGGCAATGAGTGGGTTTAACCCCTCTACCTGCAGCTTCATTTTTTACCGCAAAATAAATATTCAAATCGTTATAACTTTTTTGTTTTTCAGTATTTTTGCACCATTTTTTCACAAGTTCTCAAACAACTCTTCTAGTTTAGAAATCCGTGTCGATATTAATTAAAGTGATCTGGTTTTAAAGATATTCCGATGTTCCTTGGGGGACCGACATTTTCAATATAAAATGTCTGGAATTGAAGGTATTTCTATTATTTTGTAGAGCAAATACTGAAAAAATGATCCTATTCCAAAATCTGTGAAGGAATTTCTGGACGATTTCTGGAAGAATTAAGGATTGTTGATATTATCTCATTTTCAGATTATTTGTTTAAAACTGACTACACATTTTCACTGAATTTTAAGCCTAGAGAGTATTTTGAAAAATATTTGAAAATTTCAAAAAAAAGTTTTTGAAACTGGACTACATAGCATAGAGGAACCGCAAATAAGATTGACAAGTTCACCCATGTTCGTTCAGACAATCCGTCTTTCAATGAGCTAAATTTAATGTTTGGCTAATTTTTTTTCTCGAGATCTACAGTGAGAGGCAAAATAAAGCGAAACCTCCAGATTTTCCAGCAAGATGTTAATGTAGGAATCTGCCGTCATTATTCCGTCGATTTTCACGACGCTTCCTACTCCACTCCATGAAAAACACCCCCAGACCATCACATTTCATCACATCACACTTCCATGCGTCACCGTTCCTTGGATGTGGCGCTCCTGAAGCTCGAGCTGTCTAACCGAGAGCGGCGGGCTCGTGTGTGATGCAGAGCACCACATCCAAGGAACGGTGAAGCATGGAGGAGGAAATGTGATGGTCTGGGGGTGTTTTTCATGGAGTGGAGTAGAAAACCTCGTGAAAATCGACGGAATAATGATGGCAGATTCCTACATTAACATCTTGTTGGAAAATCTGGAGGTTTCGCTGATCCAGACGGGCCTTGAAGAGAAATTCATATTTCTCTAGAACAACGACCCGAAGCATACTGGAAAGAAGACCAAGTCTTTTTTCCGGTCTTGTCGGATTAAACCGCTGGAATGGCCTCCACAAAGCCCAGACCTCAACCCCATCGAGAATTTGTGGGCGATTCTCGATGCCAGGGTTGAAAAAACTGGTGTTACCAACAAAAATAATTATTTTGAAGCCTTGGAGCGCGCCTGGGAAGAACTAGATCCACAACACCTACAAAACCTGGTGAAAAGCATGCCGAAGAGCCTCCAGCAAGTCCTTAAGGCCAAAGGAGGACACATTAACTATTAAATTGCTTTTTATTTTTCTTAAATCATCTTTTCTGGGGCCAAGAAGGAAGTGGGCACTTATTTTTGTCACTACTTTTTTTTCAATACAAATTGATTTTCTTTTTCTTTAAGTAAAATTCTTTTTTTTATCAAAATTTCGTAAGTGCAACTTTAAAAGAACATCAAAAATAAAATATCACAAAAGATTTAGGTGTGTTAACTTTAATTTGAACCAAATCAATGAGAGAAATTCGAAAACTGGTAAGGTGGGCACTTTATTTTGCCTCTCACTGTACAGTTGTGTTCAGAATAATATTAGTGGAAGCCGATTTTCTTACAAAATGCTCAACTTTGGCATGCTGTAACTTTGTTTCCATATGAGCAATCGGCATGAAATTTTGGCAGTGAACTACAAATATGCTCAATTTCATTATCAAAAAAAAATGAAAATTTTCACACTACCGGCTAAAAAGTTAAGCACCAGGTGAAATCGCTCAAAATAATAGTAGTTTTAATAATTTAAATATCTGCTGTATTTTGAGTTTTAGAATTTTTCTTTACACATCGTTTCAACCCTTTCCACCTAAGCTTTAAATGTATAGACAATACAATTTTTTACTAAATTGTTGCTGAACAAAAATTGACAAAAGAAAAACTACTATTATTTTGAGCGATTTCACCTGGTGCTTAACTTTTTAGCCGGTAGTGTGAAAATTTTCAAATTTTGTGATGATGAATTTGAGCATATTTGTAGTTCACTGCCAAAATTTCATGCCGATTGCTCGTATGAAAACAAAGTTACAGCATGCCAAAGTTAAGCATTTTGTATGAAAATCGGCTTTCACTACTATTATTCTGAACACAACTGTAGATGTGCGAAAATCGAAAAAAAAAATGTTGCGCTTTTCTATTGTGAAATACCTTAGGTACCCCACCAAACTTGAATCTAAATCCGGAACCAATTTTGATGGTGCTTGCAATGCATGAATCAAATTTATAACTGATTTGTGATTTTTACTAAAACAAATCATCAAAATCGATCGAAAGATGGCGCACGCTATGTCTGAACCAGACGATTATAAAAATCGAATGTACATCGTATTTTTTCTCGCTAGAGATCAGTATTTGATCCATATATACATAATCGGAAGGTTTTAAAATATTCTATCGGTGAAATTTTTTCCATACATTTTGTATGGGCTGAAATGCGCCGAAAAACGAGGTTTTCATGGGTTTTAGTATGAAAAATAGCTGAAAAGTGTAAAAAATCAAAATTTAATCGATAGAATATTTTGAAACCTTCCGATTATGAAAATATGGATCAAATACTGATCTCTAGCGAGAAAAAATCCGATATACATTCGATTTTTAGAATTGTCTGGTTCAGACAGCGTGTGGCGAAACTAGAGAATTTTGAAACTTGATGTCGGTATTGAAAAGGTTAAGACCTTTGCCTTGCGGCATTTGGCTTCCAATACTTGTAATGATATATTATCAATATTCGCATATTTTTTAATTGGGGGTCGTGAGGAAATTATGTCACGTTATAAGAGGAGAGAGGAGTTGGTGGTGTGGTACAGCGTGAATAAACCTAGATTCATATTTCGATATAAAATAATGTATGCATCTTCCTTGTTTAAGGTGAATATAAATCGAAGGAATACCTCAGAATTTCAAGAGCACAAATCTAACGAACCCGACAGCGGTTCAAGCTGAACACTTGATCGATTGGCCATCGAGTAACCAATCGATAGATTTTTAAGCTTGAATGGACGTCTGGTTCTTTAAATTTGTGCTCTTGAAGATTTGAGGTGTGGCTTTGGATCACCCAAATCAACGCGATTTTTTACGGCGACAGCAACAAACAATTGCTACGATTTCGCTGCTACATGTAGAGTTTTATGACACAACAACGAAATCGCGGAGAGCCTTAACTCATTGATGCGTGCTATTAGTTTTCTCTTCTATTCTCCCGCTGTTTTTATGCAGAGTTAAAAGTGACGTCATAGCGGGAAAGCAAGAGAGAGAACTAATGCGCGCATCAATAATCTGCACCACCTGAGCAAATCCAGAACATCAGGGACTCACGCTCCGCAGCTTTTTTAACATTTGGTACAAACAATTTTTGCGATATATTAACGGATTTGCTCAAAAGGACACGCGATGTTCCCCGGAGGAAATCGTGGTTTTCCTCTTCATTCTTATGGAAGACAACATTGCGGTAGTTCATCAAACGCAGTTGTTCCTTTCCTGGGTTATTCGCCGCGAGGAATTTAGGGCAAATGGGCGTTTTTGGAAACTTTACAACGGCTGTGCAGTTTATCATATCCTGCGGACCAGTCAATACTACAGTCATCCCACAGTTATGGATAGCACACAGATATATTCAAAGTTGAATTAAATGGAGAATATCTCATCAAATAGAGTAGCAATTACGCAGAACCCATTTTACCTACGCGAACCATAAATCTATACAGCATCGCAATCAACAATAACATGCTTAAACACATTTGTTCCATTCGTAGGAAATAAAATGTCATACATATGCCTAGAAGCGTTGATTCATATTTGTGGGGCATTGAAACCCATACCACAGTTATGAATCTAAGATAAGACGATTCCTAAAGAAACGCCAAAACGTATGCTTTCACTAGCACACCATTCGTTTGCCTCGCAGATAATTTGCTGTTATAGTGTTCTGATCCATGATATAAGTCGATTTGATCCATAATACGGACCCATTTTTGACTGTAGCTGCTAGGAGTAGAAGCGAACGCTTTGCTTTTTTTTGTTCGAAATTAAACTCGAATTTCGCGAAATTCCGTTTTATTCCGTTTGTTTTCAATGTTCCGTGGAAATATTTTAACAATTTGGCGAAACGAAACGAAATAGCAAAATACAAATTTCGCCTGTGCGAGTTCCGTGGAATTCCGCGGAATTTCGTTTCGAAGCGTATTTGACGGAATCATTCGGTATTTCGCATACCCTTATTTTGGATGCCAATAACTGTAACTTGTCTCCAGTCATCCGGAACAATGTTGCTCTCCAAGAATACATTGAATAAGTTCAACAAGCGCCTCTTTGCAACGTCTGGGAAGTTTTTGAGCAAGTTGAACTTAATTCTATCCATTCCTGAGGCAGAATTATTACATGAAAAGAGAGCAAGTGAGAATTCTACCATCAAAAAGGGTAAGTCCATTTCGTTCCGATCGAGTGGAATATCCATCGAGGAGAGCTTTCTTGATTCTCATTTACCGATATCGCGTTCCGCATTCTTTTACCGACCGTCCAAAGAGTTCTAATCGACGTTTCGCGTGATAATCCGTTGACGAAGTTTCTCCAGTAACCGCGTTTCTTCGCCTTCACGAGGCTCTTGAATTTGCGATCAAGAGAAGAATATCGCTCGAAATTCTTCCGAGTGCCACGTTTTCGATATTCTTTGAATGCATCGGATCTTTCGCGATAGACTCCGGTGCATTCGTCATCCCACGCAGTGTAATTGTATTTTTGCTCTCTTTTTGAGAAATAGAGTTCTTTTTGATCCTTCGACCTTGACGCTTGCTTCTAGGCAATGCGTCAAGAAAACTCGAGTAGTCGTCAGTTGTTTTCCCTCTCGGGTCGCGCGTCTATGTTATCTGAGGGCTTTTATATAGCCGAGCAAACGAGTGAAGCTGAAAGTGGTTTGTTGCTGCTCAGTCAAGTATGACGGATCAATTGGTGAGCTCGTTTCATGCTACTATTTCTAATCTATAAAATATGTATGACTGCACATTTAATCGTTACAACGGTGGGACGCAATTATGATTTTTCAACAATCAATGAATGGTTCGTCACTGTGAGTGTCTTGAACTCTGATTCATGAATTATTTATGTATTTTTTTTTTCTTTTCAAAACACTCCTTTTTCTTAGCTTTATTTTTGTAATTTAAAAAAAAAAACTTTGAATGGTTCGACACTACAAGTGTAGACTTGCGAAAGGTTCACTTTATTCAACAAACTTTGGATGGTTCGCCACTGTAAGTGTCGGCATAAGAATAAGAGTGTTCTATGATGTTCCAACCAATCGAGGTTTTTGTTCCTTCTCAAATAAGTAAAATATAATAACACATGCTTTCGTCCTGACAGATGTAGGAATGTTACCTTTAGGTATTTGTCTAACAAACTATGAATGGCTCGTCACCTCAACTGTCGGCATAATTTTCCTCTACATAGAAAATGTTCATATCAAATGAAAATATTATATTTACATATGGTCGGCGTTAAGTCAGAGGGGACCAAGTACAAAACTTGGGAAAATTGGATTATTCTCTCATTAGATGCGAAATTACCTTACCTCCGTTTCACTTTGACCAGATTTGATGAATGCTGTAAACTGCGAGAGATATATAACAAATTTACTTTGGATGATCAATAAAAATCGACAAAGTATGCAGTCAGAGTGGACCAAGTGCATATTTCCATAATAGCGAAAATGATCAGCGCGCTGAGGAATGCGAGGAAATGAAAAACATATAATGAGATTTGTCAGAATTATCGACATAAAATGATTCTTCTCCTCATCCATCAATAGAAATTTAAAAATATTACTTAATTTGGTGCATTTGATTTTGATTTTTGATCATTTACCATATTTGGATGGGTGGTCAGAAATTGCAACAATTTCTGTGCAGACATAGCGGACCAAGTGTTGAAAAGCAATAAACTGATTGATTATTGCATTTTTTGAGTCAATTTCAGAGTCCGATAGAAGTTTACGGTAGTTCTATGGTGTATGTATGGAATGTGCTAGAACCCGCTTATTAGACCAGTATATTTTGGTCGGTACTCAAGATTTTCACTTGGTCCACTCTGACTGAACGTATATTTGAATTTTCCTGGTCTTCAATGTCCTGAACCTGCAAAACCTTAATTTCCAAGCTATCGTGATGCCACTGATTTCAGTATTGACGAATGGATTATTGAAGAATTTACGATACTCGAATGTCGAAGGGTCTTGATAATCTGCTGATATTAGAGATATGCACCCAGTTTGACCATGCAAGCATTAAATGATTGTTATTTTCCTGGAAATTGTTCAGTCAGAGTGAACCAACTCACTGAACGGTGGTCTTTAGTTCAGTCAGAGTGGACCAAGTACACATAGTCCATCGAAAATCCGTTCTATCAGAGGTTTGGATTATGATTTTTAATGATTATCACTTCACATTATATTGTTTGAAAGTAACACAAAGATGTGTAGAAATATTGAACCAAAATTTAAACGAGTTCAAAAATTACATAGCGTTAGACTTTAAACCCATTTTTCTCCAAATATGAAAAATGTCACTTGGTCCACTCTGACTTAACACCGACCATATAAGCTTGTTTGTATCTCACAATTAATTATTTATCTTGATCTAATCTTTTATCAAAGTGAATCCTGTGACCCAACGATCCTCTCCATTAACAAACATCCCTCCCAGTAACCTTTGTGGAGATGCAGTGGCAAACACGGTCTTCAAATAGCACACTAACATTCCTTCCCCCAATCCTGAATGACCTGACTGCAAGGGCGTTGCCGGCGCCTGTATAAATAGAGGCACTGAATTATGCACACTGAAGAAGATTATGGTCAATCCCAGCCAAAATTCTAGTTGATTCTTTGTGCATACTCACTGACTTCGGTCAATCACGGAATAGTAATAAGAATGTGCATGAATCGAGAGCATAAAATTCAAATGTCAATAAAGGAGCCAGCTATGTTTTTACGGTCATTGGGAAAGGAAAGGAATGATAGCACCGACAATTGTTATTAGAGACCGAAGAAACTTCTGCATCTCCACAGTTGTCATTGGAAGAAAATTGGGCTAGTGGTAAAGATTTGGTATTTGGGAGTCACACTTTGTTGGTGATGCGATTCATGATATATTCACGTCTAATCGGTTTCGCGATATTATTCGATAAAAGCATTGCACGGTGAACAAGAGTTCATCGCTCGCCTCGAAGGATCAAGCATTACGTTCAAAAGATCAAACAGTACTGAAACGATTCGCAATACTATTCCTGCCAGGGTGTCTACTGCCTGGAAAAACCTTGAAAATCTGTAATTATCAGGGAATTTTATTCAACCTGGAAAAAACCTGGAATACAAAGGGAATTTCGGCTACACTCAGGGAAATTGTTGCAAAACAGTTATACATAGTAGAATATGTCCTTTTTGTAACACAAAATCTTTCCAATGAAAAAATTATTACTTGAGATGTTCAGTCTTTTAATTTTTAGTGAGTTATATTTACTACGAGTAAAACTTGTCTAAACAAGGAATCAGAACCTAAGATTGCCAAGTTGGTAAAGGCAAGTGCAGTTCCCAGTTGGGTCTTTTCCATGATCATATGAAATAGTAAATTTTGTAGAGAAAAAAAGTAAATATTACAATATGTATCGAAAAAAGTACATTTTCAGGTAAGCATGTCCCTTTCAAGAATCTTGGTCACTATTTTAATGCATGGCTCTAAAAAATCTCTACTTTTGGTTAATGTTTTTACAGACATTTTAATCAAAATGGTCACTTAAGTTGCTTTTTGTCTTAACCCCCATGATAGCTCCGGATTCAACTAACTGATTTAACAGTGAAACTTTTGATAAACCATCTATTTACTATTGATAAAATAAACTGATTTAAAAAAAAATAGACTACTTGAAACATTGTTTGTTCAAGTACATACTTTTAAAAAACGCTTTTTTCATAAAGAAAAAGTTGAACAAAGTCATGGGAAAGAGAGGGTTAATCTTCTTGCAGTGAATCCTGGTGTAACATTCTAGAGGCTCCAGAGAAACCTTCAGAAACTGTTATGGGACTATTTCTGCAAGGATTCCTTCTGGAATACTTTCGGGAACTCCACCAGGGATACATCCAGCAATTTTTCGATGGATGATTAGAGGAATTTCTTTAGAATTTGGTATAGAAGAACTTATAGCACTCCACCTCCAGTAATTTTCACAAAGAATATTCTGAAAACAAATATTTGGATTTTCTCTACATGTTTTTCCACTGATTCTTTCGCCAATTTCTTCAAGTATTACTTCTAGTATAGATCCTACAGAAGTTCTTCCACAGTTTTTGAAAAATATCTTCTCGACATTTTTCCAAAAAACTACAATAAGTCCTAAGCCTGTTTTTTCAACCCAAACATTTCTATAAGGGTTTTTTAACATTCACAATAACTCTCCGGAATTGCACAAAAAATCCTTCGATGAAATCATTTAAAAACTTTTCCAAGAGTTCCTCGATAAATTCCATCTGGTATTCCTCATTACGTTCTTCTAAAAAAATCTCCAGCATTTCATCAAAATATTATTGCTACGGTTCAAACATTTTACTAATCATTTTTCAAATACAATTCCCAAGTCTTCATTTATTCTTCAAAAACCCTTTTATGGTTCCACACCAGTTAATACTTCAGCAATTATTTCAGTTACATCTCCGATCATTTAAATATAAATTTCTGCAGGGATTCTATCCGAATTTATTCAAAAAGCCTTGTACGACATTATTTCATCAAGGCACACTTGAAATTCACACAAGTTCCATCGGAAATTACTCTAGGATTATCATTAGAAATTCCTCCCAGATTTTTCAAAAGTTTCTGCGAACAAATCTGAAACAATTTTTTTTTTTAATTTTTCTGGAGACATCCCTAAATGAATAACTCCCTTTGGGTTTCTTTAAAAAAAAAAAAATGGAATCCTAGGGAAATCAACGAATGACTCAATGGATAGTTTTCTGAGCAACATGGGACTTGCTTGAAAAATGTCTGAAACGATCTTTTAAAGGATTCCTGATGGAATCTTCGAAGTAATTTCTTCGCCATGATGAAGAACCAACCATCATATTGGTTTAATCTTAACACCATGGTTTGTATTAAGATAACCAGCCGTGGTGGATGAAGGATTGTAATTTTAATGAAAAAGTGTGGTTTTTCATAGAAAAAAAAAGAGCAGGTATGAAAAATCCCGATAATTGGCTTACGACATGGAAAAAATGCATATCACATACCCTTAGTGTGTGGCAGTTGATGACGGCGGCGCGGCGAGTTGGGGTTTATTAGATCTAAATAGTTGTCGGAGCGAACGGAGCGAGCCGAGCGGTGCGGGTACTAAAGTGACATAACCAGTTGGATTGCAACTCGGTTGGTATTCGGATGGAGGAAAATTATACGAGTTTGTTCATGTCATATTCGAAGCCGAATGCGGTTGTTGGAAATGGTGACCTGTGGCATGTGTGAAACTGCCTACACGGGACATACCTACTCGTTATGGCGGGAATGGAAAACAGATTGTATACAGTTTGTCATTTTTCACGGAAATATTTTTATGATTTGGCACGTATAATTTTGTGGATTTCAAAATATTTTCCAACTCTTTAGATAGTTGTTGTGGAGCTCAAAATTTGAAAGTCAATAACGACGCCGGCCACGTCCATACAGTCAATCGGGAAGGCATGGAATGTTAGTTAGACAAACATTGTAACTAGAGACCGAATATACCTCTGCATATCAACAGTTATCATGGGAAAGAGAGTGGGTTAGTGACATAAGATAAAGATCTGGGAGTCAACTTTGATTGGTGATACCATTGAAGTTATATGCACACCAAACTAAGTGCCTGCTTTTCAGCTTAGTGTTCTTTGAGCCTTCCATAGTTTTTAACTGAGAGCTTTCTTTGCCAAAGTTGCTATTTTTGCATTCGTATATCGTGTGGCAGGTACGAAGATACTTCTATGCCCAGGGAAGTCAAGAATATTTCCGTTACGAAAAGATCCTGGACCGATCGGGAATCGAACCCAGACACCTTCAGCATGATTTTGCTTTGTTGCCGCGGACTCTAACTACTCGGATAAGGAAGGCCCCTCAGCTTAGTCTTGCTGAATAGCTGTGCGTTCAACGCTACGGCTATCTTGGCCATTCTTGGTGTTGTATGCGATTTGTAGGACGTTTATTTTGAACAAGTTGTGAAAAACCCTCAATTTATCCTTGTTTGTAGTAACTCTTCATCAATAAGTTGTTCAATAGAATAAATCGAATATTTTCTCAAGTGCTGTGACAGAATTGCGCTTAGTTTTCAAATCAGAGAGGTCATTAGATGATCTGATTTTGTATGCATCTATAGTTATGCACAAATCACTGAAAAAAAAATCAGTCTCTTGCCAGGCACGCGAAGCAAAATTTAAATCGTCTACAACACTATTAACTTCTGTCTGCATCTGCCCCTGCAATTGAATCGGAAACACTCTTCCGGTTTGTACCCCCATGATCCACAGTACACTTTCTCACAGAGCAGGAAATCGGCAAAAGCATTTCTTCACTCACAGTAATTAAGCACAGTAGCAACCGACACAAAGCCCTTTCCGGCTAATTAACACCAATCAAACTCACAACTGACTAATCTTCCGTTTATTTTGCATATTCTCCACAACAAATCTCTTTAAACACCACTCCGTGCAGCAAATAACAACAAACAACCCAAACAAACAAAAAAAGCGAAAACAAAACTCCCACTCACCTAATAATTCTATTGCCAAGAAAATGCTTCCGTGAGATTAATCCTCCTTCGGAAATCGCACAATTCCCAGACCACCCGACGACGATTGCTTGCAATAATGCCCGAAGAAGACTGCCGCCCCCTAAGATGCAGCCCAATTAATTCGAATCACCATATCAGCACCTCCTCGCAGATGTGTGCGAATAATCGCTCCGATTGTGGGTGATTTCAGTCGTAAGTGACGAACCCGATCCCAAGCCAGAGGATGATGATCGCAGCCGCTCTTCGTCTCGTACCGTTTGTGATACGAGTTCGCTTACCTTTTTTTTCAACACTTCACTCAAAACAGCGATGGTGGAGTATTAATGTGAAGATGAGTCGAAGCTAAGCCTCAAATTCTCATGAGCACAAATCTGAAGAACCAAACAGCCATTCAAGCTGAAAACTTGATCGGTAGATCACTCGCTGATGGTGACCAAACGATCAAATTTTTAGCGTGAATGGCTGACTGGTTCTCCAGATTTGTGCTCTTGGAAATTTGAGACATGACTTCAACTCATCTTCACCTTAAAGCCGGAAAAGTGTGCCTGTGCGCGCGCGCGTACTCACGCACGTTTTGGGAAATTCAACGCCGCCGCATTGCCGAACGTTCGGGAATGGGAGCGATCCAAATGGACCAATGAACTCCACTCGAGCCTACCCACCACAAAGCCCGAAAAGGCCCAGCTCTGAAGTTGCCTGCCTGGATGGTTTTCGGTGAAGTGAAGGTAGCCATCCAGCGAATCTGCTCCGGGCGGCCGCCCGCCCGATGAGCGTGTACATGTTTGAGAGTTGGTGTTTTGTGGATTGCTAGAGTCAGCGACCATTGCAGAGTGTAAGTGCGAGAGCGAGAATGGTCTGTTTGGGTTGTTGTTGCTGCTGCTGCTGCAGATAAGCTGCATTGACGGAAGTAACGTGTGCTTCGAAATAAAATGCAACAATTGTTTGCTCTTGATATTATTGGGAACATGATTGTTGATGTTCTATGATTATCATTATTCGAGTTAGTATGTAGGCGCCCAAAGACAATATTTTTGTAATGTGTACTTTACTGATGAATTTTTGTATTACCTTCTTCTTCTTCTATGTTTTCTTCTTCCTTTGTCTTTCATTCATTTGTATTATCCTTCGCCTACACCAAAGATGGTTAGAAGGAAAAGGATGTCCGACTCTTCGTTTTGCCATACATTTGGTGGGCGACACTCAATTCAAGTAATACTACCGCCATATGTTAGCGTTAGCGTTAGCGTTAGCGTAGTTACGGTATACTTCGTAGATTGGATACTAGCAACATTCATGTTTCTTTTTAATAATCTCATCCTGACTACTTTCAGGAACAAGGCAGGGGAGTATACCTTGTTCAAATCATAAACAAGAATACTAAAAGCATGAATATCACTATTCCCGGCCACGCCCATCTTTACCGTAACTTGGGATAGGGGAAGGAAATGTTGAAGTAATACTACCGCCATCTGTTGAGCAATAAGCGCGTAAATATGATCTTTGCCTAAATTCAAACCATCGTGCAATTCAAAAATGTCAAAAATGTTTATTTTAAAGAAGAAGAAAACATGTACATAAATCGAGTATCATTAGTTTTCATCTCGATGATGCAAAGATGGTCAGAGAAAAATGTTACTATATGTACGAGCAAAGGTTTATGGACAAAAGGTCGAAAGACAAAAGGTCGAAAGGACAAAAGGTCGAAAGACAAAAGGTAGAAAAGGACAAAAGGTCGAAAACGATTTGCATGTTGGGAAAGTTTTCCTTCTTTGACAAAATATTTTCGACCTTTTGTCCCTTCTTTTTGTTCTTCGACCTTTTGTCCTTTCGACCTTTTGTCTTTCGACCTTCTGTCCTTTCGACCTTTTGTCTTTCGACCTTTTGTCATAGATTCACATCCATTTACAGCAATGCCTCGACTGTTCTACTTCTAACATAGTTAGATTTATGGTGTTGGATTTGAACGGATGCATAAATTATGCGCAATCATCAGTTTGTTTATTTTTACCGTAGGATTTTTCGCATCAAACTAAGGAAATAAGGCGGTTCTCCCGATTCGTCGTCGTTGCAAATCTGGTTGTGGCGTTGAAGCTGATGGTTGCGCCCTCAAAAACAAGACACTCGGTCTGTTTTCGACTACCACGACAGTAGAAAGGCTAAGCAGTGAAGCAAAATTGCGGATGATGATAGCAGGGATCGATATCTGTTTTGGACAAAGATCTAGGTTGCGGAAAGTAGTACTCAACGCAGAAAGCTAATCATACAACATGTAAATGTATACAAATATCTCAGTTGAGCAACATGAAATCGCAAACCAGCCTCTGCTAAAATAATTCCAAGATACAAATAAGAACTGCTTCGAATGCCGCAGCAAGATTTTTGAAGCAAAGTATGTACAGTTAAACCTCCATGAGTCGATGTTCCATTACTAGATATCGTGTCATGGAACCATATTAAAAATCAAATTTCATGGTTACTACGATGGTCCCCTCAAATGGCTTTCCATAGCATTTCTGTTCCATGACTTGATATTTCCATTAGTTGATGGTCCCTTCAATATCGACTCATGGAGGGTTGACTGCACATATATTATTTTTTCTACGGGAGGGAATCTGCAGCCAGACCCCTGAACAGATAACTCAGGAAGCGTGAGTTTGTCGCACCACTGAAAACTCACAAAAACCAGCCCATGCGTTATATGTGGTGTAATGAATGTACAGCCTGTGCAAACCTTTTTATTGCCGAAATTCCTTCTGCTACATGTGTTTAAGTTCTATATGCACTAGCCCCTCCATGAAATGATACTGTAAGGTGCTTCTGGGGGATAAAATGAAGTCTGAGGGCAAGGGTGTATTCTGTATAGTTTTAGTGGGTCTTCGGTGGTACCTACTTATGCTACTCGTGTTAAATGTCAAATTCCTGACATATTTGATTCACTTCAGCAGCAGGGTTTTTGAATACTATTCATTTATTTATTTATTTATTTATTTATTTATTTATTTATTTATTTATTTATTTATTTGGAGCAGGGAAAAGCCTGTTTGAGTTGAGCGGTTTTTACTATTGCTCTCTCTCAAACGGGCGCAAAACCTCCTCATCTTTTCGCATCAACAGAATTACATTCCCAACGATACAATCAGCTTTACAATACACATATAACAAAAAATATAAAGTTATCAAATAAAATCCTTAAAATCTATCACGTGAAGAGAGACAAAATTTGCACAAAATACTTCTTAATTGTAGTCCTAGACAAATGAAAATCAAACACACTGTAACACTTATTAAAAATACGACACATACTAGTTAATGGTGCATGGTAACAATAGTTAGTTCTCGAGAACGGTAAACGTATGAAATCATTACTACGCATGGTTCGACTCCGTATATTAATTTTAAGTTGACTCAGTAAACTGGGGCAGTCAATTCTGGAACTAAGTAAATCCGAGATAAAGGTTGCTTTTGATACATTTCGGCGCATTTCGAGCAAATCAAGATCAATTAGTTTACATCGATTTTCATAGCTAGGGAGATTGTAAGGATCATTCCACGGTAAAAATCTTAACGCATATCTAACAAATTTCCTTTGCACGGTCTCAACCCTCTGAATTCCATTCTGGTAAAACGGAGACCAAACAATCGATCCATATTCAAGAATTGAGCGCACTAAACAACAATACAGGGACTTCAAACAATGAACATCTCGGAACGACTTAGCCACCCGGAAAATAAAACCTAATTGAGCTGATGCCTTTGCTGTAACATATGATATGTGGTCTTAAAAAGTCATTTTTGAATCCAATAATATTCCCAAATCCTTAACAACCGATTCCCTCTTCAGGACGATCCTCTTTAGGCTGTATTCATGCAGAATTGGTTGACGTTTGCGTATAAATGTTATTACACAACATTTCTCGGGGTTCAGAATCATTCGGTTTATATCGCACCAGTCGGAGAATTCGTTGAGTTGATCCTGAAGGAAGGCTGCATCTGCTGCTCTTTTTACGGTGGAATACAGTTTGAAATCATCGGCAAATGAAAGTTTAAAGCATTTAAGACGAAGGTTCACATCGTTAAGGTATAGCAGGAATATGAACGGTCCTAGATGACTCCCTTGCGGAACACCCGAAGTTACTTTAAACGCAGATGAGTTGTAAATGCCGATTTCCACAGACATAGAACGGTCGAGGAGATATGATTCCAGCCACTTGAGAATAGTTCCGCTAAATCCGAGACGGGCAAGTTTTGCAACTATGATCTGGTGTAAGGGTATGCGATATGGATTTTTTCCATGTCGATACGAAACGAAACGATACGCGGAATATCTTGCGCTGATAATGACGAAACGAAACAAAATTTAAAAATGTTTCGCAGTGCTGGGAATGGTAATAGTAGTAGGCTTGACTTTTCGCGAAAATCACGTGGCTCTCCCAGTACAGTAGTTCAAAAACGTGAATCTCATCAAGTAGCCTCTGTTGGGTGCACGAATTTTCTAAATCATGAGTGTCATTGAAGGCTCTAAATGCGGGAAATGCAGTGGGAAATAGAACATTTTTTCTACAGTAATTTCGGGTTGCCCTTAGCAACGGGTGTTTTTCAATTTTCAAGGCTTTTGCCTACAGCAGCGATGGGCGTGAGTTTCACTGGCTTCGCTGACTGTGATTGGCTTTGTTTGGCTACTGTAGAGTGAGTTTCAGATTTTTTCCCAACCCTGATGTTTCGTGTAACTCGATACGAAATCAAATATCTAACGGAATTTTTCGAAACGAAACGAAATTTTTGAATTTGTTTCGCGGAATACACGTTTAATTTTTTTTTTCTTTTCAAAAGCTGAAAATTTGACCATAGGCATAAAAAACGTATTTTTAAGAGCACAAGACTTGAGAACGAAACAGCGCTACGCGTAGAAAATCTATCCCAGTGGTTACCATCAGCAAGCAAGCACTTTGATTGGTTTTCAACGCGAACTGTTGTCAGACTCTCTCGTCTTGTGCACTTGAAAATTCAAAGTTTGGCTTCGTTTTATAATCACCTTAAATCTTCTACCATATGGAAACCTTAGTGTTGCTCAGCGGAAACCTTACATGTTTTGGTAGGTAACTCTTTTCTGTTTGTTTGAAATTTTCTTAATAGCTTTATAAGGTTTCATTTCAACATATCTGACATTCACACAAGGCAATGAGTGGGTTTAATTTAAGGCGAAGTAGGCCGTCATTGAAATTTGTACGCGTCGTTGATGATTGTTGCTGATTCATCTCACGATTTTGAATCGAAGAAAACCAGTTGGTTTTGAACTGGCACAGCTGAAAAAGTATCAGAATACATGTTAGCGCGTACAGTGATACTTTTTCAAGTCGATATAAACTATCAAGACTTAGTTATATCACTTTGAAAGGCAAGCTGAAAAGGCATCATTGTTGCCAAAACGAATGACGGGCTACTTAACCTTAAATGTTACAACTAAGAAGTGGGTCGAAACATTTTTTTTAATCAGGTGGATGTGATGTAATGCTAATATATACCGTTTTGATTCATATTACGGACAGCTTCAAATTCCGGACACTCTCGTTTGTATGGGAAACATTTCACACGAAATGTTTCAATTTTCGCCGTCCAAAAGTTCTCATTTTCGAGTCTCGTTTTATTAATTTTTTTCCATAAATATAATCGCAAATTTATAATGCCCAACTACCTTAGACGTCTCTTAAGTGGTTGAACGATTTCAATTGATGATTTGACTGTTCCTTTAATGATTATCATGAGCTGTCCGTAATTCGAATCAAAGCATCCGGAATATGAGGCAAAAGTAAGGGAGCGTCCGGAATAAGAATCATGAAAAGGCCACACATTTTGATTTATTTAAAATTATTCAAGTTGCGGACGCGTATTCTTTACCCACCATCTGAAAGTTAAGGGCTTCCGACGCTCGATAACGCTAAAAAATCATACAGAATGATTTATTTTGTATGGTCCAAGCTGGGTTATACTTCACTGAGGCCTTAAGTGTCCGTAATATGAATCAAAACGGTACCATAAAACTAGGAAAAATGATATTCATTTTTTTTGCTGTACTTTATGCTTTGTGGCATGAATGAATGAGATTGGGGACACAAGTCGATAAGTGATCATGAAAACACTAAACTGAGAAGTAGACTCTGTCCCAGGTGGAACATACCGCCAGAAAGAAGAAGAAAAATAAGTAGAACAGAGGAATCATTGGAATATTTGATTAAGTATTTGCTGGAGTATTGAATTATATTAAATTTTAAAGAATCCATCAACACATACCAAAGAAATCAATCAAGATAAATTATTTTGAAGAGCAAATATAGGAGAAATGATCCTATTCCAAAATCTGTGAAGGAATTTCTGGACGATTTCTGGAAGAATTAAGGATTGTTGATATTATCTCATTTTGTTTAAACCTTTGTTTAAAACCAAGGGATTGCTAAGTAGCTCGTTTTTTGTTGCCTCTTATAAAACGATAGCGGAACTCACCCATACGAATGTGCACATCAACAAAGTAGCTGGTGCGAATGTGGGGAAATGAGCCACGGCACATAAATTCAACGCATTACTTGCTTTTCATTCTAAAGAAATTGATTCACACTTCCTTTTTTTGTCTGTAATTTATGGTTTGATTATCCGAAGAAACATTTGCTTTTCTGCAGCTCATTACCACCATCAGCTTTAGCCGATTTCGTTGCGCTTCATGCATTTTGTACTGTTTTTTCTCGTAGGAAAAGGTAAACATCCGAAAAATATAGGTGTGTGAGTGGAATTTGACTCTGGAGTATAAATTATGCTCCCGATAAGGAGGCACCGCACAAGCTGTCAAATTCCATAGTGAAAAAATTGGACGCCATCCCTCTGTTTAAAACTGACTACAAAACCACATTTTCACTAAATTTTGAGCCTCGAGAGTATTTTAAAAAATATTCGAAAATTTCGAAAAAAAAGTTTTGAACCTGGACTACATAGTATAGAGGAACCGCAAATAAGGCTGACAAGTCCACCCATACTCGTTCAGACAATCCATTTTTCAATGAGCTAAATTTAATGTTTGGCTCATTTTTTTTTCTCGGGATTGAGATGTGCGAAAATCGAAAAAAAAATGTTGCGCTTTTCCATTGTGAAATACCCTAGGTACCCTACCAAACTTGAATCTATATCCGGAACCAATTTTGATGGTGCATGCAATGCATGAATCAAATTTATAACTGATTTGTGATTTTTCCTGAAATAAATCATCAAAATCGATCGACAGATGGCGAATTTTGAAACTTGATGTCGGTATTGAAAATGTTAAGACTTTTGCCTTGCGGCATTTGGCTTCTAATACTTGTAATGATATATTATCAATAATCGCATTTTTTTTTATTAATTGGGGGTCGTGAGGAAATTATGTCACGTTATAAGAGGAGAGAGGAGTTGGTGGTGTGGTACAGCGTGGATAAACCTAGATTCACTTTTCGATAAAAAATAATGTATGCATCTTTCTCGTTTAAGGTGAATATAAATCGAAGGCATACCTCAGAATTTCAAGAGCACAAATCTAACGAACCCGACAACGGTTCAAGCTGAACACTTGATCGATTGGCCATCGAGTAACCAATCGATAGAGTTTTCAGCTTGAATGGACGTCTGGTTCTTTAGATTTGTGCTCGGCGACACACAGTGCGTTGAATGTATGGAGATGTGGGACAAAAATCAAAACTGGAAGATCAAGCTATTTAAGCACCTTGGTATGAAAGGAAAAAAAAATCTGGTCAAAAGAGCTGCAATTTGCATAAATGACATATAGTAAACACATAATCGCAAAACTGTCCTAAGCGTCAATTCCATTATTTTCCAAGAACAACCTTGTAATTTGTTCTATTGTCGCCTATAATTATGTAAGAATTTATTTGCAAATATGTCTCTTCACATTCGTACTTGCAAAAGTGACTTATACGCCTTTATGCAAAAAAATGCGCACATTTTTAAATTTTTCAAGTTTTTAACATAAAATTTTTATTAAATCTTATACACTTCATTTAAAATACATTATTTTAAACATAAACTTGCTCTGGTGTAATGCCTGGTTCAGCTTTGACCACAAAGCGTTGCGAGATTTTCGGATTTTTTATCACAAACAACTCATTTTCATACTTGTGCTGGTTAAGGAGTATTCCGAAAAATAGTCGAAAATCTTGAAGAGTTGCAGGAAGTTGCAGCTGTTTCTTTCAGACCTTTTAGAGGACACTCTGAGAAACATGTCTGTGAGTGATTTAGGGTGGAACTCGGTGGAACTTTTTTTGAATCGATTACCAAAGTTACATGTTAGTATTTCATAAGTTTGATTTCATAGCCAACTCACCGTGCCGATTTCTCATATTCAAAGTTAAAACTGATGTGCTTATCCCATCAAATATACTTTACCAACCTTCAATCATGTTCTCTTTCAAATGTTGATTGAATGGATTGGTTCCAACACCTTTCAACTAAAGTAATGTTGAAAACATGCGACAAAATTAAGTTTTTCTGCTACTCCGACAACTATCACTTTCGACGCTTGTTGTAGTCGTTTTTGTGCTTTATAAATCTTATAAATACACGTTTCAATAGCCGATGTTATCTATAAACACTTGTGGATACCGTAAAACGGGGTAACTTTGATAGTTTTTTCGAAGAAAACTTGAATATTTATGCATACTGTTTCAAAGAATTATAATTTATATTTTTAAAACAAGTACTGGCATCCTACCTATCGATTGCTGTTGATAGATTGCCAAAAGATTTAATTTGAATGGATATATAATTTTTCATATAATCGAAAGTCGGTTTTCTGTTTTGGGGTAACTTTGATAATGGAGTATGCATCGAACAAAATTAAATGAATTACGAACATTTGTAGGGCATTGCATACCTATAGGCGTTTAACGTTATATGGAAATTTCTGACTTAGATTACAAAAATGGTCCCAGTTTGTGAAAATGCTTTTCGCTAAGAGATTTGGGACCGTATTCAAGTTCTATGATAACTAGGCTGCCAAATATAAGTGGCCAACTATTCAAAAGTACATCAAATAGTGATCGTACAACAGATTGTTTGTAAGCGTTTCAAAAATGCTACAATTGTGTCAATTTTTAATATTCGTGTAAAAAGCCTCAAATGGTCTCGATTCAAATAAAAACAGCTCTTATATGGAGTGTCATACTAATATTCTTCAGTTTTGCATTCGTTTTGCTTAACCGATTTACAGAAATTATGATATTTCGTTTAGTATGTGGTGGGTCACGCACTATCAAAGTTACCCGCATTATCAAAGATACCCCGTTTTACGGTACTTACTATCGTCGAATAAAAAACTTGAAATTTGATTTTTGTCTATGGAGCAACGCACTGTGCGACAGCGACAAACAATCGCTGCGATTTCGTTATTACATGTAGAGTTTTATGACACAACAACGAAATCGCGGCTATTTTTTGTCGCCATCGCGGAAAAATTCGCGTTGATTTGGGAGAGCTGTTCTTATGCTGTGTTAAAAGTGCGGTAGTTCATCAAACGCAGTTGTTCCTTTCCTGGGCTATTCGCCGCTAGGAATTTAGGGCAAATGGGCGTTTTTGGAAACTTTACAACGGCAGTGCAGTTTATCATATCCTGCGGACCAGTCAATACTACTGTCATCCAACAATTATGGATAGCACACAGATATGGGTCAGAGTTGGATTAAACAGAGAATATCTCATCAAATAGAGTACCAATTACGCAGAACCTATTTTACCTACGCGAACCATAAATCTATACAGCATCGCAATCAACAATAACATGCTTAAACACTTTTGTTCCATTCGTTGGATATAAAATGTCATACATATGCCTTGAAGCGTTGATTCATATTTGTGGGGCATTGAAACCCATACCACAGTTGGTCGGTGTTCAGACAGACCGGACTAGATGATATTTTGGCGTTCTAAAGATACGTTAAGAACTCAACCAAATGTGATTTTTCCTATGCTATTTTAGATTTAGATAAGTTCCATTATTACAGCAAATAACACAAATATTTGGATATTTCGCATGCTTGGGGAACGTTTTTCTGGAACCATGAAAAAACACTTGGTTCAGTCTGTCTGAACACCGATCAGTTATGAATCAAAGAGAAGACAATTCCTAAAGAAACGCCAAAACGTATGCTTTCACTAGCACACCATTCGTTTACCTCGCAGATAATTTGCTGTTATAGTGTTCTGATCCATGATATGAGTCGATTTGATCCGTAATACGGACCCATTTTCGACTGTAGCTAGGAGTAGAAGCGAACGCTTTGCCTTTTTTTGACGTTGGATAACGTCTTATGGCAACATACTGGGGTACAGTTTCGAAAAATGAAAATCGCTCGCGTCACGAAAAGTGGTTAGATTTTGAATGTTAATAACTTACTAACACCCAGATAGATTTTCAAGATTCTTGCACCAATCGATTGGAAATCTTTCTACGAATCTACTCCAACAATGAAAACTATTGATTCTCATGACTAAACGCTGTTTTTATTTAGCTTCCTAAGAACACGCAATCTTTCTCAGGATTGTATCGAGCATTTTTTATCGATAATTAGATGGAAAAATGCAAATAATAATCACCCGGACGCAAGTAAGTTTGCATCAGCGTATAAGGCCATCGTCATAAATCAGATGGTAGCACCCAAAAAACTCTGAAACGTCCAAGTGGATGTCAGTTCGTATTTCGTTAATGCTTCACAAATGCCGAAAATCAAATTGATTCCTCCACAAAGGTCGAAGCCCCGAATTGAGTCAGAGTCAAAGCAGCCCTTCCAGCTAATCTCCAAACGTAACCAGCGTAGTAGTAAGACTGAAATCACGGACCCCAACCAACTCAGCAGTGTGCACTATACAGCAGGATGGGCATGTTCTCGCTTAAAACACCGAGAGTGTATCGAAAGCAGGATTTCGTTGGATGTTGCGAACCGTTCTGCGTTTTCGATTGGTCTGAAACGATAAAAAAAGAGAGCCAGTAATTTGTACCTGGCCTCAAAATGTTCCAATTTTGCAAAACAAAATTGTGACTGTTTTAGAAAGAAAATTTGATAACTTGTTACGGAGAAGTGTATACGGTGTGAAAAAAGCTATACTGCAAACCGTCTTGCGGCCCTATAAATCAAACGATGATGATGAACTAGTGCTGATCGATATTCCTTGCGCTACATTAGTTGCCAACAAATATATAAACATGTTGCTTATGTCTAAATTGCAGATCATGAACATGCAGTTCAAAGCGACCAATAAAACAAATCGTAAAAATTAGAAAACGAAAAAAGAGCTAGCTAAACGTAAGAAGCTCAACATTCGTTGAGAAAGTACATTTCGTTATTGGCTTTATTACCCTGTATAATTGTTTTCTCTTTATATCTCGTTTGAAATACTTTCCAAACCGAAATAAATCATACTCAAAGTTTTAATTACACCAATCTTTATTTTATTTCTCTAATATAGTCTTTCAATCCCAGATAGCCGTAGCGGTAAACGCGCAACTATTCAGCATGACCATGCTGAGGGTAGTGGGTTCGGATCCCGCTGGTCGAGGATCTTTTCGTAAAAGAAATTTTCTCGATTCCCAGGGCATAGAGTATCTTCGTACCTGCCACACGATATACGCATGCAAATATGGTCAATCGGCAGAGAAAGCTCTCAGTTAATAACTGTGGAAGTGCTCATAAGAACACTAATCTGAGAAGCAGGCTTTGTCCCAGTTTGGACATAACGCCAGAAATAAGAAGAAGAGTCTTTCAATCCCCGTTGAATTAATTATTATTAAACTGAATTGGTACTTCCTTTTCTTGTTTTACTTTTTACTTATAGGGTAAAGAACTGCTTGGGCAACTTTTATGATTCACTTTGGCTTTGTATTGGCCGAATTATCTGAAACTTGGCAACAAGAAATATTTTAGTGTAACGCATATTGTGTGCTAAGAGATTATACGAGACCTAAGAGATTATACGAGACACCGCACTTTGTTGAACAAACGACGATACGTTACGATTAATAACAACTATAAGCGTATGAATGAAAAACTCTACTTAATCCACCAAACTGAAATTCAACGTAAATTGAAAGCTAACCCTAAGAGCTTCTGGCAGCACGTAAATGAACAGCGTAAGGATTCGGGCATTCCTTCTACCTTCTGTTAGACGATGTTGAGGCATCATCAATTGAAGATATTGCAGAACATTTCGCGTGCATTTCTGTAGCGTATTCGTCGATGAACAGCTATGGGATGAAGAAGTTTTCATGGCTGCTTCTAATATCTCGCAGCGATTAGCTTTTGACCAAATGCCAGAAGTTTCTTGTCAACTTGTCGAAACGATCGGTAATAATTTGAAAATCTCTACGAATCCTGGTCCTGATGGTATACCGTCTATCGTGCTCAGAAAATGCATATCCTCAATCGCACAGCCATTAGCGCAAATTTTCAACATGTCTCTAAAGAATGGTGTTTTTCCATGTAATTGGAAGGAATCCTTCGTTTTCCCGGTTTTCAAAAAAGGGAATAAACGGGTCGTTTCAAACTATCGAGGAATTGCATCTCAGAGCGCAGCTTCGAAACTGTTTGAAA
Organism: Aedes aegypti; assembly: GCF_002204515.2. Lineage (NCBI taxonomy): Eukaryota > Metazoa > Arthropoda > Insecta > Diptera > Culicidae > Aedes > Aedes aegypti. The sequence continues at coordinate 263,496,039 of NC_035107.1, read as the reverse complement.
AGCTTGTCCTGGAGTACATGATGCATAATTGTTCAGGTTTAATTTCCGAGGATCAACATGGATTTACCCCGAAAAGATCAACGTTGACCAGCCTGGTTCTTTACACCAACTCAATTATCCGCCAAATAGAAAGTGGCCACCAGACCGACGCTATTTACACCGATTTCTCAGCGGCGTTCGACAAAATAAATCACCAGATTAAGGGTATGCGAAATACCGAATGATTCCGTCAAATACGCTTCGAAACGAAATTCCACGGAATTCCACGGAACGCGCACGGGCGATATTTGTATTTTGCTATTTCGTTTCGCCAAATTGTTAAATTATTTCCACGGAAAATTGAAAACAAACGGAATAAAACGGAATTTCGCGAAATTCGAGTTTCATTTCGAACAAAAAAAGTAAGAGGTTGTTTCCGAGATACGACCGCCAAAGTGACGTTGGATAACTTTAGCTTCTTCTATTTCCTGTCACGAACTTATGAAAGATTTCTAAGAGAGCAGCACCAATTTTCGACCCAATACTAATTTTGGCCTTTTTTTACTTTGTATGAAAATCCGAAAATAGGCACAGAATTCTTGTAGGTCGAAAATAAGTGCTCTTCTAATCAATTTTCACACTATTTGTTGCATGTCAATTCTGACCTATTATGAACATTTTGTGTTATTATTTGGTTGGTTCGATTAACACTTCAACTGGTCGATGGAAGCAGAAGCATGAGCGGTAACTTTTGCTTAACAAACAAATATTCCGCTTGAGGATCCACGCATGATCCACTAAGATTGATTGCTTAAGTGCGTTCCGAAGCCTTTCGATACTCGTCGTATCCGTGGCGAACGCGCTTAAATTGCATTGAAGCACATTTTCAAACAACTGCCCTTTTCAGGGCCACAATTGATAAAATAATTTATATAGTTATCATTATAGTTTCGGATGATTAGTTTTTAACGGAGATAAATGGCAAACAAAGTTTAACATAGGTTCCCGTCGTTCAGTCGGGCGGCGGTAGCATTTTCGCAGTCTTTTCTGTGTGCGTATTTCCATTCGATCGACAATGTCTTACCATATCGAAACGTCAACAAAGCTGTTACTGATTAGTTTTAGCTCTGTGTTCGACGAGTTGATACTGATCGCTCTAGTATCATGTAGGTAGCGACGGCGATAACGACATTATGCAATCATCACTAAATGCGAAACAAACCGGAAGGGATTCTTCATTCAAGTGCCGTTCGCAATTTGTCCGACTCATGCTCACACAGGGGCCCAGATAGCCGTAGCGGTAAACGCGCAGCTATTCAGCAAGACCAAGCTGAGGGTCGTGGGTTCGAATCCCGCCGGTCGAGGATCTTTTCGGGTTGGAAATTTTCTCGACTTCCCAGGGCATAGAGTATCTTCGTACCTGCCACACGATATACGCATGCAAAAATGGTCATTGGCACAGTAAGCTCTCAGTTAATAACTGTGGAAGTGCTCATAAGAACACTAAGCTGAGAAGCAGGCTCTGTCCCAGTGGGGACGTATTGCCAGAAAATAAGAAGAAGATGCACACACTGTCGACGGAAATTTATGTCCCATTTATGGTTGCGTGCAAATGACTGACCAAAATCTGAATCAATTACATCCCATCATCAGTAATGTCGCTCTTCACGGTGGAAAATTCTCACAACTCTTTTAAAATATAATTGTCGTCCTGAAAAGGACGGTTGGTGGTAGTCACCGTCGATCAAACTGGGTTTTCATTCCATTGCTAGACAGAAAAACACCAAAAGCTCACCGAAGACGATTAAATTGAAATGCAATCGGTAATTTTGTGCTTTCTTGTCCATCCTTGTATTCGATGGTTTGCTCACTCATCCGACGGTAATTATCAAGGTTTCTGGACGCATTCTCCACGAATTCGATGGGAGCTGGATGTCAAGGGCCATGATGAGCGATAACACGGAACCCGCAGCTTTTAGCTTGGGAATAAACAGCAGCAGCAGCAGCAGCAGCGACGAACGTGTAAAATTTATTCCGATATGAGTCCTTCTCCGGTTGCTGGTCTACGATTGACTGATGCGCGCGTGAAGTCGAGTTTGGTTGGCTTCGACTGAACACGAGATAATAAGAGAAGTAAGAAGAAGACCGAAAGGGGCGTTTCCCTTTGAATGACGAAAGTGGCTAAGATATCGCGCAATGATGTCTGTGTCAGGAATACACAAGAAAAATGTGCTTTTCTATGAAAAATAAGACATGCTTCGATATTTCCCAATATTTCAATAGTTTAGTCATGAGAATCAATAGTTTTCATTGTTGGAGTAAATTCGTAGAAAGATTTCCAATCGATTGGTGCAAGAATCTTGAAAATCTATCTGGGTGTTAGTAAGTTATTAACATTCAAAATCTAACCACTTTTCGTGACGCGAGCGATTTTCGTTTTTCGAAACTGTACCCCAGTATGTTGCCATAAGACGTTATCCAACGTCAAAAAAAGGCAAAGCGTTCGCTTCTACTCCTAGCTACAGTCGAAAATGGGTCCGTATTACGGATCAAATCGACTCATATCATGGATCAGAACACTATAACAGCAAATTATCTGCGAGGTAAACGAATGGTGTGCTAGTGAAAGCATACGTTTTGGCGTTTCTTTAGGAATTGTCTTCTCTTTGATTCATAACTGATCGGTGTTCAGACAGACTGAACCAAGTGTTTTTTCATGGTTCCAGAAAAACGTTCCCCAAGCATGCGAAATATCCAAATATTTGTGTTATTTGCTGTAATAATGGAACTTATCTAAATCTAAAATAGCATAGGAAAAATCACATTTGGTTGAGTTCTTAACGTATCTTTAGAACGCCAAAATATCATCTAGTCCGGTCTGTCTGAACACCGACCAACTGTGGTATGGGTTTCAATGCCCCACAAATATGAATCAACGCTTCAAGGCATATGTATGACATTTTATGTCCAACGAATGGAACAAAAGTGTTTAAGCATGTTATTGTTGATTGCGATGCTGTATAGATTTATGGTTCGCGTAGGTAAAATAGGTTCTGCGTAATTGGTACTCTATTTGATGAGATATTCTCTGTTTAATCCAACTCTGACCCATATCTGTGTGCTATCCATAACTGTTGGATGACAGTAGTATTGACTGGTCCGCAGGATATGATAAACTGCACTGCCGTTGTAAAGTTTCCAAAAACGCCCATTTGCCCTAAATTCCTAGCGGCGAATAGCCCAGGAAAGGAACAACTGCGTTTGATGAACTACCGCAATGTTATCTTCCATAAGAATGAATAATATATCGCAAAAACTGTTTGTACACAAATGTAAAAAAAAGCTGCGGAGCGTGAGTCCTTGATGTTCTGGATTTGCTCAGGTGGTGCAGATTATTGATGCGCGCATTAGTTCTCTCTCTTGCTTTCCCGCTATGACGTCACTTTTAACACAGCATAAGAACAGCTCTCCCAAATCAACGCGAGTTTTTCCGCGATGGCGACAAAAAATAGCCGCGATTTCGTTGTTGTGTCATAAAACTCTACATGTAATAACGAAATCGCAGCGATTGTTTGTCGCTGTCGCACAGTGCGTTGCTCCATAGACAAAAATCAAATTTCAAGTTTTTTATTCGACGATAGTAAGTACCACAAGTGTTTATAGATAACATCGGCTATTGAAACGTGTATTTATAAGATTTATAAAGCACTAAAACGACTACAACAAGCGTCGAAAGTGATAGTTGTCGGAGTAGCAGAAAAACTTAATTTTGTCGCATGTTTTCAACATTACTTTAGTTGAAAGGTGTTGGAACCAATCCATTCAATCAACATTTGAAAGAGAACATGATTGAAGGTTGGTAAAGTATATTTGATGGGATAAGCACATCAGCCCTTAACTTTCGGATGGTGGGTAAAGAATACGCGTCCGCAACTTGAATAATTTTAAATAAATCAAAACGTGTGGCCTTTTCATGATTCTTATTCCGGACGCTCCCGCACTTTTGCCTCATATTCCGGACGCTTTTATTCGAATTACGGACAGCTCATGATAATCATTAATGGAACAGTCAAATCATCAATTGAAATCGTTCAACCACTTAAGAGACGTCTAAGGTAGTTGGGCATTATAAATTTGCAATGATATTTATGGAAAAAACCTAATAAAACGAACCTCGAGAATGAGAACTTTTGGACGGCGAAAGTTGAAACATTTCGTGTGAAATGTTTCCCATACAATCGAGAGTGTCCGGAATTTGAAGCTGTCCGTAATATGAATCAAAACGGTACAAATTGTTCTACAAAAAAGATTCCTGGAGTTGCCAATAGCTTATGTGATATTTGTAGAAGGATAGATATGCTTTAACACAGAATAAAACTATGTACAAAAAGTAAAGTCATTTGGGACTGGATAACGAGCTGCATGTAGGGAAAATAAAAAAACATGTATAAATAATCCAGAAGAAATGCTTTCTAGAGTTCATAATACACAGTATCAAAGAAATGTTGCTTTTTGTTTAACAATGCTAGGTATCAGCTACTGTTTAAAGAAATTTGGAAAACAAGATATTTATAGCTTCAAAAATATAATTCGTGAAAATCGTTGGAATAACAGAATATGGTAGAAGGATAAATGTTCTGTTAGAGTGTATAATGGATAAAATTGTAGTATTGTATGTTTTGTAACGTTTTTTGTTGTGTAAGAAAAAAAAGTAGTATTCTGAAGGTAGCAAAAACTAGAAGGATAGATGGGCTATAATGCTGGGCAGCAACCCTACAAATATTTTCTTCAAATCTAGTTGGCACAAGAAGGCATGGAGCAAGCTAAGTGGACCAACGGAGCATGTTGTATGGAGCAAAAGATCGAAAAGGATTTACTTCATGGGAAATTATTCCTTCTTTGAAAAAGCATTTTCACCGTTTTGTCCCTTATTGTTTCCTTTTTCGATCTTTTGTCTTTCGACTCTGAATTTTCGACGTTTTTTTTCTTTGGAGCTTATGTCAAAGATCAAAGAGATCACAGAATCATTAATTTCATCCCAAATTATAATTTTAATTTAGTATTAGTTTTCGCAAATCTAGCGTACCTACTTCACGGAAACATAGTTGGTTTTCTCAATTATAAACTCAAGCGATTACATCACTAACCAGCAGGAAGCACAGTCTTGCGTTTTCAGGATTTGTTTTTACGTTTTTGCCACAATTGAACTTTATTTCGATTTATTTCGAAGCACACATTACAATCAGCAGCAGCAACAGCAGTCAGGAGAGAGGTTCGTCTGTTCGCTGGCGCGCCTGGCCTGGCTGCAGCCTCAAGTTCAAGTTGAGCGTTGAGTTGAGATGTGTTGATCGGTTCGGCGGCGGTCGGATCTGCTGGAGAGATGCATGAATGAAAGTCCCCTCGCTCGCTCCACCCGGCGGACGGCGTTGAGCTGGCCCGTGATCGTGTGCACTCTCACACGGGGACCCACACCGCGAGTGGAAGGTTCAGAGCGAGCGAGGGATAGGCCCAGTTCGGAGGTAACCGTTGGAGCGAACGGGATGGATTTACAGAGAGTGTGGGGCTCGGTTATGGCTATATTAAAAACATGAATACGTAAAAACGGGTGGTGTGGCGGTAGGAAAATTTAATATTCGGATGATATGGTGGGGAATTAGGAAACAGGTATCACATATATATAAATCGGTGTACGTTCTGCAACCAGCATATCATATCCAATCCTTGTACTCGGCGGTCAAGTCGTGTATTTTGTCGTGTGTTTCGTTTGTTTGATCCCGGCTGGAGTGCGTTTTCCACCGTTTTTTCGTGAAAAGACGTGAAGAAAAAGGGTAGTGAAAAACGAACTTTGAAACAGGAAGTGCTTGGTTGTGCGTACCTGAAAAAAGCAAGAGAAGAAGATGGCGTTCATTTACAAAGTTTTTGGAGTGTTATGTGTGGTGGCAGTAGTGGCAGCCTTACCAGCAGAAGATACCCGTACCTCGCGAAATGCCATCAATACTGAGGGTGATTTGATGGGCAGTATTTACAAGGATTGCTTGCAGTCTGATTCGGTGTCCTGTGTCAAGTATAAGATCTTCAGCTTCTTCGACAAGGTTGTGGCCAAGCGTAGCACATTCTCGTTAACTGATGGAGTGACTGTTGTGCAAACCCCAGGAGTTGAAACTGATGGAGCACCACGTTCTTTGAGCGGAGATGAGTCCATTGAGCAGTTGATCCTGTCCCGTATCCAGAGCTTCCTGTCTACCCACACCATCAAGGTTGACCTGAAGGGTTCGGATATCGTTAATGCCGTCACTTCGACTGGACGTGCCTTGGAAGATGTGAGCGAAAACTTGTTGGATGATGGTGAAGATGCCGCTGCTGCTGAAGGTCGTGGCAAGAAGAAGAAGGCCGCCAAGATCCTGGGCCCACTTCTATTGGCTGTTGCTCTGAAGGCCGCTGCCCTTCTGCCACTGCTGTTGGGAGCTATTGCTCTGATCGCTGGTAAGGCTCTGCTCATCGGCAAGATCGCTCTGGTCCTGTCTGCCATCATCGGACTTAAGAAGCTGCTGTCCCAGGAGAAGCATGTCACCTATGAAGTCGTTGCCCACCCACACCACACCACCAGCCACACTTCGAGCCATGGTGATGCCTACTCGCTGGGAGGATCTTATGGAGGTGGTGAGACCGGATACGGAGGTGGCAGCTCTGGACACGGTGGTGGCTGGGGACGTTCCATCCAGGATGCCCAAGACTTGGCCTACGGCGCCCAGAAGCCTTAAGAAGCAACGCCAACCGCCAACGGACCTGGAAACGATAGTCGAAACATTAGTTACACAAAATACGCAACTGATTGCAAGTGTACTCCTTAGAGGAGTTTACTCTTAAGCCCGAAGTACCGTCCAATACTCGTGGCATATCGCCCGGATGTGCCTTTCATAGTTTTGGGCTCATTTTTGCCTTTATTTATTTAATTTATTTAGACGAGATTTGTTTTGCCGACTTAAATTAAATTATTTAAAGAACCGCCCTTCAAATCATTCGTATTCGAGTAAGCGTTAGGAAGTAATCGTAATTTATTTAGCCAACCGAGAAGCAAACCAAGCAGCAAAGCAGAAAGAAAATTAGAAAAAAAAAATCTAAACCAGAATGCACTATTTTGAGTGTAAGTCGAGAATCACGAAGAAATCTACACTTTATCATGTCTCTCTTTCTTCAAACAATCTTCTCTAAGATATAGCTAGCTGTTTAGCACTGTAACTATTAAGGACTCTCAAGACTCTCGCTTCCCCTCTGTATTATTCTATTGTACTATAATTTATTCTATTCTTCTTTTACTTTATCTATTTCTGTCTCGAGTCTGTAGAACCAAACCTTAAGAGTTCATTTTATAGCTTTCTCCTCAAACGTTCCTGTAGTTATCTCTTCTCTCGTGTCGTAGGAAATTATTCCAGAAGAAAAGAAAACGAAAATAGCAGCCAATTAGTTTAACTAATCACCAAAAACGACCAACGAAATAAAACATGCTCAAGTTGATGATGAATTGAAAAAAAAAAATCCTTCGCTTTCGATTTCATTCTTGACCCATCACAATCCCTGAATGTCACTGACCCTTCGAACATGCCTCGCCTCGTTCTTGTTTTGGATTTCACTTTCTTCCTAACCTTGCCCAACCACTTCTCCGGCGTTCTGAGAAGAGAAATTCTACCAAATTGAATAAACCAGTTTTGCTTCCAGAATCGACCCATGCTTGGAAGCGTAGCTTTCCCACCAGATGAGGGAGATCTGACTGGTCACGACAGTCATTCATCGTCGATCGGCTTATGTGCTTTGATTACTGTTGAAGTGAACCATGACATGCAATCAAACGAAAGGCCAAGTCAACAAAACTTTCCTTCGAAGCATCAACGGCGGGGGCCCTTCTCTCGAAAGTGCACCACATCCACATACACATGTCTCGCATTCACTTGTTTTCCATTGTACACAATGTAAGGAGGGGGATTTTGAGAGCCAAGGCCCCGTCAATCCCTCATATTTTCCTAGTAGCAGACGACGACTCATCATAATGCCATAGCTTAAAAAGCGTGCAGCACCGCCCGCGAAGAATGTGGGAAATTTGATTGCCGAGAAGAGTAGGCAGCAGTTGCGCGTGAATCGCCCACAAGAAACGGCTCTCCGGGATCGGAATCGAAAGAAGAACATAATTGGATTGCTGTATAAGCCCGAGTCGGCCGTGGTGGAGCGGTAAGCTGTTGTTGAAACCGTATCGGACAAAAATGCACAGTATATTTTTTTTCTGTTAGCGTTATGTCTATCGGATTTGCACAGAATCATCATTGAACGACTCTGGTTTGTTTCTGTTCGTCGGATAGATATGGAAAAATTGCACTGATTCTTTCAGGATTTGCATACTCTTCTGATTGAGTTATTTCGACAACCCCGTGGAAAGTCTCAAGTGAGATTTATCTGATTTCTTATATTTATGCATCCTACATATCATTCCAAAATTTAATATACAGTAGTTTCTCGATTTTATCACTGCTCGTTTTAATATCGCTTCATTATTCTTCTTCTTTCTGGCGTTACGTCCCACGGGGACAGAGCCTGCTTCTCAGCTTAATGTTCTCATGAGCACTTCCACAGTTATTAACTGAGAGCTTACTATGCCAATGACCATTTTTGCATGTGTATATCGTGTGGCAGGTACGAAGATACTTTATGCCCTGGGAAGTCGAGAGAATTTCCAACCCGAAAAGATCCTCGACCGGTGGGATTCGAACCCACGACCCTCAGCTTGGTCTTGCTGAATAGCTGCGCGTTTACCGTTTACTATGTTTCATTATATCACTCTCGATTTAAGCACGGGTTTCTCTTCGATTTTATCATGCCACAATAATTGTATGAATTCCATACATTTTTCATTGAAAAATAACCCTAAACAACCATCATATATCTATTTGACCCATCATTCACGTGATTTCCTTTTCATTCGCTCTATTTCTGCATCATAAAGCTCAAATTTTGAAGAAAATTATATGGCTGAAAAAACATTTTCATTTTATCACGCTTCGGTAAATCACGCCAAATTTTTTTGAATCCGTGATATAATCGAGAAATGACTGTATTTAAATTTTGGAAAATACTGTAAAAATCTCAGACATCCACACAAAACATTCCTAGAAAATTCTTGAATTCCCAGGGTAAAGAGTGTCTTCTTGCTTTCCACATAATATACAAATGCAAAAATGGTCAATTCACAAAAAGAAACTCTCAGGTTATAACTTTGAAAATGCGTAACACTAAGCTGAGAAGCAGACTCTGTTCCAATGAAGACGTAATACCAGAAAGGAGAAAATCTTTGCCTATTTGCCTTTTTAATGCACTGGGCAGCAAATTAATTTGCTTCCAAATGACTTGCGGAAATTGACTCGCAATAAGTCAAACTTTTTTGTAATTGGTGAATTTAATGCCAAACATCGCAAAACATTTTCAACGGCAGTATTTTATTCGATGAGTGCTCTTCAGGATATTTCTTAATTCAATACCCTGAGGGACCTACTAGTTTTTCCGCTTCTAAAACCCTTCTACGATTGATTTGGTCGTAGCTGTGTCTAGTCATCTTTGTAGCCAACTGGTAACTCCCGATGATTTTGATTCTGATCATGTCCCTGTTACATTTCAAATATCCCATGAAGCGATTCTCAATCCTATTAGTTCCACTTTCAATTATTTTCGAGCCGACTGGAATATATATGAAACATATATTGACTCTAATCTTGATGTTAACATTTCTTTGCTAACAAAACTTGATATTGACAATGCTCTTGAAACTTTAACAAATTCCATTGTTGAAGCCAGGAGCATTGCAATTCCAAAATGTGAAGGAAAATTTAAATCCGTGATTATAGACGATGATGATAACTCTTGATCCGTCTTAAAAACGTGAGGAGAAGGCAATTTCAACGCACTCGCAATCCTGCTATGAAAATTATATGACAGGATTTGCAGATAGAAATCAAGAAACGTTTTTCACAATTAGGAAACAAAAATTTTGCAAATAAAATTTCTCAATTGGACCCTGGCTCTAAGCCTTTTTGGAAATTATCTTAAATTAAATAAAAATCTCAATACCGGCATTGATGGGGGAAAACAAATTATTACTAACTAATTGCAATAAAAGCTCAAAAACATGCTATGCAGTTTAAAAGCATGCAGATTATTAATTTAGGACTTACTCTAAAAGAAAATCAAGTTACTCAGGATTTTGAAAACATTCTCAATCAAGAAAATGTTTTCGAAAATTTCTGGGAGACTAATTTGGAAGAATTGAGAGCTGTTATTAAAAAATTTAAAAATCTGAAAGCTACTGGCGATGATGGAATTTTCTACATCCTCATCAAGAAACTTCCAGAAAGTAGCTTACCATTCTTAGTTGATATATTTAACAATTGGTATATTTTCATGACAAATAGATACATGCTAAGGTTGTTCCAGTTTTAAATCCAGACAAAAATCCTGCAGAAGCTTCTAGCATTCGTCCAATCAGTTTGCTTTCCTCTATCATTAAACTTTTTGAAAAGGTCATTTTGAACAGAATGATGGTTCACATTAATAAAAATTCAATTTTTGCCAATGAACAGTTCGGATTCCGCCATTGACATTCGACCACTCATCAACTTTTACGTGTAACAAATTTGATCCGTTCCAACAAATCTGAAGGCTATTCTACTGGTCTTGCTCTTCTATACATAGAAAAAGAATTCGACAGTGTTTGGCATGATGGCTTGATTGTAAAATTAAAACACTTTAATTTAGAATAATTCAAAGTTACCTATCAAATCGTACACTTCAGGTTAATTATCAGAACCCCAGATCTGAAAGACTTCCTGTAAGAGCTGGTGTTCCTCAAGGCAGCATTTTGGGACCAATATCATACAACACTTTCACATCTGACTTACCTGAGTTACCTCAGGGATGTCAAAAATCTTTGTTTGCGGATGACACAGGCCTCTCCGCCAAAGGACGAAGCCTGCGTGTCATCTGTAGTCGATTGCAAAAAAGTTTGGATATTTTTTCTTCATACTTGCAAAAATGGAAGATTTCTCCTAATGCTTCCAAAACTCAACTAATAATATACCCACATAAACCAAAAGCTCTTTATTTCAAACCTTCAAGTAGACATGTTGTCACGATGAGAGACCCATAAATTGGTTAGATGAAGTTAAGTATTGAACCCTGGATAAAGAAAAAATAACTTTCAAAAATCACATTGAGGGCATTCAAGCCAAATGTAACAAATATGTAGAATGTCTGTATCCACTTATTAATAGAAAATCGAAACTTTGCCTTAATAACAAGCTTTTGACCTCCAAACAAATTTTTGGGCCAGCTATGTAGTATGCTGTACCAATATGGATTAGCTGTTGCAATACCAGGAAGAAAGCTATGTAGAGGATTCAAAATAAAATTTTGAAAATGATTCTGAAGCTTCCTCACTGGTATAGTATTAATAGGTTACCCAATGTTGAAACATTGGGAATTAGAACAAATGTCGACAGAAAATTTTTGATAATTTTTGTCCGCCACTGTACGAGCGTTTCGTGACGATAATGAGATGGAATGTATGTAGTAACGAATGGAAATGTTACGGTTTTGTAGAAATACGAGCGCGTTTATGCCAGGTTGAAAGTTCATGTGCCCGGTTCCAGATTGGAATGTATGATTTGATGGGATTTCGGTCGGTTGGTTTAGTACCTGGCATGGAAAATAATCCGCGGTCCAATTAGTGTGAACAGACACGTGAGGGATGACTGTTTCAACAGAACAAATGTGGGAAGAGTCGCATTGCATCATGTTAGGGAAAAAGTCAAATGTAGATTTAGAATGTTGCGTCTATAAATTATATGAATAATTCCACAGTTATAGAATTTCGTGTGGCAAGTACGAAAATACCCTCTGCCCTCTATGTCTCTATGCGAGTAAACTACTTTGAGTGAAAGTAATTACAAAAAGAACATGTGTACAACACAGTAACCTTTAACCGATCCTGAGTTCACTCGCTGAAACTCGCGGACCGACCTTCGACGCTCAAGGTGGACTGGAACAAGCGGCAGACACTGGGAGACCTTAGCACACGCGGTTCAATCGGGGTTTCGGATTAGCACTAGGTTCGTTGTATTACGATAATTAGGCGTAGATTAGTAATACATAAAAAGGTACAATAGATTTATAGATTTCAAGGTCGATCTGACTTTCTCTTTTCTGAACAATCGAGACTTTTTACCGTTAGGTTGAATTTAGAGATTTGTTTAAGCTAGGGTACAGTGTTACAAATTCATTTTCATCTATTCGGTATTTAACAACCTGAATCAACGGAATTCGAATCCACCACCTAAAGCAAACTCTTGCTGAATTGATACCCAAGAATTTTACCAAACAGCATTATCTTAAAGGCGTGTATTGTAAATTTCAATTCATAAGTATCATTTTGTGCAAGTGGGATGGTTGTATCACATTTGCCTAAAATTAAAGTCGTTTCCAGAAAACCATTTGCCAGAATGGCCATTTCCCAGAAAAAAAGGTTTGCTTCATTTCTATGGTTTGAATAATAATACTTATTACGGAGACTAATTGTTTTGTAAGATTTTTACCTTTTTGTATGATAAAATGTTTAGAACCAATTATGGTACAGTCACCCCACGCAGTTGAATCATCCACAATTTATGAATCAGCTGACTTCAAAAGACAAAATTATTATCAAACTTGTCACAAAACATCACAGAATTATTTTTACTGATAAGAAACTATATGTAAAAATAATTCTGTGATGTTTTGTGGCAAGTTTGATAATAATTTTGTCTTTTGAAATCAGCTGATTCATAAATTGTGGGTGATTCAACTGCGTGGGGTCACTGTATTATAGACTTCCGAGCTTTTGATAGTTTCTTCATAATTGTACTGAAAAAGTGTTTTGCTGCCTGCAGCAAACAGATGCAACTTTTAACTTTTAATATAAACAATATTTTGTTATCTCAATTTTCAATAATTATAGTGATTTAAAAAATATCAGAGAAAAACACGGGATGAAAAAGAGAATTAAAGTGAAATAAAAATATGCGAAAATCGGGAATTAAATCCACAATGCCTGTCCCAAAACAAACAAACCATATGAGAGGTACGTCGATTATGGATTGTCATCACGACGTTCATCTGATTTCTAATCTTCAATGGCACGAGTGATTCTCAAAAACATAGATCTCCATTACCCATTTGTTTCGTTAAGCAAGTAAGTGAATATCAGAAAAAAATCTGTGGCTAGAGGTTTTCATGGCTACGTGACATTCCTCCAAGGGATTGCGAAATATTTTCGGCACCAGATAGGGTAGATGTACCAATAGTGGAGGTACTAAGCACGATTGAACTTCATTTAGCCACCCAAATTCAAGATAGGCACTTAATCTACATATTGATGTTCTAACGGGAAGTAACGGCTTTTGACTTAATGAGAAAAATGATTTCATCGCAGTAACCAACGGCATGTCAGTGAAAAATAATACCTCCACTATTGGTACGCTGTTCCTTTAGTTGCGGTATATTTTTAATTTGTGTTCCTATAGTTGCGGTATCCGTTGTTTTCTTCTGGGACCCTCCACTATAGGAACACTTTACCGCAACTATTGGTACAAGTAAAACAAGTTTTACCAATTTAAGCGATATTTCATCAGTTATAATGCAATTTGAACGCTGTTTTCAACTATTTCGTGTTTCAACAAGACAATACGACGATTGGCAGTGTCGGTTCTGTAGCTGATGCAATCAAATCAGTGAAAATGGCACTACCGCAACTATAGGAACACCCTCAACCAATGGATCACTTACCCTAGCTGAAACTAAAAAACAGGGCAATAACAGGTCGGACTTGATTATCCGGAGCACCGATTTTTTTTCACGCCAGATAACACTGCGGAACACGTTTCTGTCTCCAGCATTAAAATACCTCTATTTACTTAATTAAGGTTTGCTAAATCCATTGCCGTTTACAGAAATATCATAGCACGTCTAGTTTTTGAGATATTGGTTGTTGAAAATGCAAAAATTAACTATTTCAGCCAGCTTGCTCGCAAGTTTGCCAGCTTGTAAGGCAATTTATTTGCTTAATTTGCCACAGAATACAAACTTTATGTGTATAACAACACTTATCATCAAAGTTTGTAATACTTTTGACGCGGAAAAGTTATTTTTGATGGTTTAGAAAAGTATTGTATTTTGCCATATAAGAGAAACGAAGAATTCTGTATGGAGACCGCAAGTATATTGAAAAAATAGGTTTAATCTAAATTTAATCATGCAATTTCAATCAAAATACCTCTAAAATGAGAGTTTGAGTCCTCTTTTGCATGCTAGGTGGAAAAGATCACAAAAAAGTTTGATAAAATATGCTTCGAATTTTAGGAAATCATCAATAAAATCAATGTTTTATACAACTTTGACGACCTGTAGCTAAAAATTGTGACGTGCTGGAAAATTTCTGAGAACGGCATCAGATTCAGCAGCCTCCAAATCTACTAAAGACACATAATTTGATCCTTGAGACACGCAAAATGTCATTTTTGTTGCGCTGTGTAATCGAATCACTAAAAAAAAAATAAAATCTGCGATAATGGAATTTAAATATTATCTGTTTTCGTTGTTTTATTCATATGATGATGCAGTGGAGTAGACAAAAAATGTTTCTTGGAACATTAGCGGTCTTGAGAAGATGAAAATGTTTTGACCAGCATACACAAAAAAAAAAATCCCTTTTTCAAACCCTCCTTTTCCTATACACGTCAAAAACTGACAAACCATTAATAAAAATAAATTATCTTAATAATTATGGATGAAAACTGGAAAAAAGAATACCAAAAAACATACTCCGGATAATCGAGTCTAAAATTCCGGATACCTAATCGAGTCCAACCTGTACTGAAAATTTTTGTTTTTTGGCAGTCTGTGGCAAATGATGTATAACCACCTCAAAAAAAAAGTTGGTTCAAATAATTTTAAGATTAAAAAATTAACGTTCTTCTCAAGCATTGAATAATGTATCAGTCATATATTTATAATCGAAAGAACATTTGGCTGAGTCATTCGAGTTATACTGTTAAAATAATTACTGGCACTCAACTTATAATATTTCAAACATAATTTTCCCTTCTTTCGATGAAATGCTGTTCTTTTTTATTGTTTTGAGATTTTCCGCAAATACCTATTATACTAAACATTTTAAACATAGAGAAACTTTAAAGTAGATGGAGTACCGTGTACCTTTTAATTCCGCTCCTAAACGGAAAACGGAGCGGAATTAAAAGGTACACGGTACTCCATCTACTTTAAAGTTTCTCTATTTGAGATTCTGCTCAGAGGATTCGAACATTCATTAAAGAATTTTAAACATGTTTTTTCTGAGGTCAGCTATATAGCCAAAAATGATAATTTTACGTCAGTTTCACCACACATCTTTCACGATGTGATTGCATGAAATTGTATGCGAATAATTGTAACAAAATAGATCAAATAACAAAGATTGATAAATCACGTTGTTTTCTACTTGTCATAATATAAATACGATTTAAATGTTTTTTGGCGCAACATTCATGACTGCAGAAGTTACGCTAAATTTTACAAAATTACAAAAACGATTCTGGGGAATGGTTTTCTGGCGAATGGTACAGTGGTCACACTATTATGGGTCACCTAGTCACGATTATTAGTCACTCTGTTTCACATGCAATGTAAATGCAAATGACCCATATTAGTGGGTGACCCATAATAGTG
Source organism: Aedes aegypti (assembly GCF_002204515.2). Classification (NCBI taxonomy): domain Eukaryota; kingdom Metazoa; phylum Arthropoda; class Insecta; order Diptera; family Culicidae; genus Aedes; species Aedes aegypti. The sequence continues at coordinate 263,480,265 of NC_035107.1, read as the reverse complement.
TGACCACTGTATATTCTGGTAATGTTTTGCTGACAAAAATCATTTTGGCGAATTGATTCTGGAATATGTCATACGATCGTTAATCCCTTTGTACGTAGCTGTGAAATCTAGTGATGAATGCATATGTATTGGTAACAATGAAAAACAAAACACTCGTGCATGTACAAAATTCTGAACATTCTCATAATGTACGGGAGTATTGTAATCGCCTCTAGATATTACTTGGAACATAGAATTTTTGAAGTACAGATTTTTGTTTAATTCACATTAAATGGTAGCTTGACAGCAAAAAATAAAAAAAGTGTTACGTAGTAAATGGACGCTGTCTTACAGAAGTCAAACACAAGCTGAGCAGATTTTGATGCACTTGGTTACATGTGCCAGCTGATTGCCAGTGTATGTATGTATGCATGTAAGGGTAACCACTCATTGTTGCATGGCACAGCCGTAAGTCAGTAGACTGTCCATTTAATATGATGTTATCCTGTTAATTGTTTCAGTTGTTTGCTAAGGCATTCCAAAAAATATAACCAAGATACTGGTCCCCGATCTACCGGTCATTTCACCATACAAAAGGATGTTTCAATGAGCGGGGTATAAGGACAATCCCTCTATCAATTTATGTTAGCGATAAGGAGTTGACAATTCCACTCTCCTCATCCATATTGCTTCAATTGGGTGTCCTGCTTGATATATGATGTATGAAAATTACGATTGGTGCTATTGATTATATTTTGTAATTATTTCACCTACCATTAAATTAAACCTTTCCAGTATAACGTTTACTTGTTCAACTTCCCTTTTACATATTTAAAACATTGATTTGTACTAACAATACCTTTATTCTTTATTTTTGACGTTGGATAACGTCTTACGGCAATATACTGGGGTACAATTTCGAAAAACAAAAAATCGCTCGCGTCACGAAAAGTGGTTAGATTTTGACTGTTAATAACTTACTAACGCCCTCATAGATTTTCAAGATTCTTGCACCAATCGATTGGAAATCTTTCTTCGAATCTACTCCAATAATGAAAACTATTGATTTTCAAGACTAAACTATTGAGAAACAGGTAAATATCGAGGCATGTCTTATTTTTCATAGAAAAAGCACATTTTTCTTACTGTTATAAAGTTTTGACGTTTTGAAGTTTACATGTACCGTAAAACGGGGTAATTTTGATAGTTTTTTCTAAGAAAACTTTAATAGTTATGCATGCTGTTTCATAGAATTACAATTTAAATTTTCAAAACAAGTACTGATATCCTAGCTATCGATGACACTTGATAGATGCCCAAAAGATTTATTCTAAATTCCGATTATTATTTGTCATATAATCGAAAGTCGGTTTTCTGTTTTGGGGTAACTTTGATAATGGAGTACAGTCACCCCACAGTTATGGATAGCACACAGATGTGGATCAAAGTTGGCTTAAACGGAGAATATCTCATCCAATAGAGCTGCAATTACGCAGAACACATTTTATCTTCGTGAACCATAAATCTGTACAGCATTGCAATCAATCATAACATCTTCTAGCATATTTTATTCGTTCGTATGAAATAAAATGTTATCCGTATTCATAGAATCGTTGATTCATAACTGTGGGGCATTGAAACCCGTACCACAGTTATGAATCAACAATAAGACGATTCCGAAAGAAACGCCGGAACGTATACTTTCACTAACACACCATTCGATTACTTCACAGATAAATTGCTTTTATAGTATTCCGATCCATAATATGAGTCGATTTGATCCATAATAAGGACCCTCCTGTTCCACTGATCCACATCTGTGGGATGGACAACGTTTGAAATTTCTATCGAAATCGACACTTTCTCGTAAATAATCGAGATTTTTTATGTGTTTTCTCGAAAACAACTATATTCGGCATAGCCAGGCGGGTAATTTTGTTTTGTACAAGGTAACCATGATTTGTAATCATATTTTATTCTAAAAAATGACCCTAAGCTGATCCATAACTGTGGGGTGACTGTATCAATTGAACAAAATTAAATCAATTACGGAACATTTATAGGGCGTTGCATACCTCTAGGCGTTTAACGCTATATGGAAATTTCTGACTTAGATTACAAAAATGGTCCCAGTTTGTGAAAATAGTTTTCGCTATAGAGATTTGAGACCGAAATCATGTTCTACTATAACTAGGCTGTCATGGATAAGTGGCGAACTCATTATGACTTTATCAAATAGTGATCGTAGAACATATTGTTTGTGAGCGTTGCAAAAATGCTAAAATCTTGTAAATTTTCTATACTTGCAAATAAATCCTCAAATGTACTTGATTCCAACAAAAAAGGCTTTAACATGAAGTTTCATACTAATACTCGTTGTTTTTGCAATGTTTTCTTTTAACTGATTGACAAAAACTTCGTTATTTCGTTTAATATGTTGTGGGTCTCGCCCGTCATTCGTTTTGGCCACAATGATGACTTTTCAGCCTGCATTTCAAAGTGATTAAACTCGGTCTTGATAGTTTATATTGACTTGAAAATGTGTCACTGTACGCGCTATCATGCATAAAGTATGCTGATACTTTTTCAGCTGTGTCAGTGCAAAACCAACTTTGATTTTCTTCGATTCGCAATCGTGAGATGAATTAGCAACAATCATCAACAACGCGTACAAATTTCAATGACGGCCTACTTCGCCTTAACATCGATTTGAGCAAAGAGGAGAACATGAAGCTCGCCGACTTCATGGAGAAGTACCTCAACCTCAAACTAGCTTCGGAACCCAGTAAAGAACCCACAACCAATCTTAGTGGATCATGCGTGGACCTAACTTTCGACCGGAATATTTGGTTGGGAAGCAAGAGTTACCACTCATGCTTCTTCTTCCATCGACCGGTTTTATCGGTGTTGAAGTGTTAACCGAACCAACCAAATAATAACACACAATGTCCATAATAGGTCAGAATTGACATGCAGAAATAGTATGAAAATTGATTCGATTTTGATCAGTAGAAATCTTTAATAAGTTCGTGACGGTCTCAAGCCAGGAAATAGAAGAAGCTAATGTTATCCTACGTCAACTTGGCGGTTGTATCTCGGAAACAACCTCTAACTTTTTATACCTATTCAATGCACAATATGGTGATCTTCTCGCATCTCTTCTTCAACTCCAGTCGTTCTGAATCACATCATTTCTCATTCTTCCTTTTCCATATTCAATGTTTGTATCTCGAATGTTGGTCCCCATCTGAAGATACCCCATCGGAACTTTCGCTGTCCTCATTTTTATAAATTTCATCTAGAATCTTTTTAATCTTTTCCCTGTCTTGTGATAGCTCCTCCCAACTACTTCTATTCATATTCTGATACCTTTCAAAGTCATGATCCAATGATTTCAGCCATGTTAAGGATGGTCTGCCTTCTCTCTTTTTATCAAATTTCGATTTGTATGCTAACTTCAGTGGATGTTTTTTTTTCCTACGTCTTACATGACCAACATAAATTATTTTTACTACTCTAATACTTCTGTTAATGGTTTTTCGTCGAATAATTTTCTAGCATTGAATTTTAAGTCTTTTGGTTTCTTACAATATTGATAAATACTCCTGAGTATAAGTTTTTCATAATTATCTAATTTTAACCTGTTTTTCTTAGTCATAACAGACACTTTAGTTTCGTATAACAACGACGGTGCTATCAGAGTCTAGCTTAGCTTAGCTTAGCTTAGCTTAGACTGACTACACATATCAATGGTTGCTATTCCGTGATTGACCGAAGTCAGTGAAAATGCACAAAGAATCAACTAGAAGTTCGGCTGGGATTGGCCATAATCTTCTTCAGTGTGCATAATTCAATGCCTCTATTTATACAGGGTCAATAACGGCGCCGGCCACGTCCTTGCAGTCAGGTGGGATTGGGGGAAGGAATGTTAGTGTGTAACCTTTGCTTTTTGGAGACCGTGTTTGCCTCTGCATCTCCACAAAGGTTACTGGGAGGGATGTTTGTTAATGGGGAGGATCGTTGGGTCATAGGATTCACTTTGATAAGCGATTAGACCATGATAAACAATGATTTGTGAGATATATACATGCTTATACGTAAATATAATATTTTCATTTGATATGAACAATTTCTATATAGAGGAAAATTATGCCGACACTTGAGGTGACGAACCATTCAAAGTTTGTTGAACAAATACCTAAATGTAACATTCCTACAGCTGTCAGGACGAAAGCATGTGTTATTATATTTTACTCATTTGAAAAGAAACAAAAAACTCGATTGGTTGGGACATCATAGAACACTCTTATTCTTGCGCCGACACTTACAGTGGCGAACCATCCAAAGTTTGTTGAATAAAGTGAACCTTTCGCAAGTCTACACTTGTAGTGTCGAACCATTCAAAGTTTTTTAATTACAAAAATAAAGGTATATAAGAGGTGTTCTGAAAAAAAAAGTTAAACATAAATAAATCATGAATCAGAGTTTGTGTCGACACTCACAGTGACGAACCATCCATAGTTTGTTGAAAAATCATATTTACATCCCACCATTGTAACGATTGAATGTGCAGTCATACATATTTTATAGATTAGAAATAGTAGCATGAAACGAGCTCACCAATTGATCCGTTATCCTTGACTGAGCAGCCACAATCCACTTTCGGCTTCACTCGTTTGCTCGGCTATAAAAAAGCACTCAGGAAAAAAAAATAAGCGCGCGACCCAAAAAGAATAAAAAAAACTGTTCGGGCTTTCTTGACGCACTGCCCAGGAGCAAGCGTCAAGGTCGAAGAATCAAACAGAACTAACCGATCGCGGCACTTTTTCTGTTACTCCAACCGAACTCACCGATCACGCCACTTTTTCACTTACGAGACCAACGCGCGACATGTTTGATCCTGCCCTCGTCGCTCGCCCCGGCAAAAGCAAGCGTCAAGGTCGAAAGATCAAACAGAACTAACCGATCGCGGCACTTTTTCACTTTCTTCAACCGAACTCACCGATCACGCCACTTTTTCACTTACGAGACCGACGCGCGACATGTTTGATCCTGCCCTCGTCGCTTGCCCCGGGAAAAGCAAGTCCGTATAACAACGACGGTGCTATCAGAGTCTAATACATTAACTTTCCTAATTCCCAGCTTGGCTTAAAAGATTTGCAAAATTCTACTATTATCCTCGATGATTTCACTGCATTCAAACACTTTTGCTTACATGTAAGTTTACGATTTAACGTCTTAGTCAAAAATATTCCTAGGTAAGCTAAACTGTAGCACACTTTGAATATCTTATTTATTAGAAGAATCACCTTTGGGTGTTAGCATTATCATTTGGATATCTAATCAAAAACCTGACTTTTGTCGCGATTAATTTCAAGGCCTACTTTAGCAAGTCGCAGTTCTAATTCATGCAATATTTTCTCTAACTTCGCCTACGTTCTAGCTATAATTAGAATGCCATCTGCAAACACTAGAATTTGTGGAAGAATCAGGTGATTAATACCCATTAGTTTCAATTCTAGTATAACCTCATCTTTAACACAGCTCAGAACTCTATCTACTAATCTCTAAGGAACTCCTTAATCAATCTACACTTTTCCTATCGACTGTAGCTTCACATTATCAAATGCTACACTAATATCTAATGCAAGAATAAAGAGATCCTGACCGGAGTTCCAGTATTCCTCCATCATTCTCCGAGCTACAAATATATGGTCGTCTGTTGACCTGTTTTCCGTGAATGTTGCCTGATGTAATCCGGGTTCACCTGCATATGCTCTTAACTGCTTTGCTATCCATTTTGCATATAAGTATCTTATATACCACATTACACAGCGAAATTCTCCTGAAGTGATCTGCTTCGGAAACTCCTGACTTCATATGTGTTGGTATCTGTGTTGATTTCTTCTATTCCTTCGTAAACTGCTTTGATAATTTCTATTATTATATCTAAGGTTTCCTCATCTGTAGCTTCAATGTATTCGGCTACCACTTTATCTGATCCTGGAGATTTTCCATTACATGCTGAGCAGCACAAAACTCTACTTCAGGTCCTTCACATGTCTTCAGTATATCTTCCCAAACTCGGGAGCTAATCATGGTTTTTTCTGCTTTTTTCTCTTTACGAAGTCTTTCAAGTAATAATTCGCCTTCCTTTTCTCTCACTCCTGCATCATAATTAGAGGGTCTTGTTTCCCGGACTCGAAAAAATCCCGGGATTCGGGATTTTATTTTTCAAAATCCCGGGATTTCCCGGGATCCCGGGACAAAAATCAAATGCTTCCAAAACAAGGTTTCAAAATATTCCACCGGTAGGAAAACGTGATTTTCATTGATTTTCATAGTGTTTATATGAAAAAATAGCTAAAAAGTGAAAAAAAAAAACAAAATTTCACCGATTGAATATTTCAACCTTCCAGTCGTCGCGCGGTTTGTCACCGTTAGAACCCCCACGCTGCTGTTATAAACCAACATTTATCAAAGTTAATCTAAAACGAAATTCAAACCTGAAACCTACACGCAGAGAAAACAATGTTTATATCAAATATATTCTGAGTCATTACAACAATATTTCTGTAGTATCTACTGGCTTATAATTGCTTTTCTCTATTTTAATAACTACTCTTAATTTGGTTCAACAATTTTTATTTTTGATTTTGATAGCTGGATCCAATACGGTTAAATTTTTTTTTTATTTCAAAAATTATTCTTTTGCAACAACAGTTTTCTTGCTTTAAAATAAAAATTTTCTTTTTTGAAACAAAGTATTTTTTTTTTGATACTGTGATACATTTATTTGAAAAAGTAAAACCTGTTTTTTGATGCTAGCCCCCTTTCCCTACCATACCATTCCATTTTTTCACATGAAGACAATATACTGCGGTTCGGAAAATTAATTTGTTTTCATTTTCATGATGAACAAATCTAAAAATGGTCATATGTATCTGCGTCACTTCCTAATATACAATTATTGAATACAATTGTTCCACAGATGGACTCATCAGCTCAATTTCCTTCGGCTGAGATAGTTTCATATAGGAGTTAACTGCAATAATAAAAAAATGACTAATATGATTCAACACTATAGAAAACATTGGTCATAACTTACCAAAAAATATTTCTATCATGAATTCCGATGTTTCGAAACTATTGAACTAGTTGATTTATGACACTACTGCATTGCAATTTCTTCGCGTTGGTCATTTTCACTTCTACAAAAGCTCGTAAAACAAAATGGCAGATCAGATCTTTATACCCCAGTATCAGCAACCAAACGAACTGAAACAACAAACCTCATTTTAAAATGAAGTATTTTTGTCGTTGTTCCAAAAATAAATCTGATTTATAATGTTGTCAGAAAATTCAATAATATTTCTGTTTTGTTTCAATGAAAATCATTGCTGCTTCAACGCAATGCGTTGAGTTGCAACAAATTGAAAGTGAAAGCTGGTGTTTCTCTACGTGTAAGGTATAGGTATAGGAGATACCAATCACTATCAAATTTTCCAAAAATTATATACATTCGTGTGTCATATGGAACCTTCATGCTTTAAAATTATTGGCATGACAGCCACAAGTATGTTAGACCTGGAAAAGAGTAAGGTACGCCGGGCAAACTGAAACGGTTACAGGAAGATAAAATGGCATCGATAAAATTTTAATATGATGAAAAATTCAACCACCAAAGCATGTTTTGACAAAAGAAAAAAAAAACCTTAGAGAAACCTGCTATAGTTTATTGAAAATAACGTTACTACCATACCAGAAAAAAAAAGTATAAGATACGTGGCCTTAAATCTCAACAAAAACGCTTATTGAGTAAGCTAAATATAATAGCTAAAATACATTCTTGCATCAACAGTCACCATTAAAACATGCAGCTTGTTTTGTGCTATCATTAGAAAATAATACAACAGTATTTTCTAGTTCAACCTGCAATTCCGGGAAATCCCGGGATTTTCGAAAATATCCCGGGATTCGGGATGTTTTAGATCCCGGGATTTCCCGGGATTTTTGTCCCGGGATTCCCGGGACAAGACCCTCTAATCATAATCATTGAGGTTCTTGAAAAAATCAGTAATTTCATTTTCTCTATGCTCCTTTACAGCTATCTGATATACATGTCATCTTTTTGTGACCCTGTTTTTAAAATTTATCATAACCGGATGCTGTTTCGAAACTTTTAGTGCATTTCTTAACCTATCCAGTGCATATTTCCTGCGTGGTGTATTGGGTACTGTAGATACTTTAAGCTATTGTAAGCTGCTATTCTCAATCTACTGGCCATTTCCTCGTACCATTTGTCTAACGTATCTGTTTGAATATCTGTTTTCGTTGGAATCAATGACAGTTTTTCTCTAAAACATTTTTGTTTGTGCCAGCTGATTGCCAGTGATGCCAAAACACGGCTATGTAAGCAAGTTTAACGTTTTGTTACGCTAGAGGACGTCATGCTGTCATGCTAGAGGAACTGATAAAGTACGATGCAATATTGATTCCTCTAAATTTTGATTGAGTATGTATAAATGTACAATATTATTCATGTTACTTTGAAAATACCACAAAATAATACTGGCAACCTAAAGGATCAGCTGTACCGAAGTGGATTATCATAGATTGAAGACCATCAGAGTAGTTGTGAGCTACCGCGCGCTAAACTTTTGACGTTGACGAGTTCCAACTTTTGGTATCGAATAAGTGTTCGTGATTTTAAAAACTTTGTCGCGAGTTTTCTTATGATTTTGTGATAACCCAATTTGAATACTAACACTGAAATTGTTAGAATAGAGATACATTTTTTCAATGCAACAAAATATTATTGTAATGTACGTCTATTATCGGGGGGTTGTATTTTGATTTAACATTCTTATTCCTCACACTCATACTAATAAATCATTTGTAATACATTACCTGTTATGATAATCTTATATACCTTGCGACTGTTAAGGTTTGCTGTTGACAGCTTGAAATAAAGTAGATCATTCGTTTCCAGACAGTGAACCAAAGCGTGTCTCTTTTTTATTGAAGAAATAACATTTTAGCTGACGACGAGGTGAAAGTAAGAGTTTATTTCGCATGTGGCATTAAGTGCTTTATGAGAAGTTTTTCTGGGAGTTCAACTGGGTGGATTTTGGCCAATTTTGGAGATTGCTGTGGTAAGTTGAGATCATTTAGGCATAGTTTGGTGCGGAAAACGCCTGATGAAAGAATTTGAAAGGATTGTGTGAATAGTTCTATTGTTTTGATTGTTGACGGTTTCTTTTGTGGATCACATTCTAAGACAGTATTGTTTCTCTTGTTAAATAGCCGGTCTCGAGTGACGCTATACCCGGAGCATCGCGGAAGTGCTTTTGAGCAGCGCGACCAAGGCAGATTGTGTTCTCAGGTTGAAAACATTCCCTGATTGAGGCCGTCGATCGAATAATCCGAGACAAATAAGGTAGTAGTTGCTGTTGCTGGCCGTTTAAAAGTTGTTGCTGCTGCTGGGCATTTGAAAGCTGGTGCTATTGCTGCGGATTCGATAGTGTTGGCTGTTGCGGGACATTCCGAGGAAATCTGGTGGATAACCGGTGGAGAGGTTGGCGTTGCGGAGTCGGGCTGGTAACAATCGACGGTGTCGTTGCTAGATGTTGAACATGTACGTGATTTTTACTTCTTTTGATTTTGTGCTGAAATTTTGGTATCGAGATTGTTTGTTTTTTTTTTAATTTCATTTCTTTTGCATTTCAAGTGACGAGCAAAATTTGTGATTATGGGGCTTATCGGTACCATTGACCCGTATGTACAAGGTACATCGTTTTCCAATTATGTCGAGCAAATGGAATACATATTCTCAAGTAATGACATCCAGGAAGCTAAGAAGAAAGAAATATTATTGAGCTTGTGTGGGGTTACCGTCTTCCACGAGCTTAAGCGTCTCTATCCAGCTACAGACTTAAAAACTGTTTCCTACGCCGACATTATAAAGAAACTTAAGGAGAGATACGACAAAGTAGAATCAGATATTGTAATGCGATTCAAATTTCGATGCCGCGTCCAGGGACCGACTGAAACTAATGAAAACTTTTTGTTAGATGTGAAGCTATTGGCAGAAACTTGCGATTTTGGTGAGTTCAGGGATTAATAGAACTGGAGTGGTGCACTCGATTAAAGGAAGGTTGGGTTGGAGAGGTTCTAGAGATGAAACGAGGAATTACATGGAAAGAGATGGCGCGGAAAGGGGAAGAGAAAGGAAACATCAGGAAAGAGGATATGAAAATAGACGTACATTACAATTATAAAGATGACTGGCTGAAAATTAAGTGTTGTGACTGAAGAATGTGTTCGTGAATTGTTGTAAGATAGTGTTTGTTTGGGAAATTTAAAGAAAAATACTATTAGGGTACATCCCTATGGGGTTGTACGTACTGGTGACGTAGAACCACGATGATTCGTGAATTTGATGTCGTTATTTTATGTTCATTATGCCTTCATGCTGTATACTCATTACAATTTGATCTATCATTCGTCATATTTGTCTGAGAATATGCAATTCCACATCCAGAGAATCATTTTAAATTCCTTATAATAATCTTTTTGGAAATAAATGGTAGCATTAGAAAGAACGGTATTGATTGTGACTCTTTCACCTTGTCGAACTAAATAAGGAATCACTGCACTTTTTTATTAAATTTAGGGGAGGGATTATTAGAGTATGTTTAAAACTACTAAATGATCTTTTACACTTTACTTTTTGCAAAAAATAAAATATTAAAATCACTAGTAAGGCGAGCAAATACCTTCAAACTCTAATATGTTGCTTATCTTGACAGATAGGCCTATTTCGTCTGCGACTTATAGACTTCTTCAGTGTCGAATGCTCAGAGTTGCTATCCGTAAAATCATAGCATTTAATGTAAATTGATCGAAAAAATCATGGACATTTTAAAAAATCAGTGATCTTGTAATGAAAAACTTTTTTCAAAATGGAAAGTTTTTATAACATGCGGCAAATGCTCCGAAAACAAGCATATAACAATTGGTAGAAAAACCTACAACCAACCACCTGGCAACACCGCCATCTCTTGCAATCATTAACCGGTGCCGGTGCCTAACAAAAATATGTGATAAATCCTACATAAAACTGAGAGATTCCGTTGTCCTTCATTAAATCATGAAGTTTCCTTTTGATATGTACGATTGAAGAGTAGATTTTAATTTCCAATACTCGTCAATTTACTAAATTTCCCATGTATGTACATAAACATATGCTTAACACAAATGTTATATTTTGTATTTGTTTACATCGGTGGAAGACCGGTGCTATCACGGGACTGTCATCTCCCTAGAACAGTGAAAACTGTCAAAGAGCTTCCCGATCAGCTGATTTGAAACGTCTTGTGAGAAGTCCTATGCTTTTACTGATTATTGATTTCTTTTCAGGTATGGTTGAGGAATGTATTACAGATGAGTAGAAGTGTTGCATGTTTGATGGACTTTAAAGAAATTGGGTCGACAGCATGAGAAATTCTGCGTCCTTTGGCTTGTTGCTGGCCTGAACACTACTTGTGTTGTCATTTTTTGTTATTGTACATTCAACGCATATTTTCATTGAACATGATTTATCAATCATGTCGTTCATCCAATTATTTCAATATATTTTTTTCATAATAATAATTGTTAACCAAATCAAATCAGCTTTTTTACACACAATATCCATCCTGCAAAATCACACTTTGGCCCTAGAAGCATTGAAGTAACATGCCTTACATTGAACCAAGACTGACTGGAGCAGATGCACACAAAAGACAGGCAGCAAAATTTCCCTTTCATCTCGAAAACATAATGGGAAACCACGACCGTCAGATTATTGTTTGACTGACATGCCTCCGGTTGTATGTGACTGCTGCTGCTGCTCACTGCCTTCTATCAGTGTGAGATCTAAATCCAGATGCACAATTTCAGTGCACGGTGAGACCAGCACATGCTTCATGCCAAAACATTTTCTACGAAAGACTTCAATCGACAATATGTTTGAACTTCTAGCCCTTGGTTGATACCGGGACTTTGACAAGACGGGCATTCATATTGGGTTTCAATAGAAACTGTGAGGTGCTCTTGATTTCTGTAACGCTAAGTTTACTCTTCATCTTCTACTTCTTCTTCTTCTTGGATTTACGTCCCTTCTTAGCTTAGTATGACAACCTTCGAAAAGATTATCTCTGGATGCTTTTATGTGCAATGCCTAATCAAAGGAATATCTTAAAGGTAACTCGAAGTATATGCTATCGACTGAGGGAACTGGCAGTGATCTGTTATTGGCGTTACAGTCTGAAAAAATCAAAAGCTGATTCGTTTCAATGTTTGACATTTCGGTATATTTAACACCCTTTTCAAGGATTCTTCTTCTTCTTGGCTTTACGCCCTCATTGGGACGAAGCCTGCTTCTCAGCTTCACAATTATTAACTAAAAACTATATTTGCTAGAGTTGCCGTTTTCGCATTCGTATATCGTGTGGCAGGTACAATGATACTCTATGCCTAGGGAAGTCAAGAAAATTTACATTAAGAAAAGATTCTAGACCGATCGAAAATCGAACCCAGATACCTTTGATCAAGATTGTCGGAAAAAAAAGACGGGAAGGTGTTATCGATATCGTTGTTGTTTTCATAATGTTCCAAAATTTATAAATTGCACTATATAAATAGCTTTCATGAAGCAGGTACAGGGGAAATCCCTCCTTCTGGCCCTGTAACCCACTGCGGAATGTGTTTATCGAATTATGCCAACCCAGGAATTCGCTTCGTCATCATAATTGCTGGCAGGCGTTCAGTGTGGATGATTGGTTCAAAACTATAAATCTAGGTGAGAAGTTTCCAACAATCATAGGCATTGGTGAAGATCGATGATGGTAGGTTTCTTCGATTTCCACTAAAACAACCGAATGGATTTAAACATCTGGTCCATCGATTTCCTAATGCGCAACTTGTGAAGATGGGCAATGAAGCGAAACTAAGCGATCATCTCGTGCCGCACATCCACCGAAAAAGCGGAACAATCAAAACAGCTCAACGTGCAATAAACGACGATTCACATTTCCACTTCACACTAAAACAATATTTGAAAGCGGGTCAAATTTTACACATCACAGGGCTAGTTGCGACAAAGTGTATAATAAAAACTTTGGAGATATCATGCCTGAAAAAGAGACTAAACATGAATTAAAGCTGGTAATAGTTTTGATAAGTTTTTATCAGAGAATGTAACTAAGCAATTCACTGCGAATATTTTCAGATTTTTTTTTTCATTTCGTCTGATATTACTTGTCGAGACGGGGTAAGTGGTCTAATGGCTATTGCATCAGCTTTATAAGCCGAAGGTCATGGATTTCATCCCAGGCCCGGCAAACTACGAGGATAGACTTTGTAGTTGTATCTTTCACTTGCTTCTATCTTTCACTCTTGATCTATCACGCTCGAACTATTCATTCATAGCGATCGCTAGAACCAGAGACGGACGAGAAACCATTTCCCTACGCTTCAAATTCTTCCATCATTATAGCACGCCTATTTATACGCCTTAAACATAGGCAGCCTGCTTATCAAAAGCAAGCCTCTCTATCATAAAAAAATACCATACCCCTATACCATCTCGCATGAACTGGAGTGGATGCAGAGGTATATCCGGTCTACTGTGGACCAGTTTTAAATGTCACTTTAATTCTTCTCCCTTTCTCTTATTAGTCTGCATTCTGACGTGGCAGGCGCCATTGTCGCCTGCCAAAGGATAAAATAGATATTTTCACCAATTTTCAATGTCGAGGAATTGAATCATAGAAGAATAGATTCTCCAGTGAAGAAATTTAAGTGGTTTTCTAGAAAAAAAATGCAATAAAAAGTCGAGTGTTAGGATATCAGTCATGTTCGGAATTTAGGATAAAATGGTACTATTATAATTTTATTTATTTTTTCATAACTTTCCCCAAGAATTACCTCAGAAATTTATTCAGGATCTTATCCAAAGTTTCCTCCAGATATTGTTCCATAAACCTTTAGGATTAGGCCATTCTCTTACGGATCTTCTCCAAAATTCACTCAAGAAATTTGTTTAAAGAATTGCATGAATATTTCCTGGCTGAAATGCTGGAGGCATACTTAGAAAACAATCTGAAGGCACATCTTGGTCGAATTGATTGAAATATTTCCGGGAAATTCCCAACAGATGTTCTGGTATAATTCCTGCAGATATGTTTGGAGCAATTCCTAGCAGAAACCGTGGTTGAATTCTTTGAGGAATCCTTATAAAAATAGTCCGAAAAACAACTCGAAAAATCAGCGAATAAATTCCTGGTAGAAACCTTTGGGGTTTTCTAGAGAAACCTCTCGTCGAATTTCTTTGAAAATTCGGGAATGAACTCTGTGGATATTTTTGGAAGAACTCATAAGGGAATATTCGGAAGTTTTCCTAGAGTAATAACTGAAAAAATCAGTGGAAAAGTAAGTGGAAAAATCTCTGTAAGTCAAGAGATGGTTTGTGAGAACATTTTCAGAGTAATCCTTGTGAAAATTACTGAAGATATAAGCGTTGAAGTACTGCAGGTACTGAAGGATTTTCTCTAGTAAATTCTGCAGAAATTTCTCTGACGATCACTTGGAAATTTGTGGACGTTTTTCTGGGCGTCTTCCTGGGAGAATCAGTGAATGAATCATTAGACGATATTCTGTTGTGATCCCTGAAGGAGTACATGAAAGTTATTCAGAATAAATCTCTGGAGACATCTCTTGAAGAATTATAGATGTTTCTCCTCGAGAATACTGAAAAGAATTCCGGAAGAACTGAGGGAGTCGCGTAAAGTCTCTGAAAGCTACTCTGGAACCTCTAAAGATTTAGCTTAAGATGCATTTAGTGAAAAATTATCAGAAATCATATTGCAGAATCATTGATTTGGATTTCGTTTAATGCATGTTTCCTAAATGATAGAATTAGTTTACAAAAAGCGATCACTTCGACTCAAGAGCAAAATATACTATGAATTTTTGCATACCATTTATGTTTAAAAAGTAAATATTCATTGAAGCAATGAGCATTAATGTTTCTGGTACCACGCCTAGGGATTTTGCCAAAGATTCATCTTAGAATTCCTCCAGGGAGAATTTTTGATCATTATATTAAGTTCCTCCAAATATTAGTACAGGAATTTATGCAGGAATATCTCTACAAGGACTCTTCTAGGAATTTTTCGAAGAGTTCTTCAGTGATTCATCCATAGGTTCCTCTAGTATAAACTTTACTGGAATTCCTACAGTTATTTCTCAAAGGATTTCTCAGAGCACTTTTCAAGTAATTATTCCAGGGATTGCTCCAGAGATGCCTTCAGGGGTTTCTTTAAGGATTCTCCAAACGTTTTCTCCTGATATTCCTATAGAGCATCCTCCAGAAATATTTCCAGAGACTCCTCCAAGTATGATACCAGGACAATCTCTATTAACATTCTTGGCTTTATCCAAGAATTCGTTTAGGGATCTTGAAGAATTACTCCTGTTATTTCACCAGTGATTTCTGAGTAATGTTTGATCCTTCGACCTTGACGCTTGCTCCTGCGAGGGCGAGCGATGAGGGCAGGATCAAACATGTCGCGTGTCGGTAGTGAAGTAGTGAAAAAGTGATCGGATCGTTAGTAGTGTTTGATCTTTCGACCTTGATGCTTGCTCCTGCGGGGGCAAGCGATGGGGGCAGGATCAAACATGTCGCGCGTCGTTCGCTCAGAGAAATGAAAAAGTGACGCGGATCGTTAGTAGTGTTTGATCTATTGATCGTGTCGCTTGCTCCTGCGTGGGCGAGTGACGAGCACTTGTTCGGCGTACAATACGATTATCGAAATATTTCGCGAAACCGGTTAGGCGTGATTATATCATGGATCGCATCACCAAACATTGGTGACTCCCAGATCTCTACCCTATCCCACTAACCCAATATCCTTTCCATGACAACCGTGGAGATGCAGAGGTGATCTCGGTCTCTAGTAACAACGGTAGTCACACTAACATTCCTTCCCTTCCCCGATAACCGTAAGGACGTGGTCGGCGCCGTTATTGACTTTTAAATTTGAGCTCTCGATTTGTGCACATTGAAGAATGGTAAGCTAATCCCAAGTTCCATTCATTAATTCCCTGTGCAACTTCGATTGTTCTGGTCAATCACGGAGTAGCAACTACGAATTGTACGGTCATCTATGCTTATGCTTATGCTTATGTTATTTCACCAGTGATTTCTGTAGAAACTCTTCCAAGCATACTTGCAGAAATTTCCCCTGGTGGACCTCTCGAGATTCCTTCATGAATTATTCCAGAGATTCCTTCAGGGATTCCTTCAAGTTTTTCTTCAGAAGTTCCACCAGGAATTCCTCCTGGGATGATACAAGAAATTCCTTCAAGATTTTTCTTAAAGAATTCTCCCAAGGATATCTCCAAGGAAATCGCTACATGAATCACTCCAAACAATTCTCCAGGGACTTTTCATGATTTTTCCCAAAGATTTTTTATTGACCACCGAAAATTTCTGTACAAATTCCTCCAGAGATTCCCTCATGAATTCCTTCAAATGCTTAATCAGAAACTACCCTACAAGTGCCTCCAGGGATTCGTCCAATAATATTTCCAGGAATTGCTCAAGGAACTCCTTTACTGAAAGGCTGAAGAAATTCTTTCCAGTCATCCCACGAGGAACCTCTTAAAAATATTTCATGGAGAAATTCTTAAACCATCGTTCCCCAAACTTGGTTTTCGTGATCCCCCCAGCCTGACAGCGCCTCGTTCTGTCTATTATACAAAAATCCTCTCAAGAAAAAATATGGAGAAATCTCTGTGGTATTACATGAAAAAATACTGATAGTAATCTCTAGAAGCATCTCTGAGAGAATCCTTTGAAGAATCCTTGCCTAATCCCTTAATGATTCCTTGGAAAATCCTTAGAAAAACTGTTGCAGGAATCTCTGGATGCATACCTCTCTAGAAGAATTCCTGAAGAAATCTCTGGACCAATATTTAGGAGAACCCATGTTGAATTTTTTATTGGAAAAATTACTGGAGATTTTGCTGGGTAAATCTCTGGAGAAATAGCTGTAGAGATTTTCCTGGAAAAATCCCAGAGGCTGCCCCTGGAAAAATTCCTGTAAGAATCTCTGAAGAATGGTAATAATTGCTGAAATAATCAGAGAAAGGATAGCTGGCTTGATTGATGAAGGAATCTATGAAGGATCTGGTTAAATTGCTGAAGGAATCCCTGGAGGCATCTCGGGAGGAATCCCTGAAGAAATTCCTGGTGGAATCCATGGCAAGATTTCCATAGAAGAATCTAGATAGATATTTTCCTGATGAAAATTTTGAATATTATCCGAAAAAAAATCCTAGGGGATGGTTTCATGGTTAACCTGTGGAGGAACATCTAGAGCCACGTTTGTCAACAGGGGGTCCCCCGACTATGTCTAACGCGCGCTGAAACGAACACCTTAGAGCGTGCCGTTTTCTCGTGGTTAGCAAGGTTGAGAAACAGTGATCTAGAGGAATTCTTGAAGGAGTCCTCGGAGGAATTTGTAGAAGGCCAGGACGAACGTCTGAAGAAATTTCTGAGGAAATGACTGGAAGATTGCCTGGAAAATTCCATGGAGTAATTCACCTAGCGATTTTCCAGGAGGTATTCCTTAAGAAATTCATGGAAGAATCCGTCAAAAGAAAAAAAATCGTGAAGTAATTTTTATACCTGGATCCCTAGAGGAATCCATGGAACCCTAAATGTAACTACCTGGGGGGAGATATCCTTGCATGTATCCTTGAAGGAATTCATGGAGGAATTTCTTATGAAATATCTGATTTCACCCCGTGTGACATAAAGTCGTTTGGCATAAGGTCGTTTGGCATAAGGTCGTTTGGCATAAAGCCGTTTGATATTAAGTAATTTGGCATAATGGTCGTTTGGCATAATGGCTGTTTGGCATAATGGTCGTTTGGAATAATGGCCGTTTGGCATAATAGTTGACTTAGAATGAATTTCGGCATTTTGTAAGCTTTAACCGAGATCAACACCACCGAGCCCAAAGCACAAATTTTTCTTAGGTGCTCACTAAGCGTGGTTGTTGTTCAGAGATATTCCAAGCTATGAATGTCAAAAATTGTAGTGACATTAGAAAGCATAGCTGAATAATAATTATGCAAAGATCTGTTATTGCAGCATAATGCAAAAATAACCTTTATACAACAGCAGATTATTTTTCGTTTAAAATGTTTAAGGCTCTAGCGCCAAAAAATTCTTCTCACAGCATAACTCAACTTTTTAAAAGAAAATATTTGTGGCAAAGCTTTTCAACGATTCAATATCAATTTTAATTTTAGAAGTGTACATCAAAAACACCGTCTATTATCGAAAGAAAATTTGTGATTGAGATAATATTTTTTACAGCATATCTCGAGAAGAGATCATGCATTTGCAAAAAAAATATGTTGCAGGTTCTAAAGTAATTATCATTATAACAGCACGTCTTGCAAGAATTGATAAAACAGCAAAATATTAAAATGGTTTACATTTGGCTTTAATATATAATAAAAAAATTAAACAGTATGAATACAAAAAAATAGCCTATTTTTAAAAGAAGACAAAATTCATGATTAAACCAATAGAAGATTGGATGGTAACATTATTGCGGCATAATAAAATGAAGATGTCTTTTCATTGCGTTCAAAGTCATCAAAGTCATCATCGAAGTGATTGTGCCACTTGTTCCCGAATGTCGGTTCCCCGAATGTCGGTTCCCCGAACGCCAGTTCCTCGAATTAACCTTTTTCTCGAATACCATTTCCCCGAAAAGTGGTGTAGTTTTAAAAGGTGCTATAATAGTCTTCAGTGGCTGGATAGTGAACGAGAAAGGACGATAAGTAATCAAAAGAAGGAAGTATTCTGTCATTCTCGGCTATACACATACGTTGGCAAAAATACTGAGGACGGTAAAACTCGAGAGAACCACCAATTAAATAAAGAAAGGTGTATAGTAGATAACCAGTTCGGGGAAACGACATTCGGGGAAACGAAATTCGGAGAAAAGTAGCACAACCCATCGAAGTCACTGCAGTGTCTCTTTTCGGATCAATGTTATCGAATGCCGCTCTTTTGTAAGTTGTAAACAATAAAATATTTAAAAAATATAGCTCCAAAGAGCAGCCTATGTATGAAACAAGTTGAAATTTATTTAAATTCCAAAGAAACAATTTTTATATTTACAATTATGATTACATCATATTTAAAAAAAAAGAACATTTGAAAGAAGGGTAAATTAGTGCTAAATATATCAAAATCTCCAGTGCAAAAAAGTATTCCAATAGCGAAACTCAAAAGAAGAATTTATATTTGAAAGAAGGTTAATATATGGATAAATAATAAAATACCATCGGCAATAAATTCCCCAATATGCTTTAGTTTATTCAAGAGCATATGAATGTTGAATAATCTGTCATTTTATTGACTCCAAAACAAACCGGATGTCATCAGATAGATTCAATAGAAACGTAAAAACGAATGTAATCTTCAGAAATTCTTGGTTTCAGGCTCATCATGCCAAACGACTTTATGCCAAATGACCTACCACCGAAATATCTGGAGTAATTATTGAAGAGAATGTTCTAGTGTAACCATTGGATAAAGGTTTGGAGACATCTCTGCAAGAATCTCTATAGAACTGGAAGTCTGGAGGAATCTCTGAAAAAATATAAGCACATATCGCTTGAAGAATTGCTGGAGGAATATTTGGAAGGATTCCTTGAAGAGCCCTTGGAGAAATTCCTGGAGGAATCCTAGTAAATTTTTTACTTGAGGAATCTATGAAGGGTTCACTGAAGAGATTTCTGTGGAAGCTCCTTGCGAAAGTTGCAGAAAAATCCCTCTAGACATTTGCCAATGGAAATCACATTCTCAGAAGAACCCCTTCAGAAACTTCTGGCAGAATTTCTGGAGATATTGCTGAAGGTATTCCTGAAGCCCTATCGGAGCTGATCTAAAAAATCATAGTGATCCAAAGATCTTCCCGAGGAATCCCTGGATAAATCACTGGTGGAGGTATTTATTTAGAAGGGCAGTCTAGTTTTAGATTAAGCTAACGACTCGTGCTGAAAAATCATCATTTTGCAACATGTTGCATAAATAACTTTTAAAACGATACCTGCTACCAGCCCTGCAATACAGCTCAGCTTCAAAATCTGGCTTAGGTTCAATGATCGGTCACTCTCGCGCGCTTCAATTGCGGTTATTACAGCGTTGAATTGAGCTAAAACCACAGTTTCCATCGAAAGGCACACCTTAATTCCGTGACTATCCAGCTAACACTCGGTTTGAATGCGAACTAAGCGAGCGGGATTTTCGCACGATAACTGCAACAGGCAGAGGTTGGATGACTGCACGACTACTGTAAACTAGAGAGCTATCTAACGACGGTCGCTTAAAGGGGTTATCTGTGCCGATAGACGACCAAACCGTGTTTACTGCCGTCGTTTTCTGGATCGTTCATATGCAATGCGGCATATAACGAGGGACTATGAGCTATCACTGAACCAACAGATTGGGACCAGGTGATAAGATTGGTACCATCCGCGTGAAGTGATCTCCTGCATGCGAATGGTGGCGAGCTTCCCCAGAGCGCCATATAGTTGGCGATAAATCATTCAAAACCCGAGCGGTTTATTTAGTAGGCAGTTAGGTAGATACAGTATTAGCAGATAAATTAGCAACTCTTTAGATTTTCCAGGTAAAATTATTAACTTTGGTAAGCCAGACCTCAAATTGTTGAATGGAACTTCAACAGCACGTCAGATATAACTTGGATTTCAAAATACATTTTCATGCATTTTTTTATATCACGAGCTCAGAAATAACAACGATTTGACTAAAGTAAAATTATTGATGTTAAATTTAAACGATTTATCTAAAAACTCGTAAGTCCTATACAAAACAAAAAAAAAACAAAGGTTAAGTTGTTCATCTCATGTAAATCGACAAGTCTGCTAAAAATACCATGAAGTTGTTCCTTCAACTATTTAAGTTATGTCAATTATTAAAATTTGTCTAAAAATCGCTATCAAGCCGTTATTGCTTTCAAACTAGTGATTGAAAAATTATTCAAACCTATATGTTGAAATTCAAGTTATGTTTGAAGAACTGCTCCATAATTAGGATCTGACCCTCTAAAGGTAAGATAAGGTAAAAAGGTTGCAAAAGTTCTGTCCAGTACTGTATGTGGTCTGGGCCAAACGGTGAATGTGATGCGAGTGCGCGAAAAAATGCGAATTACTTGAACGAGAATTGGCAACTGTGATGCAGGCGAAACGGTAAATGCCGGATTTTCACTTTCTTCGGGGATATGAGTAATCGAGATGGAGGAATAAAAAAAAAAAAAAACAAAACATACATAAGGTGCCTACTGGACATGGGTTGATTGATTTTTTTCATATAGGAATTGCTTTTGAGTCCCAATATAACCATCCAATTGATGTTGCCTAAATTCTATGTTTTCTTCATAAAGAAGATGAGTAAATTTTAATTTTGGCCCTTTTTGATCACCGGAAAGACTGAGAATGAGCATAGATGACCGTACAAATCGTAATTGTTACTTTTTTTTATTGCGTTATTGATAATAACAATCAAAATTGCACATAGATTCATAGGCTTGAGATTAGCTAACCATTTTTAATGCGCACAGATCGAGAGCTCAAATGTTAAAAGCTAATAACGGCACCGACCAAGTCATTACCGTCATCGGGAAAGAAAAGAAACGTTAGTTGTATAATCATTGTTACTAGAGACCGAGTATACCTCTGCATCTCCACAGTTGTCATGGAAAGAATATTTCGCTAATGAGACAAGGTAAGCATCCGGGAATCATCAATGATTGGTGATGCTATCCTTGATATCCGGAGAACAAAATCATATCGGAACGATCGGTGGCCATAGAAACACAATTGATATCCTTCCAGGTTATCTCGCATCCCCCGGAGAAGGTCCTTCCGGAATTCATGGAATGAACATTACACAACACTCTTCCCCATCTTCAAATCTTCGTTTTCATCGCTTCACTTATAGTTTCTTGTACCATAGTTGCATTGATTTTGTGTTTTATTATGTATGTGGCACACTCCATAACTGTTTGAATAACACATTGGTAATTATTTCTTATCGGCCATACATTTGTGCCAATATTTTTAACTTCTAGATAGCCCTCAATCTGCTGAATATCTTTGCCCAAGACACCAACTTTCTAGCTGATAAGGATCTTGAGGTAGAGAAAAAGAAAAAAAGACAATTTACACCTACACAGACTGAACGAACACTAACATTAGGCAACGGACAACACACGGAACACCCAGTAGCCCAGTGAATAGTTTTTCGTTTGACGAAAAGTTTCCTCCGACTGGAGCGGGAATCGAACCCACGCTTCGTGATACAATACGCCTAAACGACTGATGCCGCTAATTGCTCGGCCACGAAGCCCACAAAGATTGAAGATTTCTCTTACTTGCGCCACTTAGCGGATGAATTTCCAATCAGACACTTAACCGCCAGATGATCTGATAAACAGCTTTGCCGTAGCATCAACCTTCTAGCTGATAAGGATTTTGAGATACAGATGATTGAATAATATGTGTCATCAGTGCCACCTGGTGGATGAATTCTCAATCAGATTTTTCGTCACCAGATAGCTCTTGATCTGAACAACTTCTAACTCATTTTGATGGTGAGATATCCATTTGAGGCCAATTTTGGACCCCTCGTGTCCACGCTTTTTCCAATACCTAGAAAAGGGGGAGGGCTCCGGGGGGATGTCTCACCCAAGCATTGTAAGACCAACTAACCGCATTCACTTCAAAATTTGTTTCAAAATAAATGATCTTCTGGTATTCGAATTGTGACCATTTAAAAAATGTAGGTTCGTCTTGGGCTTTTAAGGGTTAATCGGTGGGGTAAACGGAAGGTGTGTTAGGCCAACTTCAACACAGTTACAAACTGTATGGCAAGTTTCAACAATTATATATCTCGCCACGTGATTTGTAACGTTTTTGACAATGCCCTTAATGAAAGCATATGTTTTGGCTTTTGTCAGAATCGCCTCATATTTGATATTTTCCTCGTATTACTAAGATCTGAAGTACAAACCATTCTGGACACCATCAATTAATACAATCCCCACCTACAATTCACCATCGAAACTGAAATTTAGGGTAAATTAGCTTTCCTCGACACGGTGACCATTCAACCCTCATACAACATATTAGAGATCACCACCACACATTCAAGCTTAACAGTACAAAAACAGTAGATCCGTACTCTACGATCGTCAGCATTACCAATATTAACCATTAAATTTCCGTACAGGCGTTGATGACCTCAATACACCATAAACATTACACACCATCAAAAAAGCTAACTCTCGCAAAAGTTCTCCCCCTCCTTAAGCTTAACTTCAGTTTAAAACGAAAAACGGTGAACAGTGTTGTAGGTGTAAATCTTATTATGTTGTTAAAAATAGGTCATTTCTATTTTAGTTCACCCTTGATAAAGGCTAAATAAAAATTACCGAAACGTCGAGCAAAACAAAATGTTCCCGTTTTGATTTCCCTAGACTGCGAAAGCAATAAAATCACAACTAAAATAAATTCCTCATGAAAATCCATCAAAATATTACAGATAGAATAAGCAATAATAGATTTTTTTTGAACACTGCTTTCTCGGAGAACTACTTGGAGGAATTCCTGGAGGTGTTCTCTGAGCAAAAACTTGCGGAATGTCTGGATGAAATTGAGTCGCGGAAAGGATTCCTTCCAGACTTCAAGAATTCTTACGGTAGTTTTCTCAGGGATTTCTTCAGGATTTTCTGGAAGAATTCTTTAAGGGATTCGTTAAGAGGTTCCCGATGGAATACCTATTGGAACTCTTACGGCATATTCTCCAGAGATTCCCTACTCCAGGGTTTCATCCAGAATATTCTAGGATTGTTCAAGAGATTCCTCAAAGCACTCAGGATTTCTTCTATACAAGCCACCAGAAAATCCTCCAATGAATCATACGGAAATTACTAAAGGAATATCTTTGAAGAATTTTCCGGAGAGCTACTTGAAGGAATTCGCTGAGAAATGTCTTGCAGAATGTATGGACGAATTGCTGGAAGGATTGCATCAAGAATTTTTACTGGTTCTCGAAGGAATTCTTGGTGGAGCTTTCGATTACAATCCCTAAAGAAACTCCTATAGAAATTCTTGAAGGAATTCCTGGAGGAATTCCTGGAGGAATTCCTGAAAGAACTCCTGGAGGAATTCCTGAAAGAACTCCTGGAGAAATTCCTGAAGGAATTCTCGAAGATATTCCTAAAAGAATCTTGAAGATACTCCTGAAGGAATTCCTGAAAATACTCCTGGAGGAATTTATTAAGGTACACCTGGAAGAATTCCTGAAGAAACTCCTGAATGGATTCCCTGTGAAACTCCTGTAGAAAAATTCCTTCACCAATCCCTAGACGAATTCCTTAAAGAATCCCTAGATCATCTCCTGCAGGATTCGCTAAAAGAATCCCACGAGGAACATCAGGAGTAATCCCTAAGGTAACTTCTGGGGGAATCGCTAGGAACACCTGAAGGAGTATAGGAATACTTTTTTTAAAGCATTACCAGAGATCATCTTGGTCGAACAAAGGCCAAAGGCCTAAAGACATGCTTCCGCACCAGTAATGTATCGTGGTTTTGAAGAGCCCCCCAGATGTTTCCCTTTTTTCTCCTGTTTTTTTTTTCTAATTATTCACTCAGGAAATTTCTATAGAAATGTTTAAGCATTTCTTAGAAAATTTAATCAGAAATTTATCCTGGGATGCCTCTAAGAACTTCTTCTTCTGGGGATTTCTCTCGTAACTGTCTGGAGCTGAAAAAGTAAAAGAGATTGATGCTTCCATGGTACAAAACTGACACTTTTTCAATCATCTATATCCATCGATCATCAACGGATAAGTTTAAATGAACGAAGAATATGATGGCTCGCACATCACAGCCCCCATACAATTTGCTCGCCGCTCCCAGGCGAAAGTTTTTCCATCGCAAACTTTATGCTTCCTTCTTCTGTGGAAGCAGCCAAAAGCAAAACTCTTGCTCTACGTATTCGTAGGAAGTAAACGTTGCTCAGATGCCGGGAGAAAGCATTTCTTTTTCGAACGGCGCTTTCTTCGAAGCGTTTTTGCTTTCATGGCTATTCGAACCAATTGCCGGTTGTATACTTGTTGGCGATTTTTTTTTCGCAAACGGTGAACATTGTCAGTCTGATAAAACTTACCTGTACAAAGAACGGCATTTTTCACTAAACTGCAAACATCCAGGCTGATACAGCGAAAGTTTGATATTCCAACAAACAACGGTGACTAACTAATTGGATTCCGAAAAGTAGCTATCCAACGGACACCTCAGGCGGCTCTCAGTCAACACCGTCGGCTCAACAACATGCTCTCTAGCGTGGTGAGGAAAATATTGACGCTCCAAGTCGTCAACTCAAACACCAGAAGAACTTTTTTAAGTGTTCAACTTTTTCATTTTATGGCCACCGTTGTTGTCGGTATGTTTCTTTCGTATTTTCTGATCCACTTTCAGACCAACCGAAACTTCTGCTTCTGCTGCCCGAGCGGTTGCGTGTTGTCTCTGCACGAGAGCCAAATATTGGATAGGTTCTGGCCGGGAGCCATAAAAGCGAAGCATGTGTCGGACGGAATGTTTGGGCCTCAACGAGACGAAAATGCTATTGACCTACGTGGATGGATGCGATGGTCTTGACCTTGAGCTAGTGATGCGTGTGGCTGAGGAATTTATGATGGACCGAGAATGGTCTATGGATAGATAGATAGATGGAAAACATAGTCTTTAGATGCTTTTACTCTTATGAAGCGAAATGCATGAATAGAGTGGGTGAAATAGATGAGTCACGAACATGTCAGATTCGATAAGAAAATAATTGGGAGAAATAAAAACAGTGCGAGGAATATTGTGTAGGCAATATCAAAGGAAGAGATGATTTTATGTTTAAGTGACCAGTTATATTTTGCTCCAATGCACAGTGGTCCAGGAATCAGTTTTACGCGGAAAGATGCATTTTGAGCTTTAGAATGAAACATTAGACAAAAACGGTCTTCTACAAAGTTGTTTGTATTAGTTAAACCCTTTGTTTGGTGTTATTGAAAATCAGGGTGGACCACATTTTCATAGAAATTGTGTAACTAACTTTCTTATTTGTAGAAATTATATTATACATGCTTCAGCAAAGTTGTAGACCATTCAATTTCAAGCAACTTTGCTAAAAAAATTTTTTTTGTATCTCTTAAATTGACCGATTTAGAGCTTTTTTCCTGCAGTGACGTAGGGTGGTCCGAACAAAACTGGTTTTCTGGCTCTAGAGTTTTCAATTCAAATTTCTCATCAAAGTAGTCTATGAGACACTTTTAGAGCTTTGAAAAATGCGTAATTTGGTGAGTGAAGAAACTTGCTATCTCCTTCCGTTTAGGAGTTATTGTTGTTTTTCTCTCAAAAACATGCCTACTTTGATTGTGAATATCTTTGATTGGGGCAAATATAAAAAATATCTTTTGACGGCATTCAAAAGACAAAATAAAATTGTATATTATATCAAAAAATTACAGATGTGTTATTTCTGTAACTCTAATAAAATGCCTTGAAAAACAAAGGATTTTAAGCAGAAAAACTTTAATAACTTTTGAACTAAAATAGATATCATCAATATTTTTACATGAAAATTTGCGTTTTGTTAAGTTCTTGAAGTCGTTCATAGACCGCTTTGACGAGAAATCCGAAATAAGAAAGATAGGGCTCTAAAACTATTTTGAAGATTTTCATAGTATGTATTTCTTTATTATTTTGCATTTTGAGCATGAAAATGAAATTTTAGACAAAAATGATCTTCTACAAAATTGTTTCTAAAAATGTAAGCTAACATACTGTGTCATTTAAACTAGGGTGGTCCACAATATCACACATATCATAAAATCAACTTTTTCATTTGCAAAAATACTGGTATATGCTCTTAGGCAAAGTGGTAGAACTTGAAATTTCGATTAACTTTGCCAAAAAAAGTTTTTCTGTAGCTCAAAATTTGACCAATCTAGAGCATTTTTTCCTAATCATCGCAGGGTGGTCCAACAAAAATAAGTTTTTCAACTCTAGTTTTTTTAATATTATTTTCTCATCAAAGTCGTCTATGAACGACTTTTAGAACTTAATAAAACGCAAATTTTCATGCGAAAAGATTGATGATATCTATTTTAGTTTAAAAGTTATTAAAGTTTTTGTGATAAAAAATGTTTGACTTTCAAGACGTTTTATTAGAGTTACAAAAATAACACATCTGTAATTTTTTGATATGATATACAATTTTATTTTGTCTTTTGAATTCCGTCAAAAGATATTTTTTATGTTTGCCCCAATCAAAGATATTCACAATCAAAGTAGGCATGTTTTTGCTTAGCTTAGCTTAGCTTAGACTGACTACACATATCAATGGTTGCTATTCCGTGATTGACCGAAGTCAGTGAAAATGCACAAAGAATCAACTAGAAGTTCAGCTGGGATTGGCCATAATCTTCTTCAGTGTGCATAATTCAGTGCCTCTATTTATACAAGGTCAATAACGGCGCCGGCCACGTCCTTGCAGTCAGGTGGGATTGAAGGAAGGAATGTTAGTGTGTAACCTTTGCTATTTGGAGACCGTGTTTGCCTCTGCATCTCCACAAAGGTTACTGGGAGGGATGTTTGTTAATGGGGAGGATCGTTGGGTCAAAGGATTCACTTTGATAAGCGATTAGACCATGATAAACAATGATTTGTGAGATATATACATGCTTATACGTAAATATAATTGTTCATATAATTTCTATGTAGAGGAAAATTATGCCGACACTTGAGGTGACGAACCATTCAAAGTTTGTTGAACAAATACCTAAATGTAACATTCCTACAGCTGTCAGTACGAAAGCATGTGTTATTATATTTTACTCATTTGAAAAGAAACAAAAGACTCAATTGGTTGGGACATCATAGAACACTCTTATTCTTATGCCGACACTTACAGTATCGAACCATCCAAAATTTGTTGAATAAAGTGAACCTTTCGCAAGTCTACACTTGTAGTGTCGAACCATTCAAAGTTTTTAATTACAAAAATAAAGGTATATAAGGGGTGTTCTGAAAAAAAAAAAAATGTTAAACATAAATAAATCATGAATCAGAGTTTGTGTCGACACTCACAGTGACGAACCATCCATAGTTTGTTGAAAAATCATATTTACATCCCACCATTGTAACGATTGAATGTGCAGTCATACATATTTTATAGATTAGAAATAGTAGCATGAAACGAGCTCACCAATTGATCCGTTATCCTTGACTGAGCAGCCACAATCCACTTTCAGCTTCACTCGTTTGCTCGGCTATAAAAAAGCACTCAGGAAAAAAAAAAAAAAATAAGCGCGCGACCCAAAAAGAATAAAAAAAAACTGTTCGGGCTTTCTTGACGCACTGCCCAGGAGCAAGCGTCAAGGTCGAAGGATCAAACAGAACTAACCGATCGCGGCACTTTTTCACTTTCTTCAACCGAACTCACCGATCACGCCACTTTTTCACTTACGAGACCGACGCGCGACATGTTTGATCCTGCCCTCGTCGCTTGCCCCGGGAAAAGCAAGTGTCAAGGTCGAAGGATCAAACAGAACTCACAATCAAAGTAGGCATGTTTTTGAGAGAAAAACAACAATAACTCCTAAACGGAAAGAGATAGCGAGTTTCTTCACTCACCAAATTACGCATTTTTCAGAGCTCTAAAAGTGTTTCTTAGACTACTTTGATGAGAAATTTGATTTGAAAACTCTAGAGCCAGAAAACCAGTTTTGTTCGGACCACCCTATGTCACCGTATGAAAAAAGCTCTAAATCGGTCAATTTAAGAGATACAAAAAAACTTTTTTTGGCAAAGTTGCCTGAAATTGAATGATCTACAACTTTGCTGAAGCATGTATAATAAAATTTCTACAAATAATAAAGTTAGTTACACAATTTCTATGAAAATGTGGTCCACCCTAATTTTCAATAAAACCAAACAAAGGGCTCAACTAATACAAACAACTTTGTAGAAGACCGTTTTTGTCTAATGTTTCATTCTAAAGCTCAAAATGCATCTTTCCGCGTAAAACTGATTCCTGGACCATAGTGCAATGCAGGACAAACATTTACATGGAAAATATACTGAAAAAAATTACAGCTATCACCAGTTGTATATGCACATAACTCTGTCTTCCAGGAGATACACAGTTCGAACGAAACGGCTCTACTCCATTTGGCATAATGCCATTTGGCATAATGCCGTTTGGCATAATGCCATTTGGCATAATGGTCATTTGGCATAATGGCCATTTGGCATAACGGCCATTTGGCATAATTTGAAGAATAATTTCCTCAAATTATTGTTCTCAACTTTTGAACTGATAATGATCTGGCTAAATGAAATGCATGTCATCTTCGATTCGAAACAATATTATAGAATCATTTTCGATTTCCGACCAGCGCCCTCCAAGTCACACTTGTAGCTGTGAGAACTCATTCGTGTAGCTTTATAGAGGAGTACTATGAGGAGTAGAAAATTTGGCGCCATCGAGCGAGCTCCCTTTTATCAACCTTTTAATGCTCTCTAAACGTCTGTCTTTATTTATTTTTTGGGCATTAGCTCGATTTTTGACCGTGGCTTGGGTGCCACGATTGTGCTTCAAAAGTATATTGATTATTGTTTTATTTATGAGGGCACAGAAGTTAAGTATGAAGAACATCAAATGTCCCAAAGAAGGCAAATCCCTAGAGAGATGCTTTGTCTTAAATGATACAACAATCAGTTAATACACGGTTAAAAATTCAGCAGGATAATTCGCCTATTGCTGAAGAATATGTGTGTTCCTAATGTTCAACAGCGAGCATTTTATGCATACAATAATTGGCGAATAACCCTATTAGAAATTTTAGCGGAATTTGGGGCAAGTGTGCCACCTTAAGCAAATTGTTCTCTAACTTTGCCCAAAGCTTATAAAATCCACCAATTTAGCCTCATGATGATAGTTTCACATCTTTTCATAACCACTGTGCCATTTGAAATGAAAATAATTTCAAAAAGTATTTGTTTCGGAGCTTCTCAAATACCATCCAAAATAACCTATTTTTCGACACTATGGGGCAAGTGTGCCACCCATATGGGGCAAGACGGCCACCGAATGAACATCGCATGTAATTCTACTTGTAATGAAATTTTCTTTATTTCCTATTAATATTACTTAAAAAGCAGACGCTAATCAATAATTAAAAAAAAAAATTAAGTTTACCGTAATAAGGTGGTGCTTTATAACAAGGTTTTAAAACATGCGTAACTCTCTATTACTAATTCGAATAACTAAAATGGTTATTTTTGTCTCCATTCAATACAATATAAGTAGTACCCTTATATTACGGCAAATATGTATAATATTACACTAGATCAGCACTAAATAACGGTAAACAATTGATGTAGATATGTAAAACGGTACTTAATAAGCCGAAAAACATGTTATTATTCAATATTTTGAGATAAAATCACTTTGGGGGGCAAACATATTAGTTATTGCCCTACTATACTTCAGAAACCACTACCGGTGCCTCATTTTAGTTTATTATTATGATTTTGTTGATGATGTTTACATTTTTATAAATTTCACTTCAACATTATTTGTTTACCAAATAGGTGGCATACTTGCCCCAATAACTATACATTTCAACCAAACTGGATTTTGTATGTAAAACTAAATACTTTTTTCATTCAAATGCCACAATAACTTACACATTTGAATAGTTTCACGATGTACAGTACGTTAGAAAAATCTGGTAATAATTTAGCTTTTACCATGCTATTTAGAAACAACGAAATCTTATAAAAATTCACTCAAATTTGGTTGTCTTTGCAAAAATTGATGTAAATACGTGTAAAATAGAGCAATGTTCATCATATTTTGATCATTATATTGTGAACTATGAAGGAACATATTGTTAAGCTCAAAGAAAAAATATATATTGTAGTTTTTATAAAAAGCAGGGGTGGCACACTTGCCCCTATGGCACACTTGCCCCAAAGTCCGCTACCTTCTTTCAAATATAAGCTGTTCTTTTAGTTTGCAGCGTAGCGTATCATAAGCACGCCATGATCGATTTTTATTTACATCGGACGCCCTTAATACTGTGTAGATTCGAATTTTCAGCTCCGGGCACTGATCCAATGATTGCCGTCCACAGTTGCTACTCCGTTATTGCAAAAACAAACTGTACCTACACAGGGAACCAACAGACGCTACTCAGGATCAGTAGCATCCTCAATGTGTCGTACTTGTTCTGGTGCTCCCATTATTATAACAAACAATAATAATGCCGACACATCTTTCGATTTTTTTTCACCCGCCGAACGCGAACCGGCCACAATTGATTCGGATTCCATCGTTCGCCCACCAAGAAGCATGCAACAAATTCATCGGGTCAAACACTCCTCGGTGATGTGGTCCATGATATGATCACGCCTAACCGGATTCCTGATATTACTCGGGTACGCATTGCATGCCAAACGAGTGTGTTTCTGGTTCCATCGCTCGCTCTTGTTTTAGCAAGTTACAAAACTAATGGACCAAACACTACTCAATCATGGACACTAACCTTAATACACCAAAAAGTAATTTTTCTTCTACCTTGCATGGAGAATGTAGAGGACGTCGTAATTATGGACTTTAGACGAAAAAAGTCGGAATTTAGTTCAAAAACATCGTGAAAAGGCCTTTCTACGGCTTTCAAAGCGTCCAACAATTCGTTATAATTCCCATAACTGCAAACTCAAAAGAACAGCTCATGGTTGAAAGAAGGCGAATTTTACTAAGGGGCTGCCCATTAACCACGTGGTCATTTTTTAAAAATTTCAGACCATACCCCCTCCTGACCACACGTGGGGAATTTTAAAGTTTTTATGGACCGTGGTGTTTGACCAGACCCCCTTTTCCGCCTATAAATTACCATGTGGTTCATGGACGACCCCCTATCCTAATTCATAGTCCCATATGCTATGGGATGCTTCTCTTCTTGGACTAAAAATCATTGTCAATATTTGGCCTTTTTCCAGTAAATTTTACTTGTCCTAGCCAAACATTTCAAGCACTTAAAATATTGAAATGTGAAAGAAAACAATTTTTTTTAAATTATGCCAGATGACCGTTATGCCAGATGGCCGTTATGCCAAATGGCCATTATGCCAATTGGCATTATGCCAAACGGCATTATGCCAAATGGCATTATGCCAAATGGGGTAGAGCCGAACGAAACCTGTAAAATTCATGGATATTTACATGATATGTCATGTAATCTTCAATTATATGTCATGTTATCCAACAAGATCCAGAGTTGTTAGATGACATATAACACATTTTTACATGATTTTAAATTTAAATTTACATGATATCATGTTTACATGCCATAAATGAAGTTTACATGACGTGTAATATTCATTATTTTTAACAGTGTAATATGCTGTAAAGAATAAAATTTGAAAGTCAAGATACTAGAGAAAAAAGGATAACAGCTTGATTAACGACATCTCGGTGGTTTCAAAATATTTACGCCCTAACTAGGACAGAATCTGCTTTTCAGTATAGTATTCTTATGACCACTTCCAAAGTTTTTTAGGGTCGAATGACCTTCGGGTTGAAGTCCCTCCCAAACAACAACAACAACTTTCAAAGTTTTCAACTGAGCGCTTTCTTTGAAAATGGAGCATTTTTGCTTACGTATATCGTGTAGCATATACGAAGATATTGCTTTGGGATGTCAAAAAAATATTCAACCGAGAAGATTTGAACCTACCACCCTGAACATGATACTAAAACGCAAAGTCTGCGCAGTTACATTTGAATGTTCAAAGAAGATGTAGCGATGATCAGATAATGATTCCTCATCTGACACATGGCAATTCGTCAACTCGTGACTGATTCTATTCGAGCAGAGCGTTATGTCTAACACTTCATCTCTATTAGAAACCATGAAGGTTGGGCGATTGCCTATGTTAAGTAATTCAAGGTCTGTACTACTTAAGTATTCCATCAGACTGGAGCCTCTCAAATTGATATCTGAGCTGCCCCAGATGATGTGATGAGCATTGGCATCACTGCCCACAATCAGCGGAAGGCCTTTTGTTACGCAGTGTACGACAACTCGTTTGAAGTCATCCGTTGGGGATGGTTCATCATGTGGTAAATATACCGAACAATAGACGTATTTCCTGTTGAGGTCACCAACAGAAACATCAATTGTGACAGCACATACATCTCTGGTCGTCAACTCAGAAATGAGTGTAGCAACGATTGCTTTATTTACGAGCACGCATGCGCGGGGCATGGAGCGCGAGTTTACCATTTCAAGTTTGCTGAAAGTAGCAAAAACTGGATCCACAAGGTTACTAAGATAGAAGTTTCCTCTACGAAAGTAGGGTTCTTGAACTAGCGCCACTTGGGCTGCACCATTTTGCATGAGTCTGCAAAGATTGATCGTTGCTGTTCTTTTATGCTGAAGATTGATCTGAGCTAACCTAACCGTAGCCACTACCCAAACTAGGCAGGATTAAGCTTTTTGCAATCTTAGCACGAAAAAAAAACCAGATCGGTATCTATTTAAAGTCGCCAAAGGCGAAAGAGCACAGAATACACTGTGTAAAACGCATAATTCGAAGCCATATAGGTGATAATTTAAATTAAATGTCAACATATTCATAATCCCACCCTTATTAAGCCTCAGGATAGAGACTGAAGAAGGGCAGCCGATTATCTCGGAGAAACACAAGGTCACCTGCACCATTGCTCCGGGTAGCACAGGAAGGACTCAATACTGTGGAGGGTGCCCTGGTACCCCACAGGCTCCGTTAGCGGTTAGGTTAAATAGGTATACAAATAATTCCTTTGGCTCATAAAATAACAGATAATTTTCATTCCTTATAGCTACTAGTCCAGTGGAGGTGCACTAATTACTTATTTATGATTGGTTTGTTATACTAATTCATTAGCATAATTTCCAGATGCATCATGGAGTCATCGGAGATACTAACATAATCACTGCTATTAATATTTCAGCATGTCGTTCTATTCCGGAAATTTTAATTCGTCCTTATTTTGGAGACTACCTAATGAGGTTCAATTCATCATATTTAAAGAATGGAAATTCTGAAACATCTATATTCATATCATGTACAGCTA
Organism: Aedes aegypti; assembly: GCF_002204515.2. NCBI lineage: Eukaryota > Metazoa > Arthropoda > Insecta > Diptera > Culicidae > Aedes > Aedes aegypti. The sequence continues at coordinate 263,445,947 of NC_035107.1, read as the reverse complement.
TAAATTCCATTTTATATATTTTATTATGATGATTTCATTTGTTATATGCTGGGTATTGAGAGGGTGCATTAAGGTGAACATGAGTCGAAGCCGGAATTCCGATTTTCAAGAGCACGGATCTGGAGAGCCAAACACCTGTTTGGGCTGAAAACTTAATCGATTGGTCACTAGCTGGTGGTGACCAATCGATTGGGTTTTCAGCTCAAGTGGATGTTTGGTTCTCCAGATCCGAGCTCAAGAAGATTTGAACTTTGACTTCGATTCATCTTCACCTTAAGGCATCAGAGAAGTCACAGATGGACGATGTAGTAGGGTGTCAGCCGGAGTCTAGGGGAATGTGCCATGACATCCTTGCACTACATGCTGCTACAATGACCTTAATGTAATTGTCCTTGTTTACTACAGTAGGCTACAGCGAATGAAACGAAGCGTCTGATGTAATATTATTTTGTTTGTCCTCCCTAAACATATGGAAGCTGGAATTTTGTTTTTGATGTATCCAGAAACTTTACTAACAAATTACCGATTTTTTATTTTTATTCAAATTATTTGTTTATTTGTATCATTCTTCCCTCGACCAGCCTAATATCATCAGTAGGACAAATATTCCTAAGAAAAATATAAGTCGGCCGATACAATACTGCATGCATTCAGATGCTGTTTCACTGCGTCATATTTTATTATTACTACCATTTTATTTTCATATTTTATTATCATATTATTATGTATATTATAATCTGTTCTACTATATAACATATCACTATAATTGAATTTATCGTGTTTTGGGGAGGGAGGGAGCATCAGGGCATCATTGAATTAACAACTGGACAATGAAGTGGAATGCCAATCGAAGTCAGGAGGAAAAGTGTTAGTCGTTCGCGTCTAGTACTTTTCTCTCCAACAGTTGTAAAAGATTTGACGCGCCCTTCTTCTAACAAACCTTTCCGTGGAAAGCTCGACAAGTATTGCAAATTCTAATACTCAATCTGTTAGATCATATGGCTGGAAGGAGATTATCTATTTCCCGCGGGTTTCGCGTAAGTGTTTCTACTTACGGGTCCGCCTTTTGGCCCTTCATACAGCGATATGTTGAATGCAGATTGGTAATAAAATTTTACCTTACTGTTGAGTGGAGCCGCATGCAGAGCAAGACTCAAGCAAGGATTGGTGGCTACCTACATACATACATACATACCTGTGAGGTGGACTTTTACCACCGGAACAGGCAGTCCGTAGTGTTAATTCTTAGCCAGTTGACACAACCGCTACCGACACTACGCGGCTATCTAGGCTGCTCGGGAAAAGGAGGTTAATATTGATGATTAACTCCTGACGTGCCCAAGCAGCTGAACAACTGGGAACTCTATATTGAATTGGTTGCGACCAAATTTCATGGATATTCTCCGTCCATTGAAAATCCAAGTGATCTGGATGATGCCGTTGATACTATAACATCCTACATTATAAAAGCTTTTGAAGAAGCATGTCCTCTGCGGTCTGTAAAGACTACAAGAGGGACCCCATGGTGGAATACCGATCTGACTAGACTCAGGAAACAATGTAGAAGGAGTTGGAGCAGACGCCGTTCAGCTGGATCAGAGTCGTTCAAGTCAGCTCGCAAGGCTTACAAGAAGGCTCTTCGTTCTGCTGAACGATCTGGCTGGACAAACCTTTGTACAAATGTTTCCAGTTTGAGTGAAGTCAGTCGGCTGAACAAAATCCTTGCAAAATCTAAGGATTTCCAAGTGAACGAAATTCGCTTACCTAATGGTGACTTTACTTCTTCCGATGAAGAAGTTTTAGAATGTTTATTCAATACACACTTCCCCGGATGTGTGGACATAGCATCTACGGATAAACCAAATGTCTTTTCATGTAGTTACGAGTCTCTGGCCTCAGCTCGCAGTAGCGTAACTAATGAATCCATTCAATGGGCACTTAATAGTTTTGCTCCTTTCAAATCTCCAGGAGCGGATGGAATATATCCTGTTCTGCTCCAAAAGGGGTTTGAGTTTATCAAACATGTTTTGAAAAAGCTACTTGTAAGCAGTTTTGCTACCGGTTACATTCCCAGATCCTGGCGTGATATTACTGTAAAGTTTATCCCGAAAGGAGGGCGTGCGTCGTATGAAGAAGCGAAGAGTTTTAGACCAATCAGTCTGACCTCTTTTCTTCTGAAATGTCTGGAACGCATTATCGATCATCACATCCGTGATGTTTATTTGGCAAACATGCCTCTTCATGTGAATCAACATGCTTACCAATCTGGAAAGTCCACTGTGACTCATTTACACAAAGTTGTATACGATATCGAGAAAGCATTCGCTCAGAAGCAATCCTACTTGGGTGTTTTCTTGGATATTGAGGGTGCCTTTGATAACGTGTCTTTCGATGCCATATTGGAAGTCGCACGAAACCATGGGCTACCTACAATGATTACCAATTGGATTCATCAAATGCTCAAAAACCGACATCTCTTCCCAACATTGCGTCAAGCAGCGATTCGAAAATTGAGTGTTTGCGGATGCCCCCAAGGGGGAGTCTTGTCACCACTTTTGTGGCATCTCGTAGCAGATACGCTATTGAGGCAACTCAATAATAGCGGTTTTCCAACATATGGATTTGCCGACGACTATCTAGCTCTGATAGTTGGTATGTGCATAAGCACCCTATTCGACCTGATGCAAAGTGCTCTTCAGGTTGTCGAGAGTTGGTGTCGCCAATATGGTCTTTCGGTTAACCCGAATAAAACATCTATTGTTCTTTTTACGGAAAGACGAAACCGCGATGGAATTCGACCTTTAAGTCTTTTTGGCACTGAGATTAATGTGACTAGTAAAGTATGTCGGAGTCATTCTAGATTCCAAACTTTCATGGACATCTCACATTGATTTCAGAGTCAAAAAAGCTTGCATGGCTTTCGGTCAATGCCGGCGAACCTTTGGTAAAACTTGAGGCCTCAAACCCAAATATATCAAATGGATTTACACAACAGTTGTTCGACCAATATTGGCATATGGATGTCTTGTGTGGTGGCAAAAGGGCGAAGTGAGAACAATCCAATCAAAATTGGGCCATCTCCAAAGGATGTGCATGATGGCGATGTCTGGTGCGTTCTCTACAACTCCCACAGCAGCGCTCGAGGCCCTTTTCGACGTTGCGCCACTACACATATATCTTAAACAAGAAGCACTTTCTTGCTCTTACCGTTTATGGGTACTGGATCTACTGGAGAAAAATCCAGTAAATCGTAGATCTACACACACTTCGTTGTTTCCACTTTTGGTGAATTGGGACAAAATTGTCCTTGCTCCAAGTGATCTCACAATCCAGCTTTTTACGAGCGCCAATGGCTGCCACAAATAGGCTCGCTTTCTGGTAGGGATCAAATGCTATGACGTTTGGCTTGGGTCCATTCCATATAAACGACCCAAGCCAAACGTCAAATTGACCGATGCCTACCAGAAAGCGAGCCTGCTTTTGGCAGCCATTAGTGGTTTTAAAAAGCTGAATTGCTTGTCACTTTCCTTACAGGACATTTATCACACAATTCCCTTCACGGGAAGAGTGGACGTCTGGCTATTTGGAAAGAAGTATATCAAACAATATAGTATGTTACACTGATGGCTCCCTTCTTGAAGGTAGAGCTGGTGCAGGAGTATATTCTCGTGAGCTAAGGTTGAATCAGTTCTACTCACTTGGTAGCAGTGATGGAAAGTGGCGAACAGTTCTGCTGAACTGGAACAAAAAGAAAACCAAACGCTCCCGAGCGTCGGAGTGCTGGTTTACTCGCATCTGTCGTACTCCCGAGTAAACGAAGCTAAAAGTGATTCGCGAACGAGTTCAGAGCTGCTCAGAGTCATATTATGCTTTTGGGAAAAAAGCTGCTTCCCCTCCGAGATTTATGGTTTCCAAGGGTTTTTGACTACAAACTAGTAGTTTACTGTCGATTTGATGGTTTTACAATTAATTTGTCTGTCAAAACCATAATAAATCACACTTTGCTCGGTTACTCGCGAGTAAACGATCCCGAGTTTGTTGCTACTTCTTTCAACATGTTCTCCTGAGCAGACGGGTGCGGACTTACTCACACCTAGCCAGTTCGCGAGTCGGTGATGTTTGTTACGCGTTGGTATACACTCGTGAGCTGCTTCGTGATGCGAATTTTTCCACCACTGCTTGGTAGAAACTGCACCGTTTTTAGGGCGGAAATATTTGGTCTTATGTGTGGAGTGCAATCAGCACTTCAACAACGCGTAATGGGTAAAATGTTCAGATAGTCAGGCTGCTATAAAAGCTCTCGCTTCGGCCAACTCAAGGTCGAAGCTTGTTATCGCATGTCGAACTCAAATTGAGGAACTGAATTCAGTCAACTCTGTAAACCTTGTATGGGTACCTGGCCATTCTTCCATCGTTGGAAATGAATTGGCTGATGAGCTAGCTCGCGATGGAGCATCGCATGACTTCATTGGCCCTGAGCCGGCTATTCCAATTTCGAAGTGCTGGGTGAAGCTACAGATAAACTCTTGGGCGGCAACTCAGCACAAGCAATATTGGAATAGTTTGGAGTAATGTCGTCAAACAAAATTGTACATTACTTAGCCATCTCCAAGGGTGGCGAAGTATTTAACAAATCTGTCAAAGCAGAATTGCAGTCTCTTGGTCAGAGCGTTGACAGGCCACTGCCGACTCAACTATCACATGGCAAATATTCAGCGTGCTGACTCATTTGTGTGTGATAGTTGTGACTCCGATTATGGAACTTCGTATCACCTGATATGTAACTGTCCAGTTTTTGCGCAAATGCGATTCCAATTACTTGGTAAACACTTATTAAGTGAAACTGAATTCAGAAGCCTGAATCTTCAGGACATTCTGTTATTCTTAACCCGCTGTGGTAATGAGCTATAGGCTCTCTTTACGCTCATGCGTTTTGCAGTGCCCTTTTTAGGGCGCTGTTCGAACCCATTGTGGTATGGAGCTACATGCTCTCATTTCGCTTATGCGATCTTCCCTCTTCAAGGGACCCCACTCCTATTTCCTCTCATCTTTCCCTTCCCTTTCCTCTCCCATCGGGTAGATGATGAAATAGGCTCAAATATGGCGATGGCACAAATCTCCCAATTGGTGGAGAACGTGCCTTTGCAGCCGGCCTTCTGATACCTGATACCACCCTGAACATGATACAGGAATTATTAGAGTATTCATAAATAAAATAGTATCAGAGGCCTTTCTAGATTAAATACAAGAATCTATCCATGATTTCTTGAGATAAATTCCACCAGTGATTTCTTCATGGAAAAATCCATAATTATATAATTCTTCTCAGATATTCCAACACGAATTCTTTAAAATAATTCTTCAAGCATTCTCTTAACATATTCTTCAGAAAACCTACAAGGTTATTCAGTAATTTCTCCAAATTATTTTATATATATTTAACAAAATATATTCATAGGGAACACCATCGTGGAATCTTCCAAGAATCCAACGAAAATTTTCTTCAAAATAATCTGAAATTTCATTCCTTTAGAATTAGATATAGGTTGTTTGGCAAGAATTCTACTAAGAGGTTTTATTGGAACTGTTACACAAAATTATAAATAAATTTTCTGATAAGTTTTCCTAGAAAACCTCGATTGAAATTTACAAAGATTTCATCCAGATTTCTGCGATTCCTAGTATCACTTCAATATTATTTAAAAAAAATCTTATTTAAAAAAAATTACAAAACAGTCTTCCAGGAGTTCATCGAGGCGTCCTTCCACAATATCCGATGTGAATTCTTCAATGAATTTAGGAATTAATTGAAATACCTTTTGGGAGAAAATCATCGTGGTATTGTTCATGTAATTACTCTCGGGTTTTTTCAGGACCGCCTGTAACTGCATGTATTTTAGAAAAAATTGCATTTTTACCGATTTCATGCATTATGTCACATTATGGAATACATATTATATTTCAGTCTGTACGACTTTCAGTAGAAGACGGTGAAATAAATAATAATAATAATAACCGCTTAACAGTCACAGTGGAAATGTAATTTATTTTTGGCTGTTCACTGTTTGTCTCCATATTTTGGAAAATACATGATTTTAGCGAGGTGTCTTTTCATAGATTGAACCAGACGTCTGTCAGGTATTCCAATAGGCATTGGCACCAACTTGTGATGTGAAGCCTTCAAAACTAGAAAATTTAAACATTCTTACCCCATTGGAGTGGTGACATTGGGTCAAAGAAGCGGGAGGTGCAAAGCAGAAGAATTGTTCTGTATTCATGTTTGCATATGCTACCGTAATCCGGGGTAACATTGATCATATTTTTGAATATTTCTTAAATATTTCGTTTGAAAATGCAAATGTCGAAAATTTTATATTTTTATAACAAGTACTGCCATCCATAGCTTGGAAGATTTAAGAATGTTGAAAAAAATGTTTAAAGTGATTTTTTGATTTAGCTGATATGGGGTAACATTGATCACCGATGTAAATAACATTCGGTAATATTGAAAATGTCGATACTTACTTAAATCATGGCCCCCGAAGCCCAATATGAAGGCCAAATGCTTACAAGTCATGTACTTTTTGAGTATTTTTTAAAATTAAAAACACCCCGAACCACGGAATACGCCTAAAAGTAGGCAATATTCAAAGGGAATTCTATATTTTTTTAAAGTAATTCGTTAATGTTACCTAATTGAGCATACTTATGAAAGTTTTGACAACGGAATCGTTTTCGGCGATGCCATTTTTAGTAAGAACCGCATTTTCCTTGCTCATATCGTTTCCAGAACTTATGTGAGACATGAATCTTCGGTAGTGTCATCCTTACCCATTGATATCAATATTTCAAAAAGTTGACAAATTTACGCATAAGGTAAATGCAATTTTCGCAAAAATCATCACTTTCATTAGCTTATGAATGTAAAAAAAGCACCATTCATGATTTGGAAATGTTTCATCAATAAAAGGTTATACGAACTTTTTACGAGATGAGTCATTCCGATCAATGTTACCCCGCTGATCAATGATACCCCGGATTACGGTACTTGGAAATACTTAACCGACATTTTTTCCCACAATTTTGGGTTTACTTTACTCAAAATAAAGTATATCTATTATACTTTCAACCCAAAACATCTCGGTATTCTCTTCCCTTCTTACGAATGTTGTCAAAAATAGAGAGAGCTGCATCTATCCAATGCACTATGGGCCATGGACGCGATCTGGCGGGACAAAATTATTAACATGGTAACGACGCATTTCAGGCATTTGGTTCCACAATTTTTTTTTTGTGATGACAACCATCTACTGACTTAAACGAATAGTTCGTAAATCGTCAAGTTGCGCATCTATCTAACTTTTTACTTTGACGTTCTACAAACTTGACATGTACGACAAAGTTGTTTTTTTTTTGATAAAATATAAAACTCTCTCGAAGACGTCAAAATTCCACAGCCTACTGTTTTCGAGTTATTGGTAAAATAATACCAAATTAGTGAAAACACATTTTTTTGCTTCGGGTTTTGATATTTTTCTTAAGAACCGTTTCATATAAAATTTTTTGCTGATAAATGTATAACAAACACAGATGTTAGTGGAAAATTTTTAATAACGCGACGCATAAAAATTAAGAAATAATGAAAAAACTTGAAAAATAAAGCAATTTTTTATCTTTAGCATCTTCAAAAGCGCAAAAATCGAAAGCTCAATTTTACAGGCAACATGACGTATGTCAAAACTTCAGAGAGGTATATTTTGGAGTTTTTCCATTTTTAACACTGATTATATTACTCTAATACAGTTAAATTTTCATGAGCCGTTCTGAAGAGGCGATCGACTTTTTGCTGTTTGCATTTGAGGTGCATATCTTGACTAAATGTCCTTCAAATGCGGTAACACAAACCAATCAAAAGACTCCTAGCAACGATTATCTAAATCACCGCTGATTTAGATCTCTGGGTTAAAGATTAGGCTTGTAGGATAGTCATTCACCAGTTGGTTAGTTTCTACTTTTTCATGTTTGCTTGTTCACCGTCGGTTAGGTTGATGAACAGCGAGTAAACACGATTGATGAAGTTGTGTACTGCGTTGATTTTTTGCAGAGGCGCGTCTACGTTTGAATCCATGGGAAGGACAAACGTTGGCAAATATTTTTTGTACAGTGAAGCTAAGAAAAATTCAACCCTTTGGAATCCCAGACTGGAAATTTAAAGGGGAAACTTATTTGAGGGGCTCAAACGCAAATGGGTGTTAGTGATATTTTGGTCGGTTTTGAGTTGAGGAATTTTTTAACGATATATTTTCAGCTTCATCTCTTTTCGCTCCACAGAAGAAATAACGTAATTCTGAGAATACTGGCTTGTTTTTTTTGATACCCATACCATTTGTATGGAATGAAATCTTTCTGAAAACTTCAAAGTAGATTTTCCCAGAAATATTGTTTTTTTTTCAATGAAAGGGGTCATGCACAAATTACGTCACGCTCCAAGGGGAGGGAGGGAGTCAAGCGAAGCGCGACAAGCCTTACAACATTTTCAGAAGACTCATACAAAAAACGTGACATAGGGGGGAGGGGAGGTGTCAAAAAGTTGAAATTTAGCGTGACATAATTTGTGTACCATCCCAAAGGGGGGAGGGGCTTCCAAACCACTCATTGTCATGCCAGTCGTTACCAGAATACTAAATGGCCGAAAAGAAACCAAACAAGAATCAAGAACACATAACGAAACCTAATTAGAGCCATGAGATAAGAGTTTGATTCTTCATAGCGTCAGAGCAGACTGCACAAGATCTCATACTTTTTTGGAATGATGTACTTAATTTTCTCTAGGAGTTTTATTTCTCTATGAATTTTCCTAGAGAATTTCTCCAAGAATCTTGTTCTCTAAACATACATTTAGAAATTGCAGAGATTTCTTCTAAGGTTTCTGCAAAAATTCCTCCTATAATTTTCGCAAGTAAGTCTTGGAAGATTTTTTGCTAGGAATGTTTCCAGGGAAATGTCAAGGAAAGTATTGTGAACAATAAATCCGTGAGGCACTTTCGAAGAAAATTCTGAAGTAATCTCATATAAAACTAGTGGAAGCTTTTAAGTCACTCTATATGAACAGTGATCTCTGAAATAACGCCTGGACTCTTGAGGAAGTTTCAGGAAGATTCCCTAGATAGTTTGCTAAGACAATCTAGAAAAAAAAACAATTGAATCTCGGAACAATATTTCGCAGGGTTTTTTAAAAGAATATCACGAAAAACAATGGACAGAATCTCTATAGAAGTTTGTGTAGGAATGATCGGAGGAATTATTGTCTATGGTTGCTAATAATTGGTGTGGAAAATTAATTGAACTAATAGAATTGCACAGGAATTTTCCTCAAGAGAAATTTTGTAGAAATCTTAGGAAGATCTTCTAGAGTAACAACTGGAGAATTCAGTCGAAGAATTAGTGAAAAAAATATCTGGTAGAAATTCTAGGATAGTTTTGGAAAATAAGCATGAGAAAATTACTGGAGGTAGTAGCTTTTAAGTTCGAAAGCATTTCCTGGAGAAACTTCTGGAGAAATTCTTCTGGGCATCCTTTGAAAATTCTCTGAAAAAAATTCTGGGAGAACTGGTAGAGAAATCTCTAGAAGAATTCCTGAAGAGATTTCTGTACGAGACCCTGAATAAAAATCTAAATAAAATCTCTATGATAATTTCTTAAGCTTAGTCTATGAAGGTTTCTCAGAAGTCTGTGCAATTTTGCATTAGGATTCAATGCGAGCAGAATTATGAAAAAAGAGATTTTAGAGATCATTTTGGTTAAAATAGAGACTTAAGAGACCTCCTTTTAAACATACACTTTTTAGAGACTTGCATCAAAATAGAGACCAAGTCTCTACAAAGAAACCTACTATAAGCCCTCTCTTCAGGATCATTTATTTGGGTCAACTTGTATTATATTTCAATAGACCAAACTGCTTGTCTTTACAACCAGTGAGGTTGTTCTAATTTCCAAGATAACAAATTGATGAACCAAAATTCTGTTAGTTTATGTAGTTTTTTTTTCTTTGCACTGAAGTGACCCTAAAAGCAAATATTGTCAGAAGAAAATGAAGAAAATTCTTGAAAAATGTTTCATCGCGCAAAAACTCTATCAATATTTCAGTGGAACTTCTTCAGCAATCCGGAAAAAAAGATCGTCAAGATGTGCTCTGAATATGTTTATAAATGATGCCTCAAATATCATCAGGAACTAGATCAAATCATTTTTCAGGAACTAACTGTGGGAGTTCTATGGGAATTGCCTTGTAAATCGTCAATAAATTCAGCAATACTTTGATAGATTATGTCAATAGTGATCGAACTTTCAGAAATCGCTAGCACCATCACATTCATGCTGTGAATAACACGATGGGACTGGTCTTAGATTAATCCATTACTTCCTCCAAAGATTCTTTGAGAAATTACTATGGAAGTTCCAAAAATATCTCAATACATCTCATTACAAAGTTGGCCGTATATATTTTTAATCAACTATCCATTGATTCATTCAGTAATGCCATTTGTTTTTCTAACGTTTAAAGAAGTTTCTTATAACAATTCTTACAATAAGTTGCCTATAGATATTCTCAACCGTTCTTCACACAAGTCCAAGCTTTCTGCTTATTTTGTTTTCTTTTTTATGTTCAATCGTGGGTAGGACAATCCTTTGACTGTCCTACCCAGGTCTTTTTGTGCGTAGTACATGTCCTACCTGTCCTACCATCTTCCCGCGCCACTGATTTTTTGGTTCAAGGGATGCATCGAGTGGAAATTTAGCATCTGGCCAGAGGCAATTGGTTTGATGTACCGTTTTGATTCATATTACGGACATTTAAGGCCTCAGTGAAGTATAACCCAGTTTGGACCATACAAAATAAATCATTCTGTATGATTTTTTAGCGTTATCGAGCGTCGGAAGCCTTTAACTTTCTGATGGTGGGTAAAGAATACGCGTCCGCAACTTGAATAATTTTAAATAAATCAAAACGTGTGGCCTTTTCATGATTCTTATTCCGGACGCTCCCTCATTTTTGCCTCATATTCCGGACGCTTTGATTCGAATTACGGACAGCTCATGATAATCATTAATGGAACAGTCAAATCATCAATTGAAATCGTTCAACCACTTACGAGACGTCTAAGGTAGTTGGGCATTATAAATTTGCAATGATATTTACGGAAAGAACCTAATAAAACGAGCCTCGAAAATGAGAACTTTTGGACGGCGAAACTTGAAACATTTCGTGTGAAATGTTTCCCATACAAACGAGAGTGTCCGGAATTTGAAGCTGTCCGTAATATGAATCAAAACGGTACCATAGAGCTTTTATTGTTTATCGGAGGAGAGTCAAGTCGAAATAGGGAATCTTGCCTTGAGACTCTTCGTTTATGAACTGTATACTATTATCGTTTGAGTTAAAAGCTTGTAAAACTTCTTGTAGTCGGTCAGCTTGTACGATGAGGAAGAGGTCATCTACATACTTTCTCAGGACTTTGAAGTACCGTTTTGATTCATATTACGGACAGCTTCAAATTCCGGACACTCTACTTTGTATGGGAAACATTTCAAACGAAATGTTTCAATTTTCGCCGTTCAAAAGTTCTCAATTTCATATCTCGTTTCAGTAAGCTTATTCCATAAATATTTTTGAAAATTTATAATACATAACTACCTTAGATGTCTCTCTAGTGGTTTGACAATTTCAATTGATGATTTGAATGTTCCATTAATGATTATCATGAGCTGTCCGGAATTCAAATCAAAGTGTCCGGAATATAAGGCAAAAGTAAGGAAGCGTCCGGAATAAGATTCATGAAAAGGCCACACAATTTGATTGATTTAAAATTATTCAAGTTGCGGAAGCGTATTCTTTACCCATCGTTCGAAAGTTAAGGGCTTCCGACACTCGATAACGCTAAGGAATCATACAGAATGAATCATTTTGTATGCTCTATGCTGGGTTATACTTCACTGAGGCCTTAAGTGTCCGTAATATGAATCAAAACGGTACTTTCCCATTTTAAGCATGACATTGGTAATGAGTATTTACATGAACAACAGATAAGTCCTAGTAGGTCTTGTTTTGAAAAACAAAGCAGCTAGATGAAATGTAGAATTCTACCATCTCTGAGAACAGATTTAAGCATATCGTAGTGTTGTGTTGGATTCAGTCCCAGTTGCTAATGATATCACGTCTTACTAGTTCCCGTTGAATATATCATCAAAAGATACAACTACAAAACCAGGGGGAATTTATATCGAGTTGCTTTATGAACAGAAACTGTTAGAGTCTCTTACGTTGTGTTCAGCATCTATGGCTAGTTGTAGTATGAAAATTTAAAATATTCCTTCAATACTCGTGTTAAAGTCAATCCTTTTCTATTTAATTCTTTATTTTTGGAATATTATTATTTATAGCATTTTGACCAGCATTTCGAATTGAGTTAAAAAAATAAACATTTGTACCATTTTACCTTATGCAAAACACATTTATCGAAGTGTTTTTTTTCAGTTTACACCATTATACACTGTTAACAAGCAAACCGCTAAAGAATATCCTAAGCATTAAAGTGGTTAGCTGAAGCGTTCTTGCTTTACACCATTCTTTCAATTTTAGCTGAAATTCTGAGTGTCGTCCCAAAATTCGAGCTAACTTGGATGAAAACTGGTACTGCGATTTTTGGTCAGGATCTGTCCTTCTAGCTCTTTACGTCAATACTGGAGCATTTTCCCCTCAGAACTTTCAAATTTTATCAATTAAATTCTACGAACTATTCGACTTTCTAAGTGCTTATTGTCCACAACCCGACGCTTTTCTCATTTTTGTAAGTTAGTAGCGAAACGACGGTGCGGAGATGAACAGGCCAAGCTAACCGGACTAGCAACATACATTTTTTAATGAAAGTGAGCGTTTTCCTTCTGTGGCAGCAGGTTCCGTTGAAGTCACCAAAAGTGATGGCATCCACGCCGCCATGCCAGTTGGTGGGCACTAGTTGCGGAAAGAAAGAAGTTTATTTTATGAGATCAACTTTTCTCGTTCCATGATTGGAGGCCAGCAGTTCAGTCGGTGGTCGTTGTTTGTAAACATACGGATTGTATCATTTCTCTTTCAATCAGGCTTACTGACTGGCTGGATGCAGCCGACCACCACAAGAAGCAGCAGCAAGTAGCTTTGGTGGTTGAAAAATATGACCATTTCCTGCGGTTGTAAACGGACAGGACGTAAAAGACCAACTTGGACTATCGTCTTTATTGTCGTGATTGAGGGCCTTCGTAGTCTAGCGATAGCGTCCACGACTATGCTGATGGTGACTGGGTTCGATTCTCGGTCGCTTCCCTGGGCATAGAGTATCATCGTGTCTGCCACACGATATACGAATGCAATAACGGCAACTTAGGCAAAGAAAGCTATCAATTGATAACTGTGAAAGTGCTCTTAGAACACTAAGCTGAGTAGCAGAATTAGTCCCAGTGGGGACGTAATATAAAAAAAGAAGAAGGCTGCACTGCGCGGTGTCTTGAGGAAAGTCACATAAAAACGACAAACTGTATGAGACCATAACATCTCAAGACGGATAGATGACTCCGAGTCCGAGAAAGAAACGAATGGATCGCCTGAGTGTAATCGATAAGTTTTATTTTCAAACTGGTTAGCGTTCAGAGGAGATTACAATCTGATAGAAAAACGTTGATTTCTTTCGGGAAAACGGAGTGAGTCGCAAACAACTAGATGCCGCTGAACTGACATCAGCCAATTTAACAAGTTCCACTACCCCGCCATTCAATTCAATGTAGGTAAACCATATAGGAAAGAAATCTTTGGTTGGCTCTTTCCTGGCAATGGCATTGCGAACTGAAGTCTGAACCAGTCATTTGTATAGCGGTGGAAATTGGCGTTCGAGTGAACTTGACTTGCATCAGGTGCACCGGAGAGCATGGTAGCAGGTCAATGACGTGGTAATAAATAAATTTGGAATAGTGGGTTTTTCTACGTACATTTGTGGAGGCAAATCGTAGTGTGTATCTCACTGTCTCAACTTGTTTAGGTTCAACGTCAACTGGAAAGCGGAGTTGTAGTTCTTTAGGAGTTGTATAGGATTTGGTTGTTTATAAAATTAAAGTAATAGAAGTATTGTGTCTTTGTACCTAGTATTGTATTCAACCTATGAGTCATTCTCTTTGAGAACAGAAGCACGTTTGAATAACTTTTTTTGTCGCTGTTCCCTGTTCCGGGAGAAACTGATAAATGGGGCGAATTTTTGGAACTGAATTAAAATTCTTCTCAAGGATGCAAATCATTTCGTTCGCAAGATCAGTACTATACAGTAGGATAAATCAAGTATTTTGGCCACGCTAAGGATAAGCCAGAGAACGGCGGTCGATTTACTAAAAAATATGCTAATATAGGTGTTCTTTTTCTTCTTGGAATTACGCCCTCACTGGGGTAAAGCCTGCTTCTCAGCGTAGTGAGAGCTTTCTTTGCCAAATTTGCCATTTTCGTATATCGTGCGGCAGGTACGATGATACTCCATGCCCAGGGAAGTCAATGAAATTTCCATTACGAAAAGATCTTGGATCGACCGGGAACCGAACCCATATACCTTCAGCTTGCCTTTGCTTTGTAGCCGCGAACTCTGACCACTCGGCTAAGGAAGGCCCCCTTTTCCTCGAATCTATTTGTCGAATCAAACTTTTAATGAAAGTGGCTTTTCTATCAGACAAGGCCCATCCCATCTCCACATCGTCTGGCCCGAAGTGTGTCAACAGAGTGCACAGAGACCATCAACTAACCAGAACAAGGAAGTAATCATCTGCTCTCTACTGGCACAACCGATCGTCCAGACGTGGTCCCGTCGCCTGAAACCAGTTCTGCTGACCGCTATTCGACTCAATAGCATAATTGCGTAATACCGGGGTAAAAAACTCGGTGACGGTCTCGTCATCACGCCACTTTGCTGTGCAGAAAGATTCTTCCTTCCGTCAGCAGTTCAACTGAGTTTTCAACATCATGTATATAGGCGTTTACAGAGAATGTCGCGGTGTGCCTGGAACCGTTATAACGAAAAAAAAACCATCAAAAGATCAACAATTCAACCAAACCAACAAAAGATATAGTATCCTAGCATCCTCTCCGCGATTTGAAAAATTTGATATGTACGAATTATTTATTGAATAACTATCGCAATTCAGCTCCAATAAACTTCAAATTTGGTGTGTATGTACTTTGATGATACATCAACAACTGTCCAAAAAAAATAAAGAAAAATATTATTTCACTACGGCACTACAAGTGAATAAAAAATTACCAAATCTGTCACTGTAATTGAAATATATTGTTTTTGAGAATATGGTTGACGGATTTCACGCCAACTCGACAAAGGGATTGGCAGTACCCCTTCAGAATTCAATGAAACTTTCTGGATGTGAAGACTATGAGAAACTAAGATACTTTACATACTTTGTTTTTTCAAAATCGATCTAGACTAACTTTTTCTATAAACCCGTATAACGCGAAAACTATAACACCTACAAAAAAGTGTTGTATGGGGGACTGTTGTGAAATTTCCTGACGTTTTATAGAAAAATATTGAAAAAATAAAAACACATTTTCTACACTGAAAAAAATAATATTCAAAACTTTGAAGTCGATTTAAAAAAAAACGGCCATTTCAGATTTTTATTATCCTTAAGCGAAAAGTTTTGTAATTAAATTTACTAAAAGTCGTCTATACATTGCAAATTGGGCATATTTTAGGGAAAAAAGTTTTTCTAACTTCAAATTTTTCAAGTCCCAAACTGAAATTTATTTTTTCAAAGATTTTGATTTAAACCGTCAAACATGATTGTGTTTTCAAGTGATAAATGAGTTTGAATCAGAAAATAGATTGTATTTTTTATTGAGAATAGTTAAAAAACGGAATTATACAGTGATTATGTTTTTTAAATGCAGGCAATCAATGAACTTCGCCCCTGCCTATGAAAAAATCAACTCCGTCTAACAATCCGACGGATTTTTATGGTTTGAAAGGTATCACAACAGTATTGCAAACATTGAAAAGTAACAACCTTATCCATACCCCATTAAAATCTCTTCTAGAAAAAGTTTTGTGAAAAAAAAACTTGCTAAACGTACCTGCGTTAAACGCCAGATGAATAAGATTAATGAATATGTTTGTATTGTTCTCTACCTAAAAAAAAGTTGATAAGCTCATAACTCATGATTTTATTTGCAAATAACAGTCTGCTTTTCTACGAAACAAAACAGACTTCTTAAAACAAGGTTAAATACTGGTAATTAGTGACTTTTCTGAAAATGATAACGCTGCTCAACGATATCACTGGAATAATTCCCAAGCAACGATACACCAATTCTAGATTTACCATAAAAAAGATAATAAATTGGAAAATGTTAGTTTTATTATAATATCAGACCTATGACACAGTAGCAGTTTAGCTATTTATTTCAAAATTGATAAATTTTGTTAAACAAATCAAAAGTTTTTTAAGTCAGATGGAGCTGCAGCTCGTTATAAAAATAAAAAAATAAATTCAGCTTATGTAATTTCAAGAAAATACATGGATTGGAAGCAGAGTGGCACTTTTTTGCCACATCCCACGGCAAAGGCCCCTGTGACGCTATTGGTGGCACTCTCAAGCGAATGGCAAAAAGAGCAAGTCTTGCAAAATACTATGGAAACACAATCGCAACTCCGCGAGAACTATTCGACTGGGCAGTGAAACAAATTGATACATGTATCACCAAATTAAATTTCTGTTATATATCTAATGAACAATATGTTAAAATGTCAGAGGAATTGGTGGAATTGTTTGATAAGGTTAAAACTGTCCCTGGTACCCAAAAATATCATTGTTTTATGCCTATTAGTGATACACAAATTGCAGCCAAACGGTATACCAATTCAGAGGATGAACCAAAAATATTCAATTCATTCAGTAAAGCCCAAAAATAATGTAAATATTCATGTGCAGATACTACGTCTTAGGATATATAGCAATAATAAAAATAAAAACAAACCACGACTTTTTTCATAAGCATAATATTGACCCTTTCCAGACACCTGTTAAGATTGGTTTTGACCAAATAAGAAATTAAATATTATTGTGATATCTTTGCAACCATAAAAAACCCATCGGATTGTTAGACGGAATTGATTTTCTCATAAGCGGTTTGGTGCGAGATCAATTGAATTTAATTTAAAAAAAAAGCTCCGTATAATTCCGTTCTATTTCTTTTAACTACTACCAATAAAACAAATATGATCTATTTTGTGATTAAAACTCATTTATTACTTGAAAATATGATCATATTAGACTATTTAAAGCGAAATAAAAAATTCATTTTGGACTTTCGAATCGATGTAAGAAAAACTTTTTGACGTTGGATAACGTCCTTCGGCAACATATAGGGGTACAATTTCAAAAAACGAAAAATTGAGCATGTAACGAAAAGTGGTCAGGTTTTGACCGCTAATAACTCAGCCATTTGTCGATAGATTTTCAATATTTATACATCAATCGACCGGAAATTTATCTACGCGTCGATTCAAATGGAGGACACTATTGATTATTGGCAACAAATTATTGAAAAATCGTAAAATGTTGACCCCTTTCTTATCTAACCAATCACGTTCAAGCACATTTTTGAGTTCCGCTTCCCACTATAAAAGCGCACCGGTCCTGCTTCTTCCCTCAGTCTTCTTTTTGCGGTCGGACTGTGAACACGGTCGGGCGAGTCATTTTCGCTTTGCGTTTGCTCCCGCCGACACAGTTCAATTTGTGTCGTCGGAAGAGGAAGACGCAAGGTTGATTTGCGGCGGCGATGACGATGGCTTGGGCGCTTCTCCGAGCAGCGAACTACTGCCGCTCGGAAAAGCGTCCAAGCCGTCGTCATCGCCGCCGCAAATTTATCCGCGCTTGCAGATTTCGACTTTGAATTCAGCATCAGTGGTCAATAAGCAAGCCCGATAGGAACGAAATACCACAGGCCCTCTGAGTTGCTGATCCGAGGAGCTGCGGCTAATCGAGCGTCGGACTTGTGAAATCGCTCAAGATTTTAAGAGTGAGCATCGTTTGCAAATTTCGATTTATGCCCGGTAATCCACAACTCGTTCCTCTTGTGCGCCATCCACGTCACGTCATTTAGCTGGTTCGTCGTATAAGCAAATCGGCGCTTTTTAGGGCCATCAAATGTGTTGAAAACAGTTAAAAGAATAATATTTCCGACCTTATTACATCTTATATTTCTCAATCAATCTCACAGATTAATACAAAATTTAATTTGTCATGAATAGTTGATGGCACGACAATTTGATACTGTATTCGCGGACGCTGGTGCGGTGCCGTCACAACATTTCACAACGATTGTAAAATAGAGTGGCATTTCCAACAGCTTCTTAGACTTGCCATATTTTATGAGAACATATGTAACAAAATTGCGAAATATTTAGAATGCTTCTGAAAAGAAATTCTCATTGAACAATTTTCATCATTTTGGCACCCATGGATCAGAAATTTTCTTTCATACAAAAGAAAACTATTGATTATCAATAGCTAACCATTGAATATTGGAAATCTTTCTACGAATCGACTCCAATAATTAAAACTATTGATTTTCATGAATAAACCATTGAAAAATTGATAAATATCAAGGCATGTCTTATTTTCCATAGAAAAGCACATTTTTCTTGTGTATTCCTAGCACAGACATCATTGCTCGATATCTTAGCCACTTTCGTCATGCAAAGGGAAACGCCCCTTTATGTCTTCTTCTTACTCCTCTTTATTCTACACTGAGCCAGAAATTGCGTACGAATTTCATAAGAGAACGCTTGTGAATTGATTTCTTGACTGGTTTTCTCTCTTTCATAATATTCTTATGAAACACAAAACGTCCGATATTCACAAGAAATTCTTGTCGTTATCATTAGAGATCTTATGAATATCTTTATTTTCCTAAATTCAAAGAGCGCTTCTCTAAATACATAATGGTCCTAAAGAATTCCATAATTGATATCTATGATCCTTCATAAGAGTATCTTATGATATTATACCTATTTGTATTATGAACGCAATGATCGATGGAAGTTCACAAGTTTTTCTTATGAGTCTCATTAGATGCTTCTTATGTCTTTATTCCAAAAGAATTTCGTATGAAATTCTTACGTGGTTTTTGATAGGAAGTCGACTGTTTTTCACAAGTGTTACTAATCATTGTCATACGCGCGCTTATGAATCTCAATCGTGTATATTTTGTTATTAGCATCTCTCCACGTAATCTATAAGATTTTCGTATGAAATTGTTAAGAAAATCGTACTCCATTAGATTGTCTTATGAATGTCAATGATCAATGCGTTTGATATCCAAAAAGAGTTTCTTATGGTATTATATCTGTCTATGTAATGAGTGTTAGTTCATAAGTCTGTTGTGGAATGTTATAAGATTCTCGAATGAAGAACAAAATACTTCTTATGTCGTTATTCCATAAGAAATTCTTATGTACCTCATACGTTCCGTTTCCTCATATATATATCGATATATCGTGTTCAATCGAAGCCAACCAAGCATCAATGAGCCCCGCACACATCAGTCAATCGTCGACCAGCAATTGGAGAAGGACTCCTATCGGAATAAATTTTACACATTCGTCGCTGCTGCTGCTTCTGCTCTTGTTCATTCCCAACCCAAGCTAAATGCTGCGGGTTCCATGAAATCGCTCATCATGGCCATGGGCATCCAGCTAGACCATCAAATTTGTGGAGAAAGCGTCTAGAAACCTTGAAAATTGCCGTCGGAGGAGTGAACAAACCAACGAAACAAGGAAGCTCAAAATTACCGACCGCATTTCGATTTAATCGTCTTCGGTAATCTTTTGGTGTGTTTCTGTCTAACAATGGATTGACAACCCAGTTCGATCGACGGTGACTAGCCTCAACCGTCCTTTTCAGGACGACCATTTCATTTTGAAAGAGTTGTGAGAATTTTCCTCCGTAAAGAGCGCATTACTGGTGATTGGATGTGATTGATTCAGATTTTGGTCAGTAATTTGCATGCTTAATATTAATTAATCAATTGTGGCCCTGTAAATGGTTGTTGTTTGAAATTGTGCTTCAATGCAATTTAAGCGCCTTCGTCACGGATACGACGAGCCAGCTGGATGTTCGGCATGATGGTGACACGCTTGGAGTGGATCGCGTACAGGTTGGTATCCTCAAACAAACCGACCAGTTAGGCCACGCTCGCTTCTTGCAGGGCCATGACGGTCGTGCTCTGGAATCGCAGATCGGTCTTAAGGTGACACGGGAGACCGTGTTATTTTCTCTATCTTTTGTCTCACTCTAAAAATTATCATCAAAACTTTGCAGAAGCAAATCTCTAGCTTTAGTGAACCGATTAAACTGAAAATTTAATGGGTTGTGCACTACATATATATAATGCTAGTGATACATTTTTCGCATCGATTAGTGAGTGGTACTTCAGAATAACTTTTCAAATGGAGAGGGTGATTAAAACACCGTCCCGTGGCCTTAATCAAGAAGTCCTGATCGATTTCACCGCCAGCAACAACGATTGCTGTGGCGCACAAGATTCTCAAACTCTGCACCTGTTAAGATGTGGAGCTGGGCTTGTCAGATGATTATGGTGATATTTGCGCTGCCGAGATCACTATAATGAATTCTCGCCGAACATTACTGAAGGACCTATGTACAAATGAGAGATTCTCTCCTCTCTCGCTCTCTTTCGATTATAACAGTGGAATACTAAAGCTTTTGGGAAGTTTTTCACTATAGCTCGAAAGGCAGTTTCCTTGACTAGCGTTTCATATAAAAAACGCAAAAGAATAGGTTAATGTGACTCAGTTATTAATTAAAGAGAAAGTAAACAAAGAGAGCCTCTCAATGTTAGACAGGTCCTTTAGTAAAGTTTCGCGAGAATTGTCGGGCACTACTGGTTTGCCTCTACATTTCTCCGGATACCATAATGAAGCCGAAGAAGTTCTTCATGGCGCGGAACTTCTTCGAGTATCAAAAGGTGACCATGCCAATCATCGTGACAGGTAACTTCAACATCGATTTGAGCAAAGAGGAGTACACAGAGTTAGCGGACTTCATGGACAAGAACCTCAAACTGGCTTCGGAATCCACTAAAGCAACCAATCTTAGTGGATAATGAATGGACCTAACGTTCAACCGGCATATTTGTTTGGAGAGCAAAAGTTACCGCTCATGCTTCATCTTCCATCGACCGGTTCTATCGGTGTTGAAGTGTTAACCGAACCAACCAAATAATAACACTCAATGTCCACAATAGATCAGAATTGTCATGCAACAAATAGTTTGAAAATTGATTAGATTTTTTGTCAGTACCTAGAAATCTTTCATAAGTTCGTGACGGTCCTAAATCAGGAAATAGAAGAATCTAACGTTATCCAACGTCAACTTGGCGGTCGTATCTCGGAAACAACCTCTTACTTTTTCTAAAACGTCAGGAAATTTCACGACAGTCCCCCATACAACACTTTTTTGTAGGTCTTACCGTTTTTGAGTTACACGAGTTTATAAAAAAAGTAAAAAAAAAAAACTTTGACCCTTTCCAAATGTTAGTCTAGATCGATTTTGAAAAAACAAAATATGCAAAGTATCTTTGTTTCACATACTTTTAACATCCAGTTTCATTGAATTCTGAAGGGGTGCTGCCAATCTCGTGTCGAGTTGGCGTGAAATCCGTCGGTTGCAAAACCATTCAAAGCGTAGAAATATTGATGAAATACGATGCAAACAAGACGAAAAGACATCTTTCACAAGTATGATTAACCCATTTAAAAGTACGATTATACAAAGAATTGAAGAGCTATGAGAAAAAAATATGAAAACCCAGCATTTATCATCAAGTTTGCATAAATTGTCTTGTTTTTTTTTTCAAATTGTCTTCAAAGTCTCATCCCCATTTGCCCAAACGTGTACTTAAACAGTGAGTATTTTAAACCTTCGCAAATAGTTAATTTTCGATGTGAAATTCTACGATCAGAACATTTCAGGCAGTTGTTGACGTCATAATTCCGGTATTTCAGCGATCCAACTCATTTGTAATGTTTCTATGTTATGAAAATACTAATAATTAATTAAATATGAAAAAAGGTTCAATTGATAAATGTTGCTGTTGATGTTGCTGCGCACGAAAAACAGATGGTTGTTTGAAAAGTTGCCAAAATGCGTTGCATTGCTATTCAATGCACGGAATGCTCAAGTAGACTTGTTTGATGTTTCAGCCATGCTGTATTTAGAAAGAATAAATACACCGTAAAATGACAAAAATGTAGACTTGTGATTTTATTCACCATCGTTCTTGCATGACCCTATCTCACCCCTATTTATAATGTTTAAGACAACGTACCGAAAAAAATGATTTTTTTTTTGTGAATCAAATCAAATCAATTCCGGAGAATACGAGTGAAGTGTATTGTAAAGACTTTCAACCTTCCACTAATATAACAATAGAGGTTAAAGTACATGTGTGATACTTTACACATAATTAATTTAATGCTGTGAATTTTCTCTTATTTCAACATACAAGTTTGATGATATATTAAACAAAAACTTCTATTTTTAAAAATGTATATTGTGACTAATTATGTGTTATAATATGTTCTCTAACATATGAATTATAAATTTTAGTATTGTCAGCGTTATTAGCTGAAATATTTCATAAATCATTTTTTTTTTCGTTTTTATTCAACCTCACCCCCTAGCCCCCATCGACGGTATATTTTCATAAGTAGAAATTTTAAAATACTCCATCGATGAAATTTTTTTTCACTATTTAGCCATTTTTCATACTAAAATCCATCAAAACCCCGTTTTTGGCGCATTATTCACCATACAAAATGTATGAAAAAAAAATCATCGATAAAATATTTTGAAACTTTCTGATTATGAAAATAAAAAAACAAATACTGATCTCTAGCTATAAAAATCCCGATATAAATTCGATTTTTATAATCGTCTGGTTCAGACACAGCGTGCTCCGTGAATATGAAAATGTGTCATCAAGAGAAATAGAAGTTATAGTAAATAAAATTCTGACTGCAGCTCCTGAAAGTACACACTCATACTAGCGAAACCTTATTTGGGTGGGTTTTGATAGGTTATGCCCTTTTCAATTTTCAGCTTATTTTATCCTCAATACTGCTATATTTTACGAACTTTTGGGTATTTCTCACTGCTTCAGGAAAAACATATAGCAGAGGTGTACCAGTTTTGACCACCCCAAGCAAAAAAATATTGTTTATACATAAATCAAAAGACCTTTGATTACTGTCAATACGTTAAACGAAAGCTTTGAATCCATATTCAGCAGGAAACATATAAAAACTAATCAAAAACTTTGTTTTTGTATTTGAAATTGGGGAGGTTTCAAAAAATGTTTCCGTATCATCTTAAAGCGAACACTAAACAATTGGCAATCATTATCATTGTCGTAAAACGGTATATAATCCGGGGTGGCGAATAACTGGTACATGACGAATACCGATACACCTTCCCTATTTGTGAATACATCGTGGCTGTACTATCATTTAATCGTAGGGTTTTAGTACAATGTAATAAGTTAAAACCGTCAACTTTTCAAAGAGCTGATATGTTGCATCGAAATGCAAAATTCGTTAACCCTTATTTTGTCGCGTTACACTCAAGCCCCGCTGGTGCTGTGTACAATGGGCGAGGGTTTCTCGCTTGTTTGTGTACAATATATTGTGCACTTCAACCCAAATTAGACTATCACAAAAGTTATTGAGTGCCGAAAAAGTGCGTTAAAAATGCATGTTTGCATCGGATCACCTCAAAATTTTCGGTGAACTTTTCCCTTGAACTACAGAAAATCCTGAGCTGCTATCACATTGAAGGAGCGTGCACACTTTTGTGACGATCCAACTTGAGGTGAAATCAGCAATACAACAGCACGAACACTGAAGTGTTAAAATTGCCAGAATAAGTAGAACAATCGTTTGAAGGCTATCAACATTTTAAGAAAAGTTGCTTGTAGAAGTTTGTGGAGTTTTGTGGAAGACAGTCATGCTAAAATATAAATGATTCATGAACTATGACCAACAAATGTGAATACTTTTTTGTTTTTTGGAGTTTTCGTACCAAAACACTACGAAAAAATATGAATACCGTCACGGCATGTTGACAAAAGTTGTGCTTTTTTGTATGAACAATTTTTTTTAAGAGAAAAATCAAGCTGAAAACTTCAAAAGGGCATAACTTTAAATTTTGAGATAATCTATCAAAACTCAAATTGGGTTCGCTAATATAGGTCTGTTTTTTTCAATTTGAATATAGAATGTTGTTTACATTCGTAGACCTCAAAAATGTTGCACTGTGTGAAAGAATCATTTCTATTGGAAAGAAATAAAGATTGGCTAAAACTAATTTCATTACTTTAATCGAAGAAATATGTAATTCGAATATGTTATTCGTCGTATTTATTGTTTCAGAAGAGACTATTCACATACAGTAATGTCCCGATTTTGTCAGTCCCATGCTGCATTAAGGGTTTACAAAATCGGGAAAGAGCTAAAATCGGGATAAAATTTTTCAACTGCTTTCAAGTTTTATTTTAACTTAAGGACTTAGTTTAATGATTTTGTTGATACAAACATAATTTTTTTACTTCCATTTTCTATGTACTGTAATCTAAGATAACATTGATAAGTTTCTTGGATAATTATTTAGAATTTCAAATTTCAAAAATTTGATCTTTAGATGATTGTATAGACGTGGCCAAGGTCATAATTGATTGAGGTTTGGAAATGTAATGACTATTTGTTGTTTTTCAACGTGAATATTGTAATTTTT
This sequence comes from Aedes aegypti, assembly GCF_002204515.2. Taxonomy (NCBI): domain Eukaryota; kingdom Metazoa; phylum Arthropoda; class Insecta; order Diptera; family Culicidae; genus Aedes; species Aedes aegypti. The sequence continues at coordinate 263,421,050 of NC_035107.1, read as the reverse complement.
GGTCAAACTTTCGTTGCATGGAACCAAATAAAGATAAAAAAAAATTGTCTGATCGTGTGAAAACTGTCACCAAAATTTCACATTTCCACTTGGTTTTGCGAATAACTGCTCCCAGACAACCAGAAATCGCATGAAAGTTCACGTTACAACTCGTTTATCCATACTAATTACATCAAACTCGCTAAACACCGTGGATAAACTCGTCAGATTGATGAGTTTCCTCGCATAAAACACTTCTTTTCTGAGTTCATTTGTACGTTTTGCTTCGTCCCGTACACACGTACAAAGTAAATCGGATCAATCCGTAGCAGCTGTCAAATCATCATTTGTTATCATGAGTTAAGTCGGATAAGATCAAAGGTTAGTTCATTAGAGAATTTATACACTCGCATTGTATGTTATTATTCATCACATAATATATGCACGCATATCGCCTCCACTTTTGTACGTAGAAGGCCGTTTCGCAACATCTTATAAGTGAAATTTTGCACATATAGAGCCTCCAGGTGATTTCGTTACACGTACACTACCCGTCATAAATACGGACTCACTGGAATAAGTATTGCAACACTCAGCTGAATAATGAATCACCCCCAAAAAGTTTAGCATCACCTCAAAACAGGTTAATTCACATTGCTATATCTCGAGATCCTTACGACTTGCAAAGAAGCGATCTTCAGCAAAGTTGTTCAGGAGATCAAGGACATCCGGAAAGAGAACAGTTTAGTTCGCGATTTTGCCGCTAGGTGGCGCTAGTGAGCATGCAAAATTGAGCATTTCAAACTAGTTCTAGCTTGTGATCCATAAGAGATAGAAAGTTTGGGTCTTGGGCAAAGTTGCTCAGGGGTTCAAGGACATCCGGAAAGGGAACAGTTTAGTTCGCGATTTTGCCGCCAGGTGGCGCTAGTGAGCATGTAAAATCGAGCATCTTGAACTAGTTCTAGCTTGTGATTCATAAGAGATAGAAAGTTTGGGTCATCGGCAAAGTTGCTCAGGGGTTCAAGGACATCCGGAAAGGGAACAGTATAGTTCGCGATTTTGCCGCCAGGTGGCGCTAGTGAGCATGTAAAATCGAGCATCTTGAACTAGTTCTAGCTTGTGATTCATAAGAGATAGAAAGTTTGGGTCTTCGGCAAAGTTGCTCAGGGGTTCAAGGACATCCGGAAAGGGAACAGTTTAGTTCGCGATTTTGCCGCCAGGTGGCGCTAGTGAGCATGTAAAATCGAGCATCTTGAACTAGTTCTAGCTTGTGATTCATAAGAGATAGAAAGTTTGGGTCTTCGGCAAAGTTGCTCAGGGGTTCAAGGACATCCGGAAAGGGAACAGTATAGTTCGCGATTTTGCCGCTAGGTGGCGCTAGTGAGCATGCAAAATTGAGAATTTCAAACTAGTTCTAGCTTGTGATCCATAAGAGATAGAAAGTTCGAGTCTTCGGCGAAGTTGTTAATTAGGCCAAATACATCCGGAAGACAAACAGTTAGGTTGTAGATTTCGCCGCTAGGTGGCGCTAGTGAGCATGCAAAATTGAGCATTTCAAACTAGTTCTAGCTTGTGATCCATATGAGATAGAAAATTCGAGTCTTCGGCAAAGTTGTTCAGAAAGTCAAGGACATCAGGAAGGTAGATAATTTGGTTCGAGATTTTGCCGCTAGGTGGCGCTAGTGAACATGTAATACTGAGCATTTTGAACTAGTTCTAGCTTGCGATCCACAAGAGATAGAAAGTTCGAGTCTTCGGTAAGTAAAGAAATAAAATAAAGGACATCCAAATATCAATTTTTTTGGTTCCTAATTTTGCCACTAGGTTGCACTAGTACGCATATTTAATTAAATATATGAAGCAAATTCTATCTTTCGAGCCAGATGAGACAGGAAGTTTGAGTCTTCGGCAAAGTTGCTCGGAAAGTCAAGGGCATCCAGGAAACTGTTTACTCTGGAGGGATGACTGTACCTAAACATTATGAATTTGATGAGATAGAATTTCCAGAATGCTGTACAGAAATCCTTTGACATTTGGAAGTTGAAGTGATTAGGGATGAAATCATATTAAATTGAAGTGATTCAGGTCTGATCAAATGTATATTCAAGTGTATCATATCTGATGCATATTCTAGTGATTCTGGTATGACTCCATGTGCGAGTGATTCAGTCAGGACTCATATTCATCATATTCAGAATCTCTTCATGGTTCAAGTTTGATTGACTTCATATCCAAGTGATTGATGTCTTATTTTCTTTATATGCATGTCTTTCGGGTTTGATTCACTCTACAGTCGACTCTCCATAACTCGATATTCAAGGGACCATCGACTTATAGAATTATCGAGTTATAGAATACACCAATGCAAAAAATCCCAAAATCGAAGAAACAAATTTCTGTTTTTCCAATACATATATGATTAATTCTGTAAGAAAGCAATAATATTTTGTTGATATTATTTTACAAACAATTATTTTGTAAACTTTTTGCAAAATGTTCGAAAAATCCCATTTTTTCCTTACATATTATTTTAATGTTTTAAACATTTATTACAACTTGCAAGTATTTATTCACTTCCAGACAAGAATTAGTTCAAGTTTCCCAGTATAAGAAGGTTTTTGAAATGGATATCGAGTTATGGAGGGAAATTTTCCTCTCACGTGACATCGACTAATGGAGATATCGATTTATAGAAATATCGACTTATGGAGAGCATGATATATGGGAATTTGAAGGGACCGAAAAATCCATCGAGTTATGGAATATCAAGTTGTGGAGAGTTAACTGTTCGCTTTCCGCTATTATGGATCACAAGCTAGAACTAGTTTGAAATGCTCAATTTTGCATGCTCACTAGCGGCAAAATCTCGAACTATACTGTTCGCTTTCCGGATGTCCTTGAACCCCTGAGCAACTTTGCCGAAGACCCAAACTTTCTATCTCTTATGGATCACAAGCTAGAACTAGTTCAAAATGCTCGATTTTACATGCTCACTAGCACCACCTAGCGGCAAAATCGCGAACTAAACTGTTCCCTTTCCGGATGTCCTTGAACCCTTGAGCAACTTTGCCGAAGACCCGAACTTTCTATCTCTTATGGGTCACAAGCTAGAACTAGTTTGAAATGCTCAATTTTACATGATCACTAGCGCCACCTAGCGGCAAAATTGTGAACTAAACTGTTCGCTTTCCGGATGTCCTTGATCCCCTGAACAACTTTGCTGAAGATCGCTTCTTTGCAAGTCGTAAGGATCTCGAGATATAGCAATGTGAAATTACCTGTTTTGAGGTGATGCTAAACTTTTCAGGGTGATTCATTATTCAGCTGAGTGTTGCAATACTTATTTCAATGAGTCCGTATTTATGACGGGTAGTGTACATTTTGGCTGTCTGGGCTATTTCTGAGTATATTACAATTAACCCGGTTTTGGGCAATTTATTTGATGAAAATTTAGTGTGTATTTTTCGGCAAACTTAAGTTTACTGCTGGTGTAAAGTATGCCTGTCATAAAAGGATGGATATTTTGTGTTTTAGCAAGCGAACTTTTTCCCCACACTAGATTCGAACTCTTGCCCCATCGGTGGGGCAAAAGTTCGTTTAAGACAATCAATTTTGAAACTGTTATAACTTAAAATGGGTAAATATTTTGACATAAGTTTGTTCAGCAAAATTATAGCCAATATGTTGAAGGTTAACTGTATGGTATATTGTTTTCCTGGAAACTTTGATTATACCACTAAGGTCGAACTTTTGCCCCACCTTTCTCTATGGTACGATAGGAGTGACGTCACATGTTTACAATCAAACTTGATATTTACATCAGTAAAAAGCATGCCTTGTTAATTTTTATGCCATGGGGATGGTACACACATTATGTCACGCTAAATTTCCACTTTTTCGACCCCCCCCCCCCTTTGTCACACTTTTTGTATGAGTTCTCCGAAAATTTTGTAAGGCTTGTCACGCTTGGCTCGACCCCCTCCCCCCCCTTGGAGCGTGACGTAATTTGTGTGTATGTACTGTATAGTACCCCATGAGTGTACTCGAGTGTAACTCGATCCAATAATTGTGACACTTGAGTGGAGCACGCTTCCGTATGATCGTAATCCGTATTCCGTATGGATAAGACCATTGCAAAAATTTCGCTTAAAGCTTGAAGTTTGTCTACAGATGACTTATTTTGCTTCTATGGACTTATCCACCAGTGTACTGAGTTTCCAAGAACTGGGGCACTAGTCCAGGGCCAGAACACGTGGGGAGCATACAGAAGCGTGCCCCGCTCAAGTATCACCGAATAAACATCCCAGGTAAGAATGATAGCAAATTTTAAGAGGGGCTGCCTTGATTTTTGGAATTGTAGGCAGTAAGTTAAGAAAAGATAATTCTAATAATGTTAGTAGACATAAGTATTGTATTTAATGAAACGTTTTACGACACGGAGGTAGCGTTTAAAAAGGGCTTCTCTTACGCTGCCTAATGAGTAAACAAACAAACAAACAAAGCTGAAAAGTTAGTTTATTCATCTGAAAAGAAGCTGTATAAACTGCTTTTATTCAGCTCTCATTGTTACTTGGGATAGTACACCGGTGGATAAGTCATTTGATTTGCAGAATAAGCTTGATAAACTAGAAGAAAATTTACGATTGGCAGTTGCTATATGGGTTGAAAGTTCGTGTAGAGACTGCTATGCCTTTATTTTTCAATATGGGACTGCGCCAACTTCATATTCTTATACGACATTTTCAAACATAGTTTGTTTATTTTTATGTGCCTTGTAAAGTGTATATTAAAACATGAATGTTGAGATAAAATATGTGTTGGTTCGTAAATCCATATGTGAGACAGTGTAGTAGAGTTATATTATAATTAGTACTAAGCTGTTCACAACTAGGCCATGACAGATGATGACAGTGACTGACTGTGTAATGTAAGACATTCTGAAATAAACATTAAAACAATCAAGACGTCTTTTACTAAAAATCAGAAGTGGGATCAACCAACAAATATGCCTCAAATCAATTCCCGATCGGATTCAGAAAAACCGGAGAATTTCGGAAGCGGTCTTGCTTCTCAAGGTGTCAACGAGCAGTCCGTCGGGTGGAATGAGATGACCAAGAAAGTTGCCTGTGGAACGTCAAGAAGCGAACATTGTGGTGGATTCAGAAACGCCGAGAAGTCATCAGATATGGTTAGTGGAAGACAAAGCGCTACACTGGAGTCGAAACAAGCAACAAATAGCTGTATCGATCTTCATGAACTCAGTTCGTTCCTACCGTTGTATTCGAGATCGTCGAATGAAAACGTCAACTTTTTCCTATCTATGATTGAACAAATTAAGCAAACTTTTGGAGTGTAGAAACAAGTGATGAAGCTGATCATTTTTAGACAATTAAGAGGAAGAGCACAAATTTGGTTATCGTCACAACCAGATTTGTTGTTAGAAGATTATGAGAAAATAAGAAGCCAGTTGAAGTCTACTTTTGGAATTGTTGGAAACACTTTTGAACTACGGAGAAAGCTTGAAGCAAGAAAATGGGAAGTAAATGAAATCTTTTTGGACTATTACCTTGACAAAAGAAGATTAGCTGTCCCGTTGAAATTGGATGAATCAGAGCTAGTTGAGTACGTTATTGAAGGGATTCCGGATATTTATTTAAGAAACCAAGCTAAAATGTGTGGAATTACGTCTGTTGAAAATCTGCTTCAAGCATTCAAGTCCATTCAACTTTACCTGCGACGTCCATCAAATGTTCCTGTGTGCTACAACTGTGGTCAACCTGGTCATATAGCTGTAAACTGCCAAAAAGATAAACGATGTCATACAAACTTTTTGAATGAAGCTCCCCATCAGAAGCAACATATGACCAGAAATACAACTGCCATCATCAGACATGCGAACGTAACTGTGCCAAAAAATAAGGAAGTTTCGGTGGACAGAACAATGACTAACTTAGATGGACTGATTTTGATGTTAATTTAAAAGCTTTGTTTGACACAGGCAGCTCAGTTTGTCTGATACGCCTTGGTTTGATCGATCGCGAAAAAACGTGTTCATATAATGAAAATAAATCTTACAAGGGTATCGGAGGAACTAGGTTAAATATTGTGGGCAGGCTAGTTACTAATGTTTGTATTCAAAATGTATTTTTCAGCATTGAATTTCTGGTGATTCCTGATTCGGCCATGATGTCATATGATGCCATAATTGGTAGAAACGTTATTTTGACGCCCGGAATGAAAACCATAATTGAAAATCGCAAAATTCATATCTCTCGGACTCCTTTTATTGATGGTCGAATGAACAGTGCTGAACACAAGGTAACGAACATTGTTCAATTAGTTGATGACAAGAAAATCATTGAACATACTAGTGATATTGATAGCGATCATTTGGATAATTTACTTCAGATTTTCAAAAAATACTACTTTTCCTTCAAACGACCTCCTTATCCAGAAACAAATTATGAAATGAAAATTACTCTTAAATCCGCTGCACCATTTCATTTTAAACCTAGAAGGCTTTCTCAATCTGATAAATTGAAAGTTGATGGTAAAATTAACGAATTGTTCAAATCAGGTATCATTAAAGAAAGTGACTCGCCTTTTGCAAGTCCAATAGTTTTAATTCCGAAAAAGGATGGCGATGTTCGATTGTGTATAGATTATAGAAAATTAAATAGAGACACTTATCGCGATAACTATCCTTTGCCACTAATAGAAGATATATTCGATAAATTAAAATATAAATCAATATTTTCTATACTAGATTTGAAATCAGGATTCCACCAAATAAGAATTGCACCTGAATGCACCAAGTATACCTCTTTTGTAACCCCTTCTGGTCAATATGAATATAAAAGAGTTCCGTTTGGTCTCTGCAATGCGCCAGCAGTGTTCCAGAGATTTATTAATAAATTTTTTAAGAATCTCATTGTTGACGGTAAAATTGTAGTTTTTATTGATGATATTTTAATAGCATCCACGTCAATTGAAGAACATTTCGAAATTTTGAAAATTTTAAGTAATAATTTGTTGGAGCTTGATTTTGATAAGTGTAAGTTTTGTTTTAATGAAATAGATTATTTAGGTTATACAATTAATGAGTTTGGAAGAAAGCCAAGTAAACATCATATAGAATCCGTGATGAACTTTCCCATACCTAAAAATGCTAAGGATGTACAACGATTTTTAGGCTTGACTAGTTATTTTAGAAAATTTATTTATAATTTTTCAACTATTGCCAAACCTCTATATAATTTATTACGAAAAAATGTAGAATTCGTTTTCAGGTGATTATAAAACGAAGCCAAACTTTGAATTTTCAAGTGCACAAGACGAGAGTATCTGACAACAGATCGCATAGAAAATCAATCAACTTGCTTGCTTCCTGGTGGTGACCAATGGGATAGATTTTTAACGCGGAGCGCTGTTTGGTTCTCAAGTCTTGTGCTCTTGAAAATTTGAGATGTGGCTTCGTTCTATAATCACCTTCAATGAAGTTGAAATTGAAGCATTTGAGAAATTAAAAAATATATTAGTTAAAGCACCAGTTTTATCCATTTATGATTCAAAAGCTGAAACTCAACTACACTGTGATGCTAGCTCATATGGATTTGGAGCTATCTTGTTACAAAAACAGAAAAACGGTAAATTTCATCCCGTGAGTTTCTATAGTAAACAAACTGATGAGTATGAAAGTAAATTGCATAGTTTTGAGTTAGAAACGCTAGCTGTTGTAAACGCTGTGAAACGTTTCCATGTATATTTGTCAGGAATAAAATTCAAAATTTTCACAGATTGTAATGCTTTGGCACAAACTTTAGCTAAAAAAGAAATCAATCATAAAATTAGTCGATGAGCGTTATTTTTAGAAAACTATGACTACAGTTTAGAATATAGGGACGGTGATAAAATGAAACATGTAGATGCATTAAGTAGGCTCTCAATGAGTAATTTGGAAAATGTTCGTACTTCTAACAAATTTGAAAATAATGATAATATATGCATATTGACGACTGAAGAAATAGAAAGAAATATTATTGTAGCCCAAGAACAAGATGAGAAACTACAAAACATAAAATTGCATTTAGAAACTGGAACTTTTCCTAATTTTGAACTAAAAAATGGAATTTTGTTTAGAAATGATGATAGAAAATCATTGTTAGTAGTACCAAAGTGCATGATTGATAATATAATAAGAATATGTCATGATAAATTAGGTCATATAGGAATAGAGAAAACAATGATCGAAATAAAGAAATGCTATTGGTTTGCATGTATGAGGAAAATTGTGAAAAAATATATCAATAACTGTTTGAGCTGCATATTTTACAATCCAGCAGATTCAAAGAAGGAAGGATTTTTAAAGAATATAGAATAAGGTGATCAGCCTTTTAATACAATTCAAATTGATCATTATGGTCCGATTCAACAATCTTCTTCAAAAAACATAAAATATATTTTAGTTATTGTAGATGGATTCACTAAGTTTACAAAATTTTATCCTACTAAAACAACAAGTACTGATGAAGTTATAAAAAAATTGGAATTATATATTAATCTTTACAGCAAACCGTTAAGGATAATAACTGATCGAGGTAGTTGTTTTACATCTGATAAATTTAAAACATTTTGCGTTGAACGGTTTGTCGAACATATCAGAACAGCAACTCGTACACCAGAAGCGAATGGACAAGTTGAGAGATTAAACAGAACTCTGTCTCCAATGATAGCCAAATTGATGAATGATACGGGCCTTAAATGGGATAAACTATTGACAGACATAGAATATGTCTATAATAATACTTTTAATAGATCTATTCCAAGTGTTTTACTATTTGGTGTATTGCAAAACAATTTAAAATCTGAAAATAATAACATTGAAAGTTTTGTAAGAAACAATCAACTTCCAGTTCAAAATCCGGGAATATTAGAAATTAGTCAAAAGGCAAATGAAAACATAAAGAAACTTCAGGCATATAATAAAAAGATGGTTGATAAAAAACGAAAAGCTGTACAGGATTACAAGGAAGGAGATATTGTGGTTTTAAAAACGAATTTTGAAAATAAATTGTCCAAAAAATTTAGAGGACCTTATGTTATCAAGAAAAAGCTAACAAATGATCGATACCTTATTACAGACATTGATGATTTTCAAGTCACACACTTAGCGTTCAGTTCTGTATGTTCACCAAATAATATGAGGAGATGGATATCAAATTCTGATTCATTAGTCAATTATGGTGTCAATGAGGATATTGACGGATCCGGATGACCGAAATGTAGTAGAGTTATATTATAATTAGTACTAAGCTGTTCACAAGTAGGCCATGACATATGATGACAGTGACTGACTGTACAATGTAAGACATTCTGAAATAAACATCAAAACAATCAAGACGTCTTTTACTAAAGACAGTTAAGCTTTCAAGGGTATACGGATAGATCGTTCTACCCAAAATATGAGTTCTTTAAGTTCAAATTTGGTTAAACTGCATTTAGTTTTTACCCACGGTTGGGTTGTTCTGCCTCTCTCGCAACAGCAAAGTTGTCAAAAACAGAGCGAGATGCACCGACTCAATGTCCGTGGAATAAGCCAAATTTGGATTCTTTCAAGTTTACCAAAAGTTGACTTCTTTTAACTCACTACGAAGACTTTGAAAGCCAACGCTGGGTAGATTTTTTTTTGCACCGAGTTTTTTTTCGCTGTTGTTCAACGAAAACTACCTAAAGTAAGGTATATGCCAGTTTGGATATACCTCTTGGACCCAAATTTGGATTATCCCACGGAAGAGCCGAATTAAGTCAAAAGAAGTCAAGGCTGGGTCCGTGTAGTAAGTATATACATATCTCACATAACCTATGATCTCGCCCTAAAAGTCATTGGTATCCAATTGTGAAGCGTGTTATTACTGAGCAAACGAATAGATATACACTTTATTTCACAAGGCTATGATGTAGTGAAGATCCTCATCTGTCTCATAGTGGTGATAGTTTTATTTAGGTTCATTTATTTGCTTAAAAACAACGAGCTACACACTCTCTCTTCCGATTGTGGGAAGATTTTTTTTTGTCAATAACGCTTTCAGAAACACCATGCATGTAATTTTCACTATTTCATCGAGTGGCAAGCTCCGAACGAGAAAGTTTCCTGTACCAGGAAGTTTCTGAAAAGTTACAAGTGCATCGGAGTTTTACACAATTTTTGTGACGTCTCACTTACGGGGGTAGCTGGGGACCACTTTGTGCTAGGCACCGTTCTGCCGGGGAAACAGCAAAGCTCATCACAGTTAAACTTCCGAGTCGAAGAAATGCACTATAACTAGAACTGATTCGTCCCGATGTTCAATTGCGACTACGATCCTCGAGCCCCGCTTCCAGCCGGTGGCGGCAGAGTGAGTTGTGGAAAATTTTCCCGTACGGACAATACCGCGCTCCGCATCTTCCACCGACTGTTGACGCGGCGGGTTCGTCCCTTTGCCGATGGGGCAGTCAGGCGTGCATTTTGGGTTGGCAAAGTTATGTACCTATCGGAACAGACGAGCCAGCAAAATGCATGTTGCAATTCAGAAAGTTGAATGGGCGCCGATTTTCATTTTTGTGTTTATAGTGGATTACTTACAGCGGCGGAGCAGTGACGTAGAAAGGCGGGGCAATGATTTTTTTAACTACTGAAACACAGTTAACACATTTCCGTCGGATAAACTTCAGTTTTGGACAGGAAAAGTGCTGTTTAAGTTTCGATCATTTTTAAGTCATTTTAAACAGAATAATGGTTTACATCAACGGAAATTTATTTTTACCATTGAAAAGTTTGGATTCCGACATGGACAATCGACTACTCATGTAACAAATTTGATTTGTTCCAACAAATCTAACAGCTATTCTACTGGTCTTGCTTTTCTAGACATAGAAAAAGCATTTGGTCGTGTTTGACATGGAGGTTTGATTGGAAAAATTAAAAAACTTCAATTACCCAATATACATTGTTAGAATAACCCAAAGTTATCTGTCAAATCGTACACTTTAGGTTAATTATCAGAACTTCAAGTCTGAAAGACTTCCTTGAATTGGAATTGGAGGAATTGGAGCATTATGGGACCAATATCATACAATATTTTCACATCTGACTTACCTCAAAGTTTGGATATTTTTTCTTCATACTTGCAAAAATGGAAGATTTTTCGTAATGTTTCCAAAACTATTCCCACATAAATCGACAGCTCTTTATTTGAAACCTTTAAGAAGATATGTTGTAACAATGAGAGGTGTGCCAATAAATTTGTCAGATGATGTTATGTACCTAGGGCTCATGCTAGATATAAATTTAACTTTCGAAAATCACTTTGATATCACTGATATGATTTGTATTTTTCATTGATCATCCAAATTGAGATATCGATTGAAATAGATTATCTACCAATCCCTACCAACTACACTGCACAAACCCACCCAAAGCGACGGAGATCATCCTCAAACAGCTCGCTAATGAATGCACCCAGCCGGATCTGTACACGAAATGAAATTTCTGTTCTTCACTCAAGCAAACACCGTTTGCCAACCGACGCCAACTGGCCAACGGCTTTATCATTAAATAAAATAAGAGCAAAAGTAAATACAACGATCACGAGCTTTTCCAACGCAACATTGATGTCAGGCTTACCGACCCTCCTCAGTCCCTCCTGCGTCATAGAAATCGATTAAGTAATTTCCCGAGCCAAACCCCCCGGACCTCAATCGATAATGACAGCATCCCTAATGTTTACCTTCGTCCTTCCGGCATGTAATCGATCATTTTTCGCGTGAGCAGTCAGCAATTACACGTGACATTAACCAGTAGCCAGATTAACTGATAGGTGGTATGTAGGCAGCGATTGCATCCGATCAGGTTTCGCTAATCCATCCTCTTTTTATTTATATTTATATTGCAATGTTCATGTACCTAGACTTATCGCACTGTGGGTAAAAGTTTCGATGAAAATGCACTGATTTCAAACTGGGTACCTTTATTTCGGATGAACCATTTCTATACGAAGCGAACTGGTCTATCAAATTCATATGTATATTTTGCCTCATGAATGGTGGAAAGATTAATTGCAATGCGAACGCTTTATGTACCGTTTAAGCATCACTCCACATCAAGGCATCGACAGGCGCGTGATGTATGCACAGGCCTATCGATCGCAAGATTCGTGGTTCGATTCCAGGTTACCGTTTAAACGTTTTATGTTTTCAAATTCTGGTTTCATAAGGCAAATTGCTGAATTTCAACCCGATTTCTTGTGGCGAAGTTTCATAAGGAGTTTCTATGTATTTCGATAGTTCATTTGCCTCAAAGTAAGTAACGGCGATGATCTCCTGAAAAAAAACCTTATGAATTCTGTCTTAAAGTTTTCTCTGATATATTTGAAAGCTGTACCTACTGGTATCAGACCCTTTCGAGTGTTCATCCTAGAAATATTACACGAAGCGTTTCCCCAATGCCGTCTGTTGTCAGTATTGGCAGAACTAGTGTAATGATTTCGACAGCAGCAGGATCTGGGTACGATTGCCGGTCGGTCCTGGATCTTTTCGTAATGAACATTTCCCTGACTTTCCTGGGCATAGAGTACACACTTAAATTTTTTTCACGAGCTCGGCTGTGCGAATCTCGGTTTCCCGATTTTAACCGAGACTCAGCTAACAAATTGCCCGTTGCTTAGCAACGCAGTAAGATTTACTGATACTCGGCTTTTATTTGCTGAGATCCCTGGAAATTTGTTTGCCGACTACACGGCTGTGCGGATCTCGGTTAAAATTAGCCGAGATTCGGCATTCTAAATTAAGTGTGTATCATCGTACCTGAGCAATTCCACCGAACATGACGATTTTTTTTTGTATTTTTTGAACCGCCTGAAAATTCGCATACAGATTCTTTATGACAAAAAATGCCATTTTGCACCTTCAGACCGCCATTTTGAACCTCGCCTTATTTTTGAGAAGGGCGTATCGGAAAATGCATAGCAAATCTTTAAAAAACTGTAACTCGAAAACGGTTTGTCCGATCGATTTGAGATCTTCTACAAAGTAGTAGGTATTGCTTAGGACTATTTGGAGAAAAATATGCACGGTATAAAAAATTACAGATTATTTGTTATTTCAAAAACAAAATTTTAAAACCGATTTTCTCCAGAAACGCAGTTTCGATTTTTTTTTATTTTTGGATATGTTTTAGGGGACAACTAATGTGATTTATTGCACAATGTTTCATAATGGAAGAATTATGGACAAAAAAGTTATAATTTTATAAAATATTACAAATTTTGAAAAAAAAAATCGAAATAGAGGAAAACAATAATTTTTTATGTGATTATTTGAAAGTACAGAAAAATTGCAATCGAAAAGTACTTAAGGAAATTTTTTCTAGGTTGCATCAATTTCGAGATATACTCATATTTATTTAAAATTTTCAAAGTAAAATAGGCCCTTTTCAAACATATTTCGTGTTTCTCCATTCCAGAAATATTTTATTTTGATTGAGTGAATCGTAGCTGAATTGTTTATTGTTTGATCAAAACCTATTTTTTTTGGATAAAAAAAAAATTTTTTTTGGATAAAAAATAAATTATTTAATAAAATAAATAAAACAAGTTTATGTAAAACGATATTTTTGGTGCGTTTTTTTGAGTACAGCAAAATAACTATATATTTTTAAATATGAAAAATTTCTATCGAAAAATACTCAAGTAAAATTTAGCTGAGATGCATCACTTCCGAGATATACACGGTAAATCTGAACGTGGCATTAAAAATGTGACTCTATCACAACGGTGTAACTTTGGTCCCCAGGGCTAAGCCCGGCTAATGGGTAAAGCCCTCTCATCGCGGCAAGATCGTACAACCATGGAGAAGGAGTTTTTTTTTTGTTTTTTTTTTTTATGTTTATACTGCAATTTTATTTCTTAATTATATCAACTACTTTCTTGTTATCGTCACAGCTCGAAAATTGTCTAACTTCAATTTGTGTTTCAGAGATAGGGATAAACGAGTGATATTTCTGAGTGCCTTGAACAGTTTTTGCACTTGAAAATAGTTGGTTAAGTTCTTGTGCAATGATATCATATTCCTCAGTAGTTGAATAACAAAAGAAGATTTGTGTAAGCTGCTCTTCTTTCCGATTTTGAGCCCAATCATATAGTTTCTTAGCATTTTTTATCGGATGTTCACGTTCTTTGGCAAGACTGGCTCTGGTAGCCATACGTTTTAGTGTCCCTCCTGTGGCATCGCATGGCCCTTTTCCATGTGATGTTGCAAAAAAAATGCCATTCAACTTCTAGATCATATTTGATTTTAAATTGTCAAAGAGTTGAAAAGTTCTTCCTATTTTTATACTGTGATGCAGCTCCGTCAGACATAAAACATATTATGTTGACAGTTAATTTGTGATCCAATCGCAAAAAATCTATCATTTTAGATGTGAATAAGTTGACAGATACAGAATCGTGGCGCAAATCTTCTAAAATTACAACAAAACTTAAATGATTGACTTTGCCATTTTGATGATAATATATTACAAACGGATGCATAGTAGCTTGCTGAGCATTCCAATGATGGCTTAGAACTTCATCTTGAAGAATAAATGTGTAGTTTTCCGAAAAATCACAAATTACCACAAATTCACCTTCTATCAAATTGTTTTTTGTGTTATATAAAAATGTAGCTTGCTCTTTTTTGATGATATCATGAGGTATTAGTTTTCCCAATTTACGAGTTAAGTATGATACAAATTCATCAGGCTGCTTCAAAAAAGTTTCAATATCACACCTGTCGGTTGTGACCCACTGTTCAAATTGTAATTCGTCAATGCCATTCTCTTCGATTTCTGATAACAGCTTCGTTCAAAGGTAGTAGAATCTGAACATTTTTCACAACAACGTAAGGTGCAATCCACTGTTTTTGTTTCACATAATAAACTATTAGTAAACAAATTTAAATCATGCAGTAAATTATATTTCTTTAAACTATGGATTATCAAATTAACATTTTCGTGAATAGAACATACGCACACATTATGTGTACCAGAGCTAGTTAACAATTTACAATTCTTCGGTCTCAATTTTGCAAAAGATGAAAATCATATTTAAACATCACTATGTAATTCAGTAAATCGATTAAACGACTCTCTTAATGTAGTCATCATTAACCTTTTTTGAATTGCCAGCCGCTTTCCGTCTCTCATTACAGAAACATAATCACGTTGGCCAGGCATCACTCGGCTAGTTTCATCATCTTCGTAAAAGTTTACTACAATTTCTTTTGCTACATTACTTAGCCCGAAAGATGTACGAGATTTACTTGTTCCTTCTAATGACTGTTTAGCTTGTGTTGCCAAATACCTGGATGTATTAGATGTATCCATTATTTTCTGAACCGTCCATGACCTCGGCAATATTGAAAGCAGTTGGAATTTTTCGTTCCTGGTGATACCGTCTTTAGAAAATTAATCTTTAATTTGTGCAATCATTTCATCAAACTCGTCAACCTTATCTCTGTCAATTTCATCAATTGTATTTAACTTGAATATTTCTCTTCTTTTTTTTTTTATTAACTTTTTCATATTTTCGCTTTACATAATTTATTGAATTCTTTTTTTACGATCAATTGGAGATGTTAAAATACTGGAAAATGATTTGTTAAAAATTTCAATATTTACACTTTGTTAACATTCACCTATTTCAGAATCAGTCGTATTGACCAAGGTCATTGACGGTACAGTTACCAAAGACTCCTGACTTGGAACATTAATTTCAGTATCAGAAGTCATGTTCATCACTACTCGATGAGTCATCGCTACTAGTTGAATACAATTAGACAGTTTTAAACGACAAGAATCGCAAATTTTAAGCTTACTATTTAATTTATTCTGTTCAGCAAATCCCAACAAAACCAATTTCTGAATATTATCTTCCGTACGATTTCGACAATGTTTAGAACAACTTTGTTTGAACACTTTAATACATCTTGAACTGATATAACTCATTGCGAAAAAATGATATTTGTACAGCTTCACGCACAACAAAAATAAATACCTCTGTAAAACGCCTCCCTAATCCACAATATAATGCTGTATCTTCTTTCGTAGCACGTCAATTTCACAGGCAAATAAACGTCACCTACAATCACTGTTGATACAACACTAATGCTCTCACGGTTTCAGACTTACCTTATATACTACATAGGTACTTCACACCACGAAGTTTTTGTACCGCATTTTTTTCAATGATGATTGCTACAGTGATAAAACTTGACAACATAGCGCATTATTGGTGTACCCATGAAGTACGTTTAAAAAAAGCATCGTTTTCCTTTTGTTCATTTACCATGTCCAAATGTATGGGTATGGGAAAAACGTATTTGTTCATCATACCTACTAATACATGCAAAAGTGATGAAAACCCTTGTGGAGCCTGTTTAGTAGAATGCCTGTAAATATCCAAAAAGATGAGTAGTACTGTTCGTTTTAATTCTACTATTGTATTCTTCGACAGATACGCGTATTTCAACCTCAACTGTAAAGCCGTCTTCAGTGTTGTGTACTTGACTTGACTTGGTTTGTGTTGTTGAAATCAAAATAAAATTTTCTGGAATGGAGAAACACGAAATATGTTTGAAAAGGGCCTATTTTTCTTTTTTTATTTGAACATTTTATATAAGTATGAGTATATCTCGAAACTGATGCAACCTAGAAAAATTTTACTTAAGTACTCTTCCAATTCATTTTCTGAACTATCAAATAAACACATAAAAATATTGTTTTCCTTTATATAGATTTTTTTCAAAATTTGTAATATTTTATTAAATTTTTACTTTTTTGTCCATAATTCTTCCATTATGAAACCTTGTGCAATGAATCACATAAGTTGTCCCCTAAAACATGTCCAAAATTAATAAAAATCACAGATGCATTTTCATAGAAAATCGATTTTAATTTTTTTTTTAAATCTGTCATTATTCTTTGCCGTGCATATTTTTTTCCAAATAGTCCTAAACAATACCTACAACAACCGCAAAATATATCCAAAAATTAAAAACATCAACGTTGCGGTTTTTAAGAACTATTAACTTCAAATTTTCATTTGAAAATATCGTTTATATTTTTTACCGTGCACTCTATTTTCAATACTTAAGCATAAATGTTTTGATCAAACGATAAACGATTTAGCTACGATTCGCTCAATCAAAATATTTTTTTCTGGAATGGAGAAACACGAAATGTGCTTGAAAAGGGCCTATTTTACTTTTTTTATTTGAAAAGTTTATATAAATATGAGTATATGTCGAAATTGATGCAACCTAGAAAAAATTTCCTTAAGTACTTTTGGATTGCAATTTTTCTGTACTCTATTTCGATTTTTTTTCAAAATCTGTAATTTTTTAAAAAATCATAACTTTTTTGTCCATAATACTTCCATTTTGAAACATTGTGCAATAAATCACATAAGTTGTCCCCTAAAACATATCCAAAAATAAAAAAAAATCGAAACTGCGTTTCTGGAGAAAATTGATTTTAAAATTTTGTATTTGAAATAAAAAATAATCTATAACTTTTTTTAACGTTGCATATTTTTCTCCAAATAGTCCTAAGCAATACCTACAACTTTGTAGAAGATCTCAAATCGATCGGACAAACCGTTTTCGAGTTGCAGTTTTTTAAAAGATTTGTCATGCATTTTCCGATACGCCCTTCTCAAAAATAAGGCGACCCAGACAACTAGAAATTGCATGAAAGTTTACGTTAAAACTCGTTTATTCATACTAATTACATCAAACCCGCAAAGCACCGTGGATAAACTCGGCAAATTGATGAGTTTCCTCGCATAAAACACTTTTTTTCTGAGTTCATTTGTACATTTTGTTTCGTCCCGTACACTTGTACAAAGTAAGTCGAATCAATTCGTAGCAGCTGTCAAATCAACATTTGTTATCATAAGTTAAGTCGCATAAGATATCAGGTTAGTTCGGAAGAATATTTATGCACTCGCATTGTATGTTATTAATCATCACATAATATATGCACGCATATCGCCTCCACTTTTGTACGTAGAAGACCTTTTCGCGACATCTTATAAGTGAAATTTTGCACGTACAAAGCCTCCAGGTGATTTCGTTATGCGTACATTTTGGTTGTCTGGGGAGGTTCAAAATGGCGGTCTGAAAGTGCATAATGGCATTTTTGGTTATAAAGAATCTGTATGCGAATTTTCAGGCGATTCAAAAAATACAAAAATAATCGGGTTTGCGAAACGGCGTGGAACCGCTCACCTGCCACACGATATGCGATTGCAAAAATGGCAACATAGAAAGTGCTCATAAAAACACTAAGCTGAGAAGCAGGATCTGCTCCAGTGAGAACGTAATGTCAAGAAGAAGAAGAAAGCTACCGCACACTTTCTTTCTCCCACAACAGACCCGCCGATCCGGAAAACATCAAACTCATTATCCACCACACGATCGGTTACGATTAGTCGATCCGGTGGCTGCTTTGCCGTCCAGTGAAATATCCATGGTCTTAGGGCCAACATCAGTGAGCTAAAGCTACTCATCTCCGACCGCGAACCGTACTTCGTAGCTTTGCAGGAGACCAAGGTGAACCAGACTATTGTTCCACCAGACTTTGTTGGCAGAAACTACTCGTTGCTGCTACAGCCAAGGAACGTCAACTACTGTAAAATACACCGTGCCTTGCCATCTGGGAAGGCATACCGTTCGAAGGCGTTCTGCATCTCGTGGCTGCTCGTCTTTACGCACCGATTCAGGCAACTGTGGACTTTGTATACTCCGCCGAGATCAATTCTTTGTAAGACTTGGTGAACTATTCGATCAACTAGAAGGCCAGATTCTGCTCCTGGGAGATTCCAACGCTCACCATATAGCATTCATTCAATCGATTCATAGCCCAAACAAGCTTGACAAAGCAACTGGAGATCTAGAATGATGGCTCAACTACCCGCATCGATGCGGCTTTGCAACACTTTGGCGATCGATGTAACCATCTGCTCGAAGAAAGCGTATACAAACCTGGAGAGTCTGTCCTCCATGTTAGGAG
The DNA here is from genome assembly GCF_002204515.2 of Aedes aegypti. Lineage (NCBI taxonomy): Eukaryota > Metazoa > Arthropoda > Insecta > Diptera > Culicidae > Aedes > Aedes aegypti. The sequence goes on along the minus strand of NC_035107.1, from coordinate 263,401,987 downwards.
CGACTCACAACAGCGTCTGTTCCCCATGTTAGGGGCAGCTGATCATTGTCTGCGTATCAGAGAAGGACTCTAAGCTAAACTACGCACTATGGCCCTACGAACATATAGGGGGAATGGTCTTCCGGAAATCTAGGGTATTGGTGTCAGGCCCTGCAAGCCAACCGTAAAACACATCAGCACAGGAACGTCAACGAGAGAATACGGACCGGAACAACCGGCAAAGATCACAGCGACGAAAACACGCATACTCTCCGATGTACTGAAGATCCGTAGCGCTGCAGGAGGTGTGCTGGACAGGTTCGATGGTGCGAACGTTTAGAGGTAATCATACTATCTACCAGAGTTGCGGCAGCACACGTGAGCTAGAATCAGCTTTTATAGTGATGGGTGATATGCAAAGGCGCGTGATCGGGTGGTGCCAGTTGGGACTCAAAGGCCGGTTCTTCAACTTTAGCATCATAAACGTGCATAGCCCTCACTCCGGAAGCACTGATGATGACAAGGACGCATTTTACGCACAGCTCGAACGCGAGAACGATCGCTGCCCAGGCCACGACGTCAAGATCATCATAGAAGATTTGAACGCTAAGGTTGGCCAGGAGGAGGAGTTCAGACCGACGATTGGAAATTTCAGCGCCCACCGGCTGACGAACGAGAACGGCCTACTACTGATAGATTTTGCCGCCTCCAAGAACATGGCCATTCGTAGCACCTATTTCCAGCACAGCCTCCCGTATCGGTACGCTTGGAGATCACCTCAGCAGACAGAATCGCAAATCGACTACGTTTTGATCGATGGACGGCACTTCTCCGACATAACCGACGTCAGAACCTATCGTGGCGCTAACATTGACTCCGACAACTACCTGGTGATAATGAAACTTCGCCCAAAATTATCTATCATCAACGATGTACGGTACCGACGCCCGCCCCGGTACAATCTAGCGCGAACTAACCAGAAGTCGCCAATGCGTACGCGCAGCATCTTGAGGCAGCGTTGCCGGATGAGAGCGAGTTCGATAGGGCCCCTCTTGAGAACTGCTGAAGGACAGTCAAAGCAGCCATTAACGACGCTACCGAAAACATTGTCGGATATGTGGAATGGAGCTCAAGAAACGATTGGTTCGACGAGGAGTGCCAGGAGGTTTTAGAGGAGGAGAATGCAGCGCGGGCTGCAATGCTGCATCATGGTACGCGGCAAAACGTGGAACGATACAGACTGAAGCGGAAACAGCAAATCCGCCTATTCCGGGACAAAAGCGTCGCCTGGAAGAGGTGGAATGCCAAGAGATGGTGATGCTGTACCGTTCTCAAAAAACGCGGAAGTTCTATCAGAAGCTCAACACATCCCGCAAAGGCTTCGTGCCGCGAGCTGAAATGTGCCGGGATAAGGATGGGAGCATCTTGACGGACGGACGCGAGGTGATCGAAAGGTGGAAGCAGCACTACGATGAACACTTGAATGGCGCAAAGAACACAGGCACAGAAGGTCAGGACAGCGAAGGCGATTGCTACGTCAGCACAGCGGACAGCGGAAATCAACCAGCTCCCACGATGGGGGAAGTTAAGGATGCCATTCAACAGCTCAAGAACAACAAGGCCGCTGGCAAGGATGGTAACGGAGCCGAACTTATCAAGATAGGCCCGGACAGGCTGGCCGCTTGTCTGCATCGGCTGATAGTCAGAATCTGGGAAACGGAACAGCTACCGAAGGAGTGGAAGCAAGGCTTTATATGCCCTATCTACAAAGAGGGCGACAAACTGGAGTGAGAAAATTATCGTGTAATCACTATCCTAAACGCCGCCTAGAAAGTGCTATCCTAGATTCTCTTCCGTCGTCTATCACCTATAACAAACGAGTTCGTGCACTGAAAACATCTCTTCGTATTTTATCCAAAATCCATTTCGTAAAACAAGATTTCGTACATATAAAGCTATTTTCATTCATTGTACGAATTATTTGTACTTGACAGAATTTCGCGATTCAGTGACTTTACGAAATAAGCGTAAGATGTACGATATACAATTCGTAGATGTGCGTTATCGTGTTGTTCGTATAACGAATTGTTTAGTATTACGAAACTGATCGTTTAATCTACGAAATCATTCGTTGTTTTCTGCAACGAAAGGTTTCGTAGACTCATTTCGTAAAATACAACATGACACGACCGCAGCCGAGGGAGGTAAGAAGAAGCGCATGTAAATGTTCGTTCTGAATACGAAACAAACGAAGTTCGATTACGAAATGTTTAGTACATTATAACAATCATTGTTTGTTTTGATTTCGAGCTTGAATCATATTACGAAGCTGGTTACATACATTTTACGAAACTGTTTCGTTGCAGAAAACAACGAATAATTTCGTAGTTCAAACGAACGATTTCGTAATAAAAAACAAAATATATTTTCAGTGTGGGAAGTTATCAAGCAGGTTTCATCGACGGCCGCTCGACAACGGACCAGACCTTTTCGTGTGGCAAATCCTCCAGAAATGCCGTGAGTACCAGGTCCCTACGCTCTATTTGTTCATCGATTTCAAGACGGCATACGACAGTAATGACCGTGTAGAGCTATGGAAGATCATGGACGAGAACAGCTTTCTTGGGAAGCTCACAAGATTGATTGGAGCAACGATGGACGGTGTGCAAAACTGCATGAAGATCTCGGGCGAACACTCCAGTTCGTTTGAGTCTTGGAGGGGATTATGACAAGGTGACGGACTTTCGTGCCTGCTGTACAATATTGCACTTGAAGGTGTCATGCGGAGAGCAGGACTTAACAGGCACGATTTTTACGAGGTCCGAACAATTTGTTTGCTTCGCGGACGACATGGATATTATTGGGAGAAAATTTGAAACGGTGGCAGATTTGTTCACCCGCCTTAAACGCGAAGCAACAAGAGTCGGATTAATGGTGAATGCATCAAAAACAAAGTACATGCTGGTAGGCGGAACTGAGCGCGATAGGGCCCGCCTAGGAAGTAGGGTCACGATTGACAGGGATACCTTCGAGGTGGTGGACGAGTTCGTCTACCTCGGATCCTTGTTGACGGCTGACAAAAATGTTTGTCGGGAAATACGAAGGCGCATCATCAGCGTGCCTACTATGGGCTCCAAAAAAAAAACTGCGGTCTAGAAAGATTCACCCCCGCACAAAATGCACGATGTACAAAACGCTCATAAGACCGGTAGTCTTCTACGGGCATGAGACGTGGACTATGCTCGAGGAAGACTTGCAAGCTCTTGGGGTTTTCACGCCGAGTGCTAAGGACGATCTTCGGCGGCGTGCAGGAGAACGGCGTGTGGCGGTGAAGGATGAATCATGAGCTCGCTCAACTCTACGGCGAACCCAGTATCGTGAAGGTAGCTAAAGCTGGAAGGATACGCTGGGCAGGGCATGTTGCAAGAATGCCGAACAACAACCCTGTAAAGATGGTGTTCGCTACGAATTCGGTTGGAACAAGAAGCCGTGGGGCGCAGCGAGCTAGGTGGGTTGACCAGGTGCACCATGATCTGGAGAGCGTGGGTCGCAGTCGAGGATGGAGAGAAGCGGCCATCAACAGAGTGAATTGGCGAAATATTGTTGGCGAGGTTTTATCAAGATAATTGATGTAAAGCCAAATAAGCAAGAACGTAGATAAAAGAAGGACTTTGTACGATGTTTCAATTACATGAAGCGTGCTTCTGACGTTCTCGGATTTTGTACATAAAAAAATGCTCCCTTGATTTTCTATGACTGTTGCGAAGATTCCGGAGTTCGAGAATCCAGTGTTAAAAGACGAGCATGACCTTCTTGAATATTTTGGTATACGATCGTCGATAACGGCGTTGAGTCGGTCGTAGAACATCGGAAAAATTTCCTTCAATGGTCTGTTGTCGAATTCGTAGTCCCAGTCGATGTCGGCTAGACGTTGTTTAATTGCCGATAGTCGTGGGCATGAAAATCGAATGTCCAATCTTCTTGCACGGGCATGGTTGGATTACCCGACCAGTGGATTACTTCACAATTGTAGCACAATCATATCAAGATTTGTTACAAATAACAAATTTTGTTTCATTTCTGTTAGAAGCACATTGAGTTGATGGAGAGAATTATAACATTAATAAAACAAAATCAGTTCTAATATCAAAGTCTGTTTTAAATATGTTTCAATTTAAAACAGAATGATATCACAATTTGCTATAGAAAAATTGAGATCAATCGCTTTAAACAATTGTTGTTATAATTCCGTTATGGGAAATAACAATATGAGTTATATTTTTGTTTGAATATGTTTCAATAATAAGTTACATTTTTGTTTAAATTATAACACATTTTGTTTCAATTTTGTTTAGTGTAGAGGAAATTGTGTTATGATTTTTGTTATTGAACTACTAACCAGCCAAAATTATAACATATTTTGTTAGAAAAAAAACGCGCTAACTGAGTAACAAAATCTGTTCTAATCCATTGGTCGGGTAGTCTCCAAATCTTCAAGGAGTAAGATGCATGGTACATGGTGATTGTCCATCCGCAACAGAGCAGAAGGAGGAAGAATTATTCCTTCATGCTCTGGAAGATTTACAAAGACGAGATCGAAAAGTTTTCGATTTGTGTTTGTGAATCTGTTGACGCAATCCCGTGACAAACAACGGTTCAACTAGATTTCGCTCTTGTTCAGTGGACATATTCGAGTGAATGCAACCGTTCGTATCGTTGCCAATGTAAGTTGCGAAGGTTGAAGTCCCCGATGGTCGTATCAAAATCTCCACCAAATGCATGACATTCGCATGAGCAGTGTAAAGTATTTTAGTAGCAATTTGGAATATAAATGGCGTCACAGGGCAGATTATTTTTGACTGCTATGAGCACTCTAGAACTGCGTGAATGGCGACTATTTAAAAAAGCATATAACCATGTGTTCGGAGAATCACCAAATCTTTAGAGTGAAACACGGAGTAGTTTGTTGTTGATCGCTTTAAGCTAGAACGAGTTCGCTTTATTAGGTGGGGTTTTATAATGAATAATGCTGACTTACAGTTTTAGTGTACTACCGCATGGCTAGCTGAGTTGTAACGTACAAGTGCAACACAAGAGTCTCTATTTAGAGCTATAATTGATACAGATGTTTAAGTAAAGCTTTTTAGTTGTATAATAGCATTATATTAGGAGAACAACGGACTTACGTGCTTTCATGAGACGATCATCAACGGTAAATCTGATCGGGTTGGCAGTGCCAATATTATCGCTCAGTGCGACTAGCCCTAAGCTCACTACATTGTAAAAGTCAGTCCATATCTAGATGCAAACGTATTATTTTCTTACCGTGCGGAAGTATAAAAAAGATATAATTCAACTTTGAAAATAAGTAATTTAACCAATCCAAAAGAATCAATAAAGAAATAGTTCAATCACTCAACGTCAATTATTCTGCTAATCATCCCATTAGACAGATCAAATAATCCTCATCTCCGTTTGCGATAGTTACGCTATGGCATATTCCCTATCCTATACAGATGCCCTGTTGTAACTACAGTCATCTCTCCCTTACTCGATATTTTGTATCTCGATATCGAGTTAGAGAACCATAGTAAAAGTTGGTTTTCATGGCTACCTCGATGGTCCCTTGAATTGCAGTTGCATTGATTTTGTGTTCTGTAACTCGATTCCTCCCTAACTCGATGGTCCCTTCAATATCGAGTAAGGGAGAGCTGTCTGTACTTTGATCCGTCCGACCGAGGAGTTTGCTGCGCGTCGCAACAGCATTAGAAATCCAAAGCTCGTGGGTTCGGTCCCCACGAGGGATGCCAGACCATGTTTCCATGAAGACTATGACATCGTAGTCACAGCTACTCAGCAACAGCTTCACGTGAGCAATTTTGGTTCGCAAACCCTTGACGTTAAGGTAGTACAGAGACAAGTGATGATGCGTTGTTGATGCGTTAACTGGGACAATGCTGCTCGTGCCAGTTGGTTCGGTTCGTCCCAAACACAGGACCGGGACGTCTGATGATCACTGGCTGGCTGGTCAGGACTGTGATGGGGGTCTCCAGGGCTTCCAAAGTGCTTGATACTGAGCGTCCCGGTGCAGGAGAAGATTGACATCCATCGACTGTGGCGATTTTGGAAGAAATTAGACGTTGTTCTATTGCGTAGATTTGGGAACCCGTGCAGGGATTTCGTTTTATGAGTTTGGTTCAATAATTCCTTCTGGTAAGTACCAGATGTCACAGACAACACCTGAGTAGGATCTGCAAACCGATATTTTGAAGGATACAAACGAAAGTTCTTTAAGTTTTTTTCCCACGAGAAATCAGTTTTGTATCTTTGACCACTGAGGCATCCGCATTTGTGATATTACACACGTGCAGCTTGATACCGTCTTCCATTTGATCCGGCGTGAAAGGAATGACATACAGTCAACCCTCCCTAACTCGATATTGAAGGGACCATCGAGTTAGGGAGGTATCGAGTTACAGAACACAAACCCAGTGCTGCTGCGATCCAAGGGACCATCGAGTTAGCCATGAAAACCAACTTTTACTATGGTTGTGTAACTCGATATCGAGATACGGAATATCGAGGTAGCTAGAGTTCATGTAATAACATTCGTTGTCAATCGCTTGGAGCGCACCATTTGCAACTTTGAGAAAAAGGTTGTCAGGTTGAGAGTACTTCCGCTGGGCGATCTAGTGTTTTTGCAGACAGAGTGGATGTTAGGACTGCTTCCATTGGGCTGGGCATATATTGTATCCGGAAAGCGCTTTGATACATGTGGCAAAGTTGCGGGAGTAGATGCTTTCATACGAGACGTGCTTTCCACGATTTGCACGCTCTTATTTCCTCCGACGACAAAACTATCAGGAGCCATAGTATTGAGCTACTCACCTCATCCAACACTTCAAAGAAAGACGTTTCATCACATGACCTTAACCAGTTGGTTGGATCATCTACGACATCGTCAAGAGTCATTTCATTAATACTCTGAATGAATGTTGTTTGAAGATTCGAGCAGTTTGATGGTTTTGATTGGTCGAATTCGATATTTTGATCAACCATATCGAATTTTGGTGATTTTCCAGAGATTTTCTCCGCAATTCCCAATCCGTGTATCCATAGCGTCAGTTCGAGTTCTCGTAGAGCCTTCAGCACTATTTCATCTCGCTCGTATTATAATACAGCTGGTTCGAAATTCAGTCGGCATGATGTGCAGAACCAGAACATGCCCACTTTCGACGTTAAACAAGCAATTGAGATTTATAAAGGCCAACGCAAATAAAGCAGAAAGCCATTCTACACGATCCACTGCACTTGACCACTATGTCCGAATCCAAAGATTTTGCACAAACTTGGCATGATTCTATAGTGATGTCGTGAAGTGTCGAGGAAGAATGTTACAACACTACACACAGCAGCGGAAAAATAATGATGCGAATAAAGCGCCTACCAGTTTACAGCCTTGTTGAACTGTTATACTCGAACTTCTACTAGCTTACTTGTTTTTCTGGCAGATAGCGCTTCGAAAAATTGACAGCGTGTGGATATTGTAATCATTAATCCAGGATCACGAAACACTAAACACAATAATTCACAAAACTATGATCGTGAAACGCTATGCTCACAATGAATGTCAATATTACGGACGATTCGGATGTCGTTCAACTTTGTTGAATATACGGAAAAATACACCGGTGCGGCGAAGATCAAAATACGCACGTAACAAACGAATGTTTTGACGAGCAGTGTTTCTCAATGAGGCAATATTCAAAACTTAAAAGGCAATAGATGGCTCTTTTTCAGTGTTAGTTAATACGAAATCCATAAGCAAAGAAAGCACCACGGAAGATGAACTAAACACAAAAAGTTCCGCTTGATATCTAATCACTTCTCTTTTGATCCAGTTTCCTAATTGCAAGCAATTTACGTTTTTCATTATTTCCCATACGTTTTGACAGTTTGCGACTACCATTCTTCCATGCGCTTGTGTTGAAAGTTTGAGAAATTTGAGAATCCAGCGTAGCGCGATCATTAAGTGGAATACAAACATCAGTGTCGCCGCTCTGGTGGGGATGAACCTGCCTACGGCAGAAAATACCTAAAGGAAAAAGAAAAAATAAATTTCCAGGCCAGTGAGAGAAACTGAATGTTCGAAAGGTTGTTGTCTGTCTGTCTTTTTGCTGCTGGCGCCAATAGTTAGCGTTTAAGAACGAAGTAAATAGTTGTTACCCCCCAGACAACCAGAATGAACATATAACGAAATCACCTTTTGCGTTATGCGATGCTTATATGTGCAAAGATTCCGTATAAGATGTCGTCAAAAAGTCTTATGCGTACGAAAGTGGAGGCGATATAAGTGCATAATTTATATGATAATGATTGACATACAATGCGAGTGTACAGATTTGATAACGAATTGATCTGTAACCTTATACGACTTAGTTTATGATAAATAAGTTGATTTGACAGCTGCTAAGGAATGATTCGACTTTTTTTGTGCGTTTATACGGAACGAAACAAAATGCACTGATGAACTCAGAAAATAGCGTTTTATGCGAGGAAATTCATCAATTGTTTATTGTTTTGTTTATTGTTAAATTGTTATGTGACTTCTGGTTATTTGGGCCTATTGCCAAACGGTCATTATTATGTCAAATTATTATATGCCAAACGGGGTACAATCATATTATTGGGCAACCTTGTTCATTGACTTTAGATAGGCTATAAGTTAGGCTTGTATATCTAAAGGTTTTCACTCAAAGAAGTTCAATGATTTCCGGAATATTTTACTTTAGATAACCAAAATTGTAGGAACCTACATAAATGTAAACTTTTTTGATTTATTGTCAAAAGATTACTGTTAACGTTTGTAGATCTAAAGACCTAGGCTCAACGGAGTTCTTGAACAACCCTTGAAAGCCTTTGGACTCCAAACTTGATAGAAGATGTTTGTTTCAGTCCGCTTGGCTTCATCTTATTCATAAGCCTTCAAAAACTTTTTGGATGCGCGTGTAGATATGAAGGACTTCATTAAAAAACTTTTTTGAATAAACGTCAACAACCATTGATTTCGAATATTGATAGCACATATTTGTACCTTTTTGGATGTAAACCTTATTGTATTATATAAAGATTTGAAGTCCTAAATAAAAAGTGCTTGGATAACCTTAGATAGGCGTTGATTTAAAATAACAATAGATCATAGTAACGTAAGCAATAATTGTACTGATGAATCTCTCGATGAGCAGTGGTTACCTCTGTTAATCGGAATACCTATACTCGATATAACCTAGTGTGTTTTTTATCGGATTTATGGCATTTGGATAAAACGGTAGGCTTATTCGTTTGATGTCTTCTGTATCTGGTTTCAGTGTCGTGATTGTGCAAACTATAAAAATGAGTAGTCAAGAAGACATACTTTAGATTACCACTAAGAAATCCAAATATACTTAACATTCATCCCTAGTAAGACAGAAAACATCTTATAGAGCAGATATCTGCGGATTAAGTTATATTCAAGTCTTAAATATATATTTTTAAAGGGTGTCCACGATGAAATTGCAACACTATGAAATTGCTCTTACTTTTTAACCGTTGGGTAGAATTTAATGAAAATTTGGGTGGATTTAGTTCATAGTGCATTATTCACATCCTGCAAGTTTTAAAGTCCTGTGATTAAAACTCGCGGAAATGGAGTCGAAAGAACAACTCGTACGTGATAAAATCTTGCGCATTCATCACGAGAACAAGGATCTCTCGCATCGTGCCAGAATCGCGAATTCCACGGTGTCACGAGTGATTAAGCGGTTCGAGGAACGATTGACCACCGATGGGAAGCCCAGAAGTGCAGGAAAAAGTATTCCGTACAACACCAAAAATCACAACCGCGTTGTTGGGGCTTTCAACCGATACCCGAACGCCTCCGTTCGGAATGTGGCTAAGAACCTGCACCTAAGCCGAAGTTTTGTCCAGAAGGCCAAAACTAAGGCTGGGCTTCAAACGTTCAAGGTACAAAAGGCCCCTAATCGCAACGAGAAGCAGAACAAGTCCGCCAAAACCCATGCCAAGAAGTTGTACCTCAACATGCTGACGAAAGTTGAATGCTGCATCATGGACGACGAAACATATGTGAAGGCCGACTTCAAACAGATCCCCGGCAACCACGGCCAAGGATAAGTTCAGCGTTCCGGAGCATGTCCGCACTCAGAAGAAGTCCAAATTTGCGAAGAAATTCCTGAGTTGGCAAGCCATCTGCACGTGCGAGAAGCGGAGTGCACCTTTCGTGACCCAGGACACGATGAACGGACAGGTGTACATGAAAGAGTGCCTCCAGAAGCGGCTGCTTCCTCTACTGAAGGCCCACAACGTCCCATCAATCTTCTGGCCGGATTTGGCCTCATACCACTACTCCAAGGACGTGCTGAAGTGGTATGCGGACAATAAGGTCAATTTCGTGCCGAAAATGTTCAACCCTCCCAACACTCCGGAGCTCCGCCCCATCGAGAAGTACTGGGTGATTATGAAGCAGCACCTTCTTAAACGACCTAAGGTAGTGAAGACAGTCGAGGAACTGAAGAAAGTATGGGTTTACATGCAAAAAAACGGTTGATTCACAGGTTGTGCAGAATCTTATGGCCGGGGATAAGGCCAAGGTGCGGGCATTTGCGTATGGACTGTAAATAAAATACGAGTAAAATGGTAAAATGAAGTTTAATAGTTATTTTTCAATCCCTGAAAATTTGATGAGAATCGGATGAAAACTCGAATTTTGCGAATCAATTTTGTGTGTGACAATTTCATCGTGGACACCCTTTAGTTTTAAAACCGTTCAGGCGATGTTTTCGAAAAACATAACAAGCTGAAAAACTAGAAACGCCATTTTAGCGTTAATTAATGCACATGAAGGAAATGCCACACATGTCGCAAATTTACACGTCATATCGTGTAAAATTACAATAACACCATGTAAGTTTCCGCTATTCTTCGTATAATTTAGCATGGGCTGTAACCGGTTACTCGATAATTCGTAAAAATTTACATGATGTTGAGGTATTTTACACGATGTGTCATGTAAATTTGCGACAAATTTGGCATTCCCTTTATGGATTTTTTTTTCTGTGTGGCCGATCAATGTATATACCTGTAACGGGACTAGGGGCGGTAAGAACCTCGGATGTAATACTACCTCCGCTTAAGCTCCAGGCAAGTTTTATCTTGCCACGAAGGAGCGAGTTGTCTCAAAACAAAGAATCCCGACCCGGCTGCGAGACCTCAGGGCGAGTCCTTAATCGCGACCGTTGACCCACGACCGAAACATCAGTACACGAACTCTAACGAATTAAAGCAAACTATCAAACAAATGATTTCAACACTTCAGGGTGGATAGGTTTCCTTTGTAGGTTTTCCTACCCAGAGCCTATTCTACTCGTCCCAAAAACCAAACTCTGAAAAAACCAGTTCTCTTTCTCTAAAGGTACGAAATCTAAAATCTTGCCAAGATTAAAAAAATGCATTAGGTACCTATTTATTCTATTTAAGTTTTGCTCATGGCTTTATAATATTCATCTTAAAATGTAGGGGGTTAGTATTTACAATTTTGGGTAGCGCTTACTTGATCTTTTTCCATTGTCCTTATTCCTTATCCTTCCTTTCCTGATCCAACGAATCCTGTTCCTTTGCAGTCCGAATCCTTTCTCCGACCCACTCTCCTTCGTACGAATACCTTTTAGTCGGGTAGCGCACACGTGCCGTTACAAATTGGCAAATTTGTAATAATCTTACTCTTTTAACTGCATACACTTTTTAATAGCTTTCACTCTTAATTAGATACTATAACTTCCCTATTTAACTATCACTTTTCTATTGATTTCTTCGCACACTGCGTCTTAACTGTTCGTCGGCTTAGATTCAAGAGGATGGCTTTTCAAAATTTTTGGGCTATTACCCTGTACCGGCGGTACCCGAGTTCGTTAATCTTCGTCGTTTTTCGTGTACTTCCTTTAAGAACGCAAGTTTTTAGTTTTGATAAGGACTCTACTGTTGAATCGCAACTTGTGGACTCAGAGACTTGGTATGGGAAAATGGGTACACGGAAAATATCTTGCATTTCGTACTGTTTTGGTTTTTGTAATAAAAGATTACATTAAAATACTGTAACCTCGTTACATACCACTTAGCTAAATCATTCAACACAATCAAAAATCCATCAAAGTAAATTTAGTTATAAAGATGCTCTCAAAAACATGATAGTTGGATTCAACAAAAATGAAAAATATTCAATACATCGCGTATTGATCAGTTGTGACGAAGATGTTATTATGATGCTTTTTTCTGTCAGTTAAGAAACATATTTCGCAGTGGCTTCTTTGACATTTAGCTTCTCTTCAAAGTTAGAAGCAGTTTGTTGTTTGTTATGTTTTTTTTTTATTTGACACAATATTTGCTTGTATTTTCTCATTCTAGATTACTCATCTAGATTACTTGGTCATAACTTACTGGTATGTTTTATGTAATACGTAATGTTGATATAACTAATCAGAATGCTTCCAGAAATATTAAATATGTACTATAAAACATCTGTTAAAACAAGAAAGATGTTTTAAAAGCCTTCAGATTTGCACTTTCTCAGTTTTAGATCTGAAATTTGGTATTGGGCTTTCGAATCAAAGCAGTGGTTATGTACGAAAGGTGTGTTTTAAATTTATTTATGACAAAATGTGTTACTTGTGATAAGAATGCATCAAACTAAAGATGCGTGGCCTCAAATTTATAAAAAATCATTTCACGTTATTCCGTAATTGTATAATAATGGAATTATGTAAACTGAATTTAAGTAAAAAGAGGTTTTGGTGCACAGACTTCAATGTTAAAATGGTAACATTGTCAAATTATTCTTCAAGAATATCTCACTCTAAGCATGCCTAGCTCCAATAGGTGTGTATGCTTCATACATTGCTTTACAGTAAAAAAAAGACTGTGAAACTCAGCGCTCACTCCATCGTCGAACAGAAATTTTTCAATCAGTTAGTTACTTGTTGACTATTTTCTACCTGTACCGATGGACTATCCGTTAGCTTAATTGATTCGTATTTACTCTGAGAAGCATCAACTAGTCTGATACGATTATGCAAGAAGCATCTTGGTCAAACAGGATTCTGTAGAGAGTATAGTGAGCAATGGGTACCTCACTGATAAGCCCGTTAGTAATCTCGATCGGAGAAAAATTGCAGAAGTATGCCAGTAGGTAGACTGTTTATAATTGCGCTAAGTGAATTTTATTCTTTCCTGTTTTATATGGGTTGGGGGATTTCGTGGCACAAAACTAGAACAAGGAAATCTCTTTGGTTGAAATTGTTTTCCTCTTATCAAATCTTCCGACAGCTCTAGCATTCACTAGTTGCGCTCATTCAATTCTCCCAAAAGCAATCGTCGTATCGTAAAATGAAACGTTACATGTGTGCCATTGCATCTCCTGCGGGATAAAGTAGGGTAGAAGCACCGGTTTTGGCCATACGCCAGTTGTAACCATAGTGGATAAAGCACCGTTTTACATAGCCAATCAGCATAAAACCTTTTGTGTTTAGTGGATCACAATCATATAATAGAGCTACATTCATTTACTCATCCAAATTGATTCAAAACATGAGAAAAACAATTAATTTTCCTTATATTATTAATTTTCCTTATATTATTACTCCCATACACCTAATTTGGCCAGGGCACTCCTAAGTTGGCTACTCTCGTTAGAAATCAATGCGATTGGCCAATTTAGTAACCGAAGTTAACTCTCTGGCCAAAACTGGTTCCGTTGGCCTATATTGACCAACGGTATTTTCAAAGCGAAAAAAATGGTTTAAGCTCAGTTTTGATATTTACACACATAATATGGATTGAAAGCTTGCATTTGAAATATTTGTAGTATAAATACGACTTCCCATTCAACTTATATTGACATTTTCTCTTGGACTGGCCAAAACCGGTGCTTTTACCCTACCGACATAGTCATCAAGCAGCAATTTTCAATTTCCTCGTGTGTTTCAATTTGACACTTGGGAGAGATGTGCAATCTTTCGTCCACAACAATTCACATAAAGCGGCTATATGTGCAAACAGTAAGGCACCGTCCATAAACTGCGTAGTCTGTTACAGGGGAAGAATGGTATGTTAAAAGAAAGATAACTGATGTCTACGAAGAAAAGGGAGGTAATTCGGAATTCTACGGAACGTGATAAAAAATAGACGGAGAAAAGGCAAAGCCAAAGGCAAAGGCAAAGGCAAAGGCAAAGGCAAAGGCAAAGGCAAAGGCAAAGGCAAAGGCAAAGGCAAAGGCAAAGGCAAAGGCAAAGGCAAAGGCAAAGGCAAAGGCAAAGGCAAAGGCAAAGGCAAAGGCAAAGGCAAAGGCAAAGGCAAAGGCAAAGGCAAAGGCAAAGGCAAAGGCAAAGGCAAAGGCAAAGGCAAAGGCAAAGGCAAAGGCAAAGGCAAAGGCAAAGGCAAAGGAGAAGAAAAATTAAATAGGAAGAACTTATTTTTCTTAAAATTAAGAAAAAAAGAAAGACTTTGGTAGACAAGGATACAGGTTTATCAAAAACCCATTGAAGTCTAAGAGGGAAGAGGAGTGGTTTGAAAAGCAACGTTTTTAATGGATGAACCCCAACATGCTCAAATGCATTTCCAACATCCGATCGACATCGTCATCAATGGGGGGATTTCCTCGATGCGATACGATACACTGGAAGTGAACCATGGCAAGTCGTAATCGAATCGGAGATTGTTATGTCGTACTTTTTCTAGTGCTCCGCACTCGCAATCAGAATATTGGTAGATAGTGAAAGTCCCAGCTGAGCCAGTATGCCCAAGCCAAGAAGCGATACAGTCTTTTCCTGCAAAGCAATAAGCATTAAACTGTAGCAAGCAAACCGCATTCAGATAATTATACGATTTAATCAGCGTATAACTTCATTCAGATAATAAACGCGAGTAGCCATCGTCTTCGTCCAGTGCTCGTTCGAATGGGAAGGATGCACTCAATATTGACCAACCCATGTGGGGCTCTTCTGAGCAGAAAAGAAAACGAAGTTGGAAACGTCGGATCGGAACGACAACGGAAACTGAAACGGATGAAATATATGTTTCCCACTGAGCGAGCGAGAAAGAGAAACACTATGATTAGTGCCGGACTATGATTCCTCTTTATCTCCTAGCATGAGATTTGCCTAGGTAGCTAACCACCCGAGTCTGTAACGATGTGATAAAAAGCGAAGCTCGCCGTCTTCATAGGCGATAAGCGAGCGCAAGCTGCATCGAGGTAGCCAGCTGTGGTGATCGTTCTGTTCTATAAACTTGGAAAATTATAACGCTACTGCGAGCAATATGACTGAAAGTCAGACAATTAAACGTACAAACAATATTGGACAATACATTTACAACTTTTTTAATTTTCCATAAAAAATGGTCGATTTCATGGGTTATTTATGGATCAATTTGCATAACATTTCAATTTTTTCAAGCATTTCTTAATGAAAAAACAAAAATATATTTTATGATTTTTTTTCAATCACGAATCCAAAAGCAATAATGGTTTAGCTTAAAACAAATGAAAATTTTTAAGCATTGACATAACTAAAAAAAAATGAACCAATAAGTAGGTTTCTTCAGTTAAGTTGAGCTCGTGATTGAAAAAAAATACTCAAAAATATATGAAGAAAAGTTATGTCTGAAGTGCTGCGTAAACTTCATTCCGATTGGCACTTTAATATCTGAGCCTACTGAAAATAAACATTTGGTATGCCAAATTTAAAAGTTGCAAATGTATTGTCCAATACTGTCGGCGCGTGGTACCTTGGCCGTGGCAGTCTGCTCAAGGATGGTTTGTTTCGAGGTATTGAAGGAGACTGCTGGGGTTTGATATAATGTTTCGTTTTTTATCATCGGCAGTTTGCCACTAGCGATAGCGTCTCCACTAATTAGATGAGCGAAAGAAAGTGCTAAGTTGTAGGCTATGTAACAGTTTAGCGATTTTGTAGTGCGGCTATGGACGAACGATTTTTGCACTTGGGACACCTGAGAGTGGGGACTGTGTTTTCACTTTCTGATAATTTTGATAAAATGGTATTCGTGTCTTGTACTAAGTACAACAAGTTTTATCAATATCAAATAAAACCCGAGCAGAAGAATAGTGCTGCAGAATACCAAGCTAGAATTTAGGGACAAAATGTCAAAAGATAAAACGTCGAAGCCCAAAATGTCACAAGGGAAGAAACGTCAAAAGCAGTTATTTTTCAACACCAATATGGAATCATTTACAGATATCTTTTTCTACATTGGGGTCTTTAAATACGCTTTGAATAACGTTTGGCACTTAACAAACTATTTATTCCTTCGGAAGAAGGTTTTCTTCCAAGTACCGTCGATGTGAGTGAGGATGGATCTATGGGGTGAGATTGGGTCAACACGGAAAAGTATGATGTATGAAATATTCCGGCCAATAACGCAGATATTACTAAAAGTAATAATACATATGCTAAGAAACATATAATTGAACATCCATAATAAAAATATTTACTATAATTGATAGTAGTTTTTGTTGAATATATCAATAAACTTGTATGTTGAAACTAAAGAAAATTTACAACCTTTAAATTATGCTGTGCAAAGTATCACGCATGTATTTTAACCTCTATTTGTATATTAGTAAAAGGTTGAGTGTCTCTTCAGTACACTTCACTCGTATTTTCAGAAATACATTCGATTTTTGCTCAAAAATTTCAATTTATTTGGTACGGTGTAGAAAACATTAAAAATGGGGGTAAGTTTGAGTAAAGCAAGAACGAAAGAGAATGAAATTACAACTCTACTTTTTTGACGTTTCACTCTTTCTTCATTTTTTTTTTGACGTTTCTACTCTTTCCTCATTCCTTTCTAAATAGAGCATCGCGGAAATATCAAACAAGTATAGTTGTGGATTCCGTGCATTAAATATCAATATAAACCATTTTGATAGCTTCTCAAACCAGCAACTGTGTTGCGTGTAGCTCTTAAATTGTTCTGGTATAATCGTACTTTTAAGTGGATTTATCATGCTTGTGAAACATCTTAGATGTTTTTTTTCGTCCTGTTATCATCATATTTTCTTAATGTTTTTCAGCTGTGAATAGTTAGGGAATCATATTCTCAAAAACAAGTTATTTCAATTTCAATGAAAAAAAAAATAGATCGGGTCATTTTCCAGAGATCCTCTTGCAATTTTTGAGCGGTTCCCTCAGGTTATCTTTCGGTATTCTTCTAGGGAATCTTCAATAAATTCTTTTATAAATTCCTTGTATCCCTGAAAGTACCGTCTGAGGTCCGAGGCATTCGT
This sequence comes from Aedes aegypti, assembly GCF_002204515.2. Classification (NCBI taxonomy): domain Eukaryota; kingdom Metazoa; phylum Arthropoda; class Insecta; order Diptera; family Culicidae; genus Aedes; species Aedes aegypti. Next base: position 263,384,655 of record NC_035107.1, on the reverse strand, counting down.
CCTGGAATTTCTGCAGTAATTTCTTAAATAATCTACCAGAAATTTCTCCGAGGATTCCTAAAAGAATTTATAAATCAATTATTTTTAGTATTTCTTGAAGGATTTCTTCCAAGGAATACATCACGAATTTCTTTAGAGAATTTGGTGAAATCTTTATAAGAAATTTCTGGTAAAATTGCTCCTAATGGAATCCCTTGAGGAACCTCTGATACAATATCTAGAGGAATTCCAGGTGTAATCTCCGAAGAAACTTCTGATGGAATCCCTAGAGAAACTTCTGCAAGAACTCCTGCGGGAATAACAGGTGGAGTCTCTGAAGGAACTCCTGATGAAATCCTTGGAGAAACTATTGATGTACTCCCTAAAACTACTTCTGTTGTTATCCCTGTAGGAATTTATAATTGAATCCCTATAGTACTCCTGATGGAATCCCTTGGGAACTCCTGATAAAATCCCATCAAGAACTCCTGTCGAAAGACTCAGGGTTAATCCTGATGGAATCCTTACAGAATCTTTTGATAAATCCCCTTCCAGGTGGAATATCTATAAAAAAAATGCTAATAAAATCCCTGAAGGAACTTCAGATGAAATCCTTAAAAGAATTCCTGATGTAATCCCTAGAAGAATTCCTTATGTAATCCTTGGAAGAGTTCCAGGTGGAATCTTTGAAGAACCTTCTGATGTAATATCTACAGGAACTCCAGTTGAAATTTCTGAAGAAATTACTGATAAGATTTCTGAAGAAATTCCTGACGGGATCTCTGGAGGACCTCCTTAGGCAATCCCTAGAAGACATTCTGATGGAATTCTTTGAGAAACGCCTGATATAAACTCTGAAGGAACTCCTAACTCCTGTCGGGATGCCAGGTGAAATCTCTGAAGGAACTCTTGATGGAATCCCTAGAAGAACTCCTGATGAAATCCCCAGAAGTACTCTGATGAAAGCCATTAAGATATTCCTGATAGAGTCCATGCAGGAACTCCCGAAGGAATAATTGGACGAATTCCTGAAAATATCCTTGAAGTAACTCCTGATGAACATTTGATGAACTCCTGATGGAATCCCTGGAGTATTTCCTGATGGAACTTCTGATAGAATACCTAGTGGAATTTTTGATACTATCTCTAGAAGGGATCCTGATGAAATTCCTTGAGATACTCCTGAAAGAATTCTTGATATAATCCCTGGAGGGTCTCCCGATGAAATCCCTAGAAGGACTCCTGTTGAAAGACTTAGGGGAACTCCTGATGGAATCGCTAGACATACTCTGGATAAATTCCTCTGGAAGAATTCCAATTGAAATACCCAAAGGAACTGTAAATGAAATCTATAGAGAATCTTCCGATGGAATCCCTAGAGGGACTCCTGAAAGAAAAGAAGAAACTCCCGATAAAATCTTTCGTGAATTTCATGATAAAATCTTCAGAAGTCTTCAGAAGAATTCTTGATGGACATTTAATTTGAGCTAGTTCTGACTAGAACTAAATTGAAGTTTTTCACGCATTGAGTTTATTTTTTATGCTTGCGCTTTCAGAAGAAGTTCAATAAGGTTTGATACAAAACATTTCATAATTACATAGCACAAAACGATAAAATTTGGGGTGGTCCGAATTAGAACAAAGTTGGTCCGATTCAGACCTTCTGGAAAATTTTGTCCAAACATGCCTAGTTGTGTTCTGGTAGGAGATATCCCAAAACTCTTTGAGAGAAAAGTGCGCGTGCCAAATCAGGCTTTGAAGAAAACATAAAACTCTCCATGCCATTCATCGTGCTGAAAAGATATTAGCATTAGCATTAGCATTGAGCATTTCGCACAAATTCGTAGGCGGTACAGTCCTAGACCATTGTATGAGGGTTGCCGCCTTTCCGTCCGTTATCAAAGTCAAAAATTTGGGACTAACCTCTAACTCTTAGACAAGATTGACGCATCCTCCAATAATCGAGAGCTGTGCTGGCCACGTCCTTGCGAAAGCTGGGGAATTGGAAAGGATGATTGATTAAACACCTACTTAAGAAAAATGCACAGAACTCTACGACCTCTCATAGGTGTTACGGGATTTCGTGGAATGTTGATGGAAAGGGTAGTGCCATAGGATACGTTCGATAGACGTTCTGGCCGACAAATGGTTAATATTTACGCATTGTATTCATCGTGCTGAAAAGATATGGCCAAAAAATCGTTACTAGGTCCTAATTGGACCACGTTCCCCTGTATATATCTTTCTTTCAGAAATTTATCTAGAAATTTCTCCAGGAACTCGTCCCACAGTTCTTCAAAAAATTAGGATTTTTTTTTAATTAATTCTTCTAGAAACTACACTATCCAGTCTCCTGTAATTCTTTCAAGTTCTTCTTTGGACATTTCCTTTAAAGTCCTCTAGAGATCCTGAAAATATTTCCTCAGAGACTCTTACAGGAATCTCTACAGAAATTTCTCCAGATATTCCTCAAAAAATCCTTTAGAGATTTCTCCAGAACATTCTTCAGCGATTTTCAGATATTCGTCTGGACAAACTTCCAGAAATTCCACGATGGATTTTCCGAGAAATCCCAAAATTCTAGAAGTTGTCAGTTCAGAAATTCCTTTAGAAATTCTTTCATAGATTCCTATATGAAATTTGCGAGGGGTAACTTCAGGAAATCTTTAAGGCGTTCCTCCATATATTTTTTCAGAGATATATGAGGTATATTCCTCCAGTCATTTCTTAAGAAAACGCTCTAGAAGTTTTCTCAAGTATGTTACAAAAATTAATTAATTAAGGCGCAAGAGAAAATGGCACAAAAGTCAGAACTGAAAAAGCAGTTTTCTCCTTTTAAAACAACAAATTGATAAATATAAAAACACACAGCCTTTTAATTTGGAAAATAAGAGAGCGGTGTGCTTTCATTTTCTTCGATTTGTCTTTTTAAAAAGAGAAAACTGCTTTTTCAGTTTTGACTTTTGCACCATTTTTACTTGGGCCTTAAGACAATTACACGAGTTGACGAATCACTGAACATGAAGTTACATTTGTAACGTTCCCACTACTATTTATGTGGAGAACGTCACTATTAGAGCCCTACGGGATGACGAGGTTTCTTGTTAAATTTTTGGGTCCTCAAGTCATTCCCGTTAATACAAGTGTTTTAATAAACATTATTCCTTTTAGTCGACAGGGGTACAAGTTCTGTCCTCATAGCTGAATTTTGTCTAGGATTCCATCTCCTACAAGGCACCCTTATAATGAATCGACCCCTTTGATATTAACAAGTTGATGTCTGGGGTCGGAAAGCAATAAAATGTAAAAATTTATCTAGTCCTAATTTGGCCTTCTTTCGGGCTATTTGAACACGTCACAAACCATGTGCTTTCTTGGAACATTTATTGTTTTATACCTTTGTAGGGTTCCAGACAATTTGGCTTAGGGTATTTTATACATTTTTTTTAGTGATTTAACGCACACGGATCAACATTCAACAATTAACATTTATTGTAACAAAAAAAATGTAACAAGTATTCCTCCTGATGTCTTTCCAAGGATTCAATTTTATTATTGGAGAATTTCTCCAAGTTATTCCTCCAGGGATTCCTCAATGTTTCGTCCAGAGATTTGTCCAAGAGTTTCAAAAGGTTTTCGTCAAAAAATTCTCTCAGATTTTTTTTTAGAAAGTCCATAAGAAATTTATTCAGGTATTAATCATTCCTGGGCTTCCTATAAATGTGTCCCCAGGGGTTCTTCTATAAATTCCAGCAGGATTTCCTTCAATGAATACTTCGTATTTTAATACAGGGATTCAGAAATGTCTCCAGAGAATCATCCAGGGATGTTTTAGGAACTCCACTTTTTTCCGCATACTACTCCAGGGATTACTCCCAAAAAATGCTCTAGGATTTACTTTAGGAATCGCTTAGGAAGAGTAGATATTCTTTCAGAAATAACGTCAGGGATTCAGTTAGAAATTCCTCAAGAAATATTTACAGGGATTTCCTATGGTGTTCTTGGGGTGGTAAGAAATTCCTTCAGAGAAGTATCTCAAGGGACTCCACACACTGAATATCTTCAAGTTATTTTTCAGGCCTTACTTTAGCAATTCATTCACATTCATATTCCTAAAAAAATCGCATGATGGAATCTCACAGAAATTCTTCCGGAAAAGTTTTTATGAGAAATTCCTGATGGAATCTTTGGAGCAATTCCGGAAGAAATGCCTATAGAAATTCGTGAAGGAATCCTTAAATTTTTTAATTGAAAAATAAAAAAAAAAAACGAAGTAGCTCACAGAGAAAATTTTTAAAATCGCTGGAAAATTCTCTAAAGTTTTTTCAGACATTTTTGCACAGGATTCTTAAAAAAAAAATTACTGAGATTCCTCTGGGATTCTTATAAAGTTCATCATAGATTTTTACAGAATTTTCTCAAAGATTTTCTTCAGCAGTTCCTCTAGAAATTCATCAAACAATATTTCTACAGTTTGTGGATGATTTATTGGAGGAATTTGAAGGAAAAGTTCTACATGAATCCCTGAAGAAACTCTTTAAAGTATCACTGTTATTATCCCATGAAAGAATATAGGGAAATACCTGAAAAAATTGCTTAAGAAATCTTTACAAGTATTCTAGAAGGAATCTTTGAAACAATCTGTGATGTAAATTCTGAAAGGCTTTGAAATCCCTTGCTACAATCCTGGAAGTAGTGATGATTTCCTTGCTTAAAGTATGCAGTATGCAGGAATTGTTGAAGATATAAAAACTCTTGCAGTCATTCATACAGAAATTCCTGAAGCAATCATAGAGAAGTTCATGGAAAATAACCCGAAAGAATTAGTAATAAATATTCTAGAAATATTATATGATGAATTTCTAGAGGAACTGCTGAAGAAAATCTTTGAGGAAATTCTGTAAAAATCTCTGGTGTACTTTAGAAGAATCGTAGAGGAATCTCTGTAAAAAAATTTGAAGGAATCCTGTGCAAAAATTTCTGAAAAAAATCATTAGAGAATTCCTGCAATACTATCTAATGTTAAGTTTTGGAGGAATTTCTAAAGTAATTTCTTAAGTTATCTCTGAAAGATTCTCTGGAGATTTTTTTTTCTGGAGGATAACTGAAATTTTTTGCATGAAATCTCAGTGAATTTTTTAAAGGAATGTCTGATTGTAACTTCTTTTGGAAATCCCTGGCGTAATTTCTGCAGAAATTTCTGAATGAATCAATGAAGAAATTTCTGAAGGAATCTGGAATATTTCCAGAAGGAGTCCCAGAAGGATTGTGAAGGAATCATGCTTGAAATAATTAAGGGAGTAATTCCTGGAAGCTTTTCAGGAGAAATCCCTGAAGAATTCTCAGGTAGAATTCCTGAAAAAGGAAAACCTTGAGGGATTTGTTTGGAGAATTTTTGAATTATTTTAATAGAAATGTTTGGAGCATTTCCGGATGAAACCCCTGGAAAATTTTCTGAAAATATCTCATAAGAGATTTTCTTCAGGAATTTCTGAAGAAATCACTGCCAGAAATGCTGGAGGGTATTCTTGAGGAAATCAAGGTAGAATTTATGAATGCATTTCTTGCATCATATCTGGAAGAAATTCTCATAGAGTCTTTGATGATGCAACTTCCTCAGGAATTCCTGGCGTTATTTCGGAATGAATTTTGATAGAATTCCTGGTTGATTTTTTTCGGTAAATTAATAAAATAGGGATACCTTTAGAAATTCTCAAAAGAATTAGTGAAGGAATTTCCCATGTTTATTTATGGTAGGTTATTGCAAGCTCCCTGAAGAAATTTTTACTGGAATCTCTCAAAGAATTTCTGGAGGTATATATAAATACGTATCCTGTATTTTAAGAGGATTCTATGGAGGATTTCCTGAAGCAATTTTTAGCAGTAATCCTGGTGGAGTCCCTTGTGGATTTTCTGAAACAATTCTTGAAAGATTTTTTAAAAGAAGTTTTAAACCTCATAAAGTAACCCCTAGTGAGATTTCTGGATGAATTGCTGACCGAATTCCAGGAAGATTTTCTGGACGAATCTTTGGTGCAATTTCTGAAAGATTTTCTAAAGGACGAATAACGTGAGGAATTTGGTGGGGATTTTTTTTAAATTTATGTTGTAAATATCCCTGGTGAAATTTTTTAAGAAACCCCTGAGGAAATTTTTGGGAGAACTTTCAATTCAACTTCTTGCAGGATATTCTGTAGGAATCTCTTCCTCTCTACTGTAAAATTAAATATTAAATACTGGTACATATGTTACACAATATACGCATGCAAAAATGGTCATTGGCATAGTAAGCTCTCAGTTAATAATAACTGTGGAAGTACGTCCCAGTGGGGACGTAACGCCAGAAAGAAGAAGAACATATGTTGCCATTGAAGAAATACCAATGGACAATTATTAACTAAAATTCCGAACTAATAACATTTTTAATTAGTTTGTCTTGATTCTTTATAAATTACCTATCAGCATGTTTTGCCTTTCAACAGTCAATCAAAAATCAACGGTCGAAAATTTCCTCCATCCCGGTTACATTAATGTTGGTGCAACAAGATTTTACAGTTCGTCAAGCGGTCGTACAAACATAAATTGGTTTGACTAACTTGAGGGCGGAGAAAATGTTGGTCAAACAGACTGAGCGTCTGTGGGCTGCATCACCCATTTGGCTGCACAAACCGTAACTTAGCACGCACGATCAAATGGCACAGCCGAGAAACATTCCTGACGAAAAGCTTCAAAGGTAGTCTTGAATAAGGCACGATATTTGATGTCAGGAGAAATGTAGACATTTTACCAAAATGATCCAGGAACGTACCGAGAGACAACTCCTTCTACAAAACCTCGTTTACGAAAGCTTTTCTTACGTAAAATTTAAGTTATTTTTTGCGATTGGGGGAATAGTAATGCATGATAAAACCCCTCTAAACATGCTCCAAACCTGGGGGACACTATAGCTATTGGAAGTTCGTGGATTGTTTATCGTGCCAGAAAAGAAAAACACCTATCCTCAACGGTGAACAAGCGAGAATTGATTTTATCCTCGCTCTCTCTTTGGGGCTCTCGTTCGCTGTTTCCATTTATCAGACTTGTTACAACTTGAGATACATTGACGATCGTGAACCGCCACAGATGGGATGTTTTTCTTTGCTTGCTTTGATCGTGCTCCATGCTCAAATGAGAGCGAATTCTGCAGTGCCTGGTTACAAGTGTTGACACACAGTGATCGGCGCCAAACAGTTGGTGGTGTGTGTATGTCATGTTTCCGTTCATGGCTCGTTGTCTTCCACGAACGATAAATATCATGCGTGTTGTATGAATGTAGACAGATAAATGGGAAGAAATTATGGCTTGTGTGATCGTTAAACTTTCCAAAGCCTGATGAGTTATTAATTAATATTTTTGGTACCTTTATAATTACACATTTTTGGCCTAAACTTCAGAATATTCTGGAATTTGCATATTCTCCAGGTCTCCAAGCGTGAACTGTGAACTTTTAAAAAGATTTTTGGACATACGCAAAGAAGTTCAGAGCATATGTAGCTTGGATGTTGTTATTGTATTGTTTTGTGGCATTTAAGAGAAGTTTTGCGCAGTCCAAGATCGTCCTGGAATACTGGTCTTCAGATCTATTTACTTAATAAGTGCCATAGTGGACGATTAGGTATGCAGTACGCGCTTTCACTTATTTAATAAAATAAGCTTCCTGAAATTTGAAGTTCGTTGAAAAAAATGTCTATGGATCATCTAAAAACTTCCTCAAAAATATGTCATCAAATCTACCAACATCATTTGCTTTTTATATAAAAATTATGAATGGAAACCCAGAAATGTTTGAAGAATTGAATTGCGATTCTTGGTGAATGCAATAGAAATTCTTAGTCATTCAAGAACGTACAGAAAGAAAGGCCATACGATCTACCTGCATAACAAATGATTGTTTGATAAGCATAAAAGTTTTAGTAGACTAAGGATATTAAGCTGGAAAAATCGGTGAGTTCAACGGTCACTTTTTGTTATCCAACAACTTCCTGGACAATAGGGCATCAGATCTACAAACAACGCACGTAAGTCAAAACAATCAGTTGCCAAGGAATAGGGCTAGGTCCGGTTCCTCAATATTCGATGTATAGCACAGTAAATCCACAGGCTAGTCAAATAAACGTGAATATGCCATACGCCCCCATTTCCTATCCTCAATCCATCCCTAATCCTCCACAAATATCCAGCACCAATCAAGCACCCTCGATAGTGAATATGGGTGATCTCGGAGGGCCATCGCCACGTCAACTGGCGGCCAGGCACGCGATATCGAGAGACCTTCCATCGTTCAGCGACAATCCGGAGGAATGGCCTATGTTCCATAGTGCATTCTACACGTCTACAGAAGCATGTGGTTACAGTGAAGTAGAAAACCTCGGCCGACTTCAACGCTGTCTAAAAGGCAGCGCATCGGAAGTGGTGCATAGCCGACTCCTTCTGCCCTCTGCAGTACCGCAGGTTATGCAAACCTTACAACTTCTGTATGGGCGTCCGGAGCAGATTATCTACTCGCTCCTCACAAAAGTTCGAGATGTTCCTGCACCAAAGGCCGATAACCTGAAGACGCTAGTGACGTTCGGCATGGCAGTTCAGAACTTCTGCGATTACCTGGCGGCAGCAGGACAAGTGGTTCATCTTTCGAATCCTGTACTTCTGCAGGAACTGGTCGACAAGCTTCCAGCGCATTTGAAATTGGACTGGGCAGTGTACAAACGGCAGTTTCCTCTAGTAGATCTGCGAGTCTTCGGTGCATACATGGCGAACCTGGTTTCAGCAGCGGCGGACGTACACTTACGTTGGATTCGGCTGCTACGAATGTTGCTAAACCAGACAAGACAAAAGGATACCTCAACGTTTATTCCTCAGCATCGTCGGTTATAGATACAGTGAAGCCAAAATCGGATCCAACGAAGAGTGTGGCCTCTGGTGTGCGATGTTTGATCTGTAGTTAAGGAGTGCGACGTTTTCAAGCGGTTGAACGGTGAGGATAAGTGGAAAGCAGTTCACAGACATCAACTCTGTCGAGTCTGTCTCGGAAAACATGGACGAAAACCGTGCCGTTCTCAATCACGCTGCGAGATTCAAGGGTGTCAACTTCGCCATCATCCACTTCTACACTTGAGCTCTACAGCACATTCGACGAGTTCGGTTACCCGGAACCCGGAAAGCCGCGTTCCAGCTACTCCGACAATTGTTTCGAATCATCCCGAAGGAGTGAATGCGCATCGACATGGCCAGAATACAACACTTTTCCGTGTTTTGCCGGTTACACTATTTGGCAACGGAAAAAATATCAACACGTTCGCTTTTATTGACGAAGGATCTTCAGTTACGCTGTTGGAGAAGTGGATTGCTGACGAGCTCGATGTCAAGGGATTCAGGAGGCGACTTTGCTTGACTTGGACGGGCAATGTCAGCCGCGACGAAGATGATTCCCATCAGGTTGAGATAGAGATTGCAGGGAGTGGAGCTGATGTTCGCTATAAGTTGGAGGAAGTCCGCACTGTTAAATCCTTGGCGCTGCCTAAACAGTCACTCCGGTACGGTGAACTAGCTACACGTTATCACCACCTTCAGAAGTTACCAGTCGAGGATTATGAAGCAGTGACTCCGGGGATTTCAATTGGAGCCAAACATGCCCATCTAACTGCCACCAAGCAACTCCGTGAAGGGAAGACTGGTGAGCCAGTCGCAGCAAGGACCCGACTTGGATGGGCGGTATATGGACCGGTTCAGCAAGGGATGCAGAATAGCAGCTTCAACTTCCACATATGTGAATGCGGAGATGATGGAAAGCTGCACGACCTGGTAAAACAGTACTTCACCGTTGAAAGCGTTGGGATTTCAGCAGACAAAGGGCCAGAATCTGAAGAGGAGAAGCGTGCCAGATCAATTCTCGAGCAAACAATCAGAAGAGTCGGAGAAAGATTTGAGACGGGGCTGTTATGGCGGTTCGATCATGTGGAGTTTCCTGATAGCTACCCAATGACAGTTCGACGGCTACAGTGCTTCGAGCGACGTCTAAAAGCGAACCCTAAAATCGAAGAAAGTGTTCAACACCAAATTGATGAATACCAGGAGAAGGGATATATCCACAAAGAAGAGGAACTGAATTCGGCGGAACCCCCCAAGGTCTGGTATTTCCCATTGAGTATAGTGCAGAACCCCAAGAAGCCCAGCAAGATCCATCTTGTCTGGGATGCGGCAGCAAAGGTGAACGGAATCTCTTTAAATAGTATGCTGATGAAGGGACCGGACCTCGTCGTGCCGTTACCAACTGTTTTGTATGGATTCCGAGAACGGCAAGTGGCTCTTGGGGGAGATTTGCAAGAAATGTTTCATCAAGTGAAGATACGCTTTGAGGACCGGCAAGCACAACGTTTCCTGTATCGAGAAACTCCAACTGAGAAGCATACGGTATTCATCATGGATGTAGCTACGTTTGGTTCCACTAGTTCACCATGCTCGGCGCAATACATTAAGAACCTCAACGCAAGGGAACATGCGGTAGAGTACCCGAGAGGAGCCGAGGCCATCGAGCGTCGACATTACATTGACGATTATCTCGACAGCTTCGACGATGAAGACGAAGCATGTCGTGTAGCGGAAGAGGTGAGGACAATCCATTCAAGAGGCGGCTTCACCATCCGGAACTGGTTGTCCAATTCTTCTGAGGTTCTGCGACGGGTCGGGGCAACAAGCGATTGCCGTCAGATGGTGGTTGGTGCTGACAAAACCAGTCAAACAGAGAGAGAGTTCTTGGCATGCTGTGGGACCCCAGGTCGGACGTTTTCGTCTATGCAGCCGCATTGGATTTGTCGACATTTACTCCCACCAAGAGGAACATCCTTCGCTGCGTTATGAGCCAGTACGATCCACTGGGATTACTTTCCCATTTTCTTATCCACGGCCGTGTAATAATCCAGGACATCTGGAGAACGAAGGCTGCCTGGGATGATACTGTTGGAGAAGAAATACAAGAGCGCTGGAAACGGTGGACTGAACTATTTGAGGATCTCAAGAAGGTCAGACTACCGTGAGCGTATTTTCCTGGCGTAGTTTCATCAGAAATAGAGGATCTAAAGCTCCAAATTTTTGTCGACGCCAATGAGACTGCTTATGCCTGCGTCGTATATTTTCGGGCGAAGATTCGTGGAAAGTTCCACACAGCGCTGGTTGGCGCAAAATCAAAAGTATCACCATTGAAATCGCTGTCGGTTCCAAGACTCGAACTTCATGTGGCGATCATCGGTTGCAGGTTGTTGAAATCGCTATGTGCAAGTCACAGTTTGCCCATCAAGCGAAGGTTTATCTGGACCGACTCCAAGACGGTCCTCGCATGGATTAATTCCGACCATCGTCGCTACCGCCAGTTTGTGGCCTGTAAAATTGGAGAAATTTTGTCCAAAACGAGTGCCGAAGAGTGGATGTGGATCCCTACGAAACAAAATGTCGCCGACGAAGCTACAAAGTGGGGAAGAGGTCCAAGTCTCGAATCGGAAAGTCGCTGGTTTACTGGGCCGCAGTTCCTCAAAGAACAACAGGAATTCTGGCCGGATCAACCCACAAATGTTTAAACGCCGGAAGAGCAGAAGCCTTGCCTAGTGCAGCACGTTCAGCTGCAAAATTTCTTAGTCGATTGGAGCCGCTTTTCAAAATTCGAGAGACTCTGGCGTGCCATTACCTACACTCATCGTCTGGTTGGCAACTTTCGTAGAAAACGATTAGGACTGGCACCGAACGTTGGCCACCTTACACGAGAGGAGCTGAACAAAGCTCAGAACAGCCTGTGGCGTTTTGCTCAAGAAAACGCCTTTCCTGATGAAGTGGCTTTGTTGAAGAAGACAGCCGATGACAATCGGTTAGTGAAACTGTTGAAGACGAATCGCATCTACAAATTATCGCCATGTATGGATGAACACGGTGTGATTCGGATGGACTCTCGACTTCGTGCAGCTAAATTCCTTGCATTCGACGTCCAGTTCCCGATTGTTCTACCAAAAAACCATCCACTGACGAACCTTTTGTTGGACTGGTTTGACAGAACCTATCTTCATGGAAACAACGAAACCATTGTCAATGAAGTGAGGCAGCGATTTCACGTTCCATCATTGCGAACACAGACCTGTGCGAAAAGTTACGAAGCTCTGTATGCAGTGCAAATTAAAGAAAGCGAAGCCTTCTGTTCCTCGAATGGCGCCACTACCAGAAGCAAGGTTGAGCCCTTTCGTTCGACCATTTTCGTACGTTGGTTTGGACTATTTTGGTCCGATTCAAGGTCAAGTTGGCCGTTCATTGGTAAAGAGATGGGTGGCCCTGTTTACGTGCCTCACCATTCGGGCAGTGCATTTAGAGGTCGCACACTCGCTTTCTACAAACTCCTGCAAGATGGCTATTCGACGTTTTGTAATTGCCGCGGTTCTCCGCTGGAAATTTGGAGCGACAACGGGACGAACTTCTTGGGTGCCAGCCGCGAGCTACAAGAACAGATGAATCAGATGAATGAGAAGCATTCAGCAGTGTTCACCAATGCCACCACAAAGTGGATTTTCAATCCACCGTCAGCCCCGCATATGGGTGGATCCTGAGAGCGACTGGTTCGCTCCGTAAAGGTTGCTTTCACTGCACTGTCGATTACCAGAAACCATGACGATGAGACATTGTTGACACTGATGGTTGAAGCCGAAGGAGTGGTCAATACACGCCCGCTCACCTTCATGCCTTTGGAGGATGATTCACAGGAAGCTTTAACTCCTAATCATTTTCTCCTGCTCAGTCCTCAAGGAGTGACGCAGCGTCCAGAGCCACGCATGGAGCGGCCGGATGCTCTGTGGAACAATTTTGCGTTAATGAGGAGTCTAGTGGATGAATTCTGGCACCGCTGGATAAAGGAGTACTTGCCAACTATTGCCAGCCGCCCGAAGTGGTTTGAAGACCCCACAGATTTGAGGGAGGGCGAGTCTGTAATCGTGGTGGATGAATCTACCAGAAATGGATGGTTACGCGGACGAGTATTGTCGGTGGTGAAAGGATGCGATGGACGAGTTAGGCAAGCATGCGTCAAGACTCCAACGGGAGTTCTACGGAGACCCACTTCGAAGACTGCGATCTTGGATATCCAGGATAAGAGTTCGCAACATTGTTTCGGTAAAGCAGGACTAATGGATACTATTGACCAGCATTACGGGTCGGGGGATGTTGGGGGCACTACGCCACTGTCCGATGAAGTCGGACAGTTGCGTTCACTTGACAGCAGTTGAGTCGAATCGTGCTGACAGCTTGATTGTCAAAATCCTCAAACCATTATTCGCAAGTCACGAGGAAGGCAGAGTTAAGGCAGAATTAATCTAAAATTGGTTGGTAGGAGAAATTAATGTTCTACCAAAATTATAAGTATGAATTCGAATCAATCATGTTTATATTTATCACATGCAATATGAATTACAGCTTTTGAGCTCAGTCTAACCCCTAAAAGACGCGCTGCAAAAACGAGGTCCAAAACTAGCCCCCAACATAGACATTAAGGGCCGATTTCTTCACCTTCGCTTAAGCCGTAAACCACGTTTACCCATATAGTTAAACTAGGTTTAAGGCTTAAGCGGTGGTGAAGAAACCGCTTATAAGACAAAAATATTAAGTAATGTTAGGCCTTCTAAAAAGTAAATTTTCTATGACACCAAAAAATAAGCAATTCAAATAAACTCTAGGTTCTTTCAATGATTTATTTTAAATTAAATACTTGAGTATATCATTAATGTTGCACTTCAATATATCAAATTTTGTCTGAGATATTCCATATTATGGTTTTACCCATTCTTACCCCTCTGAGCTATTTGTACCGCCACCGACGGTATTGATAAATTATTAATGCATCACATACTATGACAACAATTGTTTGGAATCCTTGTGTAATCAAAAACATCCGTACAATTGAAAATAAAACTCGACATATTTTTGCAAATGGTTAAGAGTATATGCCATATTTCATAACCATCAATATGTAACTGCTGACGTTTGAGGATCTCAAGGCCTTTATTCCATGGAGTTCGTGTAAAATCAAGAAGATCGGTGTAAGTCACTCCGTTACTTATGTTACTTTTATGGCTGAAGCTTATACTTTAAAACTATTAGTGCATCACTGGTTACGCTTATAGATCCAAAGGCTTATGTTCGTTAGAGTCCTTGCAGAACTGTATACCAAAAAGGTTTATCACAACGATCAATTATCTTCCGGTAATAGTCCTTCGTGCTGTAGTTGCTAGGATTCACATCTTGTAAGCAACTCATATATCCGGAAAGCTCACCGGGAAGAAAGTGAAAATTTTATCACCCTCAGGCTACACTTTTCGCAGGAAAAAGGGTGAGGAAACACTTTCCATTATGCAAATACCCAGTAATTGCCCGTTCATAATAGGAAGGGTCGTCACCTGGGCGCCAACGTTAATTTTTGTCATTTTTTTATACGATCGATCGTATGGGCAACGCATTTTACGCACTTCAATGAGCTGCAACAAAAAACATCATCGAAAGCGCTCCAATTGGATTCATACACAGGTGGAAAGCCCAGAGGGATTTAAACAATTTCAATTTGATCCATTTCACTATACTGTTGTAGTCCGTTGTAGTTTGGTTAAAAGGCGTTCGATGTGCAGCAGCAGCAGTTTGCATTCTTCACGCTTTGCTGGTTAATGATCGGTGAGAGTGTAAAAAGGACTTGTATGAGGGGGATAAGGGAAACGGTGCACTATCAGATGTGGGTGGATGGGTTTTTGATGAACGAATTGGTATGCTTCGAAAGCGTGTGGTTTGGGTGGATGCACGCAACGGTGGAAGTGGTCAGTTTTGCAGGTTGGGTTGGGTAGCTGGGGGAGGAACCTGTGTGTAAACATGCCTGGCTGTCTGTCCGGCCCAAGGTGTAATAGAATAGAACGGAATTAGCGTACGGCGGTCGGTTGTCTCGCTTGCACGGCTTGGACTTGTGGTGTGGTGTCGAGGAACTGGTTGTTGTTGCTGGTGCTTGCAGAAGATGCACCCGTAAGTCTCGCGTGTGTGCATTTCTCCTATGCAGCGCTGCGTTGCGATTCATGTATGTATGTAGCTCGCTTTTCTAGTGCACATAGTTTATGCTGCCGGTTGGTTTGGGCCTGGATCGGAAGGAGAGCCGTGGAGGGTGTGTGGAAAACTCGTGCCAGCCTGGGCTGGGATGGTGGAAAATTGAAAATTCAACCGGCTTGGCAAGTGGTATATATGGCCGGATCAGTCCGGAGATAGGCACAGTTTGATTTCATTCGTCTACAGTTCTAGAACTATCCATAGCAGAGAGTGAGGAGTTCCGTGAAGCGGTTCAACTTTGTGATCTGTTTTCTTCGTAAAACAGATTTACTTAAAAATCAGCAAGTTTAGTGATTTAGTTTAGTCCGTGAGGAGTCCTAGCCAAATTAATCAAAATGAAGATGTTCAAGTGTTTACTGGTGATAAGCTGCCTAGCGTCGGTGTCCTTGGCCCACAGTGCATCTGCGGCGCAATCGATCAACTCGAACACGATTGACGACAGCCATGACCCACAGCAGCAGACACCACGCTCTGGATCGTACCTCGGCGAAATCAAATACCTGTACAAGACATACCAGGACTGTGTCAACTCCGATGTGCCCACCTGCCTGAAACTGAAACTGTACACCATCCTGGATCGTGTGGCGCGATCGCTCAAGGATTTCAAGATCAGCGAAGGAGTCAAGTTCGTCCGGGATCAGGAGGTGCCAATCGACAGCACACCAGTCAAGAGCGAAGCCCAAATCGAGATGGAACTGCCCCGCTCCATGGATGAGAAGGAACGCTCTCTGAACTCGATGCTCTTCGACAAGGTTCTGTCCTTCTTCCAAACCCACACCCTGCAAGTAAGTATAGCTTTCGATCTCGATCGTTCAAGGTCCATCATGACTAACACTTCACACTTCATCTTTGGTCGTTCATCAACAGGTCAAGTTCCCATCCAGCGAAGAGATCAAGCGTTCCATGGAAGAAGTCCGCGCTGGAGGCGGTGGTGGATTCGGAGGTGGTGTTGGAGGCGGTTTCGGCAACAAGGACAAGGACAAGAAGAACGGACACTGGATCATGATCCCACTGCTGCTCGGAAGCACCCTGGTCCCACTCGCCTTCGGTGCCCTAGCTTTGCTGGCCGGTAAAGCTTTGATCGTATCCAAGCTCGCTCTCGCACTCGCCTCGATCATCGGTATCAAGAAACTGATCTCCAGCGGTGGTGGCCACCACGAGTCTGCCCATGAGGTCGTCGTCTCCGGTGGACACGGTGGCGGTTGGGGACGTATCGGTGCTGCCCAAGGAATGGCCTACAACGGCTATGGACATTATGCCCAATAAGCCCCCTCAGAACTTCATCTGAGTGACCTCCACCAAGGTCTCGCTCAGTGAAGCACTCAAATCAGAAACAGCCAAAGCTTGTGAAGAAGCTCACAGACAGAAACACTACAGACGCCCCACATCCCACAAACACAAAGAACACACAACACCAAAAAAAGCCCAGAATGACCGCGAAATTTCAGGAAACCGACTGATGATCGAAAAAGGATAATCCAAATTTTTTGTTTGTTTTACGTTACCTCCTGTGATCTATTAACCCCCCTTTTTACCTGAACCTAACCCATTGGACAACAAACCAATGCGAATGGAGTTCCCGAATTCCGTTCGCCTTCTCGTCTTGTTTTGAAGCAAAATAGCCTTTAGCATTTTTTAAAATAGTTTTAAAAACTTGCTAACATATTTATTTAACTTAATTGTAATTTAATTTATGCCACTCGAAGAACTGATTATTTATTTAATTAAGTCTCTTAAGATCCATTTGTAAAAAGCCGAATAAACTAAAATGATGAAATGAAAAAATAGAAATCATCCCCGTGTGTTTTTTCTTCCCAACCTAATTTTCCGAAAACGAAAAACAACGCCTTTCACTCTCACTCGAAACCGGCAGGGATCAAGTTTTCCTACGTCGATCTCCCCCATTCATACCAGTAGCAAGTGCGTGAAAAACAAGTCCATCCGCCTGCCAGCTGGAAAAACTAGCTCCCGACAGTGACCAAACTCCGGTTCAGACGCACTTTCTTTTGAATCTGGTTTTATGGCTCCTGGTCTGCGGGCCTGCGAATGACTAAGCAAGGTGCTTTCCCAATTGCGGTCCAATAATCGTGCCTTCCAGCATTGAACCGTTTGATGATAGATAGAAGGCACTTGCTACAACTTGTTCGGTAATAATTCCGATGCAAAAGCGTAGTTTCTCCACTTTTCACTTCTTATTTCCATGTGTGGTTGATGGGAGTCATGGATTGGTGGGCTTGAATACCCAGTAGCATAATAACAGCTATGGTCATGTGCCAATGTGGCTATTTATGATGATTGGGAAGGATTTCGAGAAGGAGATCTGTGCTGCGGTTCACGTGGCTGGGTAATAAGCGGTTAGTGGTGCGTGACCGCCAAGAAAGTGGATATGAATGAACATGGAGCGAATCCGTATGAACAAAACACTGATTGATTTTCACGGTTGGGCTGTGGATGGAAAGCTGGAAAACGGATAATGCGATCGAGTATTATCGGCATCGAAGTAAAATCACACAACATTAGTGAACATGTTTCTATTTGGTTCTTTTGATAACAAGATGCTTTACATTAATCTGTTCGTAGATTTATGAACGAGTTAACGGAATTAGGTTCATTCAATTAAACCAAGAAGTATCATACAGTCAACTCTCCTTTGCTCGATATTCTGTATCTCGATATTTCCTCTAACTCGATTAAATACGCGGTCCCTGCAACCTAGCATGCTTTGATACCTCTGTAAGTCGATACCTCCCTGACTCGATGTTCCCTAACTCGATGCTATCTGTTTCAGTTTCCCAAGTTCGATATTTTAATGAATAGTTCCAAATGTCTCGAAATATTAATAAATTCCATGAATTTGAATATTATGATTAAATTGATAGTAATATATAGGTTTACTGCCCATTTCTTGGAGACAAAATTTTTAATTAAAATTATTTAATTATAAAAAAAATATATTTTTTTTCATATTAAAATTACTATTTTGAATGTATTTTGTCAAAATTATATTAGGAGTTTAAAATTAGAAAAATATGTTTTCTGTTTGTCGTCTCTTCAATATCGAGTAAGGGAGAGTTAACTGTATTTTTTTTTTTGATCTGTGAATTCATATGAAAAAATCTTGAAAATTATAAAAAGTATCACTAAAGCTACCGCGAAACTACTCATTGATATATTTTCAGTTGAATTGATTATTTTTACAATGCTTCGCATAGTTTTCCATATTTCGTATTCATTGAAGTAATTAACCTTAGTTGTTATTTTTAGTTGCAAGATAAATTGGCGAGCATTTCTCAAAAGGCCTATTATTTTCCTATTAGATGAAATCAGTGTTGAAAAATCAGGTTTGATAATAGGTACAAAGACACTTTATAATTGTTAACCAAAACATTAGTTGATGTTTCTTTCATTAGTAAAATATAAAGAATAAACGCATTTGCAGAAAGTTTTTGTGTTATTGCTAAATTAAACAATAACCTTCAAAAGCAAATTACCACCCACAGCTTTGAAGTTAAAAAAACTAATTTTTGATTGCAGATTATTTACCGCATTTTCAATAGATATTTATATGAAAGAGATATAATTTGATCAGAATAATTTGGGTTTAATGAAGAATCTGGGCCTTGATTCAAATATGAAAACATCGGACTTCAAGCACAAAATTGGACTCAAATCATAATAGTAGTTTACGCAACAAGTTGCTGAATGACAATTTTTGCAGCACAAGTCGTACATTTATTACATAGTTACGAGTTCTGCAACGAGTTGCGTACAACATTTTGTGCACTTTCGTTGAAGACCACTTGAGGGTATTAGAAACCATATCGGAAAACATTCACCATTATTTTACAATTTAAAAAAAAATGTTGTGTGATGATTAATAACGAAACTTAAAACAGTTGCGTAATGAGAAAGCGTTGCGTAATGGATCGTTACAGCACTGGTCTCAGTTGCATAATGACTATTACCGCACTGTATAATTCAGTGCAGGAAAGTAGGCCGTTTCATGCCAGATTGGCGGGATGAAAAACAGCCTATTACGATGAGATGTTGCAAAAAAATGATAGTCCATTTGTCTGAGTGTAGGGTAAGTGGCTAACCATCGGAAGGTTCTGGGCTCGAATCTCAGTGTTTGCTATATTTTTTTTATTTTGTTGATCATAAACGGATGCGTGACTCAACATTTTTGGCATTTGAATCATGATTCTGAACAATCATCAACAAAAACCTAACGCTTGTGTTGCGTTACGGCAATCTGACTCATGATATCATGAGTCCAAATCGTGGTGTATTTTCATAAGATGAAAACACACTAGAATCATGATATCATGAGTCATAATCTTGTTTTTGGATTCTGATTTCTACCCGTGTAAGGTTCATCACATGCGGAACTCTCTACTAGCCAATTCGAATAACAGATTTTTTTTATTTTTGTCTTCATTACATACGATACATGTATAACCATGAATGAAGCTGGACATTGTTATCATACTGCATTAGATCAGCTCTAAATAATATCGAAATCTTGGTGTAGGTCACAAAATAAATACTTAACACGTCGGAAAACATGGAATATTGAAAGAAAAAAAAATATTTGGGAGTTAAAATATCAGCTATTCATGGATAATGTTTACATTTTCATAAATTTTAGTTCAAAAATTTGTGTTTACCAAATAGGTGGCACACTTTCCACAAAAAGTATAGATTTCAAATACACTCAATTTTTTTATGTACCGTAATCCGGGGTATCATTGATCAGCGGGGTAACATTGATCGGAATGACTCATCTCGTAATAAGTTGGTATCATCATTTATTGGTAAAACATTTCCAAAACATGAATGTTGCTTCTCTTTCTTATATTTATGAACTATTAAAAATTATGATTTTTACAAAAATTGCATTAACTTTAAGTGAAAATTTGTCAAGTTTGAGAAACAATGATTTCAATAGTTAAGGATGACATTACCGAAGATTCATGTCTCACGTAAGTTCTGCAAGCGATATGAGCAAGGAACATGTGGTTCTCACTAAAAATGGCATAGCCAAAAACGATTCCGCTGTCAAAACTTTTATAAGCATGTTCAATTAGGCAATATAACCGAATTACTGTTAAGAATGTAGAATTTCCATAGGAAATTGCCTACCTTCAGGCGTATTCCGCTGTTTGAGGTGTTTTTAATTTTGAAATAACTCAAAAAGTAAATGAGATGTAAGCGTTTGAACATCATAATCAGCTTCAGGGGCCATGATTTAAGTAAGTAACGACATTTTCAATATTACCGAACGTTGTTTACATGGATGATCAATGTTACCCCATTTCTGCTAAATGGAAAAATCACATAAAACATTTTTGTGAACATGCATAAAACTTTCAAAAAACAAAATACAGTATATAGTCACGAGCTATGGGTGGCAGTACTTGTTTTAAAAATATGAAACTCAGAACATTTGCATTTTTTAATTAAATATTCAAGATACATCCTTAAAACTGATCAATGTTACCCCGGATTACAGTAATTCAAAACACTTTTTTCGTTCAAATTCCGCAATAACTTATACATTTGACAAGTTGCATGATGTACCATGCCCACACAGTTACGGATAACTCGCTCAAAACATAAAAGTTGACGTAAAACATATTTTTCCCATGTTATACTATTTGTCTTCTACCATTTGTAGTGTTAAGCACAACGTTCAACCGCTAAATAGCGGTGTATTTGACAAATGTTTAGTTGGTACCACACAGCTATCATTATATGTTCGTTTTCTGTAAGAAGTGCCGTCAGCATTCATAAGCTCCCACAGCTGTGCACAGGTGGTAAAATTCAAATGTTATAGCATAAAACATACTCATTCGTTTCGATTGAGTATGAATTCATCCTTGGAAAACATTTTTCTCGATTGTTGATTCTAAATACCGAATATTAGCACTTCTAAGTAGTGATCCATAATATGGATCAGGAAATGATTGTTCACCACGGTTATGGATCACTTCCAAAGAATCTAGATTTCTGCCATTTTAAGCATTGGATTCAACATTTTCAGACGATAGCACTAAGGATAAAACTAATAAAACATGAAGGTTTGTAAATTTCATTTTTTAGCCGACAAAAATGGGTGAAAAACTTGGTGTGGAGCGAAAAAAGTTCATGTCTCAGTTATTACAATGCAGCATCACAAACAAAAGGCATTTTACCCTTGTTTCCAGCTCGAACACTGCTATTTTTGCAGTTATATATGACGCATTGTTAACCTTCGTCAAAACATACAATACATATGCATTGAGTTGAAAATCTCTTGATTTTGCGCACTGATCCGTAATATGTCACAATTTGATCCATAATATGAACGTTGATCCATAATATAGTTTTCAGAAACCGATACAATTTTTAATTTTTATGCAATCCTATGTAAATATTATACTCAAAATAGTTTACTAATCGAAGTTCCAATTTGAAACTATTCGATTCGTGCTTTTATATTACCATTTTACGTTTTCCATGTTGTTTTATTTAATTTTATAGGTTGGACTCCACACTATTTGATCCATAACTGTGGGGTCATGGTACCATACATTAGAAAAATCTGTTTATATTTTACCTTTTACCATGCCAATTAAAAACAGCGAAATTAATGAAACTCCATTGATTGTTTATACAAAAGTTGCTGAAAATACATGAAAGTAGAACAAATTTTATCATATTTTATTCATGGTATTCCAGGCTTTGGAAAATTTAACGATCATTGACCCACGAGCCATAATGTCATCCCATTTATTCGCCTACATTCTTACAACACCCACAACATTTACCGTTCGTGGAAGATAACGAACCATAAACATAAACAACACACACCACTCACTGTTTGGCGCCGATCACTGTGTTTCAACACTTGTAACATTCGCTGTCCCACACTCATTCTGATCAAGAAACAGAGGCGAATATTTTCCATTTTCTGTGCTATGTTTGCAACCAAAGAGGTGTGAAATAGTTCAATAGATTATAATTAGGTTGTTAAAGGCTGCATTACATGTGCTCTGCACGCGTGGGTTCGTATCCCATCCTTGTCGAGGAATATTTAGGGGGTCTGTAGCCTTGAGGTTACGCTTCCGCTTCATAAGCGGAAAGTCATGGGTTCAATTCCCAGCCCCTCCACAAAAAAAAAACCGTCCAGCCACCAGAAGACGCCGTGCTTTGGGGGAGCACATCCATCCGCCGTCAGTATCAGATGGTGACTGAGACAAACTGACCCTTTTCGCAGGCAGTTAGCCTCACTAACAGCAGAGCTCTCTCCTACCTGCTCGGTGTGAGAGTAGGAGAGAGTGAAAGTAGATGTAAATATGGATTAGTTGAAAAAAGATCTGTATCGGTAAAGAAGCTACAGATTAACTGATTCCGGCACAGTACGTAATGGCCACGAGCACAAAGTGCCTTAAAAATAAAAAAGGCTGCATTACCAGAATATAGGGGAACTTACGTATTCTCGGCAATCTAAGCAGCTGAACTTTGAAAAAGGCAATTATACACAACCATCAAGCACAGGAATTAGCAGGAGACACCTGAAATACACTTGAGCACTCTTTATTCATTGGTTATTATACACATAACACTATTTTATTCTCTAAATCATCTGTTTTTTCTCGCCAAAGTCACGAGGCACTTGTTCTATTATCGGCAATGCAATTACTATTGGCGGCAACAAAAATGTTCACTTCGGCAATCCAAAACTGTACAAAAACAAGCTTATGTATTGGTTACTTTTCGCATGTGTTGACAATGACTAAAATTAAACGTCACTCATTATGTTCTACTCGCTGAAAGGGCCAATGCAGAAAAATACAGACTACACTGAAAACAGCGTTGCAGTTATAAATACAGTAACAAAGAATCAAATTGAATGCACAACTCCACTTAATTTGTGCAGACTAAGGGGCCCAGATAGCCGTAGCGGTAAACGCGCAGCTATTCAGCAAGACCAAGCTGAGGGTCGTGGGTTCGAATCCCACCGGTCTAGGATCTTTTCGGGTTGGAAATTTTCTCGACTTCCCAGGGCATAGAAGTATCTTCGTACCTGCCACACGATATACACATGCAAAAATGGTCATTGGCATAGTAAGCTCTCAGTTAATAACTGTGGAAGTGCTCATAAGAACACTAATCTGAGAAGCAGGCTTTGTCCCAGTGGGGACGTAACGCCAGAAAGAAGAAGAAGAAGGCGCCATCCACATTTTACGTAACGCTGTAGCGGGGTGGGAAGTAAACTCAAATGTTGCGGCTCATACATTATTTTTTCATACAAAGACCGTTACGGAGGGGAAGGGGGTCGAAAATTGAACAGTTTAGCGTTACGTCATAAATGGACGCAGCCTAATTTCGTTTTCATTTATTTCATCGAATATTTTTTGTATCAAGTCTTACTGTGGCAGCATTTCGGCTGTGAAAATTGACATGCCATGGTTGTAAACTTGCAGCAGGTGCGATTCTAACCAAGAACCAACCAACCAACCAAAAACGTGCAGCGTGACGTCATTGTTAATTGGTTCATAATATTGTGCTCCGCAAGGAAAATCTACGGAACGCAATTATTGGATAATTTGTATTTCAGAATTGCGTTTGAATTGCGCGTAATATTGTCTGCGCGTTACTGCCACTGCTGGATGTTGATTTAAAATGAGCGCCGGAATATTATCCCTTTTATTCGCTCCTGATCCACACCATCCGTCCGCATTCAAACAACACGCATGACTTTTGTCGTTACGAAAGGAAGAAATCACAAAAGAGAAAAGGATGGACACACCGTCCTCTGGTTGGTGCTGACGACTGTAACTCACCACTTGCTACACACTGGTTTCACTTCTTTCGTACTATATACCATCAGGATCACTAGATCATTTTTTCACAAATTTGTTCGAGATGGATAGGAATGACGTCATCAAGTAGTTGTCAGTTTTCGGAATGTATCACCTTCTCAATATAGTAACCGTGTGTCATATACCTGCGCATTCTAAGCGCCGTCGAACTGTCATTCGATGCGAAGTTCGAATAACGAACAAGCGAACCGAAGGGTTCGATCTAGAACTAGAATAAATAGACGATTAGTCTGATCTGAAACTTCAAGCTTATCGGTCTATAGCATCACACGTCCAATCGCTGTCATAAAGTTCAGAGTACCTTTTAAGGTCGGTCTTTTCCACCCTTTGGTTTAAATATTTAAAAGTGGCGAACGAGGAAAAAAAAATAATTTGTGCGTAAAAATATAAACCCCGGAAAAAGTGGACGGCTTGTAAAGAGCCAACTTTCCAGTTTCTGCACGGCACATCGGCGGACGCCATTGTATCTGGGGCATTGAAGGACGGCTGATCATTTGTGGCATTACTGCGGCGGTAGAAAATCAGCGGCTTCATCCGACAGGTGCTTGAAATCCAGCTGTGAGTCGAAATCACCGAATTGATTGGTAGTTCATCCTCCGTCGTAAGTAGAAACTCTCCGTGGGTAAGCGGAGTGATTTCTGGTTATTTTTTTATTTCTAACATTGCGTAACCATTTTGTGCAAAGCGTCTGAAGAGACAAAGAAAAGGCCTTTTCGTCTATTGAAACACACAACATAATAGGGTGACCCAATCTTTTATATGTTTAACAATTAATGATAATAGACTTGCAAAAAGATTTCTTTTGTGGTTCTATTTAATAAGAGATTTTATTCTTTTTTTTAACAGATAACAGCTAGCGTATGAAGCCATTGTGTAGTGATTTTTATCACATGATTCATTAGCTGGGGATTGTTTCTAGAACAAAAAGAAAAGTTTCAACGGAACAGTTTTGGATAAGTCACTAGTGCCTTTGGACATTGCTGGAAGGTTAAGACACGGTCCGGAGGTGAGCCTAATCCAAATTCTTCACATCAGCGACAGTTATTAAGGATTGACCGTTTGGAAACCCACCAACTGCGTCCGGCAGGATTAACGACAACGGTCGTCTCGTTGGCAAAGGTCAAAAGGACATTATCGGTAAGTCAGTTTTTTATTTTTCTCTTAATTGAATCACAAAGCCAGTGATATTTTTCTAATTGCTAATTGATTTTGTACATTTGTTTTGTTTTACTATTGTTATTTTTTGTGGATTTGTGCAATTATTTCTGGCCATTACTCCTATATTCTTTATCATTGACGAACTGCGTACATATTTTCGCATATATTTTGCATAATCATATAATTGTATAGAAAACATAGAAAGTTTAACGATGAGTTCCAACATTGCCTGTACCATTGAGCCATACCGCAGAGGTGCTAGTTTTAACGATTGGTACTCCAGGCTGAAATTCTTTTTTAAAGTTAACAAAATCGTCGACGAAGACAAAATGGCGTATTTCGTCACACTCAGCGGGCCAGTGATTTTTGAAGAAATTAAACTACTGTACCCTGCTGGCAATTTTGAAGAGGCGGCTTTCGACGATTTAATCGCGAAATTAAAAAACCGTTTAGACAAAATAGAACCCGATTTAGTCCAGCGATATAAATTTAGCACCAGAATCCAAAATCACGACGAAACTACTGAAGATTTCATTTTGTCGTTAAAATTACAAGCCGAATTTTGTGGTTTTGGGAATTTTAAAGATATAGCTATCTTAGATCGCATTATTGCGGGAATTAAGGACAAAAACTTGAGACATCGATTACTAGGAGAAGAAAAGCTGACTTTGGTAAATGCAGAAAAAATCATAGCGACTTGGGAGGTGGCAAAGGCGAATGCTGATACAGCAGAGGAGAGACAAACGTCGAACCCAGTACAGATTGCAGCAATCCAGAGCGGATCAAAAGGAAATTATGGAAAAGCTTATGGGAAAATGAAGCAGACGTTTGAACTAGCGAAAAGATACCAAAATGATGACTTCCATGGAGAGGCAGGAACCAGCAGGGGTCCAGTTAAAAGTCGTCTTGGGATCAGACCATACGATTATGGACAACAAGCGAGAGGATATCGACCAACCGGATCCAAAAGGGTTAGTTTTAAACCGCAAGGAGGAGCTGTACCTCGGGTTAGACCGGATTATTCGCAAATGATTTGCAATTTTTGCGGTATGAAAGGCCACATAAAGAAAAAGTGTTTTAAGTTGAAGAATCTCCACAGGGATGCGGTCAATCTAGTTGACAGTTACAGACCAGGACCTAGTGCAGATCGACACATAGCAGAACTGATGGAGAGGATGCAAACTAACGAGTCGGAAGACGAGCAGAGTGATTCAGGTGATTGTTTGGAATGTATGTTGGTTTCGTCCATTAACAAAATAAGTGATCCGTGTTTGGTTTTTGTTGAAATTGATGGTAAAACTGTTGAGATGGAAGTTGATTGTGGTTCGTCAGTTTCTGTTATTAGTAAAAGCAGATATTTTTCGAAATTTTCAAACCCTTTGCGAAAATACAGCAAGAAACTAATCGTGGTCAATGGATCAAAACTTAAAATTGAAGGTGAGGCAAAGGTCATGGTCAAATTTAACAATAAACAAGAGATGATGCAATTGCTTGTGCTTGATTGCGATAACGAATTTTATCCTTTATTGGGGCGTACTTGGCTAGATGTGTTTTATCCAAATTGGAGACATTATTTTACTAATTCATTAGTTATTAATAGTCTTGAAACAGAGTCCAGCGAAATTGCTGTTGACGAAATAAAAAAGAAGTACAGTCAGGTGTTTGAGAAGAATTTTTCAAAACCCATTAAAGGATTCAAAGCTCAACTTGTAATGAGAGATGAGTCACCTATTTTTAAAAAAGCCTACGACGTTCCTTATAGACTTAGGGAAAAAGTTGCTGATTATTTGGACAAATTAGAGAAAGAAAAAGTCATTACTTCTATCAAGACAAGCGAATGGGCATCACCTATTGTTATTGTTATGAAGAAAAACAACGACATACGTTTAGTTATTGATTGCAAAGTATCTATCAACAAATCAATTATACCAAATACTTATCCATTACCTACAGCACAAGATATTTTTGCAAATTTGGCAGGTTGTAAGATTTTTTGTGCCCTTGATTTAGAAGGAGCATACACTCAACTTGAGTTGATGGAGAGGTCCAAACAATTTGTGGTTATCAATACTATGAAAGGATTATATACATATAATAGACTTCCACAAGGAGCTTCTTCAAGTGCTTCTATTTTTCAGCAGGTAATGGATAAGGTTTTAGAGGGTATAGCGTATGTGTCATGTTACTTAGATGATGTGTTAATTGCTGGGAGAAATCTGGAAGAGTGTAGGAAAAATCTTTTTTTGGTCTTAGAGAGACTAGCAAAAGCTAATATAAAGGTAAATTTTGAGAAATGTAAATTTTTCGTTACTGAGCTCACTCATCTAGGGCATATAATTAGTGAGAAAGGGCTAATGCCATGCTCTGACAAAATTGCTACAATTGAGAAAGCCAAGGCTCCCAGAAACGAGACCGAATTGAAATCATTTCTGGGTTTGTTGAATTACTACCATAAATTTATTCCACATTTGTCTTCGAAATTATATCATTTATATAATCTATTGAAAAATAATGTAAAATTCGTTTGGGATGACAACTGTCAAAAAGCTTTTGAAGAAAGCAAAAATTTGTTATTGAAAACCAATTTTTTGGAATTTTATGACCCTAAAAAACCGATAGTAGTTATTTCTGATGCATCAAGTTATGGTCTCGGCGGTTTGATAGCACATGTAATAGAGGAAGAAGAGAAGCCAATTAGTTTCACATCATTTTCATTAAATGAAGCACAAAAAAAATACCCTATTTTACATTTAGAAGCGTTAGCATTGGTCTGCACGATAAAAAAATTTCATAAATATCTGTATGGTCAACACTTTACAGTTTACACTGATCATAAACCGCTAGTAGGAATTTTTGGAAAGACGGGTAAAAACTCGATATTTGTGACCAGACTTCAGAGATTTATCTTGGACTTGTCCATATATGATTTTGATATAATCTATAGACCATCACATAAACTTGGGAATGCGGATTTTTGTTCGAGATTCCCTTTGAGGCAGGATGTTCCTGAAAACCTTGATCCAGAAATTATTAAAAGTATCAATTTCAGCAAACATATTCCGTTAGATTATCAAATGATAGCGGAGGGTACGAGGAATGATGAATTTTTACAAGAAATCAAAGGATTTTTACACAAAGGTTGGCCTGAAAGAGTGAGCAAACGGTTTAGTCAAGTTTTTGCGAATCAGCAAGAATTAGAATTAGTCGACGATTGTTTGCTCTACAAGGACAGAGTGATTATACCAAAAATATACCAATACCAAGTTTTAAAACTATTGCATAATAATCATGCAGGTGTGGTCAAAATGAAACATTTGGCTCGAACCATGGTTTACTGGTACGGAATCAATGCGGATATAGACAATTTTGTTACACAATGTGATGCTTGCAATAGCATGATGACTCCGCATAAATCAGAGAATTCGTCCAAATGGATGCCCACGGCTAAACCTTTTAGTAGAATACATATAGATTTTTTTTATTTTGAACATCGTACCTATCTATTGATTGTTGACAGTTTCTCAAAATGGATAGAAATAGAACTAATGAAAAAAGGCACTGATTGCAACAAGGTTTTAAAGAAGTTAATAGCATTTTTTGCTCGTTTTGGCTTACCAGATGTGTTGGTATCGGACAATGGTCCCCCGTTTAATTCCCATGATTTTAATTTTTTTCTTGAGAGGCAAGGTATCAAAGTGATGAAAAGCCCTCCTTACAACCCTTCAAGTAATGGACAAGCCGAAAGATTGGTAAGAACAGTGAAAGAGGTATTGAAGAGATTCTTGTTGGAACCGGAAATCATGGAGATAGATCTGGAAGACCAGATAAGTCTATTCTTATTTAATTATAGAAACAACAACATGACAAGTGATGGACACTTTCCAGCTGAGAGGATATTCTCTTACACACCAAAGACCATCTTAGATTTGATTAACCCCAAAAGACAGTATAAACACCATTTAGAGGTACCACAACCAGTTGATGAAATCATCAAGAAATCCTCAGCGGGGAAAATCCCGATGTATCCAAAAGATACCATTGATGATCTGATGGTGGGAGATGCTTTATGGTACAAAAATCATAATCCTAACCACCATTCTAGATGGATAAAAGCATCTTTCATTAAGCAATACTCTCCCAATACATTCCAGATACGTATTGGAAGCGCAGAGACCATGGCACATCGGGACCAAATCAGGATTCGTAAAGATGACTCAACGTGGCGAAGGCCTAACGTTTTCATCACGCGATATGACCCGAACAAAACATTGAACGATGCAGTTGTGAATCCAAGCGAAGGACAAGAGGTTCGCAAAGGCGTAGATGATGGTCTGTTGGTCGAAAGTACACGAAGCAGAAAAAGGAAACGTGTGGTCCCCGAAGCTGATTTTCAGGAGCCTAGACGGTCGAAGCGAAGTAAAAAAGTGAACCGAAGTGATGATTATCATTATGATTAAGTTTTGAATTATCTATTAACGAGCTCATGTTTAGATTTTAAATTTTTGAATTCGATTCCTTGATAAATGTCAAGTTCTGATTATATAATATACTTTCTTGGTAAAGGGGGAGAATTGTCATATACCTGCGCATTCTAAGCGCCGTCGAACTGTCATTCGATGCGAAGTTCGAATAACGAACAAGCGAACCGAAGGGTTCGATCTAGAACTAGAATAAATAGACGATTAGTCTGATCTGAAACTTCAAGCTTATCGGTCTATAGCATCACACGTCCAATCGCTGTCATAAAGTTCAGAGTACCTTTTAAGGTCGGTCTTTTCCACCCTTTGGTTTAAATATTTAAAACCGTGGTAATCCTTGAAATTATCTACAACTACAGTCGAAATTCGTTCGTTGCATTATCTTTAATGGTGGTAAGCTCCATCGAGGATGATACCTCAATCAAGTATTATCCTCGATTTTACTAAGCATCGAACGGTATTATCTTCGATTTTAATCCGAGTATTAACTTTAGTGCGCCGATTTTGGCGTACTAAAGTTAATACGAGATTTGCAAAATGATGGCTGCGTGCATTCATTTGCCAACACGCACACTACTGTAATCACATGGGAAAGAGAAACGTCAAAACAGAAAAATCAAAACATATTGTTGTTGAGTTTTTCCTGCCGGTGCTTGGTGAAAGCAAATTTTCAATGGGAATTACAACCAAAAGTAAGTTTACAGTGAAAAAATCTTACCTGCGTTTTATTCCAAATAATATTTTTTTTAGATTTCATTGAGCAGCTGCCGACGATCCGCCAGACCATTCGGGAGGCTAGCTTCTTCGCCAGCGATGGGGAATTCACCAGGCTGATCTCGGATCGAAATGTGCTTCCCTTCGATACACCGGAGGAGGTGTACCTGAAGACGATCGACAATTCGGTCGATTTCGTTATTATTCAGCTGAGACTGTGCGCCTTCCGAGTTGATCCCGAGAGCGGCAAGGTCTCGGCCAGGTGCTTCAACTTTCACTGCTATCCGAAGGGAAGGGTGCACATATTTTCTTGGCAGGGAGAGAGTATGCGCTTCCTGGCGGAAAATGGGTTCGATTTCAATAAACTGTTCAAAGAGGGGTTGTCCTACTGTGGCGCAGCGGACGAAGATCGACTGAGAACGGAACTCAAAGAACGGCAGGATCAACGAGCCGTAGCGCTGGAAACGGACGAAGAGGAAAATGCCAATAACTATTCGCTGAACATGGTCCCTGTTCCCCGGAGGTGGAAAATCTGATGGGAGAAATCAGTGAGCGAATCGAGGAATTCCTAAAATCGGAAGATAAAGACTACACCATAACTAACTGCAATGGATTCCAACGCAAGCTGGTATATCAAATGATTGATTCACAGTTCAGGAAGACGGTCTCAACCTCTTTCGTGACCTTGGAGAACAATCATAAAGGATAGCTTTGTGGAACGCAAAAGAACGAAAGAACAGGAGCTGAAACTGAAAGAGGAACGGGTGGCTCAGAAAAATGAAGATCTGGAACGCATGGTTCTGCAGGAATTGTCCCGGGCGAGAAAATTGATCATTGGACACAACATGCTGTTAGATTTGCTGTTTATCATACGGCAGTTTTTCCGGTCGCTACCGCACTGCTATCAGGAGTTTAAGAAGATCGTTCGAAATCAGAAGATATCGAGCAAAGAATAGGCCAATACTTTGAGCTTCTACCACGGGTACGTTAGTTCGTTGAGTTGGACGATGAGGGATGCCTAGAAATATTATCCTGCATGCGATCATTGAAGAAAATTTGCCAATCAAGTGGCTCCGCTGGGTTCCGTTATGGATACGTATAGTACTGCGCGACCGCGCTGCGTCGCCATTGCCGATACTAATTACACTAATTAGCATCAAACGAGGAATCGACGATGTGCCATATGCCGATAAGTTAGGCTTAAGTTGCATCGAAGCCACAGCTTAAACTTTCTAGAGCACAAATCTGGATAACCGAACAACCGTTCACGTTGAAAACTTGATTGATTGGTCTCTCGCTGATGGTGACCAATCGATCCAATTTTCAGCTCAGAACGCTGTCTAGTTTTCTACTTGTGGTCTTGAAACTTTAAGGTTTGGCTTCAATACACCTTCATCTTGTTCTTAGACTCCTTCAAGAATTGGCGCAGGGAATTAAAAAAAAATGCCCTAGTTACTCTAGCACTTCGTATAACTATTCGTCGGATTTTTTCAATAGTCTTTCCAGTGCTTGCACTAGGAATGACCTTAGAGTTTGATTACAGGGCTGCTAGCGAGTCACTTTTTAGTAACTTGGTCACTATTTTCGACCTTATCACTAAAAAGTCACTATTTGGAACTGCAACAAAAAGTCACTAAGGTCACTTGTTCGAGCAATATGGTTACCTAATTCACTATTTCGATGATGATAAAAATCTAAATTTGTTTTTGTTTTAATTTAAAAGTGTCAAGTAGACATTTCTGTTGATTTTTCTTGATTTATTTAATCAAATCGTTAGCAATCCCTACAGTAATATCACTCAACTTTTGAACGAACGTTTGAAGATTTTGGCATGAAAAGTTTTAAGAATTTAGATCGAAATTCCAACAAATACGGTAGACAAAAATTCTGCCAGAAAATCTTATTTGTTTTCAATTTTGTATTCTGCCGACCATTCCATTCAAGCACAAGAATTGGAATGTCGAAGTTTATTTTGAAAATTTCATGAAAGTTCCTTTACAATTTTTTGCCTTCGGAGTTCTTCTTCTTCTTCTTGGCATAACGTCCCCACTGGGACAGAGCCTGCTTCTCAGCTAAGTGTTATTATAAGCACATTCACAGTTTTTAACTGAGAGCTTTCTTTGCCAAAGTTAGCATTTTTGCATTCGCATATCGTGTGGCAGATACGATGATACTCCATTCCCAAGGAAGTCAAGGAAATTTCCATTACGAAAAGATCCTGGACCGACCGGCGATCGAACCCAGACACCTTCAGCATGGCTTTGCTTTGTAGCCGCAGACTCTAACCACTCGGCTAAGGATGGCCCCTTTCTTCGGAGTTCTTGCATTTGGTATTTTTAGAGAATTCTCTATCGACTTGAAAAAATGTTACCTATACCTATAACCTATTACGAGAGAAGGGAGTATTTTTGTACCATTTGTAGTCTCACTCTTCTTATTTCTGCTGCTCTATGCATATTGTTATTTGGCGATCCCATTTCTAAGATCATACCGTTTAAAGTAACCATGTCTTGTTCTAGACGAGTTAAGCAGTATTTTGAAGTACTGTAGTAAATAACATTTTAAATTTATTATCCATTAAAATACGTTCCTTATGTATTTTCATACTCATTTTGGAATTAAGGTCTGTAATTTTAAAGTCACTAAAGTCACTATTATTTTGCTGTCTGTCCGCTACTAACCCTGTTATCAGGAATTACGCAAAAAATTTCTTCGATAAATCCTCAAAAAATGTCTTTAAAATTTCTCCACAGTTTTTACGGTTTCTTTTTTATCTAAGATTTTTTCTAGGATTAAATGTTAGTTTTTTTTCCCAGGAGATGGAAGTATGGGCAGTATATACTCGCAATACAGTCCCATTAAGAAAATCATCATGTCGAGAAAAACGCATCTGAAGCTTATTGTAAAAGTTTTCGTAACGCCGTTGGTGGCAACAGAAAATTCTGGTGTCATTACTCATCAGGTTATCATTAAAGTATAAGAAAATGCTCAACAACTAAAATATTGTTAATGCAGTTGATTTTACTGTACAAATCCACTGTACGGTAATTATAGTGACGATGTTGAAGACATTCCTGGGCTTGATAGTAGCGTTGCGGCCAGCCAACATGAATAGTACTCTGGTATCACCCGCAGCACGCTTATGTTGGGTTTGAAACATAAGTATTCAGGCGTAAAATCGGGTAAGTTTTGATTAGCTTGATTTCGGCAAAGCTGTTAGAAATTATTAGATATCTACAATGCTTCCTTTTTTTATGCCTCTTCATTTCTCAGCATTAAATATAGCTAAATCACAGTTTGACCAGTCGACGATACCAGTGGCGATGTGCGTTTGCCCATGTTGTCCCTAAAAGCTTTCCCCTCCATGTCGTTGGAAGATGAACCTACCGGAGATTTCGTTGCTGATTGGCCAGAGTACTAGAGTAATTACAGCTTAGCTTGGAGGAAAGCTGTTTATTTTGTTTTTTGTTCAGACTTTCGCAAGAAATAAAAACTAAATATGTTTTTACCACTAATATCAGCAGCAGCATTTCGGAAAAATGAAGTCAAGCAAAACCAACATTTATATGAAATTAAGACGACTTAAAATACTCAAATTTGCAGCATGTCTTATTTTTTTCATAATCATCAGGAATCATAACAGGAAAGAGTTGGCTTGAATTTCATCGTAATCTACTAGTGCGGACTGTTATGCGAATACTTGCAATATGGGACACACATGGTTTGGTATTTTTTTCGCATTTTGTTCATACAAACATACAATTTTTAATATTCTACAAAGAAGTACACTAATAATGAACACGATTCATGGAGAAAACTAATAAATGATAAAAATTCAAATGGGACTGTTATGCGAGTATGGGCAGTACCGTGAAGGCCCCATACTCTGCGCACTTAAGGATTTTTAAATTTCAAACAGCTGTAATTAATTGAAAACAAAACACAATCCTCTGAAATTTTGGGAGCAAATACTTATTGATTTCATGTATAAGGAAAAAATATAAAAGCTTCACTAAGTAATGATTTTTATTGCAAATTTTTAATTTTTCTCAAGGGTGTCCGTGTTCCTAACTCTGCGCACTCATTTTTGCAATGCTCCTTATTCTGCGCATTCAGGTTCCTAACTCTGCGCACTCGATACATTATTTATAACAGTTGAAGTATTTTGCTAAAAGCATTACTAGCATTCAAACTCTGAATTAATCTTAATTTTCTTGCTTTATACGGCTTTACGTCCCCAGTGGAGCGTGGAATGTCTCTAACATAGAAGTTTATTAAGTGTAGTGAATTTTATTTTTAATTCAATCCATGATAATTACTGTTACTGAATGCCATTAAGTGGAACTCTCAAAATAATCGAAATCATCATATGATTTCCAAAACATGTAATTAACTTAGTTTTCTAAAATTCAAAGCAACATACAAAAAGGGTACAAACTACATCTTTTTTGCATTCTTTCTTGGCGTGTAAAGGAAAATTAGCTTTGACTGTTTATGAATTTTCACTAGAAAATACAAAAACCAAATTTTCTTTTATTCGGTTCGGGTCCGAGTTTGAATAAAATTAATAAGAACCTGGTTCTGATTTGTTATATGTGAAACCCGAACATTCCTACTAAATACGAAGAATAGTTTAAGCGAAAGGGTATATCCATGCTTAATGTATTGTTCATCACTCAATCGACAAGTATCGCCGCCCTGTATAAGCATGACGTTATTAATGAACGATTCTTATTTCAGATCAATAACAGTACTTTATTGGCGTTTCTATATAGCAAATACGATTAAACCTCGATGTTCCATTACTCGATATTGACTCATGAAACTATACAAAAAATCAAAATTATTCTATTGCATGGTTAGGGAGCATTCAAAAATTACGTCCATCGTTCAGGGAAGGAGGAGTCTACGAAAATGTGACAATGCATCCATTAGGTACTGTTAAAATCGCGACAGGGGATTGAGGGGACGGAGTGTAGAAATCCTTAAAATATGTTGGACGTCATTTTTTAATCTTCCCTTACTATGATGATCCCCTTAAACAATTTACCAAAACATTTCCATTCCATATCTCGATGGTGTCGACAAGTCGATGGTTCCCTTCAATATCGACCTCTGGAGGGTTGATTGTATGTTGAAAATAACGTTTTATAGCTGCTGCGCATAGTAAAAGACATAGTTGAAAAATGGTTCCTTACTATGCGCACTTAAGAAGAATAAGAAAATGAAGAGAAAATAAGGTGCACTTTACCAGTGATAATTGCTCGATAAATAAACTAGTGCCTACATACTAAAAATCTGAAATATATTCTCTTTAACTTGATTCAAATGACTTAAGTGATGAGGTACTCCCTTAGCATTTTTGCTAACGGGCAGTCAATTTGGACGTTTTTCAATATTTTTAAAGCTATTTTATTTTTTATTAAAGTAATAAACGAAAATTTGTCAAGAAAATTCTTCACGTACTTTTTTATTACTATTGTATCAATATATGGATAACAGTGTTGACCAGACTCATTTCCCCGAAATTCGAATTGTGAAGCCATGAACTGTTATAATTGTGCGTTGTATTCCTGAGATGGAGGGAGAGGCGGTTGGGCTTGAGTGTTGCACATGGGATCCGACAGTTTCGATCTCGGTGGGCCGCAATTCAAGTTTCGGTGAAATGATTCGCACTCACTCACTCACTCATCTCATTTCACCGAAACTTGAATTGTGGCTCTCCGGGAACAAAATTGATCGATTTTGTGTGCAGTTCTCAAGCTTTACCATCTGCTTTTCTATCTTAGGAGGATAGAGCGTGGCTGTAGTAGTTCGTGGCTTCGTAGTTCAGAAAATGTTATTTTCGGGGAAATGAGTCTGAACAACACTGATGGATAACAAATTTTAAACAAAAATTTAAATGATTTACCAGATTTTGGTGGATTTTGGTAAAAGTGCGCAGAGTTAGGGGCCCTCACGGTATATCACTAATTCATACAGTATTCCTTTAGAAATTCTTTCTAGAATTTCTCCATTAATTCCTTAACATAGGTACTAGGAATTTTCTTTTTAATTTCTCCTGTTTTTTATGGTTTGCTATACAAATTCCTGTAATTTCATTAATTGCTCAAAAGACTCCTCCATATTATATAAACAGATTCAATAATAATTTTGTTTAAGGATCTTTTCAGGAATCACTCCGGGATTTTTCTCCATATATTCCTCTAGTGGTTCAACAATGAATCCAGGGTTTTCACCAGAACCTTCTTTAAAAATTATTTAAGGAATTCGTCTAGAAAATATTCTACTATATCTTAATAAAATATTCCCACAAGAGTTTCTTTCTAAAATTTCTAGCGGGGTTCAGTTGTATAACTTCCCGGGATTTTTCATGAAATTTCAATACCAGAAGTTGTCCATAGAAGCATTATGAATCACCTAAGACAGGCCTGCCCAACCTTTTTGAACGCGCCAAATCTCAGCAATAACATTTGGTGGCGGGCCAGACTTTTTGTAGTCCACAGAAAAATCTTATTAATAATATTGAACAGTTGAAAGAAGCTTTCATATTGAATAATTTAAGAAAGTTCATGCGGAATTTGAATATTCTGATAACGACTTAGATCTCCATCCACTATGGTTTGCTTGAAAGTTCATCCCAGTCTGTTTCTTCATTCATAGTTATATTTGAATACACGTACACTGCCCATAAAGGCACAACTGTCCCATATTGAACAAGTAGGCATTGAGAAAATAACGCTCAAAGTTTGAAGATTGACTTCTCATACAAATGTTCATAATTTATAAGTACACTTCCGCATGTCATATTCAATTATCAAAACCGCATATATTACTTATTGTGCTACTATTGATCAGCAAAAAATATGAACTTGAGCGTAATTCAAGGTTTGCAGCTGGTATTGGGATGCAAAGTTCATATTGTCTGTTACATGGACAACAAAACGCGCCGTTATCTTTCTAACAGACCAACCAAATCGTCGCCAGCAAATAAATCAAAGCAGGTGATGTGCCGTTATGTTGGTAAGACTGGTAAATCTCAAATTCGCAGCGGCTGGTTGGCTGGCGACGATTTTGGCGACGGTTTCACCGGCGACGAATACAAATCGTAGCGTTCGATAAGGTGCAAAATTTACAATATATAGACTGTTATGCCTTTATTTTCCCATATGGGACTACACCAACTTCATATTTTTCCACAACATTTTCAAACAAAGTGTTTTAATTTTCATATGTCTAGTAAAGTATATAATCAAACTTGAATGTTGCAATGAAAAAAGGTGTTAGTTCGAAAATCAATATGGGACAGTTATGCTTTTATGGGCAGTACATTAGAGTGATAGAATTCAATCACTCTTCGCCTATTTTGTTCCTTAAATACGTTTTTAAGTCTTTCAACGACGAGAATGATCTTTCAGCGCATTGGATTGCAGTGGAAACGTTGCGATTATTATTGGCAGTTAGTCGAAGGAAAAAAAAAGATTGCAGATTTTGAAACATTACCAGTTTGTAGACGAATAGTTTGACATTGATTTTTCATAAAGACTGATCTACATTCATAAATTTATTTTCATTTTGCTCTCTTTCCATTATTGCAGAAAAATGATTCACGTATCGTAACATGTTTTCGTACAGTGCGATAAAAATTCAATAAATATTGCTTCATGAACAAGAAGTATCACGGATTTTTTTTTTAATAATTTGGCGGAGTAGGGAAAGTGTACCAGTTATGGCCATAGTGGTTCCCTATTTGGCCATATGTGTAATTTTCATAACTTTCACATTTAAAATCTTTTTGAATGTTTGAACATCAAGATCTATCTTAAATCTAACTACTACAACACACAAAATTTTTCAAAATTTGAAGACCTGAAAGCAATCACGTATGGCGAAATAGGGAACCACTATGTCCATAACTGGTAAACCTACCCTATTAGCAAAAAAGAGGATCGAATGCCAAGAAGAAAAAAGAAGAAGAAAAAAAAACATAATGTCGATTTAAGACTTTTTAACTTAGGAACTGAACCGCCATCTTCTTTGAGCTTTTCTAGGATTTTATTCATAATCATTGAAACCAAAAAAAAAAAACAAACACGTACCTTGAAAGTCGTTTAATTTTGCCAAATGCTACGCTTACTTAAAGATTGTTGAAGCTTCTCATGTTACATCAATCCATTGTTAAGAATTTAAATATATCTACATGAATGTTTAAAAAACATCTCGTCCAAATTCTGCAGTATATTTATTACTAAAAATGAGATAATTATGTTTTTATTAATCTCTTCTTGGTCTATTAATAAGAAAGTCGCAATTTAAAAAAATACTTCTCCGGTGTTTGTAGATTACAGTTTGGTAAGTCATATATTGTCCTGCTCTGGGGGGTTTGACCCCCAAAACCTCCCCTTGGTTGCGCTACTGGTACACTTACTCCTACATTTTAATGGGGTGGGGTAAGTGGATCAAGTATTATTATCATTTATTGACAGACTGCTTACGAGAGTTTCAATAAGTTTTAATTTCCGACAATGTTGTTGTCCTTTATCTCTTTTCATTCCTAGCTTAAATTTGTCAAATTGATCATGACAAATTTGACAAAATCCACCTAAAAAGTTTTTTTTTAATTGTTCTGGTATAAAAAATATAAAAGAATGAATATAGCAAAAATCAAACAAAACTTTTCGTGGTTTATCTATTATTTATAAGTTGCGAAAAAAGCAAAATAAACAAATTTTGAAAACATATTATTGTACTCAATTTGACCATATACATTTTAGATTGATGATACAAATATATTCATAAATAGAATAAAAGGATTGCACTGTGTTATTCAAAAGTACATGTAACAAACATTTTTAAACTACGAGTGGAATAGTC
This sequence comes from Aedes aegypti, assembly GCF_002204515.2. Lineage (NCBI taxonomy): Eukaryota > Metazoa > Arthropoda > Insecta > Diptera > Culicidae > Aedes > Aedes aegypti. Next base: position 263,345,441 of record NC_035107.1, on the reverse strand, counting down.
CAACAATACTTCTCTTTAACTTAAGTGTATAAATGGATGAATTTTGTCCGAACTATTCTAGTTACAATGTTTTTTTTTCGAAGTTCATACTAAAACTAATGTATGAATATTTTTCATAATATTTTGATACAATAAAGATTCTTTTTTATTTTAAAGTATTAAAATGTAACATAACTAGCACTAATAACAAGAACGAGAGTAATATCATTTTTACGATACATAATTACACCACATTTGTGTTGAGAACATTTTTTTTTATTTGTGATCCACTTACCCCACCATGGTAGGGCAAGTGGGTCATTTGGCAAATTTTCAAGCCCCTCATACTCAATACATAATAATCAGAAAAATCGAAATAAAATGACGATATGAAGTAAAATAGTCCTTCATTTGTTATTCACAGAAAAAGTTTGATTTACATTATTCACGTTAGCTGTACATAACAATGAAGTTGACTATTCATTTTTCTGTATCCACTTACCCCGCCTAGGTACCTTATATAAGTTCTTGAGTTAATTTGTTTTACGTTTACTAAGAGGCGTTTTTTGCTTCACAAGTACATGAATTTAATTCGTTAATTAACATTCTGAATTGCTGCGGCAAATAAAATGTATTACGTAATAAAAAATGTTATCAATAGTTCGACAGAATTAGGATGATCATGTTGTCTACAATAGAACACCTAGATACGATTCTACCCCATTACCCCGAATGCCATTTCCCCGAAACCCACCACCCTGAATCCCATCACCCCGAATGCTATTTCCCCGAATTCACAATTCTCTTCACATGATGATATGGATGACATTTCCCAATGATTTTGAAATTCGGGGTAATGTCATTCGGGGTGATGGGTCGTTCGAGGTTTTGGAATACGGGGTAATGGCGTTCGGGTTAACGGCATTCGGGGTAATGGGGTAGAATCCCTAGATACACCCGATTCTGTTTTTGCACGGGGAATGCGTACCGTGCAAAAAATGTTTTCAGTTCAAAATTTCAAAAACCGTGCAAAAATGGAACACCATTTCTCTACGTTTCATGCAAAAATAAGGTTTTGGCGGAAAAAAATGTATGGACACTTATTTGCACGGCCGCATAAAGAAATCCATGCAAAAACAGAATTGGGTGTATAATGTTTGGATAACATTAATAAATACAATGTTATTTTTTTAATAAAGTGTATTGTTTAACAACCACGTTGAAATTTTTTTATTACGTGCCCAACAGTTTAGCACCTTTTTTGTTTAAATTCTCTTCATTTGTATCAACAATTCTTTGTCTTTTTTGTCCTTTTACTGGTTGTATCCTTTCCTTCAAAGTAGCGGTCATTCTTTCGATGGTCATGCGGTGGCGGTAGCAAATGACGTCAGTCAGATAATCATCCCTCTTCTTTGTTACGTCACCACTACTCTCATTAGGCGGCATCCACAAATTACGTTACGCTCTAGGGGGAGGGAGGGAGTAGGCACAAGCTTTACGACTTTATAAAAATTGAAAATGTTCGTACAAAAAGTGTTACGGAGGGGGGGGGGGAGAAGTCAAAAATTACCAATTTTAGCGTTACGTAATAAATGGACGTTGCCTTATGGTACTATGGCTATTCGAAATTCAAAAGAGATTGAATATCCCATCTTCTATATCTTCCTTAGATTCGTAATGATAAAAAATAGCGTTCTGTGAAATTTTCAACGCTTGATGGTTCAACGCTCCGTAATCATCGTCATCATCGAAACTTCAACAGCAGTTTTCCGTTCAAAACGAAAAATTATTCAATGAAAATGTGTTCACTGTGTTTCGGTTGGAGATTAGAATACGTTTAACACACTTTAGTGCAAATTTTAATGATTTTGAACAAAAAAAAAACTTTAAAGTAGATGCAGTACCGTGTACCTTTTAATTCCGCTCCTAAATGCTTATCTTTGACAGATACGCGTATTTCGACTACCACTTGCAGTCTTCTTCAGTGTCAGTTACTCGTATCCACTACTGACACTGAAGAAGACTGCAAGTGGTAGTCGAAATACGCGTATCTGTCAGAGATAATCATTTAGGAGCGGAATTAAAAGGTACACGGTACTCCATCTAATTTAAAGTTTCTCTATTTGAGATTCTGCTCAGAGGATGTTTTTTTTTTAATTTCGAAATCAATGACGGATTGACCCTCAAAAGTGACCCAAAGACTATGTAAGTTTATATGGAAATTACTGTAGAGAAATATTGAAAAATGTCCAGGGCTGGTAGCGGTCAGACAGCAAAATAATAGTGACTTTAGTGACCAAAATGATCGAAATAGTGACCAAAAAGTGACCTAGAAGTGACTTCAAAACTACAAGTATTAGTCATAAAAATGACAGTGCAAATACGTTCTATGTGTATATTAACCAATTAAGGGGGCAGAGCTACTTGGGCACTTCCATGATTCACTTTGGCATAGTGAGTTTTTCTCGGCCGAATTGTCTGAAACTTTGCAATAAAAAGCACTTCAATACTACGCATATTGTGGTCAAATATGAGCTCTCCAACTTTCAAAAAACCCCACTGCCGAAGTGAATCAAAAGGGCCAAGAATAGGATCCGGCTCCCTACATATTGGGTGAATTTAGAATGTAGAAAACTAAAGGAATGTCAAATATTTCTTACCAATTATGTGAGAGGGATAAAACTTGATCGTCATAAATCGTCAAAAACATTGCGCATTGGAGCTTTCACTTATCATTTGTCTTATGAGACAAATATTAGCTTGATATAGGTGACTATTTTATGTGTCTGATTCCAGCAAAAAAAAAAAAAAAAAACAAAATCAAGTACAGGAACTCCGGTAAACAAACTCGTGATAATTTTCTACCAAATACCTGTTTATGAGGAATTTACTGAAAAAAAATCATTAAAGATTTTGAAGTAGAGGTGCAAAACGTATTACTTGAAGCATTGCTTAACAAATTTTTGGAACAAATCGAGGGATTTGTTTTTGTTGTAGACAAAATAGTAGCGAAAATCATGAATGAATTTCATAACATCCAGAAATAAATCCTGAGAGAATTCATAAAACAAACAAAAAAGTAGAAACTTGGGCTAAATTTGTGGCAGAATTTCTGAAAAATTAAGCCATTTCTTCCAAATAAACAATAACTCCAGAACGCAAGTGATTATTGACGAACTCGAGACAAACCGAATTAAAAAAAGACAAGGACACCGTCTTCAGTCATTTAGTTGCACAGACTGTAACTTAACACTAGACAACGAACAAGCATGCTCCAGTGGCACAACCGAGAAACATTCCTGACGAAAAGTTTCAAGGGCTGCAGCGGGAATCGAACTCACACCCCATGACACGATGCGCTTAAATGGCTGAAGACACTAACCGCACGGCCACGAGGTCCACGAATTAGATTAATTTTGTGAATAAAGTATTAGAAAATGATTCCATGCGTACTTAAAATATATGTATTTCAACTAAATGTTTCAGTAAATGAATTATTGAAAACAATTATATGACTCAGTGGCGACTCCTAACCTCACGTTTTATCTGATCTACGACTCTGAAAATGACTAATTTTGCATACTTGGATTGTAAAGCAAACAGTAAACGATAGAAATCGCATATTTGTTGCTGAAATTCATGAACAGACGGATTTGACGTAAAGGGATAGCCACTGATATCACTATTGATTAATTATTATCGTAAAACAATGTTCAAGCACTCATTATACTGTGCTGTTTCGAATTGTCGAGCGCTTCGAAAGCCGGACATTCTCCATGCATATAAGTTGTTGAAATTATAGATTTTGAGTGAATTACGGCCGCTATCCGAAATTCTAACCGTTCGGCAAATTCAAATCAACACGATAGAAACGTGTTTTTTTTTTAAAGAAATAGTTGACCAAACTTGTGTAAAAAAGAGTATCAAGAGGTAATCAATGGAAAATGTATATTTCATTTGTTTGGAACTTCTATTGTAATTTCTGAAATAACTTTCAGCAAAATTAGTATTCGGTTTTGAAGTCCTCAACGAGTTTCTGACAAACTCTAAATTTGTTTGGTTATTATTCCTAACCTTTCTTTGGTTAATCTTCCAGAGAAGTTTTGATGAGGTTCTTTTAAGTTTACGATTCCTTCTACAGCCGCAGATTACTGCAGAAAATGCACTAGTAATTTATTCAGCATGTTTGTCAGATATTGGTCCTGATTTGGCAAAAATTTATTGAAATAATTCAGACAAAGAAATCATCCCAAAGTCGCTTTCTAAGTTTTGTCAGAATCTTTTCCAAAACTTTTCTCAGAATTTTTTTATATTTTCCGTTGGAATTGTCTACGGTATTTTACCCTGAACCCATCCTTAAAGTTAGCCGGGAGTCCTGTCCTATTGTTTTCAGTCAAGAATCTTGACACTTTGTCTTAATAATAACAAATATCTATTTCTTTCTGTTTGTATTCGAAAAGCTTACCCAGCTTCAAATTTCTATAGATTCTAGATTTCATCAGATCACTAAAAAAGTGACTTTAGTGACCATTTTTCTGAAAAAAGTGACTTTAGTGACTTTTTGTTGAAAATAGTGACTTTTTAGTGACCAAGTCGAAAAAAGTGACCAAGTCACTAATAAGTGACTTGCTACCAGCCCTGAATGTCCCGTATACTTTAGCACTGAAATATTATCTTATTGTAACAATTCATTTCTCAAATATTAATAAAGAAAATTGTTGTTTCTTCGTTTAAGAGCTAATTTTGTTTGAAGTTTCTTCAAACTTTGTAGGGCTATTACCATATGAAGCTTAATAACACCAAACAAATCCATGAATATATCTTCTTCCATTCCTTGTATTGTACTATTCTCTTCAACAACTTCCTTTACAGGGCTTGGGAGAATAAGTTTTCACTATGCGATGATAAGTTTGAACTAGCATTATAGGTAGTACTAACGTACTGAGAACATATCTCAAAATTTCTCCATAGTAATTTCCATACAAACATACATCGTCTTTTGGACCACATTTAAATGTTCGTCGATAGAACTTAAAATTTCACATAACACTATTTTTACGGTTAGGAAGGCAAGGAATGTGGTGGAAATATAAAACTTTTTTTAAATTTTGAATTGCCTTATTATGGTACACTTCAAGGGATTGGGGAGGTGGTCATGGTAAGTGTGACAAGCCTTTCTATATAAGGGTTCACAAAAAGCGTAACGAAATGGGGAGGGGAATGAGAGAATTCCAAATTCACCTTATCGCCTTTGATTGAAACTGTAGATTGCACCTAGTCCAAGGTCTAGTCTAACCACCAGTGTGCCGAAGAACACGATGCCCGCCTTGCATTACACGGAAATAACATTATTGGCTGCTCGGCAGAAGAAACGAACGGTAATCATGCAGATGGCCAATTCTTCCGAGTTTTGTAGCCGCGGACATTCTCACCGCTAAAAATGGAACGGAACAGATCAGAAGCTGCTAACAGTTGTCTATTAAACTTCACTTATTCCGATACTAACCTTGATGCGCGCCTCCGCATATTAGGGCTGTTGAAACCCATCGCAGGCCGGATATGTAATTCAAGTTTTAAATGGGGAACAACTAAACTCAAGAAGTTTTGAGAACCAAACTGGTTAGCAACGACGTTGTTTGTTTACGAAGTTGCGATAGAAAAATAGAAAACAGGTAAAAAAAACATCTTTGACATTTCTTTTATACTCAAATTCTCACACGCATACATTCATACATTTTCAGAAGTGGCTGCATCCTTTGACGTTATTACCCAGTTTGGTGCTTAGCGAACGGGGTACTAACTTTTAATCCGGATTTTCGAAAATCCGGATTAAATCAGGTATTAACTTCCATGGAGCTTACCACCATAAGTGGGGTACGTTTCAATTGGGCTCCCGTTAGAGGGGCTATAGCCCACCTTAATCGAAGGCAAACGTCATTTTCTGACATAAGACGCAATTTATCAATGTTTATAGCTTCGTTTGTTTGTTTTATGTTATTTGACAACTCGAAACTCAGCCCGATTAGTCAAAGTCTTGCACTAAGTGGGCTACAGGTTTAGCGCAACGAATGAAGTTTGACTGTACCATCGAAATATTAGATTCATAGAACTAGTAGTTTATTTTTAATAAATCATCGAAAAAAGCTTGAAAAAGGCCTTTTTAAATTGTCACTTTTAAGGCTTCACAGATAATCTCGCTTTTAGGTAGACGAATACTATTTAGAAATCTCACATTCCTGTCTATCATATCATACATCATATTGGAAAGCTCTAGAAAATTTGAAAGGAACACGATTCTCTTGATTTGTTCTTATTGCGTATCTATTCTACACGCAGCGAACTGGACTATATAAATTCATATATATTTGCCTTAAGAATGATGGAACGAATTTTGCAATACGAAAGCTGTGTGTATCGTTTTAGCATCAGCCCACATTAAGGCGTCGATAGAAAAGGGGAGTGCGCACGAGCCTATTGATCGCAAGGTTCTTGGTTCGATTCCACGATGCCGCGAAAACTATTGTCGTTTTCAAATTTCGGTTTTATAACGTAAATTTATGAATTTCAATCCGATTTCTTGTGGCGAATTTTCATAAGGGGTTCCTATGTTTATCGATAGTTCACTTTCCTGAGTGTTGTTTGTTTGGCCAAATGTCATCCCCTAAAAGGGGTGAGTTTGGGCAAATTTTCGTACGTTTCCTATTTAGAGGAAAATAATCAAACTTCAATCATTTGGTCAGCATTGGCAAATTATTCTCTTATTTAGCAGAACATATCATGCAAATTGCGAAAATTGTTTAGAAATAAATGAGGACTTACACATTTTTGGCCAAATCTCACCCCCATCGACGATACTTGCGCAGTTGTTTTTAAATTTCTTTAAATGCAAAAGGTAAATAATTTCACCGTGAATTGAACTATTCGCTGAATGGCTCGATATGGTTGTGGTCTGTAAAGGTTGCTGCTGTTGAATGCTCTATTACCATGTTATTACCGAGAGAGTGAATGGTAACATAAAAAAAATCGGTTGCGATGTTTCACGATTTTTTGTTGGTTTATAATTAGCACTCTCCGCATATTGTTCGATCGGCTTATTCGGATCAAAATCCAAACTTTACAATTAAAATTTATTTGCGTTCATATTATTCTCAGTGTATGAGACAATCAGAATAGATCCTTTGCAAATCAATTCACTTATGACTTGACGCATAAACATCATCCTCTGATTCGCGACTACGAAGCTGCTGATGTTTTCTTCGGTTTTATGTGAGAAAAACAAGGAGAGATGTTTTTTGCTTTTTTTCACGTACACGATGACAGTTTCTTACGAGGTTTTCCGTTGGTGCAAGTGCTTTGTGAAATCTCCTTTTGCTTCGTAGTCGCGAAGGGATCGTTCAAATATTACGTAGTGCAACAGGGGGAGGGAGGGGGTCTTCCGTAGTGTTACAGTCCATACAAAATGTTTAAATTTCTCATACAAAAGCTGTTACGTGGGGGAGGGAGGGATTCTAAAATTGGCAAATTTTGCGTTACGTAATATTTGAATCATCCCGAATCACCTGTAGAACAAAAGGAGTGTTGCTAAAATAGTTAACCTATTAAAAGACGTAGGTTTCATATGTTTCTCAGTATATTGATGTTTATGCGCTACAATACGCAGATAAGGAAAGTATTGAAAGGCCCAATTATTACCAATGCATGCTTTGTTGCTTAATTCCAATAAATTAATGAGTTGTGTTTGACTTTTTCTATGAATTTAAATTGTGAATAATAAATACAAATTGAATATGGTTCCCTGGCAACCTTGTCCAATAATAAAAAGTGATTGCCGAGGAAATCAAAGTGCATTAATTTTAATTTGTGATTTGAAGCATTGAAATTAAGTATTTTCGAGTGCTTTATATACAAATCGTAAGTTCAATAGTGCATAAGTGATCGGTGCGTAGTTTTTGTGAAAAAATTGGAATTGGAGCGGAGAATTGGACCGTTTAAAATGATGAGTTTTTCTTAAGCAGTTCTTGTGTTGTGTTATTCGGCAGCTCACGAATGACGATAATTTCGTATGCATTTATTTCATTTAATTATTAAACCCATGTTATATAATATTTTTGTGAAAGATGAGATTCACAAGGAAGATTATAGTTCAAAGAATATGTTGAGTACATTGAAGTTAACTCTTGTTCCGTAGATAAATGTTGACAAGGACGATAAGTTAGTGCTGCCGAAAATACCCTCAGGGTGCCGAAGCCATCATTTACCCTATGAAAGTTATCACCAATTTCATGCAAAACCCTAATGGCTCGATACTGTTGCTGTCTGTGGAAGTTGCTGCTCTTGAACGCTCTCGTGCCACGTGCCAATTGAGAGACTGAATGTTTACATTCATAGGGCTCTCCGAATGCGATGTGCCACGAACTGTTATGGTTCGCGAACTGTAACACTCTCCGAATATGGTTCGATCAGCTTATTCGGATCAAAATCCAAACATCGTGGTATTCCGAAATATAAGGGAACATTATTGTTAAACTAAAAGAGATGATATATTTTCTCATTTTTATAAAAAGCAGGTGGTGCCTATTTTCTACTATGGCCCACTTTCCCCAAAGTCCCTAGCTCATTCTGTAACTTGAATTGCATATTTTGCACATTTGTGACGTATATATACAACTTAGATACCGTTTTGTCTGAAAATCAGAACATGACTAATATGCCGAACACTCGAGTTTTTGTAGCGATCATTCAAGAAAACCACTTAAATTTCTTCACACGATGATTCAGGATCATTGCCATGTCTCTATTATCATGCGTCTCCAGTAAATTTGGGCTTGCTAACATGCGATGCCGAGTTAAAAACTTTCCCAGCACGTCACGTTTTTTTGAGTAAATATTAATTCTTAATTTCCTCAATATAGTGAACTTTGTATGCAAGGTAAAAACATAGCATAACGTATCCATCACGGTGAAAGTAACCCCACAATCGATCGCCAAGTTTGCGATCTTTCGTCCGTGTTCGCCCGTTCCCGGCGAGAGAAAGCTTTTCCCCGATCGTATTTTCTCCTTTCTTTCGCTCGCACTTTAACTTGTCTTCCATGCGAAGAAACTTTGGCTGCGTACGTGAAGAGAACTTTCTTTGACCATGAAAGCTCCGGCAGAGTGGCCTTGAGAAAAAAAGCTTTCGCATGATGGATCATCATAGAAAGTCAAAAGGCCTTTCAGGAAGCTTATGGTTTGATGATCATTTGCGTGTAATCAAATGATTGCGATGATGCTGTAGAAGACGAACCTCATATGTTCATTAAGATATCTCTCAGTTAATAACTATGGAAGTGCTCATTGAAGCTGAGAAGCAGGCCCTGTCCCAGATCCTGGACCGACCGGAAATTGAACTCAGACACCTTCAGCATGGCTTTGTTTTGTAGCCGCCGTCTCTAACCTCTCGGCTAAGGAAGGCTCCAATTCTGTGTTCTGCGGTACATGAATTTCATTTTTTTTTAACTTATTAGTGCCTCCTAGGTCCGAATTATCGAACTTACTCAACACACGCATAACTCTGCCGAAGAGTCATGTGACATAGCTCAAATTTGGGATATATGCGATATCGTATGGCATAAGTAATTTATGGGTTGAAGTAACATTTTTGAGTTAGGGCTTCTATAACCGTTAGAATTATGGATTTAGAATTGGAATTGGAATTATTCCTTACAAATTATATGAACGCCAATAAAACAAGTCAAACTTCTACAGATTATGTTATTATTTCTGTTGAGCGCAAAAAAAAACTCCTAAAAATATCGTTGGAAACCTTGGAATCAGAATTTTTGGTATACTTAATTCAAAAACAATCAAAATTTCCTTTTAACCCCTTTGTGTTTGGGTCCTTTAGTTGTAATTTTGACATTCAAAATTTCTAGGCTTGAATGTAGATAATATGCAGTGCTTTCGGTATGCACACGGATATCAGAGTTCGTTACGCATCACACATGTCACTGAGTTTGATAAATCAAAAGACGCAATTGCTTATGTAATCAATGACTCGCCGTCCAGCTCGAGTTACATTGTATCAGGTCAATACTATCGACTCCACATTTGTGAAACGGAACTGAAATCCCCTGACCATAATGGTAACATCAAAACAACAACAACAACCACTTCGATATACAGCAAGACGTTCAGGTGTGTTTGACCAAAACCGCCCTTCGTGCCATGTCGATCATCTCTCGACGAAAAATGAAAAAGAAGTCGCCCGCGAAAAGGTTCGCCGACTTTCCTCGTCCTCGATTTTCCCTTACCTCAGCGCGCAAGAAGGCGACCCAGCTCATGTTACACGATCGTGACGAAAGCAGAGATCTCCACGCCGCTCCTTACCACCATAGCGCCAACAAGCCGCCTTGCACGTGTTTGAATACGTATTTTATGTAAAAAAAATTGTGTAACACTCGGACTGCTCGTCTGCGTGCTGCAACCAGTTAGTGCAGGGTTTCACAACCGGTGGTCCGTGGATCCCTGACGATTGTTAAGGGAGTCCGCGAAGCCATTGAAAGTCCGGTCCGTAGTATCTCTCTTAATAATCAAATATTGATGATTCATTGCTTACACTCAAACCATTCGCGAATTATTTTCGAACCTATTATCAAGATTTTCGGCGAGATTTTCAATAGGAGACCTGACTGTAGGTTTCTGTGAAGATTCTTGATGGATATCTGACAAGGTTTTCATAGAGTTTCTGATGAATTTTCGAAAGAATCAATTACTGTCAATTATTAGCTCCAAAAATGTTAATATGCAAGATTAAAAAAAAGCTGCTTTAACATTTTTAATTTTTTTTCGGCTAGAATTACTCTAATTTTATTCTACTGGTCTGAAAATCTTTTGAGAAATAAATCTACAGGCAATCTATCTGCAATGAATTTCTTGCCTGCCCCGTGTACGTTTTAAATAATTCTAAGGATATTCGAAAATGTGTCATAAAATTTAAATCAAAGAACATCAATTTTTAGCGGCCCACGCGTTGCTTGTAGAACTTCAAAGGGGGTCACAGCTTCAAAAAAAGGTTGGGAACCACTGAGCTAGCCAGTACTCATCCGACCGGCCTACACAGTGACCACCCGACATTTGCGTGGTGGCTGGTGGAGGAGGCGAAGGCGGTGGCGGAACGATAGAGAAAGTTTTTCCTTCGATCTCGTTCAGCCGCCAACCAACCTCGGGCAGGAGGACGACAGATGCAAGCGTCTTCTCGGTTTCATCATCGCGCAGCCATCATCATCAACTGGATTGGAGCAACAGTAGTGCGATGAGCCGGTTACTTCGCTTTTGCATTAAGTATCGCAGCGAGCTGATTTCGACCGTATGGCCGAATACGGTGTGGTGTCCACTTCTCGGCCTAGGTCGCAACATAACCTGCAATGGCTTTCTCAAAAAATGATAGATCACTTCAAATTTTGAGCTATAGGCTGCCCAAGTGTCATAAAACACTGATGTTTTAAAATTTTGAAACGAATTAAAATTATAATCTATAACATTTTCTGGTAGCTTTATCTACCAAGCTTGCGAATAATCACCTAAAATTTTATATGGCACATGGTTTGGTAGACAATCGCTCGTTTAAGTATTTATGCAATCAAAATTTTCAACATGAATGCACTATCCATAAAATACAGAAAACAATTCTTTTACAAATTATCCAAAAGCATCTTTTTAGTATTAAAAGTGTTACAAACTTTGTTAATCTGCATTCCTTAACACATAACGATGGATTTCTTTGATAAAGTAAGCACATAAATCTGCTTGCAAGCAGATAAACTTGCATGCAAGTTGACTGAAATCAATTTTCAACATCTTATATCTTACAAACCTAGCTATGATATTTTTGAAAACGACAATGGAAACAGTAACCAAAAATTAAGGAAATATCTTTTATTTAGTACACCTGACAAAAAGTTGGACGTTAGAGGACGTTGGCCACCTACCCTATGTGATTCTGCCTTACGCATTGTACTGTTGCACGAATTGAGAGGTCAGAGCGGGTAACAGTGCTGGAAAAGTTCGCATCACGAAGCAGCTCACGAGTGTATACCAACGCATAACAAACATCACAGACTCGGGATCTAGCTAGGTGTGAGTAAGCCCGCACCCGTCTGCTCGGGAGAACATGTCAAAAGAAGTAGCAACAAGCTCGCGAGCGTTTACTCGCGAGTAACCGAGCAAGGTGTGATTTATTATGGTTTTGACAGACAAATTAATTGTATAACCAGCATATCGACAGTAAACTACTAGTTTGTAGTCAAAAGCCCTTGAAAACCATAAATCTCGGAGGGTAAGCAGCTTTTTTCCCAAAAGCACAATATGACTCTGAGCAGCTTCGAACACGTTCGCGAATCACTTTTAGCTTCAGTTACTCGGGAGTCGACAGATGCGAGTAAGCCAGCGCTCTGACGCTCGGGAGCGTTTGGTTTTGTTTTTGTTCCAGTTCAGAAGAAGCGTTCGCCACTTTCCATCACTGGCGGGTAACCGTGGTGGTTCATACTTTTACGGTTTGGTCATCACTGGGCAGTGACTCCATCGGTGCGCGGTCACGCTCTGCGATTGCGTTGTGATCAGATCGTGACCATATCATATCCAGTTTCTTTGGCTGAGATTTAAATTTGTTTTACGCCCTGGTAGAATCAGTGGTTCTCATTTGCGACCTACAGGAGAATCACAAATTGTTACATAATGGGTCATTCCGAACCGAGTTTCCATAGCACGTGTAATCGTCCATCGACTCCATATTGGCCAAATGTTTGTTTACCGGACCACTTCTGATTCACAGGAACAAGCTTCGTGATTTAAAATTTGATAAAAACTAATGATTGATACCGTGTACCTGGAAGTTTTGAATCCCGGTCTTATTACACCCAAAATATATTATTTCAACAACTTTTACCAATGAAGAATGTAGAATACGCCATTTTTATGGATTCTAATAAAAAAAACTGGAATTAGGCAAAGAAAAACGTTGAAAAGCGAATGTCCGGCTTTCGATGCGTCCAAAGTTCGAAGCAGCATGGTATTTACAATACCACTACAATCTACAATCAATAGATTTACTCTGAAAAATCTAGATCGACACTGGAATACCAGAATCCTCATCGGAGTCCCAGGATCCCCATTGGAATGTCAAAAAATCCTTCATAAAACCGGGCAAAAAATTAACTTGTAATAATTTCGGGAATTAATCAGGGATTTTTTTTCCCGAAAACTCCATAAACAGTTTTTCTATTTATTTCTCCGTTATTTTTGTACCGGAAATCCCTCAGGAAATTATCCAGGAATCACTCCAAAAATTCCTTCAGAAATACTATAATTTATTCAGGAACTCATCTGGGGATTTTACCAAGAACTACTCCGAGCTTTCACCAGTTTTTTAAATTCCTCTGGGAATCAATCAGCGATCCCAACGTGGATTTTATGGGAGTTATAGCAGAAAATTCATCAGGGAATCCCTCCATGAATTATTTTATGATTTCCTTTAGAAAAAACTTCAAAAATTCTTTCTAGGATTTCTCCAGAATGCTCCAAGGAATCACATGGTACGGTAAATTCTCCAAGGATTTTTTTAGAGTTCCTGTAGAGATTCTTTAAGATATTGCTCCAAAAATTCTTCAAGTAATTCATTGAGAAGAATTCTCTCGAAAATAGCCTCGGAAATTTTATAAGGAATTATCCAGTTAATCTCTTGAAGATTTATCTTTAAATTCTTCCAAGAACTATTTCGGAAGTTTCTACAGTGATCTTCCACGATTTGATCAGTGAATTCCTCCAGATACTCCTCTAGGATTTACTCAATGAACAAGTTTTGGTCATTTCAGAGCATAACGATAGAAATTTCTCATGAAATTAAGGAATTTCTCTAAGGAATTACTCAAGAAACTGTTCCTGAAATAATTACAAAATCCATCCAGAAACACTTGGTGGAAATCCCTGGATAAATCTCTAGAATAAACCATGCAGAAAATTCTTGAGAAATCTCTTATGTAGTACTCGGAGGAACTACTTTAAAAATTATAGCATATTATATAGTATCGTAAAAACGGTTCCGGGTCCTTTGGCCGAATTCCGTTTGGCCGTAATTGAAAACTATAGTGAACTATGATTAGCATGTGTTTGTAATGAATATCAAAGATCTTACTCAGCATATTCATAAAGAAGGATAAGTCATCATTGATTTACAAATAATTAGATCTTTAGCGTTAGTTCAAGCTGAAGAACAACATCATATATGTAAGCAATTTTTCCCTTTTCTGTCAGCGGTAATAGCTGTCAGCATTGTTTTTGTAGTCAGCTTTTGGCAATAGGTAACAAATAAAGAGTTTACGATTAATTCTTCTTTCTGCAAGATCGGTTTGCTTTGAACCCTCGAATCGTACTAAGTAAATTATTTCGTAGTTCTAGCAACTAAAAGTTCTGGCTTCTTTATTTCACAACGGAGAAACAGTGAGCTTCTTTGACGTAAGTGTTCACCGAGTTGTTCGGATTACTGCTCTACGCAAGCACTGGTGAGAGTTTAGTTCACACGTTGCAATCTTAATCTTTGAGGAGAATGACGTCTTGCTTAGGTTAACCCTTGAACCAAAAAATATGTTTTGAGTAAGCGTCTTTGTGAACTTGTTATTTGACTGAATTCTAATTACTTTCAAAAATAATTCTCGTTTGAAGGAACAGCCTATAATCAAAATAAGAAGAAATCTCTTATAAAAACTTGAGCAAATGTAATGCAAATAATGAATATAGAAGTATAACTTTAAAGAACTGCCGATGATTTAAAGAAGGAAAAACTATCAATAAAGATATAAGCTAAATTATTGCCAATTTTAATGAAACCAGTATAACTCGAGAAAATGGCCTATGTTTAAAAGAAGAAAAAACTTCTGATGAAATCATTGAAAAACACTTTAAAACTAGCACATCAGTGGTAATCCAGAGACAAATCAACGATCAGCTTAGAGTTTTGACGCGATGTGGAGATCTCACAACTTCGTCATGAATTAACGAGTCGATTTTATAACTTCTTTTTATAGTCTGTCATGAAGAAAATCATCAAATTAATTAGCTGATCAATTATTGCGTCACACTTATGAATTCTACACATCAGCGTTGTTGCAATTTGATTGTTTCTTGTTCGTAAAACAGCCAAATGGCATTCGGCCAAATGGCATTCGGCCAAACGGCCGAATGGTCGGACACCCGTATTAACGATAAAGTTCTTGTAGGAAGTCCAGAAAGAATTTCTATTGGAACTTTCCCGAAAAAAATCCAGAATACTCGGAAGAATTTCTATAGAAATTCCTGGATGAACATCCTGGATGAACTTCCTGGATGAACTTCCAGAGAAATTTCCAAACATATTCCTAGAGGAACATTCACAGTAAATCCTAGAGCAGAAATCCTTCCAAGGGAAATCAAAGAATAACTTCTTGCTCTTGAAGGAACTCCTGGAAAATCTTGCGGAACTTCTGGAGGAACTCCTAGCAGAACTTCCGATGAAACTACTCGGAGAACTTTCGAAGGAAATCCTAGAGAAGCTTCTGAAGGGATTTCAGGAGAAACTCCAAAAGGAACCTAGAGAAGTATTGATGGGGAAACTTCTGGAGGAACTCCAGGAGAAATATCTAGAACTATCATAAGGACTTCCGGAGGAACTCCTAGCAAAGCTTTTGGAATTACTCCTGGGAAAATTTGAGGAGGAACTTCGGGAGGAATTCTTGAAGAAACTTGCGGAGGAACCATCAGAAGATATCCGCTTCCAGAGGAACTCCTTGGGAGACTTCCGAAGGAATTCTGGAAGAACTTGATGAGTGGTTCGTAGAGGAGCTCTCGGAGAAACTTCTGGAAGAACTACCAATGGAGCATTCGGAGCACGGAACCAGCAGATTATAAATATCGAATGTTCCTCGGATTTTCCACCGCTAGATATCAGTATTTGGTCTATAATCTCATAATCAGAAGGTTTAAAAATATTCTATCGGTGAAATTTTTCTCATACATTTTGTATAAGCTGAAATGTGTAGGAAAATTTTCATTCGATTTTCATAATCTGCTGGTTTAGATATAGCGTGCGGATTAACTCCGAGTAGACTTCCAGAAAAATTCCTAGCAGAACTTCCGGAGTGAATGATGGGTAAACTATTTGCGGAAGCATAGCATAGCATAGCATAGCATAGACTGACCATTGTACAGTGAATCTATGACATTCGGTCGAAAGACATTTGGTCGAATGACATTTAGTCGAATGACGTTTGGTCGAAAGTACATTTGGTCGAACGGACATTTCGTCGAATGGACATTTGGTCGAAAAGGTTCAGTTGAAACAGAAAGCAAATAATATTTGGTTGAACCGACATTTCGTGGGAAGAATAGTTCTCGAGTCTTAATAGTATGTGGCATTTTGTCACTAATGCAAGAGAGATTGAATAATTGAAAAAATTATCAGCCATTTTACCAACAATCTATATGAGATTAGCAAAACTTTGATATTAAATTTCATAGATGCTCTTCCAAGGTATTAATCTACATCCTGCGTTTTTTATGGTTCATACTGCTTTTTCGTTCAGGCATTTTCTGAGATTCGAGATAAGCTGATCTTAAATGGAAACAAGCCAACTTTTTCACTTCAGTCAACTCGTCTTCCCTTAACCGATACATAGAATTAGCACAGTTTTAATTTTTAATAAACCAAAGCTTCTATTGCAAACTCTGTTATTCACCCGAGGTCATCAGCACTGTCAGCAAAGCCATATATTTGTTTGAGGAATGTTATTAAGCTGGAAGTCGCAATCAGCTAATTGACCATAAGTAGGGTTCTGACTTCCGCATTCAAAATTTTTATCCACGTCCGTGAGCTGCAAGACACGGAATTCAAAGAAAGATCCCGAGCACTCTCTCCGAATGCTTCCATCAGATGAGCTGATCTTCATTACGAAGAACGATGATATCTCAAAAGAATAATAAATGAAGAAAACATTATGTTCACATCGTTGAGTAATAACATAACTTGTTGAGCAGCTTTTAAAAGAATGATGATGTTTTAAAAGATTAATAAATTCACTAGAGCTAAAAATAACAGTCAATGGGAAAAAAAAACTACTAAAAGAACATTTGAATAATCATTGAAATCCTAGATTTTGGCATAACTTCAAAATACAAATACAAAGGTGTATTTAATTTAAAAATAAAACTACACAGAATATCCCATTATTTATTCAACAAAAGTTAAAATTATTCTAAGAAAAACGTTATCTTATCAACTATCCAAAACTAAGGAAACAATCATCAATTTTACCAAATGATTCCGTTCAACTAAGCATCATTCGACCAAAATAAATTTTCCAAAGCAATTCGATCAAATGTCCTTTCGACCAAATTTACTTTCGACCAAATGTCATTCGACCAAACGTCATTCGACCATATGTCCTAAAGCCGCCAATGGTTGCTACTCCGTGATTGATCCTAACCGGTAAGAATTGCACTTCTATCCAAATAAATAAGGGATGGGGTTTTCCGCATGTTCTTGAATTGCAATTTTGGCAGCTCTTATATTATTGATCAATAACGGCGCCGGAAAAGTCCTTACAGTCAGTTAGGAAGGTTAAGGAACGTAATTGTGTAATGATCGTTGCTTCTAAGGACCGAGAATACCTCTGCATCTCCAAAATCATCACGGGACAGGTGTGATTAGTGAGGGAGGAAAAAGATCTGGGAGTCACCTTTGGTTGGTGATGCGATCCATGGATAAGGAGGGAAAACATGACTTTCACTTAAAATTAGTTTTGCATTTTTGTATCGCAGTAAAAATATTTTGAAAGAAATTATAAAAAAATTCATAATATCGAACTATTCAAAGGTTATTTCTAGTACCGTGATGCATCAATACCCGGACGATTAGGCAGCGACATATATTCTAATACTATTTTCAATAAGCATTATGGATTAAAAATTAAAGTTCTTTTACTTAATGAATAGCTTTATACCAAATCTTGATAAGAGTGATGAATTTTCCCTTTAAAATAACGATTTATAATGAAAATCGGTAGAATAGTGAAGCATATCTTGTCCTTAAATCCGGACACTTGCAGTAAGTGTTGTTTTTAAATCCGGACACTGTTGAATCGAAATCCAGACACTTGTTTAATATTGAATTATTTGCGCAAAATTTACAAATATTATGTTAAATTTCAATTACATACCATATATAATACAACTTGAAGTATTTATGCCACTCTCAGTGCTTCAAATACAGAAATGATGAGTAAAATGTGAGTTTGAATTTCCTGCACTGCAGTTCGTTTGAGTTCAACGGTAGTAATAAAAAATCTCATAGTTTTTCCCCATAAATCGTTTCATTATCATTCATGATGCCTTCTGCAGTTGTTTTACTAGTTTTCCTTCAGTATCACTTATAAAATATTCATTCACTTCAATTTTACAGGAGAATATAATGTAATGTCCATATTTGAGACATTTGGCCATAATCCCGGATACCCACTTTTCACACCCCGTAGTACACATTTACACCATATTCCACGACTGTAATATGAGCAAATAGTAAAACTATCGTTTCGAGTCTATTTGAGTTGAAAACACTTCACTAATAACGAATATTAGACATATTATTCACACATAAACATTCGACGTGCACTTGTCAACACTACTACTGAATAAACTTGCGCTGCGAAGAAATGACGTCCAGCTGGAGCCGCGTAACTTATTTCCATTCTATGAATTATTTGGCAATGTTAACTAGATTGCAACAAACTGTAAAATGGTTAGAAGTATCATAAATAGTTGATATGATTAAAATATGGCAGAATAACATTTAATTTTTTCTTTAATTAATGAATATTGCCCGAGTGTCCGGATATTGGTACCGTCCGGATTTTGATTCATCACGGTAATGACGAAGACAGAAAGGTTTGTGTATTTTAAAAGTGCATGTAACAGAAATGAGGGTATTGTCGACACATGTAATGACGAACCATTCAAAGTATGTTTGAAAATTAAAAAAAAGTTACGTTGCAACAAAAAAATTTCAATAGTTCGACATTATGAATGTCGACGTAAGACGTAAGGTTATTTTTAGCAATGACGAAAGGTATATTCAATTTAAATTAAACACGAAAAAGTCGACACTTGTAGTGACGAACCATTCAGAGCTTGTTTGAAAACAACATAAAAGTAGCTTTTCAACGATAAAAATTTTTTTTGGCACTCGAATGACGCGATCCGAACACGATTTGTCTTGAACTATTTAGAAAACTTGCGGAAGAACCCTTAAAATAACTTCCGGAGAAACTTTTACAGGAACTTTCAGAGCAAATTCTTCCGAAAGAACTTCCGAAAAAAAATCCTTGGGAAACTTCCAGAAAAAAAATCCAAGATGACCTCTTAGAGGGACTTAAATAAAGCAAGAAGGACTTTCCAAAGACCTTCTAGAAGAACTTCCGGAAGCACTCCTAGAGGAATTTCCGGAAGAACTCCTAGTGGATCCTCCAGATGTATTTCTAATGGAAGAAATTTTAGATGAATTTAAGAAAGAAATTCTAAACGAATTTACGGAAAATCTTCGAGGAACTTTCAAAAGAAACACTTAACACACTTCCAGAAGAACTTCTACTTGCTTGAAGATCTCCTAGAGATAAATTTCTGAAAGAGGTTTCGGGATAAATTCTATTCTCTTGATGAAATCCTAGAGGAGCATCCGGAAAATCACCTAGAGGAACATCCGAAGAAACTCCTAATGACTCTTCCGGAAGAAATCCGAGGAACTTTTGAAATAACTTTTACAGGAACATATGAAGGAGCTTAAAGAGAAAGGGGAATTTTCGGATGAACTGCTGCAGGAACGTCCAGACGAACTCCAGTAATGACCTCCAGAAGAACTCCTACAGGAACTTTTCAAGGAACTCTTACAGGAACTTTCGAAGGTACTCCTAGAAGAATTTCCGACAAAAAAGCCTGAGGAAACGTACGAAAAAGCCATGAAGTGTTCCGAAGATCTCCTAGAGGAACTTCAGGAAAAACTCCAAGTAAAATTAAAAAGGAATTTCTAAAAAAAATCCTAAGGAAAATTCCAAAGTAACTTACGTGAAACTCCTACAGGAACTTCCTCAAGATAATTTAAAAGGCAACGTTCAGACAAACTTCTACAGGAGCTTCTGTTGGAATGTCCAGAGAAACATCCGGAGTAACTCCTTACGGAGCTCATAGGATAATTTTCGGAGGAATTCCTAGGGGCTCCTGGAGGAGTTTCAGAACAAATTCCCGGAAAAATTCCACAAGAAGCTTCTGGAAGAACTGCCAATGGGACTTCCGGAAAAAAAAAAATTCTAGAGGACTTGTTGGAAGATCTGCTAGTGTAATTTTCTGGATGAAGTTTCGGGATAAACTCTACAGCAACTTCCAAAAGAACTCTCTGGATGAAATCCTTAAGGAACATCCGGAAGATCATCTAAGGGAACTCCTTATGAAACTTCTGGAAGAAATTCGAGGAACTTTTGAAAAAAAAAAAAAATGAAGAAGCATCTAGATCAACTTAAGGGGAATCTTTGGGTGACCTGCTACAGGAACTTCCAGAACGGAAGAACTCATACAGGAACTATTAAAGGAACACTCAAGGAACTTTTGGAGGCACTTCTACAGGAACTTTCGAAGGAACTTCCAAGAGAACTTCCGGGGAAAAATCCGTAAGAAACTTCTGAAGACCTAGAAAAACTTCAGGAAAAACTCCTAGCAGAATTGTAGAGAAATTTATGTGAAATTTACGCTTCCTCAAAAACTTTTTATGCAACGTTCAGATAAACTTCTACAGGAGCTTCTGGTGGAATGTCCAGAGAAACTTCTGGAGGAACTTCCGGAGTAACTCCTTGCGGAGCTCCTAGGATAATTTTCGGAGGAATTTCAAGAGGGCTCCCGGAGGAGTTCCAGAATAAATTCTCATAGGAATTCCAGGAGGAACTACTAACCGAACTTCTTGAGTAGTTCCTAGCGACACTTCCGGAGAAACTCCTTGCAGAACTGTTGGAGTGAATCCTGGGGGAAGTTGCGGAGGAACGATTAAGAAAACTTGCAAAGAACACTTAAAAGAACTTCCGGAGGAACTCCGGAGGAGATCCTGCAAATACTTCATTAAGAACTCCTACATGAACTTTTAGAGGAACTCCTACAAAAACGTCCGGAGAATCTCAAACAGAAACTTCCGAAGGAACTACTACACGAATTTCCAGAAAAATTCAAGGCTAAAGGAACTTCAAAAAAAAACTAGAAGGACTTTGTAAAGACCTCCTAAAGGAAGTTTTGGAAGAACTCCTAGAAGGATTTCCCGAAGAACTCCTAGCGGAACTTCTAGAAGTGGAATTTCTAATGGAAGAAATTTTAAGAAAATCTTCTAGAGTAACTTTCAGAACAAATCCTTGAGAAACATCCAGAAGATCTTTTCGAGGACTTGCTGGAAGATCTCTTAGAGGAATTTCCAGATGAAGTTTTGGGATGAATTCTAGAGCATATTCCAGAAGAACTATCTAGATGAAATCCTAGAGGAACATCCGGAAGATCACGTAGAGGAACTCCTTATGAAATATCCGGAATAAATCCAATTAATTTTTGGAAAAATTTTAACAGGAACATATGAAGGTGCTTCTAGAGGAACTCCTTAGGGAATCTTTTTATGAGCTGCTACATAAACGTCCAGAGAAATTCCTGCAATAACTTTCGGAAAAACTGCCAGAAGAATTTCTAGAGGACTTGTTGGAAGATCTACTATGTTCCTGTAACAAGGTGCTTCTACAGGAATTCCTAGGGGTATCAGTAAGGTCAAGAATGGAAGAACTCCTACAGCAACTCTTATATGAACTTTCGGAATAACTCCTAGGGGAACTTCCGAGAAAAAAATCTTAGAGAAACTTGCGGAAAAATCCTTAAGAAACTTCCGAAGATCTCCTAAATGAATTTCAGGAAAAAAAACTTCTAATAAAATTCTTGAGGAACTTCCGAAAGAAATCCAAACGGAACTTCCGGGAGAAATTCCAATGCAACTGAAAACTCGTACAGGAACTTCCGCAAAAACTTTTAGTGCAACGTCCAGACAAACTTCTACAGGAGCTTCTGGTGGAATGTCCGGAGATTTTTCAGGAGGAACTTCTGGAGTAACTACTTACGGAGCTCCAGGGATGATTTTCAGAGGAATTCCTATGGGGCTCCCGGAGTAATTCCTGGATAAATTCTTGGAAGAATTCCAGGTGAAACTTCCCAAGTCGGTTCCAAAACTACTTAACGAATTTCTGCAGACACCACTGAATTTGAACAGATGTCAAAAAAGTTGACAGTATCTGGCAGCAGCTGTAAGATTTTGGCAAAACAGTGATATTTGATAAGAAGAGGGAGAAGTAAAACCTTCATGTTTGCTGTCAAAAAATATCACCATAATATCCAGAGTGAACGGGTTTCGTGAAACAGATATATCACGTTGCTTGTATCATGATACAAATCCGTAGTTTGAACAAGGCATTACAAATCATTTACTTTTTGAGTTATTGATTTATGCAAATTAAATTGATTGTCATTGTACAGCATCAGATATATAAAATGCACCAAAGCCGTTTTCCCATACAAAATGGTCAACTTCAGAGAGCTATATCTCCGCCGTTTATATACCGATTTTTCTAATTTTTTGTGCGACGAACTGCAAATTACCTCAATTTTTGATAATTTTTGAAAACATGGTTAATAATTGTGGAAGTGCTCATAAGAACACTAAGCTGAGAAGCAAGCTCTGTCCCAGTGGGGACGTAATGCCAAAAAGAAGAAGAAGACCGTTGAAAAAATAAGATCATTTTCTTTTTTTTTCATACAGAACAGCCCAGCTTGGAAACGTGGAACTTGATTTCCGATCCGATTGATCTAAAATTTCTACCACCAATAGGAAATAACTTGAAATGTGTGCAGTAAAAAACACACACTTCGAAGTTATCGCAAATGTCCCATATTGAAAGAAATGTCATAAATTTGGCATTGAACTTTTTTGAAAAGTATGAATTTTACAGAAAAAAAATGTTCTACATACTTATTTCTCTTGTGGAATCAAACATGTTGCCAATTGATATACTGCTCTATATCCTTTCATTTCAAAAATAATTCAAAAGAAAAAAAAACATATTTTTACAAAAAGGGGCATTTGCGATAAAGTTTAAGTAGATGATAAAAATGCTGTGAATTTTTACAAATTGCAGGTTATTTGGTAGTTGCGGTAAAAATTTCAGTACAATCGGATTTCTATTATAACTTACACCCCTTTGTGATTGGGCTTCAAAATTGAAGCGACAAATCATTTCGTCACCGACTGAGAAACACTCCCATACTAAAAATCGTCCGAATTATTTCTTCAATACACGCACTAGTGAAAATTGATACCCTTTCGATTCCATTCACTCTCGAAAATTATCTCCCAAAAGATCATCGATAAACCTAAAGAGCATCAGCTCACGACTGCCGGGGGGACTCAACCGTGTCAAATTTGCTCAACCCGAAAATTATTCTTCGACAACGTCGTCGTCGTTTCCAGAGTAGTGCTTTGATGATGCGCATGGTGAGGCTGCTCGACACGATTTTTTTTCTGGCTCTTGCAGGAGAAAGGAGTGCCTCTTTCTAGTGATTTCGGCAAGTCATGTAGCTCAATGGGTGTGCTTGCGGGCTCGATTGCTACTTTTTTTTTTGGATGATCTGTCGAGAGCGGACTCAATGCAATGGAATTATCCGTAGCAAGAAAGGGGTTCGATTGATCGATTCGATCTTGCATCTTGAAATAAATGCTCACAAAATCACGATTTTCTCCTGATGAAGTTGGTTGCATTGGGATCATCCATTGACGTCACGATCTGGGGTGGGTGGATTGGGGACTGATTGACGATGATTGATTGACAAGAGTGGTGAAAATATGAAACTGTTGTGATGAGTTGTTTGCAATGGCAATTAAGCGATAATAATCATGTTTATGTCAAAACGTAAAGGAAATCCAGAGTAAGTATACCGTAACTACGCTAACGCTAACGCTAACGCTAACGTAAAGGAAATCAAGAGTAAGGTTTAACTAAATTTGAAGAAAAATCAAACTTCACCTAGACATGCTATTTTCCAGATTCTCCAAAATATAAGTAAACATATAATTAACCTTTAAGCCATAACTTGGTGCAAAAAATTTAAAAAATACAGTGCCCATTCGATTCATTGTTTTTGGTACGGTTTGGTTTTTGCACAGTTTAATTTAGGCAATATGAAACTTAATAAGTAAACTATCGGGATATTTTGTACCATGCCATTCAAAGAGCCATCCTTTTTGTGGTGGGAAAAATCCATTAACTGAAATGGTCTTTTCATGAATCATTTTCCCAAGCCAGCCTCATTGAGTAAATGTTTTCAATTGCGTCTATTTGAACTGGATCGTTAAATCATTCATCCGAGCCGTGCACTGGTTGCCAGCTTTCTGGTTTTCAAGGAGGAGGTGGGTGGTAAGCAAACGATTGAACCATAATTGCCATCGTCATCAGCGGTCGTCACGTCGTCAATGTAAGGTAAAATATTATCATGCCAAAGGAAAAGAATAACCAACATGAGTTCACAAAATCAACAGCCAATAAAGCTAATAGAAACAAGCAATTTTTGGGTTTAAAAAAGCAATTAAAAATTAAAGGTAAAATAGCATTTAAAAACCAATTTTACGCCGAAAAAAGTACAAATAAAATTGAAAATCAACATCTAAGGAATACAGTAAACTCTCCTTTACTCAATATTCCGTATATCGATATCGAGTTAGAAAACCATGGTGAAAGTTGATTTTCATGGCTGCCTTCATGGTTCCTTGAATCGCATTTGCACTGGTTCTGTGTTTTATAACTCGATAACGCCCTATCTTGATGGTCCCTTCAATATCAAGTTATAAAGAGTTACCTGAACATTTTTTTCCGGAAAAAAAAAATTAAAGATAAGCACAAAGAAATGTTCCATCGAAAAATCATTAACAATTGTTAAGCTCTTCTAAATAGT
Organism: Aedes aegypti; assembly: GCF_002204515.2. NCBI lineage: Eukaryota > Metazoa > Arthropoda > Insecta > Diptera > Culicidae > Aedes > Aedes aegypti. Next base: position 263,320,394 of record NC_035107.1, on the reverse strand, counting down.
ATTTATTTTTTTATTGCTATTTTTAATTTTTAGTGATCATTTTTTTCGAGAGAAGTACTGAAACACTTAGTTACAATAATTATTTTATTGGAATCACCAATGACTTTTTGCTGCTAGTTTTCAATTTATCATTGCATTTTTATCGATTGACCGGTATAAGGCGCAATTTTTAACCATGTTTTATTGTTATGTTGAAACTTCTGCCAGATTTTCTTTTTGGCTACTTTTCAATAAATCACAGAGTGCTCTTCATCTTTAAATGTCTACTTATTTGGCTGCCTCAATGCAATGCAACCTCAATGAAAAGCTTCCTCCTACCCACGAACCGCTCGCATTAGGGCTTGGCCGAAGACAGTTCCCATAGGGGTAGGTAGCGTAGCTGCAAGTGGGGGAGTTCCGGCAGACTACAATTCCATTCATGTTTTTCTGCTGTTTGCCGTGTTTTTATGCCGTGTCGCTGCGACGAAGGATTGCAAATAAGTGCACCTTCTCGAAGCGATTTTCTTGTTTATGGGCGCTACTTTTAAGGATTAATAAATCAATTCACTTACCGAGAGATAGACCCGTCAGGTGTATGTGTGAACTAAAGCAAAAGAGGTGGTGTTTCATTGAGTCCGCTTTAGTTCCTCGTCGGTGGTCACAATTCGGACTGAACGGTAGGAAAGTGAATGAAATTACGTGTTGATGGATTTGAAGCTATTATTGGAGAAAACGATTTGAAATGAATCGTTAATTGTGGTGTGGCCAGAAAAACAACCTCCTTATCAGGTCATCAGAAAGTCCATGGAAATCGAACATTTATTATTTTGTCAATTTTGAATCGGTTTTCTTGAATTCTTCTATAAATAATAACTAGAAATCAATCCACTCTCCATATTTGGCTGAAAAACTACTCCAGAAATACATCAATATTTGTTAAGGAATTTCTTCTCAAATTACTCCTGAGACTTCTAAAATTTTGTTTGGATTAATTAAGTTTAAATTTGAATTGGAGAAAGTACTGAATTTTTGTCTGAAAATTCAGGAATTCACCGTGGAATTCCATACGATGTACCTTACAGAAAAAGCTCTGATGGGTTTTGTCAGATTGACTAGAATAAATTTTAATCATTTCTCTTCGTCTTTTATAATTCACAATGATTTATGTTAAAACGGAAGGAGTCATTGCTGTACGTATTTGTATCTAACATCTTAGAAGATGTTTTGCACGAATACCGAAGTTTCATGATAGTTTGGCGAACAGGTAAATCTGAGATATCTTATTATAAAATTCGTAATGTAAGATCCAATATCTTCCTGATAGAATTTCAGATATCTGATACCATACGTATTTTTATACGTTTTTGAAAACTTCTATTGAGTTTTTGAAAACTTCTATTTTTTCCTTTCTATTTTTTAAAATAGTGCATTTTGGAGTATGACAAGACTAGTTATATGAAGTTTCTTAAGAAAACTAATTTCTCAAGGAGCTTTGAATTCTTGAAATCTAGCAGAATACCATTTTTGACTTCTGAATTCCCCAGAATTCTAACGATAACCTTCGGGAAATTCCGCCTCCGAATTGCACAAGAATTCAATTCCAGCAAATGGATTTTGGTGGAAAATATGGAACAGCAGAATTGAAACAACTTTTTCTGAAGTAATCTTTAAAGAAAGATCCTTTAAAATATCTCAATTAATTTCTTAATAAATTCCTGCCCAATTATTTTGCTAAAGGTTTCTCCGCAGGTTTCTTTACTGCTATGCTCATTTCAGAAGCAAAAGTATGTCTGGTGTTTTTTAATAATTTTTTTCTGAAGATTCTAAGCATGAGACATTCTAAAAATACTTTTCGTGAATAACTTCTGTACAATCTGGGGATTTGAATTAGAATTTGCAGAAAAAAAATATAGGAGAATTTGTGACGCATTCAAACATTAAACATATTTCTGAACGACTTTTAATGAACTTCGTGAAATAGTTTTCAAAAACTCTTTTGGAAAAACTATATTAATGAATATGACAGAACCAATTATATTTTGGAGAAATTGCAAAGGAAAAGTTTTAACATATGGAAGGTTAAGTATTTTTTTAGTTAAATCCGGGAACACATTTCGGAATCAACTTGTGGGTAAGAAGTAGACATAGGAGAAATAGTTGCCCTGCATGAGGAGTTCACTCAAGTCGAGCACTCGACACTGAAGAAGTCTGTAAGTCGCAGACGAAATAGGCCTATCTGTCAAGATAAGCAACACATATTAGAGTTTAAAGGTATTTGCTCACCTTAGTGATTTTGGTATTTTTTTTTTTTTTTTTTTTTGCAAAAAGTGAAGTGTTAAAGTTCATTTGTAGTTTTAAACGTACTCTAATAATCCCTCCCAAAGTTTAATATAAAAAAGTGTAATGAGGAGTTCACTTTGAAATTATGGACGAGTCTCACAATATTATTTGACTTATTTCTAAGAGATTTGTGGCGAAAGGTATGAATCAATTTTTCGATAAAAAAAAATTAGGCTAATTCTTGAAAAAAAAATGATTAAACTAATTAAACAAGGTTATTCACGTGAAATTATTTAACTCTTATACTATCAACTTAATTTTTTGCCGTATACATATTCAAATCACAACTTTTTATTTTTGTTTATTTCAGTACCATTTTTTCATAAGTTAGCAGAAAACTGTTCTAGTTTTGCATCTGATTATTTATTATTCTTTGGATGACCGACGCATAGCCATAAAACTTCAAAAAACACCATATTGAAATTTTCTGATATATCTATGAACACTTAAGCGTTTTGTATGCTTTTTTCAGATTAGCTTCTAATTTTTTTTTTTTTTTGATAAATTGACCAAAAACAAAAAGGCCGCCAAAGACATTTTATATGGAGAATGTCGGACCCCGAAGGAACGTCGGAATATCTTCAAAGCCAGGTAACCAATGATTGTTATCGACACGGATCCTTAAAATAGAAGAGTTATTTTTTATTACCTTGTGAAATAATGATGCAAAAATATTGAGAAACATAAAAGTAATCGCGATTTGATTTTTTTTACGGTAAAACTGAAGCTGCTAGTGGAGGAGTTAAAACAAATTGAAGCGGAAAAATAGATAAAACATATTGCTAGAATAAAAACTATGGCCGATTTATTGAACTTGTCTTCGTAGCCTTAGCCAGGATTCCTTGAAGAGATCTGTTATGAATTAGGTCTTATTTTTCGACATAAATTCTAGCTATACTTTGTCTGCGAAGTTTCTTTAGCAATTTAGCCTATTTTTTAATAATTTTGTCGAACATTATACGAGTTGTACTTAATGTATGGATTTCTTTAAAGAAATCTTATGAAGGCAATCATCATCACCGGATACTTCGATCAGGGTACCCTCCAAGAACATAGGAAATTAATATACTGCTTTCCTAAAACATTTGAAAGAAAAGCATTATTCAGAAAACGATATATTTTCATCCAAAATTGGGAGGTAGGGGGGGGGGTATGATTCTAAGGGTGGCTGCTCCCCCCCCTCCCCTGTTCCCCTGAGCATCTTGACAGACGAGCGCGAGGTGATCGTTAGGTGGAAGCAGCACTTCGATGAACACCTAAATGTAATTGAGAGCACATGCAATGAAGGTCGAAACAACGGAGGAAATGCCTTTCTTAGTACTGCGGACGATGGAAACCAACTATCCCCTTCTTTGAGGGAGGTTGAGAATACCATTCAACAGCACAAGAACAATGAAGCTGCTGGTAAGGATGGTACATGGGACTACAACAAGGCAATGGAATTTCATGACTGCTGTCCAATATCGCTCTAGAAGGTGTTATGTGAAGAACCAGGCTGAACAGCCGCGGTACGATTTTCACGAGATCCAATCAATTTGTTTGCTTCGCGGATGATATGGATATAGTCGGCCGAACATTTGAAAAGGTTGCAGACCTGTACACTCGCTTAAAACGCGAGGCAGCAAAAATTGGACAGGTGATGAATGCGTCCAAGACAAAGTACATGCTAGTAGGTGGAGCCAAGCGCGACAGGGCTCGCCTAGGTAGCATTGTTACGAGAGACAGGGATACGTTCGAGGTGGTCGACGAGTACGTCTACCTTGGATCCTAGCTGACGGCTGACAATAACGTCAGCCGTGAAATACGGAGGCGCATCATCAGTGGAAGTTGGACTTACTAAAGAATCCACAAAAAGCTGCAGTCAAAAAAAGATACACGTAGATGTACGCACTTGAAGTCTTCTAGCAAACAGCGACAAAAAATAGAATTTAACGATATGATCCGATGTCGCCTTGAACTCAGAGAGAATTTTGTAGGGGTTATATTGATCGTTTTTGCGTAAAATTCGTGAATGAACTTTTGTGGGTACCGTAATTCGGGGTGTAGTTGATTAGTGGGGAGAAGTTGATCATTCACGTACCCACATGTATAAACTGTCAATAGAGTAAAGATTTGATTTCAATTAGCACAATTCCTGTGACGTCGTATTACCTGATGATTGCGCTTGATGTTCCTAAGTTCGGTTTGACATTCAAGATAATTATACCATGGAAAAACAGATTTTTTATGAAATGTTTGATGAACTGTTGAAGGGTTCTTCTCCAAACAATCGTCTATTGACAAGGCTATATAAAGACACTATTTAAATAAACTATTTCTTACATTGCAGATATGTTTTGTAAATCCAGTTTTAAATTTGCATTGTGGATAAACAATCAATTTCTGAGTAAAAATTTATTTTTTTGTGCGCGAGTTGCTAATTTCAAAGAAAATTGCATACCTTTAGGCGTTTAATGTGATGTGTTCTGAAATTTCCAACATTCAAATTTAAAATTGACCGATATATCATTAAGTTGTAAGATTTTTGGGACTTATTCCAGATTCAGTGACCCCAAATTTAGTGAATAGCATATCTCTTTATTTTAGGAAACTTATCGCAATAATTGATCAACTTCACCCCGGAATCAAAAACTTCACTTTTTGATTTGCAATAAATGTTTTTGTAATTAACTGAACATTTCGTCAAAATTTCGTTTGTATAATTCGATAGATATCCAACCAGTACATGTTTTAAAAATAATTGGATAATAATACATGAATTCTACTAGGAGTTATAGAACAGAATCGCTCGAAAGTGATCAACTTCACCCCATTTTACGGTACTTGCAATTCCCCACTCAAGGTGAAAATCCTGGCTACGCCTATTAGTCTGTGGGTCACTGGTTGAGAAGGCCTTAAAGCAAATGAGAGTAAAAAAAAATTCGGTGAATTCGTCAGTAGCATAACCATAACCTTTTCCTTTGATAACATGTGTCTCTTTGTTTGGCTGTGCGCTGGGTGGGCTGAACCCTTTTTCGGGGTGTGCTAGTCTGCTAACTGCTAAGTGACCTCCACTAGCAGTGTGGTGGGGAAGAGGTCTGTGATGCAGCGCAGCAAATTACTACCCGTAGCCGGACACGGTCTATCTGTAAGGGTAGTGCTGGTAAAATTAACACCTTAAGGCCCAGCTGGATTTCACGACCCCCCAAAGTCTCGTCAACTCGCTTTTTAGTGATATGAAGAGCGAGGCAATGAGAGGTCGGGGGTCGCAAAAATCAAGTTTGAGAAACGATGGTTTTATCACACTATTTGTAAAAATTAGAGTGTTTTCTAAAGCTCAAAGGGCCTTGCAAAGATAAGTCAAGGACTCCATCAATTCTGCTATTTCCGATGTTATTATGGTACAGATGTTTCATCATACAGATAAGTTCCATTATTACCGAAAATTATGCCAATATTAAATTATTCCGAACGCATGTGGTATGTTTTCCTAAAATCATAAAAAAAACACTTAGTTCAGCCTGTCTGAACAACGACTAAATAAACATCTGACATACTACACGCACAAAATCAAATACTCTTATACATGATTTAACTTTTATTTTCTCATAGATTTCGATAAGTGATTATATGCTCTGTTTATTTCATTTCATTTATAAGGATTGGAGCTAGGTTTTAATTCCACCACCACAGAATTTGTGCAGAAATTTATATAAAATTTCTAACTTTAGTGTAAAACTATCTGTTTTTGCATCCTTCAACTATATTACTGTCATTCTAACGGTTTTGGTTTGGTACCTAATCCTTTTCATGTTTAAGTCATTAGGAACCTTAAATACTGCAAGCATAGAAATACTTCAGATTGAGTTTTCAGACGTGGTTTTCTAAATTTTTTGGTTTTCATTAATGTTTTCTGTTCAACTGAGCTCCTCTCCGTTTCAACATGTACACTTTATTTTATGCTCCAAAATGTTTTTGCGTTATAAAAATTAACCAATGCTTGTTTCATTTCAATATTTGGCATGGTGTTAATTTTACCACTTCTTCCCCTACAAGACGCAACAGTGCCGATTCCGGATGCGGTGGTCTTATTTTATCTTATTTTGTTTTTTCGTACATTTTTTCGAACCCCAGAGGCGAGGGCACACGTAACTCATGCATGATTTCGGTACCTGATTAGGCTGCGTCGAGGCGGTCCGATTTCGACATGACGGATTGGTTACAAAAGCTTGAGTTTTTTTTTTGCTCTTTTGATTACGCTGCGTTATCTCATAATGAAACCGGACCTTCTCGTTCGGTTATCGAAAAATTTCACGCTCGATGTCCAGCCTCTTGTTTTATTTATCGAATATGTAGAACGGCGGTTGACTGCGCGATGCTGGAAAAAAAAATGTCCAATGTGGTGGGCGTACGAATTGTTTGCATTATAATCTCATCGAAGCATCTGGTCAGGCTTTGCAGTAGTGAAGGACGGATGAGTAGGTTGGCCTCGATTTCACATTTCTTCGTAGTCATTTGTGAATCCAGCCAAACAGCCAAATGACAAGCCACACACAGCTCTGCCATATGCTATGCACATACACCACGCTTGAATGAAGCATCGAAAGCTCTTACTCTCTTTTGAAGATGATGCAAATTTTCGGCTTTCGCTTCTAGCTAAATTTCGCACAAGTATTCAAACAGACCTATCTTTGAAAAGTAAATGAACTTTGATTATCAATTTCCTGACAATCCGCAGACAAAACTCTACACATTTCCTTTTAAAACTACTCAGTTTTCACTTTTAATGCGTTAAATTTCCGGATTTACAAAATGACATCACTAAGATTTTCAACAATAGAAATCTAACCACTACTTACACCATTCTATTACATGCAGAGACAGAGCGACGAAATTACATATCAAAACAAAACACTACTTTTGTCGATCTTATACTAGTACATAAACGATGTTAGAAATTGAATTGAACGGTGTATAATTTCGGAATCAATCTTGTGGGAAATTACTAGAAAATCCTCAATGTTGGAACGCGAGCTGATTGCATGCAAAGTTTAAGCGATGCATACGGCAGATTTTGCCAGAAAAGCGTTTTATTTGGAAACAGATTTAGAAGAAAGATTGTAAATCTTCTCAGTCATTTTCCTCACATCCATATGAATTACTTACGTCAATTTTAAAAAGAGGTCGAGAAATATCAGTTAACTCGCTGGGCGAGACTAGTTTGCATCCCAAATCGGTTCAATCATCGCTTATGCATGTTTCTTAATGTAGATATCAGAAAGTAATTACTTTCTGATGGTAAGAGTAGTATGATTGCTGAATCGCTTCCGAAAGCACCATCTGCGACGTTCATCAACCGCGTCTTTGATGGTAAACAATCCATCGAAAACCTTTTACGAACTTTATCCACAGGAAAACCACCAGAGTCGATCAATATTTGGCAGACTGGATGCCGGAGGGCAGCTACATAGGGAGTGCCTAAAGTTGAATGTCTCGAAAGAAAACTACCTCACCACGCTTAAACTGCTCGTGGTAGTGGTTACGTTGGGAGACACACAATTTCGCAAACATCCACTTTGGGTTTATTTTGGAATGAAATTTCAACGATGACTTGCAAGAAGCAACATCAGGGCATCTACATTGAGGCATTTTCGAAACTGGGTGTGACAAACTTCCGCTAAATTTAAAAGCTTTAGTTGTTTAGTTCACGATCTATTGCTGCCAATTGAAAATTCAGTTGAAATTGCTGAAAAATCTCGTGAATTGCCATCGCCTTTTTTTGGTTGTGTAAATGGTTCAGTTATTGTTCATTGTAAGATCATATATTCTCCATTCCTTGTAGGGTTTTGTGATGTTTTTCGCCATCCTGTCTTACAAACAATTCGGATAGAAAGAATGCAAGCTAGGTCAATAGGCACGAGGTGGATGGAAAATAAAAAAAAAACAGACTCTATACAAGATGATGTGATGACCTCCAAAGAATTTCACCATGGCGCTTCGAGGAAGGGAGCGGTATTACGGGCAACGAATTCAGGTCAGGGATCACGCCCTCACCGATTCAAACGAAGTCGGATGAATTGAGCTGGTGGTGGGGTTGTTAGTTTAGGCTATGGAAACATAGTTGAATCAAATCAAATGAGTTGAGTGGCAGGTTCGTTCACGGGGTCAGACTTGCGGTTGAAAGCAGTCATCAAATAGTTGGCATTCCACTGACTGTGTTGCACGACGAAAGAGCAGATGGTGAGTCCAGTCGAGTGCCATTGTTGATCACATATGGGCCTGTTCATAAATTTCATAACGCTGAAAGGGGTGGGTGGGTGTCCTCGAAATGTTACAGCTCATACAAAATTCGTATAATGTTCATACAAAAAGCGTTATGAGGGGGTGGGTGGGGGTCTAAAATTTCCATTTTTGGTGTTCTGAAATTTGTGAATGAACCTTATGAATAATTTCAAGGATTTGTTAAAAAACATTTTTTCGAATGAAGACTTTTGTACTTATTCTTCTTCTTCTTTCTGGCGTTACGTCCCAACTGGGACAAAGCCTGCTTCTCAGATTAGTATTCTTATGAGCACTTCCACAGTTATTAACTGAGAGCTTTCTTTGCCGATTGACCATTTTTGCATGTGTATATCGTGTGGCAGGTACTAAGATACTCTATGCCCTGGGATTCGAGAAAATTTCCTTACGAAAAGATCCTCGACCTGCGGGATTCGAACCCACGATCCTCAGCATGGTCATGCTGAATAGCTGCGCGTTTACCGCTACGACTATCTGGGCCCCTATGTACTTATTGTAGATACAAATATTTTTTTTTGTCAATATTCGGAGATTGACATTTTATTTGGTATGCGCATGCGGTCGAAAAATTAGTAGCTAGATTACAATACGATGTTTTTCGTTAACTATTTTTGTCCGATGGCCCTGGAGGGATCGGTTTTTCTTGTATTTAAATCTGAGCAGAAATATAGACCTGAATTATCGAAACTAAAGTATCACGTACTGCATAGCACTACTAATTATTAATATAATTAATTAAACATATGATTTGTCTTTTGATTTTCAGCATTCAAAAGATTACATTTCAAAACACTTAAACAGCAATTTTTGGGTCCAACGCTAGCTTTTCAGGCGAATCCTATGACCTTTTACCCATCCCAATCTCCCCCTCCGTAGCACTTATGAGAGTGTCGCTGACTCGGAGGCCTCTTGCTAAGTAAGTGTTACATCAACATTTTCTCCCTCTATTCCCAGTTACGGTATGGATGGGCGTGGCCGGTAATGGCGATACTCATGCTTTTTGTAATATTGTTCATGACTGGACCAAGGTTTACTCCCCAGCCTTGTTCCTGAAAGTAGTCAGGATGAGATTATCAAATGACACTTGAATGTTGCTAGTATCCAATCTATGAAGTATACCGCAACTACGCTCACGCTATAAAATAAGTTTTTGGAAGCGTAGCATAGCATGCACCCTTATTCTAGTTAACGACCGAATTTGACTGTCGTGCGATCGCTTGGATTCGAATGAGTTCAAAAGTGGTATTCTTGTTTTCGATCAAATCGCATTGAATGCAATTCGATTATGAAAAAGTATCGAAATACCAATTCGCTAAATTGTCAAAAGTGTAAATAAAACAAACGAAACCGTTAAAATTTTGTGTTTGTCCTGTTGTGGCCGCCAAATCCGCGCATCGCTTATCGGTTATCGGTACGAATTCACGACTTTTCCACTAATGGTAAGTTCTAAGGATATGCGATATGGATTTTTTCCTTGTCGATACGAAACGAAACGATACGCGGAATATCTTCCGCTGATAATGACGAAACGAAACGAAATTTAAAAATGTTTCGTGTAACTCGATACAAAATCAAATATCTCACGGAATTTTTCGAAACGAAACGAAATTTTTGAATTTGTTTCGCGGAATACACGTTAAAGTTTGTTTTTTCTTGTCAAAAGCTGAAAATTTGACAATAGGCATAAAAACCTCTTTTTAAATTCTCTACCATATGGAAACCTTAGCGTTGCTCAGCGGAATCCTTACATATTTTGGTAAAACTCTTTTCTGTTTGTTTGAAATCTTCTTAATAACTTTATGAGGTTTCATTTCAACATATCTGACACTCACACAAGGCAATGAGTGGGTTTAATTTAAATGTAACAACTAAGAAGTGGGTCGAAAAGCAGTTACAAACATTCAAAACAATCTCAAAAATATTGAGAGGAGTCCAACATTAATTTGATTTTTAGAAACGCCTTACAATTTTTTTAATCATGTGGATGTGATGTTATCCTAATATATACCATAAAACATGGAATAATGGCATTTTTGCTGTACTTTATGCTTTGTGGCTTGAATGAATGTGATTGGGGACACAAGTCGATAAGTGATCATGAAAATACTAAACTGAGAAGCGGACTCTTCCCCAGTTGGAACACAACGCAAGAAAAAGAAGAAAAATAAGTAGAACAGAGGAATCACTGGAATATTTGCTCTAGTATTTGCTGGAGTATTGAATTAAATTAAATTTTAAAAAATCCATCAACACATACCTAAGAAATTAATCAAGATAAATTTAAAAGAACTGCAAAAGTAGTAAACTCCAAGAGATTTTGCGACAGCAACTTAACCAGGATTTCCTGTTGGGGTTAATTTAGAAGTTCCTAATCAATTTTCTGGAAAAGTCTTGCATAAACTGTGAATTAATTCTTGGAGGGATCAAATCTGGATGAATGGAAACCTTAGAGTAAACCTTGTAGAAAATACTGAAGATATTTCTATTATTTTGTAGAGCAAATACTTTCTATTATTTTGTAGAGCAAATACTGATCCTATTCCAAAATCTGTGAAGGAATTTCTGGACGATTTCTGGAAGAATTAAGGATTGTTGATATTGATCTATTTTCAGATTCTTTGTTTAAAACTGACTACAAAATCACATTTTCACTGAATTGTGAGCCTCGAGAGTATTTTAAAAAATATTTGAAAATTTCGAAAAAAAAAAGTTTTGAACCTAGACTACATAGCATAGAGGAACCGCAAATAAGATTGACAAGTTCACCCATGTTCGTTCAGACAATCCGTCTTTCAATGAGCTAAATTTAATGTTTGGCTTATTTTTTTTTCTAGAGATCTAGGGAAAGTGTACCAGTTATGGCAATAGTGGTTCCCTATTTGGCCATACGGGGAATTCCGAGAACTTTCGCATTTTAAATCTTTTTGAATGTTTAAACATCAAGATATATCTTAAATCTTACTACTACAACACAATAAAATCTTTTAAAATGTTAAAACATTCAAGTAATACCGTATGGCTAAATAGGGAACCACTATGTCCATGACTGGTACACCTACCCTAGATGTGCGAAAATCGAAAAACAATTGTTGCACTTTTCTATTGTGAAATACCCTAGGTACCCCACCAAACTTGAATCTTAATCCGGAACCAATTTTGATGGTGCTTGCAATGCATGAATCAAATTTATAACTGATTTGTGATTTTACTAAAACAAATCATCAAAATCGATCGAAAGATGATAATAAATATAAGTAGATGAAAAAACCGAATTTAGTGCTATACCATATTATTCCACTAGAGTTTGTATCCTTTGACAGATACGCGTATTTCGACCTCAACTGTAAGGCCAGTCTAGTACACGACACTGAAGACGGCCTTACAGTTGAGGTCGAAATATGCGTATCTGTTAAAGGATACAAACTCTAGTGGAATTAAATGGTATAGTACTAAATTCGGTTTTTTCATCTACTGATCGAAAGATGGCGAAACTAGAGAATTTTGAAACTTGATGTCGGTATTGAAAAGGTTAATACCTTTGCCTTGCGGAATTTGGCTTCCAATACTTGTAACGATATATTATCAATATTCGCAATTTTTTTTTAATTGGGGGTCGTGAGGAAATTATGTCACGTTATAATAGGAGAGAGGAGTTGGTGGTGTGGTACAGCGTGAATAAACCTAGATTCATTTTTCGATATAAAATAATGTATGTGTAACGACAAGACCCGTAATTCTGGTGGCACTGCCACAAATCAATAATACCACTTTCCATCCGTACTCGGCTCACTCGGCAGGTATAAGATCGAACAATACATCATACAGCGAAGCAAGCCGAGTGATAACGTAAGAAAATATTGATTGTTTTTTTGTTAATTTAATTACCTATTATGTACAATTTACAGCGCTTACAATCTATCATTATACGTTAAAACCTAAATCTACCATGCAATATCGTGAAATTTGAAATATTACAGTAAAGTAAGTACGGTCAATGAAATATGCAACACAACATAACTGGAAAATTTGTTATTCTAGAGGTGAACTATAACCAGTGGAATTGTAGATACGACTCATCCCTAATTTCAGTTTGGTACACCAAATATGTAAGTTCGTTCCTTGATTATTAAATGAATTCGCTGAAATAAAATTTATTTTTAGCTTTAAGCTCACAAACGCAAAAATCGTGTTGCTATTAAGACCTGGTGATCCCTAACCCCACAAATCTTAAAGATATTTGTACGAGGGAGAAATATGGATGGACATCACAATGCCACTGGATTCAGTTGCAAGAAATGCCAGCGTCCCGATTCGGCCGAAGAGCAGATGGTCGCCTGCGATGCATGTCAGGAATGGGAGCACTTTACATGCGCCGGTGTAGATAGGAGCATAACGGACCAACCATACTTCTGCAGCGTATGTAAGTTGAAGAACACCGGAGGTAAGTCGAAGCAGTCGTTGAAACCACCGGATAAGCAAGACAAGAGATCATCAAGAGCATCGTCGAAGAAAACAACCACGAGAGCCAACCCAGCCCCATCTAGTATCAGTTCCGCTACACGATTGGCCATGTTAGAAACGCAGATGAAGCTACTGGAAGAACAGGAGATGCAGCAGAAGCAAGATTTAGACGCGGAAGAGGAACTTAAGAAGCGCGAAATGGAGGAAGCCCATAGGCAACTGGAGGAAAAAAAGAAGTTGTTGGATGAGGAGAATCGCCTACGGGAATTGAAGCTGAAGGAAGAGAAGGAAATTCTGGAAAAGCGCAAACTTATGAAGCAGCAGTCCCTGGAGAAAAAGAACGAACTTCTGAAACAGATGTCCGAATGTGGTAGCAAATCCGGTTCGAATATTGATTCAATCGAGAAGGTATCATCGTGGTTGGCAAAACAAGAAGACCCGTGTCCGTTCCCTACAGACGCACTTGTTCACACCATCCTGCCACCCCCCGCGTTGATACAACCAGCTGCCACAACGTCGGTGTCCGTTGCATCGCCCATTCCCACCAGCTTTCCGGCGCCCGTTCAAACACTGGTTTCTGCAACCGTGCCAAGTACCTCGATGCCTGTACTAATGAGGTCCTCCATTCAGCACCCCGTTCAATCCTCCGCCGCACCAATGCTCCGAACATCGCATATTCCGCCGCAGTCAGTACTTCCGCAAATTCCCGTCTCGGCAGCCATCGAACAAGCTTATCAGCCTCCAAATGCCTGTCAGCCACCCGTTCAATCTAACATGTCGATGCCTGCTCGAAACCCGCAGCAACATTCATTGATGTTCACCAGCGCTGGAAACGAATTAAGCCAATCGCAACTTCAGTCGTGTGGGAATCCCGTTGCACTATCTGGCGCCTCAGCAGAATTGAGCACTAATCAGTTGGCAGCAAGACAAGTACTGGGGAAAGACTTGCCAAAGTTCAGTGGTCGACCAGAAGACTGGCCGCTCTTCATAACAAGCTTTGAACAGTCGACGACGGCATGCGGATACACCGACGTTGAAAACTTGATACGTCTTAAGAAATGTCTTGAAGGTAACGCACTAGAGTCTGTGCGTAGCAAGCTATTGCTCCCGTCAAGCGTTCCGCACGTTATCCAAACTCTACGCACGCTCTATGGAAGACCCGAGCTGCTGATACGACCGCTGCTCGAAAAAATTCATCACGTCCCGACGCCTAGGTACGATCGTTTGGAGACCGTAATAGAATTTGGCATTGCAGTTCAGACCCTGGTAGATCATCTTGTTGCGGCAGACCAAAATGTACACCTCTCGAATCCGGCCCTCATGCAGGAGCTAGTAGAAAAACTGCCGGGATCGATGAAAATGGAATGGGCGGTTTATAAGTCACGTCTCCCGATAGCTACGCTTCAATCCTTTGGGGAGTTCATGTCCGGAATGACTGCGAGCCAAGTTTCCTACGAGCTTCCTACACTCGACAGGTCCGGAAAAAATGAGAGGGTGAAAATGAAGAAAGGTATCGTTCAAACTCACTCTCCAGGATATGCAGCTACTTCAACGCCATCTTTATCAATGGTTAGAACCGGGAAATCTGGGAAACCGTGTCCATGCTGTAGCCGAGAGGGTCATCGATTGAACGAATGCGCGCGCTTCAAATCGCTCAATACCGAAGATCGATGGAAACTGACGGAACAGAAGAGCCTTTGCCGTACATGCCTGAATAACCACGGTAAATGGCCTTGTCGGTCGTGGAAAGGTTGCGAAGTGGAAGGCTGTCGCCATAAACACCACACGCTGCTCCATGGTGCACCAACGAATTCGCAAACTGGAATATCCGCTAGCCATTTGTCTACTGGCCAGTTTTGTATGTTCAGGATAGTTCCTGTCATGCTATACGGAAATGGACAGAAACTGTTAATCTTCGCCTTTATTGACGAAGGCTCCTCAGAAACGTTGATTGAGGAGACCGTTGCCGAACAGTTGAATGCAACGGGGCCAACCGAACCGATAACGCTACAATGGACGGGAAATGTCTCCCGAGAGGAATCCAGTTCGCAGAGAATACAATTGAAAATCACCGCAAAAAATAGCGCGTCGCTTCATGATCTCCATCATGTTCGTACCGTAAGCTGTCTGGTTCTTCCGTCACAAACGCTTCGTTATGGAGAAATGGTCCAACATTTTCCGTACCTACGGGGGTTGCCAATCGAGGACTATACCAATGTTCAGCCCAAGCTACTCATCGGACTCAACAATCTCAGCTTATGCGTGCCGAGGAAACTGCGTGAAGGAGGACCACATGATCCGGTGGCTGTCAAGTGTCATCTCGGTTGGAGTATATACGGTGGAGTCCCTGCTAGTCCGATTCGGAACGTGGCCGTGAATATTCATGTCGCTGTTCCGTCAAATGTTGATAAATTGCTCAACGAACAACTTCGCGAGTATTTCGCCATCGAAAGCAACATGATAGCTTCTGGAATCCAGACCGAATCTGAAGACGACAAACGAGCTAACATGCTCCTGGAAACGACAACCAGGCGCATCGATAAGGGTTTCGAAACAGGTTTGCTGTGGAAAACCGACGAGGTAGAGTTTCCTGACAGCTATAGCATGGCACTTCGTCGACTCCTATCTCTAGAACGCAAATTCCGCCAAGATCCAGCTTTAGGAGAACGGGTGACTCAACAACTACGTGACTATGAACAAAAGGGATATGCCCGCCGAATAGAAGATGAAGAGCTGTTCTCTTGCGATATCAAGCGGACATGGTACCTCCCCCTAGGTGTCGTAATAAACGCCAAAAAGTCCAGTAAGCTGCGGCTAATATGGGACGCATCGGCAAAGGTTGGTGACGTGTCCTTTAACTCCAAACTCCTCAAAGGTCCGGATCTTTTGACTCCACTACCGGCAGTGCTTTCTCGCTTTCGCCAACATCAAGTGGCTGTAACAGGGGACATTAAAGAGATGTTCCACCAGATTAAAATTCGAAAGGAAGATCAACACTCTCAACGCTTTCTCTGGCGGGAACATCCCTCTGAAACACCGCAAATCTACGTAATGCAGGTCGCAACATTTGGCTCTACCTGTTCGCCAGCATCAGCGCAATTTGTAAAAAACCGCAACGCCCAGGAGTTCGCAGAGCAATATCCACGAGCAGCGCTAGCTATTCACGAAAACCACTACGTGGATGATTACTTGGATAGCTTCCAAACCATCCAGGAGGCGGTTCAGGTAGTAAATGAAGTGAAACTCGTACACTCACTGGGAGGATTTGAAATTCGCAATATTCTTTCAAATTCAGCGGATGTATTGCGAATGGTAGGGGAACTACCAAGTGATAACTCTAAGAATCTGTTGTTATCTCGTGGTGAATCCACGGAATCAGTTCTTGGAATGAGGTGGATACCTGCTGAAGATGCATTTACGTATACATTTGCGCTTCGTCCTGATCTGCAAAAGGTGCTGGCAGACCATAATGTACCGACTAAGCGAGAAGTCTTGATGAGTTTGTTTGATCCACTAGGCTGCATTTCGTTCTTCTTGGTTCACGGGAAGGTTCTAATCCAAGAGACTTGGATTTCCAAAATTGGCTGGGATGATCCAATCGGTGAGAGCAGCTTGGCACGATGGAAGCAATGGACCGGGTTCTTCGAGCAGCTAGCGTCATTAAGAATTCCCCGATGTTATTTTCGTGCCCCCTTCCCCAGCAGCTTTGATCGACTTCAGCTGCACATATTCGTAGACGCTAGCGAGTCTGCCTATTCGTGCGTTGCATACTTCAGACTACCAGTTGGAGAGCAGGTACAGGTAGCGATGGTAACAGCCAAGACTAAAGTGGCACCTATTAATACTATTTCTGTGCCACGGTTGGAGCTGAAAGCTGCCGTTCTTGGAACTCGTCTCCTGGAATCGGTAAAACAGAACCACACTATCCCCATTCCGCAATTTTTCTGTGGAGTGATTCCAAAACGGTGCTTGCTTGGATACAATCGGAACATCGGCGGTACCACAAGTTTGTTGCAGTTCGCGTTGGTGAAATATTGCTGACCACCGACGTAGATAACTGGCGATGGGTTCCATCTAAACTAAATCCGGCTGACGAAGCCACTAAATGGAAGAACGGACCGAATCTAAAATCAGATAGTCCGTGGTTTCGAGGACCCGATTTCTTGAAGCAAACCGAAAGGTGTTGGCCAGAACAAATGCAAGCTGCAACAACACAGGAAGAACTGCGCCCCGTTCATCTTCACCGAGTTCAATCTTCAGTTGTAAATCCTGCAAGGTTCAGCAAATGGACTAAATTGCAACGAACGACCGCATATGTCTTGCGGTATGTTAACAACCTGAAATGCAGGGTGGAAGGACGTCCACCAATCAACGGAATACTTAGTCATGAAGAGCTGGCAAGGTCAGAGAAGTTCCTTTGGAAAACCGCACAAGCTGACACCTTTCATGACGAAATTACAGTTCTTCAGAAAACTCAAGGACCACCTGAAGCTCACCATTGCGCGGTACCAAAATCCAGCCGTATTTACAAGCGATGGCCTTTCCTGGACGAAGACGGAGTTCTACGTATGCGGGGAAGAATTGGTTCGGCGCCTTTCATACAGTACGAGGCAAAGTTTCCTGCTATTCTGCCTGATAAGCACCCAATAACAGTACTGCTAGTGGAATCATTTCACTGCAAATTTCGGCATGCAAATAGAGAAACCATTACCAACGAACTAAGGCAACGTTTTGACATTCCCAAGCTTCGAGCATTAATTGGTCGAGTAATGCGAAACTGTAACTGGTGTAGAGTAGCAAAAGCATCTCCCAAACCACCGGTAATGGCTCCTCTGCCAGAAGTACGTCTCAGACCCTTTATCCGGCCATTTACATATGTGGGTTTGGACTACTTTGGGCCGGTATTCGTAAAGGTCGGTAGAAGCCAGGCGAAGCGTTGGGTGGCACTATTTACCTGCCTAACTATAAGGGCAGTCCACCTCGAGGTCGTCCACAGTCTCAGCACCGTATCCTGCATTATGGCTATTCGCAGATTCGTTTCTCGACGAGGAACCCCTGCAGAATTTTACACCGATAACGGCACTTGTTTTCAGGGTGCAAGCAAGGAATTGGCCAATGAGATAAAATCTCGCAACGAAACAATTGCACTCACTTTTACGAGCGCACAGACAAAGTGGAACTTTATCCCACCTTCTACGCCTCATATGGGTGGGGCATGGGAACGTCTTGTGCGTTCAGTTAAGGCGGCAGTCGGCACCATATTAGATTCTCCTCGCCGCCCCGACGATGAAACCTTGGAGACGATTCTTTTTGAAGCCGAGGCTATGATCAATTGTAGACCTTTAACGTATGTACCTTTGGAGTCAGCAGATGAGGAATCTCTTACCCCGAATCATTTTCTCCTCGGGAGTTCTAATGGAGCGAAGATCCTGCCTACGGAACCAGTCCCAGAACACGCTACGTTACGGAGTAGTTGGAAACTTGCCCAACACATCACTGATCAATTCTGGCGCAGGTGGATCAAAGAGTTTCTGCCTGTGATCACACGCAGGTCTAAGTGGCACGAAGAGGTGAAGGATCTAAAAGTGGGAGATCTAGTTTTGGCTGTAAACGGTACCTTAAGGAACCAGTGGATCCGAGGCCGCGTGATTCAGGTCTTTCCTGGTAGGGATGGCAGAGTCCGACAAGCCCTAGTGAAGACAGCAACAGGGATACTTAAGAGAGCTGCGGTTAAACTAGCGGTTCTTGACGTTTTCGATCGTTGTAAACCAAATGAAGAAAAGCCTGAGAGTTCAACCCTTCACCATGGTTTACGGGAGGGGGTATGTAACGACAAGACCCGTAATTCTGGTGGCACTGCCACAAATCAATAATACCACTTTCCATCCGTACTCGGCTCACAGTTGTCAAACTAGATGATTAGCAGGATAGGTATAAGATCGAACAATACATCATACAGCGAAGCAAGCCGAGTGATAACGTAAGAAAATATTGATTGTTTTTTTGTTAATTTAATTACCTATTATGTACAATTTTGCTTAAAAATACTATTTACAGCGCTTACAATCTATCATTATACGTTAAAACCTAAATCTACCATGCAATATCGTGAAATTTGAAATATTACAGTAAAGTAAGTACGGTCAATGAAATATGCAACATAACATAACTGGAAAATTTGTTATTCTAGAGGTGAACTATAACCAGTGGAATTGTAGATACGACTCATCCCTAATTTCAGTTTGGTACACCATATATGTAAGTTCGTTCCTTGATTATTAAATGAATTCGCTTAAATAAAATTTATTTTTAGCTTTAAGCTCACAAACGCAAAAATCGTGTTGCCATTAAGACCTGGTGATCCCTAACCCCACAGTATGCATCTTTCTTGTTTAAGGAGAATATAAATCGAAGGCATACCTCAGAATTTCAAGAGCACAAATCTAACGAACCCGACAGCGGTTCAAGCTGAACACTTGATCGATTGGCCATCGAGTAACCAATCGATAGAGTTTTCAGCATGAATGGACGTCTGGTTCTTTAGATTTGTGCTCTTGAAGATTTGAGGTGTGGCTTTGGATCACCCAAATCAACACGTTTTTTTACGGCGACAGCGACAAACAATCGCTGCGATTTCGCTGCTACATGTAGAGTTTTATGACACAACAACGAAATCGCGGAGAGCCTTAACTCATTGATGCGTGCTATTAGTTTTCTCTTCTATTCTTCCGCTGTTCTTATGCAGTGTTAAAAGTGACGTCATAGCGGGAAAGCAAGAGAGAGAACTAATGCGCGCATCAATAATCTGCACCACCTGAGCAAATCCAAAACATCAGGGACTCACGCTCCGCAGCTTTTTTTTTGACATTTGTGTACAAACAATTTTTGTGATATATCAACGGATTTGCTCAAAAGGACACGCGATGTTCCCCGAAGGAAACCGTGGTTTTGATCTCTTCATTCTTATGGAAGATAACATTGCGGTAGTTCATCAAACGCAGTTGTTCCTTTCCTGGGCTATTCGTCGCGAGGAATTTAGGACAAATGGACGTTTTTGATAACTTTTCAACGGCAGTGCAGTTTATCATATCCTGCGGACCAGTCAATACTACAGTTATCCCACAGTTATGGATAGCACACAGATATGGATCTAAGTTGGATTAAACGGAGAATATCTCATCAAATAGAGTAGAAATTACGCAGAACCCTTTTTAGGGATGGTACACAAATTATGTCACGCTAAATTTCAACTTTTTCAAACCCCCCCCCCCTTGTCACACTTTTTGTATGAGTCCTCCGAAAATTTTGTAAGGCTTGTCACGCTTGGATCGACCCCCTCCCCCCCTTGGAGCGTGACGTAATTTGTGCATGACCCCTTACCTACGCGAACCATAAATCTATACAGCATCGCAATCAACAATAACATGCTTAAACACATTTGTTCCATTCGTAGGAAATAAAATGTCATACATATGCCTAGAAGCGTTGATACATATTTGTGGGGCATTGAAATCCATACCACAGTTATGAATCTAAGATAAGACGATTCCTAAAGAAACGCCAAAACGTATGCTTTCACTAGCACACCATTCGTTTGCCTCGCAGATAATTTGCTGTTATAGTGTTCTGATCCATGATATGAGTCGATTTGATCCATAATACGGACCCAATTTCGACTGTAGCTGCTAGGAGTAGAAGCGAACGCTTTGCTTTTTTTGCTCGAAATTAAACTCGAATTTCGCGAAATTCCGTTTTATTCCGTTTGTTTTAAATTTTCCGTGGAAATATTTTAACAATTTGGCGAAACGAAACGAAATAGCAAAATAGAAATTTCGCCTGTGCGAGTTCCGTGGAATTCCGCGGAATTTCGTTTCGAAGCGTATTTGACGGAATCATTCGGTATTTCGCATACCCTTAGTAAGTTCCAAGAATTTACGAAACAACTATGATTAGTTTGGGTATAGAGCAACCAAGAGGATCAGTGACTTATATAGCGCAAATTTAGTCTTCGTCTGCAGGCTACGGGACCTCAGCTGCTTACGGAGCTCGTAAAAAGCCCTATTCGCAGCAGCAAGACGCCTTTTCACCTCGCGGGTAACATCATTATCGTACGACACTAGTGTACCAAAGTAAATAAATTCTTCCGCTACTTCAAATCGTTCAATACCCAGCAACACTTCACTACCACCATCATGATTGGAACCACGCTGTCTACCGGCGTTTTGCTGGTATTGACGGAAAGCCCAATCCTCGCAATCTTCCTTTTAAAAGGCACGAATGCCTCTTCCACGGATCGACGATTAATTCTTATTGTGTGGATATCGTTCACAAAACCTAGGAGCATATGCGACCGCGTGACGATGGTACCGCTTCTTTGCACGCCTGCTTTCCCTTTCCTAATAGTTCAATCCATCTACGGTTACGAAGGGGGTTGAAGTCTCATCCGCAACCCGCACACATGATTTCGATACACCCAACGTTGCACGAATCAGTCTAATCAGTTTCGCCGGAAAACCGTGTTCTACCATTATCTACCATAACTCATTTCTCTTTACTGAATCGTACGCCGCCTTGAAATCAATGAACAGATGGTGAGTCTGCAAGTTGTACTCCCGGAACTTTTCAAGGATTTGTCGCAAGGTAAACATTTGATCCGTCGTTGATCGGCCCTCACGAAAACCTGCTTGGTATTCGCCGACAAAGCACTCCTCAAGCGGCCTCAATCTGTTGAACAGAATACGTGACATTATTTTGTACGCCGAATTGAGAAGCGTTATTCCTCGGTAATTGGCGCACTCCAGTCTGTGTCCCTTCTTTTTCAGAATAGGTCGCTTTATACTATGAGCACATGTACGGTGTATGTGCTAACATAACAAACGTTGAAAGTTAAGTCGCTTTGCAAACGTAGGGTTTTTGTAGCCAAATTAAAAACACTGAGTTAAGTGCACATAGGGCATAATTGAAATTTATTTCAAAAAATTAAAAAATGGTTTAAAGAATACTTTTGTTGACTCAATATGCAGATTATGCGTTTGCAAGCCCATGCAAAGCAATCCTCGATTTGTTTATTTATGAAGATACGTCGGATTGAAGAATTATGCTTGAATTAGCATTAGATCAGACTTTTCATTCGAAAGGACGGTATCGTAGGGAAGTCACTTTAACTATTCCTCGGACGTGGCCATGTTGATGCATTCCTTTTTAAAACACATTTTTGTAATCAATCAAAGTCGTGGACAAGAAAAGGCTTAGTCAGCAAATATATGTTTTTTTTTTATTTCTGATTTGTATTGAGAAAAAAATTGAACTAATTTCTTACTGTACTCCCAGAAAATATTATCGTACGTCCTAAACGGAAGAGCTCATTAACAACTCTTTGAATAATGTTTGGTTGAAATGTCTAACTCTCAAGCTTATCATACGAAAATGTTTGCCATGGTTAATTGAGAATGTAAGGTCTTTCAAATAAAACCGAAGACTGTAGACTGCAACAGACACTTTACAAGCGATTTATTCAGCAGGTATGTCAGAAGCTTGTCCACGTTCTTGACATTTTAGTTTTCAAATATGAAACTTGAATGAAGGTGAAAAATACAAAATTATTTATTTATCAAGATCCCTCTCCCTAATTGGCTCACAAGGACCCACAATTTAGAATACTGTGATAAAACTCAAACTGTTTAAGGAATCGCTTAATCTTATAAATTTTACATATTTTGGGAGGTATACGTAGAACCTTTCAGGAAATCTAACTAACTCTCGAGAGAAGGAGAAGTTTTAAAACTTCTTTAGTATAAGAAATGTTAAAAAAATTTCTGGAATTCTCCAAGTAGTCCAATAACATTCAGTTAATCTATATGAAATTTTCAATTTTTATTAGAAATTCAAAAATTCTTTAAGATATCAAAATAAGTTACATTAAATCCTGGATAACTCAAATTCTATATGAATTCAAAGTAAACCTTATTTTAAAGAAGATATTTTTTCAGAATTATTTAAAAATAATTCACAAACACTTTGGTAAACCAAGCCACTCAGAATATTTTAAGAATCTCAAGAATTCGATTAATTATCTCATTACGCGTGGTGAAGATGGATAAATTATGGGTGTAATTATGGAAAAAAATCACGTGCTCGGCTGGGATTCGAACCCAGGACTCTTGTATGCCAGACGAGCGCCTTACCAACTGAGCTACCAAGCCAGGAATTAAAAACGATTGGTTCGACGAGGAGTTCCAGGAGGTTTTGGAGGAGAAGAATGCAGCGCGGGCGGTCATGCTGCAAGGGATCCGGCAGAACGTGGAACGCTATAGACGGAAACGACAACAGCAGACCCGCCTCTTTCGGGAGAAAAAAACGTCTGGAGGAGACGGAGTGCGAGGAGATGGAACAGCTGTGCCGGTCTCAAGAATCGCGTAAGTTCGGCTTCGTGCCGCGAGCCGAGATGTGCAGGGATAAGGATTGGAGCATTTTGACGGACGGGCGTGAGGTGATCGAAAGGTGGAAGCAGCACTTCGACGAGCACCTGAATGGCGCTGAGAGCACAGGCAATGAAGGACGGGACAATGGAGGAAATGCCTTCGTCAGTACTTCGGAAGATGGAAATAAACCAGCCCCCACTTTGAGGGAGGTTAAGGATGCCATTCACCAGCTCAAGAACAATAAAGCTGCTGGTAAGGATGGTATCGGAGCTGAACTCATAAAGATGGGTCCGGAGAGGCTGGCCATTTGTCTGCACCAGCTGATAGGCACAATCTGGGAAACAGAACAGCTACCGGAGGAGTGGAAGGAAGGGGTAAAATGCCCCATCTACAAGAAAGGCGACAAGTTTGATTGTCAGACCTTTCGAGCGATCACCATTCTAAATGCGACCTACAAAGTACTATCCCAGATCATCATCCGTCGTCTATCACCTATAGTAAGCGAGTTCGTGGGAAGTTATCAAGCCGGTTTCGTTGACGGCCGATCGACAATGTCCCAACGTATCACCTTTTCATCGATTTCAAGGCGGCATACGACAGAATCGACCGCGTAGAGCTATGGAAAATCATGGACGAGAACAGCATTTCCGGGAAGCTCACGAGACTGATAAGAGCGACGATGAAAGGTGTGCAAAATTGTGTGAAGGTTTCAGGCGAACACTCAGTTCGTTTGGATCCCGCCGGGGACTACGACAAGGTGATGGACTTTCGTGTCTGTTGTGCAACATTGCGCTAGAAGATGTCATGTGGTGAGTCGGGCTGAATAGCCGGGGTACGATTTTTACGAGATCCAGCCAATTTGTTTGCTTTGCGGATGGACATTGTCGGCCGAACATCTGAAAAGGTGGCAGATCTGCACACCCGCCTGAAACGCAAGGCAGCAAAATTTTGACTGGTGGTGAATGCGTCCAAGACAAAGTACATGCTAGCTGGTGGAGCCGAACGCGACAGGGCTCGCCTAGGTAGCAGTGTTACGATAGACGGGGATACGTTCGAGGTGGTCGACGAGTTCGTCTGCCTTGGATCCTTGCTGACGGCTGACAATAACGTTAGCCGTGAAATACGGAGGCGCATCATCAGTGGAATACGGGCACATGGCTTCCAGTAGAAGCTTCGGTCAAAAAAGATTCACGCCCGCACCAAATGTACCATGTACAAAACGTTTATAAGGCCGGTAGTCCTCTACGGGCATGAAAATTGGACGATGCTCGAGGAGGACCTGCAAGCACTTGGAGTCTTCGAACGTCGGGTGCTTAGGACGTTCTACGGCGGTGTGCAGGAAAATGGTGTGTGGCGGCGAAGGATAAACCACGAGCTCGCCCAAATCTACGGCGAACCCAGTAACCAGAAGGTGGCCAAAGCTGGAAAGATACGATGGGCAGGACATGTTGCAAGAATGCCGGACAGCAACCCTGCAAAGATAGTGTTCGCTTCGGATCCGGTCGGTACACGAAGGCGTGGAGCGCAGCGAGCTAGGTGGGTGGATCAAGTGCGTATCGATTTGGCGAGCGTGGGGCAGAACCGAGGATGGAGAGATGCAGCCACGAACCGTGTTGCAGAACGATAAGGGTATGCGATATGGATTTTTTCCATGTCGATACGAAACGAAACGATACGCGGAATATCTTGCACTGATAATGACGAAACGAAACGAAATTTAAAAATGTTTCGTGTAAAACTCGATACGAAATCAAATATCTCACGGAATTTTTCGAAACGAAACGAAATTTTTGAATTTGTTTCGCGGAATACACGTTTAAGTTTTTTTTTCTTGTCAAAAGCTGGAAATTTGACAATGGGCATAAAAAATGTCTTTTTAAATCCTCTACCATATAAAAACCTTAGTGTTGCTCAGCGGAATCCTTACATGTTTTGGTAAGACTCTTTTCTGTTTGTTTGAAATCTTTATAACTTTATAAGGTTTCATTTCAACATATCTGACATTCACACAAGGCAATGAGTGGGTTTAATTTAATTGTTACAACTAATCTCTAAAATATTGAGAGGAGCCCAAAATTAATTTGATTTTTAGAAATACCTTACAATTTATTAATCATGTGGATGGGATGTTATGCTAATATATACCATAAAACATGGAATAATGATATTCATTTATTTTTTGCTGTACTTTATGCTTTGTGGCTTGAATGAATGTGATTAAGGACACAAGTCGATAAGTGATCATACACACACTAAAATGAGAAGCAGACTCTGTCCCAGTTGGAATATAACGCCAGAAAGAAGAAGAAAAATAAGTAGATCAGAGGAATCACTGGAATATTTGCTTTAGTATTTGCTGGAGTATTGAATTAAATTAAATTTAAAAGAATCCATCAACACATACCTAAGAAATCAATCAAGATAAATTTAAAAGAACTGCAAAAGTAATAAACTCCAAGAGATATTGCGGCAGCAACTTAACCAGGATTGCCTGTTGGGGTTAATTTAGAAGTTCCTAATAAATATTCTGGAAAAGCCTTGCATAAACTTTGAATTAATTCTTGGAGGGATCAAATCTGGAAGAATACAAACTTTTAGAGTAAACATTGTAGAAAATACTGAAGGTTATTCTATTATTTTGTAGAGCAAATACTGGAGAAATGATCCTATTCCAAAATCTGTGAAGAAATTTCTGGACGATTTCTGGAAGAATTAAGGATTGTTGATATTATCTCATTTTCTGATTCTTTGTTTAAAACTGACTACAAAATCACATTTTCACTAAATTTTAAACCTCGAGAGTATTTTAAAAAATTATTTGAAAATTTCGAATAAAAAAAGTTTTGAACCTGGACTACATAGCATAGAGGAACCGCAAATAAGATTGACAAGTTCACCCATGTTCGTTCAGACAATCCGTCTTTCAATGAGTTAAATTTAATGTTTGGCTTATTTTTTTTTTCTCGAGATTTAGATATACGAAAATCGAAATAAAATTGTTGCGCTTTTCCATTGTGAAATACCCTAGGTACCCCACCAAACTTGAATCTGAATCCGGAACCAATTTAGATGGTGCATGCAATGCATGAATCAAATTTATAACTGATTTGTGATTTTTCCTAAAATAAATCATCAAAATCGAACGAAGGATGGCGAAACTAGAGAATTTTGAAACTTGATGTCGGTATTGAAAAGGTTAAGACCTTTGCCTTGCGGCATTTGGCTTCCAATACTTGTAATGATATATCATCAATATTCGTATTTTTTTCCCTTAATTTGGGGGTCGTGAGGCAATTATGTCACATAAGAGGAGAGAGGAGTTGGTGGTGTGGTACAGCGTGAATAAACCTAGATTCATTTTTCGATAGAAAATAATGTATGCATCTTCTTTGTTTAAGGTGAATATAAATCGAAGGCATACCTCAGAATTTCAAGAGCACAAATCTAACGAACCTGACAGCGGTTCAAGCTAAACACTTGATCGATTGGCCATCGAGTAACCAATCGATAGAGTTTTCAGCTTGAATGGACGTCTGGTTCTTTAGATTTGTGTCTTGAAGATTTGAGGTGTGGCTTTGGATCACCCAAATCAACGCGATTTTTTACGGCGACAGTGACAAACAATCGCTGCGATTTCGCTATTAGAATGCGAGTTGAAATACTAACAACGTACCGGGTCGTTGTGTACAATTTGACCGAATGAAAGAGTGGGCTTGACTCCCATAAATTATGAAATTCCATATGCGGCTGTGTACACACTTGGAATATTTTTGAATTTCACATATACGTTATATATCTAGAGGAGAAGTTGAAATAGCAGAACCTGCAAAATACTGCAGCCGTATTGTTCAAATTTTACAGAAATGAACATTACGCGTTAGTGCATAGCAATTAATATAGATTAGTAAATTTCATCTTCTTCCAAACATGAGTTGTTCTCTTGAGTTTGCACGTTAGCTAATCCTAACTTTCAAACCGTGCTGCTTCAAATTGCTAGAAGCTTTGAAAGTCAGGCAGTGCCATGTTTCTCGGTGTTTTTGGACCAAATTCCGACTTTCTCGTAGCAGTGTCGATGGTTTAGTGGTAAGCATGATTGCTTCTCACCCCAGTCAGTCGGGTATCGATTCTCATCGACGCCGTCGGGTGTTCCTGAGACATTTACTCCCTGATCGCGTCTTCTTTCGGAAGGGAAGAAAAGTCCTTGGTCCCAGCCCTTTTGCTGATGAGTTCGATTTGTAGTGTCCCAGGTGCGTGTGGCTGTCTCTCTGGGCTTCGATCCTAGATCCAGCCGACATTAAACAAACAACTGGCCCAGAGAAATAAGACGAAGTGTTTTTTCGTCTAATTTCCATAATTGAAACTTTTTCTATATTATCCATGCATAAAAGTAGCCGAAAAAAAAAAGATTTTTGTGTGGATTAAGACCGGTGTCGAAGATTCGAAGCGTCCGGGCAATTCGAATCAACACGATGTAATAAACTTCGATTTTGGCGTACCGTAAAACGGGGTAACTTTGATAATGCGGGTAACTTTGATAGTGCGAGACCCACGATATACTTAACGAAATAACAAAGTTTCTGTTAATCAGTTAAGCAAAACGAATGAAAAAGTAAAAAGTATTAGTATGACACTTCATGTCAAAGCAAATTTCGTTGGAATCAAGTACATTTGAGGATTTATATGCATATATTAAAAATTGATACGATTTTAGCATTTTTTAAACGCTCACAAACAATCTGTTCTACGATCACTAATTGATGAAGTCATAATAAGTTCGTCGCTTATCCTTAACAGCCTAGTTGTAGTAGAACATGAATTCGGTCTCAAATCTCTTAGCGAAAACAACTTTTACAACTGGGACCATTTTTGTAATCTAAGTCAGAAATTTCCATATAGCGTTAAACGCCTAGAGGTATGCAACGCCCTACAAATATTCCGTAATTGATTCAATTTTGTTCGATTTATACTCCATTATCAAAGTTACCGCAAAAGAGAAAACCGACTTTCGATTATTTGAAAAATTATATATCAATTCAGAATAAAACTTTTGGCAATCTATCAACTGCAATCGATAATTAGGATACCAGTACTTGTTTTAAAAGTATAAATTATAATTCTTTGAATCAGCATGCCTAAATGTTCAAGTTTTCTTCGAAAAAACTATCAAAGTTACCCCATTTTACGGTACCTATGATTCGTTACGCTACAAACTAAAAAGAACAGTTTATGTTTTAAAGAAGGTATAATTTCTAATAGAGTAATTCGCCAATTTTTGAATACATAAAGGCTCGTCAATTGTAGAACACGTCATTAGGAATAATGAAATGGAATAATGGAATAATGGAATAGTGAAAAGTGAAAAATGAAAAAGTGATTTGTTTGATTTGTGTCCTCAGTACTGTTGGTTTTTGGCTGCGCTAAGTTCACCGAACCATCCGGAAGTGACAGGCAGCACATACATTTAGAGAATCAATCCGGTGAGTTTGTTCCAGTATGATACTTTTTCTTTTGTGAGCCTTCCGGATCGTTTTTGTCCGCGTCGTGGAACTTCTGATCGTTTCTTGAACGGAAAATGTTATTTTCGGAGTTTGATAATTATGTTCAGATTGCGCATTCTGTCCGGGCGGGTGTTACGCAACTAACAATCGGTTGTGGATGCTTTTTAACCTTTCGATGACCCTGGAGGGATCGATTCTGCTTTTCGTATAATTTTGAGCAGAAAAACCGACTGTGGTATCCTAGGGTGTTTAGTTCGAACGCGCTTCCTTTCGTTTTTCGATTATCTAAAAATACAGTACCACCCAGTACCGTAATTTCGGGTGAAATTGATCACTTTTCACTGTTTTCCATGTCTGTTTTCTATAATGTTGCCAATTCCAAACAACTTAATGCAGGAAAACAAGTACAACGGTGAGCTTCTTTGGTTTATGTACTCAAATTTTCATACAGTTGTGATTTTAGTGCTGAAAATCGTCTCTAAAATAAAAAATCAAGGAATTCCATTTCGGGGTGAAATTGATCACCTGTTAAAACAATTATTGTAAGTTTCGAAAACAACTTTACGTATTTAATTTGAGCCTCCTGAATCCAAATATGCTTGCCAAATTCTTAACAATGCAAAATTTATGGAAATAATTAACAATCAATTTTCAGCAATTCCGCAGAAAACGCCTAAATGTAGGCAATTCCCGAAGGAAATTGATGATATCTATACAAAAATTCAATTATTGCAACAAAATGAACAAATTGGTACGAATTTTGATGATAAAATTCGTTTTGGGGATATATTTCAAGCATCCTTACAAATTTTCAGGTTGACACCATGTCCAAATCCTTGTTTAAAACTATAAGTTTATTGATGTCTGCCAATACCACACAGAACACGATGATGTAATGTCCTATTATTTTAATAGAAATAAACATTCCATAACACAAAAAGCTTCACAACATGCAATTTGACAATAGTTAAGACAAACAACGTTCATTTACATAGGTTGCATTGGTTTCTGTGCTCTATTAGAGGGAAATAAAATCGTGTGACACAGTGATCAATTTCACCCTACTGATCAATTTCACCCGAATTTACGGTACAGTTTTTCAATGGACACAGTACAGTTTTTCAATAGGTGTGATTTTTTTTTTACGCGTATCGTTATTTTATACAATCCGATGACCCTGGAGGGATCGGTTTTGCTTTTTACTGGTTATTGAGCAAAAATATTACTGCACAATCGACAAGCATTTCGCGAAATACTATTTATACTATAAATAAGCTATTGTTTTCTCTTTTGATTTCCGGCATTCAAAAGATAAATTTGAAAACGCTTAAACAACAAATGTTTATGATCTATCGCCAGCTTTCTAGGCGAATCCTGACAATATACCTTCCCCAACCTCCAACTCCGTAGCACTTATGAGGGTGTCGCTGAGTCGGTGGCCTCTCATTAAGTAAGTGCTACATCAACATTTCCTTCCCCTATCCCAAGTTACGGTAAAGATGGGCGTGGCCGGGAATAGCGATATTCATGCTTCTAGTATTCTTGTTTATGATTTGAACAAGGTATACTCCCCTGCCTTGTTCTTGAAAGTAGTCAGGATGAGATTATTAAAAAGAAACATGAATGTTGCTAGTATCCAATCTACGAAGTATACCGTAACTACGCTAACGCTAACGCTAACACGTCATTAGGAATACATGGACTGTTAAAAATAGGCAAGATTTTCAGCCGTTCAACGATAGGTTAGTTGCCCTACTGAATTATTATCCAGTATCAACTGATTTTTGTAGCATTTAAGGCAAAGCATCTTGAGATTGTCCTTCTTTAGAACGTTGGCAGTTCTTTATATTTGGTTTCTACGCCCTCAAAAATAAAAAAAAAATTTAGAGGCTAAGCTAAACGATTTTATATAACTGCGTTTCCAGCTGCGACAAAATTGTGACATCCAAGCCACGTTCAAAAATCGAACCACAGCATTATCACAAATAAAAGAAGACAGACGTTCAGAGAGCATTTTACGGTTTTGCTCAAAAGGACACGCGATGATCCCCGGAGGAAACCGTCGTTTTGCTGTCTTCATTCTTATGGAAGAATGAAGATAACATTGCAGTAGTTCATCAAACGCAGTTGTTCCTTTTCTGAGCTATTCGCCGCGAGGAATTTAGGGCAAATGGGCGTTTTTGGAAACTTTACAACGGCAGTACAGTTTATCATATTATCCTGCGGACAAGTCAATACTACAGTCATCCCACACTTATGGATGGCACACGGATATGGAACAAAGTTGGATTAAACGGAGAATGTCTCATCAAATAGAGTAACAATTACGCAGAACCCATTTTACCTACGTGAACCATAAATCTATACAGCATCGCAATCAACAAAAACATGCTTAAACACATTTGTTCCATTCGTAGGAAATAAAATGTCATACATATGCCTAGAAGCGTTGATTCATATCTGTGGGGCATTGAAACCCATACCACAGTTATGAATCTAAGATAAGACGTTTCCTAAAGAAACGCTAAAACGTATGCTTTCACTAGCACACCATTCGTTTGCCTCGCAGATTATTTGTTGTTATAGTGTTCTGATCCATGATATGAGTCGATTTGATCCATAATACGGACCCATTTTTGACTTATAGCCAGCAGTAGAAGCGAACGCTTTGCCATTTTTTGTTCAAAATTAAACTCGAATTTCGCGAAATTCCTTTTTATTCCGTTTGTTTACAATTTTCCGTGGAAATATTTTAACAATTTGGCGAAACGAAACGAAATAGCAAAATACAAATTTCGCCTGTGCGAGTTCCGTGGAATTCCGCGGAATTTCGTTTCGAAGCGTATTTGACGGAATCATTCGGTATTTCGCATACCCTTACAGAACGAGCGTGGGGCAGAACTGAGGATGGAGAGATGCAGCCACGAACCGTATTGTGACGTGAAATTCTTGATTCAGTGTTATCTGTTTAGATGTCAACTAAATAAATTAAATCACTGGTGCACTAATTTCTGAAAAGATCTGTGGCAGTCTGATTTGAAATTGGAGCCCGAGAATTATCCAAAAAGTTAATCATGATCAGAGTCAATGTTACATATGAAGGTAATAATGCTCTGACGTCGGTACTGTGAAAGAATCAAAATGTGGTTAATTTGTGATTCCATTTGCTGTGGCGATCTTCCGGTGTATAGATACGAAATCATTACAAGCACTTTGTCCAGTCTGACTCAACACCGACCAGATGAAGTAATGATCATCAAAAATGTTATAAACATTTCTATGAAATGTTAAGAAATTCTGAAGAATCGAATGAAACAAAAACTACTTATCTTCAGTCACTATACACCGCAACAAAAAAACACATATCCTTTCGATTTCACATCCGCATACTTAGCGCAGCGTTATTTGTTTCCTTGTCAAGGAGGGTGTGTAGCAAGAAGATCTCTCCTGCATACTTTACACCTGATTCGACACATTATCATCGGCTGACGCGATGGTGGCTGGCAGAAGGCCGCTCGCTCATCAAGCATCAAGTGCGCGGAGCACGTTTCCGACGTGGATATGCAAATTTTGTCACCAAAAACCATGCCAAGCACACGACAAAGCGATACAGGGGAGGGCGGTGTCGTCGTTTTTTCTTCGTCGATTGTCTTCTTGTTGCTTGCTACACGCGGCAGACGAAGGGGAAAGCGGACTTTAAAGACATTCCTGGCGTGCTTTGCGCCGAGGTTGACTCTCACTGTGCGTTTCTCCTTTTGTCATTCCCCCACATACAAATTTGGTTTTAGGGATTGTTAATTTTATAAAGTGGACACCTTTTGCAAGCTATTTGTTTGAACTTTTTAAGCTCTACCTTTGAAAGGATTGTTAAGTATTCCTATATATAATCAAATTTTGTGCGTAAAAATTAGGATTTTTGTTTCTCGTTGAATAATGTTCAATTTTGTACAACAGTATTTCTAAAAGTTTGATAGAAAAAACTTTTTGGTTCTACAACCAAATATAAAATAATAAATAAAAAGTTATATCGCACCCAAGGTGTCCACTTTATAAAATGAACAGCCCTCGTTGATGTTGCTTTTTGTGAGCGTTGGAAATTTTAATCGTGCAGACGAGAGCAGATTATTCAACTTCATTTAGCGCTCCGGTCTTCGACATGTTCCGCATTACATGACCCGACTTGTAACAGAGCATCAACCAACGCCAGCGGATGTGGTTTAAGCGATAACAATGTGTGCAATGCGATAATCTGTACGCGATAATTGGATGTCATAAAAGCAGTCTTGAGTGCTCATTTCTGCCAGTCACAGACTCGAATGGCATCATTTTACCAGCGATGAATAGTAACAGCGGTTAATTAGATGGGTGATGCTAATTGTTCGCTTTCCTCACTTGCTTGAACACCACTCCAGGTGGCGTTTACGGTTAAAGAGTGCTATATTTGACGCCAAAGTCAAGGTCGAATCGCCGAAAACGGTATCGGAAAGTTGAAAATTTCACCAAAATTGCCAATGCTTTGACCACCCGCAGCTGGCCGACCGCCCATCAGATCGCAATTTCGAATGCAAGTCGTTTGTGCCGGAATGGGTTTCTTCTTCGCGGCGGTAGTTGGCGTCCTTTGGTTCCGTCGGTTCACTTCTTCATCAGCGCAACGCAACGGCTTCGAATTGGTTCGAATACCTGTGACCGCCGCGTATCGCTTTCACTTTCAGATTCCTTCTGGCACAAACACACATCACACTTCGTAAACGTTTTTTTTTTATTTACTATTATAGTATGGTAGCCGGATGAAGAAAGGCGATAGTGTCGGAAGAAAAAAAAACTGTTAATTCTAATTTAGATCAAGACTTTCCATACTTACGAAATTGGTGGTTCTCTTTGTTATGTTCAACTAAGATTTTAATACGACATTTGTTTAATATTAGCAAAGACTGCGTAGAACACAGGTTAGCGTAACGAGTGACCTTCAAGCACATTATGAACAATGATAACTGTTCCATGAACAAGTAGGGTGTCTTCCGAATTCTTATAGCCGGTCGCAAAACTCCAGAGCTTGGGTGAGAATCAGCTTTTAGCTGTAAGTTTATTGATTGTTAATTCAACAGATTTTAGAGATGAGATAGTTTTACTTACTAATTTCGGTCTTTTGATATGTATTTAAGATTCAATTTCAACGTAGTTATTCGTAGGGATCGTATACAAATCTGTGATAGTAGATCTTAGGTTAGGCTTTAACTTTACAACAATGTCTGTCAACTCACTGTGATAATTTCTGTGATAGCTAGGGTATTTCAAATTGCAATGATCGTTATAACTGTAAGTAGATTAGGTTTTTAACTATAGATTCAATCAGTTCAACCAGGTGGTTACACTAGCACGCCTTTCGTTGCCATCCACAGATCAAACAAAGCCAAATTCTCCCGCTGCCTTCTTTTTCCAGTCGTTTGGTACATCAGGCCTATCAACACCTTCGATCGGTTGGAGTGTCTCGGTTGTTCAGTTGCGTCGACACCGCGGAGCAGTGCTGGCAACAACATCCTCCCTCCGTAACACTGGCCACCGGTCTCAGTTTGACCACATGACTCAACCTCCAACACGACCAACTTTGATACCGGTATTTGCAATATCCCCCTCGCAGTCTGGACTACAGTTTGGCGAACTCTCCCATGTTTCGCAGTCATGACTTCTATCACCTTACCACGTACCCTTCGACGGCCAACGTCTCCAATCGTTCGTCATCCAGCTCCCTGTCGCTGTTGTAGGATGCTTGTATAGCTGACTTAACCGAACGCATCATCTTTTCCCATGCACCGCCCATATGGGGTGCCGCTGGTAGATTGAAAATCCACTGGGTATCCGTGTTGGTGAACGTCGCTGCTAGATCGCCGTGTATTTCCATCAACTGTTCACGCAGCATGCGCTCAGCACCTTGGAAGTTGGTTCCGTTATCTGTATAGATTTCCGCCGGAGCTGATTTACCTTTACGCTTTGATTCTCCTGGATGAATGACATCAAGCGTCTGCCCAGAACTGCCGCTTGTAGCTCCAAGCGGGGAATCGAAAGTGGTTTTAAGGGTGCTACCTTTGATTTTGCAGCGTTCACCACTCTGAAGTATGCAGCAGCGGCGAAGGCAGCGTCAACAAAAATGTGTAGTTGAAGGTGCTCATACATCAGCGCGGTCGCTCCTCTGAAGTAACACCGTGGAATACGAAGATCTCCGACCTTACCAAACAGGCCGGTCCACTTGACCCAACGATCAAATATTTTCCCTGTTATTGTTTCGTCTCACTGAACTTTCGCACGCCAAACATCCTGTAGTAGAATTTTTCCGAGGACGAGGAGTGCGCATAGAAGTCCGAGCGGATCGAAAATTCCCATCAGGCATTTTAGCATCTGTAGTTTCGACGGTCGTTCTCCGATGTCTATCACTTACTGTACTTCCTCCTTTATCTTCATTGGAAACCACAACTCGTCCTGTGTAGTCTGGCATAATATTCCCAATACTCGATCACTGCTTTCCGATGCACTTAGACATAGGCTCTTGCTCGTTTTCGGGTCTTCCTCAGATAATCCACGTAGAACAGCGGCACTGTTTGAAAACCAAATCCTAAGCTTGAATCCATCCTTTTGATGTATCGAACGAATTTCACGTGACATTCGTTCTGCCTCTTATTCACTCCCGTAGTTTCCGAGGTAGTCGTCCACGTAGTGGTTTTCCAAAATTTCTTCGGCAGCTTGTGGATAGAGATCAGAGAATTCTTCAGCATTCTTGTTTTTAACGTATTCTGCCGAAGCTGGCGAGCACGTGGACCCAAAGGTTGCTACGTCTATAAGATGAATTTCTAGTGGCTTCTACGGATCGCTCCAGAATATGAATCGCTGGAAATGACGATCCGGTTCACGTATCAACAGCTGGTGGAACATCTCTTGATTATCTGTTGAGATACCCACCAGAGGCAAATACCGCACACGCTTTGGGTACGCTCGAACCAATTCCGCCTGCGTTGCTCGATGTGCGTAGCCTTTCTGCTGGTACTCTGCTATCTGATTCTTCAGGTCAGCTCGGGATCACGTAGCATCTTTCGCTCCAGACATTCAAATCGTTTCTCCGCCATGTAGTAGATGTCTGGAAACTTGACATTCATACCTCCACAGTAGACCCGTATCAAACTACTCGCCCACACGGATAGTTGTCTGCTCCATAATTGTTTGGGCACGCTTGTCCTTTTCTGATTCCAGGAGGTGTCACTCTCGCATCCTCCATCGCGAAACAATCTTTCACCTTATTGCAGATAGCGGTAATGTTGATACAGTTCTTCATAGTTAAGAGCAAAGTCTCTGGCAAAGTGAGCTCCTTCACGGTGTGAATATCGTTGAGCTGGAATTGTTGCTTATTGCTCACTCCTCTGACTGTGACTTGAACTTGTTTCGACTCACCCTCGACTCGAGTGACGTTCCCAGTTCATTTAAGGCACAAGGGTTTCTTCCAACCATCGTTGCCCAGCTGCTGCACTAGACTGCTTTCGATGAGCGATAAATTGGAACCATTATCCAGAAAGGCTAAGGTTTCGATGGTGGCTAATGGGCCGGAAATAATTATTGGAATGATGCGGAACAAAAGAGAATGCTTGGTTTGTCGGTGCATATGATTCTGCACGATCGACACTTGAGCACGTTGTCCTTGAGAGCTGGATCGATTGGAATGTAGCAGCGGATGGTGTCGATATTGTCATCCGTCAATCACGCACTGAGACGCATTCCTGCAACTTCTTCTTTCGTGTCCGTTGAGACAACTCCGGCACAGCCCATTAGTTTGCCCGAACTTCCATCGAGCTATATACGCCTTAAACATAGCACACTCAGACACGCGATGACCGGTCTTCTTGCAGCAAACACAAACACGTTCCTTTTCTTGCACTGATTGCCGAACTGGCTCTGCTTCACTGCTGTGGTTGTTCACATTTCCCTTATGCTTCGATCTTTGCATACCACTGCTGTTCCCGCCAGCGTACGTTGTATGTAACTCGGCTTACAGCCGTGTCGACACCAAGCATAAAGTCACCGAACGCTTTTAGGTTGATCACCGCATGTTGTTGCATATAATCTGCCCACTACAGATTGGTGTGTGCAGGCAGTTTCTCCACCAATTCCATCAGTAACGTTCAACTGGAAAAGTGTTCCTGCTGTCCAGCAGCATCCAGATGATCGCAGAGACTGCGTACTGATATGTCGAAGTCGATGATGGTTTCTAATTTATCCGCTCTTGGCGCTGGAACACTACGCATTTTCTGGAGTAGAGCACCAATTGAAAACTCTGGTCGCCCGTACAATATGTGAAGAGTGTCAATCACTTGAGGTACAGATTCAGGTAGAAGTAAACGACTTTTGACAGACTCGTACGCGGGCCCTTCAAACGCGCGAGGTTTTCAGCGCTGTTGTACCCACAAGCTAATGAGCTTTTCATTTAACCGCTTGCGACAAAACGTGGAGCGATATAAAATGAAACGAAACCCGCAAACCCGCCTATTCCGGGACAAAAAGTGCCGCCTAGAAGAAACGGAGTGTGAATAAATAGAGCAGCTGCATCGTTCACAAGAAACGCGAAAGATCTACGAGAAGCTTAACGCGTCCCGAAAAGCCTTCGTGCCGCGAGCCGAAATGTGTAGAGATTAGGATGGAATCATCTTGATGGACGGACGTAAGGTGATTGAAAGGTGGAAGCAGCACTACTATGAACACCTGAATGGCAAGGAGAACACAGGCGCAGAATGTCACGACAGCGGAGAAAGTGACAACGTCAGCACGGCGGATGAAGGAAGTTAAGGATGCAATCAACAAGCTCAAAAACAACAAGGCGGCTGCTATTGGTATTGGAGCTGAACTCATCAAAATGATCCCAGACAGGTTGGCCGCCTGTCAGCACCGGCTGATTGTCAAAATCTGGGAAACGGAACAGCTACCGGAGGAATGGAAGCAAGGGTTTATATGCCCCATCTACAAAAAGGGCGACAAACTGGAATGTTTAAACTGTCGTGCGATCACTATCCTGAATGCCGCCTACAAAGTGCTATCCAGATTATAGTCTGTCGTCTACCACCAGGAGCAAATGAGATTGTGGGAAGTTTTCAAGCTGGTTTCATCAACGGCCACTCAACGACGGACCAAATCATCGCTGTACGGCAAATCCTCCAGAAATGCCGTGAATATCATGTCTCAACGCATCACCTGTTTATCGATTTTAAAGCGACTTATGATAACATCGACCACAAAGAGCTATGGAAAATCAAAGACGAGTACTGCTTTTCCGGAAAGCTCACAAGACTGATAAGAACAACGATGGACGGTGTGCAGAATAGCGTGAAGATTTCGGGCGAACATTCCAGTTCGTTCGAATCCTACCGGGAACTTCGACAGGGTGAGGAACTTTCATGCCTGCTGTTCAACATCGCGTTAGGTGTCATGCGAAGGGCCGGGTTTAATTATCGAGGTACGATTTTCACAAGATCCAGCCAACTTGTTTGCTTCGCGGATGATATGGATATTGTCGGCAGACCTGTATACCCGCCTGAAACGTGAAGCGACAAAAGTCGGCCTGGTGGTGAATGCGTCAAAAACAAAGTACATGCTGTTAGGCGGAACTGAGCGCGACAGAGCCCGTCTGGGAAGCAGTGTTACGATAGACGGGGATACTTTTGAGGTGGTTGATGAGTTCGTCTACCTCGAATCCTTGTTAACGGCTGATAAAAACGTTAGTCGTGAAATACGGAGACGCATCTTCAGTGGAAGTCGCGCCTACTATGGGCTCCAGGAGAAGCTGCGGTCGAGAAAGATTCACCCCCGCACCAAATGTACCATGTACAGAGCGTAACAAAAATGATACTTTTGCGTGTCTCAAGAACCAAATTATGTGTCTCTAGTAGATTTGGGGTTGCTGAATCTGATGCCGTTCTCAGAAATGTTCCAGCACGTCACAATTTTTAGCTACAGGTCGCCAAAATTGTATGCAACACTGGTTTTATTGATATATACATAAAAATTAAAGTATGATTTATCAAACTTTTTCGTGATCTTATCTATCAAGCATGCAAACTAGGACTTTAACTTTCATTTTACATATAATTTGGTTGAAATTTACCGATTAAATAAGGATTATCTCGATTTTTTCAACATGCTTGGAATCTCCATACGTAATTCTTCGTTTCTCTTATATGACAAACTACAATACTTTTCTATACCATCAAAAAATAACTTTCGAGCACCGACAATGTTATGAACTCTTATGATAATTATTGTTTAACACATGAAGTTTGATTTCCATGGCAAATTAAGCAAATAAACTTCGATACAAGCTGTCAAACTTGCATGCAAGTTTGCTAATATAGTCAAATTCTGCATTTTCAACGGTCATTATCTCAAAAAACTAGACGTGCTATGATATTTTTGAAAACGACAATGGATTCATCAATTCTTAATTAAGTGAATAGCGATATTTTGATGCTTGAGACAAAAACGTGTTTCGCAGTGCTATAAAACGCTAATAAGACCGGAGGTCATCTATGGACATGCAGCATGGACCATGCTGAAAGAGGACCTGCAAGCACTTGGAGTATTCGAACGACGGGTGCTTAGAGGACCATCCTTGGCAGTCTGTAGGATTGCGAAAAATTAACCACGAGCTTGCCAGACTCTACGACGAACCCAGTATCCAAAAGGTGGTGAAAGCCGGAATGGTGCATTGGGCATGGCATGTTGCAAAACTACCGGACAATAACCCTGCAAAGATGGTGTTCGCTTTGAATCCGGTTGGTATGGGAAAGCTGGGGAGCACAGCGAGCGAAGTGACTCGATCAGGAGCGACAAAATCTAGAGAGCTTGGGCCAAAATCGAAGTTTGAAGGGCACAGCAATGGTCCGAGTAAATTAGCGGAACATCGTTAACGAGGTTATATCAAATTAATTGATGCCAGATCAAATGTATAAATGATAACAAGGAAAAAAAAGCTTTCAATCAACTTAACCCAACTAAACCTTAATATATTACGCATTAATCATGGCGATAGAAGGTTGCAAAGATTTTTGCCTACAATTGTTAACAGTTTTATTCGACATTTGTTCCATGGTTTCAACATTATATATTTTATGGTACTCAATAGAACCCTAGCAGGGAGGAAGCTTCAAAATTATTTTCAACATTTTATTTTAATTTATCTGCAGAGCTCTCTTCATAGTATTAGAACAACTAGTCCATATTGGTATTTGTAAATTTGTTACATTTAGCTGGAATGCCCTTATTTGTAAAGGTTTAACTTTTATCTGGCATGGGCCCTAGAGACTTATCTCCATCCGATCAATTTATTGGAACCCTTTCATCGTAACAACAAGTCTACTTAAAGGTTTCAAATAAATAGCTTTTGGTTTATGTGGAGACCAAGCTGAGGGTCGTGGGTTCGAATCCTACCGGTCGAGGATCTTTTCGGGTTGTAAATTTGCTCGTCTTCCCAGGGCATGGAGTATCTTCGTACCTGCTACACGATATACGCATGCAAAAATGGTCATTGGCACAGTAAGCAATAATAACTGTGGAAGTGCTCATAAGAACACTAAGCTGAGAAGCAGGCTCTATCCCAGTGGGGACGTAATGCCAGAAAGAAGAAGAAGAAGTTATGAGGAAATATTATAAGTTATAAGTTTTGAAAGCATTAACTCGTATAGGCCTGACTGAAAGCAGAAATACTAAAACCCTCACCACTCAGCGAATACTTAACGGATTCAAATATTTTTTGTCAGTATACTGGCCCACATATCTAGTTTCTAGAAGTGGCTGGAGGAACTCGGGAATACTTCTGTAGCCGGAGTTATTGCGGTAGGTCACTGGGTCAAGTCGGGTAGAAAAAGGCGATTTTTTGGGACATGCCAAGTTACCTTTATTTATATCCAATGTCATTCATTTTATGTTGCATAAATCATCAAGATCTAATATTCAACATTATAAATTAATAGTTTTGCACCGTTTAGAGTGTACAAGATACGGCCGATCGGACTTAATGCCCTGAAGAACCGGTTCTACATTTGTTAGGTACTAACATTGGCGTAGGAACAGGGGGGGACAGGGGGCCCCCCTCCAGAATCATTCAGGCCCCCCCTAGAATTTTTGATGATAATAAAAAAAAAACTATTTAACATAAAGCAAAATCTCCTGAATCAATGTACCGTTTTGACTCATATTCCGAACACTTAAGGCCAGCTGTGACTTCAAATGCATCTGAGGGGCAAAAGTTAGTCGATATTTGTGAAAATTTAAATTTCTTCGCAAAGCCTAACTATTAGCTGTTGAGTGTGCCGTTAATAATGTTTATTTTAACTTATTTAGTATTGTTTTAACGCAGAAGTATGGAACAACATTTTGATTCAAATGCCGAACACTGTGTTCATTCTGTCTCATATTCCGAACACCTTGATTCAAATTCCGAACAGCACGAATAAATTGTATTCAAATAAATAATTTCGCAAATAAATTTATCTGACAAGGGAAGGTCACGATGGTGTTACACGGGGTTTTCAACCGGACTATTTTTGTTAGATTCTACATGTCGAAATATGAAAAACCCCAAAGCCTTTCGGGTGATGGACCAGTAGTGTAGCCAGGAGGGACTCTGAAAGGGGCAATTTCGTACGTATATTATATTATTAAGCTAATTGGAAATTTGGCAAAAATATTTTTTTAATATCTATTGTGATAGTAGAGAACAGAATTGATATGAATGTATGTTTAAAATGTATTTTCCATGCCATAGGCGCAATCGAGATGGGTTCAGTATTGGTATACTATTCTAATAAAACCAAATTTGTTTGAGTGCCCATATTCCATGTTAGTTACGCCAATGGCATGGAAAATACATTTTAAACATACATTAATGTCAATTCCGTTCTCTACCATCACAATAGATACTAAAAAAATATTTTTGTCAAATTTGCAATTTGCTTAATAATATAATATACGTACAAAATTGCCCCTTTCAGAGCCCCTCCTGGCTACACCACTGGTCCATCACCCGAAAGGCTTTGGGGTTTTTCATATTTCGACATGTAGAATCTAACAAAAATAGTCCGGTTGAAAACCCCGTGTAACACCATCGTGACCTTCCCTTGTGAGCTAGTTCTACTGACCTCGAACTGGAGAATCATTACTTCTCCTGAGGTCTTAAATATATTGGAATATGTTTAAATTGAATTGCAATTGACTGCCATTTCGTGTTAATTTGATGACATATTTCAGAGAAACATTTCAACCAAAGCGCCATACAAAAACCAAGTGT
Organism: Aedes aegypti; assembly: GCF_002204515.2. Taxonomy (NCBI): domain Eukaryota; kingdom Metazoa; phylum Arthropoda; class Insecta; order Diptera; family Culicidae; genus Aedes; species Aedes aegypti. The sequence goes on along the minus strand of NC_035107.1, from coordinate 263,278,101 downwards.
TCGGAATATGAGTCTGTTCGGAATTTGAGACAAAACGGTACATGAATCTTGTTATTGACAAAAATCTCTTCAGTAGTAACGTTAATTTATGTTGTACAACTATAGTGAAAAAACCTTGCTTGTCTTTCACAGCATTAGCGTAGCGGTTCTGACTTCGGTGAATCGCGCGAGACAACCAAAAGCTTAACCATATGGCTGTCGATCGATTGGATACTGTTAGAAATGGCTTCTTGTTGTGTGCGATAAGCTCAGTTTTTCGACATCTTCGTTGCAAAAAATACCGTGTACAAAAAAGCGTCAATATCCGGGAAGTTTGATTCCCAAAATTCATTTTTTTTTTTTCAAATAATCCAAATTATGTTGTTTTAGCATAAAGCAGCATGTTCACTGCATTCTGATTTCATATGTTTTGAAAAAAAAACCTTGCTCGAAGTGTCCGGTGATGATGATTTCCCTTGAGAAGTCACTTATGAAATCCATACATTAACACGTATGACGTAAAAAACACAGTCAAAATTACTAAAGGAATTTCTGCGATAATATATAGCGCAAAATTTTTGCCGAAAAATAAGGCTTAACTTTCAAGGAACTTTGGCATGGCCAAGTTTTCATAAGATGAATGTCAGAAATTTAACCTGGTGTGAAAAAATGTATCAAAATCAACCATTGTGCTCTGCAATAAATTTTCTCTTTGATTTTGATTAATTTTTTTAAGTATTTTTGTATAAATAAATTTATTGCTCAAGGTGAAGATGCATCGCAGCCAAACCTCTAATTTTCAAGAGCACAAATCTAGAGAACCTGACAACCGTTCGCGCTGAAAATTGGATCGATTAATCACCACCAGCGAGTTACCAGTTAGTTAAATTTTCAGCACAACACGCTATGTCTGAACCAGGAGATTATACAAATCAAATGTACATCGGATTTTTTCTCGTTAGGGATTAGTATTTGGTCTATGTTTTCAAAATCAGAAGGTTTCAAAATATTCTATCGGTGAAATTAAGATTTTTTCCACTTTTAAGTTATTTTTCATACTAAAATCTGTGGAAATCCCGTTTTGTGACCCAAATCCGCCCATACAAAATGTATGGAAAAAAAATTCACCGATAGAATATTTTAAAACCTTCCGATTATGAAAATATGGACCAAATCCTGATCTTTGACGAGAAAAAAATCCGATGTACATTCAATTTTTCTAATCAGCTGATTCAGACATAGCGTGCACAAACGATTGTCTGGTTCTCTAGGTTTGTGCTCTTGAAAATTAGAGGTTTGGCTTCGATGCATCTTCATCCTGAGCTATATTTTTGCAAGGAAATTTAGTATTTCATAAATTATTTAAGTAATTTCTAACAGATTTGTAGCAGATTTTTCAATGCACAAGTTTTCCCTAATATTTAAATTCCTTGAAATTATGCATTAAGAATTTTACCACAATACATCTTTGGTAATGTTCTTAAAAATACCGGAAACATTTTTGCGTTAAACTCCTACAATACTACAAAATATTCTACAATACACTCTTTAAAAAAAGTTTGGAAAAAATATGTTTTACATCAATATGTTTACCATAGTATCATGAAACTTTGGAGTTCATATTATCTAAATTCCATCCATCCTCATGATTGATGTTTAAAATCATTTTCTATCATAAAAGACGCAAAAAAACAAGATTTTTTGTAGTAAATCTTACAAGGGCCACCTACGATTTTCTGTGAAATACATTGCCAACAAGTTTCAGAAATTCTACGATTTGTTTCTTGAATTTGACGACAGGATCTGGTTTCAGATCAAGACACAATACTTCTAGTGCTCTTTTGAAAGTACATGACGATATCCACAAAACTATTGATCAGAGGGGAAAAGCGCTTCTACTTCTCATTGATTATTCGAAAACTTTCGATAGGGTTTCACATTATCATTTATTAAAAAAGCTTTCAACTCAATTTTACATCTCCAGAGATGCTGTGAACCTTATACGCTCGTATCTAACCGACCGTTTTCAGATAGTTGATGTGGATGGAAAAATGTCTAGAAAAGCTGGCATAACGTCTGGAGTCCCCCAAGGATCAGTTTTAGGTCCACTCTTGTTTTCATTGTTTATCAATGATTTACCTTCTATCTTGAGATATTGTAGCATACATATGTTTGCTGATGATGTTCAAATCTATATTTGCTCTACCAATCTTTCTGAATCAGAATTAGCGCGTCTAATTAACTATGATCTTTCAAATATTATGGCTTGGTCGATTCTTAATCTTCTCCCTATAAATTCATCGAAAACAAAAATAATGTTTATTTCACGGTCACGCAGCGCACCTAGCATTTTACCTGAAATTAGAATTGGCAATGACATAATTAGCTATAAAGCATCCAGCCTCTGTATTGTTTTCCAAAACGACCTTGAGTGGGACTCACACATTGATTCCCAGTGTGGAAACATTTTTGAAGGTTTGAGACACTTGAAACAAACAGGAAGCATGTTACCAACTCATGTCAAGCTTCGACTCTTTAAGGCCTTACTTTTACCTCATTTTACATACGGTCTCGAGTTAATTTTCAACGCCTCAGCAAGAGCTATCGACAGATTACGGATAGCTTTAAACTGTTGCGTTCGTTGGGTCTTCAATCTATCGTTCTACTCCAGAGTCACACACCTGCAACCAGAGTTACTCGGATGCAGTTTTTATGAATTCTTCAAAATCAGAACAGTTATAGCTATTTTCAAAATAATTACCACTAAAACGCCACGTTTCTTATCAGACAAAATTCAACCATTTCAAAGTATTCGAGTGAATAATTTTGTAATACCGCAATATAACACCTCACATTATGGAGCATCGTTTTTCGTTCGTGGTATTGTATACTGGAATCAGCTATCGTTCGAAACAAAATCATGTTCTAATATATCAGAGTTCCGTAGGCAAAGCACACAACACTTTTCAGGAAGGAATTAAAGTTAATGTTTAAGAATAGATGTAGTAATAATAATAAGAATAGATGTAGTAACATAATAATTTGAAAATTGAATTCCGATTGCTAAATTTTAAAAGGATTGTCCTTACTTAGCAAGTATTTGTAATAAATAAAATGAAAATGAAATGAATTCAGTGAAATTTTCAGAATTATATTTACGCTGCATTTAAAAAAAAAATTGCCAACAAGGTTCTTGTAAACCTTCTTTTGTATGTGATTCGTAGAGGAGTTGGTGAAGCAATCCCTTAAAAGTATTGAGATATTCCTGGAGTAGTATTAGAACCAAAAAATGGAGAGCGGATATTTTTTTTTAATTTTATTTATGGAAAAATCCTGAGATTACCATTCGCAAAAAAGGAGTTATTTTTAAAACCAGAAAGAGTACTTGATGTAACTTCTGAAGAATTTTTTTGAGAAGTTCAAGAATGAATTGCAAAAACTTAGTAAATTAAATTATTCAAAAATTCCCATCAGAAACGTTAGTGCGGTTCAAAGAGAAAAAAAAGCTTTGGAAAATACTTATATGAATCTCCGGCGAATTTTTCGGATGCATATTAGGGAAACAATAATATAATTCTTTAAGAAACCCCTCAACAAATTACTCGAGAAATATTTGAGTGATTCACGGAAGTGTTTTTAAAAGAACAGATGAACGTATTTTGCTAGGATTCATGAAATTCTTGTGGAATATTAAAAGGAATTCTAACAGTAGCATCTGGAAGAGTCAATCATTTTTTTTTTTTTTGCGGGAAGTTTGAATAATTTTTCAAACAATCCTGTAGAGATACCGTTTTGACTCATATTCCGAACACTTAAGGCCAACAGTGACTGCAAATGCATCTGATTGGCATGAATTGGCAGATATTTGTGTAAATTTTAATTTCCTCGCAAAGCCTAACTGTTAGCTGTTGGGTGCACCGATAATAATGTTGATTTAATTAGTTTTAGTATTGTTTTAACGTTGAAGTATGGAACAACATTTTGATTCAAATGCCGAACACTGTGTTCATTCTGTCTCATATTCCGAACACCTTGATTCAAATTCCGAACAGCACGAATAAATCGTATTCAAATGAATAATTTTGCAAATAAATTTACTTAAGCTTGTTTTTCTGGTCTTAAACTAGATAATCATCACTACTCCCGCTGTATAAATTATATTGGAGACGTTAACATTGATTTGCAATTGACTACCATTTCCTTGTTATTTTGTGACATATTTCAGCGAAACATTTCAACCAAGTCGCCATACAAAAATCGAGTGTTCGGAATATGAGTCTGTTCGGAATTTGAGACAAAACGGTACTTTAGGATGAACTTCAAAAGCCAAGTTGGTAAAACTGTTGGCGAACTCTCTGAAGAATTCGTGGAATGAAGTACGAAAATAATAAATGAAGAAATTCCCGTAGGAATTCTCAGAGAAATCTCTTCATATCACATGGTTGAATACCTGAAAAGTTCGTGAAAGAATCACAAAGGATATTGTGAGTTTTTTAATAGATTTCTTGAAGTATTTTTGACTGGATTACAAAAAGAATGAAGCTTTTTCGAAGGGAAAATTGAAATTTACAAATATCACAGATTTGCCGTGAAGTGAGACAAAATACCTAATTAAAAAAATCAATACAAATCTGATAAAACTACGAAATTTGTGAAAATTGTGACTATTGCAACCGACATTACTTCTGTAAAACAAGTATTTGGTGGGCCCCCTCCAGCAAAAAATCCTAGCTACGCCAATGGGTAGTAACCGTTTCAAATCTCTAAAAGTGTAGATAGAACATAATAGTTCACTAAAATGCGTGCTCATAAGCTTGACACAGATGTGAAGATACAAATTGTGCACTTTATAATAAATTTGAGGCATCCCGGAGACCCGAAAATGATCATTTACAGGATCAATTAAATGCAATTGACATAATTATGCAATTCAATCGATTATCAGGAGGTTTACGCTGATGCGTTTTTCTTAAAACTCCTTGATATAATGGCCACATTATAGCCGATTCTGTAGATTATCTGTGACTTGAAATTTGCCTACCTCCAGGGGCACAGAAGTACAGAACCCTTGTCACCCGACCTGACCCATTGATCCACCGCAATAACTCCGGCCACAGGAACATTCTCGAGATTATCCACTTTTAGAAACTAGATATGTGAACGAGTATACAGACAAAAAATAACTGAAATCCGTTAAGCAATCGCTGAGTTGTGAGATTTTTAGTAATTTTTCTTTCACTCAGGCCTATACGGGGTAAAAGAAATTTTCAATCTCTTCAAGTGCGGAGAAAAATATCTTAACAGATGACATACAGATTCCTTTTTTTGACATCCGCAAACAAAGATTTTTGACATACCTGATATAACTCAGGTAAGTCAGATGTGTAAATTATACAATATTGGTCCCAAAATGCTGCATTGAGAAACACCAGTACTTACAGGATGTTGTTCAAACTTTGAGCTCTGATAATTAACCTGAAGTGTACGATTCGACAGATAACTTCGGATTTTTCGTACAATGTATGTTGGAAAATTAGAGTTGTTATAATTTTGCAAACGAACTTTTATGCCAAACACTGGCGAAAAGTGTTTCTATGGCTAGAAGAGCAATACTAGTAGAATGGCCGTCAGATATATTGGAATGAATCAAATTCGTTATAGTAAAAGTTGATGAGTGGCCGACTGTCCGTATCAGAATTCGAACTGTCAATGTTTCAGAATAATGATTTTTACAACATGATTCGTATATTTATTCAACGAGGGTTGCCGAGTTCTGTAACGAGTTGCGTACACTATTTGTTTGCAGTTTCGTACAAGGCCGCTTGAGAATATTAGGAACCATATCCAACTGCATTCGACATTATTTTGCATTTCCCAAAAATGATCATGTAAACATTCATTACGCAACTCAAAACAGTGTCATAAAAAAAAAAAAACGTTGTGTAATAGTCACTGCATAATTCAGTGCAGGAAAGTAGGCCGTTCCAAAACAGATTGGTGTGATAAAAACAATCATTCACAATGAGAACTCTCAAAAAACAGTATAAGCTAAATTATTTGCCTTGTAGCTGAATTAATTATTGCAAAATCGACAAACGGTCAACCGAGGTGACAACGGCGGGGTTGAGATGAACTCTTCGAGTTCACAAGTGAGAAAATGATACCTGCACATCGCCGTCAGTGACTTCATTGATATTGTACTTCGGCTGGTCGATCGTCGTCGTTGTCTTCGTCTTTCATCGTCAAGCGTTTTATTTCATCATATTTAGTATAGTTTTTCGTATTGCAGTGTGAAAATCTGCATCCCGCATGCACCTCCGAATGCGAAAGTGACAACGACAACAGTAACATTGTGAACCGGACAGGGCGTAGTGTAATTCCATTCACACGATCATTGTTCATTATTCGCACATATTTTGTCTTACCTCCTGCCTACCTTGGGCTGGCCTACCTACGCAATCAAAATGTAAGGTGCGCTGATTGGATGGGTGTCGGCATGTCGCAAAGAGAAATTTCGCCTTTTGGCATGATGAGTTCATCCCGGATGCATCCGGCGTGTATCGACGTTTAAAGATGCATTTTGTAACTGACACTATTGTTAGATGGTAAATTGATAAAATTGTTGATAATTTACGGACAAATCGCAGATGTGGCTTTCAATGTGGATGTAATTTTCAGTTTTACGAGATAAGCCAATTGCAAGATTTGTTTCATCGTCATATTGCAGCCTATTTCATCTCCTTCTTCTTCTTTGTCGTCGTCTTAAGAAGACTAAGATGCACAAAAAGTCTTGATATAGTCTTAAAAGATGAGATTGAGGGTAAAAATGCAGTAAATTTGACTGACTATTAGGGTTCCTGAAACGTAAGAAAAACAATTCCACAATTACAATAAAACTGGTTTGAGACTGAAATTCTTCGTCATTAAAACTTCTTAAAAAAAAACATATCTGTGACATGATTCGTGGCATCTGGTTCACATATATATTAAACTTTAGCCAACAAAATTGTTTTCAACATTACATTTACGAACTACCAAATCGTAATCTGAGTCAGTCTTAATTGCTGACAATTTTCGAAAAAAACTTTCACAGAACATAATAATCGAGATTTTACTAGCAAACACATGGTACCGAGTTCAGACATCTGTTTAATGTCAGTAATATGCTCAAAGGCCAATGATTTGTGCATAATGTATCATGTTTTCAAAAATTACGTGAATTGTTTTGTTAGTACGAACCGTCTTTATTGATCAAATGGGACAAAGTGTGTATTGAATTCTGTTGAGAATAAGACCTGAAAAATTTCACATTTCTTAATCAAAAGTAATTTTACATCATTAATGTAAAACAACAAAACCATTTGAGTTGATATGCCAAATAATAATATAATTCAGCTGAACTGAATTCACGAAACATCTCACGTCTAGCAAAAGCAAAAACGCTTTCAAGCACACCCATGGGCTATGGCTTCGGTCGGCCTGGTAGCATAAAATATGCTAATTCCATTCATTAGGTCCATCCATGGTGGTCAACATCTGCCTGTGTGGCGGAAGATAAGAGACTTCCATATTGATGGTAATAAAGATATGTCTACGGAAATCGATTTCTGGACCGTCACCCAAATTGGTAGGTTGTAGCCCAACGCCAAAATACATGCATTGGGAGAAGACTGAAAGTGGACTAAGTCCGATCGAAGGCTGGACAGATTTATTCTGCAAGAGTTTGCTTCTCCATTTTAGGGCCCAGGGAGAAAGTGTGGAATTGGATCAATTGATATAATTTATGCATCCTCGTTGGATTTCTGTTTTGGGATATCTTGGGCGACAATCAAGTTAAAGATAGATATTCTCTAAAGTGTTTATAGCTTTTTAACTGGAATAACGCAGCGTGTTAAACATATAATCAAAAATAGGGTTGATACATTATTTTAAATTTTTTATCACCGGAAACATACTTGAATAGGGAGAGAACGATGCGAATTTGAACTTTTTACTCAAGCAACGGAAAAAACTCCGTCCAGAGTCCCGGGTCATCTTTGCAGTCGTTTGTTCCACTTGAAAAGTTCAAACCAAATGAGCGAAATGTTGCGCTTTCTGACTGATGATCATTTCCTGTATATTATGGTCCAGTGATAAGCAAGCGCGTGATATCATCAGCTCAGCAGGTAGCGTAACATTGCCCCACGAAACGAGCAGTGCACACTGGTCTATGGAACGAAATTAAGTGGTATAAATGATAACTGGGGCCTTCCTTAGCCGACTGATTAGAGTCCGCGGCTACAAAGTAAAGCCATGCTGAAGGTATCTGGGATCGAATCCCGGTCGGTCCAGGATCTTTTCGCAATGGAAATTTCCTTGATTTCCCGGGGCGTAGAGTATCATCGTACATGCCATACGATATACGAATGCGAAAATGGCAACTATGGCAAAGAAAGCTCTCAGTTAATGATTGTAGAAGTGCTCATCAGAACACTAAGCTGAGAAGCAGGCTCTGTCCCAGTGAGGACGTTAATGCCAAGAAGTTGTCAAACTGTACCTTAACCCTTTGGGGCCGGCGCGGTCATATATGACCGCAGTACAAAAAAGGCTGTAAAAAAAGAACCAATGAACAAACGTATATACTGTCTTCGGCAAAGTTGTCCCAAATATACTCTTTTATCAGAGAAAGATATGAAGTATATGCCTTTATGACCTAATTGACAACCTAGAACATCCTGAACATCCTGAAGTTTGGAAAATTGAACTATAAGTACATACGAAGCGCGAAATGCTGTTTGTGAACATAAATGATGTTCAGGCTAGATAATACAGAATTACTCTTTTAACGAAAACACTATTTCACTTGCTTTGCTATGTCCTGGGATGTTCTAGGACGTCCAAACTGTCCTGAAGCACACTTCTTGAAATCTACAACCGTAACAGTAATTGTTTGGGTTAAAAACAATAACATTACAAATTCAAATAGAATCTACCAACCTTTGAGAATCTAAAGAGCTATTTCAAGGAACGTTTGGGATATTCCAGGCCCTCCAAATTACCCTGGAGTTCAGAACTTCAGGTCTACACTTGTTCCAGTAGTTATTCTCGCTAAACTGAGTGAAGTTATATAATCTACAATGTTTACTGAACCTTGTCACGGATCAAAAGGCTACTTCAAGAAACGTTTGAGGTATTCCAGGCCCTCCAAATTACCCTGAAAATCTGAATTTCATGTCTACATTTATTCCAGTAGTATTTCTTGCTAAACTGGGTGAAGTTATATAATCTACCATGTTAACTGAACTTTTGCACGTATCAATAGGATGTTTTAAAGAACATTTGGAGTATTCCGGTCCCTCCAAATTACCCTGGAGTTCAGAACTTCAGGGCTACGCTTATTCCAGAAATTTATCTAGCTAAACTGAGTGAATTTATAAAATCTTTCCTGTTCACTAAACCTTCTCATGCATCAATAGGCTGTTTCAAGGAACGTTTAGAATATTATAGGTGCTCCAAATTACCCTGGAGTTCAGAACTTCAGGTCTACACTTATTCCAGTATTTTTTCTTGCTAAACTGGGTAAAGATATATAACTTACCAAGTTTACTGAACCTTGTCACGGATCAATAGGCTAATTCAAGGAACGTTTGGGGTATTCTAGGCCCTCCAAATTACCCTAGTGTTCGTAACTTCAGGTTTACATTTGTTTCAGTAATTTATCTCACTAAACTGAGTGAAGTTATATAATCTAACATGCTCACTAAACCATCTCATGGATCAATAAGCTCTTTCAAGGAACGTTTGGGATATTCCAGGCCCTCCAAATTACCCTGGAATTCAGAACTTCAGGTCTGCACTTGTTCAAGTAATTTATCTCGCTAAACTGAGTGAAGTTATAAAATCTAACATGTTCACTGAATTTTCTCACGGATCAATTAGCTGTTTCAAGGAACGTTTAGGGTATTCCGAGGCACCCAGATTACCCCGGAGGTCAGAAATTCAGATCTACAATTGTTCTAGTAATTTTTCTTACTAAACGATGAAGTTATTTAATGTTCACTGAGCTTTCTCACGAATCAAAAAGATATTTCAAGGAACGTTTGGAGTATTCCAGGCCCTCCAAATTACCCTGGAGTTCAGAACTACAGGTCTTCCCTTATTCCAGTAATTTTTCTTTCTAAACTGAGTGAAGTTATATAATCTACTATGTTGACTGAACCTTCTCATGGATCCATATGCTGTTTCAAGGAACGATTGAGGTATTGCAGATCCTTCAAAATTTCCCCAGGACTGCAGAACTTCAGGTCTACTATTTTTCCAGTAATATTTCCTTCTAAACTGAGTGAAGTTATATAATCTACCATGTTCACTGAACCTTCTCACAGACCAATTGGCTATTTCAAGGAACGTTGGTGATATTCCATGCCCTCCAATTTACCCTGGAGTTCAGAACTTCAGGTCTACCCTTGTTCCAGTAACTTTTCTCGCTAAAATGATCAAATTTTTCCCTTTGGGGCCGGCACGGTCATTTATGACCGCAGTCGGAAAACACCATGTTTCGGAAGTGCTTCGTTTCGTGGTTATTAATTTATTACCACTAAATCCTGACTCTCATCGCGTTGTAGATCTTATGTAATGTTCAGTAGACAAGTTAGATAATCTAGAACATTCGAAATGATCTGGTAATATTTGCTGAACACTCAGAAGGTTCAGAATATACGGTAGATTACAGTTCATCACCTTGTATGATGAACAAGGTTGTTATTACAAGCATAGACTTCAAGTTATGAACTCAAGAGCAGTTTGGAAGACCTAGCACCTCCCAACAAATATTTGTCATAATTTCTTGTTATGTTTAGCATTTTGATTACCAAAACTATTGAAAGGCGTTCAAAAAACTGTATAATAGTTCTTAGAAAAAATCAGGCCCCAAAGGGTTAGTGGAATCAGCATATTTTCAATAGTTTGTGACAATTTTTTAAGTTTTGTCCGCCACTGTGCATTGTGCACTGGTGGAAGAGTGGGTCAAAAAGCAGATAAGATTGAGAGAAACTGACAGCAAATTGGGCTCCCCTTCGGCGTCGGCGATGGGTTACGGTATGGATGGCCGGCAGCCACAAATGCAGCACCACTCACAAAAAATAAAAGAGAGTGAAAGCTTGTAAAATTAATAGAGCCACCAATTTTCTACATATTGATGAAAAATTGATGTAAAAGTGCTGCTAAAATGTCTGCATGAAATGCTTTCTATGATGGACGGCCAGAGGGCAAAAGGTTACATCAACACGGCACATTAGTGTCCGAAAAGCAGTAGCAGAAGACGGGCACTCTGTGGAAATTAATTTTCTCTTGTTAACATTTCAACTGTACCTGGCACAACTATTTGGGGCGCTTTTCATCTTCCACGCCAGTAACCATGCGGGCTTGCTTCCTCAAAGTTTTGATTTACGCTCCCAGCTTCGCTCGGTAGTTTGCTCGTTTGCTGCGCATCTCTTTTGATTGCCGTGTGCTTTATGAACCTTTTCCAATTAGCTCTAATTTGACCCGAATGGTCTCCAGGTGTTTCTCCGCACATCGTGAACTCTGTAATTTAGGATACTTTTGAGGCAGAGAAGACTTTCAGTGGATATCTTTTTGAAAGTTGTATCATTTAGTAGGGGGGCCTTCCTTAACCTAGTGGTTGGAGTTCGCGGCTACAAAGCAGAACTATTCTGATGGTGTCTGGGTTCGATTTCCGGTCGGTCCAGGATTTTTTTCGTAATGGAAATTACTAAGATCCTGATCTCAACACAGTGAGAAGCAGGCTCTGTCAAAGCGATTCTCAGGAGTACGATGGAGATATCAGTGATTCTTAACGTCTTCCGAATTGCCTTTTTCTGTCCAACACCTTATTCCAATGAGCTTTTAAGAATACGTTTTTTGACTTTTTATTCTTGTTGATGAGTGTACGATCTGACACGTGCACACGTTGAGCATACGAGAACAAGAATGATATTTGTAATATAATAGATCATAGTAGCCAAGAAATTTAAAAGCTCATGTTTTGATATTCGATTCAATTAGACAGACGTGTTTTTAATAACGTAATCCGACACTACATTTTGGCGACGAAGTGTAAATTGAAGTGAAATCACGGCATATTTATCCTATCGGCTGCGAAAATGGTAAAGTTAATTTAAATCCGTTTGTTGTTTTTTTTTTTGTGGTTGGTGATGGAAAAGCCCAAAGGTTTGTATCCAAATTGCCGTCAACATAGAATGGACAAACAGTTAGAGGTATGTACTTATATTTATTAGTCTGCAGTGCATCCAAAATGCTGTCACGCAAGCAAAACGAAGACAAATTATTGATCACTAAGGGGTAAAAGTACAGATTATGTCTCAGAATTATTAAATCTGCCAGTTGTCACGCGGTTGTACTGAACGAAATACAACAGCAATGAAAATTTAAGGGAAAAACAAATTGGCTTCTGTATGAAAGATACACGTTTTACCCTTTTTTAATGATGTTTATTAAATTCCCTGGTCTGAAACGTCGTAGATGCAAAATAGAGTTTTGACAGAGGCTTGGAGAATAACAATGTGAAAATTTTCAAATTGTGCTGTGATCACTACGATGTATTGATAAATGTATTCCGTCAGTAAATTGATTGAATATTTTGATTTTGGTGATAACTAAAATTTTGCATAGTAATTAATTGTTATCAAAGCATCTAGATAACTTCACCAACTTTATTAGAAATTATTATAAGTTTCAGTATTTCACACATTTAAACCAATCAAAATGACAAAGACCACTAAAAGTCTTAAGGTTTCATTTGTGTCGTGCTAAAGGTTGAGGAACGTAGTAATTCGTTTTTTAACAAATGTGATTATATATGTAAATAAATAAATGGCTACTTATAATGGGATTGTGAAAAGCAAATTGAATGGAATGTATGTAATTATTAAGAAAGATATGTGTGCAAGTTGTATCTCATAAAGCAAAATCAATTATTAGTATTTGACTCTACAATAGTGGACTAGTAGAAAACTGGTTAATTGATGTTATTGATGTGAAGAACTTTTTCATCCAATACTTCGTATAACTCTTATGAACAATTGTCATTAATTGGAAAAGGTTTCTTCAAACTATAATCACATTTCTTTGATATTTCTTTGTTTTTAAATAAGTTGGAGTATTGACTTTTTAAATTGCAGTTTTACTACACTTACATTGATGGATGCTTAATTTGATGAGAAACATTAAAAAAATATTGAGATAAAAGATATGAATGAAGTATGACATACAAATTGCATAAAGCATGTTTGTGTTGTTGTTAAAGCGTGCGATGTTACAATGCATGTCACACCTTGAAACATAATATTAACTTATTCTATATGACATATTATCATGAATCTTATTAAATTGGTATGATTACAGATCTTATCGGAGAATACTTTTAAATAGTTTTTTTGTGCAAGGCATATCATAGTTTCACTTGAAAAATCCCTGTGAGTTTACCATTAATGTTATCATGTTACCTTGGTTTGGATATTGCATATAACTATTGAAATAATGCTTATTGTTGTGAAACTAATTAAAGTAAATACAAATTAAAAAATATTGTAACACATGACAGCAGTTTGATAATGTAAAATTATTGTGAACTGTATTCAAAAAACAAGCGGTAAGAATGACAACTGTGTTCTACTGAAAAATAACTGTTTCATGGAGAGCAAACGTGTGCTACTCTTTGATCGGCAACTATGTGTTATGGATAGCAACTGTGTGCTATTTACTAAATGGCCAACTAATTGTCGTGGAAAGCAACTGCGTGCTAATTATTGAAAGGCCTACTGTGTGTCATAGGGAGCAATTCTGTGCTAGTATTCGGAAGGCCAGTTATGTCTCAAGAAAATCATTTGTGTGCTAATTATCATAAGAAAACTGTGTTATGGAGAGCAACAGTGTGCTACTTTTTGATCGGCAACTGTGTGCCTAGGAGAGCAACTGAGTGCTAAGGAGAGAAACTGTGTGCTATTTGTTGAAAGGCAACTGTGTGCCATGAAGAGCAACTGTGTGCTAATTGTTGAAAGGCAACTGTGTGCCATGGAGAGCAACTGTGTGCTAATTCTCGAAAGGCAAATATGTGCCATGGAGAGCAACTGTGTGCATCTTATTGATCGGTTATTGTATGACATGGACCGCGACGGTGTGCTTGCGGTTAGAAGGCAATCATTTGCCTGGGAAATAAACTGTGCGCAGATTTCTTAATGACATTTATTGTTAGTTCAAGACAGACAACTGAGTGACATTGGGACCAACGTTGAACTATTACTGCAATTGTTTCTGTACAACTTGCGTAATGAGCAACTGTGTGATGAGGCCGTGGTGGTCAATAGTTGTGCTATTTAGCAAAAATATGTTCTCAGTTAATAACTTGAATTGCTCATAATTATACTAAGCTAAATAGCAAGCTTTTAGTTAGTTGGGACGCAATCCTCAAAAAAAAAATAACAAAAAAGGTAAAAGCTTGCGGTACTAAGGGTTTCAATTCATGTTTTTAAGCTTAATAATTCTCTATATATTGATTCAAGTTGGATGTCCAGAGAGTGTAAACAACTTTGAAAAACATTATTTTTTTATAATTTCTGGGGCATTTTGAAATAAAAAAAAGGTAATAGTTGGCTGAAAATCTCTCTGATAAAGATAATAACAATAACATACCTTTTTGGCTCAAAAACATTTCATATTGATATGATGAGCACATTAACATAGATTAATTCATCAAAGCACGAAAATCGTTAGGTCCACGTCAAATAGCGATAGATACAGAAACATTAAAATAGCAATAGAATGCTGAACAGGGGGGGAGGGGATGTTTCTTATAGTATTACGACTGTGTCCTAATTTAACTAAACGTATTTGAAGTGATTTTCATCATAAATCATCACGTAATATATGTAACATTATCCGCATATCAAATCGATATTGTTATCAAGTTTTTCACATTAAGGTGTTTTGAAATAAAAACTTTCTTCAACTAGCAATCATGTCACCAGGAAGATGTTTTTAGCAAACCAGTCAATCCGGTAGATGTTTAAAATCAAGGTATAATATATTGTGTACTCAGTTTATTAAGATAGACAGTTTATTAAGATGGACAAAACACAATATTTTATTTTATATATTACGTGAAATTGTGTGCATAAACATGTATTGTGAAGTCCAGTGAAATCAGCTATTGTAATTTATAAAAAATGGAATGTTAAATGTGAAAATGAAGGAAATCAATCAAAAATGAGGAGAAATATGATAAATCAAAATAATAACCCTACATGAATTGAAGCAATCCGGCGGAGTTGGATATAAAAGAAGAAAATAAGAAAATGACAAGATGCAAAGTTACGTATTGCAAAGCATTAAATTATGTACAAAATAAATCTCTTCTTTCATTTACAGGTTCATGCTTATGGAATCTAATTTACGCACTGAGCATTTGAATCCAGATCATAGTAACAAAGATTTTGCGATGTAGAACTATTTACATGAATACTAAAAAAATGATGAAAAGGAGGAGTTGTACGATTTGACACGTGTACACGTTGAGCATACGAGAACAAGAATGATATTTGATATATGAAAGCTCATGTTTTGATATTAGATTCAATTAGACAGACGTGTTTTTAATAACGTAATCCGACACTACAATGAGGAGTGCAAGAGATATTCTAGATCTAGACGTTTTCTGTACATACGACGATGTTCTGATAATAAGAAATTGGTGGCTTATAATTGCCCAGAAATATGTATTGTTCCTTGATTTTTGAAAATTAACAAAATCAATAATGATATTGTTTTAGAGATTGGTGGAATATTATTGGTGGTTTTAAAGCACTACCGTCAGTAGAATAGTAATTTGTTCATAAAAGTAAGGGTTTTTCTCATGCAAAAAATAATATTTGGAGGTTTTGAAAAACTAAGCAATGGTGGAAAACAAAAGCATTTTGTAAGATCTTATATTTTTCATAACATCGTAGAATAGTAGCTGAACAATACACAGAAAACCGATTACGATTCTATTGATACATTTAATGAATAAGCGAAACTTATAAAACTTTAAGAAACAAATTGTCTTTATCTGTTTTTTTTTTGTTTCAAAACTTTTCTTCACTCATCATTGCAGCAATTTTCACCTTAACTACAAATGCATATACAAGCCATTATTCTACAACATTGTTGCTAAACTAAACTGTATAAATCAAGAACTCCTATTACTTTGAGCGATTTCACCTTATTTTCAACTTTTTTAAGCCCTTCAAAAATTTTCAAATATTGTGATAAAGAAACTGAGCATATTGTTATCTGTCAAAATTTAATGCCGATTGCTCATAGGGAACTAAAGTAACATAAGGTCAATTTTATGCATTTTGTATGAAAATCGGCTTTTACTAATATTATTATGAGCACAACTCTAAAAAAATAAGATGCATTATATTTATTACTTGAAGCTTGAAAGTATTGAAGAATCGTTAGGGTTGAGCTCAAGTAGTAAACGATAAACAAACACCTTCCCAATATGAAGCTATCAGCATCAGATGTTAGTGCCCTCACGATCGTTCCGAAAAAGGGTCTTCCTTGCGCAACACAACGCAGCATCATTGAGAAAATAAGGGAATGGCCATTTCGAAGCGCAAATTGTACAGGTACAGGTACTTGAAGGTAAACGCTGATGGATCTACAGCCCCCATACAGTAAACATGTGTGTAAAAGCGAGGAGTGGAAGTGAAATGAAAAGCGAAAGTGCCAGCAGCCGGTTTCCTGCTCCGTTGTTGATCCGGTCACGCAGACTCCGGTTCCCTCAGTGGCCTCTGCGCCTCTCGCTACCCCCCAGAGCAGGTCCCCCAAAAATGAACCGAACGTCGGTCGCCCCATCGCATAAGTTTGCCTATATACGGCAGCAGTTTCGCACAGCCAGAGGAGCGTTCGTCCGGCGATACTTTTTTACTAGAAACATAAAAAGAGTCCGACGACCGTCTAGGCGGCGCGCGTGATGTAGTCGTTTTCCTATACACGAGAGGGGTCCACATGACTGCTGAGTAAGGGTACGCGTAATGCATTTTTTAATGCCGATACGATACAAATTTTATAACACTGAGTATAACGAAACGGAACAAACATGAAAATATTTCATGTAGTTCGATTCTAAATCCGAAAACGAGATAAATCTATAGTCTTTTGTAGCTCAATATGATTTTTAACCGAAAGTTCCTTTTTCTCGACTAGCTGCTAGTAAATGAAGTTGCCTTCCCCAACTGTACACTATGCGAAGCTCTCGAACCTTTGATTGGGTTCAATGCATATCATGCCGCACTAGAAACGCAAATCATCATTTTCAGTATTGGAGAAAAGATTTGCAACTTTTCCGATTTTTCATAAAAAATGGCCAGCTTTGATTAGCTAGATCTCAGTTATTTATTGACCAATTTGAATGAAATTTTCACAAAACATAATTGAATTTTAACACATATTTTTGAGTGGTTTACCAGATCTTTACTGTACGGCAAATCCCTAAAAAATGTCGTGAATACCGGGTCCCAGCGCATCACCTTTCCATTAATTTTAAGGTGGTACTAGATAGTATCGACCCCGTAGAGCTATGGAAAATCATGAATGAAAACAGCTTTCCCGGGAAGCTCACAAGGTTGTTCTCACAAAGGTTCCAGGCGAATATTCTAGTTCGTTTGAATCCCGTAGGGGACTACGACAAGGTTGTGGACTTTCATACCTGTTGTTCAATATCTCGCCAGAAGTATAATACCTTCGGAGAGCCGGGCTTAACTGCTGGGGTATGATTTTCACGAGATCCAGATAATTTGTTTGCTTCGTGGATGATATGAACAATGTTGACCTTCACACTCGCCTAGAATGCGAGGAAGCACAAGTTGGGCTGGTGGTGAATGCGTCCAATACAAGGCACATACTAAGTAAGTAGGTGGATCCTTACTGATACTAACGTTAGTTGTGAAATACGAAGGCGCATTAGGCGCACACAGTATCCAGAGGGTGAAAAAGTTAGAACGATACGATGGGCAGGACACGCTGCAAGAATGATGGATAGCAACCCTACAAAGATGGCGTTCGCTTCAGATTCGGTTGGTACAAGAAGGCGTGCAGCGCAGCAAGTTAGGTCGGCGGACCATTGAAATTATTAATTCAGTGTTATATGTTCAGATGTTTACTAAATAAATGAAATACCGTAAAATCGGGTGTAATTGATCAGAAGGGTGAAATTGATCATCGTATCACACGATTTTATTTATTGGTAATGGAGCACAAACATCAATGTAAGCTACAGTAAATGAACGTTGCTTGTCGTAACTATTGTAGAATTGTGTGTTGTGAAGTTTTTTGCGTTAAAGAATGTTTATTTCTATGAAAATAACGTAAAATTTCAAAATCATGCACGGTGCAGTATTGACAAACACCTATTAACTTCTATTTCTAAGCAAGGATTTGAGTATGGTATAAACCTAAAAGTTTGTGAAGATGCTTGAGATATATCCCCAAACCAGATTTCATCACCAAAACTCGTACCAATTAGCTCATATGGTTGAAATAATTGAATTTCTGTTAGATATCATTGAATTCCTTAGAAAATTGCATACATTTAGGCGTTTTCCGCGGAATTCTTGAAATTTAACTATTTGTTATTTATAAAAATATTGCATTGTTAAGAATTCTACAAGCACATTCGGATTCAGGGAGCTCAAATTTATCATATAGAGTTTTTTTTGGAAACTAACAATAATGGCATTGACAAGTGATCAATTTCATCCCGAAATGAGATCCTCTGATTTTTTTATTTTAGAGGTATTTGTTAACACTAAAATGGCATTTGATAGAAAATTTCGGTACATAAGTCGATGAGGCTCACCTTCGTACTTGTTTTCCTGCATTTAGTTGTTTGGCATTGTTAACATTATAGAAAACAGACTAGAAAAACCGTGAAAAATGATCAATTTCACCCGAAATTACGGTAAATGAACTCATTACAGTTCCAACAGAGCTGCTCATCTCCTTTTTACTTTAAAGAATATTTCCAGAGTAGTGGAGATACAGTCAGGTTTCCTACTAAATGCATGCCTGAAACCACATTTCTATAAGACACAGCTGATTGGAGCCGGTTATTGGAGACTCTGTGCTTATGGGATTTCATCAATTTGGGGGTGTTTTTGAATATCTTATATGGTCGCCGTTAAGTCAGAGGGGACCAAGTACAAAACTTGAGAAAATTGGATTATTTTCTCATTAGATGCAAAATTACTTTACCTCCGTTACACTTTGATCAGATTTGAAG
Source organism: Aedes aegypti (assembly GCF_002204515.2). Classification (NCBI taxonomy): domain Eukaryota; kingdom Metazoa; phylum Arthropoda; class Insecta; order Diptera; family Culicidae; genus Aedes; species Aedes aegypti. The sequence goes on along the minus strand of NC_035107.1, from coordinate 263,258,801 downwards.
AATGCTGTAAACTGCGAGAGATATGTAATAAATTTACTTTGGATGATCAACAAAAATCGATAAAAGTGTGCAGTCAGAATGGACCAAGTGTTTATTACCATAACAGCGAAAATGATCAGCGCGCTTAGGAATGCGAGGAAATGAAAGACATTTCAGGAGATTTGTCAGATTTTTCGACATCGAATCATTCTTCTACTTATCCATCAATAGAAATTTATAAATATTACATGATTTGATGCATTTGATTTTGATTTTTGACCATTTACCATATTCGGATGGGTGGTCAAAAATTACAACAAATTCTGTGCAGACAGAGCGGACCAAGTGTTGAAAAGCAATAAAATGATTGATTACTGCATTTTTTGAGTCAATTTCAGAGTCCGATAGAAGTTTACGGTAGTTCTATGGTGTATGTATGGCATGTCCTACGATCCGCTTATTGGACCAGCATATTTTGGTCGGTACTCGAGTTTTTCACTTGGTCCGCTCTGACTGAACGCATATTTGAATATTTCTGGTCTTCAACGCCCTGACCCTGAGAAACCTTAATTTTCAAGCTATCGTAATGCCACTGATTTTGGTATTTACTATATGGGTTATTTAAGAATTTACGATACTGGTGTCGAAGGGTCTTGATAATCTGTTTATCTTAGAGATATGCACCCAATTTGACCATGCAAGCATTAGATGATTGTTATTTTTCAAGAAATTGTTCAGTCAGAGTGAACCAGCTCACTGAATGGTGGTCTTTGGTTCAGTCAGAGTGGACCAAGTACACATAGCCCATCAAAAAATCGTTCTATTAGAGGTTTGGATTATGATTTTTCATGATTATCACTTCACATTATATTGTTTGAAAGTAACATAAAGACGTGTAAAAATATTGAACCGAAATTTAAACGAGTTCAAAATTACAGAGCGTTAGACTTTAAACCCATTTTTCTCAAAGTATCAAAAATGTCACTTGGTCCACTCTGACTTTACGCCGACCATATGTGTTGTAGATAGCAAAAACCAGGAGAACAAGAACAACGATTCTTCCGACGAAGACTTATCACTATCTAGTTCAGCCTCAATCGATACAAACGAAAGTATTGGACCTGTAAAGCTGTGTAACATCAAATTGTTAGGGGAACTGGGTGTAAAATGCACCGTTGGGGTAAAACGCACCACCCTTGTTTTGAACGAACGACATGCTTTGGGACGCTGTTTTTCACACGAGATAATGCAAAATGTATTAAAATGCTTCTCTATACATATTTTTAAGTGTTTTCCTGGCAAAAATCGTGAAAAACTCGAAAAAAACGTTTTTTGCTGTTTTCGTTGTAATTTTTTGTTATTTTCTAGGCCGTTTGAATTCAAATTCCAGCAAACGTAATGCCAAGCTGTAGTTACGTGCCAATTTAAACCTTACAAATGCACATTTTTCGTATCAGCATGTATACTATAATCGAACAATAACATCTGATCAAACGCCCTTATGTGTGCAACGTACATAGCAAGCATGATTGCGCATGCGTGCGCGCGAACGACTAACGCCGAGATCAGGTGGCGCGTTTTACCCCGCAAAAAATAAAAATGAAGATAAGCAAGCATAATATAAAAATTGATTTATTAACTCCAGAAAAAAGAAAATGGATGGCTTTTTCTACTATTTGAAAGAAAACATATTTGTCTATGAGATGATGAATAAAAAAAGGCTTATAATAATGTTCTTCATAGCTAAAAACGCTTCCTTCATTAGAGGGCGCGTTTTACACCCAGTTACCCTACTGAGAAATCACCCATCCGCTTCTGAAGGGAACACGCGTCTTCCTTTGTAATCCACTCCGACTGATTGATCGATGAACGATAGGATCAAAACGACACAAACACACTGTTGTCATCTCGCCCCACACTATTCGATACGGTATTGTGAAGAAAAATAATATCGGTAGCTACTACTAAACCGATGCGTACCGAATAGGGGAACTGGGGGTAATATGCCCACTCCCACGCTCCACTCTCGATTTGGACGAATGATGTGTTTTGGAATACCGTAATCCGGGGTAACATTGATCGGTACGACCCTTCTCGTAATAAGTTTGAATCATCATTTATTGATAGAACATTTTCAAAGCATGAAAATTGATGTTTTTTGCGAAAATCAACGCAATTTTCATGCGTTAATTTGTCCACTTTTTGAATCAATGATTTTTATCATTATGGATGACACTCCCGAAGATTCATGTCTCACTTAAGTTCTGTGAATGGTGTGAGCAAGAAAAATGCGCATGTATAAAAAATTGGCATCGTCGAAAACGATTCCGTTGTCAAATCTTTTATAAGTTCATTCAATTCAGCAACATTAACGAACTACTATTGAGAACACAGGAATCCCTTAGGAAATTGCCTACATTTAGGCGTAATCCGCGATTCGAAGTATTTTTGTTTTTGAAATAACTTAAAAAGTAAAAGCCTTGAAAGAGTTTGGACTTCATATTCGGCATCAGGAGCCATGATTTAAGTAAGTAACGACCTTTTCAATACTACCGAACGTTGTTTACATGGGTGATCAATGTTAGGTACCCCATATCAGCAAAATCCAAAAATCAGTTAAAACATTTATTTAAACATATTCAAATCATTTGAAATCCAAAATACAATATATACCGTAAAATCGGGTGTAATTGATCAGAAGGGTGAAATTGATCATCGTATCACACGATTTTATTTTTTCGTAATGGACCATAAATATCAATGTAAGCTACAGTAAATGAACGTTGTTTGTCGTAACTATTGTCAAATTGTGTGTTGTGAAGTTTTTTGCGTTGAAGAATGTTTATAACTATGAAAATAATGTAAAATTTCAAAATCATGCACGGTGCAGTATTGACAAACACCTATTAACTTCTATTTCTAAGCAAGGATTTGAGCATGGTATAAACCTGAAAGTTTGTGAGGATGCTTGAGATATATCCGCAAACCAGATTTCATCACCAAAACTCGTACCAATTAACTCAAATGGTTGAAATAATTGAATTTCTGTTAGATATCATTGATTTCCTTAGGAAATTGCATACATTTAGGTGTTTTTCGCGTAATTCTTGAAATTAAACTATTCGTTATTTATATGAATATTGCATTGTTAAGATTTTGACAAGCATATTCGGATTCAGGGAGCTCAAGTTTATCATGTAGAGTTGTTTTGAAAACTAACAATAATGGCATTGACAAGTGATCAATTTCACCCCGAAATGAGATCCCCTGATTTTTTTTATTTTAGAGATATTTGTTAACACTAAAATGACATTTGTTAGAAAATTTCCTGCATTTAGTTGTTTGGTATTGTTAACATTATAGAAAACAGACTAGAAAAACCGTGAAAAATGATCAATTTCACCCGAAATTACGGTAGTTACGAGCGGTGAGTGCCAGTACTTGTTTTAAAAATATATAACATGCGACATTTGCATTTTCAAATGAAAAACTTAAGAAATATAGCAAAAACTGATCAATGTTACCCCATATTACGGTACTTTTTTCACCTTAGGTTATAGAAAATGGATAATAATGCTTCTCCTAAAATATTTGTATGTGTTTTCTCAAGAAAACCATAAAAACGTATTAAAACGTTTTTCGCGGTTTTTGTTGCAATTTTGTGCGATTTTCAAGATCATATATTAGGTCGATATATAACCAAATTTCTGAAACTATCGCCGAGAGCCAACTTGTGCACTGTCATAATTTGTATTACATGCAAAAAATATGTTGAATTCGTCCTTAAAAAGCTTATTGAAGAACCTTAACTTATTCAACTCATGGGGAAAAACACCCACCCCTACTTCATAACTCCAAAACAGCCGTTTGAATTCAAATTCTACCAAACGTAATGCCAAGTTCAAGTTACACACAAATTGAAACCTTACAAATGTACATCAGCATGTATACACTCCAACCTCTTTTTACGACCTTTTTTTTTTATCGACGGTTCTTTTTCCGACCACTTTTTTACGACCGAAATTCAGATTAACGGCCGTTTTCATAAATGATCATTATCTTAAAAAGTATTCAAAATAGAGGATCATGATGTTCAGCAAAATTGATCAGTAGTTCAAGGGCTAACATATGGTGGTCATTGAATTGCGGACCACTAGGTGGCTTTAGTGAGCATAGAAATTTTGTTTTGCGGATATCTCAAGATCCTGGTCACTTAGAGAGATGGCGTCTTCGGCAAAGTTGTTCAGTAGCTCAAGGACTATCATTATTCTAGCCAAGAGATTCGAGATTTTGCCACCAGGCGGCGCTAGTGAGCATAAAACTTTTGTTTTGCGGATATCTCAGGATCCTGAACACTTAGAAAGATGGCGTCTTCGCCGTCTTCGACAAAGTTGTTCAGTAGCTCAAGGACTATCATTATAAACGCTATGAGGTTCATAATTTTGCCACCAGGCGGCGCTAGCGAGCATGAAACTATTGTTTTGGGTTATCTTAGGATCCTAGCCACTTAGAAAGATGGCGCCTTCGACAAAGTTGTTCAGTAGCTCAAGGACTATCATTATAAACGCTATGAGGTTCATAATTTTGCCACCAGGCGGCGCTAGTGAGCATGAAACTTTTGTTTTGCGGATATCTCAGTATCCTGGCCGCTTAGAAAGATGGCGCCTTCGGCAAAGTTGTTCAGTAGCTCAAGCGCTATCATTATAAAAATTATGAGATTCGAAATTTTGCCGCCAGGCGGCGCTAGTGAGCATAGATTTTTGTTTTGCAGATTATTCAGGATCCTGGCCACTTAGGAAGATGGCGCCTTCGGCAAAGTTGTTCAGTAGCTCAAGGACTATCATTATTCTAGCCAAGAGATTCGAGATTTTGCCACCAGGCGGCGCTAGTGAGCATAAAACTTTTGTTTTACGGATATCTCTGGATCCTGGCCACTTAGAAAGATGGCGTCTTCGACAAAGTTATTCAGTAGCTCAAGGACTATCATAATAAACGCTATGAGGTTCATAATTTTGCCACCAGGCGGCGTACTTTTGTTTTGGGTTATCTTAGGATCCTAGCCACTTAGAAAGATGGCGCCTTCGGCAGAGTTGTTCAGTAGCTCAAGGACTATCATTATTCTAGCCAAAAGATTCGAGATTTTGCCACCAGGCGGCACTAGTGAGCATGAAACTTTTGTTTTTCGGATAGCTCAGGATCCTGTCTACTAAGAGAGAAGGCGTCTTCGGCTAAGTTGTTCAGTAGCTCAAGGACTATCATTATAAACGCTATGAGATTCAAAATTCCACCACCAGGCGGCGCTAGTGAGCATAGAACTTTTGTTTTGCGGATAGCTCCGGATCCTGACCACTTAGAAAGATAGCGTCTTCGGCAGAGTTGTTCGGTAGCTCAAGGACTATCATTATAAAACCTTTGAGATTCAAAATTTTGCCACCAGGCTCTAGTGAGCATGAAACTTTCGTTATGCGGATATCTCAGGATCCTGACCACTTAGAAAGATGGCGTCTTCGACAAAGTTATTCAGTAGCTCAAAGACTATCATTCAAAAAGTTATGAGATTCAAAATTTTGCCACCATGCGGCGCTAGTGAGCATAGGACTTTTATTTTGCGGATAGCTCCGGATCCTGACCACTTAGAAAGATAGCGTCTTCGGCAGAGTTGTTCGGTAGCTCAAGGACTATCATTATAAAAGCTATTAGATTTGAAATTCCGCCACCAGCTGGCGCTAGTGAGCACATAATTTTTTTTTTCGAATAGCTCTGGATTATGAATATTCAGAAAGGTGGCGTCTTCGGCAAAGTTGTTCGGTAGCTCAAGCGCTATCATTATAAGAGCTATAAGATTCAAAATTCCGCCACCAGGTGGCGCTTTTTTTTTTTTTTTTTCTGTTCGGAACATAAACCACTGCGACCAATATTTGATCTATTGTAGTATATCCCGTGTCCTTTGTGTAGTGCATGTCGTTTTACTTTGTCACTATCGAGAAGTGATAAAGCATTCGGTTTTCTTACAGTTGTAATTCCTAACTTGAGAACAGGAAAGGATTCTAACTGAAAGGTTCCTACCCTTCGAAGAGTGTGGTGCATGCACTCTCCACAGGCGCGCCCCTTTATCAGGCAAAATCGGATCCCTCGATAAAGCCAAGAAATTACACCGATATTGTCCATGCAGCAGACTCCTAGTCCTTACTTCTTCAAACTAGAGAACGAAATAAATAAAAGATTAGAAAACAAATAGTTGAATTCGACTCATTTTTTTCCTTGTCTCAAGATCATTCTCGGCAACTGGGAAAACCGAGACTTGTCACTTTCAACAAGGTTTAAAATGTAACAAGGACTAAAAGTGTTCCTTTGATTACTATAACATCCTGTTCTCTTCGTATGAAGCAGTTAGGACTAGGGTTCACTGGTAGATCTTTACCCCATAACGCACCACGAAAAGGTGATCTACCCGCGTTATGGGTGGCGCTAGTGAGCATATAATTTTTGTTTTGCGAATAGCTCTGGATTATGACTACTCAGAAATGTGGCGTCTTCGGCAAAGTTGTTCAGTAACTCAAGCGCTATCATTTTAAAAGCTATGATATTCAAAATTCCGCCAACAGGCCTCGCTAGTGAGCACAGAATTTCTGTTTTGCGGATAGCTCTGGATTATGACTATTCAAAGAGGTGGCGTCTTGGGCAAAGTTGTTCATCAGCTCAAGGGTTCATTCACATATTTCAGAACGCCAAAAATGGCAACTTTCGACACCCACCCACCCCCTCGTATCGCTTTTTGTATGAATATTCTACCAATTTTGTATGAGCCGTAACAACACGAGGACACCCACCCACCCCCTACAGCGTTATGAAATTTGTGAATAAGCCCCAAGGACTATCATTATAAAAGCTATGAGATTCAAAATTTTGCCACCAGGCGGCGCTAGTGAGCATGAAACTTTTGTTTTGCCACCTACATTAAAATCTGATTAAAAGTTGCTCATTTAGCAACAGAACTTTGATTGTTTACCCATGGTTCTCATCAAAAATACAATTTGAACATTTGTTGCTGCTTAAGTGTCCGGATATTGATGCATTTTTTGTTTTCGTTTTATTAATTATCTGGCAATGTTAACTAGATTAAAAATAATAGTAAAATGATCAGCAGTGTTATCAGTGTATGTTATATGTGAATTCAAACATATAGCCATTCAATTTTACTTCTAATTGATAGAAATTATCCGAGTGTCTGGATATTGGTACCGTCCGGATTTTGATTCACCACGGTATGTACTGTGTCTGATTCCTGTTCATTTTATCATGATATTCGATAGCCAAGTGGGGAGACCAAATTAAAAGAACAAATGGGAAAGGACCAGAACAAATAAACTCGTGTGCTGCCAATCAAGCAGATTTAAACGACATGTAAAATTACACGACTTCATAGTTTTTTAAAGCCGTGTAAATTTATACGCAGCTAAAAATTTCTGTTTATTTTGATGCTCCAAATGAAAATAAACTTGAAAATAAACTTAAATTTACATTTATGTTTCAACTATGTGTGGTTTCAACTGCCAACAACCAATTAGTTTTGACATTCAACTGCAATTGAATGTCAAAACTTATTGTATTTTTTTGGACAATATATCTCCAGTTATATGTATGTCGATCACAAGCAAAAAAAAATCTTTAAGTCAATTCTATTCAAAATTTAATCTCCTTTATACAATTCCTTCGAGTGCATGTCATACCACCCAAGTAACAATTTCAGTGCTGTTTGATCTTAGATGTTATCTATGGTGGTTTTGTTAAAGATGTATCCATTCCTAACAGATTTAATAAAGCATTGCAATGTGCCAAACGTTCTTTTCGGTAAAAACCCACTTTAAAATGCTTTGTAGATATCTACAAGAGCTCCTGTTAAAACTTATTTACTGGTCACATTTTTTGATAATAAATTGTATTTTGAAGGAGCTGTGTAGTGTCTATTAAAACCTATACTCAAAGCCTCATCTTGCTTGTCTTGTCAAGGCATTAGTAAAACTTCTAAGACTACGCTAAGTCATGTTAAAGCCTTCTTAAATCTCAACTGTCTGATGCATGTTATTGGATTGCAGTCTGCGTGTGGTTATCAATATCATTATGTTGATAATGATAATCACGTAGTTAATTATGGATTATTCAGAACGCAAACATAGAAATGACAAATATTCCTCTCGAAGAATCAACAGAATATCGCATATTTTTCCCATACTTGCCTGAACTTTCCGTTCTAGTGGGACAACTATGCTGCACACAACAGCTGAGCTACACGATAAAAGCTTTCATTTTTCAGGCACTTATCACTTACCGTTTTCTGCATCAATACAACCGATCAAGCACGACGGGCTTTATTATAACCATTCATTGCAATAAAACAGTTAGATACACAACAGCACAAATTTAATAAAATGAATTACATCACAAAATTGAATCTTCCGATTTATTTACCTTTTTGACAGCACTAGCTTTCCTGAGTGCATTAAGTTTAGGTCAAGGCTCCCAAAAAACCAATTTGTCTTAGTGCAGAACAAATATTCTGATTTAGGAATATTTTAGCCAGTGAGGGTTTTGCGCACAGGTTCTTAAGATCAAATGCGTTTATGAATGATTATATTGTTCGGAATAATCACCAATTGATCTTAAACCATCCCAGACAAGACCAGCAAGATTTAACTGGATGGAATCCATTTTTATTGTCTCCGTTTCGGATTGATAATTACAATATGCGTGGGAAATTCCAATTTATGATTGAGATGAGCATGAAATCATTCTGAAAATGGAATGGAGTAAAATATTGGATAGCCAATAATGATGTCGTAATTGTGGCGCGTTGCTGTAAATCGAAACATTTTATGTCATTCCACCAGTAAATTTTTGTTGGCAGGAATTTCACGCGATAGTAAGGACATTTTCTGCCACGCAAAAAATGATTATTTTAATTTATTATTATGAGTTGGCAGACATCATGATGGTTTCAATATCAAAAAAAGGTTATGGTTTATAAACAAATTATTGGTTGATGTTTGTTCAATCATATGCTCTTAACATTGGTTTTATTCTGTGTATTAGGATATCGTAAAAGATTTAATACCGCTAGTTGAGCTCAATAAGGCTGTACAATAGCTCTTATGAATGTTTTATAGCATACTACAAGGGTAGATGTATTCATACGATACAAAACTAAGAAGTTTAGAAACGGTTTTAAGGTATAGTCTTAACAACCTCCTGTAGTGTGGGCCTTTTCGGGCTTAACGGAGTTTTATCAAAGGTTTATTAAGGTTATTAAGACTAATAAGTTCTAAAATGAGTTTTAACGATATGGTGGTAACAACAGCTTGTAGTAAATGAAAAAACTAAAAATGTTACTTGGGCAGGATACTGATAAATATTAAGATCAATTCCTTTATTTATGCTGACATTGCCAAGTGGTTTAACAAAATTGTGTTATATTGTGAAAAATATTTATAAAACCCACTAGCTGTTCCGGAAAACTTAACAATTTATTGGCAACGTAATGTTTGCTTTTTTTCCCAAAACACTCGTCATGCAGTGTTTCTAAGAAACCATTTTTTTTTATTTTAATAATTTAAGTAAATATATGAATTACACAGCGTAACAAAAGTGACATGTTTGCATGTCTCAAGAATCAAATTATGTGTGTCTAGTGGGTTTGGGGTTCCAGCACGTCACTATTTTTAGCTACAGGTCGCCAAAGCTGTTTTAAACACTGTTTTAATTGATGTCTACATAAAATTTAAAGCATGATCTATCAATCTTTTTTGTGATATAATTTGGTAGGAATACAATACTCTTCGAAACCATCAAAAGATAACTTTTGAGCATCGAAAGAATTAGGAATTTTGTTGATTATAATTGTTACACGGCTTTATGACATTTCGTTGAATGACATTTGGTCGAATGACGTTTGGTCGAATGACATTTGGTCGAATTGCTTTGAAACATTTATTTTGGTCGAATGACGTTTAGTTTAAGATGAAGGTTTTTTGTACATTGCTTGAATTGTTTATCTCTAGTGAATTTATTATTCATTGAAAATTTCATCATGCTTTGAAAAAACTACTAAAAAGTTATTTTATTGCTCAACGATGCGAACATAATGTTTTTATTATTTATTATTCTTTTGGAATGTCACCGTTCTTCGTAATGAACTGCTGATCTTCACCTGATTAAGCATTCGGAGAGAGTACTCGGTATCTTTCTTTGAATTCCGTGTCTTGCAGTTTATGGACGTGGGTAAGATTTTTGATTTGTAAATAAGAAATAAAACGGAAGGAAAAATTTTGTTTGAGCAAACCCTTTATGGCGAAGTGATTTTTAGGTGTCGGTATCTCAACTTATAACCAGTTGGCTTATAGTGACTTCCAGCTTAATAATATTCTTCAAGCAAATCTATGGGAAGACGAGTTGACTGAGGCGTCAAAAGTGGGATTGCGTATATGGAATATTGGTAAAATGACTGATACTTTTTCAATTATTCAATCACTTTTGTATTAACGACAAAATGCTACTCTCGACGATAGTCAGACTAAAGGTAAACCTTCGTTTTCATACTATTTAGATTCGACCACTACCTTTTCCACGAAATGTCGGTTCGTGGAAAAGGTAGTGGTTACAACTAAACATTTTCGACCAAATGTCCATTCGACGAAATGTCCGTTCGACCAAATGTACTTTCGACCAAATGTCATTCGACTAAATGTCATTCGACCAAATGTCTTTCGACCAAATGTCATAGATTCTTGTTACACACATGATGTTTAAAATCTGTGGCAAATTAAGCAAATAAATTGCCACACAAGCTGACAAACTTGCAAACAAGTTGGCTGAAATAGTCAAATCTAGCATTTTCAACAGTGAATATTTCAAAAACTAGAAGTGCTACGTTGTTTTTAAAAACGACAATGGGTTCAGCAACACTGAATATAGTAAATAGTGGTATTTTGGTACTTGCGACAAAAACGTGTTTTGCACTCGAAATAAGGATACACGTGTGTTTGGATTTTTTTATTAGGATGACCTTTTCTGAAATAGGGTGACCAAAAAAATCGCGATTAAGCAAAATTTTTATTTGTTGACAAATAATAACTTTTGAACCGCTTGACCGATTTCAATATTCTTGGACGAAATGAAAGCTAAAGGTTTTGACTTTTCAAGAGTAATATAAAATTTCACAAAAAATGTTTTTTACATGAAATTTTTTTAGAAAATCCGTTTTTTCGTGTTTTGAAGGCCTCGGGACAAAAGAGGCTATTGTTGTTCTCATTTTTTCTTGTAAGTACAGTTAATTTAATGTTTACTGTCAAATTTTAGCGATGTATGTTTTTAGCTTTTGAGTTACATTTTTTTTTAAATAAAAAATCAGTCATTTTTCATCGGCACATACTGTAGGTCTCAGCGAATTAGATTTTTTATTAAAAAAAAATCATAAATTTTGAACAATTCAACCGATTTTCAATCTATTTCCTATGGAATGAAAGCTTAAGATTTCAACTTTTCAAAAATATATAGAACTCCGAAAATATTTTTTAACGTGAAAGTATATAAAAAAAAATCTAGATTTTAAGGGAATTTTTATATTTTTTCATGTAAGAAATTATTTTTCTGTATTCTATTTTTTTTTGAAAAGTTGAAATTTTAAGTTATTATTCCATGAAAAAAGATTGGAAATCGGTTGAGCTGTTCAAAAGATATGATATTTTTAAAAATAAAAACCTAATGCGCTGAGACTTACAGTGTGTGCCGATGAAAAATGACTGATTTTTTATTTCAAAAAAATATATATCTCAAAAACTAAGTAACTCATATCGCTGAAAATTTGACAGTGAACGTAAAATTTACTGAACTTTCAAGAAAAAACGAGAACAGCAATTGCTCCGTTTGTCCTAAGGCCTTCAAAACTCGAAAAAATAACGGAAATATTTGATTTGTTTTCGTGAAATTTTATATTTTTCTTGATAAATCAAAATTATTAGCTTTCATTTCGTCCAAGAAAATTAAAAATCGGTCGAACGGTTCAAAAGTTATAATTTTTTAATGATAATTTGTTTTGAAAAATCTCGGTTTTTTAGTCATCCTGTTTCGAAAATGGTCACCTTAATCAAAAAATCCAAAAACAACAGTATCCCTATTTCGAAAAAGGAACAAAATAGCAAATTTTCACGGAATTCGGTAACCCACTAGATCAGTTTTCATGGAATAGCTGTATAAGTATAAATAGCAGTTTATTGCCGTGAAACAGAATATTTTCACTAGTCATTTTGGAGCCATCGTCATTTAAATAAGACATGTTGTGTTACTAGAGCTTTGCCATATAAAAAAAAACAAAAAAAAATGTAAGGAGACTGCAAACATATTAAAAAAATCAATTTATTGTAAATTTGATCGTGAAATGGATCATTGAAGGTAGTTTTTGTCAGTGCTCACCGCATCAAAACAAAGGCGCCACTGTATATGGAATTTGACGTTGTGACAGTATTGCTGTTTTGTCAAACACACAAGGCTACGGTGGCGCTATCCATGCTTTCCATAGCGGCTGTTTCGGTTATTTTAATGATCCATTTCAACTAAATTATATTTCAAATGATAGTTTATGTCCTATTTTGTATTCTTGGTTAGACTATATCACTAAAAAGTTTGATAAATCATACTTGAAATTTCATGTGGACATCAATGAAACCAGTGTTTTATTCAACTTTAGCGACCTGCAGCAAAAAATTGTGACATACAGGAACATTTCTGAGGATGGCATCTGATTGAAATCTTCTAGAGACACATAATTTAATCCTTAAGACATGCAAAAATGTAGATTTTGTTACGCTGTGTTTTGTTTAAATTATTGGATCACATTGGATGCGCGGTATTTTACAGAATCATTCGAAATGTCGCATACCCTCACTGCTGAGGCTGCTGAAATAATCTAAAGTCGTTGGCTTGGCGGGTGGACGAGAGGCAGTTACCGTACACGGTCTTGTTTTTATTAGATGTGCGCGCATGCGGAGGTTTATGTAAAAGCCACAGAGAGTTGGATAATCGCATCGAACTGGGTTCTCTTGCGGACGGCCGACGAGGATATGATAACGATTACGCATAGATTGCGAATTTTAGCACGGTTTACATCGCGTCATTTGACATAATACCAGCGGCGCGATGGCTGGATTCGAGCCAAGGAAATGGCGAATGATCTTCGGCAAATAGATAGGTACTGCCTCGTGGCCGTGGGAGACCAAAACGAGTTCGACACCAGCTGCTGTAGTATGTTAATGAGCTTGGCAGAGAAAATAACCAGACTGGACTTGGTACTTGGTGGACGATCAACCGTGATAAATCCTGGACTGGATTGAAAACTCTTCCGCCTTTTGCAATAGGTGCAGCGATGCCAAATCTATGTGAATTTTCATAGATCTACGGAATTGAAGAGATTTTTTACCGATACGGACCGACGGATTCTGTAGACAAAATCGAAGTTGGAGAGACACAATCATGAACCGAGTAAATTATCATAACATCGTTAACTAGTTTAATTGGTGTAATACCACGTAAATAAATATTAAATTTTAATTCTATCAGTCAAATCTACGGAATCAATGCTCTGGGAATCTGGTATCACTGCTTAAAAGGGTAATTGTCGAGAGCCAACCGATACAACCGTTCACACTAGACATGACGACGACGACGACGATTACAGCTGCCGACTTGCATTTCCTCCATTTGCATATTGGCAAGGAAAACATACTTGTGCTGCTACATTTCCCCAATCCGGTTTCCGCGAGCCACGCTAAATATCACTTTTAACTTCAGTTCCGATCAATTTCCTAAACAAACGATGAGCGATTACGTTGATGTAATTTCTCGCCATGGCACTTAACACCTCACAAATCAATCGACCAATCAATTCAACCGTAACTGTTCGCAGCGAATCAAGCCAACTTCATTGACCGAGGGGAAACTAAGTACAAAATGCACCATCGGGGTAAAACACGCCAACGTATTGTCTCCAAGATAAAAGATATATTTATCTAATTGGACTATTTCATTAGATATTCCTTTCAATTGTAACGCCTCTACGTACATAAGAATTTTGAAAATGGCTGTGTCTTTCCACAAAAAAAAAAACGTTAGGAATTGGATGTCGTGTTATACCGACGGATTTCACGCCAACTCGACAAAGGGATTGGCAGCACCCCTTCAGAATTCAATGAAACTTTCTGGGTGTGAAGATTATGTGAAACTAAGATACTTTACATACTTTGTTTTTTCAAAGCGATTTAGACTAACATTTGGAAAGGGTCAAAGTTTTTTTTTCACTTTTTTTATAAACCCGTATAACTCGAAAACGGCAAGACCTACAAAAAAGTTTTGTTTGGGGGAATGTCGTGAAATTTCCTGAAGTTGGAAAAAAAATATTGAAAAAAATAAAAACACATTTTCTACACTGAAAAATAAAAATATTCAAAACTTTAAAGTCGATTTAAAAAAACGACCATTTCAGATTTTGATTGTCCTTAAGCAAAAAGTTTCGTAATTAAATTTACTAAAAGTCGTCCATACATTGCAATTGGGCATATTTTAGAGAAAAAAGTTTTTCTAACATCGAATTTTTTGAGTCCAAAATTAATTTTTTATTTAATTTTCATTTCGCTTTAAATAGTCTAGTCTGATTTTCAAGTGATAAATGAGTTTTAATCACAAAATAGATTATATTTGTTTTATTGGGAATAGTTAAAAGAAATAAAACGAAATTATACAGTTTTTTTTTTATTAAATTCAATTGATCTCGCACCATACCGCTTATGAGAAAATCAACTCCTTCTAAAAATCCGATGGGTTTTTTTATGATTGGAAAGATATCACAATAATATTTAATTTCTTATTTGGTCAAAGCCAATCTTAACAGGTGTCTGGAAATATTATGCTTATGAAAAAAGTCGTGGTTTGTTTTTATTTTTATTATTGCTATATATCCTAGAACGTAGTATTGCACATGAATATTTACATTATTTTTGGGCTTTACTGAATAAATTGAATATTTTTGGTTCATCCTCTGAATTGGTATACCGTTTGGCTGCAATTTGTGTATCACTAATAGGCATAAAACAATGATATTTTTGGGTACCAGGGACAGTTTTAACCTTATCAAACAATTCCACCAATTCCTCTGACATTTTAACATATTGTTCATTAGATTTATAACAGAAATTTAATTTGGTGATACATGTATCAGTTTGTTTCACTGCCCAGTCGAATAGTTCTCGCGGAGTTGCGATTGTGTTTCCATAGTATTTTGCAAGACTTGCTCTTTTTGCCATTCGCTTGAGAGTGCCACCAATAGTGTCACAGGGGCCTTTGCCGTGGGATGTGGCAAAAAGTGCCACTCTACTTCCAATCCATGTATTTTCTTGAAATTACATAAGCTGGCATTTTTTTTTTTAATTTTTCTAATGAGCTGCAGCTCCATCTGACTTAAAAATAACTTTTGATTTGTTTAACAAAATTTATCAATTTTGAAATAAATAGCTGAACTGCTACTGTGTCATGGGTCTGATATTATAATAAAACTAACATTTTCCAATTTATTATCTCTTTATGGTAAATCTAGAATTGGTGTATCACTGCTTGGGAAGTATTCCAGTGATATCCTTGAGCAGCGTTATAATTTTCAGAAAAGTTGCTAATTACCAGTTTTTAACCTTCGTCCTTGGCACTTTTTTGTCTTTTTTGTTTCGTAGAAAAGAAGACTGTTATTTGCAAATAAAATCATGAGTTATGAGCTTATCAACTTTTTTTTAGGTAGATAACAATACAAACATATTCATTATTTCTTATTCATCTGGCGTTTAAGGCAGGTACGTTTAGTAAGTTTTTTTTCACAAAACTTTTTCTAGAAGAGAATTTAATGGGATATGGATAAGGTTGTTACTTTTCAATGTTTGCAATACTGTTGTGATACCTTTCGAACCATAAAAATCCGTCGGATTGTTAGACGGAGTTGATTTCCTCATAGGCAGAAGCGAAGTCCATTGATTGCCTTCATTTATAAAACATAATCACTGTATAAATCCGTTTTTTAACTATTCTCAATAAAAAATACAATTTATTTTCTGATTCAAACTCATTTATCACTTGAAAACACGATCATAATTGACAGTTTAAAACAAAATCTTTGAAAAAAAAATTCAGTTTTGGACTTAAAAATTTCGAAGTTAGAAAAACTTTTTTCTCTAAAATATGCCCAGTTTGCAATGTATGGACGATTTTTAGTAAATTTAATTACGAAACTATTTGCTTAAGGACAATCAAAATCTGAAATGGTCGTTTTTTTAAATCGACTTTAAAGTTTTGAATATTTTTATTTTTCAGTGTAGAAAATGTGTTTTTATTTTTTTCAATATTTTTTTTCCAACTTCAGGAAATTTCACGACATTCCCCCAAACAAAACTTTTTTGTAGGTCTTGCCGTTTTCGAGTTATACGGGTTTATAAAAAAAGTGAAAAAAAAACTTTGGGACTTAAAAAATTCGATGTTAGAAAAACTTTTTTCTTTAAAATATGCCCCTTTTGCAATGTATGGACGACTTTTAGTAAATTTAATTGCGAAACTTTTTGCTTAAGGATGATCAAAATCTGAAGTGGCCGTTTTTTTTAAATCGACTTTGAAGTTTTGAATATTTAATTTTTTCAGTGTAGAAAATGTGTTTTTATTTTTTCAATATTTTTCTCTAAAACGTCAGAAAATTTCACGACAGTCCCCCATACAACACTTTTTTGTAGGTCTTACCGTTTTTGAGTTATACGGGTTTATAAACAAAAGTAAAAAAAAATTTTAACCCTTTCCAAATGTTAGTCTAGATCGATTTTGAAAAAACAAAGTACGCAAAGTAACTTAGTTTCACATACTTTTGACATCCAGAAAGTTTCATTGAATTCTGAAGGGGTGCTGCCAATCGCGTGTCGAGTTGGCGTGAAATCCGTCTACCCCTTCCTTTTAAAAATCGTTGACTACGGTTTGATTTATTTTATTTTTATAAATATTATTGTTTGAATCCAATGATTGTTTTAAGTTAATTGCGAGCTTATTTGTAAAACTTTTACTTATGAAGCGCATATTATCCCGTCTCCCCTCACTTAGCAAATGGCTCTGACTGTCCACGCCCGTAGCCTTCTTCATAGTCTTGGTGGCCACATTTCACACCAATTGTTACGCATAGTTTAATCTCCCGCGCTCCACCTCCAGAGCCGCAATCGCCGACACTTTGTTCCAATTAGTGCGTGTAACAACGGGAAACCACGCCGACGAACATTACAATTCGCGTCACTTACAAACCGTGAGCTACACGGATTTGAAGCGAGAGGTGCCGAAAGCTGTTCCGTTTTGTACACACTGTAGGTATTTGTTTTGGGTTACCACTTGACGTAATGCGTGCAATTGAAACGAGCACGAGGATGTTGAAGCGTTTATGGACTGTTTTTTTGTTGTTGTAACTGACGCGTGTGGTATCGAACTGTTATGGCAAAAAAGGGGATGCATTGCTGAAACATTAGCAATCGATTGTAACTGTGCAGCACAGGTGCCTTAATATTACTGATGAACTCATTCATTGCTTTGATCCTGAATAGACGTTTCCATTCCGGGTGTATATAAATACTTCAAGTCCTTCACATTCCACACATGTCCATGCGGATATCTTCATTCGAGCTTAGTTATGACCTCAGACATCGTGACGTCAATGTGTTGGAGCACAATTCAGAGTCAAATAGAAAATCTTACTTTACTTTTGATTTATTTATTTATTTATTTATTTATTTATTAGGTATTCTGTTCATCGGACTTTATAGTCTACATAAACTTAACTGGTTAAACTTACAAAATTAAATACAAACACAATTGGACATCATATCACAATACATCTCATCACAAAACATTACAAAACATGTCAAATAATAAAATAAACTATTACAAAGAGTCAAAAGAGTCTTGAGCGGTTGATTTTTCCAGCAAATTTATCAATATTCTCATCGAAATCGAAAAGATCTTCCACCATGCTAAACGTTCGAATACATGCTGCCATCGGTTCATTGTAACCAAACAGGGTTCTGTGAAATCTTTGTTCGAGCAGGGTTGTATTCCGCAGCGATCTGCTCGGGACACGGAAGTTGAGCATTCCACGCAGCTCTGGGGAATCAATTTCTCCATTGATGAGTTTTGCAATTATCAACGCTTGTTGAATTTTCCGTCGACGTTGCAACGTGTCCAATCCTAACAATTGACACCTCTCCGGATATGGTGGCAGGTTAACTGGATCTCGCCACGGTAAATTCCGTAACGCCATGCGGACAAAACGTTTCTGCACTCGTTCGATTCTCAAACACCATGAGACCTGATGCGGACACCATACCACCGAAGCATTCTCGAGAATCGGACGGACGAGTGAACAATATAATGCCTTCAGGCAATGTGGATCATTGAAGTCCTTGGCTATCTTAAAGATGAATCCCAACCGTTGCGTAGCTTTAGAGATTACCATCGATCGTTGGCAATCAAACATGAGTTTCGCATCCAACTGGACGCCCAAATCGTGCACTTCACTGACTCTTGTCAGAATAGTTCCGCCAATATTGTAGTCAAATACAATAGGACGTTGCGTACGATGGAACGTGATTACGTAGCATTTTGCAACACTGATGACGAGTTTGTTTTTCGTACACCATGCAACAAAAACTTGCAGTTGACTTTGCAGTTGCAAACAGTCATCGATAGATCGTACCTCGAGGAACAATTTGAAATCGTCTGCATAAACTAGCTTGCTGCCATCTTCAAAAAGCAGTGCAACGTCATTGAAAAATAGTGCGAATAGTAGCGGTCTCAAATTACTTCCTTGCGGAACACCCGATTTATTCGAGAACGGTGTCGACACGGCGTTATCAAGTTTCACTCGTAGAACTCTCCCAAAAAGATATGAGTTCAACCAGCATACCAGTTGCGACGAAAAGCCGAGACGAGATAACTTGCATAGAAGGATAGTATGATCAATTTTGTCGAACGCAGCTTTGAGATCCGTATATATTACATCCATTTGCGCTCTTGCTTCCATGCTAGCTATGCATTTGGATGTGAAGCTCAGCAAGTTCGTTGTGACGGATCTCCCTGGCATAAACCCATGCTGGTCAAAGGAGATATAGTTCTTGGTGCGTTCCAACATTGCGCCGCTAACGATTATCTCAAACACCTTCGAAGAAGCTGACAAACTGGTTATGCCACGGTAGTTTACTACGTTTCGTCGATCACCTTTCTTGAAGATGGGACACATAAATGATTGCTTCCATATGTCTGGAAACTTAGCTTGTTCAAACGATCGATTAAAAATATCACTCAACGGTCTTGCCAAAACAGTGATGGAACGGCGAATGACAACTGCTGGCAATCCGTCAGGTCCAGGAGAAAAAGTACTCTTTAATTTCTTTGCCGCTTTTACGACCATTTCCGGAGTGATGACGAAAATACCGAAATCAACCAAATTACAGGGTACGTTTGACGCTACATTCTCCGCCTCTTGTTGCGAAGTGACATGGCTCGAAAAAACGCTTGCAAAGTGCCTCGCAAATAGCTCGCAAGACTCCAAAGACGACGAAGCGGTCGCATTACCAAAATATACGTTTGATGGTATCGATGACGTTTTCCGTTTTGAATTAACGAAATTCCAAAAACCTCGGGGATTGCTGCGTAGACTGGATTGCATTCTGAGCACATACGATTTGTATAGGCTAGCGATTTGATGGCGCTACGTCCTTCAAGACATGACCTGCACCACAACTAACTCGGTCCATGGCTGCTAGACTCAAATTCATCGATCGCCCCACACTTCCAAGATCCTGCTCCACTTGGTCAAACCACCTAGCTCGTTGCGCTCCTTTTCGTCTTGTACCGGCCGGATTCGAGGTAAAAACCATTTTTGCGGGATTGTTGTCCGGCATTCTCAATACGTGTCCCGCCCATCGTACCCTTCCAGATTTGGAGATTTTCTATATACTGAGTTCACCGTTGAGTTGCGCAAGCTCGTGGTTCATTCTTCTGCTCCATACGCCGTTCTCACATACTCCACCAAAGATCGTCCTGGGCACACGACGTTCAAAAACTCCTAGCGTTTGCAGGTTCTTTTCGAGCATTGTCCACGTCTCATGCCCGTAGAGGTCTACCGGTCTAATCAGCGTCTTGTACATGGTACACTTAGTACGGAGGTGAAGTTTACCAGACCCCAATGTTTTGTGGAGTCTGTAAGCAAGACTTCCGGCAATGATACGTCTTCGAATTTATTTGCAGCAGTTGTTATCCGACGTTACCGTTGAACCGAGGTAGACAAATTCATCTATCACCTCGAACTCATCGTCTATCACCACATGTCTACCAATGCGAGCTCTATCGTGCTCGATACCTCCAGCCAACAGATATTTTGGCTTCGACGTATTTACCTTCAATCGAACCCGATCTGCTTCACGTTTAAGCCTGTTCATGTCTGCGTCGTCAGCGAAACAGATGAACTGGCTAAATTTATTGAAGATCGTGCCCCGCATGTTGAAGCCCTCCCGTTTCATAACACCTTCTAACGCAATACTGAACAGGAGGCAGGAAAGACCGTTGCCTTGTCGAAATCCCTTGCGAGTTTGATAGTGGTCCGATAACGCACCCGGTATCTTCACACAACACTGTACACTATCCATCGTTGCCTTGATCAGTCTAGTCAGCTTCTCGGGAATGACGTTATCGTCTATAAATTTCCACAGCTCTTCGTGGTCGATGGTATCGCAGGATACTTCGAAATCGATGAGAAGGTAGTGCCTAGAACTTGATATTCACGACACTTTTGGAGGATCTGCCGCAAAAAGATATAGCTGCTCTATATCTTCGCACTCCGACTCTTCAAGGCGGATCAGTGGCGATAGTTTGCATATTATTTGGTCATATTCCAGTAGACTCTAGCTCATGATCCTGAATATCTAGAAAGTTCGTATCTTCGGCAAAGTTGTTCAGAAGCTTGAAAGGAATTTGGAAGAGCACTGTTTAGTTAGCATTTTTTCCGCTACGTGGCGCTAGTGTGCATGTAATTTGATCATATTTCAATGGATTCTATCTTATAATCCTGACTACATAGAAAGTTCATGTCTTCAGCAAAGTTGATCAGAAACTTGAAAGCAATTTGAGGCAGCTTTGTTTAGTTAACGAATTTGCTGAAGACACGAGCTTTCTGAGTTGTTGGGATCATGAGGGTTGGTACTCAAATTATGTCACGCTAAATTTCAACTGTTCTGAAACCCCCCGCCACTATGTCACGTTTTTGTATAAGTCCTTCGAAAATTTTGTAAGGCTTGACATGCTTGGCTTTACCTCCCTCTCCCCTTGGAGCAGGACGTAATTTGTGCATGACCCCTGAGCTAGAACTTGCTATAATATTACATTCACACTACCGCCACGGTGTCTGGCCATTTGATCGAATGTCGTTTATCAGAATGCCATCTGGCCGAACGGGTCGTTTGGCCGAATGCCGTTTGGTTCGTGGTTCGTATTAAAAACTCAAATTGCAAATGGTTGTTTTTTCAAGAGAAGCCGTAAACCGTTTTTGTTACAGTCAAAAGCTGACTAAAAACGCAATGCGAAAACCTGGCAGTTATGACCACTAGCAAAGAAATAAAAAGTTGCTTACATATAGGATGTTCTTCTTTCAGCATTGACTATTTCTTGAACTAACACTTAGAAGCTAATTGTTTGTAAATCAATGATCATATTTCCTTCTTTCTGAATAAGCTGAATGAGTTGTTTGAAGCTGAATGAAGTTGTTTGCCAACTGAACAGTGCTGCCTCAAATTGCTTTTAAGCTGCTGAACAACTTTACTGCAGACAAAAACTTTCTAGGTGGTTGGGATCATGAGCTAGATCCTGCTAGAATATCGCCAAATAACATTCATACTAGCGCCACGAAGCGGCAAAATTACAAACTTAACAAGGCTGTCACAAATTGCTTTCGAGGTTCTGAACAACTTTGCTAAAGACACGAACTTTCTAGGTAGTCGGGATCATGATCTAAAGCCTGCTAGAACATTACCAAATAACATGCAAGCTAGCGCCACGTAGCAGCAAAGTTGCGAACTAAACAGTGCTTTCTCCAATTGCTTTCAAACTTCACTTTGGAGAAGATACGAAGTGTCTAGGTAGTCGAGATCATAAGCTAGAGTCTTTTGAAATATGATTAAAAAACATGCATACTAGCACCATGCAGCGGCAAAATTACAAACTAAGCAGTACTGCATCAAATTGCTTTCAAGGTTCTTAACAAGTTTGCCGAATACACGAACTTTCTAAGTAGTAGGTATCATGAGCTAAAGCCTGCTAGAACATTACCAAATAACATGCACGCTAGCGACACGTAGCGGCAAAGTTGCTAACTAAACAGTGCGTTCTCAAATTGCTTTCAAGCTTCTTAACAACTTTGCTGAAGACACGAACTTTTTAGGCGGTCAGGATCATGAGCTAGAGTATAATGAATTTGCCCAAGTTACATGCACACTAATGCCACGTACACACCAAAAAAATCTTAGATTTACACGTAACGTAATATTAGCCTCAATCATGCAAAGCCATTTCTCATGTATTATTCGATGATAAAACCTATAAACACATCTATTATATACAACATTGTTACCAAAATCCTTAATATTGAACGCGAAACGTCTTCTCTCGAAGAATGTTGCATGCAAAACGGCACGGTTTACATGATTTTCACGCTGAAAATTCAATCATAAATAATGCACATGGAATGACAAGCCGTCGATCCATCCCTGTGCATTATTTTTGACAGAATATTCAGCGTAGAATCATGTAAACCGAGAATTCTTGTTTGCAATTTCACTTTCTAGATGCAAGAAAGCATGCAACATTGGCGAATGTTGGATGGAAGATCATGAAATGTTTCAGTTTCACTCAAGTTTGCAAGCATTATCGAATGCAATGAGACAGTTTACATTAATTATCGCTGAATGTTCAGTTGCAACTCGTTTCACATGATTATCATAAAAAATTACGTGCCATGTAAAATTGAGATTTTTTTGCTGTGTAGCGGCAAAATGACGCATTAAAAATTTTGCCAATAAATATTATTGGTTTTAAGTGATGCTCAACTTTTTGGGGGTGCTGCAATATTCAACTGGGGTGTTGCAATACTAGGTGATGCGATTCCATACTAGACTGGCCCAGCTCAGTATGGGAGAAAAATAAAGTTGTATAAATACAATGGGGCACCCCCTAGAATTATTTCTTAGGGTTAGAGGAAGACTTCCTAAAAATTTCAGCTCATTTGGTTGTTCCATGAGCTGGCGCAATTGAATTGAAGTTAATATGCACACCAAAAAAATCTTAGATTTACACGTAACGTAATAATAGCCTCAATCATGCAAAGCCATTTCTCATGTATTATTCAATGATAAAACCTATAAACACATCTATTATATACAACATTGTTACCAAAATCCTTAATATTGAACGCGAAACGTCTTCTCTCGAAGAATGTTGCATGCAAAACGGCTCGGTTTACATGAATTTCACGCTGAAAATTAAATCATAAATAATGCACATGGAATGACAAGCCGTCGATCCATCCATGTGCATTATTTTTGACAGAATATTCAGCGTAGAATCATGTAAACCGAGAATTCTTGTTTGCAATTTCACTTTCAAGATGCAAGAAAGCATGCAACATTGGCGAATGTATGGAAGATCATGAAATGTTTCAGTTTCACTCAAGTTTGCAAGCATTATCGAATGCAATGAGACAGTTTACATTAATTATCGTTGAATGTTCAGTTGCAACTCGTTTTACATGATTATCGTAAAAAATTACGTGCCATGTAGATTTGAGATTTTTTTGCTGTGTGGGATTTTCAGCTCACACATATAGGAAACAGCACATCATCTACTGTTGGTTCAGGAAAATTGTTGATCGCATTCAATTGAACCCAGAATGTCACTGCTTATTATCATGGCGAACAATATTGTAGAAGGTTGTATCATGATTAAAATGGAGAAGGCTGATGTTTTAAATATCTGAAGTAGATGTGCAATAATGCTTGGTATTTCTTCAACACAGCTGGGTGGTAGCCACCAAGTGCATCATAGCCACCTATGACGCTGGGCAAGCTGCGGTACAAGGTGCATGCATAAATGTGATTGTACGGGAGTGCTGATCTAAGCCAAACTTTCAACTACGAAATTAAAATGAGCTTAAAACCAGATACAACCTTCTGCAACTATGTTCATTAGGGTATCAACTAGTGAATTTGTCATTCTGGGCTCAATTGAACGCGATTTATTAGTCTACGGAACGAAACAGTGGGATAGGGTCAATTTTCAATATATTTGAAAAAAATATTTCATGCAAACTTCAAATTGAATGCGCCAGCTGGGGAAGCAACCAAATGAGTTGAAATTTTGAGAGAGCTTTTCTCTTACCCTAAGGCACATATCTAAGGGGTGCCCCGGTGAGTTTTTCAACTTTTTTGTTTAAGGGCCAGTCTATTCCATACTTATGGCGGGTAGGGTATATGTGTTTGCTGCCTTTGCTACTGTTGGCATCGTTACACATTACGACGGGTACCTTGCTGCAGCATATCCGCCCATGTTGCATTCTTCTCGTCCAAACCCGTCTGACACACCAACCGTTCCGTAGGTTTCGTTCCACGAACCCAATGGCACCTTCTGTTACGTTGTTAATGCTTGTGCTTTGACACTACCACAGCAGTCCCTTCCCTCACCTCGGCAACGCTGCTACAAGGATTTGCATGTAGTTAGTTCCGAATTTGGGTATCTTGAGTCGTTCCAGATTGAAACGTGGCGGGCGTCGGTGCCGAATGTTAACATAAGGTAGTGATCCTAATCGATGTTTGCGCCACGATAGATTCTGACGTCGAAAATGTCAGAGAAGTGTATTCTATCAATCAAAACGTGGTCGATTTGTATTTCAGTCTGTTGGGGTGATCTCCAGGTGTACCGATACGGGAGACTGTGCTGAAAGTAAGTACTACGTATGGTCATGTTCTTGGCGCCGGCGAAATCAATAAGTCTAAGGCCATTTTCTTCATAAGCTGGTGTATGCTGAACTTCCCTTTAATTGGTCTGAACTCCTCCTCCTGCCCAAACGATTTTGAAATCATGGCTTGGGCAGCTGTCGAATTCCCGTTCCAACTGCACGTAGAAAGCGTCCTTATCGTCATCGTCACTTGCTATATTGAAGAAACGGTCTTTGATCCTCAACTTGCGCATTCTGTTGTCGATTGGTCACCCCCCAATCACGCGCATCTGCATTTCACCTATCACGATGTGACCAGCTCGTCTCTGATGCCGCAGCTCTGGTCGCATTCACCACCAGTTCAACTTTTGCTGCCTCGCATTTCAGGCGGGTGTAAAGGTCTGCCACATTTTCAAATGTTCGGCCGACAATGTTCATAACGGAATTTATTTATTCATTTATTTATTTCATTTATTAAATTCATGTAACTTAAGACATTCATCTTTTTTTAATGTTACAATATGGCGTTAAACTAGAAAAGCACATAATAATCTCTTAACAATATGTTCTCTTTAACAACACCCATCTACTGAAAGTTCTGCAAGAGGTTCTTCTTGAAGCTAGGAAATGAATTCATGGTTTTTATTGATGTTGGTAAACTGTTCCAGCTAACAATGCTCCTAACAAAGAATGATTGGCTATAGTAAGAAGAGCTATGCTGAGGTACTCTATAGTTTTTTGTACACGTCCCTCGGAAGGGAACAAGGTTTTAGAAAAGATATGGTGGAGGAGAAGTTTTAATAATCCTGAATAAATTCAAACACGACCGGTACCTATAAAAATTTACAAATGGGCATCCAATGAGATGTTTTTGCAAATGTTACACGTGTGAAAATCTAGAAAGTTTGTAAACATAACGAACACAAGCATTAAGAGCAATTCTTAACTTATCTGTTGATCTAGCTAATGCATTAGTGTATATGAAGTCGCCGAAAATAAAATGAGGTAAAATCAGAGATTTAAATAATTTTAATTTGGTGCCTGTATCACAGTGTCTAGTTGTTAAGTTTAATCTTTTTAATGATCCGTAAATTTTAGAGCACTGCATATTAACGTGAGAGTCTCATTCCAAATTTTTGTTGAATATATCACCTAAATTATTAACACGATCAACAAATTGGACTTCCAAGCCACCAAATAGAATATGTGGTGGCTGAGGAGGAGTTTTTTGTTTAGATATCAACATCGCTTTAGTTTTATCTGGGTTGATTGGAAGTAGGTTATCTTTGGACCATTTCATAACCTTGTGAATATCATGATTCATCAAAGATCCTGCATAAGACAGATCGGTGTTCTCATCAGTACAAATATAAATTTGTACGTCATCAGCTGACATATGAACTGAACAGAAATCTAACACGGTTGGTAGATCATTGATAAAAAGTGAAAAAAGGAGCGGACCAAGGACCGAACCCTGAGGAACACCGGAAATCGTTGATTTAAAATCAGAAAATTTACCATCGCAAATCACTGCTTGATCTCTATGGCTGAGGTAACTTGCGAGTAATCTTGCAGCACAATTTGAAAAAATTGAACAAAGTGATTAGTTGTTGTTTTTCGACTGGACAATTTAGCTATCTAGCTATCTGAGGATATTTTTCGGCCTTAGCAGACTTGAATAACGGCGAAAACAAGTTTGCCTTTACGTCCGACGGTTTCGGTTGTTTTATTCAACCTTTATCAAGGATTCTGAAAAGATCGAAAAGTTTCTTATTGGTTTTTAAATCTACCCTATCATTGCTTACATCCTCAGAATGTTCATAACATCCACGAAACAAACAAATTGACTGGATCTCGTTAAAATCGTACCCCGGCTGTTAAGCCCGGCTCTCCGCATGAAACCTTCTAGCGAAATATTTAACAACAGGCACGAGAGCTTCCCGGGAAATTTGTTCTCGCTCTTGTGGTCAATACTATTGTATGTTGCCTTGAAATTGATGAAAAGATGATGCGTTTGGACCAGGTATTTACGACATTTCTGAAGGATTTGCCGTACAGTGAAGATCTGGTCCGTTGCCGATCGGCCGTCAACGAAGCCGGCTTGATAACTTCCCACGAACTCGTTTACTACAGGTGACAGACAACGGAAGATGATTTGGGATAATAAGCCGCATTTAGAATGGTGATCCCTCGAAAGTTCTCACAATCAAACTTGTCGTACTTCTTGTAGATGGAGCATATTACCCCTTCCTTTCACTCCTCCGGTAGCTGTTCTGTTTCTCAGATTGTGCCTATCAGCCGGCGCAGACAAATGGACAGCCTCTCCGGGCCCATCTTTATGAGTTAAGCTCGGATACCATCCTTACCAGCAGCTTTATTGTTCTTGAGCTGGTGAATGGCAACCTCCCTCAAAGTGGAGGATGGTTGATTTCCATCGCCCGTAGTACCGACGAAGGCATTTCTTTTGTTGTCCCGTCCCATTGTTTGTGCTCTCAGTGCCATTCAGGTGTTCGTCGAAGTGCTGCTTCCACCTTTCGACCACCTCATGCTCTTCCGTCAAAATGCTCCCATCCTTATCCCTGCACATCTCGGCTCGCGGCACGAAGCCGTTGCGGGATGCGTTGAGCTTCTGATAGAACTTGCGTGTTTCTTGAGACCGGCACAGCTGTTCCATCTCCTCGCACTCCGTCTCCTCCAGGCGCCGTTTTTTCTCCCGTTTCCACCGTTATCACTCCACGTTCTGCCGGGTCCCTTGCTGCAGCATGACCGCCCGCACTTAGGACCTGGGATCGAATCCAATCCCCGACATAGTCACTTATGACGTAAAAAGTTACAGTGACGACTTCCTTCGGAAGGGAAGTAAAGCCGTCGGTCCCGAGATGAACTAGCCCAGGGCTGAAAATATCGTTAATAAAGTCAAATCAAATCAAACCGCCCGCGCTGCATTCGTCTCCTCCAGAATCTGCCTACATTCCTCGTCGAACAAATCGTTCCGTCGACTCTGTCCCACGTACCCGACGTTGCTATCAGCTGCATTGTTGATGGCTGCCTTCACTGTTCTGCAGCAGTCCTCGAGAGGGGATTCATCCAGCTTACCCTCTTCCGGTAATGCAGCCTCGAAGTGCTGCGCGTATGCCGCTGCGACATCCGGTTGCTTGAGCCGCTCAAGGTCATACCGGGGCGGCCGTCAGTACCGTACGTTGTTAACGACGGAGAGTTTTGGGCACAGTTTAACCATCACCAGATAGCAGTCAGAGTCGATGTTAGCGCCAGGGCAGGTCCTGACGTCGTTAATGTCGGAGAAGTGCCGTCCATCAATCAGAACGTGGTGTCTGCTGTGGTGATCTCCAGGTGTATCGGTATGGAAGGCTGTGCTGAAAGTAGCTGCTATGAATGGCCATATTTTTGGAGGCGGCAAAATCAATTACAGTAGACTCTCCATAACTCGATATTCAAGGGACTATCGACTTATAGAATTATCGAGATATGGAATAAAACGACACAAAAAATCACAAAATCGAAGGAACAAACTTCTGTATTTATTATGCATTTATGATGACTTCTGTAAGAAAGCAATATTATTTTGTTGATAGAATTTTACAAATGCTCGGAAAATCACGTTTTTTAACTGACAATATTTTTATTTATGTTCATGTTTTTTAACTTTTATTACAACTTGCAAGTATTTATACACCTCCAAACAAGAATTAGATAATGTTTCCACAAGAAGGAATGATTTTAAAACAGATATCGAGTTATGGAGAGAAATTTACCTCTTAAGTGACATCGACTAGTGGAGATATCGAGTTATAGAAATATCGACTTATGGAGAGCGCGATGTATGGGAATGTGAAGGGACCGAAAAATCCTTCGAGTTATAGAATATCGAGTTGTGGAGAGTCAACTGTAGTCGTAAGCCATTTTCTCGTTCGTCAGCCTGTGGGCGCTGAACTTTCCAATATTCGGTTTAAACTCCTCCTCCTGGCCAACCTGTGCGTATAGATCTCCATAGTAATTTCCATATAATTGCATCAAAATTCAATATATAATAATATAAATATTAGCAGGGAAGGAAAAATG
Organism: Aedes aegypti; assembly: GCF_002204515.2. Lineage (NCBI taxonomy): Eukaryota > Metazoa > Arthropoda > Insecta > Diptera > Culicidae > Aedes > Aedes aegypti. The sequence continues at coordinate 263,229,655 of NC_035107.1, read as the reverse complement.
CTGGTTTGATAATTAACTGATACGGCACCACCATGACTCACTTTAGCATCAGTTTTTGTTTCGACCAAATTATCTGAAGTTCTGCAGTAGTAGCTTGAGCTTTAGTTATCGACCATGAAACAAATTTGATTTTGTGTTTAAAATAACTGATTATTCACGTGTTGAAAAGTTTGAGACAAATTTGCCCAATGTTCTTGATAAATTTTCTTTAGATTTTATCCCAATCCGCAAAAGTTGGAACAACTGATTGCAAACGAACCATAATTAGCATGGTCTTATCACTAAGCTGTGCGTGTATCGCTTCGATATTTTCGGCCCCAAATAACCTCCATGCTGCACTTTCATTGAATCAAAAATTCACTGCAATGTATAATGATGAAAGTGATACCGCCGTCGGCCAATAATGCGGCAAACACAATCAACCTAATCAAACATTTGCCAATCCTCTTTTTTATTTTTTCAAATTGTCCCTCGTTTCGCAGTAATTGAGCGAACAAAAACATCGTTTTGTTCCCATCGCCATGTTCGCTTCACTCATACGGTATGTTTCGTCGATTGCCGCCAGTCAAATGATGATGATGAATAAGGAAAATGGGATGAGCTTTCAGCTTAATGAATCGCAAAGTGCCCGAAGGGGGGGGGTCCATTCCGGTGAAACAATTGTGTTTGTGGATTTAGGTGATGATGACTGTAGTGATCAGTGTTAAAGCTGCGATATAATGGGGCAACTAGCTGGGTGACCGATCATATGGAGAGAACAGGTTTATAACAAAATTTGTAATTTTGATACGATGTTTTTATGTCACTAATTGTTACAAAATATATGCCGTTTATAACAATATTGATTAGCTGTTGTAATACCAGGAAGGAAGCTCTGCAAAAGATTCAAAATACAATTTTGAGAATGATTCTGAAGCTTCCTTCTTGGTGTAGTACTAATGAGTTACATAGAATATTCAATGTTGAATATTGGAACAAATATCAAATAAAATTATCGTTGATCGGCCCTCACGAAAACCAGCTTGGTATTCGCCGACAAAGGACTCCTCCAGCGGTCTCAATCTGTTGAACAGAACATGCGACATTATTTTGTACGCCGAATTGAGGAGCGTTATTCCTCGGTTATTGGCGCACTCCAATCTGTGGCCCTTCTTATACAGAGGGCAGATGAGGCCCTCCAGCCAGCTAGCAGGCAATTCTTCTTCCTCCCATATCCTTAACAGAGTACGGTGCAGTGTTTCGTACAGCTGCTCACTACCGTGCTTGAAAAGTTCGGCCGGGAGCTCGTCTTTTCCAGCAGCCTTACAGTTCTTCAACTCCTTAATCGCTCTTCTAACCTCATCTAGCGTCGGGGGCTCCAAAGCTTGTCCATCGTTGCTGATTATTAATCTGTTCTCAGACTCGCTCGTGTTCTCTCCATTCAACAATTGCTCGAAGTGTTCTTTCCACCTGGCAGTCACCAAGATTTTGTCTGTCAGCAAGTTACCTTCGCGGTCATTGCACATGACCAGACACTAACATCCGACTTCTGGCAACATTCTTCTCATCCGTCACATTCTGGCACTCCTCATCAAACCAACCGTTTTTGGGTCGTCTCTGAGCAGTATCTATCACCTCTCGCGCTGCTGTGCTCATCGCATCGTCGATAGACTCCCACAGATTGTTGAGGGTTTCGCATACGTTGTATCCCCTTATCCGCTCATCAAGCTTCCGGCGGTACTCGTCTGCTACACCTTCTGTTGATAAGCGCTGGATATTGAAACGCAACGGTCACTGTGTTCTTGTGTTCGCCACGGTAGACAACCGTGCACGAATTTTACCAACAACGAGATAGTGATCAGAGTCGATGTTTGGGCCTCTAAAGGTCCTCACATCGATGGGGTGTTGCAAATTTGATACAGTGCCCGTTTGACTTTGGCAACTTTACCAATCGATCTTCATTTCGAGAAGCCCAGCAAGCGGGTACAGTTTTCGCATAAGCAAAGTTTTCTGGCCTTTTTTTTTTTTTGATTTTCGAGAAGATCAGCAAGTGGATCCGATTTTCGCACCACCCTATCGCAGGAGTGGGAGTTTGTTTTTTTTCCCGGGTTTTGAACAGTTTTGTAGTAACTCGTATAAATAATACTCTATAGTTAAGTTAGTGGAATAGTTCAACGACATTGTTTTGACGACCAGCGTGAAAATACTACAAGGATAAAAAAACCAGTGAGATCTTTTCATGATGAATTGTATTGTTTGATAATATTTCCAATGTTTCATGCATTTTGGGTTGGGTGGGACCATCAGGGCACCCGATTGAAGCGAGATGGATAGGAAGAGTGAAACTGTCAACTTCCTATTGCCAACATTTTGTGGAAAAAGGGCGGGCTCTTCTTCCCATCTATTGGGTCTTTCTGACAAGCAAGGGCTTGATTGTACGACTGTTTGTGTGAACTTACTTTTGGAAGGAGATTCTTTTTCCCTTACGGGTTTCGCGTAAGTGTCTCTGCTTACGGGTCCACCCTTCGTTTTTGGCCCTTCAATCAGGAGTATGATTGAATACAAATAGTCATACAATCTTGAACAAATTGTTTTGTTAGAGCAGGCCATTGCTACCGGTGGATACCTTGCTACAATAGATGGCAGCTTATATCATCATCATCATCATCAAATATCAAATAAAATTATTAATTATTTTGACAAAATCTGTTGCAATCTTCTATTGTCACGATAATTTCTTTAAAATTTAAGTTAAGTTACGTTAAGTAAACTGAAAACGTTTGTCTCTCTTATAAGTAAGCATGTGAAATCAACTCACCTGTAAAAAATTCTGTCCGTTACGGCAAATGAAATCGAGAGGGATTCGCGATAAGGGCCTATCTGACAAATCAATAACAATGAGAAAATAACCAATGAAATTTCCATGTGCAATTTTTAATCCCAATTGGAGAAAATATACTCCAACTTTAACTATTTCACTTTAATACGCATTTCATGACCCTAGTTTCAAAATCCTCATCAATACCACACACATCTCCTTCAATTTTCCTAACTATTTCGTAATAAAAAAATATTATAAGGTTTCGCCTTAAACGCTCTCAAGAATGCCAGTATCGCCCAATGTTATGAGCCTGTAATCGATATTATTTTCAGTGTCGCCTATTACTTTTGCGCCGTGTTTTCATTCTGGTTTCAATTAAGCCCGCCATGTACGCCTTGTTTATTTTCTGTTTGCAGTGTCGCCGTTTACTCTCGCCGTGTTTTGATTTCGATTTCAGATGCGCCCATCACTTTGATAAACAAAAACACAGGCGTAATCAATACAGTGTGTGGTTTTGCATCAGGTGAAGTTTCGTCTTCTACAAATTTGCGTTTTTTTTTTGAATAGTTAAATTATCGAAAGGGGAAAAGTTCAAGTGCAGTGAATAGACAATCAAGCTACAATTTCACCACCTATAGTTTCTTAAATTGTGTACATTTTGTCAGTTTCGCCTAATTCGCGAATCTTTCTAGAAATGTGATATGTTGTTGACAAAATGTTAATAGAAGATTAATTTAGTGAATGTAATGTTTGAAATAATACTAATAAAGGAATAAAAAAACGTTAGTGATCAAAATAATAATAAAACATATTATATCCACTGAATAAAACAAGAACAACAATACCAATCAAATCACTAACTTGAACTTATGTTATGTTGAACTACTCTTGATAGAAATTGGTTACAATCTTGCCATGTCCTTCTAGTCGGGTGTTGGATGCTGGAAGAGAATGGACAATTCATGAATCAACTCTGAACGGATCACGGTGAGGTGCCAAATATGGTCCTGTTTTATGTCACGATCTGCTTAGGTAATAGGTAGGCTTCCACGGCATTTCGACGCAAAACGAACGAAGAAATTCTTTGCCGAAATATCAAAGAGCTCACGATAACCGTTGCGTCACTACGAATCCCCTCCGTTTCGGGGGTCAAAATTTGAATGCGGGATCGCCGTATCGGAGAGAAAATTGGCACCGACCCCTAGTCGTTATCCATTCCGAACGTAACAAACGCACCTTGGGAAGCAAAGCACTAACCTTTCTTCCCTCGTCAAACCTTTCCAATCGATTTCGGTTCGATCGCAAAAATCAGAGTTTAATGACCCTCAATCGTACCCATAGGAAAGAAAAAAAACTGCCGAAAGAGAAGCGAACTGACTAGGTTTCCAATCATCGCCAAGGAGATGTCTTCTTCTACTGCTTCTTTGCATATGAGTTCGGAGATTTGATCGGAAACACTTTCTAATGCAGTGGTTCTCAATTTAGATGTGTTTTGTGGCACAAATGATTTATATTAAGCTTGTTCTTAAGAAAAAGTGGACTCAAAATCAATTGAAAATGGAGCTGATAGGATTGAGAATCGCTTCATAGGATATTTGAAATGTAACAGCATGAGTAATCATTTGGCTACAAAGATGACTAGAGTTGGTCAAGACCAAATCAATCGTAGAAGAGGAAAAACAAAAAGGGCAATCAGGGTATTGAATTGAGAAATATTCTGAAGAGCACTCATCGAATAAAATTCTGCCGTGGGAATTTCTTTGCGAATTATCTCATGATCGATGTTTGGCCTTGAAGCCATCAATGACAAACAATTTTGACTTATTGCGAGTTGATTTTCGCAAGTCAGTTTGGAGCAAATTAACTTGCTGCCCAGGGCATTGAAAAGGCAAATAGGCAGCTATAAACGTATATTTACCAAGCTGTGTTTCAACAGAAACACCTAAAGATTCACAACGTTTGATATCAAATTATGGAAAAAGTTGGTGTTTTATACTGCCCATAAACGCATGTCAGTCCCATGTTTGCTGGATTTCCTATTCACATGGGACAATTATATGCGATAAACAAAATTGTTTGCATCTAGGTTTCATATTAATTTAAATTATAACTGCTAGGGGAACTTACACTCCCGTGCACGATACTTTTGTATGTTTTTTAGGGAGTGAACCCAAACTTTTGCACGGGAGTGTACGTATCTCGGCAGTCTAAGCCGATGTCGCGCTTCTTTTGTAATTTTCTCGGACATCAGCAGCCAAATTACGTGTTTGTGTGTTTACATTCATACGTTGATCAATCCTTTATCGATTCACACTGACAGACTTGTTAAAAAATTGTTGGAAACTTTTTTACAACGCTGCGAACATCCCCAAACAACCAAAATGTACGTATAACGAAATCACCTGGAGGCCTTGTATGTGCAACATTTCACTTATAAGATGTCGCGAAAAGGCCTTCTACGTACAAAAGTGGAGGCGATATGCGTGCATATATTATGTGATGAATAATAACATACAATGCGAGTGTATAAATATTCTACAGAACTAACCTGTGATCTTATGCGACTTAGCTTATGATAACAAATGATGATTTGACAGCTGCTACGGATTGATTCGACTTACTTTGTACGAGTGTACGAGACGAAACAAAATGTACAAATGAACTCAGAAAAGAAGTGTTTTATGCGAGGAAGCTCATCAATCTGACGAGTTTATCCACGGTGTTTTGCGGGTTTGATGTAATTAGTATGAATAAACGAGTTGTAACGTGAACTTTCATGCGATTTCTGGTTGTCTGGGTCTCTTGTCAGTAAGACTATTGTCGGCAGCCTCAATCTCTTCGGCAACCTTCCCATAAGCACTGCAGGCGAATCTGTTCGGCAGCTCCAAATCAGTCGCTTTTTGAAGCGTGTTCATTTGAATTGATGACATCTCTGGCAAAATTGTTTGTTCCGTCTCGCAAATCTCATCAGCGGGAAGCTGGCAGAGCAAAGAATCATCTTTAGGGACGAATGACCTTCGGGTTAAAGTCCCTCTCAAACAACAACAACAAAGAATCATCTGAATATTTTCATGGGTGTGTTTTGACCGAGAAATACTGTGTATTTGGCGTTTGAAATTTGGTTGCCGATAATAGTCGAATGATGCCGAAGCCGTAAGTCTCCCTATTATATTATATTATATGACCATCATTCCGTCCATGATCGTCCAGTGACGAAGGTGAGTTTCATGATTGTGTGGGATGTGATCCACCGAACATTTTCGAGCGGGACATGGTGCAGTGTCAGGGCTGTAATCACTGCTACCACTTTTCATGTGCGAACGTAAATACAACTACCGTACGTTTGACCAGTTTCAAGTGTACGAACTGTATCCCTGGCGAAGTTCCAAATGCTTCGGTCGCATCATCAAGCGAGGTTCCAAATTCGTCCAGCATGCACAGGGTCATAGTTGAACTTGAACTGAGGCGCCTCAACGAAGAGAGGAAGCTTCTGGCAGATCTTAGTCGTGAGAGGATCGAAAAGAAGCGAGCACTTAATGAACAAGAACTTCAGGAAAGGCTTGAACGGTAAAAGCAGTTCATCGCTTGGAAGCTCGAGTTGCTGAGCCAGAATGACGGTGATGAGGGTAGAAGCATGCTTAGTATGCGTAGCAGTCAGAGTAGTAGGAAGCGAACGGAGGACTGGGTTAGGCAGGACAAGGTAACCGATAGATCCGGCAGGGCCATTGACCTGACGTCAACGACAATGTCTGTGAGTGCTAGACATCTGGAAGATCCACTGGTAGTTCACCCTTCTCCAACGCCGTTTAGGACTGCTTTTTCTCCCGTGGGTCTCCCTTTGATCGGAGATAACATGACAGGTACTGGGTCAGAGGTGAAATCGATCCCAGGAACTTTGAGAAGCATCACAATTGGCGAAGATCCGGAGGGTTCTGTTGAAGGTGCCGTCGGACTGGACGTCAATCAGATCAAGCAGACGTCCGATTTACCTTTCGTTGATTTCACTGCGGAACACGTTTTTGTCTCAAGCACCAAAATATCGCTACTTACTAAACTAATGGTTGCTAAGTCCGTTTTCAGAAATATCATGGCACGTCTAGTTTTCGAGATATTGGCTGTTGAAAATGCAAAATTTGACTGTTTCAGCCAACTTGCATGCAAGTTTGCCAGCTTGTACGGCAATTTATTTGCTTAATTTATCGCTAAATTCAAACTTCATGTATTAAACAATGATTATAAACAAAGTTCATAATATTTTCGATGGTAAAATGTTATTTTTGGTGGTTCAGAAAAGTATTGTATTTTGCTATATAAGAGAAACGAAGAATTTTATATGAAGACTGCAAGCATGTTGAAAAAAATCGGTTAAACTAAATTTTACGTGAAATTTCAACTTAATTGTTTCTAAATTGAAAGCTCAAGTCCTATTTAGCATGTTTGGTAGTTTATATCACAAACAAGTTTGATAAATCATATTTTAAATTTTATGTTAACATCAGTAAAACCAGTGTTTTATACAACTTTGGCGACCTGTAGCTAAAAATTGTGACGTGGTGGAACATTTCTGAGAACGGCATCAGATTCAGCGACCCAAAATCAACTAGAGACACATAATTTGATCCTTGAGACACGCAAAAATGTCAATTTTGTTACCCTGTGTTTTCAGCCATATGCAGATATATTGAAGATTTATCTAATCTAAATCGTTTCGGAGACCACTGCTACAAACGTTGGAGCATAGAAACTGGAGATCTTCGAAGGAGAAATGCCATGCAGATCCAGCAGCATGTGGAAACAGTGCACGACAACATCCGGGATTTATCGAAGTAATACCAGGTGGACATCGAAACTAGACAAAACGAGAATTGGAGCTTGTGAATCTGATTGCCACTTTACAAGTACAGTACGAGAAGGAGCTGAAGATAGTTCGTGAATCGGAAGAAGGATTGTGGATACAGTTGAAATGTCGCGACTGTGAACTGACAGCTTTGAAGAATAAGGTTGACAAGCAACGCATTGAGGAGAAGGAGCGATTCTGTACTTCGGATGCATATTTACGGAACCAGCTAAATCGATACAAACGGTATTGTGAAGCACTACAGTTCCATTTGGCGGAAATAGAGAATGAACTTCAGAGTCTTCGAGACTTAGAGCAACAGTTACAGTCCGAAATCAATGCGGGACGCCAGCGTGAAAACTAAGCGATTCGTCTGCGGAAAGTAGCAGAAAAGGAGTACAGGGAGTAGCATAAAGAAGTACAGCAAATTATCAACGAAGGTAGATCAACAGACGGTAGATTTTCTCCACCGTTGCCACCCCCTCCAGCGTCTTGGCTTGACTCAACGGATGCAGCTAGACAGGTTGTCACAAAGAAACTCCCAATTTTCTCCGGCGACCCGGTTGATTGGCCGCTGTTTATAAGCAGTTTCCGCCATTCAACAGAGACTTGTGGATATACCAATTCCGAAAACCTTCTGCGGTTGCAACGTAGCTTGAAAGGTGACGCGAGGGATTCAATTTGCAGTTTTTTGCTTCACCCAGCAACTGTGCCTCAGGTAATATCCACACTACAACAGTTGTACTTCCGTCCAGAGCAGATAGCTTTGGACTGGTTGTATGAAATCTTTGTGGACATCTGAAAGCCGTGGGTTAGAGAGACATCTTGCGAATCCAATATTGCCCAGGAATTGGTAGACGTACTGCCAGCGACAGTGAAGTTCAATTAGGCACTTTACCATGAACAAGCTCCAGTGGTGGATTCAAGCGTCTTCAGTGATTACATGGCGAAGGTCTTATCCGCTGCAAGTGGTGTTACGCAACTAGTCAGCATCCCACAGAAGGCAATAAGAGAAGAGCGAAGCCGACAGAAGGAAAAATCGTTCGTAAATGCACACGTTACCACGGAACAGTCTAGTTTCGTTACGAAGCGGTAAAGGCTATAACCAACAATGGTAAGCGGAAAGAAAAAGATATTGGTCTAAGTAACGGTAGTTCAATCTGCAACACCGATCGCCAGCAAATTGGAAATTGCGCGACGTTCAGAAGACTGAACTTGGATGGAATATAGAATATAGAGAGATTTGTGGGATCAACGAATGCCCTAAGCGACACCATCGTTTGCTGCATTTCGAACCACCAGCAAAGACTACCAATGCGGAAGTAACCGTCCATCGGCAGTTGTCATCGTCTACGCTCTTCCGCATCCTGCTGGTTACCTTGTTCGAGAAAAAGGGTCAACTTAATACCTAGGTCTTCCTCGACGACGGGTCTTCTGTAACACTTGTGGAGCGATCGATTGCAGACGCTATTGGAGTTAGCGGAGATGAAGAGACTTTCCACATAGAATGGACCGGAGGAATTCACAAAACGATTACAGGCACAGAGGTTGTCACTATGGATATATCCGAGCTTGGAAGAACCAAACGGTACAAGATGTCAGAAGTTTACACCGTCGATAATCTGGGCTTACCGCGACAGACAACAGACTATGAAGAGCTCGCTGCGCGTTTCGATCACCTCAGTAATCTTCCCGTCAAGAGTTTCATGTCTACTGTACCAGGAATTTTGATTAGACAAAGCAATTGTCATCTTCTAGCTACTCTGAAACTCCGAGAAGGCAAGCTGCATGAGCCGATCGCAATAAAAACCAGGATGAGCAGTGTGTGAAGTTTGCGGAAGCCAAAATCAAATACAATGTGTAAACTACTTAACATGCATGCTGAACCGACAGTTCTGAACCGACAGTTGTGGATCTCCATGAGTTCATCGTTTCTGTAGTTTCTGTAGAGTGTGTAGCCGTTGTACAGCTGTGAAAGGTGCAGAAGAGCAACGTGCATGTAATATTCTAGCGGTAACAACACGGCAGACTAACACCGAGAAGTACGAGGCAGGTCTGCTCTGGAAACACTATTACGTAGAGTTTCCAGACAGCCGGCCGATGGCGGAAAAAAGATTCAATTTTTTTGAAAAGCGTTTAGCACGGGATCCAAACTTGTACGACGGTGCCCGGCGGCAGATAGCGGAATTTAAAAACAAGGGATACATACACCAAGCAACCAACGGCTGACGAAATCCATGAGTTTTATTTGCGCCATTCGTGATATTTGCCAATTGGAGTCGTTGTTAACGAAAAGAAACCGGGTAAAGTCAGAATTATCTGGGACGCTGCAGTGAAAGTAGACGGTATATCACTAAACACGATGTTGCTCAAGGGACCAGACCTTCTAACACCATTACTATCCGTGATGTTACCATACCGGGAACGTCAGGTTGCAGTGTCCACGGACATAAAAGAAATGTCCATGCAAATCATGATATGCCAACAGGATCGACACGCCTTGCTGTTCCCATACAGGTGTTCTCCAGATCTATCGAAGACCACCATGGTATCGGATGTGGCAACATTCGGGGCCGCTTGTTCTCGCAATACGTTAAAACCTAAACGCGACGGAGCACGAAGCAGAACTTCCACGAGGAGCAGCAGCGTTGAAGAATCGGCATTATGTGTACGAGAACCATGCTTCTGGCAGCGTTGGGTAGTGGAATACCTGCCAACCATCATTCGTCGGACAGAGTGATTTCAAGACGTTCAGTCGATCAACGTAGGAGACCTTGTACTTTTAGTTGATGGAAACGTTAGGAACCGTTGGATACGAGATCAAGTAATCAGTACTATTCCTGGCAAGGACGATGCACAGTGGGACGGATTGGGGTTTTAGGAGGAAAGATGGAACTGACGCCTTCAATTGTGATTTTACGTAAATATGATGTTCTACAAAGTTGTTTCTATTTTAAAAACAATTTTTTTGGTCGGAGCGAAAATTAGGGTGGCCCTTTGTAAAAAAAGATAATCATAAAAACTTTTTTATTATAAGGAATATTGGTACAGTTTGTTCTACAAAGTTGAAGACCAGAAAATTTTAAACTGATTTGACCAAAAAAGTTTTTTTCTAGCTCAAAAATTGACCATTTTAGAGCATTTCTCGCATGATCTGTGATAACGCCCTAAAAGCCATTGGTAACCACGTGTGTAGATCGTTGTTTCTGAGCAAATGAATGCATCAGCATCCAAAGCAACATCACTGGCGTGTAGAGAATGATCCTTTCTTCACCATACCGTTGTAAAATAACATGTAACTCCATTTAAATGGTCAGAAACAACGAGCTACACACATGGTTACCAATGGCTTTTAGGGCGAGATCAGAAGTTATGCGAGATTTTTGCTATTGATGTAGGGTGGCCCTTCAAAAATAGGTTTTTGTGATTTATTTTTATTATTTCAAGTTTTGTCAGATAGTTGCCTTCCCATCACTTTTAGAGCTAATTGAAACGCAAACATACAAGATATAGCTAATTGGAACGAATAGATACAAGAATCTTTTCGTCATGAAAATTTAATTTACTTTCATAGGCATAATGTATCATCGATACTAATACATACGATATACGAAAGCATAATGACAAATAAGACAAAGATGAGAGCTTTCTTCTTTAATAACTGTAGAAGTGCTCTTAAAAACAGTAACCTGAGAATCATAATCTGTTCTAGTTGGAACGTAATGCCAAGAAAAAGAATATTTAAACATTTTTTCTGATGAAGAGTTATAGACTTTTTTTATAACAAAAAATAGCATTTTGTGGGTTTATAGAGCAGGGGAAATAAAAAAAAATCGTTGATATAATTATAGCGCTTTTCAGCTTAAAATATAAATAAAAAATGTATTATTCTTCGGCTGATTGGATCATAAGTACATAACTGTTAAAATCAGTTTTTGAGCATCTTCCAAAACAGCTCTACGTATCAAATAATGCATATGATTATATTCCTTAAGGTGAAGATAAATCGAAGCCAAACTTCAAATTTTCAAGAGCACGGATCTGGAGAACTGATCACCCGTTTAAGCTGAAAACTGACCAATCGATTAAGTTTTCAGCCTGAACGGATGTTCGGTTCTCCAGATTCGCTCTTGAAAATTTGAGGTTTGGCTTCGATTCATATTCACCTTAATCTGGACTGTAAAGTCAGCATCGTAATCATAAATCATACTCTAATAATGAACCGTTTCAGGTACGCTTTATCTCCTTCGATGCACAAATTACTTGTAAACGGATTTCCGGTAATTAAAAATTCGTTACTTCCAATCAGAATGTTTCCCGATGAGGCTGGTGAATCCCATAACAAAAGTGTTCGAATGTTTAGGATGATGACAAATTCAACCGTGAGCTGCATTTAAAAGATGTTTAGAAGACTATTTTCCTTATTTTTATTGCTGACCTCCTTTGAATATATTCACTTTTATATAAATATGAAATAAAATACTTTGTTATTCTTATTTTAAGCCGGAAGGAATTTATTATCATGCAAAAAAAAACTTTTTGTTTGTCTCAAATACATCTACAAGTGAAAAAATGTTTGTTTTTCATGAAAAATGTTTATAACTCTTCATCGAAAAAATTGTGCAGGCCCCAAAATATGCGTTCCAATCAGCTCTACAGGTGATGGAAAGGCAATTTTGCTGAAATTCTCTAAATAAAAAAAAAATAAAACACAAAAACCTGTTTTTGAAGGGCCACCCTACATCAATAGCGAAAAATGCTTTAAAACGGTCAATTTTTGAGCTAGAAAAAAACTTTTTGGTCAAATCAGCATAAAATTTTCTGATCTTCAACTTTGTAGAACAAACTGTACCAATATTCCTTAAAATAAAAAAGTTTTTATGATTATCTTTTTTTACAAAGGGCCACCCTAATTTTCGCTCCGACCAAAAAAATTGTTTTACTAATAGGAACAACTTTGTAGAACATCATATTTACGTAAAATCACAATTGAAGGCGTCAGTTCCATCTTTCCTCCTAAAACCCCAATCCGTCCCACTGTGCGATGGGACAAGTCAAGCGGAGTAAATACTTCAGGAGGAGGAATTTTTAAGAGTCCTGTTACGAAATTGGCAGTGTTGGACGTAGTGGAATCTGGTGACGCTGAAGCGGAAGTTAAGGCGACACCGGGGGGAGGATGTTCACCACAACAGCCCTCGTAGTGGACAACCCTGAGGAGAGCTAAAATATTTAAAAAAATATATTTGGGTGCATTTGAGAAACGTAAATCGATAACAAGTTTATTAGTAAATTTCACACCAACTTGGATTGATTCAGCCATTATGATGGTTTAGAACATTGCATCAATCATTTTATTCAATTGTTCAGTTAAAAAATCAAAATCAAAGGGGGACATTTTACTAGAAGTAGCTGAATTTTTTGTTGATTTATTGTTGGGATAATCCATTAATGAAGAGACGGAGTACGAGTTGCCTGCAGCGACAGGGTTTTTCCATATGATTTGAAAGAATTAGAACGGTTACCCGTAGGAAGACCATTAGGAGGGGAGAAGCTGAAACGGCATGCTACATCATCGGCATAGGAGTTTCCTTCTGCCTCAACCCTCAAAATTCGGAGCAGCTGACCACAATAGGAGGCACCATTTGTTTCCTCACTTGAATCAAAAAGCCTGAGCTTAAGGCTGCTACCATTTGATGCTCGGATATTTTTTTTAAAGCATAGAACTGATTTCTCTTTTTTTAGTTTAGAGTGCTGAACACAGATTTAACAACATTTGGGAGTCCCTGAACGGCCCATTCAGAAAGTCATACGGTAATTGTTCACCCTTCTCGCATCTAACCCATGGTACGCCCAACAAAAAGCATAATTTTGGACATCAATCAGTGACCAAATTAGCCTGAAAGCCTCCACCACTTCGGATTACCGCACGGTCCAGTGGCCGTGTCTGCGTGCAACAGAGCCTAAGAAAGCATCGCTGCAAATTGATTTGTTCCCAATCTTGTCCAAAGATAAATTACCCCCCGAGAATAGTCGTCCACTGCTGAGATGGTTTCTTTCGGTCGCGATGTCCAACTGATGCCGCGTAGATTGGCAAAAAAAAACGCTGCAGGCAACGATTAGCGTCATAGTCGGGGTGGTGCAATTTTTGTGATATGCGACTTGCGCCTTGCACCATCTCGACTAAGGACTGTATCGAAAACTGATTATCTAGCTACATTTGCAATAGCTCCAGAGAAGTAAGATCGATCTTACCCACTTCCTTCTGGTTCTAAGTGTTGTGTGTATTCTTCTTTTACAATACCATGGTCTAAATATATCGAAACCTGATTTCAATTCGATAGAGTCCTCATAGCTCCGAAACTGCGTTCATCCCATTTGCCATGGAGCTCCGATGTTCGTTCGGTGAGAAAGTGAAAATAGATGGAAGAAAACACACAACACTCACTTTGTCATAACTGCCTCCAATTTCGAGTTTTCACCAGAATGGAATTATCTACCCGGCAGCGTAGCCATTCGTTCCATCGATGGATGCATTTGGCTTCGGGCCAGTTTCAGGGAGATGCCACTTTTGGCGTTGTTAGTCCGCCGATTCAACAACTTCCAGTGGCAATCTGTCATCGCGTTGTCAACCATCGTTGTTCAACGTTGGTGTGATCTGTATCTTGAGGTTGGTTTGATGTTTGCTAAGGGACCTCACCTGTAAAAATTCCAAACTGCTTTGGCAAATGAAATGTAATATGTTGATAACAAATGGTTAATAAATACTTTATTTAGTTTTACCAAATTGGGATGATAGTGCTTTCTAATACAGAAAGCCTAGATATAAGAAATGAATGTAATGTTTAGTATGAGACTAATAAAAAAAAAGTTCTTTCAAGACATAGTTGGACAAGTCTTATTAATTATTGCAGAGTAATATGTGATATACTCTCGCCTTTTTTTTTTTGTATTATATTTAATAAATAAGATAATTAAAATGAACTGTTCATTGCTTCAAATGTTTTTTTATTACATTCGAGAAAACTAGGATTTTTTAATGGGTTTGAATGAACTAGGCAATGATTTAAATATTCAGAACCACAATAATTGTTGGGCAACTCGTCAAAAACTTTTTCTACATCCACTTCAACCCGAACATACGAAACATATCTTATTCGTGAAAGTAAAATCAGCCACCAACAGGAGCGTGGCAACGATTATACGGGTCCACTTTACATATCCAAATTCACTCTCTCCTTCTAATCTGCTGAAAATTGGTCCCCCGCACAAAAGAAGTGTCCGAAAGTTTCGATCGCGCGCGCGGATTGTTGAAATTTGATCGCTCGTTGTCTACCACTCGTAAAAAAAAGATCAAGCTGGAAAGTTCACCCGAATCTCCTAAACATTGAAATCGGATGCGATGTATGAGATACGAAAAAAAAACACACAAAGAAGACCGTTAACGGAGAAAGTGATTGTCAATCAATAGATTCTTCAAGGAGTGGTACCAAAACATCAAACGGCTCTTATGCAAAACGCTTTTTCGCAGTTGCTTCAAGACGTACCGAGGAGGCCTTGTCCTTCGGGCGATCACGAAAAGGACAATTGGGAGGCAGCACTTAGAAATCAATTAAGAAAGTGTTCAACCCACTCTGTCAGGAATCGATCCGGTAACAATGTGGTCACATTTCTGCCCATGCCCCAATCCAGTTTGGGTGCTTGAGTAGTTGACCGACACGGCAAAGATTCGAACTGAAGAAACTGGTCCTTCACTCACGTTTGCTGTCGATCGGCGAAAGAAAGTGAGTTTTTGGCATTCTCCAGTCGAAGTGCTTTTGTTACCGATCGGCACGATACCGATCCGGTTACGGCAGATCGAGATCTGCTTTTTAAGGAAGTTGAGCTTTTACTGCTTTTGAAGAAAGTTGAACCGAGCAGCATTTTTCGGATGCTTTGGAGAAACCAGATGGCTAGAGCGCGACTGATAAG
Organism: Aedes aegypti; assembly: GCF_002204515.2. Taxonomy (NCBI): domain Eukaryota; kingdom Metazoa; phylum Arthropoda; class Insecta; order Diptera; family Culicidae; genus Aedes; species Aedes aegypti. Next base: position 263,214,050 of record NC_035107.1, on the reverse strand, counting down.
AGGTGTGGCGTCGCAGGTTTATTGGCGTTATCTGAATATGGAGAAGTGATTACTGAAGACAGTGGTGAAGTTTAAAACGATTTGCATATAAAGGAGAATCTTGTGCAAAAAATAAAAATACATGGTACCAGTTGCTTCTGTTATTTTTTTTTTTCTTATTGATCATGTAGTCAGTTGTACCATGTAATATGAGTTGAATTAATACGACGAGTAGCCCATTGCCGTAGCGGTAAACGCGCAGCTATTCAGCATGACCATGCTTAGGGTCGTGGGTTCGAATCCCACTGGTCGAGGATCTTTTCGTAAAGAAAATTTTCTCGATTCCCAGGGCATAGAGTATTTTCGTTCCTGCCACAGGAAATACACATGCAAAAATGGTCAATCGGCAAAGAAAGCTCTCAGTTAACAACTGTGGAAGTGCTGATAAGAACACAATATGAGAAACAGGCTTTGTCCCAGTTGGGACGTAACGCCAGAATGAAGAAGAAGAATACGACGAGTGCTGTTGAAATCGAGTTTTGCAACGAGTTGCATGCAACATTATTTGCAATTACGGAAATTGACGTAGTTTGATTATTTCAAGGAACATAGAACCTATTTACATTCAGAATACCTCACCCGAGTCGAAGCTTGCTGACTCAGTCATTGAGAAATACAGAGCAATTTGATGGAGCCACTCAGATATTAATTTGCAATATTTGAAAACAGAACTGAAAAGTATAACTTTTCCGCATCGTTATGGAACAGTGTTGAAAAGTAACACTTTTCAGTACGATTTTTGTTGATGGAAAAAATAAGTCGTTATATTGTACAGTAGGCTGGTAAACAACGATATCGCGAAAAAGATTTATTCGAAATGGCATGTTTAAGAAGAGAAATCATTATGTAATATCACTACACCTACTTTGAATGTTTTAATGTTATTTTGCAAATATTGCACTTTATGAATCCTCGGTCAAAAACCTGGGAACTCTGCATTGAAACGGTTACGACCAAATTCCATGAATACTCTCCGCAGATCGATAGTCCATGTGATTTGGATGATGCCGTTGATACTTCAACATTCTACATTATGGAACCCTTTGAAGAAACATGTCCTCTGTGGTCTGTGAAGGCTATAAGAAGGACCTCATGATGGAACAAATCTCACAGGAGTTCCTTCAGGAAAGCTCCAGAGATTCATTTCGAGATTACTCAAGTAAAACCGTTACTGGAATTCTTCCAAGGATTCTGTTCATGCTTCACACTATGATTTCAAGAGCCCTAAATAGAAAGATTCCACTGTAGTCGAATGATGTAGATGAAGCAGAAGATTTTCTTCATGTTGCCTTTGTAGACCAGTATTGTTTCTTTTGTCGATAGAGACCGAGCGTGAATTATAGTTCTATTTTGACCAAACGTTAGTGTTTCAATCCGCAATAATCCCGAAGGAGTCCAAGAGTAGAACGAACCAGAAAAGTATTCTCCGGCTATCGAACAGATTCCTTCAGGGTCTTTTCCAGGAATTCTTGCAGAAATTACTTCAAGGACTCCTTCAAACAGGGATTCTACCAGAAATAACTTCATGTATTCCTATAGGAATTCCTCAAAATTTTCCTTCAGGAAACTTCCAAGGGATAAATCTAGGAAAACCACTATATGAATCATTCCAAAATTATTCCAGGCAATCCTCCAAGAGCTCCTCCAGATATTGGTTGCTAGCCTTCAAAAATTTATCCGGGGATTCCTCCAAGAATTCATCTAGCAAATCCTTCAGAGATTCTCTGAGTTTCTAAAGGGATTCGATCAAAAAAAAAAAAGTAAATCCCAGGAACTCCTTTCATTAAGAAATTTTTTGGGGAATTTTTGGAGGGGTTCTTCAAGCAATCCCTGGACAAACCTCTACTCGTGGAAATCTCTGGGGAAATTTCTGTAACAATTTTTAGAGGAATCCATGTAAATTTTTCTGGAGAATTCATTGGAGAAATTCCTGAAGAAATTGCTGGAGTAATCTCTGCAGAATCCTCGAAATCTCTGGAGGAATCTCCAAAGAAACTTCTGTTGGATTCCCTCGAACAGGGTTTCTACCAGGAATTCCTCCAGGGATTCTAAAAAAAATACTTCATGATTTCCTATAGAGATTCCTCGAAAGTTTTCTTCAGGAATTCTCCTAGGGATAAATCCAAGAAAACCGCTATATGAATTACCGTTAAGTCACCAGTCACCGTGCGGCCTCCATTCACCGTGCACATATACAAATTCCTACAGAATATTCATACAATTTTCACAAATTATTTTTTTGTCAGCAAAATAAGATAAAACTGATGAAATGAAGTAGTTTTTGTCACAAAGCATTTTGAAAAACCTAGTTTATCTAGTAAAAATCATGTAAATTCTGTTTGATAATAAGATTTTTCAACACTCTTAGTAGAAACACCGAAAATTCACATATTTCGTTTTAACGATAGAGTATGATTTTTTTTCAAAATTTCAACATGTTTTCATTGTGGATACTATTAGCAAGATGTATTTCATCGTATGAGCAATGAGATTTGATGCAAATTAGAACTTTATATTGTGTTTCAGTCGAAACCCAAATGCACGGTGAATGGATCCCTCTCAGTATGTTTGGTTCCTATTACCGTGCACTAGTGTAAAAGGCATGAAATTATTCGGTAATATTAGATTTATTGCTATATCGTCATTAAACTACTTCATATTTAGTTTTTGAGTGAATATGGAATGATTTGGACAATACAGTCAAACCTCCTATAACGGTTTTAATGAAAAAATAATTATTTAGCCAATATTTATACTTTTTATGGGTTTTATTGTAAATGAAGATTTGAACAGTCTTAAAAATGAGTGCGCTCACTATTAGCAACATAGTTGCTCCATCAACAACGTTTCTTCAACAAACAAAAATAAATCATGGCGAAATCTATACGCACGGTGAATGGTGCACTAGTATGCACGGTAAATGGCGACATAGAACGGTACGAGGCGACCTTAACATGAGATTTTCAAACATAATTTTTGAGTTATTTTTAATTATGCATCACTAGTTTTAGATTTTTCCCTGAATTATTATATAATTGTACGCCACGTAGTGGTATTCTATTACGCTTCAAATTATTTGGAAAAGTTATATAATTTTTTGAAGTGCCAATTTTTCTTAAATGCACGGTGAATGGTAGCTTGACGGTATTCCAATAATTATTCCAGGCACTCCTTCAAGAGCTCCTTCAGAGATTGGTTGCTAGAATATCCTCTAGAGATTCTCTGAGTGTCTCCAGGGATTCCTTCGGAAACATTTTTTTTTCCAAGAATCCCTCCACAAACTCATTTTTTAAAGAAATTTTCGGAGGGGTTCTTGAACCATTCCCTGGAAAACCTCTGCTCGTGGAAATCTCTGGGGAGTTTCCTGTAACCATTTTTAGAGGAATCCATGTAAATCTTTCTGGATAAATCATTGAAGAGATTCCTGAAGAAATTGCTGGAAAAATCTCTGCAAGTATCCCTGTAAAGATTATCCTGGAGATCTCTTGAGGAATTTCCTAAGAAATTTCTGTAGGAATATCAGATAAATAATCTGGGTAAATTGCTAAAGGAAGCAATGAAGGGATACCTGCGTAAATGCTGAAGGAATCTATAAAGTATTATCTGAGTTAATAACTGAAAAACTGCCTGTAGGCATCTCTGGAAAAGTTCTTGATGGAATACGTAGATAATCCTTGGAGATAATCACTGTTGAAGTTTTGCTGAAGAAATCCCTGTAAGGGTTTTTTTTTGTTTTTTTGAGAAAGTCTTGGAAAAAATAATTGGAGGAATATCAACAGAGATCTCTGGATGAACCCATGTCGATATTTTCCAAAAGAAATTTATGCAGAGATTTTACTGGACTAATCCATTGATATATTTTCCCGGTGTAATCCCTGAAAACAATCTTAGGGTAATTTTTAATGGCATTCATGGAGGAATTCATGGGAGAATCTATAAGGGAATTCTTTTGAGCTCTTGAAGGAATCACCGGATGTTTGGAGTGATTCCAGGGTAATCCCTAGAGGATTATCTAAATAAATTCGTGGAGTGGCAATTTTCCTGATGTTGTTTCTAGAAGATTTCCTGGAGGAAATTTATGATAAATGATAAAAAGAATCATGAAGTATTTTCAAGTAGAACACCTGAAAGAATTCCTGAAAGGATCCCTGAATAAATTCTAGAAAAAATTTAAGGAACAATTCCTGGAATAAACACTAGAGAACCACTGGGGGCTATCCCGTAATGTATCTGTAGAGGAATTTCTGGGGAAATCACTTCAAAGATATCTTAAGTCATCCTTGTAGCGATTGTCCTAGTGCAACCCATTTTGTAGTTTGTGAAGAAAGCATTGAAGATATCTCTGCAAGAATGCTTGTAGAGATTTTCCTTGAGGAATCATTGAAAAAGACTCTTGATGATTTTCTAGATGAATCTCTGATGGAATACCAGAAAAAAAAATCACTCGATAATATCACTGTTGATATCTCCAGATAGAATTCAGGGTAATCTTGGAAAAAAAAATTACTGGAACAGATCCTAAAGAAATCATAAGGGAATTCCCTGGAAGACTCCCAGTCAATTCAAGTCAACTCGAGGAATACATTAAGAAATTACTAGGAGCATTTCTGCAAGGACTTCTTGCGTAATCTCTAACGCAATATCTGTAGAGATTTTCCTGCAGGAGTTCTTGGAATAATCTTTGAAGGGATTCCTTGACCCCCACAAATGCAAAAATGTATCGTGTCTGTAACTTCCAGTCCAGAATGAGAACACTAAGCGGGGCACATTGCTTCAGTTCATTCGTATGGATCACCCATAATTCGACACGATAAATTGGAAGAGTTTTAGAGAACGTATCTTTCAATCAGAAGGTTGTTGGTTCAAATTTAACTCTGGCATATACTTTTTCTTTTCATTTTATTGGGTTGACTGACAGAACAATAAAAAGATCATAAATGGATGTGTGAGTCATGATTTTCGAGCATTCGATGCATGATTCCGAGCTATCAGCTACAAAACCTTAACGCTTGTATTGCGTAACAGAAATCTGACTCATGATAACATGATGTATTTTCATAAGATGAAAGCATTCTGGAATCATGATATCAGGGTGCATATATATAATTATAATCATGTCTTTGGGATTCTGATTTAATCCTGTGTAGTACAAATATAATCCAATTGACGGGAACGTAGACAACCAGAAATTGCATAAAAATTTACGAACAAAGTTGTTTACTCATACAAATAGCTTCATATCCGCACTAAATGGTGGATAAAATCGTTTGATCGATACTCGCATAAAACGCTGTTTTATGTGTTCATAAGTACATTTATTTTCGTTCCGTATACTCGTACAAAGTAAATCGGATCAATAGGTAGCAGCTGGCAAATACATTTTGTTATCATAATTCAAGTCGCATAAGAGTACCGATTAGTTCTCAATAAAATCGACACACTCGCATTGCATGCTATTTTGTTATCATATACTGCCCATCTAGGGGGGCCAGATAGCCGTAGCGGTAAACGCGCAGCTATTCAGCATGACCATGCTGAGGGTCGTGGATTCGAATCCCACTGGTCGAGGATTTTTCCGTAAAAGGAAATTTTCTCGATTCCCAGAGCATAGAGTATCTTCGTACCTGCCACACGATATACACATGCAAAAGTGGTCAATCGGCAAAGAAAGCTCTCAGTCAATAACTGTGGAAGTGCTCATAAGAACACTAATCTGAGAAGCAGGCTTTGTCCCAGTTGGATCGTAACGCCAGAAAGAAGAAGATACTGCCCATCTACGCCTACTTGCCCTATGTTCTATGTCAATCTTATGACATTTCTGAATGAATCAATGAATGGTTTCAAAAAAATATCAACATCAACAAATATATCTTGTGGGGCAAGAGTTTTTTTTAGGATTTCTAGCTCAATTCAAAACAAAAATTATTGATGCCATGGTGATTCGAAAGCTATTTATATAAGAGACTTTCACTACAAATAACATAAGAATAAGAAGATTGAGATTTAGAAAAGTTGGGGCTATTTGTTGTTTTGTAATTTTTGGTCAAGCTTCCATTGCATAAAACCAAATATAGATAAAAATCCTTTTCGATTTTTTATGTAATGGCGTTTCAAGGCCTATCATAAAAACGCTCTGAGACATATTAGTTTACACATAAATGCTTGGAATCAAATTTTGGCCCATAGTGGGGCAATAGTTCGACCCACATGCAAACTCGTGGAAAAAATCCAAATTGCCCCAAATCCACACATTATCTTTAAACCAAGCTAAATTTGCCTCATGGTGCAAAAAACGTTACCAAAATTTAACATTTTCACTTAGTTTTGCGAAAAATTACTATTTTTGGGTAGATTACAATTAGTCCTGTTTTGGGCAAATTTTTATGAAAATTTACCTGTAACCATAAGTTTATGGCTAGTATAAAGTATGTCTGTTGTAAAATTGTCGATATTTCAGCCGTCGAACTTTTGCCCCACACTAGATTTAAACTCTTGCCCCACCGGTGAGGCAAGAGTTCGTTTAAGACTACCAATTTTGAAACTGTAATTACTAAAAATGGGTAAATTTTTTGACACAAGTTTGTTCAGCAAAATTGTAGCCAACATGTTGAAGGTTCACTGTGTGATATTTATTTCTTTTCAACTGTTATTGTTTTTATGGAAATTTTGATTATACCACTACGGTCGAACTTTTGCCCCACCTTACTTATATATAAAATAGTTATAGTACATTACGACGATTTTTTGATTTGCAGAATTGTTGAAGAAATTCCAGCGAAATATTTGATGAAGTTTCTGAGCGATGAAACATTTGGTCAGTTTAGTGTATAAAGGATATAAATATAAAGGATATTTAAATTTTTTAATAAGAACGAGAACAAAAAGTGATTCAATGAATGATTCTATGGAAAGAACTACTAGTAGTTTTTTTTAAAGACTTGATCTCTACCCTATGCGAGTCTCTTAAAAGTCTCTATTTTTATTCCAAGGTTTCTAAAGTATCAATTTTATTCGACAGACCACTCTTCAATCTCTGTTTGTCTTATTCTGCTTGCATTGAATTCTGATGCAAAATTGTACAAGCTGCAAAAAAACCTTTAGAGACTATAACGGGTTCCACTGTGGGCTTCGTGGTCGTGCGGTTAGTGTTACCAAGCATTCAGCCACATCGAGTCAAGGAGTGTGAAATGTTGTACGCAACTCGTTGCAGATCTCGATTTTTACAGTACCCTTTGGAATTATCCAACTCGGCGAGCCTCTTTGGATAAGTGTACAACTCGTGCTGTAAAAATCATCATTCTGCAACTTGTACCGTAAACTACTATTAAAAATCTCTAAGAAATTCTGTAGAAATCTATGAAAAAATCTGTGGAGCAACTGCTGAAGGTGTCCTTAGAAAAATCCCTAGTTGCAATCTTATATAAATCCTGAAATCCCAAAAAAAAAATCTGGAGAAAATATTGATTGAACTTAAGAAGACATTTCGACCGGGAATTTTGGAGCATGCCAAAGGAAATCGATCGATGAATCTCTGGATAATATATTTGGAGGAGTTAGGACTTTTTTGGAACATTTCTTAAAGAATTTGTGAAGGAATTCAGATGATTTCTGTAATAATAATTAGAGAAATTTTATTTCAGTGATTCTCTTTAGGAAAATCATGGATGAATTTTTGAGGTATCGTCAACAAAATTCCTGGAGAACTCCTTTAGAAATCTCCGGAATAATATCTGAACATTTGGGCGAATACCTAAATAAGTTTCTGATGAAATTCCTTGAGAAAAGCATGAAGAAAAAAAAAACATTCAGTAGAATTTGTTGTAATGTCACGAAGAATTTTCCAAAAAAAAAATCTTAAACCTTAGAGCAATAGCTACTTTGATGCTATAAAGCATCAAACTCTTACCGTCTGGCTGCTACTAAGTTTCGTTTTGTTTTCTTGGTTCCTGTTTGGTATCTATTCTAAGGGTATGCGATATGAGTATTTTTCATGGCGATACGAAACGAAACGATATGCGGAATTTTCAAGACTGTTCGTAACGAAATGAATAGGCCTATTCACAGCTGATCGGGAAGCTCTTTGACAGTTCTTCTATGAAAATGACAGCCTCGTGTATGCACCGGTCCTCCACCGATGTAAACAAATGCATAGACGGACCTGTCACATGAAAAGGCCTATAATTGAAATATTCCGTCAAAACCGATACGAGATTCAAATCCTCACGAAATGCTTCGAAACGAAACGATTTTTTTCTGAATATTTCGCGAAATTTATAATGTAGTGATAATTCTGGTATTTTTTAGACAGCTTATTTAGACAACTTCACTCAATTTGTCAAGAAAGTAGGGCCCAAATTTGGCTTATTCCATTGAACTTCGACGCTGGGTCGGTGCCTCTCTCACTCTGTTCTTGATAACATTGCTGTTGCGGGAGTGGCAAAACTACTCAACCGTGGGTAAAAACTTAATGCAGTTTACCCAAATATGAGTTTAAAGAACTTATTTTTTTGGGTAGTCTGATTTCTCCGTGCATATTCTCCTTCGTTCGTTCCTCGGGTTCATAGGTCAGGAGAAGTGATTCACCTAAAGTGAATTTACAGCAGAAAAAAAAAAGATTTTGTATGAGAATTGACAGGGAAATGAATGACAAGTTTATCCGCTTCTCCTGGCCTGTTATGAGCATCTATACGTGCCATATTTTTTTTTGTTCTTCTGACTTTTAATGTGCGCCGTGTGTTGGTGCTGTCTCGTTCTCTTGAAAACATGACAATCACCATGCAATGGACATCACCGTGCAATGGGCAATATCGTGAGTTTCTGGGTAAGAATGTACGAAGAAAGAAAGAGAGAAAGATGCGAAAGGTACGACGCATATCGCGCAACAGGGGGTAAACCGCTCTTTCTTCCATTCGCTTTTCCTTTGCGATCCGCTGAGCCACTGAACCATTCAAAAGATCCGGTTCACTAAAATGAGTTATTTGATTCGGATGAGCCAATTTGCTCATCTCTAGTACACACCATATGTCGCGTTCCTAGGGGGGTAACCTTGCGCACTTAAAAAAAATGTGTAAGACATCAATTAAATCAATTAATTTAAATGTGGTAAGGCAACATCCATTAATTACGTAACGCTAAAATAACATTTTTTTCACCAATCTAGCAAAGAAAAGCTATCTCTGGCATTGAGTTGCTTGTGGAAAATCTACCGCGATTTGTGTTTCCGCCGTTGATATTTGCGCACACAGCAATACAAATTGTGATTTTTTTTACTTTAATTTTAATTTAATAGAAGAACTAACGACACTAAAGACTAACTGTAAGGCCAGTTAAAGTCAAATTATATAGTTTAAATTTTGTTTTTATTTATACATTTGGCTAAACAACTCGAAGATTTATTATTCTATATCTATAAAATAAAACACAAATTACCCGGAATATTATTCGCTATTTCTGATCGCACCGGCATAGTACTTTACTTGCACTCTTTGTCTTTGATTAATGTTCTGCTGCAGACAGACGTTCAAGTTAGCTGGCAATAAGCTATCAGATGGCGTTAGTGGCGTATGCGTCCAGTCACCACCCTGATCATACTTCGTTGACAGTATGACACACAACCACTCCCACAGCCGAAGTTCTGAACGCTAAACACGATGCTCCTTTTTTGCGATCGGTAAGTGATTTTCTCCTTGTAAAAACTCAATAAAATTCAAAAATTTTGGTATTTAATTTACTCATCGATTCTTGCTATCATAAATTCCCTTGAATGATCGTTACTCATGTAACTAAGTTGGCTTGAAAGTATCATAATTGTGTGAATCATTTTTAAAGTAATTGTTTTGATATTTTTGTTCATTCGGTAGTGGACTAAGTGCTAAACGAGAAGTCGAAGCAACGTGGTTTTACGAACTGTCACTGTACTGTAGCAATATGCTTCCTTGGTAGCGCCACGGTAGGTTTTACACAGGAAATTTGAATAAATTTGTTCCTGTCCGCTGGTTATCACGGTTCTGCATTTACTCAGGTGGCGAACATAATTGATGCGGGTAAAACGCGTCACCTTTGTTTTGAACGAACGACGTGCTTTGGGGCGCTGTTTTTCACCAGAGATACTGGAAAATGTATTAAACTGCTTCTCTATATATATTTTCAAGTGTTTTTCTGGCAAAAATCGTGACAAACTCGAAAAAACGTTTTTCGTTGTTTGCGTTGTAATTTTGTGTTATTTTCTAAGCCATTTTTCAGGCCGATATACAACAAAACTTTTGAAACTATCACCGAGAATCGACTTGTGCACTCCCATAGTTCGTATTCCATGCGAAAAAAGTGTTGAATTTATCCTTAAAAAGCGTATTGAAGGGCTTGAACTTTAATCAACTCATGGGGCAAAACGGCCACTCCCATTTCATAACACCAAAACAGCCGTTTATATTCAAATTCCAGCAAACGTAATGCCAAGCTGTAGTTACGTGCCAATATGAACCTTACAAATGCACATTTTTCGAATCAGCATGTATACTAGGGTGCCAATGAAAATCGATTTTTCGAATTTCAAAAAAAGGTAGGGCTCAAAAGTTTTGTCTCCTCGAAAAAAGTCCCCATGCAAAATTTGAGCTCAATCGGACTTCATTAAGTGGACCCCCAAAGCGGTCAAAGTTTGGCTTTTTTGACCCATGAAAAATCTCCAAAGGGGGGGGTACATGAAATTTCCGAAATCGAATTTTTTTTTTTTGATGCCAGATGTCTTAGAAATGCATGAAACGTCGAGATCTGGTGTTATTTGGAAAATTTTTTTTTTTTGAAAAAATCGACCTTTTGGGACTTAGTAAATTTTTGAGTTGGGGGAGTGAATTGAATTTGAAATGAACGATTTGAATTCAATTGCTGAGAAATTCAAGGCAATAGTATTGAAACATATCCTATATGATTGTTGGCCACTGAAAGCATATGATATGTGATATTTCATTAGGGTGGTTCATTTACTTTGCATTAGAGTGGTCCTTTTTGTTAAAAAATAAAAAAAATAGAATTATAATTGAATATTGAAGACAATAGTATTGGAACATCTCTCACATTATCGTCAGCCATTTTCTACATTTAATATGTGGTATTTTATTAGGGTGGTTCACTTATTTTCCATTCGGGTGGGCTTTTCTGTCGAAAAATCATAATTTGAATGGGATATTAAAAACCATTGGCGTAGGAACAGGGGGGGCCAGGGGGGCCTGGCCCCCTCCAGAATCATCCAGGCCCCCCCCCCCCCCCCAGAATTTTCGATGGTAATAAAAATAAAAATTTGAAACATTAAAACAATTTAGCATGAAGCAATATCTTCTGAATTTTTACGTTATTTTATGTTGTACAACTATAGTCGAAGTCATAACTACCTCGCTTGTCTTACACAACATCAGCGTGGTAGTTCTGACTTCGGTGAATCGTACGACAACCGAAAGCTTAACCGTCCGGCTGTCGATCGAATAGTTACTGTTAGAACTAGCTTCTTGTGATATGCGGTAAGTGCAATTTTTCGACATCTTGGTTGCATAAAAATACCGTGGTACAAGAAGGGTTGATATCCTGGAAATTTGATTCCCAAAATTCGTCTTTTTCTGAATAATGCTGTTTCAGCAAAGAGCAGAACATTCACTGCAAACATTCACTCACAGATTTCCCTTAAAAGAATTCACTAAAGAAATCCATAAATTAACTAAAACTCGTACTGTGTCCGAAAACAAATAATTAAAAAACAAGACGAAATTACTAAAGGAATTTCTCAGACAATACAAAGCAGGGAATTTTGTCAAAAAATTAGGCATAACTTTCAAGACTTTCCGGCATGGCCAAGATTTCTTCAGATGCATAACAGAAACTTAACCTGGTATGAAAAAATGTAACAAAACCGACCATAGGGTTTTATTTCAGCAATCACTTTTCTCTTTGATTTTGATTCAAATTATTAATTATTTTTGCATTAATAAATTAATTGCTAATACTATATTTTTCCAGGACAACTAATTATTTCATAATTTTTTTGATTAATTTCCAACACAAATTTTTCAAAAAAATTCGATGGTCTTTATAGAATTTTGGTATAAATAATCAAATTCTTCAAGTAATATTTAAGGGTGGCCTCAGACCTTTTGCAAATCTCTTGGAAATTAGTCAAATACAATTGTGATGCTTGTTCATACCTTCATCGCAACTTCCTCCTGGTTGACATCCATTCCTTCTATGTATACTTTTTATTAGCAATTGATTCCAGAAAATTTCCCCGGGTTTTACCAAAAAAATGTTAATTATTTTTCAAAAGTTCAGTTTTTCCTCGCAATTTTTCCAAAAAAAAACATTGATTCTGTTTAACCTAACACTGAGATAATTTGCTGAAAGTTGTATTAGAAATTCTTCTGTAAATTTCTTTATATCATTTTCCAAAAAATGTATTACAAATTCTTTCGCGAAGTTCATCAAAAGTCCTTAGGAAATATTTCCAAAAAACTGCACGAATTGCGTCAAAAATTCTTCTATGTTTTTTTTTCTAGAAATTTTGCTTTCAATCTCCGGATTATCTAAGAATTAGAAAGAAAATTGTTGTTGTCTCTTGCCTCCGAATTTTCAGAGGAAATTTTCAAACCACCATCCGGAAAACTTTAGTTTCCGAAATTAGCATTGCGGTAAAGGAATCTTTAGAGAAACATGTAGCAAAACAACTGGGAAGAAGGAAGAGATATATTAAGATATTATTGAAGATTTTTGTGTTGATCTTCCTTAAAATACTTCTTTAAATAATTTTACCAATTATTGACAGAATCCATGCGATACGAGAGTGGATTCTAGAGAACCAAAAGTCAAGGAAGGATAGATTTCAATGATTATTTCTAAAGAAGATTTTGATGGACCTTATTTAGAAATTTGTTTTATTCGTAAATTAGTTGTAGAGGCTGTAAGATTATAAATTATCTTTCATTGTGCCATTGCCCATCTATTGTTCTACCTGCTTCAACATTTTGTGGTTAACCCTTCCTTCGCATGACGCTTTGATGAACTTCGTACAAAAATCTTTCCATACGCCAAAAAGCAACATTTTAAAGAATCTAAATATAAGACGAATCATGAGTTTTGAAAGATTGCAGTATTTTTATACGTGTAGTTCCTGATTCCTAAAAGTCCATCAGGAGATCCTCATAAAATTTTCAAAGTAATGCAAAAGTTTCCCCTTCTATTTCAATTCATTAAAATCTTAAATTAAGAATTTTATCACAATCCATCTTCGGTAATGTTCTTAAAAAATACCTGTAATATTTTTGCGTTAATTTGTTAATCGCTAATAGACCCTTCAAAAAATCATTCACTTCTGAGTTCATGCAAAATATTATCTTTTAGATTTTAGTTACAAATACTTTCAGTAAAAATTCCATCCGTTTTAACAATAATCATTTTTTATTATAAAAGACGAAGAAGAAAAACAATAATTTTTGTAGTGCAGCTTTTCTGTGAGGTAGATTGTCAACAACTTTCAGAAATTCAACCATTTTTAATTCTTGAATTTTACGACAAGAATGTAGTAAATTTTCCAACTAACATTTAAGCTGCAATTATTAAAAAATGCCAAGAAAGTTCTTTTGAACTTTTTTTGTATTTGTTTCTTTAGAAATCTGGTATGAAGTGATTCGTAGAGGATTTTGTAAAACAATCCCTAGAAAATATTGAGATATTCCGGGAGTAGTTTTTGAACCAAAAAACTGGAGAGCGGATACACTTTTAAATGTTATTTATGGAAGAATCCAGAGATTACCATTCCGAAAAAAATGGAGTTATTTCTAGAACCAAAAATAATACTTGATGGAATTTTTGGAGAAATTTTTTGAGAAGTTGAGAAAAAAATGCTAAATCCTAATAAATCTTATGAAAAATTTCTTCAAGAATTTCCCAAAAGAATTGTTTAATTGCTCATGAAATTCTTGTGGAACATTACAGTATTATATTCTTACAGTAACACTAGGAAGAGTCAATCAATTTTTTAGCAGGAAGTCTGGATAATTTTTGCTGCGATTTCGTGTAAAGAAACTTTAGGAAGAACTTCAAAAGCAAAGTTGGAAAAACTATTGGTAAACTCTCTCAAGAATTCGTAGAATGAATACTGGCTTAGTGATCTTGAAGACAGTTTTGGTGAGAAACCTAGAATTTTGGGTACTATATTTTGAAAAAATCCTCAGTTATTCCTAAAAATTCTAAACAAATTATTAATGAACAGTAGATTGGAGTACTTTTTTTCCTTTTAATTCCACCCTTAATGCTTACCTTTGTCAGATACGCGTATTTCGACTACGACTTAAAGTCTTCTTCAGTGACAGTTACTCGTATTAATAAGGGATACGAGTAACTGACACAGAAGAAAACTGCAAGTTGTAGCAGAAATACGCGTGTCTGTCAAAGATAAGCAATTAGGGTAGAATTAAAAGGTACAAGATACTCCAATCTACTTTTAAGTTTCTCTTTTGAGATTCTGCTCAGAGGATTCGAATACATTAAAAATAGTTATAAATGAACACTTTATACTAACAATTGCAATTTATATGTAATAAGTACGTAGGAGACCTTTCAGGAGAAATGATTAAAAGAATCTCTAATGCATTCTCTGATTTTCCTTGGGAATCCCAGGACGAACTCAGTGAAAACTGATAAGGGATTTCTTGGAGAAAGTACTGAAAAGTACGAAAATAATTCATGGAGAAATTTCCGTAGGAATTATCAGAGGAATCTCATCAAAGCACAGGTTGAATACCTGAAAAGTTCGTGGAAGAATCACAAAGGACATATCTGGTGAGTTTTTTTTGCTAGAATTCTTGAAGGATTTTTGACTGGATTACAAAAATAATGAAGCTTTTTCGTAGCGAAAATTGCTGATACAAATATAACAATAAGAAATAAAAATAAATAAGACAAATCTGTTAAAACTATGAAATTTGTGAAAATCGTGATTATTGTGACCGACATTACATCTGTAAAACAAATATTTGCTAGGCCCCCCCTAGGCCCCCTCCAGAAAAAAATCCTAGCTACGCCAATGTTAAAAACAATAGTATTTTATCACCTCTTTCATCATCGTAGGGCATTTCCTTCATTAGATTCGTGATATTTTTGTTTAGAGAGGCTTTAAATTCCTCTGAATTCATGCGCCTCTAGTTCCATTTGATATGCGACATCATCGTAGGATACTGTTAACATATTTCATTAGGGAGTTTCTCTTATTTTCCATTAGGGTGCATCATTTTTCGTATAGTTTGAAACCATGATTTCTCGAAAAAGTCTCGTCCACTTTCCTTAATTATGGTATCATTGTAAAAATTTCAACCTTAATATCTACAGACCGAAAGATTATGGTGTGGACTACTACATAATATTTGCGTAATGTTCGACGAAAAATGTAAAGGTAACTTAGTTTACAACAAAAGAGTTTTCTAGAAAGCCTCTCATTGTTAGAAAGGTCTTTTGAAAAGTTTTGCGTGATTTTCATTCGGAATGCAACACTTCACTAAGCTGAACCAGTTTGGAGTCCTCGTCTCATACAAAATCCGCTTGCTACTTCGTGATTTCAGATGCACTCATCTCAGAGATCAAGCATTGAGCCTCGTGACCTTTCCAATTTAGTTTTGCGAATTCCAAAGGAAATTCTACAGAAAATTCTGAAGGAAATTCTAGAGGAAATACTGAAGGAAATTCCAAAGGAAATTCCAACGGAAATTCCAGAGGGAATTACGAAGGAAATTCCAGTGGAAATTCCGAAGGAAATTCCAGTGGAAATTTCGAAGGAAATTCCAGTGAAAATTCCGAAAGAAATTCCAGAGAAAGTTCCGAAGGAAATTCCAGACGAAATTTCTCAGGAAATTCCAGAGGAAATTTCGCAGGAAATTCTAGAGGAAATTCCGAAGGAAATTCTAGAGGAAATCCTGAAAGAAATTCTAGAGAAAATTCTGAAGGAAATTCCAGAGAAAATCCCGAAAGAAATTCCAGAGATAATTTCGAAGAATATTCTAGGGGAAATACGGAAGGAAATTCCAAAGTAATTTCCGAATGAAATTCCAGAGGCAATTGCGAAGGAAATTCCAAAGGAAATTCCGAAGGAAATTCCAGAGGATATTCCGAAGGAAATTGCAGAGAAAATTCCGAAGGAAATTCCAGAGAAAATTCCGAAGGAAATACCGAAGAAAATTCCAGAGGAAACGAAAATTATAGAGGTACTTCCGAAGAAAATTCCGAAATAATTTCAAAGCTTCAAAAGAAATTCCAAATCAAATTCCGAATCAAATTTAGCATGAAACTCCAAAAGGAATTCCGAAGAAAACTCTAGAAGAAATTCCGAAGCAAATTGCAAAGTAAATTTCGACGAAAATAACGTAGAAAATTCCAAATCAAATCCCGAAGGTAGCTCCAAATGAAATTCCAAAGCAAATCCCGAAAGAAATTCCAAAGCAAATTCAAAAGGAAATTCCAGAAAAATAAATCCGAATGGATTTTTGAAGGATGTTCCGAAGCAAATTCCAAAGAAAACTTGGACGAAAATTGCGCAGAAAATTCCAAATGAAATTCCGAAGCCAGCTCTAAAAGAAATTGCAAAGGAAATTCCATAAGAAATTTCAAAGGAACTTCCGAAGCGAATTCTAAAGGAAATTCCGAAGGCAATTCCAGAAGAAATTCCAAAGGAAACGCCGAAGAAAATTTTGAAGAACTGAAGAAGGAAATTCCGAAAGTAATTCCAAAGAAATCCAAAATAACTTCCTGAAGCAACTTACTGAAAGAAATTCATGAAGAAATTCCAAAGGAAATTCTGAAGTAAATGAGATATGAAGTTCCGAAGAATACAAAGAAATTTTAAAGGATACTTCTAAGAAAATTCCGAAAAAACAATACGAAGGAAATTCCAAAGTAAATTCCGCGAAAATTGAACGAAAAACAGTCCAAAGGAAAAAATTCCAATCAATACTTCTAAATAAAATTTCGAAATCTCCATAGGAAATTCCAAAGGTTATTCCAAAGGAAATTCCGAGGAAACTCTATAACAAATTTGGAAGTAAACTTCAAACGAAATTCCGAAAGAAATTTCAAAGAGAATTTTGAAGGAAGTAATAAAGGAATTCCTAAGAAAATTCTGAAGAAAATTTGATAAGTAGCCCCAAAGAAAACTGCAAAGGAATTTTAAAGGATACTCCTAAGGGAATTTCGACGGAAATTCCAAAGTTAATTCCGAAGGAAACTAAAAAAAATCCAACGGAATTTCCGAAGCAAATTTCAGAAGAAATTCTGACGAAAATTGCGTAGAACATTCCAAAGGAAATTCCGAAAAAAACCCAAGGGAATTCCAAAGAAAAATCCGTGGAAAATTCCAAAGGAATTTCCGAAAACTCCATAGGAAATTCCATAAAAAAATTCAAAGCAAATTCCGAATGAAATTCAAAAAGGAATTTCTAAGGAAATTTCGAAGAAAAGATCACAGCTCCAAAAGATCCAAATCCAAAGGAAACTTCGATGGAATTTTTCGAAAATACAAGGGAAATCCCAAAAAAAAAATTTTAAAAAATGAATAAAATTGCAAAAGAAATTCTGAAGCACATTCCAAAGGACATTCCGACGACAATTCTGAAAAATATCCAAAGCATATTCAAAAGGGAATTTCTAAGGAAATTCCAAAGCAAATCCCGAAGCAAATTGCAATGAAAAAAGGAAGTTAAAAGGAAATTTCGTAGAAAATTTCTAAGGAATTTTCTACGAAAATTTGTAAGAATTTGTAAGGAAATTCTCAAGAAAACTCTGTGGAAATTCCAAAGAAAATTGTAAAGGAAATTTCTAAGAATATTCCGCAGTAAATTTCAAAGGTCCAAAAGAAATCCCAAATGAAATTCCGAAGAAAGCTCCAAAGAAAATTTCGAAGGAATTTCCAAAGTAAATTCCAATGCTTCGAAAGAAATTCCAAATAATATTTCGAATACAATTCTGAAGGAAGCTCCAAAGATAATAACACAGGAAATTCCGAAACAAACTCTAGAAGAAATTCGGAAGGAAACTCCAAAGCAAATTTCGAAGGAAACTCAAAAAGAAACTCCGAAGTAAATTTCGAAGAAAATTCCAATGAAAAGTTCAGAATGAAATTCCGGAGGACACTTCATAGGAAATTTCGAAGGAAATACCACAGAAAATTCAAAAGGGCACTTCTAAAGATACCGAAGAAAATTCCACAGGATATTCCGAAGCAAATTCAGGATAAATTTCCGATTTTGATAAAAATTCCGTAGAAAAAAAAGGAAATTTCGTAGAAAAGTCAAATAAAAATTTTTAAAAGGAATTTCGAAGGAAATTCCGATTAAAATTCAAAAGGAAACTCCAAAAAAAAATTCCGTTGAAAACTCCAACGAAAAAATCCATATGAAATTCCGACGAAATTTCTTGAAGGAACTTTGTTACATCTTTGAAGAATAAACGAGAACTGATTGTCAAAACTTGAATTACCTACGTTGTAACAACCGAATCGCGTGTACTATAGCAAGCAGAAGGCAACGTACTTTTGTTTCGGGAATGAAGGAGCCCAAGGCTGAGAATCTCTTTTGAAAATATAAACTAAACACTTTTGTTGCCCTTCATCGTCGCCCATCAAGCTATTGTCATAATTTGTATACGTCAAAAATTATTTCATTCCTTTTTTATCTGTATTTTGATTATGGCAGTTAAAGTTGTGCTTCACTGAATTCACTGATGATTGGAACGTTTTATTTTAACTATTCAAAAGAAACCCTTAATGAAAATAGCTTAACGAAGAGTTGCATGCCAATGAAGAATCATGATTCAAAACTATACAAACAAAGTTGATTTGTTAGATCTATTGAGAATATTTTACAAATTAAATGATCACCCTTATGCAAAACTGAGGACAATAGCCCCAATGAAATATCACATATTATACATTAACAGTGGCCTACGATGACATAGGAGATGTTTAATTACTCTTGTATTTACTATTCCATTCAAATACTCATTTTTTTTTTAAAGAATCACCGTAATTGAATATAAGTGAGCCTTCCCAATGAAATATCACGAATCTAATAAAGGAAATGGCCTACGATGATGAAAGAGGTGATAAAATACTATTGTTTTTAATATCCCATTCAAATTATGATTTTTCGACAGAAAGGCCCACCGTAATGGAAAATAAGTGAACCACCCTAATAAAATACCACATATTAAATGTAGAAAATGGCTGACGATAATGTGAGAGATGTTCCAATACTATTGTCTTCAATATTCAATTAAAATTCTATTTTTTATTTTTTTTTATTTTTTAACAAAAAGGACCACCCTAATGGAAAGTAAATGAAGCACCCTAATGAAATATCACATATCATATGCTTTCAGTGGCCAACAATCATATAGGATATGTTTCAATACTATTGCCTTGAATTTCTCAGCAATTGAATTCAAATCGTTCATTTCAAATTCAATTCTCTCCCCCAACTCAAAAATTTACTAAGTCCCAAAAGGTCGATTTTTTCAAAAAAAAATTTTTTCAAATAACACCAGATCTCGACGTTTCATGCATTTCTAAGACATCTGGCATCAAAAAAAAAATTTCGATTTCGGAAATTTCATGTACCCCCCTTTGGAGATTTTTCATGGGTCAAAAAAGCCAAACTTTGACCGCTTTGGGGGTCCACTTAATGAAGTCCGATTGAGCTCAAATTTTGCATGGGGACTTTTTTCGAGGAGACAAAACTTTTGAGCCCTACCTTTTTTTGAAATTCGATGGCAAAATTTTTCCCATACATTCCATTGGCACCCTAATGTATACTATAATCGAACAATAACATCTGATCAAACGCCCTTATGTAGGGTAACTGGGGGTAAACCGCGCCCTCTAAGGAAAGAAGCGTTTTTAGCTATGAAGAGCATTATTATAAGCCTTTTTTTTATTAATTATCTCATAGACAAACATGTTTTCTATCAAATAGTAGAAACAGCCATCTATTTCCTTTATTGACAAATCTATTTCCTTGTTGACAAATTCACGCAGATTCTTCATAACACTTTTACGGAGTGTGTGCCTTTGCTACGCCCCCCTTCGAAGCCACCATGGTCTTGTCGTGAACTTCGGATACGTAAAAAGGAACGGAATGCTGCTCATCGAAAATACCGCACTGATCGATCATCGTTAAATAAGTCCACTTTTAAAGCTTGCAGCCAGAGATACAAGGTTCTGAACAACCGTCTTTATCGACGTTATGCTAAAAAAGTCGAACGCAACATGAAACGTAACCCTAAGCAGTTTTGGAACTTTGTGAATTCCAAACGGATGGATAATGGTTTGCCCTCAGTTATGCATATGGATGACCGCATGGCTAACACTTCTGACGAAAAATGCTTCTTGTTTGCTGAGTTCTTCGAATCAGTTTTTGAAAACTCGGACACTAATGTGAGTAATGAACGTGCCCTAACGCACGTACCGAGAGATGCCATAGATGCTAACACTTTCCACATTACTGCGGAGGATCTCACCAAAGCGTTATGCAAGCTCAAGCTTTCCTATCAGCCTGGTCCTGATGGAGTTCCTGTCTGCATCCTGAAGAAATGTTTCACGGGACTAATTGTACCTCTTCTGCACATCTACAACATGTCAATGCAGCAATGTCGTTTTCCAACACTGTGGAAGTCATCGTTCATGTTTCCGGTGCACAAAAAGAATGACAAAATAATGTCCGAAACTACCGAGGAATCACTTCTTTATGTGCTTGCTCAAAACTGTTGGAAATAGTAGTGTCCAGCTACATGTTTTCTCGTGTAAAGCAGTACATCATTGGGAAACAGCATGGCTTTTTCCCGGGACGAAGTGTTACTACTAACTTAGTGGAATTTTCGTCACTTTGTGTGAAAAATATTGGACGTGGCAAACAGATAGACACTGTTTACACTGATTTGAAAGCAGCTTTCGATCGTGTTAGCCATTCGATTTTACTGGCAAAGCTAGAGAAGCTTGGTGTTTCTGCTCAGCTCGTAGCTTGGTTCAAATCATACCTGTGTGACAGGAAACTCGCGGTCAAAATTGGCTCATCTGTCTCCAGCTGGTTCTCGAACGGTTCAGGTGTACCTCAAGGGAGTAACCTTGGTCCATTATTGTTTTCCCTTTTCATCAATGATGTCGTCTTAGTTCTCGGTGAAGACTTCTGCATACTTTACGCCGATGATATGAAGATTTACAAGATTATTGAGCACATTTCTGACTGTTACGAGTTACAATCGCTTCTTGACCGGCTTATTGAGTGGTGTGGGGCAAACAAAATGACACTCAGTGTTCCTAAATGCTCTATCATTAGTTTCCATCGTAAGAAACAACCGATCATGTTCAGGTATGCGTTCGGTGAAGAATTTCTTTCACGAGTTGATTTTATACGTGACCTGGGCGTTATTCTTGACACCGAATTCACCTTTAAGTATCATTACGAGGAAATCGTGAAAAAAGCTCGTCGTCAACTAGGATTTATGTCCAAAATAACGAAGGAATTTCGCGACCCATACACTCTCAAATCATTGTATGTAGGTCTGGTCCGTCCTATACTGGAATCATCCTCTATTGTTTGGGATCCCTATCATGCAACAATGATTGACCGAATTGAAGCTGTGCAGCGCAAATTCTTAAGATTTGCTTTACGGTTGCTCCCTTGGAATGATGCTGTGAACCTGCCTCCGTACGAAGCTAGATGCCAGCTTCTGCAAATCGAACCATTACAACTACGCAGAGAAAATGCCAAGGCTGTGTTCATCTCGAAGGTCCTGACTGGGGAACTTGATGCTCCTAACTTACTGGGATCGTTAGATATAAACGTGCCAGCATATACGCTCCGCTCCAATGATTTCTTTCGCTTACCACGACGACTCCACGCCTACGATTCGAACGAGCCAATTCGATCAATGATGAACATTTTCAATCAAATGTATCATAACATAGATTTTATTTAATAATGATGTTTATTCGCTCCCAATACGACAATTCGTCCGGTGGGGTGTGCTGCTGTCGTCATGATGATGGTTGACGAGAGCAATGTCAAACTCATTCATAGTTTCAAAACATTCGGTACAAAACATTTATTTTCACCGCTTACTTCACTTATGTATGAAATTGAATGAGATCCAATGGTAGAGAATTCATTTATCTACCCAATGGTATTTTTAGGGGCAGCGGAGAATGTCCCGAAGCGTGTTTTATTCAAGCGCAAAAATCGCTCAGGCGAAAGTTCCAATGAAACTAACCTCACATATCCTGGTTTTCCAACCTCAAACTAGTGCTCCTACCAGCCGGATCTCAATTTTTATGAAAGTAGTGCTATAATACAAAAAACAAACGTATGTAGAACATAGAGAATGGATATTCCTACCTTTTCCGCCTAACTATTTCACTGTTAACCGTCTTTAATCAGGAAAATAAAACATTTTTCCCCACAGCGGCATGTGATGGATGCGTGAAAAATCAAATCCCTCATCATCTGACTAGTTGCGCTACCAAAGTATAGATGGCTAACAGTATGTTGCGTTTCGCGATTGGGAGCGTATACTCTAACTATAGATTCATTAAGACACACAATATTGTCAGATGAATACACCACCAAATAAATAAATAAATAAATAAATAAATAAATAATAAATTCTGGAGTAAATAAATCAATTTTTATAAAATGCTTGCTCATCTGCATTTTTATTTTTTGCGGGGTAAAACGCGCCCCCTGATCTCGGCGTTAGTCGTCCGCGCGCACGCATGCGCAATCATGCTTGCATTATCGATTATAGTTTACATGCTGATTCGAAAAAAATGCATTTGTAAGGTTCAAATTGGCACGTTACTACAGCTTGGCATTACGTTTGCTGGAATTTGAATTCAAACGGCTGTTTTGGTGTTATGAAATAGGAGTGGCCGTTTTGCCCCACGAGTTGATTAAAGTTTAAGTCCTTCAATACGCATTTTAAGGATAAATTCTACACTTTTTTCGCATGTAATACAAACTATGGGAGTGCACAAGTCGATTATCGGTGATAGTTTTAATAGTTTTGTTGTTTATCGGCCTGAAAAATGGCCTAGAAAATAACACACATTTACAACGAAAACAGCAACAAACGTTTTTTCGAGTTTTGACGTTGGATAACGTCTTACGGCAACATACTGGGGTACAATTTCGAAAAACGAAAAATCGCTCGCGTCACGAAAAGTGGTTAGATTTTGACTGTTAATAACTTACTAACGCCCGGATAGATTTTCAAGATTCTTGCACCAATCGATTGAAAATCTTTCTACGAATCTACTCCAACAATGAAAACTATTGATTTTCATGACAAAACTATTGAAAAATGGGAAATATCGAGGTATGTCTTATTTTTCATAGATAAGCAGCATTTTTCTTGCTGTTATAAGGTTTTGACGTTTTGAAGTTTACATGTACACGCAACTTTAACATCGATTTGAGCAAAGAGGAGAACTTAGAGTTCGCGGTTCATGGAGCAGTACCGTAAAACGGCGTACCGTAATCCGGGGGCAAATTGATCACTGGGGCGAATTTGATCATGTCGGTACCAAACAACATTTCCTCCGAAAGATGCTGAAAGCTTCTTTGGCACCACAGACATTCCATTTTTTCTAGTATATAGATGTCTAATGATGATGTTGAACTATTTTATTTTTATTAGGGTCAGTTTTGCATAGAAATATTCACACTTTTTAAAGGTGTAAGCAATACCGTTGGAAATGTAGGCGCTAAACAACACACTGGTGCTATGCCTACATGTCAACTTTGAACTCGTTTTTCATACCATACAGCATAACAAGTAAAGCTGTTTGCTCATAAAACCGTTTATTCTCAAAAAAGTGCTTATTTCAAAGGAA
The DNA here is from genome assembly GCF_002204515.2 of Aedes aegypti. NCBI lineage: Eukaryota > Metazoa > Arthropoda > Insecta > Diptera > Culicidae > Aedes > Aedes aegypti. Next base: position 263,190,106 of record NC_035107.1, on the reverse strand, counting down.
ATTGCCTATATTTAAGCGTATTAGGCAGATTTTCAAAGTTCAATTTTGCAATAATATGATAAAATACTCGAATTATAAGAATTTTGACATCATTTTCAGATTCAGGAGATTTAAATTTAGTAGATAGGGAAATTCTGCATTCTTAAACCTACTTTGTTATATGATGATCAATTTCGCCCCAGAGTGTCATTTTAATTATTTGATATTAAAACTATTTTTGTGATATGTTAAATATTATTTCATGAAAAGTCGATTACATAAACTGATAAAGATCAATGGAGTACTGATTTTGTCACTACAAAAAGTTGTGAAATAGTGATTAATTTACCCCCGGATTACGGTATCTTTGATAGTGCGTAACCCACCATATACTAAACGAAATATCATTATTTCTGTTAATCGGTTAAGCCGAACGAATGCAAAACTGAAGAATATTAGTATGGCACTTTATGTAAGAGCTATTTTGAATCGAGAACATTTGAAGCTTTTTATACGGATTTTAAAAATTGACACAATTTTAGCATTTTCGAAACGCTTACAAACAATCTGTTCTTCAGTCACTATTTGATGTAGTTTTGAATAGTTGGCCACTTATCTTTGACAGCCTAGTTATCATAGAACTTGAATACGGTCTCAAATCTCTTAGCGAAAAGCATTTTCACAAACTGGGACCATTTTTGTAATTTTTGTAGTCAGAAATCATATATATATATAAAATCCCAGAGTTGTATGTCTGTCAGTAACGCTTTGAAATGTTTCATCGAAAAGTTCCGTTGAGCACTACAACAGCAATTTAAGAGCACTACAACGGTACATTTTAATATTAGAACATTACAATTGCAAATTGTGGAGTACCACAATAGCTCTTTGGCAGAATATTCTGGAGTTTTCTGGAATTTTGTTCATTCCAATTCGTAGAATATTCTCGAACATTTCATCATTGTCATCTGATTAGAAATTTGGTTGGTGATCAAAACGTCAGTAAATCAACTTCAAGCAAATTGCAGTTCAGTCGAACTTGAATCGGGTGTGAGTTGAAAATGTGAAACGGTTTCTCCAGTTCCATCTCAAAAACGAGTTCGACATATGTAAAAGCAGGATAAACATAAATGAGACGAATGTGCGCCAAATATTCAAGTTTTGTTAATTTAAATTGAAACCTCCAAGTGTCGATGCTCAATGACTCGATATCGACTCATAGATGCAAACTAAATACCAAATTTTATGCTTACTTTGATGATTACTTAAACATTCCTGTTCCATGACATGGCATTTCTCTGAGTCGATGGTCTTTTCACTGTTGAGGGATTCCACGGAGGCATGCAAGTCGATTCTGATCGACCATTTCAAAAATATCTGAAACTTTGCACAGTTTTTCAGTTCTATCTAAATCGTCATTTTCCGATATCAAATCTTCAAGTTGAGTCACGACTAACTTTTCAAAAGGGTGTATGTACACTACAGCAGCTATTTGGGAGGATACGCTAGATTTTTTGGTACGATTCTATTCTCCAATTCATAGAATCTTCTGGAACTTTTGAAATATTTCACAACATAAGAAACACTACAATAGCATATAAGGCTATAATTATTTCAGATTAGAACACTACAGCAGTATTGAGGCCACGTGCTCGATGGAGTGTTGCCTGAGCATAAATTTAGGCGATTTTGAGGTAATCAGTGTCATGCGATTCGAAAGATTATAGGTAGATTTTCGCTTTAGGATGTGAACCGTTTCATCAATTCGTTTAACTATTGATTAAAAGTTGACGTTTCGATAGTTATTTTCCCTCAAATGGTTAAATTGAACCTCGCGGTCAACCCATTTGAGCTTTGACAGTCGAGTAAATATTACAAAGTTACAGAGGGTTAGTTATTCTCAAATTCTCGGGAGCGGAAAATAACTTTCGAACTGTCAAGTTTAATCATGCTTCAGAGCAGGGCTACTTTCAACCGGAGGGGAAATAACTATCGAGCTGAAAATTTTAAATAGGGATCGTTCGAATATTACGTAACGCAATAGGGGGTCCCCTCCTACCCCCGTAGTGTTACGGTCCATACACATGTTTTAAATATTCCATACAAAATCTGTTACGTGGGGAGGGAGGGGGTCTTAAGCCTACATATTTTGCGTTACGTAATATTTGAATCATCCCATAAAAGTTAAACGAATCGGTGAAACGGCTCGCACCCTTAAAATATCGTTGGAACGTGGCTAGCCACGTCGGGTAAGCTAGTTTCCATATAATGCTAAACGCCTAGAATTATGCAATGCCCTACAAATGTTCGTAATTCGTTCAATTTTGTTCGATTCATACTCCATTATCAAAGTTACCCCAAAACAGAAAACCGACTTTCGATTATATGAAAAATTATATATCCATTCAGAATAAATCTTTTGGCAATCTATCAACTGCAATCGATAACTAGGATGCCAGTACTTGTTTTAAAAATATAAATTATGATTCTTTGAAACAGCATGCTTAAATCTCGCATAACTTCTGATCTCGCCCTAAAAGCCATTGGTAACCATGTGTGTAGCTCGTTGTTTCTGAGCATTTAAATGGAGTTACACGTTTTTTTAACAACGTTATGGGGAAGAAAAGATCATTCTCTACCTGTCAGTGGTGTTGGTTTGGAAACTTATTCATTAATTTGCTCAGAAACAACGAGCTACACATGTGGTTACCAATGACTTTTAGGGCGTTATCCCAGATTATGCGAGAAATATTCAAGTTTTCTTCGAAAAAAATATCAAAGTTACCCCGTTTTACGGTACCTCAACCTCATACTGGCTTCGAAACTCACTAAAGCAACCAATCTTAGTGGATCATGCGTGGACCTAACGTTCAACCGGAATCTTTGTTTAGGGGGCAAGAGTAACCGCTCATGCTTCTTCTTCCATCGACCGATTCTATCGGTGTTGAAGTGGTAACCGAACCAACCAAATAATAACACACAATGTCCATAACAGGTCTGAATTGACATGCAACAAATAGTATGAAAATTGATTGGATTTTTATAAGTAGAAATCTTTCATAAGTTCGTGAAGGTCTCGAGCCAGGAAATAGAAGAAGCTAACGTTATCCAACGTCAACTTGGCGGTCGTATCTCGGAAACAACCTCTAACTTTTTCACGATTTTTGCCAGGAAAACACTTGAAAATATATATAGAGAAGCATTTTAATACATTTTCCATTATCTCGGGTGAAAAACAGCGTCCCAAAGCACGTCGTTCGTTCAAAACAAGGGTTGCGCGTTTTACCCAAAGGTGCATTTTACACCCAGTTCCCCTATGCAACGTATTTGCAAGCATGATTGCGCATGCGTGCGCGCGAAAGATTAACGCCGAGATCAGGTGGCGCGTTTTACCCCGCAAAAAATAAAAATGTAAGAGAAATGCAAGAAAATGGATGGCTGTTTCTACTATTTGATAGAAAACATGTTTGTCCATGAGATAATGAATAAAAAAGGCTTATAATAATGTTCTTCATAGCTAAAAACGCTTCCTTCCTTAGAGGGCGCATTTTACCCCCAGTTATCCTACTACTAGTTCTCTCTTTCCCACTGCATTAAAATAGCGGGAGAGTAAGATAGAGAGAACTAATGCGCGCATAAATGATCTTAATCCAGAGCATTCAGAGCCAGGTATTGCAGAATTTGCTCTCAATTGTTTTCAAAGCACGATCAAAGCAAGCGAAAAAAGGAAATCGTGGTCCATGATTCGCAATGTCACACAATTTGCAACAAGCATAATAAACCAGCAGCAGCGAAAGACAGCCCCAAAGAGAGAGCGATGGCCCAAGAACGGATGGCCCAATATTGTAGCAGACGACGTGACCCTTTCAAATCCGACAGTATATTTTTTTCCAAAAAAGTTTTAACTTTTTGATTTATGTATCGAGCCCTGAAGATGGTCCAATAGCCGGACCGAAACGTCGGCGATGATTAAGAATTAGTCAACGCAATTAATTAGACTGAAAGCCGAAACTCCTAAAAAATCTACCAATATTCTTCTGATGACAACTGTGAAGATACAGAAGATTTTTTGACATTTATGTGCAGTAGATGTGGGCGATATACTTTGTTTTCAATTTTCCGCGGTGATATTTTTACAATTTGACGAAACGAAACGAAATCGTAAAACGAAAATTCCGCTTATGTGAGATCCGTGGAATTCCGCGGAATTTCGTTTCCAAGCGTGTTTGACGGAATCATTTGGTATTTCGCATAGCCTTAATCTATTCGGCCTCTTTTTGGTTCCTTTTAGGTCTCTCCTTTCCAGAGTTGCACAATATCAGTCAGATCAACTGATGGACTAAAACTACCAGTTTCACTCTCGAGCTATCAATATTGTCGCACCGCCACCAAACCGGATCGCGCCAGTGAGACTCGCGACGCAGATCAACTCGCGTGATTTTGAAATCAGTTTTTTAGTGTGGCGCTGCATTCTTACGATTTTTATGAACACAGCGCACTATTCACATATTAGCTGCGACCCACGGGGCCCGAGAAAACAATAATTATAAATAAATGTTGATCTTGATTTCTACCGGATACATAATATCATTTTGATTTGACAACCAAGAGCAGTGAAGCGACACCGCCCTCTAGATCATAATCACTGCGGAATGAGTGATCACGTGGTAATTATCCAAGCTATTAAAGTTCTTCGGTGACCAACTAATAGTTACCATTCATCCATAGTACCGTGAATTTGTGTGAAATTGATCAGTCGGGTGAAATTGATCACAATGTCACACGATTTTATTTCTTACTAAAAGTAAAGATGGTTAAAGGGAAAAAGATAATCGACTCCCGTCTATTCTAGGCGACATGTAAAGCGCCTCTCTGGTGAGTCAAAAGCTAACTAATATGGAACGTTCTCCTAGTGACCACCAGATGTTGAGGTGTTCGTTTATGATATTCACGCTTGAAAAAAAGTACGCAGCTCAAACGGGGATGTTCGATTTTGACACTCATCTATAAATGGCGTAAAATGTGAGAAAAAGAAGAAAAACCCAACACATGAGCATTTTTAGCATGTATTAAAATTACTCAAATTTTGTGTTGGTCCAGAAAAGCCTGATGTTATGTCAATCGAACTCACTTCTGTGTAACAATTTTTAAGCGTGGTTGTTTTGATTTCTTCCACTTTTCGCTTTTTGATTGCACGATGATTTAAATTTAGTTGAATATAAGGTTTACGCGCTTTTAACTCAACAGATGGCAGTAGTGTTACTTGAATAACGTGTCGTCGGCAAAATATATGGCAAAATAAAAAGTCGATGATATTTTCCTTTTAACCATCTTTGCTAAAAGAGCACAACTCTAAATTAAACATAAACCATATAAACGTTGTTTGCCTTAACTATTGTCGTATTGTGTGTTGTGATTTTTTTTGTGTTGAAGAATGTTTATTTATATGAAAATAATGTAAAGTCCATAATCGTGTTCGGTGAGGTATTTGCAGACATCTATAAACTACTAGGGGATGGTACATAAATTATGTCACGTTAAATTTCAACTTTTTCGACACACTCCCCCCCCCCCCCCCTTTGTCACACTTTTTGTATGAGTACTCCGAAAATTTTGTAAGGCTTGTTCACGCTTGGCTCGACGCCCTCCCTCCCTTAGAGCGTGACGTAATCTGTGCATGACCCCTAGTTTTAAACAATGATTTAGACATGTTGTCTATTAATTAATTAATTATTAATTAATTAATAAAATTAATTTTATTAATTGTCAGTTTTATAGAAAATCGACCAAAAAACCGTTAAAAATGATCAATTTCACCCGAAATTACGATACTGACAAAAATATCGTACTGATAAGTTGCCGTTTTATTAACTTAATTTAAGACCCAACTTAACCATTCAGCGATATCTATATTCTATCACCATCAGTGCATTGGTGATGGACTGGGAGGGAGGCACCGATTCTACACACGAAATATGACACAAAGGTATTTCGAACTGCAAGAAAACTCCAGCTTGCCAACGACAATCAAGGCAGACTTGATGAAAATCGCTAGTTTTCTTTTGTTGTGTTCCTTCGATCGTTCTGGACAAACATGGAAAAAGGGCCAAAGTTTTCTATGCGTTTCATTTTCGTTTTTATTGGAAATAGTAAAATTATGCGTTTTTGAATACTTTATATTCAATCAGAATAAAAGGTGCTATTGTGACATTACTTTTGAATGAGCATGAATAGCTTTTCAATCGATTTTTTGTCACATTTAATAAAATGCAAAAATACGTTTTAATCAATTACGCGCTTTTATTATGTTTGTCCATTGTTTTAAATCTGGGCTCACAGTGACAGTTCGTGACAGCAGAATCTCACCTTGACGTACATAAATTTCGTTTCGGTTTCTCCCTCCCAGGTGATGGAATAACCAGCATGATGTTGATGGTATACAGAATGATATGAGCTGTATCGCAGTCGGCCAGTCGAAATCAGCAAATTTCAAGCCTTGATAGTGACAGCGAGCCACTCGGCTCCTTTCTTGCAAGAGGTCTTCAATTTCCTATTTTTAATACAATCAGCCGCTACCAGCTCTGTGAAGACGTAAAGCTCACTTAGTCTTGTGGTAACGAATGGTTTGAAAATAAGGGGTTAGAAGCAGAGGGGTGTCATTTACAAAAACCTAGTTTAAAGAAAATATATATTAACGTTCAACGCTTTGTCATCATAATCATCGTCATCATCGGAATTTCAAAAGCAGTTTTTCTGTTCAAAACTAAATATTGTTCTATGAAAATGCGTTTCGGTTGGAGAATAGAATACAGTGAACACATTTTTGTGTAATTTTTTTTTTATTTTCCACGAAAAAACTGCTTCTAAAAATTCTGAAACCAATAACGGATCCTGCCCGCTTAATTTTTTTTCAGGAATTCTTCATTACATACTAATTGTTTGGGAGTCAAAAAAAAACAAGCTTCTGCTTCTAAGAATTATGTAATTTTTTTCTGTTGAGCGAAAAAATCACTTGAAAATATCATTAATACGCTTCAAAACAGTATACAGTATAAAATCTTATAGAGTTTCCTTAACTCAACTAAAAACCGACCAAAATGTCACTTACACCCTTTTGCGTTTGAGCCCCTCAAGTAGCACAGTTCGTGTTTGGATTTCGTGCCGTGCAGACGTATAATAGAGAGTACGACAGAAAAAGTTCTGATTTGTGAGCGCCCGGATCTCAGCAAGGCTGATTCCAAAAAAAAGTGAAAGCGTTAGCTTTTGAAAGAAGAAGTGAGGAGTAGTGAAGAAAATGGCTGATACAGAGCTGAGAGCGAATTCTCTGCGCATTCGTTTCGAACGCGGGGTGTCGGAGCCGACGGATAGTGAGATTTTCAAATTCATGAAATCGAAGATGGGTCTCAACAGCAAAAAGTTGCTTTCGAAGTACAAGGACAAGAGTGAAACGTCGATTATCGTCAAGTTCAAAAAGGAGGAAGATATGCGAAACACTTTATCAGTTCTACCGGGAACGATGGTTTTTGAGTATAGCAAATATGAGAGTACGGAGGTTAAATTGTCATCGGCAAATGCTATCGTGCGATACATAAGACTGTTCAATTTGCCTCCAGAGGTCGATGATCGCGAAATTTCATTAGTGATGCAACGTTATAGAAAAGTTGTGCGGTTAGTGCGGGAAAAGTATGGAGAAGAAACAGGGTTCCCAATATGGACTTCGGTCCGTGGTGTATATGTGGAGTTGAAGGATTGTATTGAATTGTATTATGGTATTGAAGTGCCGGCAACGGTATTCATCAGGAATCTTCGCGCGAGAGTTTCCTATGAGGGCATAATCAACAAGTGCTATTTATGTGGGAGTAAAGATCATTTCAAAGCGGAGTGTCCGGAGAAAAAGTCGGTTAACGAGCGATTGAGCAATCAGCAATCATCGTCGTACAGCGGAATTTTGAGGGGCGGTGGAAAATGGTTGAAACAACAAGTGAAAACAAGCAGCAATGAAAAAGATGGAATGATCAAACTCGGTCAAGGTCTTCCAAAGCGATCCAATACAACTCAAGCACAATTGGATTCGTGTCAGGACAGGGATGAAGGGGCAGCGCAGCGAAACGAGGATAACCATATTGAGGACGTCCAAACATCTACAGTCAACCAGAACGAGCTCTGCGTAAGCGAAACAGAGCACGAGGACAACTGTGGCAACGTGGAACAAAGCGTTATGGATGTAGCGGATAATGCCTTCATCAAGGTCACCGGTAAAAGAGGACGGAAACATCAGAAGTCCGCAGAAAAAGAAGGAACTTCGGATTCGGATGAGTCACCATCCGAAAAGCTGCATCGTGACCCGACGACTCAAGCAGGGGTTAAGGTAGGTGCGTTGAGTGAATCGATGGATCGTATAACTAGTAGCAGATCAAAACAGAAAAAAAATGAGTGACAGGATGTTGCAGGATGTGAACCAACAGTGAGGGAAAACTCAAACGATGATTAGAACAAAGTTAATTAGCAAGAGAATAATTGTATCTACGATAATAGGAATATTTGTGAGTTCCGGTATGAGTATGGATGTTTTATGGGAGAGTTTTATATTGAGCAACGATAGAGATTATGATTGAATTGATATGCAGAAATGTAGAGATATTGTTTGCAGATTCGCAATAAGCAGTTTAGTAGATAAATTGATTGGTAGATTTATTAGACTTGAAGATTATTTAATTTGTACATTTATAGACTTGTTGAATTGTAGATTTGTTGATTTTTAGATTTGTTAATTTTAATAGCAGTACGAACTTAGTCAACAAAAACCTGTTGAAGGATTTCATTTTTAACTATGATTTAGATGTAATACTTTTGCAAGAAGTCTGTTATTCAAATTTTTCGTTGTTGCATCACATATCCCGTATATCAATGTAAATGAGCGCGAATCCGGAACTGCTGTTTTGATACGAAATTCATTCGAGACAAGTCAACCTTTATTCAGTTTGAATGGTAGAATAACTTCAATCGTGATTCAGAACATAAATTTTGTGAACGTACATGCACTTTCGGGATCTAACCGCAAAAAAGAGAGGGATGAGTTGTTCCTGAATGACCTGACGACACATCTAGCAAAGGCAGATGTATCTACGAACATTGTGGGAGGAGATTTCAACTGTATCATCAACAGTTCTGATTGCTTGGGAGATTCTAAAAGCTACTGTGTGGGTCTGCGATAATTAATTGAGACATTTGGATGGAAAGATGTAGCGTGGGAATTGAAAAAGAATCAGTTTACTTTTCATAGAGCGAACTCTGCGTCCCGATTGGACCGTTTCTATGTACCACAAAACTTCATTAGTAGCATTCTTGATTTCAAAACAGAGCCAGTTATTTTTTTTTCTGATCATTGCGGGGTAGTCATGAAAATAAAAGTAGATCAAACGATAATAGTTAGCCGAGGACGAGGATTTTGGAAAATAAATTCAACTGTTCTAAAAGATGAAAGAGTTTCTGAACTATTTGCAGAGGCTTGCGATTCATGGAAATTGAGGCAAGTGTATGATTTAAAAAAAAAAAAACAAATGGTGGAATGAAGTATTCGAAATTAAATGTAAACAGTTTTATAAATCAAAAAGTTGGGAATTAGTAAGTAGGATAACAAACGAAAAACAATATTTTTATGGTAAATTAAAGAATATATGGAAAAAATAAATTGGGGTGATGATACGTATTTGGATATTAAAGTGATTAAATCAAGGATAATGGTAATCGAAACTGAAAGACTGAACCATTTGGGGAACACTTTCAGTATCCAAAACCTGCTTCAAGGTGAAATAATCAAAGTTTTTCAGATTGCTGCCCAGATTAAGCGACAAGAAAGAAATAACACTTTAAAACTCGAAGAAAATAATGTGATAATTACTGATTCAATACAGCTCAGGAAACACGTTTACGATTACTATTCAAATCAATTTAAAAAGGAAACTATTGTTTCAAATCAGAGAGAGATTGGAGATTCATTGAATCATCTAACGAATTGTTTGGATGATGAGGATAGAGCACAGTTGGTATCACCTATAAGTTTAGAAGAGTTGAAAGATGCTTTAGAGTTAGCCAAGAAGAAAAAATCCCCCGGTCCAGATGGACTAACCTATGAGTTTTATTTGCAAAACTTTGAGGTTATAAAGTATGATATGTTAGATATCTTCAACGCTTATCTCTCGGGAACCTTTTTACCACCGAAAGGCTTCTCAGATGGAGTGATCACGCTGGTACCGAAAGATCACAGGAAAAAATTATCCTTGGATAACTATCGACCGATTTCCATGTTGAACTGCGACTATAAAATATTTACGAAAATTCTAGCACAAAGGATTCAGAGCAAGATGCATAAGTTACTAGTAACCGGTCAAACAGCGTGCCTCCAGAAGACATCTTGTATAGATAACCTAAAAAATTTTAGAAGAGTTCTTACGAAATCCTGCGAAAATAAACGGTTCAAAGCATGTTTGGTGAGCATTGACTTGAACAAAGCATTTGATAGAGTAGACCATGAATACTTATGGAATGAATTAGAGAAATTTGGGTTTCCTCCAACACTAATAAATTGCTTAAAAATCTATATGATATTGCTTTCTCTCGGGTTTTAGTGAACGGATTTCTTACGGACGCCTTTAGGATCACAAGATCGGTTAGACAGGGCTGTCCTATGAGTATGATTTTATTCGTTCTGTATTTAGAGCCGTTGTTTAGGAAAATTTCAGAAAGCTTACAAGGATTTTGGGTGTATGACAAGTTCATTAAAGTTATTGTCTTTGCTGATGATTTCAACGTTATAGTGCCGACCGAAGTAGAATTTGACTTACTGTTAACCATTTTTGAGTGCTATTCAAGGTATGCAAAGATCAAAATAATTTTTGAGAAGTCATCATATATGCGTTTGAATAAGGCTATGATAGGACCGCAAAGAATAAAAGAAGCGGAAATATGAAAATGCTAGGAGTTACATTCTATAAAAGCTGATATCTCACAGTAGTTGCAAATTATGATTCGGTAATAAGTCATATAAAATCACTCTTGCAGAAACATAAAATAAGAAACATGAACCTTTATGAAAGATGTATGGTTTTAAATACCTTCATCTTATCAAAGCTTTGGTATATTTCTCAGGTTTTTCCGCCACTCAATCGACATATTGCTGAGAGTAGTGTGTGATCCTTTGACCGTGACGCTTGCTCCTGCGGGGGCGGGTGAAGCGATCATGTTATGCGCGCAGTGCAGTGAAAAAGTGTATAGTATTTGGCGTATAGCTTTAGTGTATAGCTCAGTGTGGCGACGAAAAAAAAAAAGAGCATTACATCCAGGTAAAATCGTTCATTATTATTATTTACTCACCTATTACCATTTGAAACTAAATACGTGCCAGGGTCGAAAATTTAATTTTCGATTCGGGAAGTGTAAAAACATTTCATATATCCATTTGATATCTGGGTGTTTTTATGCGGGGCTTACTGTATATGAAAATGACCTCAGAATGTGTGTGTATTTACTGCCATTCTTGAAATGGGTCGTTGGAATTTCAGTAGAGCTATCACCTTTCATCTCCCGGGCTAAAATTGTCTGCAGATATAAAGATATCGAAGGGTGTCAAAAATACATGCATACAATTTTCTTCCATAAAAGCACTGCCGGTCAGTGGGAGATGGATTGTACACACACACACACACACACACACACACACACACACACACACACACACACACACACACACACACACACACACACACACACACACACACTCAATCGACATATTGCTGAAATAAGGAAAATTTGTGGAAACTTTATCTGGAATGGATTGATATTTAGAGTGGAAATGAATCAACTTTATCTTGATTATTTCAAGGGAGGATTGAGATTAATTGATCCCGAGGCAAAAATGAAAGCGCTTTTCATAAAAAAATTACGCTATAATGAAGACATGAATGGAGACTTCTTAGAGGAAAACTATTTACTTCAATTAAGAACACCTCAAAGAATAACAAAAAATGCTCGAGAATGGATAGCAAACGCTATTGAAGTTAAATCTAGACCTCAGTTAAATTCAACAAAGTTATGATACGACTGTTGGGGCCCAGATAGCCGTAGCGGTAAACGCGCAGCTATTCAGCAAGACCAAGCTGAGGGTCGTGGGTTCGAATCCCATCGGTGGAGGATCTTTTCAGGTTGGAAATTTTCTCGACTTCCCAGGGCATAGAGTATCTTCGTACCTGCCACACGATATACGCATGCAAAAATGGTCATTGGCATAGTAAGATCTCAGTTAATAACTGTGGAAGTACTCATAAGAACACTAAGCTGAGAAGCAGGCTCTATCCCAGTGGGGACGTAACGCCAGAAAGAAGAAGATGATACGACTATTTTGTTGGTATGAATAATTCTGTACCAAAAATTGAAGAAAAAATCGATATTGATTGGCCGACATTATGGGAAAATTTAAATCACAATTTAATTTCTTTGAATGATCGTTCCAAAGTGTTCTGTTTTGTAAACGATTTGATAGCTACAGGAGAAAAACTCTATGCCTACAATGTTTGTAAAGCAGCAGTTTGTGATAAATGTGGAGGAGTAGATAATATAACTCACAGGCTTAAGGTTTGTCCAAATGCCAAAATTGTATGGCAATGGTGTAGTCAGATTATTCGGACACGAATGGGTTGTAACGTAGATGATTTAGAAGGGTTTCTTTCACAAACGATATGTTTGCGATCACAAAAACAGAAAGCTGCATTATGGTTGACTTTACGCGTGATTTCGTTCAATTTAGCAGGATCCGTTCCTAATTTGTTTGTTTTTAAAAAGCAATTAAGAGAGCTAAGATGGAACAATCGAAAACTTTTTGTAAAACACTTTGGAAATAATTTGAATATATGTTGAAAAGTACATAGAAATAAGATTTAGATAAGGAAAATGAACATGTAATCCAAGTATGAACTGTACCCTTTTCTAATATTAATAAAAAAAAAAGTATAGATTCTTTTAATTTGCAGTCTAGGGCTAATTGTTTTTCCTAGCTCCTAGCGCTTCTGGTACGTATAAGGCCTTTTCACGATATCTTATACGTGAAACTTTGCAAATATAAGCATTGAATAACGTAAAATGTGACTTTATTATACGTACATTCTGGTTGTCTGGGGATAGTCCCTCTAGAGCTGGCCTTCTGAAACCTGATACTAATAGTAAAGCATCTAAGGTCACTCATCGTGTAGTGATTTTCGTCTTCTCCAAACCACTTTGTAATCGTTCACTTCAATTGCTTCGGTAAAATGCAGCTATGATTCGTGAACACCCGCTTCTAAAACTCAAACTGTTTTTGTAACCCTGTATTATCGGACACTGCATCACATTAATTTACACTAGGATTACCCTTTTCTTTTCATTGCCACCACCCATCGAAAATAAAAACCAGACCGGAGAAAAAAGCTGAGATAATCAGAACGAAGATGTCACCTGAACGGAGCGCGACGATCGCGCTCGTCAGCATTTCTCCGCCTAGATTCATCTCTATCGTAATGAAAATAAAAAGAAAGCGATAAAAAGTGAGTGTGATGCAAGCCGGCAGCAGCGGCACTGAAAGACAGCTTTTAATTAGTATGATTATCCGTCAACGCACGACACGGTGCCCGCACGGCATCATCAGACCGGCAACCCAGCTACGAATGCGGTTTGTTTCCTCCCAGAAACGTGAAAACTGGCTGCCTTTGGCCTTGCCAAATTATGACGGTATGGCTTTGGCTGACGAATGTGCGAATCCAAACAAAGAAATCTTTGAAGGGTGAATCCTCATCCGGATGGTGATTATGGCAATGATAACGACAAGACCAATAAACATCTCGTCTGGTAATATCTTGCACTACTGGGAATTCGTTGATGATTACAAAACATCCATGAACCGGATCCTTGCTAATGGGAACCGATTATCATTGACATTGGATTTGCTAAAAGTAACAGGGACATGTGTAACAAGTTTGCTACAATGCTGACTGAGTCGGTTAAGACCAAATAAATCATAGAAGGGTCTTAAAAAGAGTAAAAACAAGTAGGGCTGTCAGGATATTGAATTGAGTTTAAAATATCCTGAAGAGAAACCCTGCCGTTGGAATTGTTCCACGTGCGATGATTGATATTGAAGTCTACTGGGAATTTGTTCATGATTACATAATGAACCTGAACTGAATCCTTACGAAAGCAAACCGGAAACACTGAAATCTATTGCATAATGATACCCTACGGGAAATTTACAGTTTTCCATTTTCCAGAACTGATTATGCTAATGAGACATCAACACAAGAGAAAAATGCAACTGTTCCCACTTTCAACAAGCCTCATTCATCTTCATCGCCAAGATCAGATTCCAGCGTCTTTTGCATTTATTTTTTCGCTTTCGGAAAGTGCCATCATCAATCCGGGTTGTGTTCGCTCCTCTCCATGCAAAACACCCTGGCGAAGACTCAAAATTTTCGTTAAATGAGCAGAGATGCCGCATCAACTCTGTGGCGAAGTTGAAGTCCATCGTTGCGTTTTTTTTTCTCTCTGTACAATGAGAAATTTGTTTTGTTTCCATGCAGAAACCAAACACATCGTTTGGGAGACGGAATTTTGGAGTGCCCCATCGCGCCGTTGTAAAACAAATGGTTCGTGGTGCGGTTAGCCGGCAGCATGCAAACAACAGCAGGATGGAAGCACCACCCTCATCCTCAGACCTCTGGCACAATGGTTGTGATTCATATCAAGAGGTGGCCAAAACTACCAAAAGTGCTGCACTTCATGCCTACGGTTCAAAATAAGTAACGTAGCGTGTTTTAAGTTCTTTCCAAAACAATGAAATGATCAAATATCGTAACAAGATGAGATATTTCTTCGAAAAGACGATATAACTAGTTTTTGCCATACTTTATTTTTTTCGAACATTGTTCTCTGGGGCAACCGCACAGTTTTGGTTGTCTTGTACCGGAACGCAGCTCGCCGTTGTTTGTATGCATTGGCTACATCATCGGCGTCATTTACCGGTGTTTCATTTGATTGCTCATCGCAGTATCTGGGAGATATTGTTTGTCGAGTGAGAGTGAATCTGTTGACCCAACATCGATCCAATGCATATCGCTTTGGGGTGGCGAAATTGATTGCTGACTAATGATCCATTGGATGCTGGATGGAAGAAAGTGTGAAGATACGAATAAATTTGAAAAAGGAGCTTAAGCAGCCTAAAAACTGATAGCATTTGAAATGCATTTGGAGCCGATTTCGATTGATCGAGAGAATTCGCTTCAAATTTTCATAACATTTCCGATTGGACACGGATTGGATTTGGATTGGATTTGATTGGATTTGGATGGATTTGGATTGGATTTGGATTGGATTTGGATTGGATTTGGATTGGAATTTGATGGTTTGGATTGGATTGGATTGGATTTGGATGGATTTGATTGGATTTGGATTGGATTGGATTGGATTGGATTTGGATTTGATTGATTTGATTGGATTTGGATTGGATTTGATTGGATTTGGATGGATTGGATTGGGTTTGGATTGGATTTGGATTGGATTTGGATTGGATTTGCGATTGGATTTTGGATTGGATTTGGATTGGATTTGGATTGGATTTGGATTGGATTTGATTTGGATTGGATTGGATTTGGATTGGATTTGGATTGGATTTGGATTGGATTTGGATTGGATTTGGATTGGATTTGGATTGGATTGGATTGGATTGGATTTGGATTGGATTTGGATTGGATTGGATTGGATTTGGATTGGATTTGGATTGGATTTGGATTGGATTTGGATTGGATTTGGATTGGATTTGGATTGGATTTGGATTGGATTTGGATTGGATTTGGATTGGATTTGGATTGGATTTGGATTGGATTTGGATTGGATTTGGATTGGATTTGGATTGGATTTGGATTGGATTTGGATTGGATTTGGATTGGATTTGGATTGGATTTGGATTGGATTTGGATTGGATTTGGATTGGATTTGGATTGGATTTGGATTGGATTTGGATTGGATTTGGATTGGATTGGATTGGATTTGGATTGGATTTGGATTGGATTTGGATTGGATTTGGATTGGATTTGGATTGGATTGGATTGGATTGGATTGGATTTGGATTGGATTTGGATTGGAATTTGGATTGGATTTGGATTGGATTTGGATTGGATTTGGATTGGATTTGGATTGGATTTGGATTGGATTTGGATTGGATTTGGATTGGATTTGGATTGGATTTGGATTGGATTTGGATTGGATTTGGATTGGATTGGATTGGATTTGGATTGGATTGGATTGGATTTGGATTGGATTTGGATTGGATTTGGATTGGATTTGGATTGGATTTGGATTGGATTTGGATTGGATTTGGATTGGATTTGGATTGGATTTGGATTGGATTTGGATTGGATTTGGATTGGATTTGGATTGGATTTGGATTGGATTTGGATTGGATTTGGATTGGATTTGGATTGGATTTGGATTGGATTTGGATTGGATTTGGATTGGATTTGGATTGGATTTGGATTGGATTTGGATTGGATTTGGATTGGATTTGGATTGGATTTGGATTGGATTTGGATTGGATTTGGATTGGATTTGGATTGGATTTGGATTGGATTTGGATTGGATTTGGATTGGATTTGGATTGGATTTGGATTGGATTTGGATTGGATTTGGATTGGATTTGGATTGGATTTGGATTGGATTTGGATTGGATTTGGATTGGATTGGATTGGATTTGGATTGGATTTGGATTGGATTTGGATTGATTGGATTGGATTTGGATTGGATTTGGATTGGATTTGGATTGGATTTGGATTGGATTTGGATTTGGATTTGGATTGGATTTGGATTGGATTTGGATTGGATTTGGATTGGATTTGGATTGGATTTGGATTGGATTTGGATTGGATTTGGATTGGATTTGGATTGGATTTGGATTGGATTTGGATTGGATTTGGATTGGATTTGGATTGGATTTGGATTGGATTTGGATTGGATTTGGATTGGATTTGGATTGGATTTGGATTGGATTGGATTTGGATTGGATTTGGATTGGATTTGGATTGGATTTGGATTGGATTTGGATTGGATTTGGATTGGATTTGGATTGGATTTGGATTGGATTTGGATTGGATTTGGATTGGATTTGGATTGGATTTGGATTGGATTATTGGATTTGGATTGGATTGGATTTTGGATTGGATTTGGATTGGATTTGGATTGGATTTGGATTGGATTTGGATTGGATTTTGGATTTGGATTGGATTTGGATTGGATTTGGATTGGATTTGGATTGGATTTGGATTGGATTTGGATTGGATTTGGATTGGATTTGGATTGGATTTGGATTGGTTGGATTTGGATTGGATGATTTGGATTGGATTTGGATTGGATTTGGATTGGATTTGGATTGGATTTGGATTGGATTTGGATTGGATTTGGATTGGATTGGATTTGGATTGGATTTGGATTGGATTTGGATTGGATTTGGATTGGATTTGGATTGGATTTGGATTGGATTTGGATTGGATTTGGATTGGATTTGGATTGGATTTGGATTGGATTTGGATTGGATTTGGATTGGATTTGGATTGGATTTGGATTGGATTTGGATTGGATTTGGATTGGATTTGGATTGGATTTGGATTGGATTGGATTGGATTTGGATTGGATTTGTTGGATTGGATTTGGATTGGATTGGATTGGATTTGGATTGGATTTGGATTGGATTTGGATTGGATTTGGATTGGATTTGGATTGGATTTGGATTGGATTTGGATTGGATTGGATTGGATTTGGATGGATTTGGATTGGATTTGGATTGGATTTGGATTGGATTTGGATTGGATTTGGATTGGATTTTGGATTGGATTTGGGATTGGATTTGGATTGGATTTGGATTGGATTTGGATTGGATTTGGATTGGATTTGATTGGATTTGGATGGATTTGGATTGGATTTGGATTGGATTTGGATTGGATTTGGATTGGATTTGATTGGATTTGGATTGGATTTGGATTGGATTTGGATTGGATTTGGATTGGATTTGGATTGGATTTGGATTGGATTTGGATTGGATTTGGATTGGATTTGGATTGGATTTGGATTGGGATTTGGATTGGATTTGGATTGGATTTGGAATTGGATTTGGGATTGGATTTGGATTGGATTTGGATTGGATTTTGGATTGGATTTGGATTGGATTTGGATTGGATTTGGATTGGATTTGGATTGGATTTGGATTTGGATTTGGATTGGATTTGGATTGGATTTGGATTGGATTTGGATTGGATTTTGGATTGGATTTGGATTGGATTTGGATTGGATTTGGATTGGATTTGGATTGGATTTGGATTGGATTTGGATTGGATTTGGATTGGATTTGGATTGGATTTGGATTTGGATTTGGATTGGATTTGGATTGGATTTGGATTGGATTTGGATTGGATTTGGATTGGATTTGGATTGGATTTGGATTGGATTTGGATTGGATTTGGATTGGATTTGGATTGGATTTGGATTGGATGGATTTGGATTGGATTTGGAATTGGATTTGGATTGGATTTGGATTGGATTTGGATTGGATTTGGATGGATGATGGATTTGGATTGGATCTTGGATTGGATTTTTGGATTGGATTATGGGATTGGATTTGGATTGGATTTGGATTGGATTTGGATTGATTTGGATTGGATTTGGATTGGATTTGGATGGATTTTGGATTGGATTTGGATTGGATTTGGATTGGATTTGGATTGGATTTGGATTGGATTGGATTTGGATTGGATTGGATTTGGATTGGATTTGGATTGGATTTGGATTGGATTTGGATTGGATTGGATGGATTTGCGATTGGATTTGATTGGATTTGGATTGGATTTGGATGGATTTGGATTGGATTTGGATTGGATTTGGATTGATTGGATTGGATTGTTGGATTGGATTTGGATTGGATTTGGATTGGATTTGGATTGGATTTGGATTGGATTTGGATTGGATTTGGATTGGATTTGGATTGGATTTGGATTGAATTTGGATTGGATTTGGATTGGATTTGGATTGGATTTGGATTGGATTGGATTTGGATTGGATTTGGATTGGATTGGATTGGATTGGATTTGATTGGATTTGGATTGGATTTGGATTGATTTGGATTGGATTTGGATTGGATTTGGATTGGATTTGGGATTGGATTGGATTTGGGATTGGATTTGGATTGGATTGGAATTGGATTTGATGGATTTTGGATTGGGATTTGGATTGGATTTGGAATTGGATTTGGATTGGATTTGGATTGGATTGGATTGGATTTGGATTTGGATTTGGATGATTTGGATTGGATTTGATGGATTGGATTGGATTTGGATTGGATTTGGATTGGATTGGATTGGATTTGGATTGGATTTGGATTGGATTTGGATTGGATTTGGATTGATTTGGATTGGATTTGGATTGGATTTGGATTGGATTGGATTGGATTTGGATTTGGAATTTTGGATTGGATTTGGATTGGATTTTGGATTGGATTTGGATTGGATTTGGATTGGAATTGGATTGGATTTGGATTGGATTGGTTGGATATGGGATTTGGGGGATTTGGATTGGAGTTGGATTGGATTTGGAATTGGATTTGGATTGGATTTGGGGAATTGGGATTTGGGATTGGATTTGGATTGGATTTGGATTGGATTTAGGATTTGGATTTGGATTGGATTTGGATTGGATTTGATTGGGATTTTGGATTGGGATTTGGATTGGATTTGGGATGGATTTGGATTGGATTTGGATTGGATTTGGATTTGCGATTTGGATTGGATTTGGTTTGGATTTTGGATTGGATTTGGATTGGATTTGCGATTGGATTTTGGATTGGATTTTGGATTGATTGGATTTGGATTTGGATTGGAATTTGGATTGGATTTGGATTGGGATTTGGATTGGATTTGGAATTGGATTTGGATTGCGATTTGGATTGGATTTGGGATTGGATTTGGATTGGAATTTGGGATTGGATTTGGATTGGATTTGGATTGGATTTGGATTGGATTTGGATTGGATTGGATTGGATTTGGATTGATTGGATTTGGATTTGGATTGGATTTGGATTGGATTTGGATTGGATTTGGATTGGATTTGGATTGGATTTGGATTGGATTTGGATTGGATTTGGATTGGATTTTGGATTGGATTTGGATTGGATTTGGATTGGATTTGGATTGGATTGGATTTGGATTGGATTTGGATTGGATTTGGATTGGATTTGGATGGATTTGGATTGGATTTGGATGGATTGGATTGGATTTGGATTGGATTTGGATTGGATTTGGATGGATTTGGATTGGATTTGGATTGGATTTGGATTGGATTTGGATTGGATTGATGGATTTGGATTGGATTTGGATTGGATTTGGATTGGATTTGGATTGGATTGGATTGGATTTGGATTGGATTTGGATTGGATTTGGATTGGATTTGGATTGGATTTGGATTGGATTGGATTGGATTGGATTTGGATTGGATTTGGATTGGATTTGGATTGGATTTGGATTGGATTTTGGATTGGATTTGGATTGGATTTGGATTGGATTTGGATTGGATTTGGAATTGGATTTGGATTGGGATTGGATTGGGATTTGGATTGGATTTGGATTGGATTTGGATTGGATTTGGATTGGATTTGGATTGGATTGGATTTGGATTGGATTTGGATTGGATTTGGATTGGATTTGGATTGGATTTGGATTGGATTTGGATTGGATTTGGATTGGATTTGGATTGGATTTGGATTGGGATTTGGATTGGATTTGGATTGGATTTGGATTGGATTTTGGATTGGATTTGGATTGGATTTGGATTGGATTTGGATTGGATTTGGATTGGATTTGGATTGGATTTGGATTGGATTTGGATTGGATTGGATTTGGATTGGATTTGGATTGGATTTGGATTGGATTTGGATTGGATTTGGATTGGATTTGGATTGGATTTGGATTGGATTTGGATTGGATTTGGATTGGATTTGGATTGGATTTGGATTGGGATTTGGATTGGATTTGGATTGGATTTGGATTGGATTTGGATTGGATTTGGATTGGATTTGGATTGGATTTGGATTGGATTTGGATTGGATTTGGATTGGGATTTGGATTGGATTGGATTGGATTTGGATTGGATTTGGATTGGATTTGGATTGGATTTGGATTGGATTTGGATTGGATTTGGATTGGATTTGGATTGGATTTGGATTGGATTGGATTGGATTTGGATTGGATTTGGATTGGATTTGATTGATTGGATTGGATTTGGATTGGATTTGGATTGGATTTGGATTGGATTTGGATTGGATTTGGATTGGATTTGGATTGGATTTGATTGATTTGTGGATTTGGATGATTTGGATTGGATTTTGATTTGGATTGGATTTGGATTGATTGGATTGGATTTGGATTGGATTTGGATTGGATTTGGATTGGGATTTGGATGGATTTGATTGGATTTGGATTGGATTTGGATTGATTTGGATTGGATTTGGATTGGATTTGATTGGATTTGGATTGGATTTGGATTGGATTTGGATTGGATTTGGATTGGATTTGGATTGGATTTGGATTGGATTGGATTGGATTGGATTTGGATTGGATTTGGATTGGATTGATTGGATTGGATTGGATTGGATTGGATTTGGATTGGATTTGGATTGGATTGGATTGGATTTGGATTGGGATTTGGATTGGATTTGGATTGGATTTGGATTGGATTTGGATGGATTTGGATTGGATGGATTGGATTGGATTTGGATGGGATTTGGATTTGGATTGATTTGGATTGGATTTGGATTGGATTGGGATTGGATTTGGATTGGATTTGGATTGGATTTGGATTGGATTTGGATTGGATTTGGATTGGATTTGGATTGGATTTGGATTGGATTTGGATTTGGATTTGGATTGGATTTGGATTGGATTTGGATTGGATTTGATTGGATTGGATTGGATTTGGATTGGATTTGGATTGGATTTGGATTGGATTTGGATTGGATTTGGATTGGATTTGGATTGGATTTGGATTGGATTTGGATTGGATTTGGATTGGATTTGGATTTGGATTGGATTTGGATTGGGATTTGGATTGGATTTGGATTGGATTTGGATTGGATTTGGATTGGATTTGGATTGGATTTGGATTGGATTTGGATTGGATTTGGATTGGATTTGGATTGGATTTGGATTGGATTTGGATTGGATTTGGATTGGATTGGATTGGATTTGGATTGGATTTGGATTGGATTTGGATTGGATTTGGATTGGATTTGGATTGGATTTGGATTGGATTTGGATTGGATTTGGATTGGATTTGGATTGGATTTGGATTGGATTTGGATTGGATTTGGATTGGATTTGGATTGGATTTGGATTGGATTTGGATTGGATTTGGATTGGATTTGGATTGAATTTGGATTGGATTTGGATTGGATTTGGATTGGATTTGGATTGGATTTGGATTGGATTGATGGATTTGGATTGGATTTGGATGGATTTGGATTGATGGATTGGATTTGGATTGGATTTGGATTGGATTTGATTGGATTTGGATTGGATTTGGATTGGATTTGGATTGGATTTGGGGATTTGGATGGATTTGGATGGATTTGGATTGATTGTGGATTTGGATTGGATTTGGAATGGATTGATTGGTTTGGATTGGATTGGATTGGATTTGGATTGGATTTGGATTGGATTTGGATTGGATTTGGATTGGATTTGGATTGGATTTGGATTGGATTTGGATTGGATTTGGATTGGATTTGGATTGGATTTGGATTGGATTTGGATTGGATTTGGATTGGATTTGGATTGGATTTGGATTGGATTTGGATTGGATTTGGATTGGATTTGGATTGGATTTGGATTGGATTTGGATTGGATTTGGATTGGATTTGGATTGGATTTGGATTGGATTTGGATTGGATTTGGATTGGATTTGGATTGGATTTGGATGGATTTGGATTGGATTTGGATTGGATTTGGATTGATTTTGGATTGGATTGGATTGGATTTGGATTGGATTTGATTGGATTTGGATTGGATTTGGATTGGATTATGGATTGGATTTGGATTGGATTTGGATTGGATTTTGATTGGATTGGATTGGATTGGATTGGATTTGGATTGGATTTGATTGGATTTGGATTGGATTTGGATTGGATTTGGATTGGATTTGGATTGGTTATTTGGATTGGATTTGGATTGGATTTGGATTGGATTTGGATAGGATTTGGATTGGATTTGATTGGATTTGGATTGGATTTGGATTGGATTTGGATTGGATTTGGATTGGATTTGGATTGGATTTGATTGGATTTGCGATTGGATT